>NC_141264.1:6555000-8955000 GCF_054856545.1 Hippocampus guttulatus | reverse complement strand
CAACCTCCTTTTGGGTAAAATTAAGACTTGTTTTCAGTTCTTGTACTTCCCTGGAGAAATTGTCGAGTCGTGTGTTTGTTGAGTCCAGAATCATCTTTACAAATCCTTTGAAGTGATCCTGTTGTTGCTGAATGAGTGCTGTGAACAGTTCTTTTTGTTGCATGAGTAGTTCATTGACTTGCGTAAGGGTCATCAATTCTTCATCCTGTTTATTATCTTGTCCCCGTTTGGGCGGCATTTTTCGGGTTTTGTTGCTAGCCGGCTGTCAGCTGGTTGATGAGGTTGCTGTGGTCTTTCGGCCAACCCGGAAGTTGGTGACGTGGCAGTGGGCCTGTGGCCTCCCCTGACGGCACCGCCGCGATGTTCGAACTTTTTCGCCGCCGTTCAGCCGGCTGGCCTCAAGTGGTGGTAGCTCCAGCTGCTGGCGCCGCCGCCACTGGAGTCCCGAAGAATCCTCTCGCCCAACCACGCCAGCTGGCTATCGCTTGCTCGCGCTGCCTCGGTGGTCGAGCGTGCCGTGCATCCGCCGCCGCCGCCGTCGCCTGGCTCACCGACCGGTCGGTTGGTTTTCTGGGGTGGACCCCGCTTCCCACGTCCGACCGATGGGTCGACGGCCGCTGGCCCCCCAGGCGTGATCCCAGCCACCGGCGCGGAACCAATAGGTCAGCCGCCGCCGGAGCCCCAAACAATCGGGAGCCCCAGACGACCACTGGCTGTCGCTCGCTCCCACTGGCTGTCGCTCGCTCCCACTGGCTGTCGCTCGCTCCCCAATCTATGCATGTAACTTCGTAAATTTTAAAACACTTTTTTTTTTTACCAAAGACGTGATAGACTGGTGGGATGCATTATTCTGAGAAGAAATGAGTGAACTTGTGATTGTATCTTGTTCTTAGTTGTGTGAAGTCATACCAGCATACACAGACATTGATCTGCACGCAGACATATACTATATTTAATTTCAAAATATTGGGGCCTTATGTGGAACTGTGGTGCTTATCATTTATTAATGACCCATACGGTGAGACTGAAAATGTTCTCAATTGTATTTTTCTGTCTTTCGTTTTTGTTGTTATTGTTGGGTTTTTTTAGGCATTTATTTTGAAGACAACTTCTCCCCATCCTTTCTCTCTCGCCACACTTTGTTCTGTCATGATTTTCATTCACAATAAATCAAACACAAGCTTACAAAAAAAACAAAAACAACAACACTAACAAGAAAACATAAATGATGAGAGCTTCTTTGAAACCATGAAAAGACCCAATATTGAGAAACAAGAAAAGTTTTTTTCTGTTTTGTTTGCATGCATGTCTGATGAAAGTGTTCTCAGAAAGTCCCTCCACTCCTCGATCCTCACAGAAGTATAAAGCAGCAGAACTATGTCAACGTCTATAAACTCCAGTCCGCCATTCGCCACAGCATGCATGAAGGTAATAAGAAGGCGCACAAGAGGGTGGAGAGAGATACGACACGAGTAGCTTTGAAGAGGTATGTGAAAGTGTACACATTTAGTCAGCTAATGACCACCATAAGAGCAGCAAACTAGTTTTGGGAAGAGGGTGGGTGGTGCTCTGAAACGCAGACTCCCATCCAACCATCCATCCATTATCTGATCCGCTCATCCTCAAAAGGGGTCGCAGGCGCACTGGAGCCTATCATCAGTCATGTCTGTGTAGCCCCCTGAAGGGCAGCATATCATCGCTGTCCTGTGAAAAAATCTTTTGTCTTTTTTCCTTTTTTTTGTGTTAATGGGGTGTGTGCCGGTGCCGTGGTAGTAGATTGGTTAGCACGTCTGCCTTACTGCCTTACAGTACAGAGGTCATGGGCTTGATTATGGGCTTTCTTTGTGGATTTTACATGTTCTCCCCATGCCTGGGTGGGTTTTCTCCGGGTACTCTGGTTTTCAAGTTGCTAAAAACATGCAAGGAAGGTTAATCGAATACTCTAAATTGTACTTAGGTGTGAGTGCGGAGGGTTGTTTATCTATGTGTGCTCTACGATTGGCTGGGAACCAGTTCAGAGTGTACCGCGCCTAAAGCCTGAAGGCAGCTCGGATAAGCTCCAGCACGCCCCACAACACTTGTGTGGATAAGCGGTTCAGAAATCGGATGGCTGGATGTCATTAAGTTGTTGTGAGCGCTGATGAAGAAAGATGATATGCTCATAAAACCCAAAATATTAGGGCTATTATTAATACTTGCAATGGTTTAAGTTGACACGAGCAGAGATGTTCTCATACATTTTGGTGAAGATTGCAGTTTAATGACATCGGCCACAGCGAAACTTGTTTACATGAAGCATCCAGGTCATGCGTTTACCGTGCAGTGGGAAGTAGGAGGTTTGTCTGGCTCCGACATCTGCATGAAACTAAATAAGAATGTCATACCTCTTTCAACAACGCGCAACCAACTTTATCACTGCGCAGGTACTGATGCACCTCAGAGCTTTTTGAGATTGCTCATTGCCTCACATCTGAAACTACAGAGTTCGGTTAAACATGTTAAACATGGGACTG
The DNA here is from genome assembly GCF_054856545.1 of Hippocampus guttulatus. Taxonomy (NCBI): domain Eukaryota; kingdom Metazoa; phylum Chordata; class Actinopteri; order Syngnathiformes; family Syngnathidae; genus Hippocampus; species Hippocampus guttulatus. The sequence continues at coordinate 8,952,487 of NC_141264.1, read as the reverse complement.
TACTTTGTCGCTCCACTCTTTTATACATTATTCTCTTACTCCGATACATTAGAAGGAAGGAATGTTTTGGCTTCTAAGCTGCAACAACTGGCATTCCCACATTGTTAACTGTCATAGAACGTGGACTCGCACTAAGTTTACATGTAAACAAAAAAGGCTCATGGGGTGTGGGAATAAGGTGGATATTTTTTGTTTTGTTGTGTTTTCTTTAATGTTAATCAGGATATTCAGTGATATAGAGGTGTGCTTTAAACCATTAGATATAGACAAATTATACTATTTATAGTTGTGGTTGTGAGTTAGGGGCCGCAAAACATTTTCCTCTTTTTGCGGGGGCAGAACAGAAAATGTACCTGACAGCGGCACTGGATTAATGAGACATAAAATGTAGAACTCAATAATTCCCTTTTTAATTCCTCATAATTTACCAGCCACATTGTATAGGCTTTATTGCCCATATTATTATACAGCAGTTAGAACAATCCTCCAGGGCTGAATCTACATTTGCTGTCCAAGTCGCAGTGTGCACTCATAAAAAAACAAAACAAAACAATGATTGTCATTAAGCGCTCCACTCCAAAAATTAGTATTCCCAGCCACGAGCCACCAGATTGAAAATAAAAGATGTTTTAAAATTTCACTGCTTTTATAAGATATACTATAAAATGTTTTAATGCTTTCACATTATTTGAGACCGTAGACAACTGATTCATATACTGAGGTGAATGTTAAGAAATCTGTCATTTTAAACGTTTGATCAGTCAACGGTTCATCATGGCATCAGCTTATAAAATAAGAAAACCTTTATTTGTCTCACAATAGAGAAATTCCTGATTTACATCAGCAAAACTATAAAAGGGAGAAGTAGAAGAACAAAAAGTATATCAGTAAATATAAATTATAAAATATAAATATAAGCATATTAACCCAGGAATAGATTATTTCTACTCCCAACTCAAGTCTCCCTGAAAAAAAAAATCCAAATGTTAACATTTTGGAAGTCAACCAGTGTTCCAGAGCAGATTGTGTTCAACCTTAGCAGTTGCAACAAAAATTACAATCTAAATAAAGAGGATATTCATTGCTGGGTGCTTTGTATTAAACTACATTTGTTTTATCTAGGTTTCCCTATTATCTTGGAGAGTGTATTTTCTACTTTAATTAAAAAGTTAAACCAAAAACAATCTGTCTTTGTTTCAATTTCAAAGAACACTCACTAGTCAGGCCCTCATTATTTTCGTTTTTTTTTTTCCCTACACAGCCACTAAACTTGATTACTTCCGATTCACTTATTTGCAGTGGTCGAAGACCTGTCACATCTTATCCTTCCTCTTCAGCATTCAGCAGGATCATTGTTACACCAAACAGATCAGTGTTTCCTGGCCTCATCAAGTTGAGTGGCAATGACTTGGGATAGCATCACCGTCCTATCTGAGGCAATGCCACACTCCTCTCTCTTTCCAGACCACTGGGAGTTGATCAGTTGGCTAACAAAGCATTCATCAGCAGTGACACACTGAATCTCCCCTTCCTGGATGTCCGGCACTGGGAACAAATCCAAGAGCAAAGCACAGTGCTGCCAAAGTAATGCAATGAGTGTGTGAAGCTGGGATGGAGAGATAGAAGAAAAAGTGGGCAAATGAAAGTGAATGCTGAGATGTTCAATCAGCACACAAGCAAGGAATCGGAATGTTACACAAAATAAGGAACGGGAGGTACCACAGACCTGATGGTGGTTTGAAAGATGATGGATAATCATTTCCCCCCTGAGTTTCTGTACAGATTGAAGTAAATACTCGATGTTGAAATAACAAAATTGAATTCCTGGCTGTATCATGGAACTGCTCGTGAATTTCAGGATCATTTGGAAGATATCTTTTTGACTTAGCACTTGTAATTGCTCATTCGGTCTTTTGTTGACACGTGCTCGTCAACCCGCTCCCTTGATTCTTCCAATTGCCTCCCTCGGCCACTATGTCTTGTCCATGTGTTCCTCGTTGTCTCATCAGTTGGCTGGTATGTGGTATCTGTCTAAATTCACAAGCTACGTCTCTCCGAAGGCTGCATTTTTTAACTCAAATGCACGTGGATTCCAAATTCTACAAAGAGAATTCACAAGCTAGATCCTTTGACGCTTTCGAAATATCCTCCTCAAGTACCCTTCATTCCAGCGGCCAGAAGGAACAGCAGACTGAATCGAATTGCAGCATGAAAACATCATGCATAAACTGCTTTACAATCTATGAAATTAGGTTACTTTGTACGATGACATTGTACAGTGTACAATGTCATCGACTACTATTTTTCCTTCCGATGAAACTAAACACACAATTTTGTAATTTTGGGTGGAGATGAGAATGTAATAATGGCATTTCCATTTATTTCAAATGGGGGGAAATGTAATTTTAGATTCTAAAACTTCATGGAAAGAGTTATACTTAATGTTAAACTCATACCAGAAGGCACCACGGTACAAATGTCTATATATCAATGTTGAATTATGTGTTGGACATTATTTTCATACGAAAATATAGGCCTTATTTTTCCTGTGTGTGTGCACATGTTTCAGTTACCAATTTACATAATGAGTATCTTGCACTAGTGCACTGACACCAAGGCTGTGTGCGAGAGTAATGGCCCTATGCATTTGCCATAAAGCAGTTTAGATGCAGTCAAGTCATTCCCCAGGGTCTGGAAGACAAAGGCAGAGGACCCACCCCACAAATGTCAGAGGGAGCACCTGCTGCCACAATTAACCACAGCGTTAACAGAGGGAACACATGTCCACCTGCTGGAAGGGCACACAGTGGCCCAAAGAAGCATGAGGAGAAAACAGAAAAAGATTACTATGTCTCAACAAAATATCATCTACATTCCAATATTATCTACATTGTTGTATTTGTGCGCACCTTTGAGTTGGCAGCCCATCACAGCATTTCCGTGTATTTTCCACTCTTCATAACCGGTTATTAATCTATTAATTTCATGCTAAACTGTGAGCACTGTTAAAGAGTTTAAGCCTTGATAGTTTTTCGGAATATGGGCACTATTGGACAACTATTTGAGTTGTGTGTTTTTTTTCGTTTTGTATTTTTGTTACAATTTTTTTTTACAATACACTAACTGAGAGTCGCTTTGACCCCCACATGGAGCAGACTGGCTTCCACTTGGGGAGGAATTCATCCCATAGGAGGTATGGACGTAGCTGGCACTAAGATGAAGTAAGGTGAAGCAAGACAGAGGAATACATGTGACAGAAGAACCCTTCATTGCATTGACCATTGTGGAAAATGAGCTATCACTCACCAACGGACTAACGGCTGTTTAGAAACCCTCATGTTTTCCCCGTGCCTTTTTTCTCCTGTTATTCCGGTTTCCTCCCACATTCCAAAAACATGCACGGCAGGTTGATTGAGTACTCCAAATTGTCCATAGGGGTCGATGTGGGTTGTTTGGCAACTGGCAACCAATTCAGGGTGTCCCCCACCTACTGCCCGAAGACAGCTGGGAGAGGCTCCAGCACGCCCGCAACCATTGTCCGGATAAGTGGATTTTAAAATGGATGGAAGACTATTCTCATGTCTGTTCTCCCTTTATCACAGGGTAGTGGTTATTTCAAGTGGGTGGTGCCTTGGCAACTCACCTATCACAGTCAGCGGCTCTTTAAGGGCAAGTGCAGTAGCATGCTGCTGCCAAATGATTGCTTTGCTTGCTTCCTGGCTCCTTAGTTAGAGTTTAGGTCCATGTGCGCTTACGGCTTTTCTTCTGAGTCCTTACACACACACACACACACACACACAGAGAGAGAGATATTAAGTTTGGTCCCGTAGTACCACACCAGCATCAGCTCCACACTCCCACCTGTGCCCATGGCCATAGGTACATTGCAAAAGCCCCTGCAAGGCAAGAAGCGTCACAAACACCCATACAGCTGAGCTGAGGCGTAACTGGTCTCCTCACCATGGCAAATGACTGGTACCAGGAGGTGAATCTTGGAAAGAAAATTCAAATTCCGAGCCAGGCATGATCATTGTCTCCAACAAACAATTTGTTGGATGCAGAGATTAGCATTAGCTGACCACGTTCGATTATGATAAGCAGCATATACTTGATTGCTCTGTGAAGTCAGTGAAGTGGTGGCAGGGATTGTGAGTGATTTGCTCTAAAGCTCCACTCCCGGTTGTCATGGTAACAAAATCCATACTTGCCATTGGACCAGCAGTGGGTGCCTCCCCGTCTTATGCGTGACCAAGCATGACACATGAAAAGGCAGACTTTGAAAAAGTTTCCTGTATTTATTTATTTTTTTAATCCTCAGGTTATTTTGTTGGAAGCATCAAGCATATTAAAACACATGGGAATACTTTTAAATTGGGGGAAAAAAAGCTTGTCTTCTTTATAAGCAAGTTTGCTTGCAAATTAGTGACCAAGGCCATTTTGTTGCATCCACCAGCTGGCCCTACTCCATTGTCTTCAAATGATATTTACCATTTACCAAGGAAAAGAAATGACACCACTGAGAAGAACCAAAAATAAATATGACTTATTTACTGTTGCGGAATAAACCCAGCTTTATTTATAGTAATCTTTCTAACAATGGTTTCTTTTGGTTTGTTGTCTGGTTGAGAGGGAAGAAATTTCATCTGTGCTGTATGTTACATATAGAGCACATTTGACAATAAACTTGTACTTGATGCTTGATGAGCCCATGCGTTTCAGCCAGTTCTGTTTAATGCAACAAAAAAAAAAAGACGGAAAATTTGCATGCTATCAGTATACCAAATGATTCAAATTAAGTAGCACATACACATCTTGAAGGGTACCGATTTTTATTCCTTGCCACTCTGTCGCACCGTTTCTATTCACGGGACCGAGCACAACTTAACGAAGGAGAATAAGGAAGGAGGGAGGACGGCAGAAGAAGGGAGGGAGTGTATGCAAGAGAGGAAGGATGAATGTGATGCGTTCCAGCAGAAAACTGTGACAGACCAGGCAGTTATTTAAGCAGAGACTGCTGTTGTGGCGGGAAGGGCACAGGAGCAGCAGCAGCAGCAGAAGCAGCACTACTCAATCACTTACCGGTAAATGTTCACACCACAGCTGAAGACAATGTGGACAAGAGTTGGAGGCAGACATTGGGATCAGTGATGTCTAAAATTCTGTGTTGTTGAGCTCTTCATCTTTGCCTTGCAGTCTATATTTTCTCTGTTGCTTCCTGATAGTCCCCCTTATCTTGTTTTAAAGGAGTAGTCATGCCCAGGCAAACCTGGCTTGAATGGAAATGAGCAGTAGTCAGACATTAGAACCAGAAGAAGAAGGAGAGGACTCAAGAGAAAGTGTGTTCATCATGTGAACGTGCTGGGGATACAGACTGTGTCTCATTAGGGAGAAGCCACCGAAGTACTTGAGCAAGTGACTCGCTGTTGGCCTTTGCTTTTCTTGTGCTTGATATGCATGATTTCGTTTTGGAAACATTTCTCCAGGATTTCCACATTTTGTTGAAAAGCCACGTGACACTTTGACGCTACACGTACACTGGTGAGTAATGACAATCTTCAACTTTTATGGCTTGCCGCGCTTGTCTTCGGGCATACAAATTGTGGCATCCATTGTCTTCTCGCTTGAAAGTTCTTGCATATTTAAAGATGTGTTTTGATTCAAACAACTGCAACATGAAATCATAAGGGCGGCTGAAAATGTTGGTGCTTGGCTATTGATCTTTGCTGTCTCTTTAATCATGCTACTGTCAAAAATTACACGATTTACTCTGCACATAGGTCACTCCTTTTGGTTGGAGAGTGACGTTTAGCTCCTGCCTCGTCTGTCCGAATTCTCTGTTGTTTATGACTGCCCAGTTGCAGTCCATTAAGGATTCTAAGTGCATATGAATGTACTGTGTATGATTATCAACATTTGTAAAATGATTACAACCAAAAAAAAAAAAGAAATAAAAAGCGTTGATGTTGACTTAACAGTCACATCCAAAAGTTTAAAAACTTTGTGAGCTTATATTTGTCACTGAGGGAGGCTTGGGGCTCTACTGGCTCGTTTGCATTTTAAATTACCGGTTCCCTTTTACGGTGCCCCGTTTGCCGACCTGGAGAAGAAACTCACATGCGAGTGTGACATCGAGGGCCAATCACAAGTGCGGCATAACTTTGTTTAACGAAATAAAGACTCGCTTCAGTGCAAAACTTCCAATTATGTAGATGATATTGTGCTACAGTGATACAGAGCTCTGAACGAGAGTCATTTTCATCTGGGCCAAACCATAAAATACTATTTAGCACGATCTTAGCACATCCAAACAGTGGGTCAACTCGAGTTCAAATAACCACCTAACATCATCATATGGACAGTATAGCAATCTAGAATAGAGGCAACGCTGGCACATTGTAAACACACCATACCTGCTGCTAAGCTCAACTGGGTGACCAAATTGCTCTGCGTTTGTCTGTCTACACACCAAGTTAGTCCAGCAGTGTATACTCACTTACACTCGTGTGAATTTGTTTTCAGAAGGATTATATATATATATATATGTATATATCATATATACACACACACACACACACACCATATTTTCCACACTATAAGGCGCTTCGGAGTAAAAGGCACACCTTCAATGAATGGCCTACTTTAAAACGGTTTTCATGTATAGGGCACACCGCGTTATAAGGAGCATAGAATAGAAGCTACAATAGTGGCTGGGATTGCTTTATGCATCCATTAGATCAGGGGTGTCAAACTCCGATCCTGGAGGGCCGCTGTCCTGCACATTTTCCAAGTCTCCCTGTTGCAACACACCTGATTCAAATGATCAGATCATCAGCAAGCTCTGCGGAAGCCTGACATTGAACCTGTTCATTTGAATCAGGTGTGTTGCAACAGGGAGACTTGGAAAACATGCAGGGCAGCGGCCCTCCAGGAACTGAGTTTGACACCTCTGCATTAGATGGAGCGATGTTAAAGGGAATACAAAGCAATACAGCTTTGTTTACATAGAGCTTTCACAACCGCTGCAGCTGTCACAAAGTGCTTTACAGAACATTTAAAATTCCAAGTCCCAGAAATCAGAATATTGATGCCAATATAAGGCGCACTGTCATCTTTTGAGAAAATTTAATGCTTCTAGGTGCACCTTATAGCGAGGAAAATACGGTATATATAAATTCAGGTTCAGAAATTTGATGCGGCCTGGTGGCCCAGTGGTTAGCGCGTCGACCTCACAGTGCGAAGGTCATGGGTTTGATCCCGGCTCCTGCCTTCCTGTGTGGAATTTGCATATTCTCCTTGTGCTTGCATGTGTTTTCTCCGGGTACTCCGGTTTCCTCCCACATCCCAAAAACATGCATGAACACTCTAAATTGTCCCTCGGTGTGAGTGTGAGCGTGGTTGATTCTTCGTCTCTGTGTCCCCTGTGACTGGCTGGCAACCGGTCCAGGGTGTCAGGGTGGCTCCAGCATGCCCCGCGACCCTTGTATGGAGAAAGCGGATCGGAAAATGGATGGAGAAATATATATATACTGTGTGTATATACAGTATATATACATATACAGGTATATAAGAACCAGAATCGTTCAAATCCAACCGATTCCCAACCCTACATTGTGTTTTGCTCTTGGCCATTTGCATCCCTGGCAGTGACTCGTACATTTCTCGCAAGTATTGCCGTAATACTACATTTCATAAGCCCATTGGCTGTGTAAATGCCCATGTTTCACGTTACAGTCTGGAGTGCAACTAAGAAACGAACAAAGAGACTGTGAGAAAGATAGATTCATGCACTGTAATTATACGATAGACCCATTGTGATTGTACACTGTTACTAGCATCCTACAGTTGATTATGTTACTAGGGGAGGGCAGGGCGCTTTGTATCCTACCACAGTCAAACTATTTTGTCCCACTGTGTGTTTGCAGTCAATTCATTCAGAGATGAAGGAGGAGTTGTGTATCCTTTAGATAACACAAGGAGCCACCTGTGTGCACTTAGAAGACCTGAAATGATTATGAAAAGATGATAATTGCTGTTGATTAAAAAATAAGAACAACCATTAAGCCGTACATAATAAATCACACATCATGTTTCAGAGCCAACATGAATCAATCAATTAGTTCAAGTCCTAACATTTGATGAGTAGCACAATGGTCTCTTAATTTGCCACCATCGCCACTGCGTTTATCATTTGCACGAATTACACTGATTATTGCTCATTATATGATATACTTTCACAAACTACGGAATAAATACCCTGTGTTGATTAGAATTTGGTTTCCATTCTCGTCTTCTGATATTTAAGCAGCCCCAACCCAGCAATTCAGCGGGGAGCTGTGCATGCCAGCTTTGAACAATGGATGGCGAGCCAGGCTTTTGAAGCTAAATCCAGGACAAATCCCACACTAAAAACATCAAGTTCATAACAAGCATATGTGCTATATATATTATTGAACAAGGGAAACAACAGGCACCGCATCAACAACAATATCGAAGCTGGAGTGTGCAAGTGGCCCTCAAAACTGACTTTTATCGCCAGTAGTTTTATGTGAAGCATACACCTGCTGCAATAGCAAACAAAATGTTATGGTTTGGCCTTTTTGGATTTGTAATTTGCTAAATGAAGCTTCCTGGGAGAGCAAGTTCATGGAAACCAAAATAAATATATTCATTAATGAGGCACTGTACGGGAAGGTCAGAATTTGTCTATCAACATTAGTTGTAGCCCCATCCAAATCTTTCCCTGAGGTCCGCAACTTGACGGGTTATTCTGGGAACCACCGCATCTTTCCAACCCCATATCAAATCTATGACTAGGCCAGCCTTCTTTCACTTCAAAAAAATCGTTCCAGACTCCACCGATCATTCAGTGACCCTCATCAGTGGCCTATTAACAAATAACATTTTGTCTTGAATGCCCTGCAAGACTCTGAGCACACACCATTGTCTGTCTGCAGCTCCTTGCCCTTGTCTGTCTGCAACTCCTTGTAGTAGTCTAAACTCCTTCACCAAATGCGCAGACTGCCTAATTCTTTTCAATCCCACGCACATGCACCTTCACAAGCTTCAGTCAAGTTCATCATATTCAAACAAACACTGCCTACTCACTTTACGAATCCTTCAGTGCCTTGGCCCCACCACGCACCATATTTGGACCTCCTCCATCCCTGTCTGAGAAAATGCATTCATCTGACAGTGCCGTGTTCTCCATCCCAAACAAGCAAACTGCAGACCTCAGGTGACAGAAATGTCAGTACCACCCAACCCAACCTGGTCACACTCAAAAAAGACACCTGAATGATTTATTTATTTATTTATTGTCAGAGCAAAAGCGCTGCGCAGTGGTGGTGTTGTTTTTGTCTTCATCGCCACGCAGTAATTGCACATTAGACACACTGTCATTTTCTAATACAAACAGATTGAGCACCTGTATTGTGCTGTTATTTTTGCCCTAACTATTCTGGACTACACATTTCTGCCTTCAATGGTTTCTCAATGTCAAATGGGTCTTTTGCACAGAGGTGGGCATTTTGTCAGTAATAATGGAAGGTCAATCAGTCCATCACTGACGAGTGCCTGTTTTGCTGACAAATGACAACAAACTTAAGAAAAATGATGGAAGTGGGTTTTGGGTCCGTGAGTGGAATTGTCCCTCAGCAGGTCAAGTACCAACTGACCCCTCAGTCTGTCACTGATGGATGCTGACGACTGATGGAAACACGCCCTGCTTGTGTCGTGCGTGTTTGTTCAAGGGGGTGTCACATCATTTACACGTGTCCCAAATGCACCGTCTGTCTGTCAGAATTATTAACATTCCCACAAATGTCCACTTTATACTTAATGTTTACACTTCACAACTCTGCAGATGCAAAGACGAGTGTGATTGGTCTGTCGCAGGCGCTCCTCCCATGCCCTCTCCCAGAGCGTGCAGTGCATTTTTGGAATGACACATTGTTATTGATGCATTACATTGAATGTGAATAACTGTGAGAAACCATCAAAATATTTTACTTTTTTTTCTGTGGCCAAAAGTATTTGAGAAATAGCAGCCTGTTGCAGTGTAAACAGAAAGTTGGTTCGGTGTACTAACCATGAGACAGAGTATCAAGTACTTCCCCAAATAGAAGAGATCCTCAATTTGTTTTTCAAATGAAAAGCTCCTTAATATGGTGGCAAAAGTACAACTTCAGGATCATGTTCAATGTTTTTCTCGAAGTATGGCACGAATTAAAGAGCTCAGAGGTCAAAAGATGGCTTTGAATACTAGAGAGAAGTTCTTGTGAGTTCCATTTTAAATTTATATTTTTATTTTTGGAAAGAGTAGGGTTACATATGAGGTTGAGAATTAGACCCAGACCCACACTCCCTTTGAGAAGGTGGCGGTAATCCACCAGGATTGTACATGTTGGTTAAGGTAATACAAACTGTTAAGTAAAGCTTGATAGTTTTTTAGGAGTTAAAACTGATGCAGGCAGCCACCAGTGTGCTCCTGCTGTACTTAACAGTTCAATAAATTGGCGAATAAGCGTACTGTATTTGAAATGCATGTGAGTGTATGTGTGTGTAAAGTTCTTTGGCCAGCTCCTTATGATGTAGATACACTACTATATACTGATGCAAAATATTGGCATTTTAATCAAATTGTATTTTTCCATCAGGACTGGTGAAAAGTACTGATGGAAGCAATGCCAAAAGTACGCTTAAAATAACATGACAGATTGGCTGACTGATGATTCGAGTTTGGTTCAGCTTGAAATAATGATGTACTGATGATGACAGACGGGTGCCCAGATTGCTGACGAATGACGTCCTAGCAACATTTTGTAAATTGCCCACCTTTGCTTATGCACACACTGTTTCTCTCTCTATATAAATATATATATATATATATATATATATATATATATATATATATATATATACACACAGTATACACACACACACACACACACACACACACATATATGTAGCATCAATTTTAAAATGTACCTGAAGGCACTCTGCCAAGTCTTAGTGGGGATGGGTTGTGACACCTTCTCCACCAAAGGCTAAAGAAGCGTAAATTGAGAGACGTGAGTTGATGTTGATTGTGGGAAGTATGCGGCCGCCTGTACCAAAGTAGTTTGGGGGGGGGGGGGATGACTTCTGGCTTTTTTATTGTGAATCGCTGTGATAAATAGGTCAATCACACAGTAATGCATTTTAACAAAAGTACTAACAGCCATAAAAGTTTCATCACTTGATGTTAATGTGTGCTCCAACTCTTAGAGTAAATGTGCACAGTGTCTGCAGTAATTCGTTGTCTCTGGAACTGTGATGGAGATTCAGGCCCTGTCGTGGTCTTTTAACTGAATATACTTCGACAGCATTAGACGTTTCAAACAATGGCCAAAGTGCTAATTTTAAAGGTAAACCAAATGAGACATTAGAATCACTACAGTCTAATAGGAGAGGTCCTCTCTCTGCTGATGCAAACAACCGTGAAAAAGGTCTCTTCCCCGGCATCTTTTGTGCTTGCTGCCATCTGGAGTAGTCGTTTGGCCCATAGGCGCAGCTGTGTGTGCGCTTTCCTGACTACAAAGATTTCCCATTGATTTAAGGCTCTCATTTAAAGACCTTCATTGCAGATATGTGCTCTGGGTGGAGCAACCCTAAAATACAGGGTGTTCCAAAAGTCTTGGGCACATTTGAAGTCCCCATATCTCCTTAACTATGAAGGGTAATAAGATAAAATTCATGCCATTTTCAGACAGATACAGAGACAAACAACCATTCACGCCCACACTCACACCTAGGGACAATTTAGAGTGTTCAATCAGCCTGCCATGCATGTTTTTGGAACGTGGGAGGAAATCGGAGTACCCGGAGAAAACCCACGCAAGCCCGGGGAGAACATGAAAACTCCACACAGGGAGGCCGGAGCTGGAATCGAACCCGGTACCTCTGCACTGTGAAGCCGACGTGCTAACCACTGGACTACCGGGCCGCCTGTCATTGATTAGCTGAAGTCAAATCAACAATCATCACCTTTGCACTAAAAATCTGGTCATTCAACACCCAGTGATAACTTTGTTGTAGATTGATATACCGTAAATTCCGGATTACAAGGCGTTACTTTTTTTCCACACTATCAACACTGCGGCGTGTTATATGAAGCGGCTTTTTAATTTTTTTTTTCCATCGCGGGAAAAACATGGACCAATAAAATGAATGAGCCTTTCACTGAGGTCCAATGAGATTGTATGACTAATCACAACTTCTGCTCTTTTGCCGTAGCGGGGGAAAATGTATTACCCGGCAACAGTCGACCAATAAAATGAATGAGTAGTACACAGGGGTCCAATGAAATTGTATGATTACCGGTAATCACAACTTCCGTATTTCAGTCTTTCTTTTAACCCTGATCAACATGGAGAATACCAGACGAAAAGCATGTGATGCAGCTTTAAAACTAAAAGCGATCACTCTGGCAGTTAAAGAAGGAAATCGAGCTGCTGCCCGTAATCTTGGCATAGACGAGTCGATGGTGCGAAGGTGGAGGCTCCGGCAAGAAGAACTGAGCCAGTGTAAAAAGACAACCAAAGCTTTTAAAGGTTTTAAAGGTGGGCCGTCGTGGTGTTATAGATTCATGAAATGGAAAAGCCTGTCTATTAGGGCACGCACGACATTGTGTCAGCAGCTCCCTCCGAATTACGAGGACAAACTTGCTTCGTTCCGCACATTCACACAAACAAAGATGGTGGAGAACTCCATCAGCCCAGATGAAATAATAAAGATGGACGAAGACCCTCTGACATTTGATTTGCCTCTCACTCAGACTGAAAATAAAAAAGGTGACGGTATGATTGCATTATTCTATTTAAAGCCTAGTGGGCTGCAGTATTTCTCCTCGTAATTACGCAGATGTACATCAAGATCTCTCTTTCTCTGGCCTCTTATTATATTGTTTCAGCATAATTTCGTTGTGCAAATGCATTTATCATGCTCATAAAAATATGGAGATTATTTTAATTTAAGATTATTTTATTTAAGAAATTTTCCGGGTTTTTTTCTGCGGGGGTTCAGTGGGGTAGCGCGTCAGCAGCCTCACCCGGAGGCGCTCCACGGCGGCAGGGACGCAGAAGCAAACCTACTCATTGGCCAGCGGTTTATAGTACGGTGTGGCGCATATAATTACGAAATAGATTTTTCTTCATAAATCTGAGCATGCGGCACTTAATCAGGTGCGGTCTGTAGCCCGGAATTTACGGTATAACATTGACTCTTTTTTTTTTTTTTTGAGTCAATGCAGATTCTCTCTTTTTTTTCAGTTTCTCACTTACATTACATCTTTCACTTTAAATGAGTTGATTGTTTGGTTGTTTTACGTTAAGAAACATAAGGTGTGCTGCTCTCCCCTAGTTTTGTGACTGTAAGTCTGTGAGGTTGCTGTATACTTAGGAGTTGCTGGCAGGCTGTGGGAGTCAAGAGAGATTTAAAAATTGCCTCTTCAAATCCCTCTGTCAAACGCAAGAGTTTGCAAGACTATCATGAAGAATAGGAAGCCAAATTTCTTGGGCTTCTGTGTAGGTGGGAATAAATAGATGGAACATTGCAATGTGTGGCACCAGTGATTTTCTGTCACCTCTGGAGGAATATGTGATGTTAAGTAAAATGCAGCAGGAAACTTTAAAAAGAAACAAACAAACAAACAAAAACAAAACCTAACACTAGATTTAAGAAGGGTTGAGCTTTGTGCTACCTTGCATACATTAGCTATTATCTATAAGCTGTTCTGCTTGGGTTGATGCAGCTATTTTGTCATGAGACAAAAAACATGATACAGGGGGCAACAAAAGACTGGGAAAGTTGAAGAATGCTCCAAAAACACCTGTTTCTAACATTCCACAGGTAAACGGGTTGAATGCAAACCAGTGACTTTCATGATGTGGAACCAAAGAAGCCTGCCCTCAGTTGTCCGCAAGCAAGGATAGAGTGAGGTTCACCACTTTGGAAACAACAGCGAATCGTCCAAAAATGTTTCTCTAGATACAATTTCAAGGAATTAAGACATTTCATCACATACGGTCCATAATGTGATCAAATAATTCAGAGAACCCGGAGAATGTGTGAAACGTAAGTGGCAACACCACAGAATGCCTGTGACCTCTGATCTCTTTGGAGCAACTGCATTCAAACCCAGCATCACTGTGAAAATGATATTGCCGCCTGGGCTCAGGAGCATTTCAGAAAACTGTTCTGAGTTTAACACATTTCATTGGCACATCTATAAATGCAAGTTAAAACTCAACTATGTTTAATGAAAGCCATATCTCAACAATACACAGAAACGCCGCTGGCTTCTCTGGGCCCAAACTCATCTGATGTGAAAGTGGAAGATGTGCTGTGGTCTGACGACTCCACAATTGAAATAGTTTTGGGAAATGATGAATGACGTCGTTTTCCAGGCCAAGGAGGAAAAGTTCCATCCAGCATCTGTGATGGTATGATGATGTGTTAGTGCCCATGGCATGGGTAACTGGAAAAGCTGTGAACACCCCATTAATGCTGAAAGGTATTGCAGCAACATACATGGATGCTGTCATCCAAGCAATGTCTTGTTCAGTTACATCCCTGCTGATTTCAGCAACACAATGAAGGCTGAGCTTCTTTGTGCACGAGTTACAAGGGAGCGGCTTCATAGAAAAATAGTTGGAATACTTGACTGGCCACTGAGCAGTCGTGACCTGTCTTTCAAAGAAAATGTGTGGTGCATTATGAAAACGGTGCAAAATAAAAGAACGAAGATCCCGTTCTTTTGAGCAACTGCAGTTGTACATCAAAGCAAGAATGGAAAGAATTTCCACCTAGGGAGCTTTAACAATTAGTGTCCTCAGTTCCCAAACACTTATTGAGGGCTGTTAAAAGAAAAAGGTGATCTTAGAAGGTAGTAAACTTGACGTCCCAGATTTTTTTGCATTATGTTGTGGTTGCCAAATTCAGAATTAGTGAATATTTGAAAAAAGAATAAATGTTGATTCATTTGAACATCAACTATCTTGTCTTTGTAGTATAATCAAATGAATACAGTATCGGTTGAAAGGATTTGCAAATCATTGTATTCCGTTATTAACATTTACACAACATCCCAACTTTGTTGGAATTGGGGTTTATAATTTCCTTCCTTGGCCTAACTTTCTTTCCAAGCCGAAAATAAGCAGTTTAGCATGATAATCATGTAAAGTTTATCGTAGCAGAAGTAGGGATCCTCATTTTAAAAGTCAGTCGTGCCTTGATACTGGGTGCCTCGCAAAATCCCCCCCTGTGTTCCTTCTCTGACTAATTTTGGCTTTATTATGTGAATAGAAAAATTAATTTGCAATGGCAACAGACACATGATTCACTAGAGTGATTCATACATCGTGTCTGTGATTGATTTGGAGCTACATGTGTGACTGCATGTTGTCAACACCTTGCTTGTCGATACACGATGTCATACCCGACATATATTTTTTATGGGTGTAAAAGAAAATATCGGTGTCCACCCCTTTCATCACAGACGCCCATGGTGATGAATTAAAGAAGTAAAACGAAATAAAATGTTGAAAAGCCAATTTAAAGGGAGGTGTAGCACGCATTCTATTTACACCAGCTTTCAAAAGTCCTCTGATCTTTGTTGAAGAGGAGGGAAAACATTTTCTCTCAACAGACTGACATGAATCGTGGAGAATGAAGCAGCAATATGCAGACAGCTGAAATGTCAGCAACAGGCAGCAGTAGAATATTCTCATAGATCAGCACTGTACCCACTGGACATTGAAATAGGACTGTGACATTAAAAAAAAAAAAAAAAAAAGAAAAGCAATGCCAAAGAATATCAAGCACAAAAGATGGACTGGCATTATTTAATGGTCAGCCACTCTGACTCATTTGCAATGCAAAACAGGAACTTATTGACACTTAAATTATTTCCCTCAAACATTTCAAAGAGTGGCAGCATTTTGTTTGGTTTGTGTGCCTCCCATTTTTTTTTTTGTCTTTCTGTCGACTGATAAGGACACACACAAAAGCACCATCAAGTGAGTAATATTCATTTGACAGTGATGAATTGCTTCCTAAAAAGCATGAATAGCGCTTGACTCCACAGGACAGTGGTAGGCCTATCACCCATCCATACGAGGTTTAATCATGCAACTCTAAATCACTTTGGTTTGAGACCTAATTGTGGCTACTCAATTAAAGAAAAACAATTACCGATAAGTGTTCCTAAAACGGTCATCCTCAACCATGTTTCAATGCAACCCTAACCAGCGCAAAAATATTTTTGGGATTAATTTTGCAATGGTATATCTCGAACTAATTGGAAATGAAAAGATATAAATAAATAAAAAAGATTGAACGAATGAACTTAATTCAAAAATAATAATTCATGCATATAATAATTGTCAAAGTATAGATCTGTTGTTAAAAAGAAATCATGAACAATTGTACATGCATGTACTATATCTATCGGTACTGCAGTGTCCTCCCACATTCCTAAAACACGAATGGAACACGAATATTTAGAGTCAAGAAGAGTCTATTATTCTCTCTCTCACTCCCACAAACACACACACACACACACACACACACACACACACATGCAAAATTTCAATGAAATTGGGACGTTGTGAACATTAGTTAGCACGTTCGCCTCACAGCACAGAGGTGCAGGGTTCAAATCTGAGCTCCAGCCTTCCTCTGTGGATAGTTTGCATGTTCTCCCCGTGCCAGCATCATCCTCTGTTTTCCACCCACATTCCAAAAACATGCACGGTGGGTCAATAGAATACTCTAAATTTTCTCAAGGTGTGATTGTGACTGTGAATGGTTGTTTGTCTGTGTGTGCAAGTGGTTGGCAACCAGTTCACCACTTCGACGGCCCGAAGAAAGCTGGGATGGTGTCCAACACGAGCCTCATGAGGATAAGTGGATCAGATAATGAATGAATGGATAGATGGATGGATATAGAGTCATACCTACTGTTGCTGAGTATTGTTCTTTTTTTATATATAGCACTACCACTTGATCAAGTGTCTTCTAACATTTCATTTTAAATACATAAAGACCTTAAATAATGATATTGTCTTGAATTGATATTGGTAAATACTGTACTCTTGGGTGCAATATTGGTTTTGGATTGGAAGGGAAACACTTGTAACCCACCCCCCGGTGACTTTTGTAAGTTTTGTAATGCGTTACCCCGAACACCACCTGTGATCATTGATAAAATCTGGTTTCTCCGTCGATGGTGATGTTTTGTGGGATAGTGGCTCACGAGTGAAAATGTAACAGATCTTGTGTGAGATCATGACCGTCCATGAGTAATACCTACAGTCACCCTTAATGGATTTGTTTTTCCTGCCAGTGTTACGAATGGAAAACAAAGTTTACTGCGTGGCAGAATGGGAGGGAAATATTTGTACAAATATTTTGTTTTCTCAGTCAGCCCAGGCCGCCGCAAAGAAAGGCTTTCTGGCGTACACTGTATGCCCTCCCCCTGATTGCACTCTCCCCTGTTGTTCCGTTTTGACAGAGAGGTTGACAGATAGATCACAAAGATGCACAATCATTGCATGGTCGAGACTACGATGGAGTGCACCCATTATTCTAAAGCCAAGCTGTCTGGCAGGGAAAGGCCTACGTACCACATAGTGCCGTGATAGATGGAACCATTCATTGATGCAGGATGAAGCTCTAAGATTGATGTACAAAAATTCAAATGTTCGAGCGGCATTTGGAAGATTAAGGCTTTGTGGACAAGGTTTGGTGGAAAACAGGTGTGGTGCTGAAGCCCAGAGGTGAGGTAGAATGGGTGTATATTGGAAATGCTTTTCCCTGTCACTGTGCTGCTTTCAGTGTTCTTTTTTCCCACAAGGCTCTCATGTTTCACATTGAATCAGATGTCCTATATTTATCATTGTCTTCATGACATTTTTCCTTCAGGGCATTTTGTTCTCTGCAAGTGCCCGTTCAGTTTCTCATGGTTCAGGTGCAAACTGGTGAAAACGTCCGTCTACATTTTTTCATTGATTTACTTATTTTGTTTCTGTAATCTTTCATATTTAAAAAAAAAACACATCCATCCATTTCCTATACGGTTTGTCCACATTGGGGTCATAGATTGGAAAAAAAATCGAATGCAATTTTTTTCACATTGCTTTGCAAATCACAATATTTATTCTGCTTTTTTTTCCTCCCGTTTGAAAACATTCCTTGCATTTACACTTTGACAATGCTGCAAAACTGATGTGGCTTGTTAAACAGGTGTACTAAGCATATGGATTACATTACATCCACATTGTCAAAAAAGACAGGAAGATGCATGGTGAACCTAAAGGGCTTCAAAAGTTAGTTCAGCTTTCTGTCAACATTTTTAAAAGGCAGTTAAAAACACATTAAGTCAGGGATTTTAGTGGAACTTGATATTTTTGGTTTTGTTTTTTTTATTGTAATAACTGCATTGTGTGTGTGACTCTATTTTAACCGGGTCAAGTATTACATGAGTCCTGTTTGTGAAGACTTACTCTACTTACTTTCTGTGTTTACATACAGACTTTACGTTCTTACTTAGAAGCTCCAATAGAAGATAAGTGGACAGAAGGAGCCCGACTGGTCCAGTGGTTCGACTGTATTAGCCTCAACCAAGCAAAAACACTCACATTTGCAGCTATGCCGCTATGTGCAATACATGAATCTGGGAAGTTTTGTACTCTTATTTATTTTGAAAGAATCTTTGGAACTAGTATACAGGGGCAGGACCTCATGCAGTCGTGTCTGTATCTATAAAGCTGAGCGACACATCTTTGCTTGTCAGTTTGTAAATACTTTCTACCGACGGCCTGGCACTGCAATCACACAATGAAAGATTAATTTGAATGCTGCACTCATTGTAATTATTTCTCTTCCTCAACACCTACCCCCCAGTGAAACACACCCAAATATAAGACACTATAGCCCGCCTGCTAAGCAGTATTTCAATCTGCTCATCAGTTTGGGTTTTGATTTATTTAGCTGAGACTCACCTCACCCCCGACTACACTATTTTAATTGCTTTTGTAAATGGTAAATTAGCTGTCACTTGTATAGCAATTTTCTACCTTGCATACTCAAAGCGCTTCACACTGTTACCTCATTCACCTACCTTTGTCCACAAAAGGCGGGCCAGTACCAGATGCTTTTTATTACCTGTCCTTTTTGGCAACTAAGTTCTGCAAACCACATCCATACACCTCTCCCCTACATTCAAACCTGACAAGGGTCCAGCCACTGAACACCTCGCACCCCCACTCCGTCCCACTGGATCAACTACCCACCTCTACCTGCCCACCATCACACCCACCAACACACACAGGTCAGTGTGACACTAGCCCACCTCAACTCCCAAACCACTCCCACCACCCACCACCTACAGCTACCCATAGACACTCCAAGCAGCCAGCTAAAAATGCCACCTTTCAAATTGTATTTTCAGTTTGACAAACTTTTACGCAGCTAATGCCCAGCTCAAACGACATGCACGACGGTCGATCTATGAAATAACCAGACAAATGTATTCCGTGTCTCGGACCGGGCAAGTGGCCATATGACAACTCTGACACTGAGCAGACCCCGCCCGACATTTGCGTGCTGCACCAAGAGCACGGTCTGACGGCACAGGTCGTCGGGGATGGGGGACAAAGGAGCCACAAATGTATGGCACACACTCCCAGCTCGGTACTCTCTCCAGTGTGTAGCATATGATTTAGTAGCCAATTAGTATTTTCATTTATTTGCATGCATTTGAAGAATAAATAATGTACTTAGTGTAACAATTGTGTAACAATTCCATTCTTTTGAATGTATTCCTTGATTAACACACTGCGATATTTTATTGTGTTTGAGTACATATTTATTTTCTATCATGCTTAAATATTCATTCCTATTTGAATTGCTTTGGAAGAAGTGAAAATAATTAATATAAATTAAACAATAGTCATCAAAATAACAACTAAGTATGCATCCATCCATCCATACATCCATTTTCCGATCCGCTTATCCTCACAAGGGTCGCAGGAGGTGCTGGAGCCTATCCCAGCTGTCTTCGGGCAGTAGGTGGGGTCACCCTGAAACGGTTGCCAGCCAATCGCAGGGCACACAGAGACAAACAACCACCCACGCTCACACCTAGGAACAATTTAGAGTGTTCGATCAGCCTGCCATGCATGTTTTTGGAATGTAGGAGGAAACCAGAGTACCCACGCAGGCCAGGGGGAGAACATGCAAACTCCACACAGTCTGCACTGTGAGGTCGACACGCAAACCACTGGAGCACCGGGCCACCCACTAAGTATGCATTCATTATATATACTGTACTGTAACTCTTAAAACATTCACTAAGCGTTCATCTGAGATGGGCTCAATTCCACGTGTTAAATATCAGGGATCAGTTCCCACTCAGTGATGGTGTGGATGTGGGTGTGAATGGTTGTTTGTCTCTCTATGTGCCCTGTGACTGACTGTCAACCAGTTTAGGGTGTAGTCCGCCTTCCATCCTAAGTCATAGAGATAGATATATCATGTATATGATACAGTACTGTAAATATTGACAATGTCTCAGTTACTGAACTGCTCATATCTAATCATCCATGTGAAATTTTCAATTACCCTTTACGGCAACTGAGTCCTCAATCACCCGCGCTTGCTGGAAAATGTCCCTGAGTTAAGTGGATAACTGCTCACTGTATAGCTCAATCGTCGTCCCACATGTAGGTTTTTGTTGGCCAACGATTAAAGAGATTCTTGAATCATATGAGGTTTTTGGTCTTGTTTTTTGTTGTTGTTTGTTTTGTTTTATTTGTTGTCTGTCTTCAGTTCCAAGAGTCAGTGTGACCCCCTCATAACAACTAGTGACAAAATGGCTATTCTAGAGAGGGAATCTTAGTGAGTCAATTGCTTCTTGACTGAGAAGATCTTAACCAGCCCGAGTTATCTGGAAGCATCCATCCATTCTTGTTCACTGCTTATCCGGGGTCAGGTCGCGGGGGCAGCGGCTTTGAGAGGGAATCCCAGACGTCCCTCTCCCCAGCCACTTCTTCTAGCTCAGCCTGGGGGATCCCGAGGTGTTCCCAGGCCAGTGATATAGTCTCTCCAGTGTGTCTTGGGTCGTTCCCGGGGCCTCCTGCCGGTGGAACATGACCGGAACACCTCACCAGGGAGGCATTCAGGAGGCATCCTAATCAGATGCCCGAGCCACCTCATCTGGCTCCTCTCGACGTGGAGTAGAAGCGGCTCTACTCTGAGGCCCTCCCGGATGACCGAGCTTCTCACCTTATCTTTAAGGGAAAGCCCGGACACACTGCGGAGGAAACTCATTTCGGTCGCTCGTATCCGGGATCTCGTTCTTTCGGTCACGACCCAATCCCAAAGCGCCTACTACTGCTAAGGAGTAAGCCATCACTACCTGTCGAGCTTTTCCAGAGGGAAGATCTCAACGTTTAAGCAATTTGGAGACAGGCTTGATACATGGCAGACCTATTCTCTGGGTAAGTGAGTATCTGCCTGATCTCCAACTACGCTAAAAGTTGTCTTGAGTGCTTGGTGCCAGGCAACATTGTACTCATTTTGGACAACACCGCACCAGGAAATTCTTAGGTCGTGGACAAAGTCGTCGATACTATGCCAGACGAGCATGGATTTGATCACAATTACGCACAACAACTAAGACTAATGAACTGGAGCGGCCCATCAACAAGATCAGTCTCCGTCTGGAGGCTGTGGAATGACTTGCTGGGATGGACCGGAATGTTGTTTGTACATGCTGTGTTGTTGTAATTGTTTCTCGGCATTGAGAACAATTATGGGCCAGGTTATGTCTGGGTCAAGAGCTAATAGCAATGTCACTGTTTATAGTTATGTAAGTTGAGGGGTTTGTTGTTTTAAATGGATGGCTCTCCTTTACGAACGGCAGAAGTAGAGATGGAATTCTTTGAATGCAGTTTTATTGAAAGGAAAAAAAAAGACGTCTGCACCGCAGCACCTTCGAGAACACACCTCCTTCGGCAACTAAAACATTTCCTGCTTTCTTTCAGCCAAGCAGACGCAATCAACATAATGATGTTCAAGCAATTATTAAACCGAATATAATTTCGGTAACCTTAAAATGAAAGAATATAATGCTCAAACATAAAATGATAATAATTAATAATTTAACATAATTTTAGTTATGTCATTGTTGTACTTACTTAAATAATCATGTAGTGTGTCCGGCAAGGGACTTTCATTGTGGGCGTTGTGGAGGGTGGGGTGGGGTGGAGTCTCATTCAGAGAGTGCTGTGCTGCAGAGACACACAGTTCTCTTGTCTTACTGTATGTTTAGTGTCTGTTTGTTTGTCAGTGATTAAACCAGTCTTCAAAAGGGTGGATGCCCTCAAGTGGATTAGGAACAACCTGGATAAACTACAGTAGATGTGAGGAAGTCAAGACTTGCAGCAAACTGCTGTAATACATGCAGCATTGATACTTTTTAGCGTGAAGGTAGTCGTGACATTAACTGGTGTTTGTGAGACTTCAAAAACGAGATACACATTTAGTATTTTTTTTCTACCGTTGTTGGGTGAATGTAATATAAACAAAAAATGTTTATTTTAAGCCTATGCAAACAGTACAACTAGACAGAAGGAGATGGTAGCTTTTCGTTTTCTATGTCTCTCAGGCATTTTTGTTTGTTTGTTTGTTTGAGATGAATGGTTGTATCTCGACTAGCACTTTTCTCTGTAGAAATATTAATCAGATGTGCTGGCTGCTTTGACTTGGCAACCTATTTTACAATCTCTGTAGCCTTGCTTTACTTTCCTTCTCTCTCTCGCTCTCTCTCTCTCTCTCTCTCTCTCTCTCTTCCCCTCCCCCTTCTACCCTCTTAATGGGTTAAGTCTTCCCTGGGGGAGAGATATTTGGAGATGATGCTTCTGTGGATGGGTTTAGTGTTGCTGAAGGTCTTTCTTGTCATGGAAACAATATAAAAAATGATAAAGCACGGCTTTTTCAGTTGTTTGGTGATATAATTCACTTTATCAACGCCAGATGACTGCTTCATGCCTGGATATGGCCATGTGTCATTTTGAATAACAAGCCTGTCCAATTCAATGCCTTTGCATTACATAACCAGCACTTAGCAGATACGTTTGTCCGAAGCAGCTCAAAACACGCCTTTTATTTCAATTGCCAAGCCACTTGGTGAACTTGGGGAAGGAACAGGCAGGAGAAAGACCTATTCATCATCCAGCGAACGTAAACGTGACCATTTTTCACCTCAATCACCGATTTAGGTCAAGTATGTAAAGTCTTGTGACATATTTCAAAGGCAATTAAAATAGGCAGCTAAATAAATCCAAACCAAAACTGATGAGCACTACACAAGTGACAGCTCATTTATCATTTACAAAGACAATTACAATAGGTGTAGTCTCGTCATCTTCACTCTAGTTTATTAAGCCTGTCCATAAGTAAAGACACCCATACCTTTTGAGCACGTTACCATGGTGACGCTGCCCTGCTGTATGACTTGATACACTCATCCTGGCCGACAGTTGCACATTCACATTTGTTTTGCCTAGCTTGTGCTCGAGTTTCCCTTCTTTCTTCAGCATCTCGTTGAGCACATTAACATCTGCATGTTTGCCCCCCTCTTTATACATCTTTCCATTTATATTTCTCTTTGCAGGTAAAAATGTTCTTCGCTCTGACCGATCGCTTGTCCTATCTTTTTCTTTCCGTCTCTCCATGTGATGATCTCATGCAGAATAGCAACTCTCTGAAAACAGCTGGCTGAGACAATTAATGATCTGTTGGGCCTTGATCTTTTTCAGTTGAAAGGCTTCGGGATGGCTTGTAGCATAATGACACAATATGACGACGTATAATGTAGGTGGACTCATTTCTGGAGGCACTGCATTTTCAAAGGTATGCAACGAAGTACTTTATGCATTACAGCCTCCATCTCCCCTCTTGCACTAATCCTTCTCTGGGAATTTCTCCATTGTGAGACAAATAAAGGGTTTCTTATCTTATCTTATCTTTTCTTGCATCACACAATGCTGTCTGGAATTGTAAAAAGGCATTTCAGAAGATGGGTTAGTGATCTCCTGTTGCCTCTCGTTTTTTTTTCTTTTCAAATTTTACATCATCTCTTTGCTCTTGGTGACATGATCTGTGTTTCTGTTGTTTAGAATTGTATTTTGTTTGTTTTTGTCATGGTGTTTTGTGCTTCACGTCTCGTCCTGTTCATTCGATCATTTGTTTCCTCCACTAGTCGTTAACCTAGTCCTTGTGTCTTCCAATCAGCTCCCTCAGCCACGCATATCTTATCCAGGTGTTCCTGTTTGCTTGTTCTTAGTTCCCTGGTTTCTTTCTGTCTTCGTCAGTTCATAGTTTGCCGTTTCAGTCCCCGTCAGTCATCAAGATATGTCATGTTAATTTTCTTGTGTTGGACATTTGTTCATTTCGTAGTTTTAATGAATCCACAGACCTTGTTTGGCCTTTTGATATTAAATTAAATTTTTGAGAGCATTCCTGCCTTGCCTCCCTGCTTGACTGCACTTGGGTCCTAAACTACACGCATCCATAAAACTTCCAGTGTCACTTCTAGTGGGCAACCATTTGTTTTAGTCAAGTCAAATCTAGTTCATTTTATCGATTTAGCCCTAAATCACAAGAGTCTCAGTCCATAGTGCACAGAAATCACTGACATAAAAACTCCCAGCCAGGCAAGCAAAAAGTAAGAGAAAAGCAATTTGGAGGAAAAAGGGAAGGAATTATGGGAAGGGATCACAGATGGAGGAATGCTCCTTCGAGGATAATCAAGCTGCAATGAAAGCCAAGGGGGCAACATTAATCACATGATATGAAGCTACACAATGATAGCATGATATTCCATTCAATGAAATTAAATGCCACAGCTAGGTGCGCTCTGGAAGTGGTTCTCAGGACCTTTCCCAGTCACTCGATGCAAAATGCACCCTTAGTAACAGCTTCACTTTGCTCATCACCACCGAGCAGCAGTTAACAGTGGTGTGTGATACTGCATATTTTACTATCGAGAAGACAACAGTATCACCAATACTGATACTTTTTAATATTTAATTTTGATGCGTCATCAAATTTGTCAATCGTAATTATTTTTACGACCTTGAAGTGTTTCTGTGATTTTGCTTTATTTTTTTTTATTTTTTTTTTATTTAACGGTTAAAAGCCAGGACATAATTAGGACAGTGTTTATTCGAATTATCGAAAATACTACTTTCCCCCCATTCATCGTCTTTGTTGGAATGTTTTTTCATCAATAAACAAAGTTCACAAAGTGATCACCGGTAAAAACAAATGATTATTTTCCAGGGTCTGCTCAGAAACTATTGTCTACGGAAGAGCCCTAATCCTCTTCCGTAATTATCTAAACCTTATACATAGTACTTGAAAAATAATCGGTTTCTTAAACATATTGTAATATTTGTTGTGGAGTGTTGCTATTGTAACTTTTGTTGCAGACTTAGCTCCATACGAACAAAAATGCACAAGCACAGAAAAAAAATGATAATAAAAGATAAAAGACACTACTGTGCACGTATTAAAATGTATTGCACCAATAAGGTGTAACCTGAGTTGGAGGTAACTCCATAACAACTTTCATCGGGGTGACTAGGGCTTCTATAATGTGGACCTGTCTAGTCGGCAAATAAAGCTAAAAATAGGCTGTCTTGATAGTGCAAATATTGGCACGCTTGTAGACACAAACAAATTGACTGGCACTGTACTTCCTTGAAGTCAAAGCAGGAGTCTCACTTCATCATTGCAGGTGACTTTAAGAGGCTCTTTTAGCTCGACTTCTTATAGTTGGACCAATAATTGATGTAATATAGGTCCGGAACAATGAGCAATGATAATCTTGAACAAATGGTTTATTTAAGTCAAACATTTTTAAAAACCCAGAAAAAAATGCAATAAAGAAAGAATTTTTATTTCCTTTTGGTTCAGCGGGTTTGGATTTAACTGCGTGCTGGCCTTATGGCCCATTGGGAGTTAAAAAAATGGCTTTGTGTTGGCTTTCTGAGAACAAAGCTATTTTTTCACTTTAATTTAATCTTTTTTTGGAATCATTTCATGTTTATTGTATGTTGTGTGGACTCATTGTTGACTGTTCAGCATTTCTGGTCATAACATTCATTGAAGGAGAATATTGGTGCTTGATGGTTGCACCTTTTTCGACCACATAGGCTTACATGATCAACTTTTCTGTTGAGGAGAATGTCGGCGCTATTTGACGGATTTTGCTTTCTGGCTGCAGGCTACTTGTTTTTTTGCACCTAAATGGGCAGCATTATTGCAGCATCATGTTGTGCAGCGGAAATGGCAGTGATGTTGGACCGTCTGCAATGGTACGGTTGGATGGATGGATGGCCGTAGGAGCTGAGAATGGGGAGTGAGGAGCGCCGTCAACATGAACCCCGGAAGCTCACCAACAAATGCTGCAGTGACTCGTTTACGTTTAAACTTACGAGCAACCATGAACGATGTCATTCATTGTGTGATTATGTCATCTCGGTGTAAGGCATCTTCGAATCGCTCCGATTTAATGTATTACCACAACAATAGAGCATATGTAGGAATAATGTTGGGTTATGTTTATGTTAGTCGGACCAGAGCTTGGACTAAAAAAATGGATGCTTGCTTGTATTGGCCCAAAATCCACATTAACCGGAGGGCATATTCATTTGTTTGTCTCTTGGCAGTCAATTGTGTTGCTCCACTGTACTGTGCTCTGACTGCTGATCTCATGTGTTTGGTTGAAGGATTTGTGTTTTGTTTGATAGTTATGCTTTTGCTCATGGTTTTGCACTGGCTTCCATCAGAATTAAAAAAAAATGATACGGGAAACAAGTGGTTTGATTGGCTCATCATGGTCATAATGATCACAACAAGAGCTACTGCATTACTGAATATACACATACAGTAGATGTCTGTGATGAGGGGCTGTGGGAGACAAAAAAAATGGCACGTGCCAGCGTACATGCTTTAATTTATTTAGTGATCAAACATTGGTTCGCATGGGCTCTTGGGTTTCTCCAGACAAATATAGTAACACTAAATTGAAACACACACACACACACTAAAGACTAAAGCAACAACAAAAAATAAAATATTCTTCACAACCTTCTTTCCCAGGTACTTATGTGAACGTATATTCCCCTAAAAAAACAAAACAAAACAAAAAAAAATTAATCACTTGGGAACTTACTGTACATCAAATAATGCCAAATTGTGGATAAGCTGCCAAAATGTCAACTTGTAAAGTCAGTGCAGTCACTGGATGTTGAAAGTGTTTATTGATTCAATTTTGCATGCATATGAATCATGTCTCAACAATGTCTCGAGCCAGAACACCATCCGATGCTCCCTGACCCAGAATGACAAAAAGCGCAGAGATTAATTCATTCGTTGTCCATACTTTCACCCGCGTAATCATGTGAGTTGACTCCTTTAGGGAATGCAAATCATGGACTTCCACTCGTTAATTCCTTGCCAATCGATAGGCAAAACTCACATGGTTGATTACAGCAATGTACTATTGGCATTTGGCTACCGTATGTGACTTAATTGATTGTACAGATTCAATCAACAACCACAAAAATAGCGATTTTAATCATTCAGTGGTGACCCCTTTTGCTTGATTAATGACTTCACGATGATTTGGTGTTTTCGTGGAGACAATCCAGGTGACATTGAAACATTTGCTGTGTGGAAACATTTTCTGATTAGTTTGGATGATATCATTCTTTGCCTTTTTTTTCAGCTTGATGCAATCTACAAAGCTATATTTTGTCATTTGTTATTCCGGCTATCAGAAAGGCATTTATTCCATCATCTCTGCACAAATCTTGGCTGCATCTTCAGGTTTATGTGCATCATGAAAACCCTGGTTGTGATCATTTGCTTGAGTTAGCATAAAGTCACAGTTCATCTGACCGTGAAAAGTGTTGGCTCATTTCCTTAACCTAGTATAGATATTGTTACACTTGAACCTGACACAGGGGCACACAGGTGATTTTGACAGCGATAGCTCAGTGGCTGGGTTGGAATTGAGGCTGCAGAGAATGAGATGCCACCCGCAGATTTACACGCCTCCACCGGCTCAGTGCACATCATTAAAACCAGAGGCCGCATGGAGTGGCTTCATCTCTGTCCCAGCCCACACAGGCAACGCTGGGCCCCACACACTGATTTATTTCAGCTGTCTTTCTCAACGGCAGTGAGAGCAAGAGAGAGAGAGAGAGAGAAAGAGAGAGAGAGAGATAGAGATTGGAGCAGCCCAGTTCCACTCATGTATACATGATGAATTTCATTTTCGGTGGTGAACATGCATCCTCTGTCAAAAGAAGCTCTTTTTTTCTCGCCTCTCTTCAGCAACATCCCATGTGATGTTGTAGAACTGCCCTGTTTTGAAGAAAATACTTTGTCGTCTTTTGACAGAGCATTAGTGACTCGTTTACACTGTGCTTTTGTAGTCGGAAAATCCATGTTTTACAAATGGCCACACCATTGTATTTTTGCCTCTGCCAAGCTTAGGTGTTGATTAGTTGCACATTTTTTCAGATCCACATTAAAACAAGTAGATTCAGTAAGTCACCGCCCCCACTGCTGTGACCATCTGCTTGCATTGGATCGACACGAAGCACTGACCAATCAGATCCAGGATGTCCAGCCACAGGGAAAAAGCTTACCATGTGTGGCACCTCCAGAAATTTGTCCGAATAGTGTCATTTAATCGACTTGGAAAGTGTAACGAGCCAAGCTACAAGCTATTATACGTCAATTACACAACAGCTTAACCACGCTCAAGCTACCCAGCAGAGAAATATAACTTAGTAAGCTATGATAAAATGACAAAAGTACTGCTAACCTACATTAAAAGCCATTTCAGATGGGCAGAGCATCGAAAACAAAAACTACATTTTAGCATGTTGTAATTGTACTACTGGGGTATAAATTAACACTTGCTCATAAACTACTTTGTAAATGGATAATCGTGCTTCTTAATAGCACTACAATATAAATGTCTTGGACTCATATGGTGACAACGCTGTGTTATAATTAACAGGACTGAACAGTGCATAACAGGGACTAATCAAATAATGGATGAGAGAGACAACCCAAAGTTACCTTTTTGGGGTTTTTTTGGTCTTAATCTGGCTTCATTGTCCCAATCACTCCTTCTTTAAATTCCCTTCACACACAAAATGTTTGATTCTTTTGCTGACAAAATTAGGCTTGCTCGCTCATGTTACGTTAGCTGTTACTGTTTGCTGAGTGCTGACTGAGTCATGATGGCTATCTCAGTGGGCGTTTGTTGTATAACTTTGGGTCAGACCTGAATGCGTGTCCTTAAACTTGGGCCGGATGTCTGGGATGTTGAAAGGCACTTGTTTTTGGGGTTGCACACTGAACACCAGAATGTCAGGCGTACCTTAATACAAATCTTAGAAGGCTAACAATATTCTTTTATAAAAGGTTGAAGGTCCATTTGTTGAGTTTTATTGTAATTTAAAACATATTTTTCATACAGTACAAAAAAAGTACAAACTAAAATAGAATGTTTTCATTGTGACATGAATTAAACAGTTGAATGAAACAAACCCTGACTCCTGTCAGAAATCTAAAACAAGTAAATCCGGCTCAGAACATTATTGCCAAAGCGATCAATTGATCGTATCATTCACAAATAAACATTACGTACAACACTTAACACATTTCCATGTGTCCATCCATTTTCAGCACCTTTTATCTTGAACAGGGTTGTGGGGTGGGTTTAGGGGGGCTATACCTTATCCCAGCTGGCTTTGGGTGAATGGCGGGAACCAACCCCACGCTGCCCCATCGGCAATGCAAACAAATTAAGCAGACAAATTTCAAACATTTATAAGCAAAGTAGAGAAAACAGTTTCCTGAAATTACTGAGCGCAGTGACAACATTTGAACATATTGACAGAAAGTTAATGTAAAAGTAAAGTAGTAAATGACAGAAATTGTTTTAAATCATGACGATGGTATGGTGTAACAATAACAATGTTTTAAACATGCATTTAAAAATCATAATTTTTCCCCTTCAAAGTAATCCCCTGCAGCCTTGAAATATACATTTTGCTACACGAGTCCGAGAATGGTTCTCGTCATATTTCTTACTCAAACCACCAACGACGAGTTTTCCCATTCGGTGTGAGCCAGTTGACGAACAAGCACATCCTGTATATTATGTAGAGACTCTCTATATATATATATATGTGTGTGTGTGTGTGTGTGTGTGTGTATCATACGTACATACAGTTCTATTTCGTTCAAAATTGAATTGAAGACTTTGGTATTTGTGTAAAGGAATTTGAATGGTTGAAATGCTGGCGCAGGTCTCATTTAAACTGACATGTTCTGGTTTATTTGTACAATTCGATCAAAGACAGACGAGTCAGCATGAGTCTGAGAAAACCTGATCCCATTTTCCTTGTTGCAAGGTTCAACTCATTTCCCTTTCTGCCTTTTGTTTGTATGGAGTACACAGTTTCGACAGAACTTTTTGTCCTTCTGCATTGTGTTTATGGAACTAGACTAAACTATCAGGTTAGAATTGTGAATGTCGGTGAAACACTCACTCACACGAAAGAATTCAACAGTGTGTTGTGTTGTCACGGCAACCATTAACAATCACAAATGTGGGTTTCCTGCTGGGGATGGTTTAATGTCTGGTCAACACTTCTCATCTTGTACTTGTTCAGCAAGGCTAATCACACTTCTGCTGTTTCTACAGTAATTACACACAGACCGTACATACAGCTGACAAATGACTTTATTTTCCCCATCTGACTGCAAGTAACATTCTGTACTCATGCTCGGTAATATTACTCTTGGAAAGGTTACCCAAACAGTTTCAGGTCTTGAACCAGCCCCTTTGGCCCTTCCTTTCTTTTTCACTTCATCAGATCACAGATTGGAGACAAGTTTATGTTAAATTTCTAATTACAGAGGCATTCATTCATTCATTACCCGAACCGCTAAATCCTCACTAGGGTCGCGGGGGGGTGCTGGAGCCTATCCCAGCCGTCTTCGGGCAGTAGGCGGGGGACACCCTGAAACGGTTGCCAGCCAATCGCAGGGTTACAGAGGCATTTTACTTGGTAATCAACAAAAGCTGCCTAAAGTGGGAATAACAATAAAACAGATGACCAAACAAAATTATTCACATTTTATCATGAGAGTCATTAGTGAGGCTATGCAAACACAATATCCATTTGCTATACCGCTTTTCCTGTTATGGCTTTGCAGGAAGCTGGAGCCTATATCTGACAATTTCAGGCAAAAGGCAGTCTAGAGTAAACCCTGGATAAGTTGCCTGTCAATCACAGGGCACATGGAGACAAACAAACATTCGCACAAGAAACACACATGCACGCGCACTGCACAAGTCATAATTAAGTATCAATACAATTTGTAAAAATATGTTCTCACATAATCAGCAACGTGTCATTTAATAAAACAAAAAATTTGAATTACCTGACCTCTTAATTGCGAGAAAAAGAGCCTCAATCAAGAGGCAATGCTAAATGTCCCTCACTTCTTTAAAGTAACTTGCACCCTGTAGAAGGCACAGAAAGTGAAACTAACAATGGAAAACAAATATCCTATTTGCAGGTATACGATCAAAATGGTCTCAGGTGGAATCCCCATCACTCAGGTTGCAATTTGTGTTCATGCGCTGCTTACATTTCCTCATGCACACAGCTTAGAGGGAACATTTGGAATGCAGTGGCGTGCGGTGAGGTTCATGGTTGGTGAGGCACTGACTCCTTTAGTGTCAGATTTACAAATATATAAACCAAAAACGGTAGCTTATTCAATTGGCTACTGGTTATTTCATATCCAAAATTTGGCCCCGTGGGTTCTCCAGGGTTAAATATTCGATTGTATTTTTCTTAGACTAATCTATTTAGTTATAAGATTGCAATGAAAACTGTTTGTGTCTTACCTTTATTTGTCGATGAAGTCAATGCCTCTGTCCTTTGCCACAAAAGCCTCTGTTACTTTGTTGTAAAAGTCCTCCTTATTTTCCTTTAGTTTTAAAAGTCTCTCCGCCTCAATGGAGATGATCGCCGCACAATAACAAAGATCTGTGCTTTGTTTGTGATATCCGTAGTCTCGTCCACCTCTACAGCAACAAATGGGGCGGCATCGATCTCCCTTTTTAGATCATTTATTATCACGTCACTGATTGCTTCAATTAGATCGTTCTGTATTCTAGTGGACAAGCCAGAAAACACAGTGGATGAGTCCAAATGTGTAGCTAACCTCTCATCTTTCTCAGCAAAAGCATGTAATAGTTCTACATAATTGCCACGATTAGAAGAGCTTGCCCTCTCGTCGTGACCACGAAATGCCAACTCCTGTTTCGTAAAAAAACAGGTTGCGTGAATGAGGTCTTTCAAAATCTCTCGGTTTTCCTTTACCTTGGCATTGCGGATGCTAACGTTGAGCCTCCGCTGTTCGTTCAATGCCAAATCGATCCTTGCGCTTTTCATGTCACAATATCCCGTGTTAGTCCAGACATTGTCACAAGTTGAGAACAAAAGGCAGGGAAAACAGTAAAGACGGGTTTTCGAAGGACAACCACATTACCGTTCTTTTCGGCTGTACCACTCCGTTTGAAAAGTTGCCGGGCTGTCCCTTAGTTTGAAGCAAACCTTTTCGCTCCGGCCTTGGTCTACCTGTGTTAATCACGTCCACTTTTGACTGAAAGTCCAGTTTTGAGAAGTTTTTTAAGCTTCGATATATAATCCTCTTCTTCCATTTTGGCAGTCCGACGTAGCAAATTAAAAAAAGGATCGCACTTGACTCGCCTGGCGCCTCTGCGTAGAAGAACAGCGCAACGTACCTGTTTGCTCACGTACGCCCTCTTAATTGCGGCAGAGAACGATCTGCCGCAACCTGTGCCTTTTCACTGCGGTTTTTATTTCCCATCAAAAAATCGAAATATGTCACCAAAAAAAACATTAAACTTTAATGGTTAAAAACATTAGCCAGACTGTGGAAAGGCAGGTCAAATAAACGTATCTGCAAACATTATATTGGCGACGTGCAGATGTACGGCAAGCAGCACGTGCCAGCTGCACCTATCAACCCAGTTTGTGATGATCGCGCAATGCAATGCGCATTCAGAGGTGCGGCTAGCCTCACCTGCCTCCCCTGACCGCACGTCCCTGTTGGAATGTCATGCCCCACCTTGGTCCTATCTCTTGCATTATAGAGCAGCTGCTGGGCATGTCAAACATCAAACCACAGTTACTAAAACCAGAGATGAAAGAAACAACTTTACTCAAAATTACCCAAACACTATTTATCATGTTAATCTAAAAATACATGTAGAAATATATAGAAAAAAAATGTAATTTTGCTATCAAGATATTTAAGTACTGTTTGTCTTCAAGGAAAATAATATGGTGACACTCCTCAATTGACCAACCACCACTGGTTGATGATTCAAGAACGCTACTCAAACTAGGTTGCTAGCTCCATGGTAACAATCACTGTTCATTTGTATTCCAGAGGAGTTAAGACTTGAAGGTTCATAATGATGGTGGATTGGCAGCTGGTAATCAAGTGAAAAAAAATCTATTGGCAAGTCTCAGTGGGCTGGGACATCAATAGTCTCTATTCTGTGTCTTTAAGCATTATAATCACTGCCAGCTACACTGACCACAAAACCATTATATAGCCTTTATTGCAGTGAGGCTCAATGTGGTCACAATGACAATAAGATTTCAGTTGTACAAAAGCATTTAGTCCCTGAGACATTTTCTTTGTACCTTGTCATGGTAAATAATGATGTGTTTGCTTTTTTTGGAGGCGTAACAATCTTTGACAATTGTATTGACAAGTGTGTCCCTGCAAGCAGGTGCAACACTGTCAATTTTCACCCAAATTCTGACTTGACTTTCCCTGAACTCCAAAACTGTACTCATTCCGATTCAGAGGGCTATTTCTGTGAGCAGGTTCAACTAACACATGCTTAATATAAACCTCAGTTTTGAGTTGACATCCTCTGAACTCAAATACTGTGATCATTCAGGTCCAAGAAAGCTGATCTAAATTAGTTCAATCAAATCCGAACACACTTACCTTGAGCTAAATGTGTGCATGGCCGCAATAAAATGACATCTATTCACCATGGAAACCATTACGTACTTGTCCTTTGGAATTGAAGGCACTCGTGGGCTTAGAGTGACTATGAAAATATCCTTGCTAAAACATGACAATAAAATAATCTGTGATTGGCTGGGAACCAGTTCAGGGTTTCCCCCGCCTACTGCCCGAAGACAG
This sequence comes from Hippocampus guttulatus, assembly GCF_054856545.1. Taxonomy (NCBI): domain Eukaryota; kingdom Metazoa; phylum Chordata; class Actinopteri; order Syngnathiformes; family Syngnathidae; genus Hippocampus; species Hippocampus guttulatus. Next base: position 8,918,083 of record NC_141264.1, on the reverse strand, counting down.
CTGGGATTGGCTCCAGCATGTCCCGCAATCCTTGTGAGGATAAGCAGATCAGAAAATGGATGGATGGACAATAAAATAATTTCTTCCCATTTTGAAGTGTTATCACTTATAATTACCGGTAGTTTAATTAAAATAATGAAGCAATAATTGAATTAAAAAACTTTTAAATGTATATGTAAAATTATTCAAGGTACATTTTTTTTCCTTGTGACAAAAAGTTAACTCTTACATTAATAAATAAAAAGTATGAAATGAGTAAACATATAAGAATATTCATTCATTCATCTTCCGAACCGCTTCATCCTCACTAGGGTTGCGGGGGTGCTGGAGCCTATCCCAGCTATCTTCGGGCAGTAGGCGGGGGACACCCCGAATTGGTAGCCAGCCAATCGCAGGGCACACAGAGACGAACAACCATGCACACCCTCACTCACACCTCGGGACAATTTAGAGTGATCAATCAGCCTGCCATGCATGTTTTTGGAATGTGGGAGGAAACCGGAGTACCCGGAGAAAACCCACACAGGCCCGGGGAGAACATGCAAACTCCACACAGGGAGGCCGGAGCTGGAATTGAACCCGGTACCTCTGCATTGTGAAGTCGACGTGCTAACCACTGGACTACCAGGCCGCCTATATAAGAATATATTTTACTAATAAAATCCACTCATTTAAACTATTTAAAATTGAATATCTAATAATTTTTTATTAAAGAATAAATTGTTAAATGTATGTCATATATGTTCATGAGGTGTTGTGTTTCTCAAAGAAATTTGGTTTAGCCTGAGGATATCTGATGTGAACATTCAGCTTTCCGGCGCCTGTCATTACGAACTGTGATAACTGTAATAACTGTGATAATTCCAACAGTTACGATTAGGTGAAACTCGACAACTAAAGTACATGTTCATTTCATTTGAAATCCAGTATGTGAATACTGTGTGTGCCCATGTCCCATGATGAAAGGATGAAGTTAGGGACTTCATGCATGAGCTGAGTTAATTCACATCAGGTAGTGTAATATTAAACATAATCATTATTCTATCTATATTAGGTATGAGCTGCCCGGTAGTCCAGTGGTAAGCGCGGCGACCTCACAGTGCAGAGATGCAGGGTTCAATTCCGGCTCCGGCCTCCCTGTTTGGACTTTGCATGTTCTCCCCGGGCCTGCATGCGTTTTCTCCGGGTTCTCCGGTTTCCTCCCACATTCCAAAAACATGCAGGTTAATGAAACACTCTAAATTGTCCCAAGGTGTGAGTGTGAGCGTGGTTGGTTGTTCGTCTCTCTGACAACCGGTCCGGGTGTCCCCCGCCTACTGTCCGAAGACAGCTGGGATAGGCTCCAGCACCTCCCACGACCCTTGTGAGGATAAAGCGGATCAGAAAACGGATGGATGGATGTATATTAGATATGAATTATTACATATCGTGTGTGTATATACATTATATGAACATTGAATAATTTAAGCTTTTATTGAGGAGCATAATTGTGAGCTCAGTTTCCAACCTGTGGAGCCAAAGCAAAGATAAACGACCAAACAAAAATAAGTATGCATTATGACAAAATGACCTTGTCTCAGTTTAGTCGTGACTGTATTTTGTCAGTGTGAAAGCTTGGCTTGCATAGTTGAACACAAAGCTTCTATATATATATAGAGAGAGAGAGAGAGAGAGAGAGAGATGCCGGGAACCATGACTTATGTTGTGTGAGTGGCAACAGAACAGATGTTCCACAGGTTGGTTGTACCTTTTTCCATCATTTCATCTTTGAAGTCAAGATGGCGCCCGAGTAGGCAGCCGTCAACAAGTGCTCTCATGAGCCTTGCTTTTTTTTTTTGTTGTTTTTGTGTTTGTTTTGTCACTTTGTGTTGTTTACGTCGTGTGGACCTGATGTGGACATTTTTCAGCATTTTTTGCCCACGACATTCATCAGGGAGGAGACTCTGTGCTCGGTGGTTGCGCCTTCTCGGCAGCATGGGTATACCAGCACTGTTTTTGACTGGGAGGAATGTCGGCGCCATTTGACTGTCGTTGCTGGACAATCCCGGGGCGCTTGTGTCTTGCGCCTGTAATGGGCAGCATTTTTCACAGCCCCGCTTTGTTCAGCGGAGAGATCGGTGCTGTTGAACGGTCTGCGGCTGGATGGATGTAAGTCTTGAGGAGCCGACGATGAGAAGAAAGGAGCGTTAGCGCGGAGCGCCGATGCGGATTTGGAAGTTTGAAGCGGATTACGTGGGACAGGAGAAGTGAACTAATCTCTTTTCGTCAATGGACGCTACAGCTTCGTGTTTGCTTTCAAAACTTAGCTTGTAGCAGACGTGTGCACATTTTCAGCATGACGTCTCTGATCCACTGGTGAAAGGACACTTTGATCCTCTCCTCTTTCATCTAGAACTGCTTCAGACAACAAAGTGTATGCAGAAAAGTGGTGAAGATTGCACGACTGTCTGTGCCCTATGTGTTGTGTTGTGTTATTTTTGTTATTTTGACTTCAAAATGGTGCCGCGAGAGTGGCTGCCTTTCCAGCAGCTCCTATATTTTGTTGTTCTACTTCTTCCTTTCATAACTTTGCTGCTGTGAATTGGGAATTTCTCCATTGCGAGACTAATAAAGGTTTTCTTATCTTATCTTATTTTGAAGAGCCATTATCTGTTATGCCTGCCATTATATGTCATTTGCATCGGTAGAAAATCAAGATAGTACAAATCATTTAAACAATAATACAATTACAATAATAGTAATTAAAGTGAATGAATATATATATATATATATATATATATATATATATATATATATATAAAATCAGTGGTTCTTAACCTGGGTTCGATCGAACCCCAGGGGTTCGGTGGATCAGTCTCAGGGGTTCGACGGAGCCTCTCCCATGGAGGTTAAGAAATACCCGACTCAACATGTCAATTAGTTATGACACGCCCGCTTGGCCATCACTGGCAGCAGATGATCACATGACATTGCTTGTCCAATCAGTGCTGCGGGAAATTTAGTTCGCTCAGTCGTCAACGTGTGACTGACGTGATAGTACGTCATCAAATTTAAAAAACATATACTTATGTCGTGAAACCTTATTTACTTTTTTTAGTTTTTAATAAATACGTTTATGTCTTGAATTTTCTTTTTTTTTTAATTACTAAGGTCAATTCATACTGAACAAAACCAAAATCTGTGAGCATAAAACCAAGAACCCAACCAAACCATGGATTTTGTGAACCACTCCACTCTAATATGTACTGTATGCATGTACATGTGTATGGATGTTCTATTGATTCATTTAGCATCCATCTTGGGTGAACTCCATCTTCAATACCAATTAAGTTGTCAGTAGCAGTAGCAGTCTACAGCTTCTCACAGTCCTGGAAAAAATTATCCCATTTGAATAATGACAGCTGGATGTGAAAGCCATTTTGACAATTTGTTTTTAATTCAGCCAAGTCTTCAATCACAGCATTGATTGGCTTTTGTTTTGGACAGAATACACTTATGGAAACTGTTTAATCTGGGGATTTTAGTTGCTTTTACAGATTTGAATAAAACATTGCGGCATACATTCCTTCTCTCAACCCTGTGTTGCCAAAAACCCTTTGAAACAAATCCTCCATGGTATACCTGTGCATTGTATTTTAGAATGGAAAAGAGAGGAGAACAAATGCTCTTATATTTTGCTTGCTAATCAAAAGCCAATCATATAACGGGCTCTAAAGCCTGCATAGCATGCAGGTGTTTTTGCACCTACGGGGTGGCAGTCATGCCATATTAACCGCTGCCTTTGAAATATGAGATATTGTGGCATGACAAAACATTTGATGCTGAAACAGGCTGATAGTTGCACACCAACTGGAGCCAAAAAGAGGCTTTGAATTTGCATGTTGCATCCAGGACATTAGGTTTAAGGCTTCCAACCATCTATGATAAATTCTGTGCTCTGCGGTGGTATCCATGCACTCGAATGCTGCAAGTACTGATAAATTGCAGTATTTGGGTTGGTGTATTTTAATTATATTATATTATCATATTAGAATACACTTTTGCAAGCATGCACACATGCACACACACACTCACACCCCTCCTCTCACACTTAAAGTACCTGCATTCCCATCGGTGTATATGTTGGACACAATAGAGTCTTCAAAAAACACTCTTGCCTCACCACAGAATAGGTGAAAAATGAACACACTATGCAGCTCTATGTATGGAATTTACGAAGAAACTAGTGTGTTCATTAATTGTTGTATGCTATTCCATCTATACTCCATTCATATCTGCAAATTCACAAAGCTGAGAGTGAGCGAGCGAGAGAGAGAGAGGTGTAAGGACTCAACAAATGAAAACTGACAGTTGGGAAATTGATTTAGAAAACCCTCCCACTTTCAAATTATAGCATGTGTTTGACTTCTTTTTAAAAAACAAAACGAGAAAGTGCAAACAGCTTGGAACAGGCCAGCCATTCAGATTTGCGGTATTTTATTAATTTGAATTCAGAAACTTGTTCATTTTCAGTGATTGTGTGTCGTGTACATGTAATTGTGTGTGTGCGTGTGTGCGCGAGCGCGCGCGTGTGTGTGTGTGAGTGAGTATAAATACTATAAACTGCAGCTGTCTGTACATAGACACTCCAACAGACCCCTTCAGCATTAATTACAGTGACCATTAATCAGACGGCCACATAAATGTGGAATCCCCTATAATTCAGTTTTCTGGGGAGTGGGTCAGCAATGTTAAATGGATTTGATTGGACACTCGTATGATGCAGCACATAGAACCTTCTTAAGGTAATGTGTGGCAGTCACTCAGTACCAGAAGATGTACACTGGTGTTGTGGTCTTTTTAAATAATAGCCTTTTGATTTCGGGCATATTGAAGACAGAATTACTTCAGCACTAAAATTAATATCCTGCCATCTGTCATAATTATCTGGAAATAACAGATTAAAGTACACAACAGATTTTAACATTGCATCTGCCTTTTTCTACATGCTTTTGGGGGAAGCCCTTTTAAAGTCTTTGACTCTCGCAAGCAGAATCATCACAAGAGCCCAGCCTCAAGGGGGGCACATGAAATGAATAATTGCGCCCAAATAATATTAAGATCCTCTATACAGCACTTACTTTGCTTCATATATTTGCATAGATTCACATAGCAGTGCCACTTCCAGTCAATAGTTTTGAATGGTGACAACCGCTGACAAGTATTATCATCGACAGCATTTATAGTACCTATACATCAATGACATCTTGAGGACATCAATGCCGTAGCCGTATTGGATGTGGCAAAATGAAGCTTTTTGTGAAAATGTCTCGTTCACTTGCTCCTTGGAGTTATCTCATTAAGCAAGTCCTCACTGCATTAATTCTGAACCATTGCATCTGATTGTATTATGTCATTATAATTCAATTTTACGAATGTTATTTCCTGATTTTTATGGCTAATACAGGGGGCACATGCAAAATGGCAGCTGCACCGATATATTGCTTTGAACGGGCCACCCAGTGGAGGGTGTAGTCTACCTTTCGCCCAAAGTCAGCAGAAATGGGCTACATCACCACACCGTGACCCTGTTCAGGATAAGTGGTTTGTAAAATGGATGGATAAAATCATGTTTAATTCTTAATCCACAAACTCAATATTAATCAGAGTACCATGTTTTGAATCGTGCAGGCATATGCAGCAAATAGTACTTCATGTTCAATGTTTGCATTTCAGACAACTAAAATTACGGCAACTCCAGAGATGCTCAATGTGCCAATTTCCTACAAAGTATATTTGTCCCTCCAGGCCCTTCCACCACAATATTATCATCTTTTTTTTTCTGTTCGTCAAGTTTGAGGTTACATTGCCATACTATTTCTTCTTTCTGCCTTCCGTCTCCTACAAAGTTCATCTTGTGTAACTGCGCCTCAGTGGACCCAGTCCACTTGAAGTGTTAGGATCGAGACAAAAAGCTTCACTCATGTGGGAAGAGGAAATCACAAAACTTTGCGTAGTATGTTTGATATGAGGGGTGGGGAGGTCTGAACCACTGTGTTGTGTCAAAATATATTTGCCAATGTAGATATTTCTGCTTTGGGCGTATATACACAAGGGCGGAAAATAAATGTTAGACCCTGACGGGATGATGTCACAGCATTGCTGCTCAGTGCCAAACGTGAATGGACTATCAATGGGCCCCTCGCAGCTGAAGCCAGAGGAAAGCCAGCTTACACTGCCACTTTTACCAACAACTTCTGTTAATTCTTGTTAATGTTTGGTGATGGTCGGAGAGTCCGTAGGCGCACACTGGCAGCCATACTTGCCCAGAGCAGCTGTGACTATTTACGTAGTTTGCTACCACCAGAGTGTGAATGTGTATCATCACAATCTGGACTTTCATAACATACAGTATTTAATATAAAGGTACGGCCAAATTCTCTTTCAATTTAAAAAACAAAGAGATTAGAACAAGACTTTATTTAATTTTTGTTTGTTTTTCTTGCAATCACAATGTTGATCAGTGTGGAATTAAATGAAGCACAATTAAAAGCTTGGGGAAGAATGTTTCAATTAAGGTCAAAATTGAAATGTCTATTTTGGGTTCAATGCCTCACCAGTCATGAATCTCAACATACATCACTGCATTTGGTGCCTCCACATCAATATATGAGAATGCATCCACTTTCAGAAGCGTGTTTTGAGACCAGAGACCCACAAAGTGCTGGAGAAAAAAAATAAAAGCCCCAGATGGTTCAGTTATCGTTTGAGGGACGTAACCCGAAATGCAGGAGTAAGTGTAAAAATGTACACAATGCTTGCATATAGAAAATTGACCACATGCCTCAATTATTGTAAAGGTGAATTTTTCTCAATGCCTCCAAGGGAATATTTGTTTTCTAAAGCTTTATGTAAGTGTGTGTGTGTGTGTGTGTGTTCGCCATGGCACCTGTTTTGCACATTGTATGTGTACTGTAATACAGCAAGATTACAAAATATGTCCTTGATTGTGTAATTTCACATATTATGGATAGGCAGACACTCCAGAGGCCCAACAATTCTCATACAAGGAATTGAATCCACAATATGTCCCCTTTAAGCAAAAGGGCCATCTGCAACATCTAGAACCCACAAGTACTTGGCAATATATACTTTTGCTTGATGAGCTTTGTTGCCTTTGTGCTAGGGATATTTTGAGTTGTATTAGTTTTTTTCAATCAGTTGTTTTCCAATGGCCACACATAACACATTCGATCAAAATACTAATTGTGGACACTGACAATATCCGTTGAAATTGAAATGATATTTTTGACAGATATGTCTTTCTTAATATGTAATTTCATTTCATTTGAGTTTGAATCGGTTCATTGTTTTATGCTTAAAAGTGAAACTTAAATTTAATGAACATATTTTATTGCTCATATTCTACTAGGAAACCATTTTAAAAGTAAGGTATTAAACCCACAAGTATCGGCAACAATCTGCCAAAGCATGAAATGAGAGGTATGATGTTAATTAAATGAGTGAAAATCCGGCGATTGTTCGCTCAGCTAATTTGACATGTACTGATCATGCTTTTCTGTTACATCTAGTGTGTTCTTGGTTTTCACATCAATATACAGGATGTAGTTTTTCAATAGCACATAAGAAAAAACACACTCATAAACCAATGACTAACATGATACTGTGGGCAATGGTCTTGCAAATACAGTATCGGCGCAATCTGAGGTTTATCATGCAACCTTCAGTGACTAACTAGACTGGCAGCTTGAATTTGGGCCATAACTGTCACAATGCACTATGAGTAATTTAATGACCAGTAAAGACCCGTCCAAGAGCGCTGAGTCAATGCAGATGAAAAATAAGCAATAGCTATTCTCATACAAAACATTTAGTCTCATTAACATCATTTCAGTTCATATTATCAGTTGTTCCGACTGATTGTTCTGGACAACTACTAAGAAGGCAACTACGATACACTATACCTCATGTGAACTTGCCAGAAGAGAATGGGATGAGAGGATTTCCCCACCACAGTAAAAGATTCATAGTCAACCAGATGCTTGTCCCACTTTGGAACGAGAGTGATGCAACTTGGATATCACAAAACTCCAGGATCAGAACTTGTAGTGAACAGGAAATAACAGGACACTGAGAATTACTGAGCAGGTCGCGGCATTGTAGCATTTTGTGGTACATGATTGATAAAAGCATTATAATCCATCACAGAGTTGGATCTGGGCACTAAGTGCACTGACTGTTCATTTCAAATTTTGAGGTTGAAAGGATGAGAGAGCTGGTTGGTTATGATCATATTAAAAGGTGCAAGATTGAAGCAGCTTGGGAGATATGAAATTATGCTCTTATTGAGACAGTAAGTGAAACATTGAAGGCTACAATGATGCGGAGGTAAATTATACTTAAATGCATCACAAAATGGAAGACAGCAATGAGTGAGTGAGAAGAGCAATCTGAAAAGGACAGCTACATGTTACTTAATCAACAAACTGATCAAAGCAGTCCAAATTGCTGGGGTCAACTCAGATGCAGCAAAAAAGGATTGTTACAACTGATAACGTAAGAGTTCCCACAAAATAATAATAGCTAGCGGTTGAGAAACATATTCTTGAATGTGTGTATGCATGGTGGTATTTTTAAAGCTGTGATACACCTCGCTGTTAACAAAAATCTCAAAATAAAAAGCTTCTGGTCTACCTCCGTTACTCAAACTATGAGATTAAACCGGACAGAGATTTTAAATTGGACCGGTAAATTGGTGCTGTTGTGAAATCCAGCTTCTTTCATCTTAGGCAGCTGGCTGAAATGAAGCCTCTCCTTTCCCAACAGCACAGTGAAACAGTAATGTATGCCATCATCACATCTCGGCTGGATTACAATAATGCACTTTACTTTGGGGTCAGCCAGTCCTCCATGAAGCATCTTCACTTGGTCTAAAATGCTGCTGCTCTCTTCTTGACAGCTACTCATAAGAGGGAGCACATAACACCAACACGGACATCCCTTCATTGGCTCCCTAGACATTTTCTTCTTAAGATTCTACAATTTGTTTTCAAATTTTTACCTGGCCTCAGCCCAAACTGAGCTCTCTGAGCTCATCCAACCCTACGGATCTGCTTGGTGCCTCAGGTCTGCGAGCCAGACACTATTAGAGGTACCGAGGGCTAAAGCGGAGGCTCAGAGGGCACTGAGCCTTTTCTGTTACTGTCCCTCTTTTTGGAATGACTTCCCACTGTCGGGCGTTAGATTCCGGCGGAGAGAATCAGACCCTACAAACAGGAGAGTCGATTTAATAAAAATATTTATTTCCAAAAAATAGGCGCGAGGCCAACAAAGTCTAAATAATGTCACTCAACAACAACAAGCCATTAATAATGCGAAGAAAACAAAAAATGCTTACACAAGGCAAGGAAAAAACATGAACGAAAATAGCTTGTAACAAAGTTACAAGAAAGACCAAACCATGTGGAGAACTAACCATGAATTAAATACACTTAAATACACCAAGAACAACTTACTTGAATAACAAAGAACATAAGCAAAAGCAAGAGTCAAAAAAACAAAATGATAGGAATAAGACATCGTTTCGGCAAACTGAACATGACTTGAGCAAGGTGAAATTATTCAACAGCTTGACGTGGGTTCATGAGGTCCTTAAATAGTCCCAATAATTGTGATGCCAGACAGGTGTGCAACAGGGAAACCGGGAAGTCCTTTGTCACCTGCTGGACACTGATCATCATCAATGTAACGCAAGCCCCATGCTCCATGTACAGCACTTTATTTTCAGCGGTGGTTGTTTTAAAGTGCTCTATAAATACAGTTCAGTTAAGTTGTAAAAGGCAACGTTAAAAATAAAATGGGACTTCTTTTTTAAGCCTACGTAAAGCATCGATGAAGTAGGAGCCATATAAAATTTCGCCTTGGGCGCCACATTGGCTAAGAACGGCCCGAGATACTGCTTCCGACAACTACACCAGACTTGTTCGTTTAACATTTGAGGTTTATGTGTCACATTTAATCTAACCTGAGCCAAACTAACACCCTCCTTTTCAAATGATCTCTGTCTGCTTGTATGATGTACACCTGGGTTAAAATAATCAGATAGCACTCACACTTGATCAAGCAAAATGGCACAAATGGAGAAATCGCACCTGAGGTTGTTTCGACAAAGGCAAACATGTCAAAAATGATGGTATTCTTTCGTAATGCGATTTATGTCACTCCGAATAACACTTGCACACCACTTTGGACCAGTGGTGCTTACTCCTAGTAAGAAAAGTGCTCCACTTTCTTGTCTGAAAAACCAGAGTGGATATTTCAGCTCCTTCCTCAATTGTTAGCTTGAATTTCAAATAGAAAACCACTTAGCTTCAACAGTAGCTCAGTTGTTATCACGGCATCATGGTTCGTCATCCGTTTTGGACCAAGAAAATAGCAACGACTTTTGGAGATGTTAGTCTGCTTCTTGGCCAACTTCCACATGCCCTTAAGCAAGGTACCGACCCCCCAACACCTCCAAGCTCAGGAGGTATTCAACTGTTTGTTTACATCCCCCTTTCAGTCTCACATCTTTGCTTGTGTGCCAACAGTATATGTGTGTGATGTGTTTTTCTGTGTGGTGTACAACAAAATATACAACAACAGAGTGCAAATCGAAGTTCCCCTTAAGAATGGCAATGATTAAATTACATTAAAAATACGTCAATTATTGCATCCTTATAAATGTACTTATCGTGTGCCGATCTCCTTCATGGACACCAACAAGAGCGTCCGTTTTACTTCTGCCATGTAGACCACACACCTCACACGCACTGCGTTTAAAGGGAATGAGAGGAGCCGCTTCGATTGGCCAGGAATCAAGTCGGATGTGTTCACTCCCACAAAATGCAAACACCCCTTTGGAATTGCGTCCATCTATCAAAATACCACAAGAAAGAACATTCCAGCCATGCTCAGATTTAGATTGCACTTTGCACTGCAGTGGCACTGGGCATGAAAATTAGGCCAAATATTTTGGGCAAACAGGAATAACTATAATACAATGACCTATTATTTCTTGTTGCTGAACTATTTTGCCAGTTTGTCTGATTTGTCATGGTTCATCGAAATCTGCATTTGGAAATTACCACTAATTACGCCCATAATGATTCCAGAAATACTCACTGTAATGAAATATCCCAACAAGATGTTCTGCTTGTCACATTATTTAGCAATCTATTTTTCCTTTATTCTTAAAGACATTCTTCTTATTATTAATAAGAATAATTATTAATCACCTCCACTCCACTTGGCTCATGTGCTCACATCTCAAATGCAAACCATCACATATTAGATTACACATGACAACAGTTCTACTTGATGCAAGACAAATTCATTTTGTCAGGTTTTCTTTGGATTAGACTTTGAATTGCCCATCGTTAAGAAGAGATCCCGAATGTCATGACAAACAACGGCAATACTGTATAATCACGCCCCACCAAGGAGAGACTTTGCGCTAACCGTTAAAAGCTGGGTTCAACATTTCCCTGCACACAGGCATGCCTGAGAGATGAAGTGATGGATGAGTATTTGAGCAGCCAATATCTGAAATTAAATATTTGGACTACTGAATGAATGCCTGCATTGTGGATTACAATCGGTACTTGTGTAACTCTCTGAATCCATCCATCCATCCATCTATTTTCGAATCCGCTTATCCTCATGAGGGTTGCCGGAGTGCTCGAGCCTCTGAACTGGTTGCCAGCCAATCACACATGGGCAAACAACCATCCACGCTAATACTCACACCTAGGGACAATTTAGAGTGCACCATTAACCTGCCACGCATGTTTTGGGGAACTGGAGTACCCGGAGAAAATGCACGCAGGTACTGGGAGAACATGCAAACGCCACACATGAAGGTCGGAGCTGGAATCAAACCCTTCACCTCTGCACTGTGAGCCTGGCATGCTAACCAGTCGCTCACCGTGCTGCCTACTCACTGAATTGTAATATGTAAATCGCAAATTATTTTCCAATTTGCACCGACAATTTTCTCAACATTAAAATTCATTTTTTATTTTAATTTGTTTAAGGCAACTATATTGGGGGAGGGGGCAGACCATTCTATTTATGGGGGAAAGAAAGAAAGGAGAAAGAAAAGGAAATCAACACTCAAAAGCCACAAACCAGAGTCACACATATAATTAAACTAAAATGTCTGCTATTCCCCAAGGTAATTTCCAACATCGAGCAATGAAGGCTCACTCCGTTAACTTCTTTTAAATAATTCAAACTTGAGCTTCTGAATACATATTGAGAATTGAGCCCTATTTTCGTTCTGGGTGCAAGTCCAAGTCTAACTGTGTGCCCGTAGTCTAACTGTGCGGATGGCTGGAGTTTTCTCTTTTTGTATTTTGCAAGACTTTCACATGTAGAATTTGGTGTAACTGGGTGTTTGGGTCTGTGTGTGCCACTGTGGGATGGAATGCAGTCCCCCCCCCCCCCCCCCGTCGTAGTGTGAGTTCGCCAATTGGAGATGGCCTGGCACCCTCCGATCAGAAGCGCTGACTTTTTATGTGCTTTATATTTAATGACAATATTTGTTTGTATAGTTATGTGATGCCCAACAGACCATTTCCCTCATTTCATTGTGTTTGTCTTCAATGTCCAACATCCAGTGGGTGGATGTGGATGTTTGATTTTTTGGCCATTCAGATTTCAACCTCGATGAGCATACAAGTCAATCTTATCTGTACAGCGCCTTCAGAATCAGCAGTACTGGCCAAAGTAACATGTCAGTGCATTGAAAATGGAACAAAAAGTTATAGGATTTTACCGCTTCCCTGCTTGGTGGAAGAAAGAGGGAAGCTACTATAAGTGTAAGAGCACAGGTAATGTATTTTACATTAGTGGTGTGATGATCAGGTGGCATATAAGTGTTTCTGCTGTTAATATGTTAAAAGCTATTGTGAATGAAAAAGAACATCTGTCGCTATATATTTGGAAATTTGGGGTTGTGTAATGTGTATATTCAATAATTCTATACCTGTATTTTTCAAGGTCCAAATGGAATAAAAAGTCTTTCCTTTTGTAAGATTGGGTGATAGCTCCTCCAGCCGACACGACGGTATGCTGCCATGTTCGGGTGTTAAGGCTAACAAAGGGTAAAGATAGCAGTGGACCCAAAATGGGAGACAGATGATAAGAGGTTTCAGGGAGTGAGCGTATGATGATCCAGGTCTGGACACAAGAGTGGCTGGCAACAAGAAGGTGAGGTTCTGGCTTTGAGATGAAGGAAATGGCAGAGTGGATCAGTGTTGAATCAAGTAGCCCGTGGAGGAAACGCAGAGCCAGGCCGGGCAGGGATGCACTTGTAGGATGACAAATAAAAGGTGAGGGAACCAACACAGCTCCAACTTGCAAGCGTCCATGGCCAAAATACCACTCAAACTGCACACCGGCTTGCAAATCAGCAGAGGTATTGTACTCAGGAGGAAATTGCTGATCAGCGGCAGGTTTGTGAACACCCTCCGGAGAGCACCTACGCCAAACAGAGGGCCACCGGAAGTGCCCTTGCCAAAATAAAGGACCAAGGATGAACAATCACACAGAAGTAAAAAGGGTCTGTGACCAAACATCACATTGGGGTCATCTTGATTTGGAATTTTGTTTAACAAGTTTACCATCTACAGTAGATAAAGCATTCCGTCTGAAGATATTAGTTAATAAGCTTAGGTTTCCAAAATATGAAACGGATGAGTGGCATCCATATTGGGTGTCATCTCTCCACCCAGGTCACAGTGACATCAGGCCAACAGAGACCGCACACTCTGCCAGACAGGAAAACAGAAGACAGTAAAGGACAGACAGTAAAGCTGAAATGGAAGAGATAGCGATGGATGACACTATAACAGAAGCCTCCCATGACAGATCGATGGCAGAGTGTAACATTTGTCAGTGTAGGCGAACTGAAATCAAGCGCCACTTGGAAGAGAACCGAAGCCTGAAGTGTGAGCTTGACAAGAGGAAAATGGATGAAGGGTTCTTGAAGTATGACAATGTTAAAGTGAAGAACTACATTGGATTTCCCATATTTTGAAGTTTTAATAGGTGGGCTGCCCTGTGTTGTACGATTGCATTTATTAAATGAAAGACTTAATTTTGTTTTCGACTAAATAAACACATTTTCCTGTCAATTGTTTCTGCCTTTAAACTGAAATATAAAGATGTGTCAGTCTTCGAGTTGGTTCTTTGAAGTGACCGATGATTGGAAGCCCGCATGTGATTGGTCAATTTGTGTGGCTTCATCTCTGACTGATCGAAAGAGAAGGGACTCCCCCTTTTCTTTCGATCAGTCAGAGATGAAGTAGTAGTTACCCAGAGATGTAAGAGAAAAAGAAAGCAAGAGGTCACAACTTTGCTGCTGTGAATCGGGAATTTCTCCATTGCGAGACTAATAAAGGTTTTCTTATCTTATCTTACAAGTAGGTAGACAACACAAACACATTGCAAAGGAAGAGTGAAGAAAATGAGTGACAGCAGGAGAAATAGTAAATTCTGAACACACAACAAAAGCAGAGCGTGTGTCTGCAAGGAGGAAATATGATATTAATGAATGATATCATTACCAATTTCCCATGCTTTTGTTCTGCGGTAATGTTAATATATCAATTTAATTTTTTTTAACATATATCATTTGACTAAAAACAAAACAACATCATGAATTTATAACAAATGAGACAGCGGATAAGGTAAAAATAAAAGTACATCTTCATTCCATGAAGTTGGTTTTTTTCTGAGAATGCCTGCCACAAAATGAGTTCAAACATGACTTGGACCAAAATTTTGCAAAAAAATAAAATAAAATAATAATAATAATACATTTGGGGTGGCATGGTGGAACCCTCTAAATTGTCTCGAGGTTTGATTGTGAGTGTGAATGGTTGTTCACCTGCGTGTGATTGGCTGGCAATCAGTTCAGGGTGGTCAGTGCTTCCTGCACAAAGACCGCTGGGATAGGATCCAGCACACCTGCGACTCTTGTGAGGGTAAACAGATTAGACAATCGATGGATGGATGGATGGATGGATGGAAGAGGATGTGAACGAGAACAATGAGAAAAACTGGGATCAAATTCATCATTTGAATGTACCCGACTATGTAATGCTCACTACATTTAGGTGACAAGTGTTTGCTATTTAACCCATATGAATCAGAGATCACCGGTAAGTACTGCTCTAATACTCAATGTATAATATTGTTGTGATCGTAATGCCACGCACCTTCAGGCACAGTGATTTGGTGGGGGAAGACAGACTTCTCAGTGTCGACGCCGGGCAGAGGAGAGTGACATGATTTGGCTCCCCTACAGCCCCACTCGCTACAATATATTTGGTATCTCATCAACTGTTTTTGTTTGGTTTAGCGGCGGGCAAGTTGCACTTACCGGTACTTCCAATCCCGGAAAAAAAATATTTTTAGCTTTGGTGAAATCCTGCATGTGTGGGTGTTGTCATTAGGTGTGCATACTCTGCCCTCAAGTGCGCCATGCTTTTCAGTGGGTTTTCTTTGCATTCATATTCTGTCAGGCCTCTTTGATGTACCCAATACTGTTTATGCAGGTGTCTTTACTTATTTCTTTTTCTTTTTTCATGAATCATTATTGAATGCAACATTTAATTTTGGTCCCATTTTAACTCTTCAATCAACCAAATGATGAAACCAAGATGAGGCTAATTTTTTCATCCTTAAATGTGAATAGTGTTTTTTTTTTGGGGGGGGGGCGTGAGTTTGGGGGGGTTGGCTGAGTGCCTTGTTTCTGAATGCTTTTTGGAATGACTTTTTGGAGGTGAAACAAAATCCACAATCAACATTCAATGCCAGTTTTAAATGTTTGCCCACGTTGAATATGAATTAAACATATCTTCCATCCTGGCTGGCACAATTTGCTCTTTGCCGAGATGAGATTAAATGTACCTTTATAATTCATGGTTCCTGTCCTGTCATCTAACCGTAATGTGTTGAATTTCTCATCTTTTGTAGGGAGGAACATGGGACATTTCATGAAACAACTGGAGGATAAAACTTTGCCATTAAAACAAATCAAACTCTGAACATTTTTCTTTTTGATCCATGGGGGGTAGAAATAGTAAAGTCATGAACACTAAATACACAAACCACTGAAGTGTGGATCAGAGGCATCAAAATCGTGCATCTGGGGCGGAAACGCTTCCCTTGATATTTTTTCCCCCTACTTTAAACAGACCTTGCAGCTCTTCACCCATTCTTGAAAAGGCAACTGTTGGCAAATGCGTTGTTCTGCTCCTGCATCAAGGTAGCATATTGATTTGTCTCACATAATGTCATTCATTGAATTAAACAATCTATTAGCCTCTGGAGAAACTGAAACAGACTGAGAAAAATTACTGTCACTTTTTCAAATTTTTTATAACGTGGATTTCGTCAGGGATTTTATTTAGGTTTTGAGTGATTTTTCTCCGGGTTCTCTGGTTTACCCCTACATTCAAAAAACAGGTTTCATAGGAAGGAAGCCGAGTGTGCTGTTCTCTTATTAATTCCCGAACGCAGCCAGCAGTGCGGCACCCTGTCCCCAGTCGGACCGCCTAGTGCGCACCCCAGCACTGTTTTTGGTGCACTCTCAATAACTGAATGGCAAATTTGAGCAATGCTCTGTTTCAAAATTGTCTCAGTGTACCAGTGCGGGCTCTGAGTTGATTTCCAAACGCTCCCTTAAATCGTGGCAAGATAGGATGCAACAATTTCTTCTTGAAAGGAGGTGAGGTCGAAGTGGACGTAAAGCTACGAATCACTCTTTATACACACTATCAAGACAATATCAGGAACATTTATCATACATTTTTGGATTTAGTACAAATGGATTCCCTGGCAATAGTCGATATGGCAACTGGGGTAGCAAGCAAGTAATTTGGTAAAAGTGGCAGCTGTCATGCTTTGACAGTCTGTAAAACCGAGTCTGCTTCCATTAAACCTTTGATTATGGACAATATTGTTTTGAAATGAGCTTACAACCTGCATTTTTCTTCAGATGTTGAGTGGAATGAGAGCTAACCACTTTGTACTCTTCAGATTTTTTTTTCTACTTATGGAGAAAACTTTGGGCTTAATGCAGTGTATTCTACACAAAGCAAGAAGCCAATTGTAAACAACTCTCTTAATTATAATTGCTTGAATACATGCATGTGCAGCATGTGGGCCTTTGATGCTTGTTATGCCAGCAGCATGTCGATTTGTGCTGTAGTTATCCCTTACTTATACAATAATATTTGCTGAACACATAGGCGTGTAGGACCCTAAAAAAAGCCCCCGCCCCACCCATTTAAAACTCAACCTTAGACACGACCTCAACCATCTTGTGGCCAGATATATTTAAACATAAATAAGATTCTTTAATGGACAAAAATGTTGGAAAATCTGAGGAGTAATGGAGGGGAAACTGCTCTCTGTAGAATATAAACTTCTGGGCAAAATCTGCCATTGCTAGTCTACACATTGTTCTCATTTCAGTGAGGACTGTAGAGATAAATCATCCTCTTCCTTTTTGACATTTTCAGAGTTTTGTGGAGATGTTTGTTGCTTTTTAGACATCACGAGCCTGTGTACAAGTATTTGAGCCCACCGGCACCATTGAGCCCAGGGTTGTATGTTGTTGTTTAAGAGACCAAGACACACTACAAGGGCTTTGCAAGGCCACTGTTGAGCTGGCAGTTCCTGGGGATTTAGTCATTTTTTGCTTCCAGTAGCCACAGGCTTTGGAAAAAAAAAACAATAAACACAAGCAACACACAATTTTGGTTGACTGGTGTGTGGCTAGATGTCTTCCTCGCCTGTGCTTCTAAATTACAGAATGTGCTTCCAAAGACTGCGATTGTCTGTCAACCAGTTCAGGGTGTCCCCCGCCTACTGCCCAAAGACAGCTGGGATAGGCTCCAGCACCCCCCGCGACCCTTGTAAGGATAAGGCGAATCAGAAAATGGATAGATGGATGGATGCTTCCAAACATACTGTATGTAATCAAAATCAATAACGTTGAACGCAGCTATTAAGGGTGTGCTTGCCTTGTGTATGAAATGTGTTGTAAAAAGCAGTCCTGCTTTATCGAAATGTCCCTCCTAATCCAAGGGATTATGTAATGTCACTCAGCCAGCAACAACAAATGACAAGGTGCAACTGAGTTGAAGCGGAAAGAAAAAGGAAGTTTAACTATACTGTATTGTGGTGTTGGCATTTAAATGCAACTTAAGATAAGATATCCTTTATTTGTCCCACACTGGGGAAATTTACAGTCTACAGCAGCAAGATTGTGGGTAGAAGGAAGAAAGAAGAAAAAAAACAAACACTGAAAACTTGAAAACTGTTCGGATTCTCTTTCCTGTTCTATTGTCAGCACGAGCGAAAGTCAGTGCAAGAATATTTGTGTTCCTTTGTTATTAAAGAAAGTAAGAAATATCTAGACAATGATGCAAATTGTTTTTTTATACAGTACGTACAAGTCTCCTGGAAGGGACAACTCACATTTAAATCTCGATGACTGTCTGTACAGGTACATTCAGCGAATGAGTTAAAATTGTGAAATGCTTTGCATAGCAATATCTAGAATCGCACAGTAGAAGTCACTTCACCATGCTTCCCTAAATTAGAACCTCGATTAAATTGTCATTTTATACAATCCCATACATGGCCTTTGTCAGCGATCGGCGGCAGGAGTGACAGAAAAGGCAGTGATGCAGTACCTCATACCGTCCAACTGAATCTGACTGACATTTAAAAACGCAGCCCCTTGAGATCAAAAAGAGAAAAGACAATAAAAGGACTCCTTAGCAATCAACTCTCCTGAGATGTAGTCAAAGGCATAATTTCACAGTCGGAGCTACCAAAGCTTTAAAAGATAAAAACATACCTTGGAATCCGTTGTTGTGAAATGGCCATGGTCAATTGCTGCAAGGGCTTCACACAACCATAAAAGGAAGGTATCCATATTATGAATACATACAGTCGGTGCCATACACAATCAAACAGCACGCCCACATCGGGAGTGTTGCCCTTTTTATTTTCTTGGGGGTTGTTTCAGAAAAGAAGAAATCCACGTCAGTGACTTTGGATCATTTAAGAAGCGTTCCCCTTTGGAAACAGTCAGATCTTCCCTCTGTCTTTGTTCCTGTTCATCAACCAGCAGACTGGACAGAAGGTCCAAAGACCCGATCCATGCCAAAATAATGTTTGTTTGTTTGTTTGGTTTTTTTACCATTCCTTCCCCCTTTTTCTCATTTTCCATTTCAAATATTCCGATTTTGGAACCCCTAATGAGAATATGTCACTCCCAAATACCATCTGTTCTGCGTGCACACTAAAAGAGCGAAAAAAGAACATGTGACAGTTCCAATGATACTGATTAATCAAAGCCATTGGGTTGTTGCCCTGTGTACAAAGTGCATTACTGTGTTCTTCAATATGTTTGCTGAGAATTTCCAAAAGCAGCCCTAATTATGGCTCATAAATAGACCAAATTTAATACCATTATAATATGGTATTCACAAACTTGACACTGGTTATTTTTATGTGAAAAATATTTCACATCATATTCCAAAGTTCAATTTCTGTAACTTTTAACTAGCATTCAGCAGCTACTATGTCGATGGATGGATGTTTTTAATGCTTGGCACACACAGGTGCCATTACAATCAAATCTCATTTGTACCATTGTTTGTTGAAGTCGGAATGTATCCTCCAAAGAAGGAATGACGGTCCTGGTTTGAAAAAAATGTGCATTACTCTTAGTTGCAGTTTTTTTTTTCATGTATACCTATGACCATGAATATGTTTGTGTGTGTGTTTTAAGCTGTTTTTAAATCACACTGACCTTTGTTTCTTCTCTATGCTTGATAATCTGAGCTTTTTAATTGGACTAAAATTCAAGCACTGCTGATATAAAATGGTAATACTGCAATGTAAAGGGAAGCGGAGGGAAACGTCCTAAAATGTCAACTTGCAGATCATGTGGAATATGAAAGAAGTATATTTTTTAAATCAAGGTGTGAAGGAAGAGAGAACACGAATTACAGTATCAGAAGCAGTTTGGCAAATGATAGACCATAGGTGTCAAACTCAGGTCCCGGAGGGCCGCTGCCCTGCATGTTTTCCAAGTCTCCCTGTTGCAACACACCTGATTCAAATGAACAGGTTCAATGTCAGACTTCCGCTGATGATCTGATCATTTGAATCAGGTGTGTTGCAACAGGGAGACTTGGAAAACATGCAGGACAGCGGCCCTCCAGGACCTGAGTTTGACACCTATGTGATAGACAGTCATCAAAAATGAGGCTTTGGGGTGTTTCATGCCGCTCCCAGACAAAGTTTACCGTTCAACTAAACACAAAACAACATCATTTGTATTTAAAACAACCAAACAATGTTGACTTAAGAAGGGCCTGCCAGTTTAATGCTATCATGTGTAGGCAGATAATATTACAGTTCTCACTGGTATAGAATATTCTTCTTTGAAAACGGACTAATATTGCAGCATCTTACTAATTCGCATACACTAGTCGTATAAGTGATCCTTCACTTTCCTGCATGACTGTATTATACTGCCAGCACAATGAAATGAATTGCATCATTAGGTCATGATGCACAAACTGTAATTTTTACATTTGATGTATCAATGTCATTACTCTATGTTTATATAAAATACAATATTATTGTTATGAAGGCAAATATTACTAATTGAAAAGCATAGCCCAAAAATTGTATCTGTGTGTGTGTGTGTGTGTGTGTGTGTGTGTGTGTGTGTGTGTGTGTGTGTAGGGGGTGTCTGTAAATGGCATTTCCATCAATTTCAAGTGTTTATTTTTAGTGTCTTAAGTTAGAGTGGCTCCATTGTACATTGAACCTTAAAGTCACAGCCTTTTTAGTTCAATTTTGTGATCAGAATGCAACAAATATACAGCACAAACTGATCCAAATAATGCCCTCCCCCATTTCATCGTATTGCACCGCTTTTTAGCTTGTAGCTTTTCATTTTTGATCAGTGTTGTGGGAATAACATACATTGCTACAAGGAAATACGCTGCCTCTCTTGACGACTGAGGAGTCACCAAATGACATCATATTTGACTCAGAATTTACAGATCAGAAGACTTAGACTCAGTCAGGCAACAGCTACATAGTGTGTTCAGAGCGCTGTAATTACTGTATTAGAAGCACAGACATCAAAAATAACAAATCTGCATCCTCTGCAGATTTGTCACCAGATCAAGCCTTTAATCAGAATAGATTTCTTTCGTATTTAAACACTGCTGGCAAATGTTCTTCACCGTGAAATGTTGTTTCGATTACATGGTTGTGTTTGCAGATAAAGATTTGGCAGTATAAAAGACATTTTCGGACGTGGAATGTGAGAGGAAACTGGAGTACACCAAGGATAGAGTAATCCCAGCCATTTTCGGGCAGTGGGCAGAGTATACCTTGAATTGATTGACAGCCAATCGTAGTGCACACATAGGCAAACAACCATTCACACTCCAACCACACACAAGGACAATTCATAGTGGTCCATTAACCTACCGAACCAGTTTTTGGAACGTGGGAGGAAACTGGAATACCCGGAGAAAACCAACACGGGCCTTGGGAGAACATGCTGCACACAGGATAGTCGGAGCCGGAATGAACGCATTGCGGAGGTGCTGCTATTGACAAAAAAGCCTCAGTTTCTCCGACATTGTTTGGAAACACATGTAAACAAAAAATAACAGAAACAAACAGTGGAAGCATCCCCCACCACTACCCTCCCTAAATTGCTCAAAATGGCTCAAATAAACACACGTTCCAATAAGAGTTGAAATTGAGATTCCACGACATTCAAAAGCATTATTTTCCCAACAGGCAGGCAGGTGCAACCATGCAAAGTTCCTACATCAAGAAAAGCTCTGAACTCATATTTGCTAAGTCACAAGCTGAAGAAGTTTCAACAGAAACCCTGTAGCACTCCCCTTGGCTTACTAGCAATACCCTTTGCAAATGTATTCTGCACACACAAAATATTCTGCATGTGTTTTTGTCCTTGAGTCAGTGCACTAGGACGCTCTTATCTTCCGACAAGGGATTATTAAAATAAGCTAACATGCAATGTCCCTATTGCAAAGCAGAACTGCAAAATTACAATATTGTGTTTGTGTGTGTGCCTGCCATGCA
Organism: Hippocampus guttulatus; assembly: GCF_054856545.1. Classification (NCBI taxonomy): domain Eukaryota; kingdom Metazoa; phylum Chordata; class Actinopteri; order Syngnathiformes; family Syngnathidae; genus Hippocampus; species Hippocampus guttulatus. Next base: position 8,895,874 of record NC_141264.1, on the reverse strand, counting down.
TGTTTTTGGAATGTGGGAGGAAAGTGGAGTACCTGGAGAAAACCCATGCAGGCCCGGGGAGAACATGCAAACTCCACACAGGAAGGCCGAATCTGGGATCGGACTTGTGACTCTGCACCGTGAGGTCGACACACTAAGCATTGGATCACCGGGCCGCCCTATAATCCAGTGAGTGTGTGTGTATATATATATATATATATATATATATATACAGTAAATATTCTCTAGTACGGACTCGTGTTTGCGCTGTCCAATTTGTCCTGATAACAGAAATTCCTCATTTGGGAAATGAGCATGGTACATGTCCTTTATGAACCTGCAAGTATGTTGACAAAATGCATGTGTAACAACACAATCAATAAAATACAAAAATATACTGTCCAAAAACTGTTTATATAACAAAAACTGCAATACAGGTGTATCCTAAAAAATCACAACAGTAAAATACATACAGTATTTTAATGTTTATTTTTTTCTGTCTTGGGAAAATTTGGATTGTTTTGTTGGATGCATTCTTTGGTTTATGACAATGTTTGCCTGCGTGTCATACAGTTTTCTTGCTAGTTGCAAGTAACTGTCCCGTTGATCACTGAACTCTGATAATTCTTGTGCATACTGAAGGATTTTTGTTGCCATTTGCATTGCTTCCTTGCTGGATGGTGGCTTGTCATCAGGAGTTGAATCGATGCCTTGTTTTTTAAAGTTTCGTAAATTTGCGTCTTTCCGACTCCAAGTGTCTGCTGGATCTTTTTAACTTTGTGTCCAGCCTGCTCAAACGGATGCATTTCACTCGCTCCGCTCCAGTCGTTACAGTTCTTCTACGTTTCGATGTGATGATCTACACGACGTAAGTGAATAAAGTTAAAATCTTTCGCAATTACAGTAAAACGCACGCCAATAAAAAGTCGCTTACATGTCTTCGTTTCGAATCTGATGAATGAAAACGGCGAAGCGAACACGTTTCTTCGGTCATGTCGAGTGGGTGCTGCTTTTAAGATAGTGCCGCGTTCTCCAGGATGTAAGTGAATAAAGTTAAAATCATTCACAATTACAGTAAAACGCATGGCAATAAAAACTCACGTCGTTTAGAATCTGATGATCGAAAAATGCGAAGTGAAAACTTGTTTCAGCGTCAGTCTTTTCCGTCGCATCGGGTGGGCGTTGCGTGTATTTAAGCTCCCGCGGCATTACACCTCCATCCGGGTTATGGATAGTGGAATTTCCGCTTACACAAGTTCCGGTAACACGTAATATCGTAGTCAAAATGTTAATGCATAGGTTTTTATTCCGGGTGAAGGATATTCCTTTCTATAGAATTCCGGGGATGGGAATATTTACTGTGTGTATATATATATATATATATATATATATATATATATATATATATATATATGGGATATGCCACATTATCCCACATGTTTTTGTGACATTTGAAGTGTGTTTCTGCAAGACGTAGAAACCAAGGTTGAAACTTGAATTCTATTTTTCAATTGAGCTGTACAGATCATATCTTACATACATGGTGGGAAAAGTATGACATTATTTATCTTGTTCTAATTTATTTATGTCACAAAAAAAACATGAAAAAACAGATTTTTGAGTTTAGCTAATAAAAAAGTGGCAGCAAAAGAAAATGATTTTTTTAAATATTTAAATATGTACAAAGAAAACAAGTGTACAGGAAACAATCTACTGCTGTGGTAAACAGGATGTATGCTCATATAATACTTCATCTATAAAACGTTTGAAAAGCACCCACCTCTGTCATGCAATAGAGCGTTTGACAATGCTCATTGAGCAATCCACAACTGCGCAATGAACATGGCAGCTTTTCATGTCATAATTTCTAACTCACTAGTCACCAAGCCAACATCAGCAAAGAGAACACGGATTTAAAAGCCTCACGTGTTGGCTCTCATTATAGTATCGGTTAGAGGTGTTCATAAAATATGAATTAGTGATGCAAACCAAACCAGAAATCTCACGAATATAATAATCCATCCATCCATCCATTTTCCGAACCGCTTGATCCTCACTAGGGTCGCGGGGGGTGCTGGAGCCTATCCCAGCCATCTCCGGGCAGTAGGCGGGGGACACCCTGAATCAGTTGCCAGCCAATCGCAGGGCACACAGAGACGAACAACCATCCACGCCCACACTCACACCTAGGGACAATTTAGAGCGTCCAATCAGCCTGACATGCATGTTTTTGGAATGTGGGAGGAAACCGGAGCACCCGGAGAAAACCCACGCAGGCCCGGGGAGAACATGCAAACTCCACACAGGGAGGCCGGAGCTGGAATCGAACCCGGTACCTCTGCACTGTGAAGCCGACGTGCTAACCACTGGATACCGGGCCGCCCGAATATAATAATAATAATAATAATAATAATACATTTTATTTATAAGCACTTTTCAAGACACCCAAGGACACTTTACAATAACAAAAAACACAAAACAATACGGGTTGAGCAGCAGCAGCCAAAACGCGCCAGCGTTCACTCAACCCGGAAGTCAGAAAGAAACCACAAGGGAGGGAGAGGGGGAGAAAAAAAACACGCTCGAACTACCCTCATTTTGAGGATAATTTGAGTTAGGCAAAAAACTCCTGCACAAGCATATGACAGTTACAACAGGTCACAAGACATAAACAATGAAGACGGTGAAACAAGGGAATGTATGAAGGAGGGGGTGATGGTGGGGGACTAGCTTCCGTGCATACTTTCATCAGGGGAAGGTCGAGATAGCAGATGTTGTTTTGGTAAGCTGCCCAAGAATTTAAGCACGGATTCCAGTTTCTCCAAGTTCTTGACCATCTTGCAGAGACGCTCCAAAACCACAACAGTTTGTGGTTGAGCACAGTCTGAGTCTGAGTGTTGGACATCCGCACTATGCCATCCTTTGACCGGCAGCCTCTTCACTTCCAATAGAGCCGCTCCCGTCGGTTGAATTCTGCGATAGATCAGGAAACTGCTAACACCAAACAGCAGCATACCTGTTATCGGAAGGCCGATAATGTAGATGTCATCTACATCCTCAACGGACAGTGTTGACAGGCACACCATTCTCCGCTTCCTCCAAGGATCTAGGGCAGAGGTGTCAAACTCGATTCACATTGTGGGCCACATATGACCTCAGTAGATGTCAAGTGGGCCGGACCATTAAAATTATACCATACTCTGCTATAAATAACCAAAATATCATGTCTTTCCTTTGTTCTGATCAAAACAGTGTGTCCCCTTGCGGATACTCCATGAATTGCACCTCATTAACAATATTCATTCCGTGTCTTTTATGCATTTTTTTCACTTTTAAATGATCCTGCGGGCCTGATTGACCTCCTTGGGGGCCGGTTCCGGCCCGCGGGCCGTATGTTTGACACCCATGATCTAGGGTGTACCCAGCAGCAAAAGTCCCCGAGGGGCAAGTAGGCTCCCCACTGCCTGCTCTTCTCATCGAGAAAATTTTGTCGATGGCATCGAGAGACCAGACAACCAATTCCATGTTTGTTTTTAGGATGAAAATACGACAGGAGGCTAGGAAAAGTCAGACGAAGACAGCACATGGACTAAGTGGCGAGCAGGGAAGGGTGGGGGTGAGGGGACAGGAGCAGAAAGCAAAAGCGTCCGCCTTCGTCGAGAGCCAAGCAAGAAAAGGATATATATCAAAATATAACTAAAACATAGTAACACATTAATTTCGAAAGGCAGCAGTTCATTGTGTGGTGCAATTGATCAATTACGTAGCAGTTAGCAGTTTCAAGCACAGCAAGAATTACACTCACAGATAACATACAAAAATCTTTTTACATTATTGTTGATCATTGGCGGAGGGGATCCTTTTTATACATTAAATTCATCGGGGGGGTTTTCAGTTGTCTTTCGCACACAGGAAACATTTTTTACTTGGATAATGATCCAAATTCTGTGTCAATGACATGATTACCTATTTTTTTTTTCGGAATTCCATCTCCGTCAAAAGACAGTTTACAGTTTAAGCTCAGTTGTAAATAGCAGTCGTATCAGCGTAGGCATGATAACGAGACTTTGTAGCAGCCATTGTCTTTGTCAGATACTCCAAAAACGGGAGTGTGTGTGGACAATTTCAAGTACTCCTCAGAGTCCTTGACTACAACAGGAAATGAACTACAACTTTTTTGTCGTCACACATAAGAAGAATTTTCGTGTGATAATATTGTGGAGTTATGCAAGGTGCCACAATAAATAAATAATTAATAAATAAATAATATTGGGAGATCATATTGATAGTAGCTCATGTCCTGAAAAAGCGTGGCCCCCTCCGTCCAAGAGTAACACGTTACCGACCACACTGCTCTCGGTGTACAGTCGGTAAGTTTACCGTGAGAAATACATATCTCTGGAGATAACCAGGCAACAATTGAGCTATACCAAGTGTAACTCTGCCATGATACGGGATTACAAAATTGAATTTTGTTTGTTGCAGTTGATTGTTATTTGAGATTTGCTAAGTACTAAAATGCGTTTGGTCTTGAATCCCTACGCTTGAACAGATTTGGCAACTTGAGAAAATACAACATTGCATTGCCTTTTATATTGCTTGATTTCTTTGCTTTCTCAATGAGATGATTTTACCTTTGCGAGAACAAGATATTGTGTGTTGGCTAAATTAATATTCTGTATGTTTATGTTTTATCATGTATATATACAAAATCAGATACAGCTGTAGTGTATGGCTTTGAAATTTTACACTTAAAATTTGAAAACATAAAAAGGCTTGCGACAAGATGGGTCTGAATAACTGAATGATTGAATGAACGAATGAACGAAACAAAATTTTAATTTGACCCCTATAAATTCTGTTACTCAAATGCTACCCTTAAATCCCAAAGGGTCAAATTTGGCCCGAATCCTAAATTAGGATTAAAGCATTACATATTTTAAAAAGCATATATTTTGGTGTTTAGTGATAATATAGCAGGCATTTAATGTAAAATTCATAATTTTCCAGAGAGGAAAAGGGTCCTTGGGTTCTCCAGGGTTTGTATGTTTTAGAGAAGAAGAACAATTCACTCTCACATTCACATTCAAAATTTAGTCTCCATTGAAGCTATCGTGCATGTTTTTGGAATGTTAAAAGAACCGAGAGTACTCTGAGAGAGCACACAAAACTGCACACAGGAAGGCCATCACCCAGATTTGAACCCTCAACCTTAGCACTCTGAGTTGAATGTGCAAACATGCTGCCGGTTCTGAGTTTCAACACCATTTTTGTTAATTGAGGAGTCAAAGATCAGATTGGGTGCCATTCTTGTACAAAACCGAGGTCACGGTATATGAGGTAGGATGAGAAACACAGTCATGGAATTGACCCCTTGTTCCCCTAGTTTTTGCTTCCTTAGTAATTGGTTCTCCCCGACCAGGAGTCACCCTAATCTGTGTAAGTTGTGCTAGTAAGATTAGCCACACTATGAAATGTGATGCACTGCAACTATTGGAACAGATTTTTGAAATGTAACCTCAAAACATGATTTGATGTCTTGGAACTCCTGTCTTTGGGGCACTTGAAAAGGCGCTCCTGTCTGATCATTGGCCTTTGTCTACTCCAAGGTTTAAATAATATTTCATGGACAGTGTTTGAACATATTTATAATGCTTTTGTCGCACAATCTTCTCTGAGGGTGGCACAGTAGGCTAACCAGGTTAGGTAGTGGATTGATTCCTTCTTTCAGCTTTTCTATAAAGACCAGTACTTTTCATTTTTTCTAACGAATGACAAAAGTAGTCCAGTTGTCCTTTGCCATGATCATCAGGAATGATTTGTGCTTCAGAGCTTAGCTTCTTACTTGCTTTTGCATGAGATCCGAGATTTTGCGTGAGTATCAGTTTTATACCGCTGATGTCAAACACATCGTATACCTTCATGCCTGCTTCAGTCTGACTTTTTTTTTTTTTAAATTGGATAATATTTCTTTTGGGAGAGCAGAGAGTGAAAGCCCATGTTAGCAACAATAGCTTGGCAGACTTGGCAGCAAAAATAACTGAGGGGGCCGGGTCTTGGCAAAGGGCAATTGGCACTGTGAGGAAAACTGTTGAATATGAATAAATAAATAAAAACAATTTCTAAATAATTGTGCCTTTTTTGATGTTCAAACTGATGATTGTAGTCAAATCTTTCTATAAATGATTGTTTAAAAAAGGCATGCAAAAAGTCTGGTACATCATGCATATTTTGTTCAAACATCTTCCTCCTGGCAATTTGTTTTTCTTTCTTTTAGCTAAAACACCATCTTGGCCAAGTAAACAAGCCATTTTGAGTAGCAAGAGTTGAGCGGGATACATGCAGTATTCTTTCTGCTTGAAACCCACATGGCATACCCAACACGATTATTACATTATCTAATTCCATTCCAACACATGTATTATTCAGGCTCTGACAACATAATGCTCAGAGGAAAAGGAAGAGATCTGCATGAGTTGAGTCATCTCTGAAAGCCACAGCGATGCGTTTACTTCCTTCTGTCAAAACATCACATTTTCATGGTTGTCACCATCAAATTATTGCAGAGCATGGTGTGGTGAAAACTTACCGTTTAAAAGTTGGATGCAGTCTGTTCGGAAATCACATTGTTAAAGCCAAGCAGTTTCTTTCTTTATCAGGATGCTGAGCGTATAAGCAATAATCTATGCTGAAGTATGACCTTAGATAAGGAGCTTTGCCCTTGCCACATGAAAAATAACTGCCCCCAAGAGACTTGAATGTCTTGCCCTTCCAAGCAACAAGGTCACATGGCTTACGGTGCACATCTTTACTATCCTCTTAGGGTGTCGACATCAACCGAGTTGTGTCATTCTAGCCGGGTGCCTCTATTGACAAACATAATATGCAAATGCATATGTGATATTGGTTTATTAGCACAAAAACAGCGATTAAACTGATTGATTCGGGAAACAACAATTGAGCATCCCAAAGCATCACTTTAGAGACTTAAGTGTTACGACTACTGAAGATGCTTTGGTCTCTAAAGCCACATGAACAAAGATGAAGCGTGGCACGCTCACTGATGGTTCCCATGATGCTTATAAGGCCAGAATCGGGAAGACTAGTCACCAGAAAATCCACAGCTGAGGCTACAGTAAGATTTTTAAATCACGCCCAACTGGCGAGTCTGCTATTCAGAAAATTTGCTCAAACCGAGCTCAAGTCACCTCGGCAATGACAATAAAGTAGATTCAGCCACACTGTTCAACATTTCTCAGAGCAATTTGAGTGTGCATAGAAATAGCATCCGTTCATGTTGCTTTCTGAGAACCAAGAAAAGTAAGATACAAAACGAAAATAGTGAGGGAGTTAAGAGTATGTAATGCAAGGCACATCAATGCTCTTTATATGCCGGGGACACAGAGACTATCAGGAGAGTTACGGAGACAGATGAATGATGCAACACCGTTCAGCATTTGAGGAAAATGATGTCAGACACTTTCACCTTGATGGACATACAATATCTCCACTCTGGCATTTAGATGGCTCCCCACATATACTAGTTTGGAGTCTGCTGATGTATGTGTTGCTTTTGTCTGTGCATGCTGGGCATACAGCACCGAATAAAAGGTGAGACGTGAGCAATAATATATGTGAGCGAGGTTTAGCCTGTGCTGCAATACTGTAGGGTGGACCTGTGATGGCTCCTGGCACATCAGGACACAATAGCAAAGACACCCCCCACCACCACCACCACCTTGCCCCTACAATGCAATTGACATTTGTGGATGGGTGGACCATTTGGCTGTGAGGCTTGGTTCCAAAACATTTGTCAACCTTTATTCACAAGTACATGAATAATCTGTGTTCAGCAACATCCATGATTTTGATATTATTTGGTGTTCGGCTAAATTATCGTTTTTTATGGCAATTGAGAGCCATCCTATGTATTTATTGTATGGTGATATCTCATCAATGTACTTGGATATGCTGAGACTTTATTCATATGAATATGTCCCACAAGTGGAATCACCATGATACAGTAACATCACAGCCATGTTTGGATCGAGCTGAGCCAAATGGATGTACAAATCATTCCCATTACATTTTGACAGTGTTTTTGTATCTGTTGCAGGTACAACGCTGTCCCGGGGCATTTCTTAATGCAGATATATATCTAGTTTTAATCTGAGATCTCTGCGAGTAAAATGTCGTACATCCTTTGCACAAAGCGCCCGGGGGTACAGTCCCACGACAGCAAAGCGACGAGGTGGATCGGCAGGTGGCAGTCGTGTCCTTTTTGCGAGACACATGAGTGGTCCGATCTCCCACATGCGCAACATCTCAACCTCTTTTCTCCCTCTCTATCTCTGACACTGGTGCACATTCAAACAATCATTTTGACACACACACAAAAAAAAGAAAAATAATAATAATAATTAACACAAATTTCGCAGAACATGTCTTGTGTTTAAACTGAGTATGCCATTTCGGGAGCCGCGCAAGTTCAAGTGAGCAAGCAACATGTCGACTGAGGGAGGAGAAGAGAAACAGCGTCTTGCCGCTCTGCTCCTGATTCAGCAGCAGTGATCGAGGGAGCACTTTGTCAGAGGGAGGTAACCCACATGACTGCTTATCAATTCTACGCCTGTCCGCAGTACTGCGCCGTCCGGAACACGCTCTGAGATGCTGCACATCCCCGTTTCATGCAAGCCCCCACGCGCGGACTGCAAACCGGATCTTGTGGTCACAAGCCTGAAGCGTTTGCAGCCCAGGGAGGAGGAGAAGGACGGATAGAAGGACACTTGAATAAGAAGCACTCAGCATCGTCTGTGCCCATGTGTCGATCGCCTCAGTGGTTAGGTGAGACTTGATTTTGAGAGATTTACACACGCGTGTGGCGCAGAAGTGAAGCTCCTCTTCAGTGACCCGGGTCCAGTCTGCACATGATGATATCAATGCACGGAGGAGAGAAGAGTATTTAATATTTCAGAGCAATAAAAATTCCCGCCGAATGTAGCTGTTAGATGAGACTTCTCCTCTCTGTTTTTGGTGTGAGTATAACGTTACATGATATAGACTGTACGATTGAGACTTTTTCTGCGGATCCGCAAATCCTCGGGGGATAAAATAAACTACAGCTACACTGAGCTGCGGAATCAAATTCGGTGGGATTGACGGCTAAGAGTAAAAGAGACTTGGTGAGAAGTGACATTTCCAAAAGTGAGACTATATTGAAAGAAAATGTCACATATGGGCGCTCATGTGGGGTGAAAGTTTATTGTCTGTGTTTTGTTTCAGGATGCATCATTCTAGAATAGAAGCTGAATCACAAACCATGTGGGAAGATTTATCGATCTTACATCTTGTACGTTTACAGCAGTGAAGGAATAACAAGTGTGCAAGTCCACAAATCCCCAACTCAGGAGACGCGTGGGACATTAATGGGTCGAGCAGTTGGAGCAATGGCACTTGTGGGTCCCTCAACGCAAAAGAGCGTCGTGGAAAATGGCAATGTCGGATATATCACCATCATTTTGAGAGTTATTTCCAGATCTGGACTGATGGATGGAATGATTATTGTTGTAAGAGCGGGGCTAAATCGCTCCGCGTTGTGCAAGCTCGCCTGAGAATTGCGGATTTTTTTTTTTTTTGAATGCAGTTTTTGTGCTTTGACCAAAAGACGGATCGCTCCCAAAAAGCCTCATCCAGCAGGAACGCTGTCTACATGAACAAGTAAGCTTGTGTTTGTGTGCGTGTGTGTTTGCGGGCGCGCGTGCGTCCCTCTACTTTTCTTACGTCTCACTATAACAGCAAATTCTATCACAAATGTCATTGTCGTAACATTGTAAAGGCAGATTGAATTGCAGAAATATCGTCCTTTTGCAACAAGACTTTCTTTGTGGTCTCAGACGATATCTGATCAATCTTTAAGCAAGCACTGATTTGACAGATGATTTGAATAGCTGCACCGCGCTCCCCGTTAAGTCTCGCTGCTTTTCAATGCGCTCCCGGGAGCCTTGACTCAAGCTCACGTGCAGTTTCGAAAAAAAACGGGGCTCTGTTTCATTGAGAAGGATACAATATGAAGAATCGTAGGCACCACCATGGAATTGTACACTGCACCACGTTGTACACCCTCCGAATGCAAAGTAGGCAACAGCTTTTTATTCATCACCAAACCAATCTGCAGCAAGCCAAATTCATTTGAGTGTGTGGTCGAGCGGTTATTTTTCAGACGTTTAAACATATGTTACATATGAAATACTATTTTGTATGCATTTCAAGAGCAGCTCTGCTGTTGTCACATAACTGGTTGCCTTCATAGTCAGACATCACCTGTCATGTATATTCCTGGCATGGCCTGGATCTACACAGAAGGCACTTGTTCCTTGCCTTCATTGCGCTCTGCGATGGAGCTGTCCCCCTTTTAGTGGTTCTGAAATAGAAAGCGGCCTTGCCTGTCTTGCAAGAGCATACATTAAATGGCGGTATATGTTTTAAGAGGCATGCCTTCATTGGTCAGTTGTTGCTTCTGAATGTATTGCATTTCATGTTAAGTTTGGGGAAGGCCTGGGCAGTGTAAGACCAATAATCGTGTGCAAAAAAAAAAAGTTTAGCATGATTTGCAGATTTTTTTTTTTTTCTGGATGTATGGCAGAAACCTTAGTATGCATGCTGAGAGGGGAGATTGAGTGGACAATTTATTCCATGTCCCTCTCAATGGCTTAGCGTCAAAGTAAAAGCCCAGGCTCTTATAGGTGCGTGTATTTGTCATCAACGGATATGCAGCCAATACATTGTCTTACTTGTTTCATCATGCATGCAATATCGATTCACATTGAGTCCCCGACAGGTGATTGTGAAGTATACCGTATGTCTGTCATCATCAGTAAACCATAACCCACTGTTGGTGTTCATGCATAAATGGGGCTAGTTGCCACTTTTCACATGAAGAATGAATCTCCGTGTGAGAAACACATCAAGCATCTGTCATTAAATGAAAGAAAAGCATTCTGTGGTGGAGTGACATCACCTTGGGACACATTAGAATGCTGATTTTGCTGTTCTACCGCAATGAGGTTACCACCATCAGTTCTCCCCGCACGCGCACAAGTTTGCAGTTAGCAAATTGGCGCAGGATGATTTATAGTGGTACAAAGACAGATGATTCATTTTTCCACTTGCACACCAACATGCAAAATGGGTTTGCATATCGTCAGTAGAAACATCATAACTATTTTAAAATGTACAGGCAATGATGGACTCTTTTTTCAATGATTGTGAGAGCTATGTTCGCACTCTACAGTAGTTAGCATTATCCTTTGAGCAGGTGAGGAGACCAAAAGTGTTAGTCCAATTTATCTAGTTGTTGCTGTATGATGCATCTGTTGAAAATCGTTCCATGCGGCCATTTCGGGAAATTAATGAATTTGCCACATAAGAAGGAACAAAGCAATGAGAGACCGGGGTCGACCGTAAACCCATGTTCGCTTCCCACGCTCTTGTCATTTATTTCCCAATTCAGCCAGCGGCCTTGTTCAGATCGGGGCCAGCACTCGGGGCCATATAATGAAATGATCATTCCTCAAATCGGATTAATCCTTTACAAAGCCCATCTTAGAACACCATTAGCATTCATTTCTCTCACTGCAAGGGACTTGTTTCAATAATGGAGCTACTATACTATATTTCCCATCTTCAGTGCTTCTGAAATGTCTCAAGAGGGTTCATTTAATAACAACGGTGCAATTACATAGATCCGTATTCTGCTCCCCATCCACTTGTCTTGGGGACAAACAGATCAATTTGCGAGGTTTGAATGGAAGCTCGAATGCAGGACGTGGAAAAAAGAAACAAATAAATAAATGAAGTGTGGACATGGACACGATAACAGGCTAGGTTGTAAATGCTCGCGCCTTAAACTGATGACAGGGGTGGAGGAACGGATCAATACAACACCAGCATGTGCCATGAGAGATATACTGAATGTTTCTTTCTTATTACTGTACAATATTTTACATTTACAACCGCGAAAGAAAATCACAGCGACAACGAAGTATCAGCCCCCTTAAATTTAAGGGGAATTCTTTTGCAAACAAGTACAGTATATGTATGTAAATAATAGGGCAGTGTGTTTTTCTAACACCTCAAAAGGTGCAAACAAACCATTTTCTCGTTCGACATCTTTTTGGACCACAATAATCCCAATAATTCATTTGTCCACCCACCCGTCCATTTTCTTCTGCTTGTCAGTTGAACAATAATTTGCATAACTAATCGTCATATAGCACTTACAACCATTGCCGACAGCCTTCAATTGCCCTGCACTCACTAATAAAGCCAATCAAGTAAATCGACCTAAATGTAATTATCACATAGGAATATATATCAGCAACAACCATGTCCGGCCCCCTCTCAAACATGACTTATTCTCCATGGTTCTTCCACACCAGCTCTTCCAACGGACTAAACTCTCAACTGCGTTTCAATACTTTCATTGTGTGTAATCTTTGTTGAACACACTTTTTTTTCTAGCGCCAACTAATAATAACTTTGACACGATGGCTGCCGGCATGTTGTGGCGAGTGAGAGGCAGCTGATGTTATTGTGATAAAAGCTTACCTGAATGGATGACAGCTGCACTGCTTCGAAGAGAATGTTGAGGTCAAATTTGTCAGTGAGGTGTTGATTGTCGGTGCAAAACCACAAAGAGAGTATCTGAATACAGCAGTGTACACCAAAGATACTTTTACAACAGAATGTGAAAAGAAGGTGCGTCAAATATTCTCTTATATTTTATATTTTATTGTTTTATCATCAATTTTACCCCACAAAAATCAGGAGCATTGAGTAGAAGTTTAAGATCTCTTAGGTTTTTCTGAAGATATAGTTCGATTCCTATCTTGCCCCAAAGATTTGACTGGATGGTCTTCGAGCCTGCATAATGATCATTTTCAGCAACCAGGCCAAAGCAAACGTCTTGTACATATCACCCTGACACAGATGGACTCGATCGGTATCTGCAGTCTCCCCACTCATTAGTCATCCTCTCCAGCATGTCTGTCTGAATGTTGTGTCCGAGGGCAGAACAGCTGAGCAGGGGGACAGCCGCAGCACATTCCGCCAGTCGATGGATTAATCAATCGGTGTTCCAGCTCATCCGATCCATCTTCGAGAATAATCTGGTCGACATCGTAAAAGTGCTATTCTGTCATTCTCGAGGCCGGGGATCGCTTGACTTTTTTTTTCTCCCCGTCTTACCTCCTCCTCTCGCGCTACACTTATCATGAGAACATAAGTGGATTAAATGGAATATACTGTAGATGTGCGTTCAATGGGGTTCACACTGAGGGAAGCCTGCTTGTGTTTTTTTTTTTTCTCATTTGGGTATTTTCATCACAAAGACTAAGTAGAAAGAAACGACTGTTCTTTACTCCTGTCATTAATTCAGTAAAGGGCAGTGACCAAAGTCCAGATTTATGATTTCTTACCATTCATCTCACATGTCTCACCCCATTTAATGCATAAATATGTACCTTCCTTGATGATGCCAGTTTCTCTTTCTTGGCATCGCACAAATGTTACACACGGCTAAAATGTGAACTGGCAGCAACCAATATTGGACTAATGTCATGTCTCTGATAATGTTTGCATGAAATCACCATAAATAGTCAAACGCACACCCAAACTGACACAGGAAGAGATGTTTATACATTCGCACTGTGCAGGAGCCATTTTCTCTGCCTTTGGGCCCATTGGATGTCTTGTTTAAAATGGCTCTGGTCCACACATTAATTCCTGCTGCTTATTTGGAGGTTAAATGGAATGTGAACTGGTCGAGGGCTAGTTTCCCAAAATATGTCTTCACAACCAATTTTCCACTTGTTTGGTTGCATGATGTCCGTATAAATTTATACATATATATATATATATATATATATATATAAATCAGGTGAACTTCAGGCTTGTAACAAAAAAACTCCACTAACATGCTCCCCAGTTTTATACAGTAGGACAGTCAAATGCGAATGTGATCACATAATCATCAAAAAAACAACTCAATATTTTACCTGGAAAAAAAAAGACATTCATTTGCAGGGCTTTAGAACTGCATTACAATGTCTAGCATTTGGCATGGAATAGTTGGTAATTTTTGAATGCCTAATACATGTAATACAACATTATATATAGATAGGTGATGGCTGGATGGATGATGTGTAGACATGTAAGCAATCCACCTTTAGCTTTATATTATCACCACATGCTTTTTTCAAAACCGGAGGCGAGGATGTAAGAAACTGCTCATCAAAATTAATTGCTGGATTTAATGTTTTACCACAGGGCTTGCGTAAGTCTAAGCCTGAACTTCTGTTTGCCCTCTTAAAGTGGTGGCTTCTGCATAGCCATGGGTGCAGAATTACAGTCTATGATCTGAACAAAGTGTGCTACTTGATCTTTTGCACTCATTTAATCCATACAAGTTAGCCATGAATTACAGTCTATAAAATCATTTGAAGCAGGAAAACTGAATATAATGCAGCATTCCACACCTCACCAATTAAGGGCACAACCTACTGGAGCTATACACAATAGCAAACAGGTAGTAACAAACACCTCTTAAAATATTCAATTGGGGGTTGTGCTTCACCCTAGTTGCTTGTTTTCGCTCTGCTTTCTCTGGATACTCTGGCTTCCGTCCCCCAAATTCCATAAACGGGCTTCTTAGGTTAAATGACGACTCTCAATTGTCCACATGTGTGAATAAGAGTTTGAATGGTTGGTTGTTGGTCTACAGGGTGATTCATGATCAGTCCATGGTGTACCTCGCCTCTCGCCCAAAGCAAGCTTGGGAAGGCTTCAACACAACTGCAACCCTGGTGAGGAAAAGCTGTATAGAAGATGGATAGTCGGAGAGTAACTCCCAAGTGTAGAACAGTAGCCAACATCCAGTCTAATGGTAATTACCTTCAGATGAGAGGCATTGTCACACGTATCTGTCGATTTTGCTCTCTTGCTTACGTGTTCGTCAGCGTGCTTACCTGCACGATACTCAGTGTCTTGATGGATTTCGCTCACTATCCACTCGCCCTGTTAGTCTATGACCCTAATGCGTCATTCATCTTGGCAACTGCATGTCGGCAAGGCTGCCCTACGAAGATTGTTTTGATCTGACAAGGATCGACTTCCATGTGATTTAATTCAAGTTGTCTCTGTGGTGTGAGTCTGTTTTCAACGCTCGGGTCAAGGCCCTGTGTCAGGAGCTGTCAGTCTGTTGCTATACTAAATGTGGGGGAGAGCGTAAAGAAAAATCTCAGAGTTAAACACGAATCACCCGGATATACTTGAGCGGGGGTCACCATGTGGGCACCAGGTAGCCCCCAGGGACCAGATGAGTAGGCCGCGATCCTGTTCCAAATTATAAAAAAAAAACAAAAAACAAACACAACAACAACAAAACAAAAAAAAGGGTCATCAGTGATGGGATATGGTGATTTCTTAGCAATGTTGTGGAAGTGGTATTTTGAAAATTTGAATACTGACAGGGATGAATAGAAACAGTCTTGCATGAAATGTATCTATTTATTATTACTCTTTAAACTGTGCAGTGTCACATAAATGCATATCATGAATTATTAATATCATACAGCGGACTCATAAAGAGGTCACATAAAGAAACAAACGCTTCAGTTGGTCTCGAAACAAGTCAGTTGCGTTCACACACACAATGACCCAAAACACCCGTTTCAAACTGTGCCAAGCTGTGTGCATCTGCAAAAATACCAAAACAATGACTAACCGTCCCCTGTGCGTCGTTTGACTTGCGCTAAGCACAACTATAGAGCCATTGGACCAGGGCCGTCAATAGTTTTTATGCATGGGGCTGGGGGTGAGGGGGGCTAGCCCCCAGGGGAAACACAGAATGTGAGCGAATGCATTGCTTGAGCACAACATTTCACAAGCAGCCAACAAAGATACTGAGTAAACGCTTAAACATTTGTAGTGTTATTTCATTGTCTGGTTTTTAATCCAGTTAACAAACAGAGGACCAATATGAACAGCATTAACCACAACTGTGTTGTCACGAATTAAGCCAAGCCAATCATTTTCCATCATAAAAGTATGACAGAGAAACAGAAAAATCCCTTTGAGGAGTTAACAATGTCATCATAATCAAATTAACAGCTGCAATCGGCAGATCCTCGGTGTGTGCATGCATCAAAGAATGCCGGTCTGTCACTCTTTTGTGACTGTGTTTATATCTTGGCTCTCTCCACTTTCTAACCATTCCTTTCCGAAATAAAATTTCATCTAACGGTAAAATAACTCAAACTGTATACGATGCAACTTGCCTGTATTGTTTCATATTTCATTTCTTTGATGAGTTAGATATTATTCCTAGACGGTCTGCATCACAAATGACTTAAGTCTGTGAAATCCTTTCCTCACATATCCAGAAGATGTCACTTTCCTTGTTGCTATGTCAACTCATGTCCCGATTCCTTCTGGAGGAGTGACCTTAACATTCTATGGATAAATATGCAGCATTCTCGTTACCTCTGCGTCCCGTGTCCAAGATGCATAATTTTCCCGCAGGACGCACAGTTCCAAATAATGTGCGTTTTTGGGACGCAAGGAAATTTCTCAGTCATAACCCAAAAAAAAAAACTATGATAAATCTTTTTTTCTAGCAACGATCGCAGTTTGACCATCGCCGCCATTGTTGTTTTGATCTCGCGTTAAGTCATCTCGCGTAACGAGATTTTTATTCTCGCGAGACGAGATTGGCGAGATCGGCCTTCACCTCGCGGGAAGCAGACGATTGCCAAGTTGTGTAACGTTAAAACAAGTGTTGCGAACAAGTGTTGCGAACAAGTGTTGCGAACAAGTGTTGCGAAAGTTTGTTGCGGAGATATCACAGAGGAAGCAGATAAAGTTGGATAGATTTTTGCGATGATCAGTTGACTTTGAGAAAGCCTTGCATCAATGGAAGCAGAGTAAAGAGAGGAGAATTTATGAACTCAAAGACTGAACCAAGGGATGAAATAAGAATCTATTTCTCAGCAAATCTTGTCTGCCTGAATGTCAGAGATTTTCTCGGACAAAGTTAAATAAATGACTCGGCACACAGGGAAAATGGTCTTCAATATCGGCGGGAGGGATCTCTGAGAGCGAACGACGGTAGTTGCCCCGATGATCACACACTCTAGCTCCCTTCCCGCCAATTCAGACTTTTATTGTAACATACAAGAAAAACACTGCCCCCGATATTTGCATACCGCTCATAGATTCCTCTAACACTGAATTATTTAAATGTTTGCAGCTTTTGTTGAGAAGAAATCAACCTATTATCGATGTATATTGTTGTTGTTTGTGATATTAACATATGGAATTGAATAAGTAGACCATTTCAGAATTCGAAATTTGGGACTCTCTAAATGCATAATGGGACTCATACTATTCTGATCAGCAAGTCCCTGTGACTCACAGGGCTCAAACTGTAAATTTAGCACTAAATATGTATTGTATTTTATTATTATTATTATGATTGAGTGATGACAACCACAAGTGAATGAGCTCAGCTCCTGTTTCATGGTGTGAATTCATGCATCAAGTTCACTCTAACCCCCTCGATTTCAATGCATTTCAGACTCCATCTGACAAGCTAGTGAGCAGTTGCATGGGACTTTATGCTGTTCGGAAGGCGCTAACTAACTGTTACTACCAGTGTGATGAAGACTTAATTTCTTGAAAATCTTTCTTTTGACCATCCCTCACATTTTCTCTTTTCTGCATTTAATGGCCTTGTGTGCGAAGTAGCAAATAGTTGACTCTTTGTGCGACCAAAACACTCATAGAGGCATTTGCCTTTGATTGCAAGGTCGCAGAGAAAACATGGGCTGGAATTTTAGTAATCATGACACATCCAGTATTATTAAGTGGAATGGATTGCAGGACTCCTGAAGAAAGTAGTAGTAGTATTGTGAAGGATTAGTTGGGGCCTCAGGAATTCATCAAATGCATGTGTGCACTTACATCCCACTTCCCATTATATTACGAAATGAAGGTTCCAGAATTTTCAAACAAGGCCGTTCCTTTGTCTGGCTTCTGATGAAAAAGCACTTGGCGTCTTGCACATTCATTTTCATCTGGAGAGGAACGTTTAGTAACATTGTTTTGAGGACATGGATTCATGGCATAAGCATGTATGATGCTTTTGTTGAGGTCCGTTTTGGGGTTGGGTGTACCGTGCAGTTATAAAATGTTTGACTCATTTCCCAATTTCTACTTTTTATGTGTATTATTCAAATCGTGAAGCTAATGTCTGACAAAGACAACCCAGGTAATAGGAAATGCATTCACCAAATGACTATTTTATTTATCAAGGCATAAAAATCGCTGCGACTTCCTCCCACATTCTAAAAACATGCATGGCAGGCTGATTGAACACTCCAAATTGGCTCTAGGTGTGTGTGTGTGAGCACGGATCGTTGTTTGTCTCCGTCTGCCCTGCGATTGGCTGGCAACCATCTTACTGCCCGAAGACAGCTGGGACAGGCTCCAGCACGCCCCGCGACCCTTGTGAGGATAAACGGATTAGACAATGGATGCGTGGATAGAAGGCAAACATTTCTAACCAAACCTATTTGGCACTTGATTGTTTTATTTTATTTATTTATTTTTTGGGGGGGAGGGGTTGTCTTTGTGAGGTATCCAAATTTCTTCAAACCTGATTGCTTTCCTATTTTTAAGCAGTCTTTGTGTAGACATAGCACAGTTTCCAGGTAATTTGCCACATCTGCATCAGCAATTAAATGCTGAACATATGCCATTCCACGTCATGAAACCTTTGCCCTTGTTTCCAAACTGGCAGCTGTGTGTCAGGGGCCGCTACTTGTCGCTGCATTTGATTAATGGGTACTGTAAGTAGTCAAGCGAAAGAACAGAGATATCGGCAATCATGTTTGATGGGAATAGTGTGTGTGTTCATGTTTAGGTGTGAAAATGTGTATGTGTGCTCTTTTGTGTGCGTGCATGTGTGAGTAGCCCCACGGCAAGCCCAGTGCAGCCTGTGGCAGACTCTTCAGCAATTGGCTGCTATCCGTCTGTCATGAAAAAACAAACATTTGATTTTGGATTGGATTGGATACAACTTTATTGTCAAATGTGCTGTACATACAGCACAGATGAAAATTTCTTCCCTCTCAAGACAACATAAAACAAGAGGAGCTGCTGCACACAACATTCGTCACATTTTGTTTACCTTTTGTGTATTCATTCCCATAATGTTATCTTTGACTTTATATTCAAGCCTAATGTGCCAAATATGCAGCAGGTATATGGGGAGAAAACAAATGTATTCTTACAATTTATAAAATTTGTTTCTAAAATGTCATAAAATGAATGAATTTTGTCATTATATGCAGTATATTTGAATACATATGCACCAGTCGTAATTGCGTGAAGATTTCGGAGTGTTCTTTCTACAAGTTCACATGTATCACTAAGTAAGTCACGATGTAAAACGTGACTGCAGGAAAAAAATGTTTTTCTGTCAATATGATGATGTGCTTTCAAATGAACAAACTCACATTCAGGTAACGCACTCTAAACCGGTTACGGTACATTAAATAGACGATGATATTTTCTATAACATACATATAAAACACAATCAGTTTTGGGATTTTGTACATAGAAAACATCTTATTGACTGTGACAACAGGAGCTACGATAATTAAATTAACCTACACAACCTAAAGTTGCATACTATAACACAATGAAAACTGAAGTTTTCTTTTAAATGACAAATTTTATTATTTTATCGAAATTCTACCGTTTGATTTCATCTCTTCATGAGTGAGGTGGGTATCGACTCTCTCTCTCTCTCTCTCGCATCATTCCAGTCCGACCAATGAAAGGCTTCCAACATTGGTTCAGTTGAAGATTCGCCCACAAGACTGAAGCTGTTCTCAACTAAAAATCAGAAGTTGCAAATATAATTTTAAAACTTGTAACCCAAATTTCTGAACTTGCAATCAAATATTCACAATATGCCAACAACATGTATTACATGAGAACAATGTTTTTTGATTTTTAAACAAAACCAACACCACAAAACCGTTTTAAGTTTGAGCAATCTTGGTCTTGTTTGAAAACCTTTTTTTTTTTTAATTTATTATTACAAGTTCATAATTTAAAAAAAAGAAAATTATTTTATTTTTTTGAAATTTCAAATCCCTTTTTGGTTTGATTGCAAATGAAGACACAACATTATCCCCATTGACTGCAGCCTGGAACAGTCGAGACTAATATCAATGAGGCACATTTATCTTGAATATATATTTGCCGTGGATTGCTACTTAAACCCGTAGATTTAGATTTGGGCTTGGAGAAATCTGGAATGCTCAAACCACGATGCACTCAATATTCAATATGAATTTAAGTGGACAGCACGGTGCTACCGAAAGAAAGCGCCTTTCCCTCTGTACTGGATTGTCGCGATTTTATTTATTGACTCTCTTTGTTGCTGTCTATCACTCAACCTTTAGATTTATTCGTTACGACCCAGATGGCGGCCATCATTGTGTCCCATTTGAGAAATTGGGCTCGCTGTCAAACCGCATTTTGTTTATTGTCACTGTGTGCCTAAATCGTTCTCCAGATAACAGTACTGGATGACTTTACATGATCCTGCAATTGGGAGAAGGCTCTCCGAGTAAATCTGAACCTGCCTTTTGTCTCTACAAATGTAAAAGAGGCTCAAGTGACCTTCAGGGTAAAGGCAACCTCACCAGCGACTGGAAGGAAGCGGAAAGCTCAGATTAGATGGTGAGAAGGTGTCACTGTCCTGCTTCCCCACTATCACTGAGGTGCCCTTTTGCAAGGCAATTTTATTTTCTCATTATTGTATTGATATATACCGTCCTCGGGTTTCATATGCTAATTACATCTTGAACTCCAAGTGACTTCCTAAATAGGCAATGAAATGCAAATGTCGGAGAACGTAAGCCTTGATAACTGTATTACCCTGAATGCAGCACAATCCTGATATGCGGTCGACATGCGCACAAACACACACACACACACACGCGCATGCACACACATACGCAGATTAGATTCAAAAAGAGACAGGGGCCAAAATATGCACTGTCAAATTAAGCTTGACGTTTGAATATGGCCGAGCACAGCCACACAAATTGAACATGGATTGTTGGATTTTGAAATAAAAGGGCTTCCAATACAGGAGGTGACATTCAACTTTTCACTAATCACCCCATCGAATCATTGAGGTGATAATTGTTCCCTGTATCTGTGATTGTATGGTTTGATCCTGTCCTGATCTGGAGTCTGTTTCCGTGATATAGTGATTATGTATTGCGGCAGGGGAACATTCCGGTTTCTGTGTTGACTGCTAATTGGGCTCCAGTGTAACGACTGTGACATATTAATGACCTAGATCCAGCTCTTGGTAATATTCATGAGGAGTGCGGCATTGCCATTTCTCTGTGGACCTGCACAGTACAGAGGTTTATAAGTGCATGTACTGTATGTGTTGAACATCATCATTTCTATGTTGATATGTGAACGCGTGGGTGGAAAAAAAGAATAATCGCTGCGTGCGGGTCTCTTCTTCAGTTTCTGATAAGTGGTTACAATGTTTGCTGTCATTACTCTCAGGATTTAGGTGTCCTATCCTGTGACTGATAGATAAAGTGAGCTTGTGTTATTCACACGAACAGTACGACGGTAATTGTCTCTTTTTTTTTTTTTGTCATATTACATTGAGAAAGAGACATGAAATGAATTCTTCAAATTAGGCACCTTATGTCAAGATTAACAGTTGTGTGCGTGTGTGTGTGCGTGTGTTTGTGTATCAGTGCAATTTTAGAGGGTCTTCTGTATCTAATGAAACAGGTGGTATTCATTAGCATCCTCTCAAGGGATTCCTGCATTTCACTTTTTTTAATGGTTGGCTTGCTATGTGAAGTTTTGTCATTGAAGGAGGTCATATGAATACAAAGTATCTCTTATGCCAAGAAAAAAAAGAAAAGGCCTCAACCTCAGTCTCTTCAGGGGGCAGTACAGATAGTCAGTCAACTTTATCCCTTTCCTTTATGTCCGATTGGGCATTGCATATGAATTAGGATCAGTACTTCGTTCCAACATTTGAATGTGCCAAATTTTGCTATGGAGCCTAATTTGAATTAGCAGGTGAAAAGTGGGAAAAAAAATGATAAGCACCAATATTGATCAAGATTTGGGATGTTTGACTTCATCTAGCTCAGTTCATGCTGTTTAATTGGCAAATCTTTCTTTTCATTTCTTAGTTTCTCATAACCTTTGAGACGGTAAGGAAGGTCAAAATTGGCTGCTAACTCCAACACTTCAATTCCCATCTGTTCTGATTATGAGAAACTGCTCTCTTGTCACCTCCGTAACACATCTTTAGAACATTCAAACAAAAGATTACTTGTTGGAAGACGTTTTAATATCTCTTTTCCCTAATTGGTTTTGTGTTTCTTGTGTTGCATATGAGTTTGAACCTCGCTGGTTAATGGACTTTTCTCGTACGAAGCAAAAGTAAAATGATGCATAAGAAATTAGAAGTGTTTTCCAAAGACAAATTAGATTTTAATGAAGAATGTGGTTCTGGGGACTCGTTGGCACACTGTCGAGTTTCAGCATAGTACGTTTTGTGCAGATAAAATACATTCATTCTAGTCATTTAAGAATGGCAGCTCTGTGTATAAATCTGTATAATCATCCATATAAATCATGTACCCATAAATGTAAAATAGGTTAATAGAATTGGACGGTCAAAAAGAGATGAACCGGTTTATGTTTCCCTCCTCCCAAAAGAGTCGATGATCCCCGCCATCCTTGGATTTTATAAGACAATAGAGACTATTGTCATATTGAGGAGAATAGATTCAGTCGCCTATTGGAGATTTGGTGTGCTTTGTGGGAGAAGGAAGGAACAATTTGTCACAAGAATGATGTGCCATTTTTGGACCTATTTATTGGAACATCAAACAGATCAGATACTTGCCAATTGCAGCCTCTGCAATGTGCACTGCAATTCAGATGAATTGGTGCACTGCTTAAACATGATCATGCAGTTTTCATTGTTTCCACATATCATTTATATAAGTTTAATAGGTTTATTAAGACAACTCTATACCGTGTACACAGATTCATATTACAACTTAAATTGTGTATTTTATTATTCTCTCTTTACTGTGCTCAGAAAAATAATAACTTTTTATTGTATCTTGGTGACTCATCTCAAGTTTGATTGGTACTCTTGAATTACCCCAACATGCTGTTAACTATGTACCACATAGTGACAGTTGGAATAACGCGTTGTGCATATTGAGTGCCGACACGACAGCATTTTCCCAGCGATATTGTCAAAGAGTAGCATTGTAAATTTTCCCACCATTTTTTTTCAATTTTTTTCCTTTTGTTGGGGGGGGGGGTGGGGGAATTTGTCAAGGGGCCACTCAGAGTGAGGTCGCGAACCCAACAAACACCCCATACTTGCGTGCGGTACACCGCACTCTGAAATTGCCATTGCCAGGAGCATAAAGACCCAGACAACTTAGGTCCTAAAGTCACTGAGACACACAAACCATTCCATCACAATAATGTAATGGCTCAGGGATGGGGGATATGTAACTTGATGTTGCATTTATTGTTTACAACTTCCTGGGGAAATGCAGTGCAGTGTTTGTGAAAACTACATTGCGACAGCTACGCAATCCTGAAAGTAGCTTAGCTACTGAAAAGCTGTTGAAAAGGTTGAAAACACTGATGCTACTTAGAAATGTAGGTAAGATAGCAGCGTCGCTACTGCCCAACACTGCTGTTTTCTTTTGTCTGAATAACATTACGTATGGAGCACCATATGAGAGCTCTCGCTCTGTCTTGCTTTAAGAGATGAAAACTGTGAAGTCTCACACAACCGATTCCGAACCGTGTGATGGCCGGTTCGTAACCCTGCCATTGATTAATACAGTCACATTTATCCCCCTTACAAATGAATATCGGATTGTACCGGTTTCTTATTCTGAACTCTCGTGTTTCCCCGCTTGATTTATTGTGGGAATAACTGCACTGTCTGTTTGATTAATATGAGATGATGAATACATCTTAATATTGTATTGTGTGAAATAAATGTTACTCTTGTTAATAACAATAAAGGCACTCTGAAATTAATCACACTAAACCAATGCAAAGCAGTAAAGCAATTAGGGGCTTAGAAGAGTAAGCGTTGTTGAAAAAATTAGGTGCATTAATTTTACTTTAAGCACGGATGCAGTGCACCCTTATTTGCCTTTGTAGAATCGGGACAGCGTGTTCAAATCTGGCACTGAAGAAATGCATGAATAGAACTTGCTAAAGGCGCATTATTTTCAATTTCGTTCCACTTGAAATCTCACCGTCACTTGATGTTTTTCAAGGCCGACAAAGTGTGCTGTCTGCTCAACATGTACTCTGTGTTATTTTGGTCACTGCAGCTTTTGGTGTCAGACATGCTGGTATGCACAGACAGTGTGATCAAATGTTGACTTACCAGTTGCCAACTAACCTGCTGCAGTGTGTGACATTGCAGTCACACTTCCTTCAATTGTGTGTTTGGCATTCATACGGTTTAGAAGAGAGATTAGGAACCATCTTTGGATGTTTCTCTCTCTCTCTCTCTGTTTCTCTCTCTCTCTCTCTCTCTCTCTGTGTGTGTGTGTGTGTGCGCCTAATCATGGAAGTATCTTCCAAAATGAAGCTAATGCTTTTGGACATTGCAGTAAACAAACATTTAGGATATAGTTTGGAAAGGCAGTAAAGAGGTGTAATATACAAAAGCCACCTCATCTCAAACATTACTGTACTCACACTTTATGCCTTCAAATAACCTATAGATGCATGAAGTGAATACACAGAATGACAAATACACAAAGCTTGGGGGGGAGTGTTTAAATAGAGGATTACACTTTGACATACCGTGGGCGGAACCCCCCTTCACCGTGCAATGCAGTTTGCCATGTTTTAAGCTCAATGCCCTGGAGGTGTTACAGAATTTAAAAACCAAGGAAATGTGACAGACCACATAGGCTTCTAAATATAACAAAACTAATACAAGGTGTGTGACTCACATTTTGGCTTGGATACATAAGATGTAGGTTATGTAAGTGCATATATATACTGTATATGTATATGTATAGTATATACACCAGTGTGTGTATATATATATATATCATTGTATAGCACAAAGAAAAATAACTAATTTTAAAAAAAGTAGAAACGTCAACACGGGACAATTTCCCCTGGGAAAATTGTACATGCAACACCGTAGTAATTACAGTGCTGTCTTCCTACTTTCTTTGGCCCACAAATTCTCATCCACATTACAACTATTTTTTTCACTTGCCACTGAGAGTTAAGTTTCACCTGGTAAAAAAGACAAATGGGAATGTGTAGAAATATACTTGACATGTGATCAAGTTGTTCGAACATGTCAAGTATATATTTTGCATGTAAACACATATGCAATGAGTTAGTTTATTGGCAGATTATCGCTCTTTGGTGGCGACTACCACCACCTGCTGTACAGGAACTGCAAAGGGACTTTGCAGGCTATGTTACCTACTGTCGGTCAAAGCTGAGCATTTCTGTCGATGTATTTCCATATACAGTCAATGCAGTTAGCTTGAAGCAACCCCCGCGTCTATCATAATAATAATAATAAGAAGAAGAACACTTTTTTCCAATTATTATTATTATTTGTGTTGTTATTATTGTTGTTATTATTGTTTTGAGAGAAGTCTCAATGGTCCAAGCACATTGCACCATCATGTTACCATCTGTATGTTGGAATTGCACTGATATGCTGTCATACGTTTAAACATTATTTGAACAACTATTTTCAAGTACAGCGGTTATCAGAACTACCATAAAATGCATGGCTTAATTTATAGTTCTGACTTAATTTGCAAAATAAGATCTGTGAAGTGAAGAGATGAAGTAAATGTCGACAGCACATGTTTGATAGTCTTCTGTGGTTCCTTCTATGTCCTCAAAATGATTCACCAATCAGGTTTCTACAAGAGCGGCGGGCGAAAAAATTTGTGTCTTTCCAGCGCATGCAAACATAGATGCAATTATTGCATAATATGCAAATTGAGACGCTGCAGTTTTTGCAAAGTTTCCTTATCCCCGCTCTCTCACTCAGTGCTTCATCTTCTCTGTCTAATCCATGCCATCATATTCTATCTAATATTTATCTGTCTCCTTCAAAATCAACATGCTGTATGGAACTGAATATTCAGAAATTTCAACCCCCCCCCCCCAGTGTCCCATAAAAGGGCAAAGCTAACACATTACGCTGCTGCTAAAACATTATGCACATAAACAAGCCAGGCTCGGAAGCAAAGCTTCTGGAGAAAGCAAAGCACAGCAGTGCTATTGTAATCACACAGGGGGAGATTAGCGTTGATGGCTGGATGTGAGCGAGCAGGCTTGGCTGGTGTTCTGTGTCGGATGCTAACCCAGCCCACCCCTGCTGTCACTGATGACATGTCACAATTAGCCAGAATAGCTGCAGGCATGAGCGTTCACCCTGGTGGCAAATGTACTCTATCCTTCTCGAATCTCAGAGATATCACCACTCTCAAGATCATTGCTATCATAATGCATACTGCCCCGCTTTTCACCCCTCAGATTATATTCTGTGCCAAGAATCGGGAGTAATAGCCTGCATTGTTCTTTGCTCTAATTTCTGAGGCTAACAAACTCACAGTTGACACATTTTTCCCAGAGTGATTCATCCACACAAGGTAATTTATGGCCGTTGCTGTCGAAACACATACAGGAAAGTGGGGTGTGTCCTTGGGGTTTTTTTTGTTTGTTTTTGTACAAATCTGAACACGAGCGATTCAAATACTGTACCACAAAAAGTGACAGGAAATGTCCCCGACTGATTACAGATGCACGAATAATTAGCAGAGAGACCGCTAAAAAGTACTGGCTATTATTTGATGTACAGAGATAGACAAGATTCTCCATGGAACACAACAGTGTCCTCTTTGCCCTTCTCGCTCTTGTCTGCTGTCATCCTCTGCAATCCTCCTTTTTCTATATTAGGAACTTCTGGGTTAATCATTCCTAGAGGACACCGGTGCTGGAAAAAAAAAAGTGACACTCATCCTTTCTAGTGTCGACAATTTTATACATCACAGACAACTGAAACTCGGATATCAACATGTTCTGTTTCAGACTTGTCTGAAATCCTTGACCTTATTCCCCATTTATTCGTGATTTGCCCCTCCTTTCACTTTGGGATGAATGCACACGGCTCTCCGATTTTCTCATTATTATTTAACATTTCTTCACCTTTGCCAACATCCTTGCTCCCCATTTTACTCTATTGAGTCATGAGCCCTGTGGGAGGCTGGTACTTTAATTCATTTGTTTGCATACGGGGAAAATGTCCATCTCTGATGGATGGCTTTGGCTCGTGCACTCTCTCTGTAGCCCAGGGTTTACAATGGAATTTGCTTAGAGTCTCTCAAAGGACCGCATCCTCAAATAGAGAGGGATAAATAAAACACCCACACACGCACAAGCTGTACATAAGGTAGACTGACATATAATCTCCCTTTTATAATCACCGTGTCTGCACACAGTGGGCCCAAACATGTAGAACATAACTCTACAGCAATATGTGGTGTGATATTAGAGTGATAACCATGAAAGACTTCAGATGTCCTCACACAAAATCCTGTAATCGCAGAGTCCACTTCATGTCCAAATTAGTCTGGATCGTGAGCCCTTTAATCAGTGAGGATGCAAACTGTGATGTGATATGACTGCTAACATGAAGCCACTCTCTATTGTACTCTTCTCACGAACATTCACATGAACAAACATGAGCGCTTATGAGGACTCCAGGTTAAAAAAAAAAAAAAAAAAAGGCTGCCAAGTGAGCATGTTTTTCCAGTTAGATTCACCTGCAGCAGAAGCTCAGCAATTTGTCTGCCAGCTTTTGGTCTAACATGTTTGAGGGTTTCCAAGTTCGTGAGCACTATTCTCCTACATGTCTGACATTGTAATTGTGTGCGTGTGCGTGTGTGTGTGTGTGTGTGTGTGTGTGTGTGTGTGTGTGTGTGTGTGTGTGTGTGTGTGTGCGCGTTCGTGAGCACTATTCTCCTACATGTCTGACATTGTAATTGTGTGTGTGTGTGTGTGTGTGCCACTTGTGTTTTGTGTCTTTTCCAGTTCAAGATATCCGTGCCAAGTACAGTATGCCATGTATGGTTTGTGAACCTCGGTCAAAAACAACAACCCCCCCCCCCCCCCCCAAAAAAAACCCCAAACAAACAAACATTATTATCCCCCAAAAAGGTTCACATCGTAAGCTGTAAAGTTCACACCGTCGCACAAGGGGGCACTACTACTAGTACAAAAAAAATGCATGTTGAATTTCCTCCACTTTATTTCATGAAGTAGCTGCACAAAATAAAATAGATACATTTTTAAAGTCGATTTATAGTCTCCTCGCTGCCCATCTTCTTTGGCTTGTGACTCAACATGAGACTTAAGTTTTAGTTTTACTGTTTTTGCGCTTTCTATTGGCTTTGTTTTTAATGTGTCGTTTCATTGTTATTTTTCCATGAATTAGTTTTCCTCCATGTCCAGCACTTTGTATACAACGGTGGTTGTTTTAAAGTGCTCTACAAGTACAGCTGAGTTGAGCTGAGTTGAGATGGTGATGTGGTTTCATACACTGGTCAAGTGCAACGTATGAACTTCTTTCAATTGTCTTTTTGTGTTCTTTACTTTTTTTTCTCTACTTGTCCTCATGGTTTTAATCCTTTAAAAATGTTCTATGAAACACTTTGTTACAAATGCAGCTGTTGTGAAAGTGCAATACAGTATAACTAGAGATGTAAGTTAAAAAAATTATCTTGTTATAAATGACTTTATTTGGTGCAACCACATGATCAAATATAATAGGAATGAAGTCAACAAAAACTTTTTGGGGAAACTCTTAACTCTAAAGCCAGTTTGACCACTGAGAGCAATATAGCAAAACAAGCAACAGGGTACTTATGATGCGCCAATGAGTTGAATATCATCAAGCTACGTCATCACTTCCTGCTCTTTTTTGTCAAACAGCACATACAAATAGGACTTAAATGCACGGCCCCTTGTCACAGAAGATCCTAAGTTCTTTGTGCACAAAAAAGCTGGTCGATACAGACCAAGCCAAATCCAGGAAGGAGGCACCTAAATAAAGCCAGTAGTCACATTAAACATCGCTGAACAGAACCAATTCCTCTGCTCAGTCATCCACATGGCTGCCGGCGAATATCCTCTCCTTCTGCCAAACACTCTGTAATGCTGGACAGAACATGGAGACTGCAAGAGTCTGCTTTGAGTGTGAGATTGAAAGTACAGTGTGTATTCAAAGTGTAATATTTCATCTATCAATCAATTTTCCAGACCGTTTGTCCTCAATAGTTTATATTGGTGGGGAAAAAAAAATCTAGTTTGAAAGTGTGTGTGTTCTTGAGCACTTAGACCTGAATGAGAGGCTTTCTCCTCCTATGCTGCAAGTAAGAATGCAGTGCCAGCTGTCACGCATTGCTGATGTTTTGCCATGACTGGCGTGTATAGCTTGTAGCACAGAACGCTTCAGCTTCGTCTGTTATTGGATACGTGTTCCAGATCAAACCGAAACAATATCCTGTCTCTTGAGCAAATCTGAAGCAAAGGTGCATGTGTCTGTCTTCTCAAATGTGATTTATGCTCTCGCTTGCCAAATTAAACGCACAAGCCTTGGAGACGTTTCTGCATCTGTAACACTGACAAGGCCAAGACATCTGTGATTCTGCGGGGTGAACGGCAGGCATGTGGCAGGGGACATGTATTTTCGTGGTTCATTTCACCCCTGCTCCCTCTGTCCCTCTTCCTCTCCCTCGGCGGTCCTGATTCATTCTCACACAAAAATGCAAGGCTTAGTTCCATTGCTTAGTCAGGGAGAGCCAGGACTATTTTGAGGGAGAGCAATCACGTACACATTTTAATTATAACTCATTATTATGTAAAGTACCAGAAGGCTAGACCTCAGTGATTCAACCACAACTCAGATATTTTGAAATGAGAGGTGATGTGCATCTAACAGCATTTTTTTTCAAAACATCCTCCAACGCATCCCAATAAGTGCTGATTTGCATCAAAGTGAAAAGGAATGCAAATATGGGGAATATGTGAAGCTATAAATCAAATAATTCATAAGAAATTTGATGAGTCCCTCCGCCCCTCTTTTTTTAATTTCAGGCATAACTGTGCCCCAAAGCACACAACACATAAATGCATGATTCGATGAGTGTGTTGTGGAAAACTGTGGAACGGTTCCTGTTATGTAATCACCAGGTGTCCGAATTCCTCTTCCCTTTTTGTGTGTTTCCACCTTTCCACCATTTTTTGACATTCTGAACAGAGATGCAATTGAATGTATTTCCGTTTTCCTCCACCTCACATTTCTGCACAAATCCTCTCTCGAAAAGTCAAATATCAATTTAAATCTTCAGTATGCTCTTGTGTTGGAATCCCTGTCAGAACACCTTTTTGGGATGATTGTTTGTTATTCCTATATGCTTGTGTGGGTTATGCAATTTCTTCCCAACCATATGAAGTCAATGTTGATTTAACACTTGACATTTCCCTTACAGTTATGTGAACGTGAGTGTGACAGGTTTCGTTGTGCCCTGCAATTGACTGGCAGTCAGTCCAGGGTGGCCATCTCGTTACCTCTGCGCACCACGTCTTAGATGCATAATTTTCCCGCGGGACGCACGGTTGCAAATAATGTTTTCGGGACGCAAGGAAATTTCTCAGTCAAACCCCCCCCCCCCCCCCAAAAAAAAACCTACGGTCCATCTTTTTTTCCAGCAACGATCGCAGTTTGACAGTCGCCGCCATTGTTGCTTTGATCTTGCGTTAAGTCATCTTGCGCGACGAGATTTCCGTTCTCGCCAGACGAGATTGGTGAGATTGGCAGACGATGGCCAACAATAAAACAAGTGCTGCAAACAAGTGTTGCGAAAGTTTACTGCGGAGATATCACAGAGAAAGCAGCTAAAGTTGGATAGTTTTTAACCTTCAGGCAATTTAAAATCTCCAATTCAGATAACATCCATATTTTTAGACTGGGCTACGCTGTAGCGTTTAGCAGCGTTTCAGTCACAAGTTCATTTGAGAGGCATTTTTGCGAAGTTGACTTTGAAAAAGCCTTGCATCATTAGAAGCAGAGTAAAGAGAGGAGAATTTATGAACTCAAAGACTGAATCATGGGATGAAATAAGAACCTATTTCTCAGCAAATCTTGTATGCCCGAATTATTTAAATTTTTGCAGCATTTGTTAAGAAGAAATAAACATGTCAATGTATATTGTTGTTGTTTGTGTTATTATCATATGCAATTGAATAAGTAGACCATTTCAGAATTTGAAATGAGGGACTCTCTAAATGCATAATGGGACTCATACTTTTCTGATCAGCGAGTCCCTGGGACTCGCAGGGCTCAAACGGTAAAATTATCACTGTAATTTGGTAAGGCTCCATTTAGTCGTGCCCCTGATGAGGACAAGCAGTACTTTCCTAAGCAGAAGTAATGTGTGATGTAAGGGAAACAACAGAAAAACTAAAAGCATTTTTACTCATAATTTAAAATTCATTTATTAATTTGCGGCTCTAAGATCACATTTACTTTCTCCAAAGATGCCTGCAGGGTTTGTTTTTCACAGATGTTCTGAATGAAAACACACCGTCTTGCGGGTGGGAAAAATTTGTGAATTTAAGCACAAATTGCTTCTTGGCATTCCATGTGCTGTAGCAGTATCAGTCAAACTGTAATCTGTTCATTTTGAAAAGAATGAATAAAACTGTAGCATTTTATTCATGTAAAATTTTGCCATGCCAAGGGGCCTGGCAGTGCTCGCTGAGAAAGAAATAGAGGGCAATCACAGCTGCTGTCTTACATTTCACATTCCGCTTGGCGTATCGCTCAAAGACACACGACTATAAAAGCACATGGAGGCTACACTCCACTCTTAGATGTCCTCTTTAATTTGTTTCCTATTTGTTATCCGTGGCGCCCGCGGTCTTCGGCTACTTCTACGGTATACACATGCAAACCCATTGGACAGTTTAATAGGTGGGTGTCATAAGTTTGTTTAATAATGGTGCAATTTGCACCTCTGGAAACTTTAATGTCGCGTTGCGCAACCCACAGTCCAAACAAATGGCCCCTATAGCATGCAGCTCTCCACCTTTATGACAACACAAACGATCGTGTCACAATTTGTTTTTTTGAGACCAAACAGCAATGCGATTTTATTCCCATGTTGAAGAAAGCTCTTTGAGGAACTGAACACTGCATTAAATTGTGGTTATTGACAAGGCGCAATATATTTGACACATTTTTTTTCTATTGCAATGGAGGTTTTGTACAATGTGTTGGCAGCAAGGCAGCACATGTTAAATATGTAACAACTGTTTGAGCTGGTTGTGTATTAGCTCTGTTTTGATGAATTTGTCATTTAAGTTCATTGCTTTTTCATTACACTTGTTTTATAAAACGATCGTGTAATTGAATTTGCCAGAGAGGGACAAAAATAAAGTGTACTTTACGCTCTAATTGATGCCAGTGTCACTGCGGTTCTGCATCCTCAGCAGCTCTCCTCCTTAGCCGGTGGTGGGAAATTCCAGGCGGAGGGTGATATATGTCAAGGTGAGGGAAGAAGAGGAAGGAAGGCAAAACGGGCAAAAGTCCAAAGACCAAGAACACAGTTTTTCATTTGTGGGGCGTGGGGGTGTGTGATTCTTTTAACATGCATTGTTAGTTGGCGGCTTTCGGAGACCCGAAATGTAGAATCCTTTTTCTTGTGACTGATGTGAGGGAGAATTGCAGACTCTGCTTGTTTCTGTTTAAAGAATATAATATGTGATAATGAAGTGTGCCTCCACATAAACCTTACTCAACAAATGCTGCAAATGATTTCTCTGCTTCACTCATACACATGCCCCAAAGAAATGGAAATCATTTGCTGGTACACCATTACTCCTCCGGCATGTATTTTATTTTTATTTTTTTAATTACAGAATATTAAGTGTCATGGCAGAAAACCACATGGCAACCGTAACCTCTTTGGTATTGTATTGGAGCCAGGTAAGAATTCCTACAGAAGAACGTTGACAATCAGGAGTGCATCACCACAGCAACACTGTTATCTTAATCATGTTCATTATGAGAAGATGAACCGATGCGAGGCTCGGATCGTTCCTAATCTGCTGAACTTGGGGGGGCGCTCTGACCCGCAAGTATAAGGAGCCACGTTTCATACTTTATCCAGCAGTCTTTATATTTATCACCTTGACTTTTTACAGTTCTGGGGAATGACCTGAATGAAAGGATGCATTTGACAACTGTGTTCATTAAGCGAATTTAGGAGCAGAAAGGCACATTATCATGAGTTCCCATGACGACACAAGTACCGTATGCCATGGCAGGCCACAGAGATGTCGCTTTGCACACCTTATGTAGCTCATTCTGGTACGCTCAATAGTTCACTTCTGTCCTGGCGGAGTAAAGATGTCAGACAAGACATTATACAGCTAGCTCATCCCTAACACGAGACATAAAATGATGAAAGGAAAACACCAGAGCGGGATGGGGAAGGACACGTGACTTTTTTAATACCCCTGGACTATGGTCAGATTTCTATTCATAAGGAGGACAGGGATAAGCAGCTGTTCTTCCCACATAAAGAAAGGCAATTCGTGGAAGAGCTCAAAGAACCACTCACCCTGGCTGTGCGTCGGGCGAACCGAGGAGGACTCTCCCGATCGCAAACGTGTGAAGTGGAAGGAGATTGACTGAAAGGCAAAGATGGCATCGGGAATGAGCTGCTCTGTCTTTCTTCTCCTCTTCTCCCACTGAGACAGTGGCAGTTCTCTGGTGAGGATCAGAAAGGTGTGTGATGGAAAGTGTGGGGGGAGAGAGTAGCCCCAGGAGAACTGCTCTCCAGTCATGAATTCCACTGGGACTCCCTCTATCAGTGCTCACTTTCCATCATAAGTTAAAAAAAAAAACCTCTTCAGTCGGTCTCTTTGAGAAGTCAGCTTTTCCCAGGGGTAAGGCTTACTTTCCATGTAGTTATCGCTCTGCCGTCCCTCTTAACTGCGCCTTTTTCACACCCTCTGACACGGGCTATATCCATACAGCCATAAGTTCTGAGGATATACATTTCAGTGCCTCATCCATATTTCAGCTCGTAGGCTGTATTCACACTGGTAGTAGCTTGGTCCAGATCTAAGTAAAAAATAAATAAAATAAAAAAAGTAAACATGGCACTGGATTCACATATTTTTCAGCTTGTCCTTTCACTTTGAGATGTAATTCATCATCGAGGCATGAGCGATATGGAGCAAGTTATTACAAATCAAGAGGTGCCCAGTTTAAAAAAAAAAAAAGTGTGTCGTCCCAATAACTTGATTAGACAAGGATTTTTATGTCTTGCCTGATGAAACTCACCTGAAACACAATTGCTATCTGCTGGGTCACATTCAATCAATTGACCCCATCGATGAATGCATGTCTTGACTTGCTAAAGAAAGGTAAACACGTAAGGCTCCTGATAATCCTGCAAATCCTTTGATTATCATATTTTATTATCTCTAAAATATTTCCCTGACCATTTATCCTACTCAGAAAGGGTCAGGACTTATACTCGTTCAAGTTAAAACAATTGAATATTTACAATTGCAAATCCTTGTGTGTGTCCTAAGTACTCAGTTCAGTCGAGGCACGGAATCTGTCTTTGTGATGTGAAATGACGAAAAGAAAAACGACCTGTAGCCTGCGCTGTGTTAGAATGTGTCACTCAGCAGAATAAAAATGCCAAAGAATGAGCAAACCGTTCCAATTATCTCCTTTCTTCTTCTCCTACTCGTTCCTCTTCTTTGTATTTTGGCAGTCTGGATGCCTTGTGGGCACTTGCCCCCTCTCACAAGTCAGTCTCGGGACCACGCCAGATTCCTGGTTTGGGGGAGGACACTCGATTGTCATGGAGAAATCATTTTGTGAGTGCTGTGCTGTGTTGTGTTGGTCAACTAGAGTACACCGCATAATATAAGCTCACTAAGAAAACACATGCCGACTGTTTTGCTCATCATTTGTTGGTTCACTCACAATTTAAATTTGTATGTGTCAACCCGATTTAAGATGTCACAAAAGCGTATTCAAACGGTGTCATTACCCATCCCTTTTTGGTGTCAGTCCTTCTTTGGTGTGCTACTTACTGTATTTGAATAACAGCTTTTCCACTTGATCAAATGACCTGCACTAGTAGAGCAAATGCACTCATGTTTGCTCTTGGTAGTTTTAGTCAGTGTTTACTAAATACATCCAAGCAGTACAGTATTTGAGTTAGATGAAAGGATTGACAATTCTTGTTCATATTCTACCACAATGGTTGTACCTTTCTCAGTGCGAATACAAATCGATTTGTTGAAATTCAAGGTGTCAAAACAAAAGACCAATTGTTTACCTTCTTTAAAAGTTATTATTAATTATTATGATCTGCAGCCAACCCTGTTGAGGGACAAGGTTGAGCCGGGGCCTGACTTTGGGGTGGTTAATCATAGGGCACATGCTGCATGGACAAACAACTTTTTATACTCACATTCAAACCTTCAGGCAATTTAAAATCTCCAATTCAAATAACATCCATATTTTTAGACTGGGCTACGCTGTAGCGTTTAGCGGCGTTTCAGTCACAAGTTCATTTGAGAGGCATTTTGACTCTGCGACGGTAGGCTATTTTTAGTTATCTTAACAAACACATGGGCAAAAAAAAAATAGTGATCATCCTTTTTATTCTTATGCCTCCTCACATCGATGTTTAGTCTCCTTTAATGCATCACTCTACCTGCGCCCTCAGTTTGTGTTATGAGAGACTCTGGGCCAATCATCCATGACGAGCGAACCCTTCTATGTAATCCTGGTCTTTCATGTTCAAAGATGAGCAGAAGAAAGAACGCCTTGATCGTGTACGCCTGGTTCTGGTTGTCTTTTTATCAAAATGACACATCCACAAGCGCCCGCACGCGCACACTCACACATACACACATACCTTAACGTCTTCGTGACTTGGATCATAGACTGAAGGCATTAACATATTATCAAATATAGAGACACTTTCACTCTCTTTTGAACGCAAATGTCTTGCATTCATCCGAACATCATATTAGCACTTTTTTTTCCAGTACCATGTCAGCATTTACTGCCTTAATGCGACTATCTACTTTAACTCCTGACATCTGTCATGAATAGTAGTCTTAATGTCGATGCTGCCAAATACACTCACTTAAAATCGCTAGCATTAGAGCCTATATGGAATTGACTGGCTGAATGGAAGCAGGAGATTGGTGAGCGCAATGTTCGCTGAATTTTGTGGGGCTGGATGACGGAGGTTGCACGGAGGCAACAATGACGCTGTCCGGTAATGCTAAATCTTCATTAACTGTGGGAAAGCTGAGCTCCTTCTTTGGAGGCCGAGATGAGCTCCTCTGATATGAGCAGCGGAGTTTAAAGCTCGCTTACCTGCCGAAATCAGGTCATAAATACACAATGGCCCCAATTAAACGGGATGACCTAAAAGACCTACATTTTGTTTCTTTCACACAAACATAATTAATGTTTAGTTTTGATACGTTCGTAGACGTAACAATTTAACCACGTATGTAATATGATGGTTGTTGGAGCAGTGTGGACTCAAATGGCTGAAAATCCATCTGTTTTACTCACCATGGATCTAGCTGTCGGGATAAACATAGAATATCTCGCCGATAACATAAATTGTAACGGCCACATAATGTTCAAATGAAAACACAATTTATGAAATTTACCAGTTCCGAAGCCTGCAAAAGGAACAGCTCCCGTACTGATATTCTGACAGTTCTGTTCCTGAGTATTAGAGATTAGATAAATTATGTGGATGTAAAATAAGCATACTCTTTTCAAACAGAGTGTTTGTATGAGGGTGATTATCTCCTTGAGATGACATGGATGACTGTACGCAAATTTTCAAGCTGCACGTAGGTCTGCCATGACACCATAATTAGATAATAGACATGAAGTCTGTATTCTGCTCATATTTAGTCATGCTGTATAACTTTCCCATGCCCGCAGTGTAGCTTTGCGTCCTTGTCACTTAAAATTAAAATACTCCCTGTTGGAGACGCACAAACATTGCAATGCACTAAGCTGAGAATCGGTTTAGGAGAAACGAAAGTTATGATGTCACACCTTGTGTCTCGGTACCGCCCTTCTGATAATATAAAAATGATGTAAATCTCTTCCTGTTTCGCACTCGTGACCCGCAGCCATTGTCTGTAACTCACTGATGCCCAGAATATTCTGTTATTAAAAGCTTTGAAGAAACTGTTCATCGATTCCAGCCTTTATTTGAAGAACCAGCATTCTCCTCGTCCAAAATTCAACGAACACGCGGGGGAAAGGAGGCCGCTTTCCCCCAACAGACACAATCAGTAGAAGTTAGCAAATCAGCCTCAACAAGTATTAATCTGGAAAAATAAAAAATACAAGCAACTATTTAAAGTAAACTATTTTCGTTTGAATGATAAAAACGGTAATGCATGCACCTAGTAAATCTAGTTTGTACTAAATGCTCCTCAATAAAAATAAAAATAAAACAATGACCAGTTATGTTGTCATAAGAGGCCTCTTTGGTATGTGGATCTACTGTAAGTCAGATATGTACGCGATGCAACTGCAGTTTGGGTGTACAGGTTGCCCATAACCTACCTATATATTTTCAAAAGACAACAAACTGTTTGGAAAAAAACAAAACCAGAAAAAAACAGCGGAAAAAGGAACAGAAAACAGTCAGTGGTGAAAGGAAGATGCATTCATTAGAAGTGATAAATATCAGTTCAAATATAGTCATTGAATTTTTTACCAACGAGTGGGGGTGACTGCTGTTGCACTTTGTTGCTTTCATACGTTTGAAATCGCAATCCATAAAAAATAAAATAAAGGATTTGCCACAAATGCGTCAGGACTGAGACCTACATGATGGACTAAATTTACTTCAGTCACCTTAGAAGTCTCATTTGTTTCTGTAAAGTGAACGGCTTCGAAAAAATATTCCACCTTTCATTTATAAGCCACACGCATATTGCGGAGAGCCATTTAGTTAATTAGAAGAGTGAAATGCTACCATACAATAACAATCAAAATCTCGACTCAGTAATCCTTGTCAAACAACACAAACAGGTGATACTCATATCTGAAATAACAGAGATTCCAAATTAAAGCGATTTGTTCACAGAAAGCCCCTCACTCACGGCTGAGTATAACAGCAGGCAAAAAAAAAATACGGTGGAATGGAGCAAGTGGTAACAGTGCTAAGCAGCTAGTGCACGTGCCATAAACAAAGATTTGGACAGAAGCAAAATCAAACCCGACATTTCTCAAATATGCTGCTTCCTGTGTCGGGGAGAAAAAAGAGATTATGCAGGTCACCTCCCCAAGGTATTGGGAGTAGAAATGTTGGAATTCAGAGTGTGATGTTGCCCAACACTTATTTGAAAGAGGATGTGCATCATTGTCTCAGTAAATGTGTGAAGTCTCACCTTTACCCCGAGGCCTTGCCTTGCAGTCTTTTTTCTTTTTTTTTTCCATATGTTTACTTCATTGCTTTGCACCAACACCGTTGTTTTGTTTGTGTTTTTCTCTTGGGACCCATTTTACAACTGCCACATATTCACAAATGCTGGTCTGAATAAGGCCAAGATCACTTTTCCAATATCTGAGAGCAGTGTTGCCACAATTACCTTGAAAGAGTAACTGAGTTACCTTTTGATTACTTGATTTTAAAACGTAATGTTAGATCACAAGTTATTTTAATATTTGCATTCAGCAGATATTGGCAAACCTGTTTGACACCTGATTTTGCCACTTAAATTCATTGGAAGAGCAATTTCTAAGAATAAAGATTAAGAAATGTGTTTTGATTAAAAATAAAATAGACAACGGTGGCCCGGTGGGCGACTGGTGAGCGCGTTGTCCTCAGAGTACAAAGGTGCAGGGTACGATTCCGGCTCCGGCCTTCCTGTGTGGAGTTTGCATGTTCTCCCCTCGCCTGTGTGCGTTTTCTCTGGGTACTCCGGTTTCCTCCCACATTCCAAAAAAACATGCGTGGCAGGCCGATTGAACACTCGTAATTGTCCCTAGGTGTGAGTGTGAGTGTGAATGGTTGTTCATCTATGTATGCCCTGCGATTGGCTGCCAACCAGTTCGGGGTGTCCCCCGCTTACTGCCCGAAGACAGCTGGGATAGGTTCCAGCATGCCCTACGACCCCTGTGAGGGATCCGAACATGGATGGATGGATCAAATAGACAACATTTTTGAACTTTTCATAATTATTTTCTTTCTGGATTTTACAGTTGTTCGACTTCCCATAAATACATAAAAAAAAAAACTGACATTTTTCTCCCTGATATATTCAACTATTTATATTATCATGTCAAAATGTAACATTTGTTTCCCCGTGCCTGCGTGGGTTTCACACATTCCGAAAAACATGCATGCAGGAAAATGGATGGAAGAATGAATGGACGTCTAAATTTGGGGACTTCCTGCAGTCCCACAATCCGGAGGGACTTTTCTCTTTAGGCTTGAATGCATACCGTGCTGAGATCGATGCTTTTTGTTGTTTGGTTGGAGTGTTTTGGAAGCTAGATAATACTTTTGTCGACAGCACAGAGTGTGCAACAAACGTTAATATTTATGCCTTTGGCTGACACAAAAAAGAAAAAAAAATAGGTACTGTATTTTCTGCTTGAAAATGCAAATGTCTCTCCTTCCTCCACTGTTGTTTATGTGGTATGGTACTGACACGAGATTTATCAATGTGCTGATAACATGACATGTGCATGTGAGATTTCACTCCCCCCGAAGTTGAAGGCTCCCACAATGCCTCCCCTTAATCTGTAAGTACCAGAGTTGTTACCGTTTGTGTAGGACCCCAAACGCACGACAACAAACTGCACTAGATTAAGCCGAAAACTTGCTGTCATATCTTATGCCCTTCTCAAAGTCAACTCAGGGAAACCAGGAATAAACACAGGAAGTGGAATGTCCAGAATTGTTCCTCAATTCTGAGTCCGGAAAGACTCCACAAGAGTCACACCAGCGCTCACTGCAGGTGGTTGTCACACAAATTTGCACTGACTGGGTAGGGAGCCAACTTATCCCAGCCCTAACGAGCTGATAAGCTGCAGGTAAGTGATGAGCAGGCAACCCTCAGGTGTGAGATGCAGAGCCCATCCCTAACAAGAGTTCCCCTTTCCTCCATGTTCCATCATGTACAGCTATTTGTAGCGTGCCTTTTGTGAATCATAGGGTGTTCGAACCAGGTATCCTTCCGTATGTTAACTGTCACAATACTGCACATGTGTGAGTGACCACCAAGGCTGAAAAGTATGTTTTGTTGATTTAAGTCTTGTCAAATGGTGCTCACGACTTGGACTGCGAGGTGTCACTTTCTTATCAAAATCAATAAATATGACATGCAAGTAGTAATACCATATGAGCAACTGTAATCTGATTACTTGGCTGGGGAAAGTTACCCATTTGATTAGTCCTGACTGGAAACCATGGACATTTTGGAGTAACAGTAACACGTTGCCAGCATCACTATTTTGAGGTTTATGAAATGGCAGTTATATGCACACAAAAAAAAATGGATTCATTTGAAGGAAATATTTTGGAGACACAGAAAGAATGGATGTTAAAATCTAGATTGTTGAAATAATGTACAGGGAGTGACTTCTGAATGTGCACGTTCATACATCGCTTCCGTTTTAATATTATTGTTAATGTTTATTTTGTATCACATGCCACAATGCAGATCTACACAAAATCAATATTTATTCTTATGAGCTAGAAATTTCTCTCCTGATTGAATAAATGTGTTTGGTTGAAGAATTGGGAAATAACTGCTGGTAGTCGCTGATGGTGTAGTCGTACATTTTTGATGCATGATTTGTGTCAGTGTGGGATTGGTTCACACTTAGTGACGGTGTTGTAAATGCATGGATGGACTCTCGTAGGTGCAAGAATATCGGAGAGGAATCAAAATATGTTGCAATGTTGCCTCGTTGTCAGCAACTGTGTGCACCTGAGCTAACACCATGTAAACAATTAGGCCAGGCAGGGCCAACTGTCAGAAAAGTCTGGCTAACTTCCCTCAAATTATGTGTGAATACATACAGCAGCCTGTTCTGCTCTGTGTAGGCTGTCAAAGCAAATTACGAATCTGAGCAAAACCTGCACATTTTTGCCGGCAACTGCCCAAGCATTATTCAAAGATCACCCATTGCCAAAATTATTTCGACAATTAAGAAAAAAAATAAAGATGTATATGTATGTTAAAACGTGAAACATGGGGGTAGTGGTGTTAACCTGGATTTATAACCATTTACGCAACACTTAAATCAGTGCTCTTTTTTTTAATACATATTTGCCAGCCGGCCAGCATTTTTTTGTCAAATCAAAAAGAAGACAAACCTAGTACTATTTTTCT
The DNA here is from genome assembly GCF_054856545.1 of Hippocampus guttulatus. NCBI lineage: Eukaryota > Metazoa > Chordata > Actinopteri > Syngnathiformes > Syngnathidae > Hippocampus > Hippocampus guttulatus. The sequence goes on along the minus strand of NC_141264.1, from coordinate 8,854,237 downwards.
TCTGACTTAGATATCTCCAAAGGCTTCTAAAATGTATTTGTGAATCATGCACTCACACACACCGAGACACATTTTCAAGGAAGACATTTTATTTGGCCATGTGACAGTACTCTAATAAAACCATCATTTTTGATAACTGGATATAATCCCTTTGCAGTCAATGACTGCCTGAAGTAGAGTGCCCATGTAATCAATTTCACTTCCCTTTTTGGAAATCCTGTGACAGGCCTTCCGTACAGCCACTTGCACGTTTGCTGCTTTTTTTCTGTCGCTGCCAAGACTTTTGTCTTCCAGTTCAGGCATTTGGCTAGGTCATTGGCGAGTACGGTATTCATTTATCTTGCTTGCCTTTAGAAAGTCCGGGCAAGAGGACTGAGACCACCTCTTCAAGCGGTTGCAATCCGCTTGTTCCATGAGCACCAGAGATGGGATGTCGCAGACACTTGACCAATCGTAGCAGTTTGTTTCACTGAACAAAACATGGCAAGTGTGAAAACATCCATCCATCCATCCATTTTCTGATCCGCTTATCCTCAGAAGGGTCGCGGGGCGTGCTGGAGCTTATCCCAGATGTCTTTGGGCAGTAGGCGGGGGACACCCTGAACCGGTTGCCAGCCAATCGCAGGTCACGCGTAGACAAACAACCATCCGTGCTCACACTTAGACCTAGGGACAATTTAGAGTGTTCCGTTCACCTGCCATGCATGTTTTTTGAAAAGTGGGAGGAAACCGGACGACCCGGAGAAAACCCACGCAGGGACGGGGAGAACATGCAAACTCCACACAGGAAGGCCGAAGCTGGGATCAAACCCTGCACCTCTGCACTGTGCTAACCAGTCGACCGTGTCACAGTGAATGTGTAATATGTGCCTCTATGGAAGATTTATTATTTATTTATTTTTTTAATATATATTAGTATTCTCCTTTCGTCCCATTTGAAGGACTTCATTTCTTAGCATCGCCTCACATTTCCCTGTTTCACTTTAATACCCCACTACACTGTTTTACATTCCCTGCCCTCCATCCCAAACCCCACAGAAGAGTGTGCCTCCACTTCTTCTGTGGAACTGCTGTGATTCTGAGTTATCAGTGATTCGTATTACATATTCTTATCGGCTTAGCGTGTTAATCCTCCTGTATCTCAGTGGAAGTATGGCAAGCCTTCTGAGGCATTTTTCAGAGGCGTTTCCCAGTCTTTAAAATGACAGACATTTCATGAAATAAACTGAATATTGGTGGTTTTCTCTTTCACATTGTCATGATTCGGTTTAGGGACCAACAGGTGGCACTGTAGGGCTCCCCTGGCAGCTGCACACCTGTTGGTCATAGGTAATCAGGCCTTTAAAAGGACTCCCAGCCCGAACACTCGGTGTCGGGTCATTGTTGCTTTTTGCTACTGTCATGTGTGTTGCTGTTTGCTGTTGGCTTCTGTTATGTTTAGTTCATTGTTATGTTTTAGTTTTAGTCATGGGTTTTGTTTGATACTTTGGACTTCGTTTGTTTTGGATTTAGTTTTCTTTGTTTTAAATACAATTCTTCAAATACACCCTGCTCCTCCCTCCTGCCTGCTTTTTGGGGTCCACCACCACCGTGCTACGTGACACAGATGCTTCCTATGCAATATACTGTATGCCTTCCATCTAATGCACCTCTTGGTAAAACAGCCTTTTATAGACATTTTGCTGATGGATACCATTTTCCCTCTTCTGAATATTTGATGTTCTGTTCACCAATTGTTCATCTTCACTTAGTGTGTTTAAGTCAGAAAAGGCATGCAGATAAACACTTTTTTTGGCTGTACAGATAGATCCTCCAATTGACTTAAGTTTGTCACTTTTTACCTTCATGAAATGTACACACTCTGGGTGGACAGATTCTGAAATGAGGTTGTTCCCTGTCTACACTTTGTCTGAAAGCGCCACTCTCAGCAACTGCAGTCATTGTAATGGTGGCAATGGAGAGTGAGACTTTGAATCATTTGTTTTTATTTGATCTATTCTGACCGTGTCTGTGTGGCAAAACCCATTGCTAGGCAACACTTTAACAATGGCTGGCTGGCGCTTTTCTACTCATGTAAGGGCTCCAAACAGGCATTCAGTCATGTGCACAGTACTCTAATTAAATGACTTTTATTGTATATATGAAATAAAGCATGCAAGTACACATGCTCTTTCAAAGTAGCCTGTTTGATGAGCTGCGTGCCTGTCATTGGCGATGATCAGTATAACTTAGCGATCCACTATACCCAATTCACATGTAAAGCGGGACATAGGGTGTGTTCAAACCTCAGGGCATGATACCCCATCCGGATTTGTTGTTAAACCCAATCTTTTTGTTTTTCGTTCACATTACAAAAGCAAACGTGACTTCTAATGTGAGCACAACGCATCCGTGATGTGACACGAATCCGCATAAAGTATACAATGCAAGAAAAACAAAACAAAAAAACCATCATGTGGCACAGTGTTTACAAAAGCAAATATGGTCCCGGGTGTTGGGGCTCATTTTATCATCTGATATCGTGAAGAATACTTATTTTACTAATTTTGGGGTTTGAGGCGTCGCTCCTTGATCTCTTCCTTTAATGGAGAAGTCAACTAAGGATGACGTCATATCATAACTGCGTGTAATAAATGAAGCGCCTACGCCTACTATCACGAACAATGTTCACTATATTCTTCACGTTTAATGGGGATTAAATTAAAGTCAAATGTTAAGATAGCAACTGTTACTCAGGCGCATCGCATACATACACACACACACACACACATATATATGGTAGAGGACCCGAGCTGAATGAGGGCCGGACACCACCTGAGGGGTGAGACGAGGACTTTTTTGATATATATATATATATATATATATACGGTATATACACACACATATATGAAAGAGGCCCAGGTTGAATTCGAAAAAAAATCTGAATTTTTACTGCTCATGCGGCATGGAAAAATAAAATTAGATACGGCATATGCCCCCCCCCCCCCCCCCGGTCAAACAAAAAGGGAATTGGGCTACAAAATGAACATATCCCTAGTTTCCAACCTGATCTCTATAGAATTCCCATATTTCATGAAAACCCTCACAATCCACGAATAAAGATCACCAGGGCTGAATTTCATAAAGTGAGTGTGCTGAAATAGGAAATGTTTCAGATAAAGTAAGAAAAAAAAATGCACTTGGATGTTTAATTTCACACTTGATTGTTGGGCAGGCAGTCGAGAGACATAACTATTTTCAGACGAGACGTTAAAAGGGGAATTTTCATATTTCCCCGTAATGCAAGCCATTTTGGAAAACTACTTTTTCAACTGCAATTTGTGGAAGGCCCCTTTCAGTTCCAGCATGACTGAATTTCACTATGTAATCCTCCAGCCTTGAAACAGCTTCAGTCCGACTGGACTCATAAACAAATACTTTTTATTTTATCCAGAATGACTTCTAAAAATCTGGCAACAGTTGTCATTGGTTAAGCACCACAATCTGGTGACATTATTGTATGTAGTCCAGACAAGCCTGGTTATCGAGTCTGATTATTGACACAGTCCAAACACACATAAACATCTGCAAACACACACGCTCTGTCCCTCTTGGAGATAAATTGAATACGACATAAAATGCTGTGTATTAACAAATGTTGTATACTCCTTAGATGTGTCGTAATTGATTTTGCTACGTTCCAATTTAATTTAGTCACACATCATATATTAATGTAGTCGGAGTATTGAAATTGCTCTGTTTGTTCCAGAAAATTGTTTTAATTCTTGTTCTGAAGCCTCTTAATTTGTTTTATCTAGTCGCCATCATTTTACTTGGTCTCATTTATTTTTAAAATATGAAATGAATCCCAGTGTGCATTTGCATCATGTCAACGAATAAAATGATTGGATTTCATGCGTCTTTTGAAATTATTTAATATGACATCACAATGTTTTGTTATGGAATGATCAAATATTTGTTCCGTAATAGTTTTCATTTGTATTGTATTGTATTTGGCATCGATCCATCGCTCTTTACCATCTTTGGATTTCTTCTCGCTTGACTTGGTGAGTCATCTTCGCAGGACCTTTCCAGCAGATACAGATGGATTTACCATTAGATAATGACAAATGCCAGGCGTAACTGAGGTGATTTCAGCACTTACTATTCCTTTGGGAGTCTGTGTTCACTGCACTAGAACCCCACATCGTCCACCCTGACCAAAGATCTTAATTGAATGGGTGGCTCTGCAACCAAGTGATTCAGCCTGACATACATTTCTGCTAATTTCCAGTAGGTGATGTAGTGTGACATGCAGGGCAAAATATTCAAGGTTGTAGCGCATAAGACATTGACATGAGACATGATTTGTTGTTTGACTTTTGCTCTTAATCATAAGGGCATCATTTTTTCAAATAAATGGCTTATGAGACAGACGACTGCTTGGGAGAATGTTTCATTTTATTGCCTGTTTCATACATAGGTTATAATATTGCCTGGACTGATGTGGTTGGCCACAGTTGTAGTATGATATATGTAGTATGTAGCTGAGATGGGCACATAAGAAACTGAGGCTGTGTGAATAGTGATAGTGATGTTATGGATTTGAAACATATACATTGTTGATCAAAGCATCAGATTGAGTGACATCACTTTATATTGATGATAATGATGATGATGATTTACCACCTTTTAATGTCAGCCTCCCATTTGGCTCATAAATTTGTATATGTTATTGTAATATTAGTGTCTCACCAGCTTCAAAGCTGCCTGGTTTATCCATTTAAACGTTTGGTTTGTTGATTTAGATTACAACCATAAATCATTTTAAAAGACTAACTTAGGACATGTTTGGAAAAATGTGGTGTTTAGCGAAGGAGGGTGAAAGCCAGAGCATTTTTTCAGTGTGGAAATGTAGTTAAATATTGGTGTCGTTGATAGTTATGAACGTAATGATGACAATGGCAAAGTCATAATCATTGTGTATGCAGGTAAAGTGATAAAACAATGTGCCTTTGCATTGGCGTAATTCAGCACTGAATCATAGTGAGGGGCAGTGCTCAAATGTTGGGCGTCCCTTTTTTCCGATATATACAGTATATATATAATATACACACATACACACACACAAATGCGTGTGTGGTCATTTAAAGACGGTGAAGAGATGTTTTATTATTATTATTTATTTTTTTTATCCCAGCAAGCCTGCAATCACACCTCGTTATTCATGTTGTGTTTCACAGGAGAGTACATTGAAGTAGTAATCATTTGATTATGTCCTTTGCATTTTCAGGGCTGGTATTATGTTGGAATGGGTGTTTAAATGACAATGACCGGAATCCCACTGGACTGTAATTGACTTGGCAGGTAAGAACTCACTCTGATCCACACTCTGAGATCTACTTTGAAATGAAAATGACACAAAGAGTGTTTCACTGTTAATTTTCAGAAAGAGAGAGGAGTAAGTAACTCCAGAATGTGGAGTTTGGCTTTGCTTGGATTTAGTTGAATCTACAACAAGTAAATTAAAAATGCACACATAAGACATCTCCATTTCTTCTGGATTCCCTCCACTAAATTCTGCCCCCAACACCGACACACACACACACACAGTCTGCAATGCTCCACAACACTAGGTGGCAATGCACCATCTTTCAGCTTCCACTGCTAAAGGACATTTCCACTTGACCTATTACATCATGTCAAAACATTGTAGCTTTGGATGTAATAAAATGACTAACTTAACAGCTCTCCTCATCACGTGCATCATTTCCCCTTTACTAACATTTGTGGATGCTTTTTCCTGTTACATAAGATATGTGTCTTCAATGGGGTCAGCAAAATCAGAAGCACCTACATTCATTTACAACCTAAATTATGATATGTGTTCCATTGAATTGTATAGTTATTCTGTATATTTCAATATTTACAATTAGTCTGGATTTCTGGGCTCATGGTATCAATGCCTACAACCTCTCATGTATATTGCTGGCATTATCCTTGTAGTATGCATTTGAGAAAGGTGCAAAAGTAGAACATTTATTTTAGGTTCACAAGACTTTGCAATATGAATCAATTTATTGGCCAAGTATGTAGAAAACAAACAAACAAACAAAAAAACAATGACCAAAAGGGATATAGAGCGGAAGGAAGCCAGGCAGTTCACTGTTAAATACCCCGATATCTTAGATGCGGAAAAAAACCAAAAACAATGGGGAATAAGAGGGGGGGAAAACAACCGACTCCAACCATTCTCTTTAAGTGGGAGCATTGTTTGAGTCAGAGGGAAAAAAAAATGAGCACAGGTATCTTACATTTAAAAGACAAGTACAGTCATAGCTCTGTTTTCAACCATAATCCGTTCCAGAAGGCTGTTTGAAAAGCTATTTGTTCGAAATCCGAAACTATTTTATTTGCCCATGATTAGGGGCTAATTCACTATGCAGAAATAACAAAAAAAAAGTCAGATTTGTGTAAATCACTACAAACACGTGTGCTCACAATAAACATTACACGAGGAAGCATCACTTCAGTTAAAACCAATCTAGTTGGAACACGTGGGGCCAAAGCGAATAGGAATCCAGCTACAACGTTGATGTTGCGGAGAATGTGTTATTGTCGTTTGTCTACGTTTGCATGTCGAGCACCTGTGGCTTATCAGTCTCGGGCCCTGGAAGGAGGGGTAAAAGGCAAGTAGGAATGCTTGCCTCCGATCGAATTTTCTTCGTCCAGGGTAAAGTCTAGATCGCAGTTGTTTTGGGAACAGGCCATCCACAATTTCAGACAGCCTTGAGAGCCTTTTAGCTTGTGACTTCTCAACGGTTTCAATTCGCCAAATCCTCAATCGGTCATTCAATTTGCTCCTGGCCGGGCCAACTACTCCTCGTTCTTTTCCATTTTGCAAAGCGACTCCAACACCACATCCACTTTGATGTTCCCACCAAGCCTCTGCATCCGTGGGGACACCAGTTTCCGTGTTTCAACCACCATGTTGTTCTTTAGCAGCTAGCTCAGCAAAGTGCAGATTTTTTTTGTTCATATTCCTCATTCATGGAGTCTTCCCAGGGTACAGTATCTCAGTTGTCTTAAATGCACATTGACACATGAGGATCGAGTATTGAGGAGGTTCCACAGACTAGCTAAAATCGAGTAGTCACTGATCGATTTTTTGCAGAGGTCTTTTGGCACCTTGACTGTGACGTATTGTACAAATGTCTGTGCCAGATAGATAGTAAATGGACCAGCACTCTCACTCCTGGATCATGTTAGCTTAAATATACTGTAACTATTTTGATCAGTCCATTTTATTTTGGGCAGATACTGATTTTGATTGATACTGAAATGACTGATTTATGCTGGCTCATGGTTATTATGCAATAAATGTCTGTAATGATTTAGAAATAAATCGTCAAATGCATTTGGCCACATCAAGAAACTAAAAAGTCTTGATGGTTCTAGACTGTTTCTGCATTCTGCATAATACATAATCATCACATCAACACTGAATACATATTTACAAGTCACTCCAAACAAGCATGAGGATTGTGGGGTGCGGGTGGTGGGTGCGGGGTAGCCCACTCATAATCGGATTTGTGAAAAGCACCGGTAATGGGGTTGATCAAATTTGAGTTTATTTTAATTTCACCTAAACATAACGTAACACAGTGGTTCTTAACCTTCTTGGAGGTACCAAACCCAACCAGTTAATATGCACATTCACCGAACCCTTCCATTAGTGAAAAATAATTTTTTTACAAATTCAAGATCTAAAAAAAAACACCGCATTTATTAAAAACAGAAAAAAAGTAAATAATATTTCAAGAGATAAGTATCCATTTTTTTTTTTCCGGTACAACATAGTATCACCACAGTCACACATTGACTACGGAACAAACAAAATTTCCCACTGCACTGATTAGACAAGCAATGTCATGTGATCATCTGCAACCACTGATGGCCAAGCGGGTGTGTCATAACTAATTGACATGTTGAGTCGGGTGTGTCTTACTCTCCATGGCAGAGGCTCCGTCGAACCCCTGAGACCGATTCACCGAACCCCTCGGGTTCGATCAAACCCGGATTAAGAACCACCGTCGTAACATAAAGCATCATGTCAACATGAATAGTGTTGGGCAAGTCACTTCCAAAATGTAATATATATAATCTTACTAGTTACAGTGCAATTGAAAGTAATGTTTTTTTTTGGGGGGGGGGGGGGGTTGTTTGTTTAATTTTATTTTTTTTATTTATATATAATAATATATTTTATTACCATCTTTTTCAAGTAATAAATTACTCCAAGTTTAAGTTAAGTTCCTTTTTTTTAATGTGGGATTCATTGCGTTAATGACAATTTAAATACTTAAAAAGAAAAGTACAAAATTTGCAACAGCTGCTGGAGAGAAAAGCTGAATGCAGAAGACATGTAAGAAAGTTGACATTCTGACTCAAAGAAAGCTTGACATGATAGTGACAAGTCACCACCTCCTGCTTATCTACTAAAGGACCAAAGCATAATAGGACAATAGCAACTGATATATCAAGGAGCCATCAGGAGTCCATTAAGTCTTTTCATTTGGCACATCAAAGCCGAAGGCGGGTGTTCTCAGAGGAAGTGATTATTTTTGGTCATCTGTATCAGCTATAGATGTGTATATGACCTGTAATAAACTGTAAATGTGCTTGTATGCACCTGCCTCACAGGTCCAAAAATTAGAAAACAATATCTTGTTTTGGTTAGAATTATGTACCGTGTATATATAGGAAGAGACATTCTTGCAAAAACAAAACTAAGCAAAAAAACAGAAGTACTGTCATGAGTTTTAAAAAAGCCAACCTTGACTTTTAAGAGACTCTGCCGTGCTGATCTACTGCTCAACGGAGCCTGTGCACCTGTGTGTAATGACTAATCGATCAAGGACATAATACATGGGTCCTTGAACATATCAGGAGTGGAAGAGTTTGAAATTAAAAATGTTGTTTTATTTTTAATTATGAAACTGTATAATGCGGTGGGAAAATTTTGGGATCATTTAATAAAGAAAGAAAATTGTCTTAGTGACAGGATTTTATGATGCTTTGGTGATCACATAGCATGGTAGCGTTCACACGCTACATTTTCCAGGCACTTCTTACCCCAAAGTGCATCCTTTCCATTTGACATCACTTATTTTGTGGTTATCCCCCAGTTGAAGCCCACTTTAGACTTGTGCAGAACCTTTTGGATTATGGGAAATGTGCAGCTACATTCAAATGGAGGAGGGGGCAGAGGTGCATAGATCTGATCAAACCCAATGGGCCATACCTGAACAAAGCCATTCTACGAATTGAGCATCGCACGTTCTTCTGGGTATGGAGTGTCGGGTCTTTGGCATCTAGCGGCCTTTGTCTCAGGGTGTTACCAGGCTTTAAGTGCACTGGGATGGTGTGTTGGTTGAAAATCTTTCTTTCTGATTTTCTCAGGCATACCTGACAGATAGATCGAATGACAAGTTTGTGGTGTCTATCACTCCTTTCTTTCTTATCCACTTTACTATTGTTCCTTCGAGTGGTAGATTTGCTTTTTGAAATGACCAGCTGGGGTAAGGGCCTGCCTCACATGCGAATGTTCTTTCTCTTTGGCCTGTGTGCTGTTTGGCAGATTATCATCTCTGTGTTGTTGTTGATAACGCTCAGTTTGTGTTCCAGTGGGCGGTGTGAGTCAGACTAAGTATTTGTCAGTGTGAGGGGGTTTTCTGTCAGGCCCAACATGGATCCCCTGTCAACGCCAAAGTGGACATCACGGTCCAAAAAAGACAACTTGTTGTCTTTGAAATCTTCACATGTGAATTTATTTTCCACTGAGAGAATGTGCTCGGTGAAGGCTTTGCACTTCCTGGCTTTGGATTTTAACCCATGTGTCAGCCACATATCTGCACCAATGACTTTCGATTAGGTTTCCTCAAAGGAGCTCAGAGCCCTCGTTTCCATGTCCTCTATGTACGAGTTTGCTTTGATGTGGCATGCCAGGGAGCCCAGAGCTTCTTTTTGTCTGTAAAATATTCTCACAAATTCAAAGTATGCGGTGTTCAGGCAAAGGTCCAACAACTGGCATATTTCTACTGGCTTAAGGATGCGTCTGTCTTGGATGCTGTGATCAAACAGTAGCCATTGCCTCACAGATATCATTTTCTACGAGACTCATTCTTGTTTTACTGTTTTATTGTGTTCACTGTTGTTGTTAAGTTATTGTGTAACGGTATGTATAGGACTTTGTAAGCAGCTGTGGTTGTTTTCTGTGCTCTAGAAGTAAAATTGAGTTGAGTATCTCTACAAAACTTTGCATATTAATGTACCGGTAATTGGCCAAGTGAATTTTATGTCCCCAAAAAAGGCTGTCATATTTTCCACGTTTATAAAGGGATGGTCTTTCAAAAGGAAAATGATGAAGCTCAGCTATTCAAATTTGGTCATAATATATAAGCCCTAATGATACATTCTTTGTTCCGCTTATCCTCTCTAGGCTCGCGGTTGTGCTGGAACCTAAACCAACTGACTGTCCTTGAACTCGTCGTCATTCTATCGCAGGGCATAATATATAAACCCATATTGAAAATGTAAACGTCCTGTAGAGTACACCAAAGAATCTCAACTGTCCATGGAAGTGAATGTAAATGTGAATGGCTATTTGGTCTACAGCAGGGATGTCAAACTCGTTTTTGTCGCAGGCCACATTGCAGTCACTAAAGTTTCCCTTGGAGGGCCATTATTACTGTCAAACCATATAAAGAAGTCAAGAATAATTGTTTATTCAGCTATTGTTTAAGTGACTGTAATGAGGGGTTTAGTAACAAGAAAATGCCTACAATATTTTTTAGTTATTACATATGAGAATGTGAAATTCTGCAAGCATTAGTCATGGAGGTTGACATGTTTGATTTGCTTTCACAGGCCTCATAAAATGATGAGGCTGGCCAGACCTGGCCCCCAGGCCTTGAGTTTGACACCTATGGTGTACATTATATGTCGCCTGCAAATTCACCAGTCCAGGGTACTTCCCCAAATTCAGCAGGGATAGGCTCCAGTTTACCCTCTCCTCGACTGGACACGTGGGATAAAATGTGAATGGATGGACAAACATTGACGGTACCTTATCTCAGAAATGAGGTGTGAATAGTTGCAAGAATAAAAAGGAGTACCGGTAATAAATCTAAAAGCACAATATCACTGCTTTAAACTTATGTTTTTGTTTGTGTGAGCATTGACACAGAACTTGCAGCAACTATTATTCAGTAGAAAGACCAATGTAAGCCATAGCGAAGACTGTGAGGCTTCAACAACTCTCTGGAGACTGTTCTTACAGCTTCAAAAGTATGAGCTGACCTGACTTTGCTGATGCATATTTAAATTCCTGACAAAAACACTGAAATAAATGTCAAACGTGCAATGTGAGGTTGAACAAACCAGAAATAAGTATGTGTTATGAATTCTGCTCTCATAATTTATTCAAATGAAACCAACCCTATCCTACATGAGAATAAAGTTGTTAAAATGGGAGAGTACACGCTTCCAAATGACATGGCGGGGATGTCACGTAACTGCCACCCATTCATGCTCCAGTTTTTTTTACTTCCATTTAAATGTTAAATTAAATCAAATATAAAATAATAGTTTGGTTCTGTACCATACGTCTGGCATTGTGGTTTTTGCAAAACAGATAATGCACCACCATTTGGGACCCCTAGTTGCAGTCCCATCTTTCAGTATCTAAAGGATGGGCCTACTTTCATACCTCATTGTCTCAATCAGGGGTCGACCAACTTAAATACTCAGAGCCATTTGAACAGTCTCACATAAAAAAATAAAAATAAATTCAAAAAAATCACCTGGCGTTAAGAATACCATTTTGATATCAAAAGTGAAATTAACACGTATGGGGTTTTTTTTAGTGGGGGGGGGGGGGTGTTTTTTTTCCCCTGTATGTATAAAAAACAGTATATTACATCATGGAATTGCTCCAAAGAAAGTGTCCTTTTTTATGTAACAAAAACATTCAAAACTATGAAAAAAAAGACTCTTGGTTGAAGCTTACTTTCAAATAAAATAGTGTCTATTTGAGTCCTCCTCGTGTTCATGAAATGAAAGCCAAATGTAAATAATCCACTCGCAGCAAAGCAAAAATGCTGTCTGCGTCTGTGTGCCCTCATCATTGGATCACGAGCGTTCCCAGTAGCGTGCAACCGTGTGTCGATGCCTGATGCGACAGATTTTACCCATCAGAAACCAATTGTAAATGGGGGGGTGGCGCTGACGGAGAATGAATGCCTCATTTAGATGCTCCTCTGAGGTTGCAAGTGGAATTCACTGCTATCAACTTCAACTAAAAAGGACTCCAGGTATATTTGTAAACTAAGAGTCCATGAAAGTAGATATTTTACCCAGTTCTATATTTCACCCAGATTTTTGTAAGACGTCACCTTCATCTTCACACTCAAGATTTTAAACTGTCATCTGTGAGGTTCCGCAAGCGATGTTTGTATTTCATATAATAGGGCATAGCATTAAATGTTCTCTTTCTGTTAGATTATTTTTTTCTTGATTTATCCATGATTTCACCTCCCGACAGGCGAATAGCTCAATAAATCTGGACGGCAGCCACATCGGTGGCTCTGACTCCTCATTTTACTCATTCAAATATATTTAATGATATTATAGAAAGTACTCATGATTGACTGTATTCCGCAAAGTCACAGAGAGCCACGGTAGAAGGATCAAAGAGCCACACGCGGCTCTGGAGCCGCGTGCTTCCGACATCTGGTCTAAATACACACCAGATTGTTTACTTTTCCTTATTTATTTATTTGTTTTTAAATATAGTATACGGTGTCTACTGTATAGACTAATGCTCTCAAAGACAATATAGAAGACTGATCGATTTAGCAAGAGTTTAAGGCCTGGTTCCCCATTTTCTAATATTAACAGAGGAGTCAAAGTAGGTTTAACGGCAGCTACAAACATTGGCTCATTGGAAGAATGATTTGCCCAATTTTACCACGCGTGAAATCCAATACATCGGCTGGAGTCATGAGTAATGCAACAGCTGTTGTAAAAAAATATTATCCAGTGAGAAGTACAGACCCGCAACTTTAACCAGCTGTGCAACATTTATACCTCTATTGAAAAGGGTGTGTGCAAAGGAAAGACTTGTGTTTAATATAGATTCCACTCTGGAATCCATGTCGGAATTTGGTTTCTATTTCGAGCTGTTGCAGGAATGCAGGCATGGTCACAAAGTGACCCGATTTAATTTATATCTCATTAATCTCTCCCTCTCTGTCTTCACTCTTTTTCTTTCAAGTGTAGAACACGGGCCGACCTTCCCCTGTAATATATGCATCCACTTGTTTTTCATACAGTATGAATTAAAGCATTACATCATGGCCAGGTCTATCCAAATACATAGATTATTCAATCAAAAAATAGCACTCACTGAATAATTGAATGACAATAATAAACTGGACACTGCTTCATTTGTCTAAAATCATTGTGCTCCTCAAGATGCAGCATCCTGTTCATTTAGGCCATCAATATGTACTGCTGAGGGATGAAGAGAAACTGGCGGTTGACAATCTTACTCAAGTTGAAGAATTCTTTCATTTTCTTGATATGATGTCTTGTAGTTACTGCACATTTTTAAAAATCATTTTTAATCAGTCTTGCAAAACAAAAACCCAATTAAATCACTTTGATTGTGTACGGAAGCCGGTATTATAATTAATTTAGAATAGCGGCATCTCCTCTTGTACTTCAATTTGGATTTGATGATTTATCACTGTCGGTGTCGGTACAAAGAAGAAAATACAGCAATTTGATTGTTTCATGGTAACTAAAGAGCCTCTTTTTGTCCCGTTCATTATTACGTTCTCCTTTGAAAATATTTGTCTGCCTTTGTCTAAATCTGCATTTCATTCATGGTTGAGACAATTATACCACAATTGATATTATTTTTTATGATTGTATTTTTTTTTAATATTGTTTGATCAAGGGTAAAATAAGCACATATACATTGCTGACACAATTACACTCATGCAAAATAACTTTTGGACACTTTAAAAGATCTATCTATCCATCTATCTACCATAGTCGGAGTAGTATACTGTATATTTTGTATTTCTGTAGTTAGAGTGCTTTCTCATTTTCAAGGTCACTGAAGCCTCTATCGATTCCAAAACATGATCTACTCCATATGAAAGGCAATGTGATTGTGCTGTATGAGATGCAACTACAACACAACACCAAAAGCTGTAATGATTGTAGTTTATTTCTATGTACCATATTAGTTGAAGGACACTTTTGGCCTGTATATCATCTCACATTCATAGGCATTTTCTTGTGCTTTGTGTCATTCCAGTTGTCCCCAATCCTCTTTCCAGCAAGTGGAAGATCAGTTAATGAATTATGAATGTTAAACAAGATGACCTCCTCTCAGCAGCAGCAGACGATGCGTGGTCCTAGGTGGAACCGGGCCTTGTCCGACCCTTTGTTTGTGCTGCTTCTGGCCCTACAACTTTTGGTGGTTGCGGGTCTGGTTCGTGCTCAGACGTGCCCTTCCGTCTGCTCCTGCAGTAATCAATTCAGCAAAGTCATCTGCACACGGAGGGGGCTACGAGAGGTCCCTGATGGCATTTCTACCAACACGCGCTACCTGAATCTCCAAGAAAACCTCATCCAGGTCATCAAAGTGGACAGCTTCAAGCACTTAAGGCATTTGGAGATCCTGCAACTGAGTAAAAACCACATACGCAAAATTGAGCTTGGGGCCTTCAATGGACTTGCGAGCCTCAATACCCTGGAGCTTTTCGATAACCGCCTCACCACGATCCCAAATGGGGCATTCGAGTACCTGTCCAAACTAAAGGAGTTATGGTTGAGGAATAATCCCATTGAGAGCATTCCCTCCTATGCCTTCAACAGGGTGCCCTCATTACGGCGACTGGACCTGGGGGAGCTTAAAAGGCTATCCTACATATCCGAGGGGGCCTTTGAAGGACTGAGCAATCTTCGCTACTTAAATCTGGGAATGTGTAATCTGAAGGAAATTCCCAACCTCATTCCCTTGGTGAAACTGGATGAACTGGAGATGTCAGGGAACCAACTGTCTGTCGTCCGGCCTGGTTCTTTTAAGGGGCTCATCCATCTCCAGAAGCTATGGATGATGCATGCTCAGATCCAGACTATTGAAAGAAACTCATTTGATGATCTCCAGTCACTAGTGGAGCTTAATTTAGCCCACAACAACCTTACGCTCTTGCCCCATGATCTGTTCACTCCTTTGCATCATCTGGAGAGGGTGCATTTGCACCACAACCCTTGGAATTGTAACTGTGACATCCTCTGGCTGAGTTGGTGGCTCAAGGAGATGGTACCAGCAAACACCAGCTGCTGCGCACGCTGTAGCTCACCAGCTCACCACAAAGGGCGTTACATCGGTGAGCTTGACCAAAATTACTTTCACTGTTATGCTCCTGTGATTGTGGAGCCCCCCGCTGACCTCAATGTGACTGAGGGGAGCGCTGCCGAGTTGAAATGTCGAGCCAACTCTTTGACTTCTGTGAGCTGGATTACGCCCAATGGTTCCATTATGACACACGGTGCGTACAAAATCCGAATCTCAGTGCTGAATGATGGCACTCTAAACTTCACCAACGTTACCATGCAAGACACTGGCACATATACGTGTATGGTCAGCAATTCAGCCGGTAACACAACAGCGTCCGCCACACTCAATGTGTCCTCAACTGAGAACAGCAGCTTCAGCTACTTCACCACAGTGACCGTCGAGACGATAGAAACGCCACACAATGAAGGCTTCACCACGATTGTGCAACAGAAGGTCGGCCCCACCCCCTCGGCTCATACGTGGAGATCTGTTTCATCCAGCTCTACAACCACCACCACAGTGCGGACCCCTGTCTCTACTCGTGCCACAGAGAAGACTTACACAATCGCCGTCACTGAATTTGGTGGCGAAGGCTCCCTAAATGGCTTGGATGAGGTCATGAAGACGACCAAGATCATCATCGGCTGTTTTGTTGCAATCACGCTCATGGCAGCGGTCATGCTGATCATCTTCTACAAAATGCGGAAACAGCACCACCAGCAGAATCACCATGCGCCCACACGCACCATTGAGATCATTAATGTGGATGAGGACTGCGTAACCGGAGGACCAGGGATGGAGGGCCACCTGACTTTGCCTCCTCTTGAACATGAGCACCTCAACCATTATAACACATATAAAACAGCATACAACCACGCCTCCACTATCAACTCCATACACAGCTCAGCGCATGAACCTTTGTTAATCCGGGCAAACTCAAAAGACAATGTGCAAGAGACCCAAATCTGAACATTCTTTTCTCCAACGATGGAATTTGAGCAAGACTCAAACATGAACGAACCATGTGTGTTTGGCAATTCAGTGGTTGGTGATGTTCATTGAAGGACTTTGGTAATTAGCGTATGTCCATTATTTAAAAAAAAAGTGTCTTTGAAAAAGTAATTTATTTAAGAACAAAGACTATTGTTGTTCAATCAAGGGAAAAAAAATATTCAGCAGTTGTTTTTTTCCAATGAATAATTCACGTCATGCCTCCTCCTTTTTAGATTATGCTCGGAGACAATAGAGCCAAAACAAATGAAACAAGAAAACTTTATATTTGGTAAACCATAAACTTTGTTTTCCCAATGAATGCAGAGCACATGACATTTTTCTCCAACTGTGGAGTAAGTGGTAAAGTATTCTATGACCATCTAATACCTGGATGAAATAAATATTGAGTTACCTGTTGTTTCAAGGTGTTCAGCGGAATTGTCAGTAAAGGTAGTTGTTTTCCCAGTAAAGAGAATGACACATAGTTGTGATAAATCTTGCTTTGAATTTTTCTCCTCACTTGACTTGTTGCATTTCCCATCTTCCAAAATGCCCACTCAGATCTCAAATGCAAGGCCAAATGGAAGAAAACTGTCAAGGAAGTGGACTGAAACGTTTCCAACATTTCATGCTTTGCCCACAGTTTGCTGTCCGTATGTTTCCAAGCTTCCTGAGCTACCCTTTTAAAGCATGTACCCCCTTATCTCATCTACAGGGCTGTAGAACTGCATGCTCTCAGGTTGACTGGTGATCTTAAACCCTTTATAGAGCTGTCTCAGCAGATTACCTGTAATCCGCGTGCCACATTTGCACATGGGCAGTGCCTGGCAGCTCCACATACACATCCCACAACCCTGCCAGCGCCACAACTCGGTCCTGTGCAGCACATTTCTTAGCTAAATGTGGGGAAGCAGGCATCAGCCAGATGTTTATGCTACACTTGCCTTACTCCCACAGCCCCATTTACATTTTAATTGACATGCCCATGAGCAAAACTGTGTAAAGTAACCCCGAGAGCCCATTTTGAAAAACAATGCCAAGCACCACAACTTGAGGGGCTAGGTGGGCAATTGGTGATGCCCGACACTTAGAATGAAGTATATTCAACTTAGAATTGTGAATGGTTGCCCACCCCAACCCACTCCACATTTTTGAAGAGTGAACGATGCAGCTAGATGAATAACCCATTGTTCCATTGTCATACTTTCATCCCCCCCCCCAAAAAAAACCAAAACACATCATACAACTGAATTATCAACACTCAATGTGCTAAAAAAATATTGCAGCATTTGATTCATTTCGAGACAAAACTGCACAACTTTCCAAAACAAAAATGGTGTCCATTAGCTTCTATTTTCTATTGCATTATTTTTTATAAGATGTGCAAAGCCTCGTAATTTGCAGGAAAAGGTCCTAGAGCCAGGCTGCGAATAGCTCATTTTTGCGAGAAACTGATGCAACCCTACAAATAATGATCCTAATTGCGTATGAGAAGATTAAATTATACATATACCACCAACTACAATCCCAAAACACTTTAATAGCTTTTCAAATGTTGACAAACATTGTTGTACCCGGAAAAAAACATCTTACACTTAAGCATGCACATCCACAATGTAGAGTCCCTGTCCAGACAACAACTAAGATGATGATGAATTATCATAGCTGTGAAAATTACACTGCACAGCATAGCACAAGAGTTAGTGTACAATGATGGTCCCGACTGCGGATACTTCTGAAGGTGCTTTTGCTGGTGCTTAAGTCAGCTGCTCAATGTAGCTGTGAACAGTGACTCGCACTTGGGTAAAAGCCAAAACTGCTGGATTCACTTAGGACCAACACAGACTAACGGGGGTAGATAGGTTTAGCAATGCTCTGCTAACCTTTTTTAGGCGGTGGTTTCACATTCAGTCCACATTTATACAACACATCTTTATTCATATCTTGCTTTCACGAGAGCTGTAGCGAAGCGCTCGACAGAATAGTTAACATAAAATAACAAAATGCGGTAATATAACACAACACGTGACATGAGACATTGGACAGTCATGCAATCGGAACCCCTATTCCTGCATTCGCCTTGTTGTTTGAAACAGTTATGGATGAAAGAGGAGAGAATCAAAATGTCCTTTCGCAGGTGTTTTAGAGACGTCACGCTCAACATACGCATGACGGCCCACACGTGGGCTACAGGCTAAGTTTAAAAGTACCAGTAAGCAAAAAGCTGGAGCGTCCACTGACGAAATAAGAGATTGGTTCGCTTCGCCTTTCCCATGTAAATCTCGTTCAATTGCAAGCGCCGACGCTCGGGTGCAAATGTGCATCCGCGCTCCAGTAGCCATCCATCAAGCACACATTCTTCTCTTTTGACGAATGTCATGGCCAAAACGCTGAAAACAGTCCACAAAGGGTCCACATGAAGCACAACAAACATCATATGACTCAAAACAAAAAGCTCTTGCAGATAGCTACCAACTACGGCGTCATCTTCAAAAAGCTAATTATTAATAAAACTCTTATAAGCCACTGTAGACATGGGCACTCATTTCATCTATGTAGTCGAGCTGTCAATTACAGAGTTAACAAAACTGCTGCTGGATCTGTGATTGGGTGAAAGAGTGTGACGATGTACAACTTCCGTCTACTTATACAACAAGTCTGGTACAGTGCCGGTTTGGTCATGCAGACAAATCTTTTGTCATGATGAATCCTGCTTTATCTCATTTTAAGAAACCCTTCAAAACAATAAATATTATTCATATCACACACACACACAGAGGGAGTGCGAGAGAGAGAGAGAGAGAAAGCCAGCCACATTTGTCACAGAATCTATCAAGGAGCTTTCACCAACAGACACAACAGCCTTCTTGCCTTTTGCCACAGAGTAGACAGCTAGTTTGATATTTTGGGGTCTGTTTAAAGGTGACAGTAACCATTGCTTCAATTTTAGCGATGCTACAATACAGTGAAATTATACGTACTGTAAACAGTAGTTTGCCACGAAAAGAAATGGAAAGAAAAAAAAAATCTGCCTCTTTCTTTTTTTTTTAACATGTTACAATCTGCAAATCGGTAAATCTGTGGATCCCAATCAGAGAATATGCAGGGTCCACTGTCCTGTATACTGTATTGATGATACACCCTGAAACCTTTTTTTTTAAATTTTAATGCTGGTCCATGTCTTTGGTGTGTGCAGCATTCACATTTGAGCTGAACGTAACACATTTTGAACGGTTGACGAGCAAGCATAAAGAGAACAACTCTTCAAGTGACCCAGACCGGCTTGTTTGGTGTATTCCAAGGTTTGAATGTTTCAGATTAGACTTCACCAAACCACAACAATCATACTTAATATACTTATATCCTGCTGAACATGTGAATACAACCTTGATGAATCACTGACCGATTAATCAAAACAATGAATGGATCCGAATGCTTGTTTCAAATATATTGAATAGATCTTTGACAGATGAGTACATGCAATGTTTTTTATTTTTTTGACACAAACAGACACTGCACATCTCCAAAAGGTTCCTTGAACTATAAAAGGTGTTGTATTTGCAAGACAGTAACTCCCATTAAAAGCACATCATTTTCATTCGATCTTTTGCAGTCAGAAAAATCCTCAGCTCAATTTATTTCTCAAAGTTGTACGATGTAAAAGCAGTTGATGTCATTTTGCCATTCCGAGTGATCAGCTCATCAGCAATCTTATCAGAAGCCTGATAACGATCCATGTCATTTGAATCAGATGTGTTGGCGGAGGGAGACATCTACAAAAGGCTAGATCGACACGCATTTCACGCACAAGACGTGTTTTTAAGGGTGCATCTTAAACTGGATCCCATTCCATTTCTCGTCAACTCAGACCTCCCTCGCAAGTAATATTACCAAGGTTCAGTGCTAATATTAGTTACTGCGAAAGGACAGATCATTTTCTTTCCCCCTCAAGGATTATGACTCATCAATAAAGATTATGAGCACTTTGGGGTGCAAAAGCTAATGAGTCTACCCAGCATGCCCATAGTTTGTATCAATAGTGTACAGGATATTAACATTAAGAGGGCAACGTTTAGCAAATTTAAAAGAAACAGTCATATGTTTGAGTGTGTTGAACATAAAACAAATGTCTTTTTGAAATGACTAATTAATTGATCTAAGATCCACAGATGATTTGGTGAATTATCCTAAAAAATGCTTTGTTTTAGCCAACGAATATTTACAAAATCAAAATTCTAATTCTCTTTATTATTTAATCCCATTGATGTTCCAGTTCTAATCTTGTTATTCACATGAGCCTGTTAAGGTTCCAATTTTGTTTTTATTTAAATTTTGTTTCAATTTAATGCATTTTAGACAAGCTCCCTGATGTGTGTAAGATATTGAAATATTTCTGTTCTTACATAAGCATTTTTGAGAGGAAATGCAGTTGTAGTTGTAGATTTATACAAAAGTACATTTTTGAGACTGACATTTAAAAGGGACCCAGTGTGATTTTTTTTCTTGTTGCTGTTTGTTTGTTTGTTTGTTTTTGTTTAGTTTTGTTTTTACTTGTATCAACCAGCCGTCTAAAGACGCAAAGTGCTGTAAAGGACTAAGAGATTGATTTTCATGTAAGAATTATTACACAACCTTTCAGAAGATATGGAGACTGATTAGAGAGACCAGAGTTTGTAGTACATACACAAAATATGGTTAAAATAAACTTGTTGTTTTTTTGGACCTGTCTGCATTTTGTGTTGTTTTCCATCACAAATTAAGATTTTTTATTTTTTATTTTCCAGAACATGACAGATAAGGGGTGTTCACACGGCAACATTTACTACGGTGTAGCACCGGAGCTGCCCCCAGTAGAGCGTTCACACGTACGAAGTTATACCGGTGTAGCGCCTGAAAACATCTTAAACCGGAGCAAATTTAACCCTGCTCAGGAGGTGGTTTAAAAATTTACTCCGTAGTAAATGCTAGTTTGCGGGGCAGCACCGATATAAAATGGGACGTGTGAACGCTTCAGGGGTTGACTCGCTATGCGTGAGAAGAGTTGATTACATACGGGTATTGCATAACTTGCATCCTGGGTATTTTGCACTTCTTTCCTTTCTCTCTCTCATCCTTTTACGGTGTCTGATAGACCACAGCGTTGATTTATCCGGAGAAGTATAAACCATAGTTTTTCGATATGTCACAAACAAGGCGGGGAAAAGGAAGAACACTTTACGCATGTGCACGTTTTATTTCCGTATTATTACGATTATTATCGTATTGCACGGCCGCAGAAACTGCCATGTGGACGCAAGTGCGGCTGCACCGGGTTTAACATGCTTCTCCTTAGTAAGCAGCTTTATACGTATGAACACTCCACAAAACTTACACCGGTGTAAGATATATCGCAACAAAATACATCAGTGCAGCACCAGTGCAAATGTGTGCCATGTGGACACCCCTATGTACAGCATGTTAAAAATTGAATTTATGGGCGTTGTGATTAGGATTTTATGTTGCGGATTCTGATACCGGTCACCCAAAATTGAGATCGGCCGATACAGAATTCCAATATTGATCAGGTGAATTAGCTGCATATTTCTCACTTGTGTAATGCATTCTGGGATGATGACATGAAAAGATGCTTCCCACATTTCTGGCCTCTGCCATGCAAAGCAAAACAATTGCCAACTACTGTATTACAAAAAAGGAGTCAAAATGTCAAAATGTGCAGCTTTTGGATGTAATTTTCAAGCAAAGAGAATAAAGGAAGTGAGGTAATTCTCCAGAAAGCAAGATGCAAAGTCTGCCTGCCCAAAAGACCCACAGCTGTGCTCTTGTCATTTTAGCCTAGACGCATTTGAGGCTTTTCATCACTCTCAACTCATGAGAGAGCTCGCTGATGTCCCTGGCTACAAACAACAGTTGAAACCAACAGTAGTGTGTCCTGTTGTTGTAGTGGCAACAACAGGATGGCATAGAGCATAGGTGTCAAACTCAGGTCCTGGAGGGCCGCTGCCCTGTGTGTTTTCAAAGTCTCACTGTTGCAACACACCTGAATCAAATGAACAGGTTCAATGTCAGGCTTGCGCAGAGCTTGCTGATGATCTGATCATTTGAATCAGGTGTGTTGGAACAGGGAGACTTGGAAAACATGCAGGGCAGTGGCCCTCCAGTACCTGAGTTTGACACCTATGGCGTAGAGAAAGGTCTTACTGGTACTATGTCACAAGCAGGGACTGCACGTCTGACATGCAGCCAGATATAGAAAAAATCTAAAATCAAACAGCGTTGTATACCTTTCAGTCCCACAGAACTCAATGACATGTGTCCCATATTGTTTTTATTTCACTAATCACCACGCTGTGCACGTGTGTGTGTGTGTGTGTGTGTGAGCTGTGTTTCAGCCATCATGAACTGATGGACCTTCTGCCAGCCTGACAGAATTCCCAACTCTGGTGAAAATGCTAAAGTTCAGAGGCATTGGACACATACCCCGACCTCAGTTGCTGCAGCTACGGATGAGCCGAATTTGCAACTGAGGAAACAAACAGAATAGGTTCCATTTAATAATGTAACCTGAAAAAAATGCCAATCAAGCAGCCTGACATCTGTAAATGTGCAATGTTCACCACTTATGACAAATGCATCCACTCAGACAGAAATGGCGTTCCCACATGCTTCATATTTTTGGGGAGATTTTAGTGAAATTGCACAAAACGAACATTCGACTCATGCCTGTTTCCATTTGTTATTTTGTGAATTTTGAGAGAAGGCTGCACCATGTGATGATGTCATTTAAGAGCATCTCTTTTCCACAAGACACGCGACTGACTGTCAACCAAAGTGATCATGATTGCTGCTGCTGCTGCTCAGCTTTCATGGTTTGAAAGAACACTGGTCATAATTCACCGCCGACCGAGCCATCATGACAAGGAGAAAGCAACAGAAGATTGTTTATGCGAAGAATAGAAGATAAGGAGTTGACCAAGTCAAGCAGAGCCTCACTAGCACCATCTGCTGGACGATCTCTGTATTTTAAGAGTTGGACAAAAAACTTAAAATGATTGTTCCCTTTTAGTTATATAATATATGCTTTCCATTGATTTTCTTTTTCAGTCCAATAATGATCTTTTTCTTCCCTATTAAATAGCCGAATGTGCGTATATCCTCCTGAGGACCAGCAGGAAGTGAAGCGAACCACACTGCAGAACTGAAGCCTCAGTTTACCATTGCCGACTCAAAGCTTGTGCACTCACACGAGATGTGTTGCTGTGTGTCTATCAGTAATAATCATGGGGTTTTTTTCACACCTGTACTGCACATGCTGATGTTCAACAGTATGTAGAATAGTTTTCATGAATTTATGTGACATATTTAATCACTCTTACAACGAGAGAAGTGTTTTAATATGCACACTAGAATCTGGTAGGTATGGTACCATATCCAGCATGTGTAAGTGTTGCGCTCCATTGGCGCAATGCATAGAAAAAGAAGCCTATAGACAAAAATAACCTTTAAAGCGGTGCTCAAACAGTCGATCACAAAAAAAATATGTGTGTCTATTTGTGTTATTAATATAATATATATATATACAGTATATACATACACACACACACACACACACATAGGTGATGCACTCTCCCCTCTGCTGTTCTGCATAGGACCTAAGACAAGTAATCGCCAAGACAAGCTATGGATACCGCCTCAGAAATGGAGCTACGATCAGCCACGTCCTCTACATGGATGACATAAAGCTGTATGCTAAGAGCAAAAGGGACATAGATGCCCTGATCCACAACCAGGATCTACAGCAGTGACATCAGGATGTCATTCGGTCTCGAGAAATGTAGCCAGATCGTGACTAAGAGAGGCAAGGTAGTCCACACTGAAGGGGTCTCACTCCCTGAAGGAACAATAGCAGACATTGAGGACATCTACAACTACCGCGGTCTACCCCAAGCCAATGGCAACCTCGAACTGGCAACAAGGAAAGCGGCTACGGCCAAATACCTCCAGCGGGTGAGGCAAGTCCTAAGACAGGGGTGTCCAAAGTCGGTCCTCAAGGGCCGCTGTCCTGCCTGTTTTGCAGCTCTCCCAAGAGCAACACACCTGATTCAAATACGTAATCAGAAACGTTCTAATGCTGCTTCAGAGCTGGCTGATGACCTGGATCAGGTGTGTTGCAGCCGGGAGAGCTGGAAAACAGGCAGGACAGTGGCCCTCCAGGCCCGGAGCTGGACATGCCTGTCCTAAGAAGCCAGCTCAATGGCAAGAATAAGACCCGGGCAATCAACAGCTATGCCCTGCCAGTGATCAGATACCCTGCAAAAATAATAAGGTGGCCAAAGGAAGAGATTCAGACCACGGATGTTAAGACCCGAAAGCTCCCAACCATGCATGGAGGGTTCCATCCTAAATTCAGCACCCTGAGACTGTACGCAAACCCTAAAGAAGAAGGATGGGGACTAATGAGTGTGAGAGCCACTGTCCAGGATGAAACATCCAAGCTCCATGAATACATCAAGGAGAAGGCTCCAACGGATGATGTACTCAGAGAATGTCTCAGAAAATGGGGAACAGAGGATGAGGTGCTGGAAGAGAGACCATCATGGGAGGACAAGCCCCTACACGGGATGTCCTATCAGTGGCTAGAGAGGGCTGGCCTGCAGGACAGCACAGAGGCACTCATCCTGGCTGCTCAGGAGCAGGCCCTGAGCACCAGAGCCATTGAGGCCCAGATATACCACACCAGACAAGACCCAAGGTGAAGGTTGTGCAACGAGGCACCTGAGATGATCCAACACATAAGTGCAAGGTGTAAGATGCTGGCAGAAAAAAGCCTACATGGAATGCCATAACCAGGTGGCTGGCATAGTCTACCGAAACATCTGTGCGGAGTATGGACTGGAAACCCCAAGGTCAAAATGGGAAACACCTCCGAAGGTGGTGGAAAATGACCGAGCGAATATCCTGTGGGACTTCCAGATACAGACTGACAAGATGGTAATGGCGAATCAATCGGATATCGTGATCATAGATAAAGGGCAGAGGAAAGCCGTTGTAGTGGATGTAGCGGTCCCAAGTGATGGAAACATCAGAAAGAAGGAACACGAGAAACTCGAGAAATACCAAGGGCTCAGAGAGGACCTGGAGCGAGCCTGGAACATAAAGGTGACAGTCGTGCCTGTGGTGGTCAGAGCACTCGGGGCACTGACCCCCAAACTAGATGAGTGGTTGCAAAAGATCCTGGGAACAACATCGGACATCTCAGTCCAGAAAAGCGCAGTGCTGGGATACTGCACAGAACCCTCAAGCTTCCTGGCCTCTGGTAGATGACCCGAGCTGAATGGGGGACGGACACCACCTGAGTCAACTACTGTGTCAACTGCATTTGGCTCCAATAAATGCATACTTGTTGAATTTTTGACCGATTTTGACATGCATTGGCTTGATCGAAACATCAGACATGCAGTTAGGCTACCAGAAAACACATGCACACACATGCACATGAACGTGTCTGATTGTAAATAGATACTTGAAAATACCGTACTTTTTTTGCCATTCTAATTGCTTTTTCAGAATTGTTTTGTTTATTTAGAAGATAAGTACTGTTTATATATTTGAACTGTCAGACAAGCAAAAAAATATTGCTGCCAAAATTGAGGTTTTACCCAAAATATGGTTAATGACAAAACACTCAATTTCACTTTTTTTTTCCTGAAGAAACTGGATTTTCACATGCCTGTGTTCTATTGTAGATGACCAAATAACGACAAATGGACAAAATATACCGGTAGTTGGGGGGGTTTTTTTTCAATTTTGTTTTTCTGATGAGAGTATAATCTTTCTTTTGGGAGGTTGCATGTCTATATTGCCATAGAAAACACTATTCTGAGGGCCTTCGAAGACAGCTGGCGCTCAGGGGTTTGCCGGGGCCACAAATGGCTGCCACTGAACGAGTTTAGCATTTCTTTGTTTTTTTGCTCTCACATTGTTGAGCAGTGTTGAATCCACTGAAACATAATCAAAAGCTTTGAAAACAAATTCCATTTGAGACATGTCAAAGGTCAAAATTTAAATATAGGCAAATCTTTGATTTTGGTTTGATGTTTTTCGATCTGAGTCCAGGGAAGTCATCCCTCACCAGTCATGAACCTCATCACTCGTCACTGGCAGAGGCATAGCCAGAATATTTTTCCTTTGTGGTGGCCACGGTGATACAACACCTCAGTGAGGGGTGGCCAGGGTTGACCATGCGTGTATTCTCCATTGTACCATCTGCAGTCAGGTTTTCATGAAATAAAATTCACACGAATCCAGCATTGGCCCATCACACTCATGATCAAGTAGAAAAAACAACAACATTTTACTCATCTTAATTTACTAGTTAACGATTTTTCTTATTTCCAAGAAAAGATAAACTCTTTGGAACCATTAAAACAGTTGGCGGATATCTGTTATAACGTCGTTGCGACCGTTTGAAACCTTAAATGAACCTTCATAAAAAATCAATAACCCTTGCAAATTATCGCCGCTCATTGGTTTACGGGCTTTGGGGTTTAAAAAAAACCTTCACTGTTCAAATGGGTTTAATCAAGCAATAATCTGAATCATGAATGATCAATTATAAATTACATTTTTTTTTAAATCACAGCAAATTGGAATTTGATCGAATAACTAATAAATAACTCACACAACATCATTGTAAATTACTCATATTTTTTACATATAGGATGTCATTTAATGAGTGGTACACAATAGGAAGTGTGTAATGCTGTATTTTTTGTTGGTCACATATTTCTACGGGTACATCTCAAACACAAACAGTGCACTGAGTGCCACAGCTGTTATCCATTTATGTTCGTTTAGAAACTTCACAACTCTGAGTGGCACAATTTATACAAACTCTTCATTTCAATTTTGTTATCCCCTGACGAACTAATTAGCGGATTGGTAAAAATAAATAAATAAACGTCTTTGGGGCTGAGAACCTGTCCAGGGCAGATCTCAGCACAATACAGAGTGATTGCACTTTAATCTCTCATCAACTTTCATGAGTAATTGTTCCACTTTGTGTTGGCCAATTCAAGGGAGATTGGGAATCGCGTGTAATAAGTGAGTTTGCACAAAGAAAGCGCATAACAAACATGGGGACCCAAAAGTGATGCAGTTCAACCAATCTGCAGCAAATATCTTAAATGTTTGGTGCAGAAAGCCTGGGATAAGGAATTGGATTACACCAAGTGATTCATAGCGTGCCTGATTAAACAATTATCAAATTGTAGTTTATCAATAAACTGCTTGGACACAAAAACAATGTGTCTGTATTATTGTCTTGAATTGCCCCTTTTTTGTTTTCGTGTGTGTTGTATGATCACAAGGGAAAGCAATTACAACCAAATTAACTTCTATGTATTGTATAGCCAATACTTTCTCTGACTACACTATTACACTGCACACATTCTCAGGCAATATTCTGTCCTATTGTAATTATTTTCTTCACGCTGAGGTTATTTTGTTATAGTTATATTGTCCTACATATACTGCAGGTATTTGAAATTATTCAATTACTGCCAATAAATGTATGAGGGCCATTTGCTTGTTGAAGCACTTAAAAATCAACTTAAATATCTTCCTTTTACAACTCAAAATCTTTTAATCCCCACACTGAACTGTGGTACTCAAATTAACTGGCCCATCTCAGGTATCATTTTATTATTTTATTGTACTGACACTCCTAATTTGAGTAACAAGTATGGACTAAAAGTAACAGGAGTGACTTTTTAGTGTAGAATTAGCAAATTCACAAAACAGAGGCATCTGGTATTCATGTTACGAACATGTCCGATCCCAGCTGCCTTCGGGCATGTCACGTTACGCATGAAGCAGGAAAACGGAACTGCTTCGTACGTAACGGAGAAAACGAAAACAAGCGGATCCCCTAAATAGCAGACACCGACAAGGACTTTGTAAAACAATAATATTTATTATAAACAAAAATCCCGCCTAATAAAACAACAGAAAACACTGGTCTCACAACGATAGCCAGGAAATAAGGAACGCGACAACAGAAAGCGATGGTAAAAACGAGCACCAGGAAATGCGACAACAGAAAACGCTTGCAAAACAACGGCAAGGAAAAATATGTTAAACGAGTACTGATTTACGTACGCTAAGATAATGCTTCCGGTGGGACGACGATAATATAACCAACCGCGAATGGTGTCGAACAATATGTGTAATCATAGGCAATAGCAGTGGCACGGCATGCAATACTCCGGCAATGGGTCGACCGCCGGAGCGCCTAGATATAGCAGGTGCAATCTCTGGCAAATAGGCAGCAGGTGGGCAGGCGGCAGAAGTGAACGCGTGCCACCTGCTGCCGAATACGGATCATGACAGGGCAGTAATCGGCGTACAGCTTGAACCATAGAAAAACAGCCTTAAATACTCACAATCACACCTAGGGACAATTTGGAGTGTGCCATTAACATGCCATGCATGTTTTTGGAATGTCAGAACGAAACCGGAGTACCCGGAGAAAACCCATGCAGGCACAGGGGAGAGCACGCAAACTCCACACTGGAAGGGCCGAGCCGGAATCGAACCCTGCACTGTGAGGTGTGTGTGCTAATCCGTGGGTCACCGTGCCGCCCTGTGGATCATATGATTTGTGGAAAATGTAAAAAGTGAGAAACACGTGAGAAGTGTGTTAATTATTAAGACACCCGGGAACTATTATCTCTTTTTGACCGCCAAGCCTCAGCCCTACACCCACCTCTCACAAAAAAGTCTAATCATCTCTTAGAAAACTGCTCATTAAATCAATGAAAACATATATAAGTATGATGAAGACGATACTTGGAGGATGGCAGGAGGTTTAGCTTGTGCAGTGTAAAGTTAAAATACTCATGGTTTCAACGGAGAGCAAAAGCAACTTCTGAGAAGTGATTTTTTTTTTCCTTTTTTTAATTGAACTGACACAAGTCCACATTTCATGTCAATATGATTCCATACAGTGTTGTCGTGCAGGTTAACATTTTGCTTTCAAGACTAGGTGATTAGATAAATACAATTATAGTGTGTTTACCAATTCTTTTCATGAACTTGTATTTAAGAAGTGCCAAAGCCTAATTAATCAAATCTAAAAATAATTCTGATGACTCGGTAATATTCTACAGTACTTCATTCCATTTTCGACACCTCACCACCTTCATATACAAATTAGTTTATGTTGCTCTGCGATGCATGAGCTTAATGTGGGTTGTCAGCTTTGGGGATTCATGGGATCGACCGAACCCATTAGCCTGAGGATTACTACTGCTGCTATCCTCATTTGATTAAAAATAATAAATAAATACATAAATAAGTGAGAGTATTTTTGACCCTTCTTTTGCCGACTCAACAATGTTGCGTCAACATTATTCGTGGGTTGCACATTTTATACTTCAGTAGTCTGAGTTAGCTAATGAATGTCGCTAATTACCAAACGGCAGAGCGAAATTGTTTGCTGATGTAGTGTGATACTCATTTGTAACACATGCTGCCAGTCTTTAGAAGAACTAACAATGTTAATGAGTTTCAGTGAGACAATCACTAGCTTGGAAAGTGTCTGTTTACTTCAATCTTGAAAATTGATCAATGGTGATTATATGTATCATTATCATAATTATTACATAGATTTAGTTGACAATTATATGGATGACTTAATAACATTATGTTGCATAGTGTAACCCTGGAAGGCAAGGCAGCTTCATTTATATTGCACATTTCATACACAAGGTAATTCAATGTCCATTCATTCATGACCTGATCCGCTCATTCTCACGAGGGTCACGGGCGTGCTGGAGCCTACCCAAGCTGTTTTTGGGCAGCAGGCAGGGATTGCCCCACAGAGACAAATGACCATTTGCGCTCACAATCACTCCTGAGGACAAGTTAGAGTGTTCAATCAACCTACCGTGCATGATCTTGGAACGTGGGAGAAAACCCATGCAGTTACGGGGAGAACATACATATTCCACACAGGGAAGCCGGGGACGGTTTTAAACTCAGGACCTCAGCCCTGTCAGGTGGATGTGCTCACCAGTCGATCACTGTGCCGAGGTAACTCAATGTGCTTCACGAAATTTAAAGTACAACGTTTAAAATCAATTACAAACAAGAGTTGGACATTTAAAAGCAAAATAAGGAAATCAAAACCCGCGTCTTCACGTGTACTTCCCGCTGTCTGATCAAAACATTCGGAAGAGCGAAGCTCCATCCGGGGAGGGGAGGCTGCTCGGAGCGTGTCTTCATCGGACACATGCGGTGAGCGCATAGAAGTGGAACATTTTCTGAGCAGTGGAGCTCGAGCCAAGGAGGCCAAGGTGACTGCTCTTTGCGCCTCTTTCCTTAGAGAGCAAAAATGAGCAGGATTGCGCAGAGATGGGTGAATGGAGTATAACACAACTGGTGAGTAATTAGCATTTTAACGCAGTTAAAAGCTCAAATTTTTTTGCGTGACATGACCCCTTTAAAAACTGTCTTTTATGAAACCTGAGCTTCCAGGGCACGGTTCTCAAGTCAAGTCAAATCAGCTTTATTGTCAAATATACTTTATGTACATTGCACAACATACAGCACAGATGAAATTTCTTTCCTGTCAACCACCTCTCAACATGCAGTGCATGGAAAACACACACAGCTAAAGATAAGGGCAGCGAAACGGAAATGCATAAAACAGATGAATGACAAATATATAAATATAAACAAAACATTAAAAAACAATCAACAGACAACCAAGGGCGCTTGTGATTATTATGATCATCTGCTGCTGACCTGTGTCTTATCTCTCTGTTTTTTCTGCTATATCATGTCTTCGATGTCATTTTAAGCAATCAAACCCAGATCCTATTTTGGCAAAGTGAAGTTTGGCTGGCTCCATGCCTTCTCAGCAGTTTACTTGCTGAGGAGCTTACGTGTAGGATCAAATGTATCCAGAGCGAAAAAATCTCCATAATACAAAAATGGTGTAAAATTGAAAAAAAAAACAAGTTTGAAAGACAGACTGAGAGAATGTCTTTAGACCTCTTTATACTCCGTTGTATGCAGGGACGACAACGGCCGCATTGCATCTCGTGACTGATGTGTTGTGCTGCGTGGCAGGTCTGTGACACGTCGAAAGCACATGCAGAGCACACGTAAGAAATTGTTGCTGCGCTTAGAATGCCGTGTGCATCATCGCTTGTGACTGTTGTGTTTCGTCACATGCTGTGATGGCGTAATACTCAACTTTCCCCAGCTAAGTTCCTCAATACACAAGACCTGTTTAATGGTCATTCATTTGTCACCACAGAGATACGGAGAATCCGCATCACGCGGCTCGTAACTGCTGCTGCAAGCAAGCTAGCATCCTCTAGTCACCTAAGTCCCTTTGTTCGAGCAGGTGTACTCTCGTTTCCTCCCATTTTCCAAAATCATGCACCGTACTTGATTGAACACTTTCAATTGTCCCTCGGTGTAATTGGGGGCGTGAATGGTTGTTTGTCTGTGTGCCCCCTGCGATTGGCTGGCAACCAGTTCAGGGTGTACCTCGCCAACTGCCAGAAGACAGCTGGGATAGGCCACGACCCTCATGAAGCTAAGTGATCAGATAATGGATATCTCGGTACTTACATTGACAACAACTTTACCTTCAGTGATAAGACCTACTGTATTTTCAAATCTTGTAACCAATGCCTCCACCTCCCTCGCAAGCTCTAGTCCTTCAGAGTGAGCAATCACATCATAGAACCAGTGTATAAGAACCTCATAGAGGGAATCTTAACCTTTCATATGGCAATGTGGCATGTTAACTCCACATAAATGGAAGATAACATATTTAAAAACGTCTTTATTCTAAATGCCATCAGGAATGAATGTCTCATGAGATCTGCATATTTTTGTATATGTCACATTTGTCCTGTATTTTGCCTTTAAGATGTGTTGGGTGTCAGTGTTTGTTGATCTGTTCTCTTTTTAAACGTGAGACAAAAGACACATTTTCCACATTATGGATGATAAATCAAACTAACTGAGCAAAATCCAAAATTTGCTGCTCAATGAGACACCACCTTTAAATTACAGCGCATAATCTACTGTTCAGCACATGTAGATTGGTTTGAACAATCACATAAACACTTCTCGTTTTCTCCAATTGACACATTTGCACAGATTGTCATTCTTTAATGATTGCCATGCTTTATGCTTTATGTGCGTAGGTGACCACTGACGGTGATGTCAGCTCTGTGTCTGTGTTCCCGAGGATACTGTGAAAACAGGACTCAATGATTCACCATGTTTTACATGTGAAACTGTCAGAGCTTCTTAAATTGTATACTTTCGCGCGCAAGCACGGATGCAAACACACTCGCATTTGGTTATTTGTCAAGCTGTATTAGCCAATTTCAAATGTGTTGGGCACATTTGTTATGGGGTAAAATAAAATCTTTGACTTGTGTTACGAAAACATGATTGAATTTTAACTCAATGGGCAGACAGCTTGTTATGTAAATAAACTAAAGCTCAATACTGCAACCGTCATTCGGGCTAATGACACACTTTTATATTGTAAATTACTCACTTATCTACTCACCCACATCTGAACACACATGACAAATTTCATAAAGTTAGTGAGTGTATACTGTTTTGTGGAAGCTCCTCCCAACTAGACCTCAAAATAAAATGATCTCACTCATAGCTGACATTCTGGAAATCTGTAGAATTTCCATGTTAATCTAATCAAATAAGTGAATGACCACAGGACATGCATCTTTAGGTGGTGTGGAAATGTACAGGTGTTCATTCGTTATGGGAAAGGAAGTCAGTGGCATGGTCCCAAACAAAGAGCTGGACCATATGACATTAATTGGGTGATGGGAAGTTTGCAGGTGATTATACATTCATCAGGCGCACCAGTATGATCTTAATTTACAAAACAAGGTGACTGTCATTCTCCAATGATGAGCCTTTTTTCAGTGAAAAGTTAGTCATGTTTAAAATAAATAAGAAAATTCTGGTGACAAAATGGGACTGAAAAATGAAGACTTGAGTTAGTGACGGATCAGTGAGCACTGAGCAAACTTCTCTCCGTCGTGGACAATCATTCACATGGTCATTGCGACACTCTGCGGCAAAAGAGGAGCACTTTCTCCAATAGACTTATTTTGTTTTTAATGGGAGAAAAAATTACATCCAGGTTCCTTTACTTTGCTGACGCAAACAGTTTTGATAATGTTTTCTCTTTGTGAGAAAAACTAAATGCACGGGGAAAAAAACAAAACCATTCTCGAACAGACTTAGAATTGCACTTTGACTGTCTCAAAAGAATGGACTTGGGGCCGATAGTTGAAGTTGCTATCTCTCTAGATTCCTTTGGGTGTCTGCATATGTTTTGTTTTTTCTTAGCGATCATATTATTTTTGCCGTGGAGAGAAGTTTTGTGGACGTCATATTGTTTCAATAAAACAAATTCACAAAAACATATTCCAAAGGGTATGTCGTCATACAGAAAACACAAATAGTTTGGGCTTTTCCAAAATGTTTCATACTGTGACATGGATAAATGTTGGCTCCAAGGGGCTTGAAAAACAAACAAACAGATAGATAGATAGATAGACAGACAGACAGACAGATAGATAGATAGATAGATAGATAGATGACTGTGTGAAATTATGACCGCATTCTCCATTAAATGCTTTATTAAAATGCAAGTTCTAGTTTTTGAAGATAGAGTATGTCATCAGCTGGAAGGAAATTCTGCACCTTGTGACAACAAGATAGAATCTTGTGCTGATAGCTCAAAGGAGGGTTCATGGCATTGTCTCAGGAAAACTAATTAACTGATGCATTCCATTTCATCAGAGTCTGGGGAATAATCAATCACACTCTGAGGCAAATACAAAATATAGTACTCATGTAAATTAAAGTCTCAGAGAGCTCCGGGCTCAGCATAGATCATTTTCAGTCACCTATTAACTTAAAACATCACAACTCTTTTAATGTGAGCCAGCGCCTTAACCATTGTGAGCCTAAGGTCAGTGATTCAAGACTTTTTTCCCTTAACTTCTCAAATCAAGGGCAATTTTTCAGTTATACTGCAAGTAAGTATATTGCTGTGTATGTTATGTATACACAGTTGCAAGAAATAGTATGTGAGCCTTTTAACAACTGGTTGAAAGAGTGTGAGAAAAGAAGCAGGCTTTGGTTGAGTGCAGACAGCATCTGTCGTGGGCCTTCGTATCATTCGTCAACTGTACTAAGCTACCCTGAACCGGTTGCCATGCAAACTCCACACATGACGGCCGGGGCCTAGAACTTGCACGTCTGCACTGCGAGGCATACGTGTTGACCAGTCAACTACCGTGCTGCTATCGATCGATCTATCTATCTATCTATCTATCTATCCATCTATCCATCTATCCAATAACTAATCTGCTTATCCTCACAAGGGTTGTGGGCATGCAGGAGCCTATCCCAGCTTTCTTCGAACAGGAGGTGAAGTGTGCACCCTGGAGTGGTTGTGTGTGTGTGTGTATTATATACTGCATATATATATATATATATATATATATATATATATATATATATACACGTATAAATATATATAAAACCAAGAGTGGTTTCAGGTACTGGTTCAAAAGTGGAACACTGATTAACCACCTTCTCTACATAGATGACATGAAGCTGTATGCTGAGAACGAGTGTGACATTGACTCCCTGATTAACCGCGCAAAGATATACAGCAAAGACATAGGAATGTCATCCATTCTAGATAAGTGAAGGCAAATTGTATTCATGTGAAGGAAGATAATCACTACCAAAGGGATTGAACTACCTAAAGCCAGCATAGCACATGTGCAAGACAGCTACAAGTCTCTTGGAATTCCACAGGCAAATGTCAATCATTAGGAGGCAGCCCAGAGGGTGGCCACGGTCAAATACCGAAAGAGGTTGAGGAAGATCCTGAATAGTCAGCTGAACGGCAAGAATAAGATCCAGGCCTTTCACACCTATACCTTTTGCCAGTAATCAGAAACCCTGCTGGCATAGTTTACTGGCCACTGGTAGATATGCAAGCACCTGGGCTGAAAGACAGCACAGGGGCACTACTAATGGCAGTACAAGAACAGCCCCGAAACAAAACATCAATTGAGGGATAACCAGCTAGCCGGAATAGTGTACCAGAACATCTGGACCAAATATGGATTAGAGGTCCCAGAATCAAAATAGCAGACATGTCCCAAGGGGGTTGAGAACCACTAGGTCAAGATCCTGTGGAACTTCCAGATCCAGACAGAAAAGCTGGTGAAAGCCAACCAGGCTGTCATAGCGATTGTGGCTAAACATCAGAAGTCAGCAATCATGACAGATGTAGCGATCTCAAATGATAATAACATCTGGAAAAAAAAGGAAGAAAGAAGAACGACAGAAAATATGCAGGGTAAAAGCAACAGTGGTGCCACTAATGATCGGGGCACTGAGGTGTTCTCCCCAAGCCGGATGGATGGCTCCAACAGATACCAGGAACAACATATGAAATCTCCGTCCAGAAGAGTGCAATACCAGGAACAACGAAGATCCCCCACAGAACCCTCAGGCTTCTAGACCTTGAACTCTGGGAGAGAGAGAGAGATATAGATATATATATCGATATATATTTACATATATATTTTTTTAAATTCAAGAGTCCAAAATTTTCAAACAATATAAAACCACACAGTGGCATTTTGACTTCTAGTGCTTATGCAATGCCAAAGGGACTATGTATTTAGGGGCACTGACTGTTGATATGAGAGAGGAATCAAATTTTGACACATGGGTAAACTGTTTTGGGAGAGATATGAGATTTTGCATATGATCCATGGTGTTCTGCTGAACCATTCAGGCTTTTTTGGCAAAAGGACAAAGTGAATGCAAATGAACAAAAACGATTCAGAGGGATGTTTGCAATTTTGGTGGCGCTGGCTCCTTTTATGAAGGAGGGATCTAGTTTGAAGCAATTTGGGGAAAGATTTGAGCTTTTCCGAATGAGCTACATTGTTGTGCGGAGCTGCTAGAGTATTTGGCCAAATTATCTTGGAGTATTAAGAATGTCATTTCTGTTTCAAGAACGGAGCCAAATCAACAGAAAAAAAATTGCATTTCCATTTCATCATTTCAATTGGAATCATGACCTCAACCTAACATTTTTTGAAGTGACAAACAGGCTCACGGAAAGAACCAATTAAGTTCTTCACTTTAGGTTCCAATGTACTTTTTATTGACACAGATTACTCAATTTGTACATCACTTTTCTCTTCCCTTTCCTACATACTGTGCATACATACACACAGACAGACAGACCGAATCGACAGACAGACGCATAGAAGGACAGATGGATAGAGAGAGAGATAGATACGACAGATGGCTATATGGCTAGCTAGATGGAGTGTTTTTCGTTTTCTACCAAGTAGGCATTGGGGTGATAAGATTTTCATCTAACACATGCCACCATTCGAGAGCCAGCCATCTACATACATAGACCCGTTGGCAGAGTTCACGGCAGATGGTATACATGAGACTTGGTGAGAATCACAAGTTCAGCTATGCAGAATGACCATCGGCATGGAAAACAATTTGGTGAGATTTATCTTATTGATTTTTATCTTGCAATTTATCCAACCTTTAGTTATCCAGGTAAGGCAATTGAGAGCAGCTTCTCATGTTCAATCCTGAACTGGCTGCAGACAAGCAGAGTAAGACAAAGCCAAAATCAAAGCAAATAAAAATAAGTACGACAGTGTTTGAGAAATTGTGATTCATGTACACAAAATTGATCATTAAATAAAACATTAATATGTACTGTACATCCAACTAATAATAATACAACAGTGCTCTTGTGCCAATAAATGTCACAGGAGCAATGTCACTGGTTTGCTTTGTTCGAGAGATTGGGGGAAACAAACAATCAGCAAATATTACTACAATTTTGAATTTGTGTATGGTTTGACCTTATAAAAGCAATAGCCATGTTTTTTTGGGGGGGAAGAAGCCCGATGTATTCTTATCATGAGTTTTAAATCACAAATAATGCAATTCACCAAACACAAAAGCCCATTATAAAATCTTGAAATCGGTAACCAGGAATACAGCTCAGACCTTTTGGCATCAACAGTTCACATTGTCCTTACTTCTCCCCACAAATATTTGTATACTTCCCCCTCAAGAGTTCCCAGTCTATAGATTCAAATAATTTAAACCAGACTGTATTGCAGTGCAGATCAGGCTAGACATAAATCTTCCCTCAGAGCAGTTTGTATTGACTGCCGCCTACGCTCTGCTGTAAAAATTACTGCACTATCGACCACACAGGTGGATCCCAGAAGGATAAGGCGTTGGGAAGATTCCAGACAGACCACAAATTTTTCCCTACAGTCTTCTTTCCACAGGTCGTATCTGTTCACTCAGTGTCTGGTTGGTAAGGGATCCTATGACAGCAGCATTGACATTTTTTTCTGTGACATGCTCAGAACCATGTTCTGTAATTCAAATCGTTTGGAATGTGTTGCAAAAAAAAACTGTCAACACAAAATGTGAATTATTGTATGATGTAGGTATTGATTAATTCCTGCATTTTTAGTTATGCCAAGATGTGGAAAAACGCACAAATGAATATGCAAAATGATCAATCGTCTACTCCTCATGTCAATCCTTGACGCTAGTAATTTGAGGTTGCGCAGCCTCCTAATTACCTCTTGCCTCTGGTTTCTATTTCTATTCTTTCTAGTCAGTGTCTCTTTGTGATATCCCTTTCTAATTACTGTCATCTCACACTCAGAGGTGTCAAGAATGTGACGGCAAGCAGTAATGACTGGGTGAAAAGCAACATTCACCTATTCATCCCTTACCCCATCGCTCTTGTAGTTTGCATCCAATTGGCTAGAGTGAATCTGCATCCTTTCGTATTCTCTGGGCCAATTACAGTGTGTGTGAGGGAATCTAGGGATGAGGATTCGAATGATTGTGACTTGACATCGGATAGACCTGAGTCGTGTTTTGATGACTTGACTATTGCCGCATTCCATTTGAGTTTGGAGTAGAGAATGTCAGAGTTCTTAGTCAACATTTTCAACGGTAAAACCCACCCAAGTCAGATTTCCAACTTGTAAAGTCGGACACCACTCACTATTCTCAAGTTGGCTTTCAAGGATGTATGTCCTGATTGTGAAAAATAAGTACAAGGTCCTGGAATGCTCTCTTTATTACCGCTTCAGACTTTTCTTTCCTAATTAAATCAGCCATATATGTAGTATCATTCAACGTATTTACTGTATATGTATATATGGTAATATTGATGGATTACTTTTTCACATGATATATGCAAACTATGGACGTTGCAACCCATGTTAACAATGGCTATCGCTAGCCTTGTAGATTGGTGCCAGACATGTCGTCTTCACTTTATTTTTTCGCGACCTGTTTGTTTACTGTGGAGAATGGTTAAATATGTATTACGTCGCAGTGAATGACCTTTGGACGAGGGATGCACATTCTGAACATTGTTTGGACCAATCAAATAATGTTTATCTATCAACAACCATGTCATATCGCTATTCTGGATATAACTTTTTTTTCCTAAGGTACTTGTGATGTTTAAAAAAAAAATGAGGGAAATAGCTATGATGTAAACTGTGATTTTTGAATATATGTTGGCAAACACTGCTCTACTCATTTTGATCTACCTTTCTGAAACTATCTAGTTCATGTCACAAAGTCAAAAAGTGAAATGAATTGAAGTACGGCTTAGTGAATGGAGGTAACGAGGCCGAGCCAAGAGCCCGGTGTGTGGAGTGTGGATCAATGTTATCCAACGAAGCACTGAAGCATTCAAAACTTAAGCGCCATGTAGCAACCAAACATTCACCATTCGTAGGAAAGTCTCAAGAAAAAAGATAATGGGCTGCAGCTTCAAAGAAGCCTATTGTGACAATGACAAGCAGCTCTAAAATTGCTCTGAAAGTCAACTACCTCGAAGCCAGATGGAGTTAGAAAGTGCTCACTTTAGTGGATGAGATGCTTCTATCTGGCGCTGTGGAGTTGTGCTGTGATTGGAGAGACCGCTTCAAAAAAAGCTGCATTATGGGTCACCACATCATGGACATTGCTTCTGAGATTCAAAATCAGCCTCCAGTTCTTCCAGTTTTTCTCTTTGCAACGGGACAAGTCCACCAAAGTCACAAAAGGCGCACTGCTTTTCGTTTTTGTTCGTTATTGTTGGGACAGTAGTTTGCATTAAGACACCACCTTGTGGCGAGAGCTGGATGAATAATTACTGTATAACATTTGATGGCCTGGACTGAAAGAATTGTGTTATGGTGTGCAGCAAAGGTGCGGTGTCAATGACTAGCAGGCATGACGGTGTCATGAGGCAGATACTTGATGCTTACCAGAAGCTAAATAGACACACCATTGTTTCTCGACATAAAATTAGACATGAAGACTCGTGCAGAGATGACTTAACTGTGTGTTTCCAGCACAGGAATGCTGACATCTTTCTATGAAGGTAAATCAATGATCCGTGAGGTGATACAGCCAAAACGTATGTGACCCCCCCGCAAAAAAAAAAAGAAGAAAAAAAATCAGCTGTGGTCTGGTGCTTCTGATAGAAGTTTGATTCTCCACAGAATGTGCCTCCTGTTGATTTAAATATGTGTCCCATTTCATGTTCGGATGCAGACCAATTGCTGAGAAAAGTTTATCCCATCTCAATGGGTTTCTTGGTTTACTGCCAATACACAAAGTATACTTAAAGGAAAACATTTTGTATATGTATATATATATATCTATCTCTATATACAGTATATATATACTGTATATTCATTCATCTTCCAGACCGCTTTGTCCTCACTAGGGTTGTGGAGGGTGCTGCAGCCTATCCCAGCTGTCTTCAGGCAGTAGGCGGGGGACACCCTGAATCAGTAGCCAGCCAATCGCAGGGCACACAGAAACGAACCACCATCCGTGCTCACACTCACACCGAGGGACAATTTGGAGTGTTCAATCAGCCTGCCATGCATGTTTTTGGAATGTGGGAGGAAACCGGAGTACCCGGAGAAATCCCACGCAGGCCCGGGGAGAACATGCAAACTCCACACAGGGAGGGCGGAGCTGGAATTGAACCCGGTACCCCTGCACTGTGAAGCCGACGTGCTAACCATTGGACTACCGGGCCCCTCTCTCTCTCTCTCTCTATATATATATATATATATATATGTGTGTGTGTGTGTGTGTGTGTGTGAGAGAGAGAGAGAGAGCACCTGGACATGATCTGCTTGCATGTCTTTACAAAGCTTGGCAAAGATTTTGAGTTCACAGCATTATTTTTCATGACGTTGATTGTTTTCATAAGATAATAAGATAAGATATCCTTTATTTGTCCCGCAATGGGGAAATTACAATCAGAATTCAGAAAGGAAAAACGCTGGGTAGGGAGAGGGAAAAAAAAAACACGCTCGAACTATCCTCTTCCGAGGATAATTTAAGTCCAGGATAAAAAAGACCCTAGCACATGAATAAGCATTAGACAGTTACAACAAGTCACAAGACATAACATGTATAAGGGGGGATGAATGGGGAGGGGGGGTAGGGTAGGGTAACCGTGACCCGTCCGAAATGACCAGCTGCACGGATTCACACGAGCGCTCTGCATGTCGAACCACGTCACGGGGGAAAAAGAATCGGAGCGATGAAGACGGTGATAACAAGGATGTGTATGCGCGTGTGGTTGTCCAGTTATGTATGTGTATGCGTGTGCAGGTCATAGCTGCTTCATCGAGGTCTGCTCATCATGAAGACAGTCCCGGCTTATCAGTCCATGGCCGAGAAGGAGGGTGGTTGGTGGTGGAGGGCCCTAGACTCCATGCGTATTTCCATCCAGGGGAAAGGCCAGATAGCATTGTTTGTTTTGGAGAGACGGCCGCCAACAATTCCAGACAGCCTTGAGTCCTTGGTCTGTATCTCTCACTGGCGCCGATCAGCCAATCCTCAATTCCTTTTCGAAGCGAAAATTCCAACGTCTCCATGGTATTATCGATCGCGCGGAGTCGCTCCAAACCGCAACAATATTGCGATTGAGCTCAGTCACCGCTTAAGTCTGAGTGTTGGACATTCGCGCCAAGCCATCCAGAGTGACCGGCAGCTTCTTCACTTCCAATAGAGCTGCTCCCGTCGGTTGAATTTTGCGACAGAACAGCAAGCTGCCAACACCAAACAGCAGCATACCTGTTATCAAAAGGCCAATAATGTAGATGTCTTCCACGTCCTCCACGGACAGTACTGTCAGGCACACCGGTCTCCACTTTCTCCATGGATCCAGGGCGTATCCGGCAGCAAGTGTCCCCGGAGGGCAAGCAGGCTCCCCACTGCCTGCTCTTTCCGTCGAAAAAAAATTGTCAATTACATCGAGAGACCAGCCAACTAATTCCATGGTTAGTTCTTCGGATGAAAACACGGTAGGAGGCTAGGGAAAAAGTTGGACAAAAGACAGCA
The DNA here is from genome assembly GCF_054856545.1 of Hippocampus guttulatus. Taxonomy (NCBI): domain Eukaryota; kingdom Metazoa; phylum Chordata; class Actinopteri; order Syngnathiformes; family Syngnathidae; genus Hippocampus; species Hippocampus guttulatus. The sequence goes on along the minus strand of NC_141264.1, from coordinate 8,812,314 downwards.
CAAAAAGACTAAGTGGCGAGCAGGGAAAAAAAAAGGTGGGGGGGCAGGGAGCAGAGCAGAAGCGTCCGCCTTCGTCGAGAGCCAAGCGAATGAGTATCATATTTACATGCATAACCGTGTGGAACTCTGTGTCATTTTTATGTTACAAGGTTTAAATGTGCTTTATACCGGCTTTTTCCTCCACTGTAACAGCCATTTTTAAGTGCTTAGGTTACAAGAATATCACGATCCTCACTGCCACCACCCTGTTGAGTGCAAAAGCCAAAAAACATATTCTGGATAGACCTTTTGCTGTCACCCTTGGGAATGATCCGCTCTGATTGCATGAAAATGCCGATATATGGCTTTTATTGTGAAGCTAGTGAGAAAAAGGAATGGCTATTTGTCTTGTGTCATTTCAGTCTTAATATGTCAGCAACTGTTAGAGGAATCTATGAGCAAAATTGTATCATGTTTAAAGTTTCATTTAATTTGGGCACATCGAAGCGTTTGGGTGCGTATCCAGCACCCCCAAATGCCTGCACACAAAGGCGCCGGCCATCTGGCCGAGGGACTGTTGAAGTCCACAATTAGCACGTCAATACAGGTGGACAACCACAGGGGAGAAGGCGACACTCGGTCACAAAAGGGGAATGAATAATTCGGGAACAGAGGTTGAGCAACAAAAGACGAGTTGAGAACACCCGTCGCGCCCAGACGACATTGACCATCCGCAAAGTCTACAACATGCTAATTCGATGTAGACCAGCCAGAAAAGGCGCCAATGTACTGGTGGTTCAAGTTGGAAAAACAGGTAACCAATCACTACCGAGGAGCCGGACCGGGGTGCGGCATGCAAACATCGGGGGCAGTGTTTTTCTTGTATTTTGCATATGTTACAATAAAATGTCGAACTCGCGGTGGCGGGACTGAGAGTGTGATCGCGGAGCAACTAACCGTCATTCGCTCTCAGAGATCCGCTCCCGCCGATATTGAAGAAAATTTTCCTGTGTGCCGAGTCATTTCTTTAACTTTGTCCGAGAAAATCTCTGACAGAAAGTCATGGTGAATGACAGAAGAAACAACAGGTTAGACTCAGTATATCTGTTCAGTGAAATAATTACAAATGCTGCCTCTGACAAACTGAGTGTGTTGTCGAACGCAGAACTTGGTCAGTCGGAATCACTTCCTTGTAAGCTGGTGTATCTCAATATCAAAATCTGCTTTTGTGCTTGAATAGCCAAGAGGAATAAGGCCTTGTTCGGATCAAACACCAAATCTTGCTTCGCCCCTGGCTTGCCTTTGTTCACGGGGGTACTGCCCAGGGCTTGCTTTGGCAGAGAAGAGGAGGGAGTCATCCTCCTTCTCTGAAAGTTCGAACATCAGTTGTCAATCGGGTGTACAGTGATTGTATTATTTTGGATGATAGTTCAACAACTGTAAACAAGTCAGGACACTCAGCAAATAAACCATCATTCTTGCTCTCCATTCACCAAGCCTGCTCTTTTTTTGGATTTGTCCTGGCCAGAACTGGAAGCTGGCTGTGTTGTCTACCTCAAGGGTCTGACAGGCCGCAATGGTATTGTGCTACAATGTTTAATGTCACCACACTCTTTGTTTCTCTTTGCACTTATGCTGCTGCAGCGTGTGATGTCGTAAAAACATTTTCGATCACAATGCTGCTTCGAGTTCACATTTACAAACCACAGCTTAATGGGCAAAAAAGCACATTTTTTGCTTCAAATATTTTATCTGAGCCACCAGGCACACATTTGCGTCTGACCACGTGCATTGAGTATAGATGGAAAATCACGACCAGAAAGATTCAACTTGTGTTCAGTTTGGCCGCTGCATTAGAGAAACAGCTTGGTGTGTTTTCTCCTTGTAGTCCATAGGTATCAAACTCAGGTGTTTTCCAAGTCTCCCTGTTGCAACACACCTGATTCAAATGAACAGGTTCAATATCAGGCTTCCGCAGAGCTTGCTGATGATCTGATCATTTGAATCAGGTGTGTTGCAACAGGGAGACTTTGAAAACATGCAGGCCAGCGGCCCTCCAGGACCGGAATTAATCACCTGTGTTGTAGTCTAACAGATAAAAACTGGCACATTTGATCAAAAATGAGTTAAATGATTCTTTCAGTTTGCATTTGCCCAAAATATGAATGAGTTTATGAACTTCGTTCATGCAACCTTCGTTCATTGAACTCGTTCAGGTTCGAACTGGCCATAAATAAAAAGAAAGATGTCTTATCCACTGTCATGTTTTGTATAAAAGTGGGTTCCCCAGACGGCAAGAAGTATTTTTTGCCACATCAGCATTTACAGGACACTCGACTGTTCTTCAGTTTTTTTAGATCACATCATCATGGGGGAACACAACTGATACTGTTCACAAGGTTAGAGAACATCTCTCCACCAAAACACACCTGTCGGAAAACAAAAAAATCCAGTCTTTCAAAATACTGTGCAGACAATACTTCAGGTTTTGAGCATGGATACCAGCAAATCGGGGCGCGTCATATACATGAGTACATGGTAAAATCAGCTTTTGAAGGGTGATTTGGGGGGTGAATATAATATACAAGTATATATATAAATTGTTACTTGCAGACATTGTGTCTCCTGTTGGCCAGGTGATCAGCATCTTTGGCAGTTGTAAGCATCAAGACGTTGCAGTTTATGCATTTGCTAATTTGCCGACAGCATGAAAAAAAAAACAATCCTCCATTAAGCAGCACTGAAGTGAAAGAAACCTCAAGATGTGTTTCACCTGACAGAACTAAAGGAAAACAGGCTTTGCTGCATCACTGAAAAGATTTACATTCCCATACTGACAAAATGCTGTAAGAATTATCCGTCTCACAGAGCAACAGCTCCTAAAAACACTGTAATTTGCATGTCGTGTGAGTACCACGGGATTTGCACCAACTGCTTTCAGAAGTTTATTTTCAATGTGTTACAGTCTGTGGAACTTTGTTTGCTGTGTGGGTTAAAATTTTCAGTAATGTGTCTCCCCTGGTAAAGTAAACACAGAGCTCACCGGAGAAGCTTATTTGTTATCCGAAGGCAGTGGTCCCCAACCCCTGGGCCGCGGACCGGTACCGGTCCGTGGGTCATTTGGTGCTGGGCCGCACAGAAAGAATAACTAACTTACATTACTTCTGTTTTATTCATTTCGGAATCTGAAAGATGTTTTATTTCGAAAATTTACAGGATTCTCCGTTACATCCGTCTACAGTATGTCATTCTTGACGCAGGTCAAGGCGCACTTCTCGGTCACGCGATAGGTTACTGCTGAAATGAAACCCGGGAGCTAGCAAAATGAGTAAAAAACAAACGTCTTTGGGAAGGGGAAAAGGCCCAGCCAGGAGACAGAAGAGGAGCCTACGACTTCCAAGAAAAAGAAAGCTACATTTAATTGACAATATCCGGAGTCCTATTTCAGATACAGCTTTATCTCAACGGGAGATTCCAACGCATCAAGCCCACTCTCTGCATAATATGCGGCGATGGTGAGTTGTATTTTTCATTTGCTTTGTATCTTATTTTGAAGGCAAGTTTAAACGTGACCACACGACCAGAGAGTGTTGCGGCCAGATAGGACGCTCCTTTTGTCATGAATCGTGTTTATGATTGTTTCGAAAATACCATCGTTTTCATGCAGGTCATATTATATTATTTTGTTGTATTTATCTGTCACACCTTCAAGACCGGTCCCTGAAAATATTGTCGGACATTAAACCGCTCAATGGGGCAAAAAAGGTTGGGGACCGCTGTCCTAAGGGGCACATGATGCTCAAGTGTGATGTAGAGTACAGTTTTACTATTTTACATACAGTCCTCTACATTGTGTATATAAACAGATACCATTCATGCTCACATGTCTCCTTTATTAAAATAATAATAAGAATAATACTCCTTTTACATTTTCATCTTTAAAAAAATTAAGCATGTCATTTGTATAATTGTATATTTTCAATGAGAAAATGGTCCAGCCGTATTCTCTTCCCCATCGAGCTAAATTGATTTTCAAAATGTTGAAAATGTACCACTTATGTACCACTGCACACACAGGCAGTTGTGTGTCTTTCTCTTCTTGACAGCTGGTGGCATTCTGTGTTTCTATAAAAGCTGTCATTCTGTCAAGCGGTATGAAAAATAGCAGGACAGGAAAATATAGTGGGATGGTGCATGTTATAAATGCTGGGAACAATCAATAAGGGAGTTGTGAGGTTAAACAATTAAAACTTGTTTTAGAATAGATTTCTTCTGGGACCAAATTGACTCAGTGATGTTTCATTTTTGTTGACTTTCTGCTTAAATCACCTGAGATCAACATAGTTGTAAATGCGCTAGATGGTGACAAAATGAAATGTACCATTACATGATATTAGCGCGAACATGCCATAACTATCACCTAGGCCTGCTTATTGGAGGTCTCTCAACAATGATTACTCTGAGTTTTGGTATATGTTAAGAGATAAACGAGTTGAGATTTGTCAATAAAAATGTTTGTCTTTGGGTCAAAACTGAGGCTGACCAAGCCATGAACTCCGCGATTGTGACATGAAACATGGAAGCAAGTTATTGGGGACTGTCCCCATTAAGTTATTTCACAGTTATAGTCCATTTTAATCTGTGAAAAAACTCATAGTGACTGAGAACTAAAAAATGAATTTAAATAAGTTGAGTAAGGGCTCCTGGTTAGCACGTCTGTTTCACAGTACAAAACTCACGGGTTCGATTCCGGGTCCGGCTTTCCTGTGTGCAGTTTGCATGTTCTCCTCGTCCCTGCGTGGGTTTCTTCGGTTTCCTCCCAGATTCCAAAAACGTGTACTGTAGGTTATTTGAACACTCTAAATCACATGTGTCAAACTCAAGGCCCGGGGGCCAGATCTTTTATGTGGCCTGCGAAGGCAAATCATGTACATTGACTTCATGTTTCTTACAAATTGTCATCACTTCACAACGCTGACATATGAGATACAGCAAGATTATTATACTTTTTTTTTTTTGTCACCAATCCACCCTTTAAAATAAATCAAAGCAGAGTTGAACAAAAAATGTACTGGCCTCTGATTTCAAAAGTAGTTATCCATCAATGTGTTGTGCAAAAGTGATAACATAAAGTGATCATACATTTACATGGGTTCACAGTCATAATGGCCCTCCGAGGGAAATCAGAGCTGGAACATCGCACAATGAGTGTGATATCCCTGCTCTAAATTGTCCCAAGGTGTGATTGTGAATGGCTGTTTGTCTTTGAGTGGCCTGCGATTGACTGATAGCCAGTTCAAGGTCTACCCTGCCTGCTGTCTGAAGCACGCCCGCAACCCTTGTGAGGATAAAGGGGTTCAGATATGGGGTGGATGGATATCCGGAAAAATCCAGTAAATGACAAATTTGTAAACATAAACATCAATGATCTAGTGAAAATATAACTTTCACTCGGGCATTTCACACGGACAAGTTGGCATGTAAATTTGCATAGGGGTGGAAAGGCAAATCAACTATACAGTTTCAATAAGCCTGATGTCCATATACCGTACGCCAATCATTGCCGTACACACGCATCTACCCAAATTAGTTCCCCATGGTAGTAGAAAAAGCACCTGCATTGAATCGAAAGTACAGCAAAAGCATGCATCATTGAAATGATCTTAATATGGCACATTAAAGGTGCAAGGACCATTAAATAAGGAAAATGATGGGCAGTAATGCCGATGTGAGCTGCATTTTAACCGATGGAGGAAAGAAGCAGCCCATGCCAACCGTACTTATTTATTACTATTCATTTCATAAATGTGTAGTGTAGTTGTCAATCCACATTTTGACCGTGTGTGTGTGTGTGTGCCAGCAGGTTGTTTCAGTGAATGTAAACAATGATATTGCATATGAATCACTTCAATTGTACATATAAACAGATCAAATAAAACAGATTAATAGATTATTATTAAAAATAAATTGAATTTAAGATAAAATACTACTGTGTTTCTGAATCCAGATGCAGCCAAATGCGACCTTGAATTTAAGAATTGGACAACAAAAGGGATAACAGCTCAATGCAAGATAATGAAAGGAGGAAAACTTCTTTTGTTTTGAAATACTGAGTCAAAACGATGACCTTGAATGATAGGAATCCTACCGGTACCTCCAGATGCGAAATTATGTTGACACGAGGAAATGCCGTTCCACCATTTGGCTCCAGCGTCTCAGGACTAGAAAGCCGTGCAGCATCAACACTGTGTATGGTGGGGGATGTTTTGAGTCGGTGGGGAGAATATTTCAAAGACCTCCTCAAATCCAACGACACACATTCTCAAAAGGGGATAGTGTGGAAAATCTGAGACGGGCTCTCCTATCTCTGGGGTTTAGGTCCCCGAGGTGGTTTTAAAGCTCCTCCATGGCAGGGTCACAGGAGTGGATGAGATCCACCCAGAGTTCCTACTGGTTATGGATGTTGTAGGACTGTCCTGGATAACACATCTCTTGCCTTTTCAGTAGCATTAGTTTTGTTGTCAAGCACGATTTGTCAGACATCCTTTGTTGTATCAAAAATAAACTTCCTTGTTACACACATTACCATGTGCATGGATGAATAGTACATCAATGCTGTATACAGATTGCCACCTGACTCTGGATCGAGGGCGTGAGACTGAAAATATTGCTCTTACATCATTGTTACTGATGACTGTTTCGTGGTTGGTGTGCGTAGCAGCCGGCTTTAGGACAGCATCATGAAAGGGGTGCAGCACCCACATGGGGAGAGGCGGGGTTTTAGTGAGCCAGCTGTCTTAAGGTTCGAAAAATAGCCACCAAAATAACTCATATTTCATGAGAAATTATAACGCCATTGTGCCAAAGTTAAAACCATGTATAATCATGCACTGTATATACTGTAACTGTGGTTTATCGTGGAAACCTTAAAATAGAGTGATACAGACCCCTTAAATATGGTCAAACTGTACTACAGAGATCAATTCAGAATTTTCAATGATTTCTGCTTCAATGTCGTGTAAAATGTTACTTTTGCCAAGATCGAGATGATTTTTGAGAGGATCTGAAATGTTTAATATGGAGTTTCCAGCTGATTTTATTGTCAGCCATTACCCCCAGAACTTTAATCTCATCTCCTCTTTCTTTATGTAAACCTTCTATTTGTAGTTCTAGGGAGTTTCTTACTTGTTCAGCAGAATTTGCACGGTGTCCCTTGATGGCATGAGTTCTTCCTCCAATAATCTAAGATAGTTTAACCCCACCAATAGTCATAATCACATTTTCACAGATTTCTTTCTCTGGTGCAAACCGGTTGATGGTTTTGCACACTTGATGCATATTGCTCTTTCTTCTTATCGGTCAGTGGCAGGTGCACGAATAGAGATATTTTTCGCATGGACTTGCTCATGAAAGATTACTCATAAATACAACTGTGAGTGATTGATTTCACTAGGACATCAGTGGGTGGAAGTGGGCTGCAAGTGAAGCTCTGTGAGAAATTCAGTTTGGTTGACATTGAAATGGGCCGAATTGTGATGATGTAACTGGGTCAGAGCACCTCCAACACTGCAGATCCCGTGGGTGTTTATCATCGGTAGTGGATAGTGTCGACCCAAGTTTATGTTGGCCTGTGACAGGTTTGGTGAAGTTTAATTAAATGCGGTGGATGCCACTGCAGTATTTGTTTGAAGATGTGTGAACGTTATCTGGTGCACACCATACAAATGTATACCAAGACAGCCGGGAAACGTTGGTCTTGGGCTGAACGTAACAAAGCCCTCGGTTGGTTCAGCAATTCACGGATCATGGTCAAAATGAAACATGGAAAATAGCTAAATCACGTCACGGAATGCTTGCATTTAGTACACTACACATCTGTGTATGTCAGACCTTCTGAAATAGGGGGGCTGCGCTGGAATGCCTCGGGGTCCTTTTTTTTTTTTCTCCACCATAATACAATAAAGTGTAGTTGTACATCCACTACAGCAGGTGGCAGTGGCGCTCTCACTGTCACAACTTGTGCAGGGACTATTAGCGCTAATACGTGTATTATTTTTGTACCAAGCATGCACATAACAACAGTGCAGAACAGAAGAACAAACAATGAACCAACCCTTAAGCGAAACCATCGAAAAATATTCAATCCGGATGAAAGGAAAGGTCCAGAGAGACTGAAAATGATGTGTATTTAGTTATTCTCTGTTGTAGGTTGAACTATCTTTCTTTCTTTTTTGTTTTCTTTAATGTAAAGAAGGTAACGATATGCATTGGTGTACTTACTGGGTAATCACAATTTCTAGACAAATGATACTATCTACAGTTGTGGCAGAGAGTTGGAGGAGCGTGAAATGTTTCCTTCTTCCTCAGGGCGATGTAAAAGAAAATAACTGAAAAGCACTGGTGTATGCACAACATCTGGTGCTTTTTTAAAATTTATTTTGCAGCTGCTTGTGACATAACAGCTGATATAATAACTACTTTGTAAACATTAATGTAATGCATGTATCTAACTCGGCAGGCATCTTGATTGTTGAGGTCACAGAATACGACGCAGATTGATGTCCAACCATGTTGCAGATGGATGCGTTTGAACTTCGAATGAATTTATGAAGCAAAATGCACCACATATAATTTTATGCTTTGATTTGGACCACAGAATGAAATTACGAGTGTGAAGCCTATGAAAAGGAGCCACCAGTGAACCTGTGACAGATGTATGGAAATCCAAGGCTCAATGACGCACATGTAGAACTAAAAAGAGCTTGGGTGAAAACCTACAGTGATTCATGTGGAACGCTACATGTAATCGAATAATGTTATATTTCTTGGTGACACCATGTCACTGTCATTTTATTTTATTTTTTTTAATGACATTGGCCTCCATCGTAATGGTGATACAACATATGCAAATTTAGTACAGCGTTGGGAAGAAGAACAATAATTTGAACTTGCTGCACCAGCCTCAAGGTTCTTACACTGCCGCCTGCTGCTGACTGAAACTGAGGTCAAAGTACCCTTGGGCTCACATGGCAAAACCAGGAAGACAGGTGAGGCGTGATGCTTGAATGTGAACCTTTATTGTTACTATTTCGTGCAGATCGTGAAATGAAATTTGTTGTTAGAATGGCCCCAAAATGGACTGGCCATATGGGAATCTCTTGAAATTCCCGATGGTCACCACTCTCCTAAACTCAAATGAGAATTTGAAGGGTCCAAGCTCTTGTAGGCTGCACTTTGGACTCGCAAACAGGTAATCACAGGGCACGTTGATAGACAGTTCACCATTCACACATTTATACCACCACTGAGTCAGAAGTCAGGCATGTATGTGAACCACTACACCAGACCTAGGAAAGTACAACCCAAGAGAGCGACTGTCTTGCCTGTTTTAGAAGTGTCCCTCAATACACTTGATTCAAATGATCCGACTAATTATTGGCTCTCTAGCACTGAACTTGCTTACCATCATTGCACTACACTATCAGTGACCCCATTAGAAATGACAACAGGTAAAAACAATAAACCACTCAAACGTAAAAAGTGAATGGCGAAATTGGATCTTTTTGCTTTGAATGTAAGTCTCCTCCCCTAACTTGATGGACCTTTGGTTGTCATTCTCTTCCAGCGTTTCTTGTAATAAGATGGAACCATATGGAATTTAAAGGTCTTGAGAATAAGTGCTATTGGAATATGTGTTGCAATAAATAATATAAAAGCAAATCATAATCACAGAGTACCCACAGTAGTGGTTCTCAAACTTTTACTACTGGACACAATACTTAGCTCTCCAGGCACCACCTTAATGGCCAACGTCAAAATACAGTATTGTTCATCTTTTATTGCTAAAAAGTACACTTACTATTATTGTAAAGCTTTGTAACATTATGGACAGTTTGACCATTAACACAACTCAACTATAGCAAAATTAAAACATGTAGTTAATAATCAAGGGAAAATATATTGCACATAAAGGTCACATGATCAAAAATAGCTCAGAAAAACAAAAAGTTAATGAAAATGCAAATAAATTGAACTTTAAAGTTAAATATTGTTGTGTTGTACATACCTTAGTCAAACAAAAAGTTAATAAAAACTAAATGCAAATAAATTGGACTAAAAAGATAAATACTACTGTGTACATGAAAAGAACAAAAATGACTTAGAGATTGGTCAGCTGTGACATAATGCCAAGTTTGAACATTCACCACTGCACCAAAATGCAAGGGAACCTTTGTTTACAACATAATTCTTTCAGACTCTATTCGCAAACTAAAGCATTTCTTCCCATTGAAATGAATGGAGTAAGAATGAATCCATTCTAGCCCCATTCTCCTTTATGCATAGCCATACAGACACCAGGCTAGGAGAGGACAGTGGGGCCCCACGACACGTGATTACACAGAGTAGATATGCAGAGCCACGAGCCTTCCGTTGAGCTGCTATTTTGGAGTATTTCGGAGCTTTACCCACACTTCCGAGCACATAGTTATGCTTCCAGCATGCTGGCTCTCACTTGGTGACGCAACAGTGGCTCAATTTCAGGCTATTTTTGTGCTTTCCCAGCACTTCCTTGTGGCCAATTTTGCTTCCAGAACGCTGGATCTCAGTCCCCAAAATAAGAGCTCCATTTTGGTCTGGCAAGAGCTTGCTGCTACTTGGCGCAGGCTTCACCTGCCCTACCAAAGATGCCACTGTTTGAATCTGCACTCGGCTAGTCTCACCCTCTTCCTTTTTCATGCTTAAATGACTCTTTTGATCCACTATTTTTTCTCCACGAAGCCCCTGAAGCCATGGTAATAGTTTAGTCAAGCTTTTTGTTGTTTAGTCACCTCCACTCCTTGCAAACACACTTACATTCAGTCTGCTTCTGGTTTGATGATTAATTAGGCATGACTACCCAGAAGCACTTACAAAGTTTTTGAAAATCTTATTTTTTTTTCTTATTGAATTTCCTTGCCATCGGTTAAAGATATATCAAATATGCTTGATTGCATTTCAGTGTTTTAAATTGTATTATTTTCAAAAATCAGCATTTATTTTGGGTACTACCCAAGGGACCCTGATACAGGTACCATAACTTAAGAGTCACTGCCACAGACAATACTTCAACTGAGATCTACACAGGCATCCCGTATACATGGTAATGTATACCTGCGTGCTTCATCTATGAGCGTACTGTTTTATTTAACATTGCATGTCAATATTATGTGTTAATGTTTCCTACTGACATCCATCCTGGAAGGGGATGTCTCCATCTATGACTTTTTACCTCAAGTTCTACCCCCACCCCCCAATTGTTTTTTTGGGGTTTTTTTGTATTGCCTTGCCCGGTTGCAGAAAGTGGTTCTGGAAAGCCTGCCCTCCACCGCAGCTCGGACCCGGTTCAAAGCGAATCATTCATGTGCTGTGACATATTCTACGTCAGCAATGTCACTCTTCAAACAGTTTTAAATAATGAGAAACACAGAGAGTCATTGAAACAACCAGCAACTGACAGCACTGGAATCATTTATTTCAAAAGAATATATACTGTATATATTTTTTTTGTTTGGCGTCCCATCCACTCTTGGCTGACTAGTTCATTTCGATGTCAGCAATGCGCAATGAGATACTTGAAAAATATTTAACAGAGGTCAAAACAAAGGAGATAAATAATGTAAACAAAGTTGAAAAAATGCTTTTGTTTTTGTTTTGTTTTCTTTTGTGTTAACAAGGACACAATGCTATGCAGCGTGTACTTATAAAAATTGTTTTGGACAAATTATACTATTTTGTCGTGGCGGAAAGTGAGGTGATTGAAATGGAGGGGGCAAACAAAATGATTGAGAAGCACTGCATCTGATATACTGTAACATTATAATGACATGAAACCATCCATCCATTTGTATTTTAGTGTATCTAATATCAAATGTCAAAAATATTTAGCTCCACCTCTCAACAATGACATTTCTAGAATTGGAATTGACGGATTATTTTAACTCGAATCCTTCATCATATTTATTGTCAAATGACCATAACGAAGTGCACAAAGCTGGCAAGAGAACTTCTATTTTTTGGTCCCTTATGGTTAAATGGCCCACTAAGAGTGCTTTTACGATATTTTGTGCAGGAGCATAAACCATTGAGCTGGAGGTCATTCTAGCAGACAGGAAACAAGAGCTGAGGTAAAACCTGGCCAGACAATCACAGGACTGAGACACAATACAACCATTCACATGAAGGGACATTTTACAGCCTCCAATTAACCCAAACTTTTCACTTGCTTTTTTTATTCTGGGAATGCAGTCAGTACCCTCAATTCTCCATGGGAGAATCTTGACTTGAATTTTCATCAAAATTTGAGGAATGGGTGTTCAAGGCACCCAACTGACTGGGCAGGTGAAATCTCGAACAAGTGGGCACATTCTCCTTGCGAGGCTCCTTTGAGATTAATTTTCTGATCAAACAATACACAAAATATCCATGTAGACATTTAAATAATTTGCTTCTTTTCAATGCTCAGCCAGTTAAATTATTTTCTAGAATTACCCTAGTTGACTATAGCCTACAACACAGTTTATTAGTTTGCCCAACCAGATCTATTGAAAACAGGAAATAATGTATTTCCCAATGGATCATACTGATGAAAAAAAGGAAAAAGAAAATCAAAGGAGCAATGTTGCTTTGAGCCATGGTAATATAATGCCACGTTTGTAAAACAATACTTATATAATCCTCACATCAGCGTGATCATTTCCCTTGCTGACGCAAGCAGAAGAAACTGCTCCCAAATGTTTTCATATAAATACTGTATATCTTTTTCACTTTGTTTGCAATGATCGGCGAGGTAAACAATAGATGAACAATGACAAATATCAGATTCAGACATGACAATCATAAAAATATCACTCATGTATGAGGGTTTGTGCTGCAATTTGCTGAATTGTTTTCAAAGCCTGTTGTCAAATCACCAACATTAGGAGTACAATATTACAAAAAACTTTAACCTGCAAAACAAAAATATATAATTTGTGCTGATTTTTTTAAATCAAAGTTGATGTCTGGATTAATGGCTACAATGAGCATGTTTTGCAATGCACAGGTTTTTGAAGCAAGATTTGAAGCAGGGCACAGCAAGTCTCAGCTCCTGCTCAGTGTGTAGCTGGGACCTGTAATTTAGTTTACTGAAGTAGCAGTCACAAAGTGACATGATTGTTGGCAATATTCGGCACGTTTTCACTGAAAAAACTCAAGCGGTTTATCAGCGTGATTGGGGTGCAATGTATTTAAGTGACGCCTTAATTTATATGGTTTCATGCTGCCCGCTGCCAACATTTTTAGACACAGTAAGCACACCGGTCTTTCCTCGTCCCCCACCGCAGTCACAGTGAAGCCTCGTCATATTTCCTCCCTTCGAATGCTCCCTGAGCAAACTCTGCCAATGAGAGCACCACTGCCCTCTCATGTAGTGGAGGTGCGACTGCACTTTATTCTAAGAGCGTAAAAAAATAATAATAAATAAAATAAAAAAATAAAAAAACATGTTCCCCGAGATCAAACGTGCCAGAGGCAATTGCTCTAAGGCTGCAAGGGAAGCTCAGCTTCCCCTAAAATGTCAAGAAGTAAATGATCAAATATATGTGTGTGCATATAATTGTGTGGACATGTCATTGACTAAATATACACTGCAACGCGCTCAACTATTGTTCTGAAGAATCTTCTTATTACTGGTTACGACGCGACTCTCTTCTCATTCATTCCCGCAGCTTCACTTTGCTTTAAACTGTGTGGATGCTGAGCGTTGACCGCACGGACGCTGGGCGTCTCAAGAGTTCAGTGTAGGTTGTCCCAATGCATTGAAACGAGACGAGTCATTGGATAAATGCTAGTTTTGTCCCGCCCATTGGACGCTCAGCATCTCTGGGAGTCTATGGACAGTGGGCTGGCCCGGAAGCTTTTCTGCATGATGATTGGATGATCTGTCTGAGGCTGAATCTCTTTTTGATTGATGGCGAAATGCGCCAATCACCGATCTTATGGTGAAGGCATCCTTTTCATTTTTTTGAAAGGAAACGGAGAGTAGAATTCACGTATAAATAAACTGACACATTTTATTGATGTAGGCCGAAATTGAGGTTCCCCTCCTTGACAGACCAGCATCCGCCACTGAAACGCGCCCCCCTTCACGGAGCCTCATGTCCCCCCAGGGAATTATAATTATTCTTGACTGTGCATGAATACATCCATTCTGTCGTGGCACATATAACTGTTGACACTCAATTCTTAGCAACACTGAGTGCAAACTCCACCCTAAACCATTACACTACCAGTGATATAGCTGGAAAAAAAATCATATATACACACACACACACACACACAGATATATATATATATATATATATATATATACACAGCGGCTGGATAGCTCAGTTGGTAAGGCATCGGTTTGGCATACGGGAGACGGTGGTTTGAATCCCGCTTGGGGCAAAAAATGAGCACATAACACCATCCAGTGTGGGTCCTTCACGCTAATGCCTACCTCATACAATGATGAGAGACAATAAAATGAATGACATGCCGGCTCAGACGTCGCCCGGCCAAACAAGGTCTGCGTCAGGTGCTGGGGAACCAGAGCACCTTGATGAAAAATGGGCAACTGGAACAAAGCGGAGATGGGCGAGATGCGACAACATGGCTCTGTTGGAATGCTACTACTCAAGCAACCCTCAGAGGGGTTACATGCAGAGAATGTGGGCTAAATGGTTACTTCGAAACCCACAGTCACGGTTGACCACGAAACAACTAGTAGCTCAGTGTTCCAACATCCACAAATGGCAACTGCTGTCACAACTTGAGATTGATGAGGTACAACACAGGTTCCATGGTGAAGGGCCCCAGGCTGCCAGATCAGAGGAGGAGGTCATACCAGAGATTGGGAGGCAAGCCCCAATGAAGGCAGATGATGAGATTGGGAGGCCAGCCCCAATGAATGAAATGCTGACCGAGGCAGCAACTGACCTGAAAGCTAAGATCATGGCGAGAATGAAAGCTGGGCAACCTAGAAACCGATTACGACGGCTATGTGAAGTACCACCTGAAAGTCTCATGGAAAGTGTGAATGCAGCACTGAGGGCGATCCCTACCGTAACGATCACGGAAACCAATGAGCAGCAGCATCAGTGATCCTTGAGATGCTTGGCTATGAGAGCAACCATGGAAGCCATGAGATATGTTACCCACCATGGAAAAGACGGTTGGAGGCTAAGATCAAGGCGGCTCGGAAAGATGTGAGTCAATTGACGGAGACCCAGAGAGGTGTGATGAAAAGGCCAATACCCGAGAGGTACATCCAGATGACCATACCTGAAGCACTCGAAACTGCCATACAAAGGCTGCAAGCCTTGTCCAGCCGCCTAAAGCGGTACACGAAAGAGAATGAGGCCAGACGAATAAACAGGCTGTTCGCAACACAACCTGCGAAAGTGTACGCTCAGTGGCAGGGTCCTAACAACAGAGCTGACCCACCAAGACTGGAAACTGAAAGTTACTGGAAAGGCATATGGGAGAAGGAGGTTGCACATAACAGCAGTGCACAATGGCTGGTGACCCTGAGAGAGGAGCACAGCAACCTCCCTGAACAGAACCCAGTTACCATAACTGGCAGACATACAGGAAAGAGTCTCAGAGATGAAGAACTGGACAGCACCAAGCCCGGACATGGTCCACACCTACTGGCTAAAGAAACTCACAGCACTCCATGAGCGCCTAGCAGCACAAATGAACCAGCTGCTGAGGGATGGGACTCACCCAGGATGGCTAACTGAAGGGCGAACGATCCTGATCATGAAGGTCCCATCCAACTATCGCCCAATAACCTGTCTCTCCACATCATTGCGGCTAAGATAAGTGGACACATGGACAATACATGAGCGAAGCACAGAAGGGCATTGACTCGATGCCATATACATGGATCACTGAATGCTTGGAGTTGTATAAGGTGAACAGGACCCTAAGAGGCTTCGTTGCGAACTCGATGAGGATGTGGAAAATCACAGTGGAATCCAATGGCAAGCCACTTACCCAAGTGTCCATCAAATGTGGCATATACCATGGTCCATGGTGATGCACTCCCCCCACTGCTGTTCTGCATAGGACTGAACCCCCGAAGCCAAGTAATCACCAAGACAGGCTATGGATACCGCCTCAGAAATGGAGCTACGATCAGTCACCTCCTCTACATGGATGACATAAAGCTGTATGCTAAGAGCGAAAGGGACATAGACTCCCTGATCCACACAACCAGGATCTACAGCAGCGACATCGGGATGTCATTCGGGCTTGAGAAATGTAGTCGGATGGTGACTAAGAGAGGAAAGGTAGTCCGCACTGAAGGGGTCTCACTCCCTGAAGGAACAATAGCAGACATTGAGGACAGCTACAAGTACCTCAGTATACCACAAGCCAATGGCAACCTCGAACTGGCAACAAGGAAAGTGGCTACGGCCAAATACCTCCAGCGAGTGAGGCAGTCCTAAGAAGCCAGCTCAATGGCAAGAATAAGGCCCGGGCAATAAACAGCTATGCCCTGCCAGTGATCAGATACCCTGCAGGAATAATAAGGTGGCCAAAGGAAGAGATTCAGACCACGGACGTTAAGACCCGAAAGCTCCTAACCATGCACGGAGGGTTCCATCCCAAATCCAGCACCCTGAGACTGTACGCAAGCCGAAAGGAAGGAGGCCGGGGACTAGTGAGTGTGAGAGCCACTGTCCAGGATGAAACATCCAAGCTCCATGAATACATCAAGGAGAAGGCTCCAACGGATGACGTACTTAGAGAATGTCTCAGACAATGGGGAACAGAAGATGAGGCGCTGGAAGAGGGACCATCATGGGAGGACAAGCCCCTACACGGGATGTACCACCGGACCATAACTGAAGTGGCCGATCTCAAGAAGTCATATCAATGGCTAGAGAGGGCTGACCTGAAGGACAGCACAGAGCCACTCATCCTGGCTGCTCAGGAGCAGGCCCTGAGCACCAGAGCCATTGAGGCCCAGATATACCACACCAGACAAGACCCAAGGTGTAGGTTGTGCAAAGAGGCACCTGAGACGATCCAACACATAACTGCAGGGTGTAAGATGCTGGCAGGGAAAGCCTACATGGAACGCCATAACCAGGTGGCTGGCATAGTCTACCGAAACATCTGTGCGGAGTATGGACTGGAAACCCCAAGGTCAAAATGGGAAACACCTCTGAAGGTGGTGGAGAATGACAGAGCGAAGATCCTGTGGGACTTCCAGATCCAGACTGACAAGATGGTAATGGCGAACCAACCAGATATCGTGATCATAGATAAAGGGCAGAGGAAAGGGCCGTTGTCGTGGATGTAGCGGTCCCAAGTGATGGAAACATCAGAAAGAAGGAACACGAGAAACTCGAGAAATACCAAGGGCTCAGAGAGGAGCTGCAGAGAGCCTGGAAGGTAAAGGTGACAGTCGTGCCTGTGGTGGTCGGAGCACTCGGGGCAGTGACCCCAAAATAGATGAGTGGTTGCAACAGATCCCGGGAACAACATCGGACATCTCAGTCCAGAAATGTGCAGTGCTGGGAACAGCAAGGATACTGCGCAGAACCCTCAAGCTTCCTGGCCTCTGGTAGAGGACCCGAGCTGAATGAGGGACGGACACCACCCGAGGGGGGGTGAGACGAGGATTTTTTTTTTATACACTGTATATATATATATATATATATATATATACTGTATATACAGGTATATTTTTTTTAAATTTATGGTGCCTTATATCATAAATGTTTAGAACTGCAAAAATCATGCATCACACAACTACTAAGTAAAGGTTATGCCTGGGTGACAAATTTATTTTTGCATTAAAATAAAGCATTTGAAGTCAAGATGGCGCCCAAGTAGGCAGCCGTCAGCAAGTGCTCTCATGAGCCTTGCTTTTTTTTTTTGTTTTTGTGTTTGTTTTGTCACTTTGTGTTTGTTGTTACGTCGTGTGAACCTGATGTGGAGTTTTTTCAGCATTTTTTGGCCACAACATTCATCAAGGAGGAGACTCTGTGCTTGGTGGTTGTGCCTTCTCCGCAGCATGTCGGCTCCATTTGACTGTCGTTGCTGGACAATCCCGGGGCGCTTGTGTCTTGCGCCTGTAATGGGCAGCATTTTTCACGGCCCCGCTTTGTTCAGCGGAGAGATCGGTGCTGTTGAACGGTCTGCGGCTGGATGGATGGAAGTCTTGAGGAGCCGACGATGAGAAGAAAGGAGCGTTAGCGCGGAGCGCCGATGCGGATTTGGAACTGGGAGTCGCGGCTTGGAGTTTGAAGCGGATTACGTTGGACAGGAGAAGTGAACTAATCTCTTTTCGTCAATGGACGCTACAGCTTCGTGTTTGCTTTCAGAACTTAGCTTGTAGCAGACGTGTGCACATTTTCAGCATGACGTCTCTGATCCATTGGTGAAAGGACACTTTGATCCTCTCCTCTTTCATCTATAACTGCTTCAGACAACAAAGTGTATGCAAAAAAATGGTGAAGATTGCACGACTGTCTGTGTTCTTTGTGTTGTGTTGTTATTTTTGTTATTTTGACTTTAAAATGGCGCCGCAAGAGTGGCTGCCTTTCCAGCAGCTCCTATATTTTGTTGTTCTACTTCTTCCTTTCATAACTTTGCTGCTGTGAATTGGGAATTTCTCCATTGCGAGACTAATAAAGGTTTTCTTTTCTTTAATTGGACCAGATGGCAGAGGCTGAGAGGACTTAATGGTGTAACATGCCCAAGCAATTGTTGGGTCATTACTCCTATGTTGAGTTGGTACTTGATATTGATATTAATTTGAGCTCCTCCATGTCTAACCTATGTCATCATCTGACCTACAGGGCCCAACTACCTCCCCCTCTAGAACTGCCAATTCCTCTCATGAATAGACATCATGTTTTGGTCTTCTCCTAGTACTAGCTAAAGAGGCTGGCTACTTTCCAGTGGCTGGGAAGCAGTTTAAAAGTGCTTTGCGCCTTGCTTTTGTTCTCCCCACCCCCCAATTTTGCTGCTGTAGACTGCAAATTTCCCCAGCGTGGGAGAAATAAAGGTTATCTTATCTTATCTTATCTTATCTCAAGGACACTTGAACTGTGTGGAGCAAAAACAGCCTTAGGCCTTTTTGGTCAAAGACTAAATGTTTAACCCATCAACTATGGTTACCCATTTTCAATTCATGAGAGCAAGTACTATCCTTTGTATAAAAAGTAAAAACACAATAATTAATCTGCAACTCGGGACTTGGTGTTGCAAACCTGGAGGGTGTCTTGCAAAGGCAATAGAGTATAGCCCTGTAAGGTTGGATGAGATAAGTGTGGCACTTTAGTTGACTGGCAGATTCAATTTGCCTGGCCCTATTGCAGACAAGGCCCTGTCTGAAGACAAACGCTATATAAAAAGTGAGAAGGGATAATACTGCATATTACTGCTGGATAGAGGCTTGAGGACCTGAAAGCATCAGCATCATCTCAGTCAGAAAGAGATAAACAGGAATTTATGTGACAAGATACTTTAATACATTTAGCAAACCAGTCCAAATAGAGATCTGTTGTCAACTTCTTCCGAGTCCTCAATTTTACTCACCCAAGTAGAGAAGATCGACGAGTATAGATGAATATTATTTGACATAAATTCAAAACCAGATAATATTTAGAATCGCTTGGTTGTCTACTAATGGCCAAAGACATTTGTATTCTTTTCAATTGGATTGTCAGATCATTTTAGCAGCAATCTAATTACCAAAAGAATGGCATCGTGATATGTCGTCACAGACCCTCTTCCTTCAGTGCTTTTATTTTGTAGAGTCCACTTCCAGGGACCTTCTGTGTCTTTTTCCATTCTATTACCAGGCTGGGCCGGAGGGTGCTCTCACACCTGCAGCTGATCAGCAGTCACCTGCGAAAAAGAGCTCTGCTGATCTGCAAGCGGGTGCCAGATGATTCACACGTTATGAGTGGTATCTAGGCCATTGCTCGTGCACACACTTGCCATTTTTGTATTTCTGTGCATACTCAATTGTTGTTGTTTGTTTTGTTCCAGTGCCTGCCTCCCTGCCCAGCCTGGCTACACATTTTCCTCCATGGACTACTTGACCCTGTACCCCCCCCCCCCCCACCCCTCCTTCGCTTTTGGATCCTCTGCCGCCATTACCTTTGCTACCCATAAGACATTCATGCTCATCAAAATCCCGTCCACCAGCATCATAACTATTGTGGCCGAGACTGATTTTTATACAGTATTTCAGAATATTCATCTCATTGCTCCCTGTTATTTGCATTTTTCATCATGTCACAATGTTTGAGTGAAAACACAATAGTGTACCATTTTTCTATGTTGAGATTTGACCTAAATACTGAAAGTATGACATACGGTCCCCTCCAAAATTATTGGAACAGTAAACACTTTTCAAGTAAACAAAAGAACAGACATTATTAAATGAAATTAAAGTGAAAACAATTAATATGTGGTGTCATAACACTTGCAGGGTTCCTACCTTATACAGGTAGGAAAAGGAAAATTTGACATACAGTATGTCAAATAAAGGGTTAGCTGGCTGCCCCTAAAAATAAAGATGTGCCCTTCCTTTGGCAGCAATGATTTGAACACCAGCTCAGTGATATGTGGCTTTCTGTTCATCTCGCATATTGCTGAGCGGGCATTAAATCCATCGTGAATCCCCTGCTAAATGGAGAAAAAGTCCTTAAAAATGGCTAAATTAGCCCTCAAAAGTCCTCATAAGGTCCATAAATAAAAAGCAAGTGGAAGAGTGGGAACCCTGACTTGCAAAAAGTGCATCAAGCCTGTGACACATTGACTTCTTTTGAAATGCTTTTCCAGGTCTTTACAGAAGCCACTTTCAGTTTGTGTTTGTTTCTGGGACTTTCTGCCATCAATCTCCTCTTCAAGAGGTCAAATTCAAGCTTCCATATTCCCGCAGCGTAAAAATCTTTGGACTGTTGTCTCAGAGAGTCTCTCACAACACTTTTGACATCATTGTCACTTTCAAACTCTGTGCCTCTCGTGAAGGCTTTTAAGGGACCAAACGTGAAAGACTGAGGGGGCAAAATTTGGGTTGTAAGGGGGACGAGGGAAGAGTTCGCAGCCCAGCTTGTTGATGGTCTGCACCGTTTGGGCTGCTGTGTGAGGCCGCTGCTCGCCTCTTGACTGGTACTCGTAAGAGGGAGCACATAACTCCTACTCTGGCATCCCTTCACTTGCTCCCCATTCATTTTAGAGTTATTTTCAAGATCCTCTTATTTGTTTTCAAATCTCTGAATAATCTCGCGCCACCTTACCTCTCTGAGCTCATCCGCCCCTACACATCTGCCCGGCGCCTCAGGTCTGTGGACCAGACTTTATTAGAAGTACCAAGAACTAAACTGAGGCTCAGAGGGGATCGAGCCTTTTCTGTTGCTGGTCCCTCTCTCTGGAATGACCTCCCACTGAACATTTGGCAAGCCTCCTCGCTGCCCATCTTCAAAACCCTCCTCAAAACTCACTTGTATTCTTTGGCATTCGACTCAGCATGACTTAGATTTGTTCTTGGTTTTACTGTTTGGTGCTTTCTACCGCCTTTATTACCGATTTGTCTTACTGTTTATTGTGCATGTTAAATTGCTCCATGTACAGCACTTTGTATGCAGCGATGGCTGTTTGAAAGTGCTCTATAAATACTGTTGACTTGACTTGACTTGTGTTGTCATAATGCAAGATGACTTCTTCTGACTGTTGACCCCTGAGTTTGTTTTTTGTCTTTCTTGACCTGCCTCAGCAGTTGACAGTAGTTGGCACAAAGTTTAAAAGTGAGGATGAAGTCAAAAGTGTGTATGTGTGTGTGCGCGCGTTTTTTTTAAAACTAATAATACATTTTATTTATCAACGCCTTTCAAAACACTCAAGGACACTTTACAATCAATAATGTATATATGTATATATATATATATATATATATATATATATATTGTACTCCTAATGCTAGTAGTATACACACTGTTAAAGCCTCATCATTAGCTGAGTGACATTAATCTGAGCTTGAGGACAACAGCTCCTCAATACACACACACACATACACACACACACATACACACACACACACACACACATTTATAGTGAATTGCCATCGGCATGCATGAAAAGCCATCTGTATCTCTACATCAGTCTAATGCAATGACATACAGGACGTCTGCAAAGGAGACATTTAATTCCTTGTCAAAACATTTCCCCCTGTGACTATTCTCTCTAAGTTTGACGGACTACTTTGTCAGGACATGAAGGGTTTTATATCTCCCATCTGCCTCGTCCTGCTGACAGGCAGCTGAGTCGCATGGGCTGGTCTGAGAAGAAATGCATAGCACCGAAATGAAAATGAACTACACTTGCTCGCTGACCTATTTACCATTTCTTTGTTCACTCACTCAATATCCAGCTTGCATTATAGGCTGTACATTTTGTGGGGTCTTAATCTGTTTCCTACGCAAATCTGACAAGAACGATGGTGGAATCATGGGCACATTTTCAATCAATGTGAAAGACAGGCAAATTAAGACAATATCACAGAAACACACACTGAATGATTTAATTTTCATTGCAAGCAGTTGTTGAGATTTAAGATCTCGAAATACTTTACAATTTTCCCTTTGGCACTGGACCACTGCAACCACCACTAAATTTCTTTTGAGGACCCTTCAAAATACCAGTCTTGATGACAATGTTATGATCAATTTGTTCTTTTTAAATGTTGTTCCATGACCTATTACTGCCTGTCAATGAGGGGAGCTGTCCATTTCCTTATGGCCCTCCTTGGACACAGTTTATTTTATTTTTCTATAAGGTGGAAGAAGACCCAAAAGCACATCGTCTTTTCTGCAGTTTATCACAACGCAACACGAATCGATTTGGGCTCCTGAGAGTCTCGTATTTCGTCAGGAAGCGTAGAAAAATGCAGTCATGAGAATATATAGAGAGAATATGATAATGAAAGGTGGGGTGTTATGCCTCCATGCAAATCCCGGAAACAAAGAAATGAACATGTTATCTGACCCAGTGTAGCTGGAAAAAGTTGGGAGTGGTTGGGAGTGGTTGGGTGAGACCAGATTACCACTACCCCCTATTGTCTTCGGTCTGAGTTTTGATGTGATGGCAGGAACACAGTCGCTTGAGATAACAGTTCCTCTATTGATGTCAAACATGTCCTCTGGAGGGGGCCCTAAAAGTGGTGGGTTCGAGGGGCTCTAAAGGTGATTGTAATCATAGTGAGTAGTAAATGCCTCCAACAGCATTCTACATTCTTTGTTTTCATGTTTGAACAGAAACAACAACAGAGTCGGGCTAAATAAAATCACATTAAGGAATAAATTCCATAACACTGTCCTAACAAAACAACACTGCTTTGATTTGATCATCAGAACGAGTCACCCCCCCAAAAAAGCGTACATACAGCCATCTCGTTACCTCTGCGTCCAGCGTCCTCGACGCATAATTTTCCCGCCAGACGCACAGTTCCAAATAATGTGCATTTTTGGGATGCAAAGAAATTTCTCAGCCAAACCCACCCCCGCCCAAAAAAACTACGACAAATCTTTTGTATCGCAACTATCGCAGTTTGACAATCGCTGCCATTATTGTTTTGATCTCGCATTCAGTAATCTCGCGTGACGATATTGGCGAGATTGGCCTTGAACTCGTGGAAAGCAGACGATTGCCAAGTTGTGTAACGTTAAAACAAGTGTTGTGAACATAAACATAAAGTTGACTTTGAGAAAGCCTTGCATAATTGGAAGCAGAGTAAAGAGGAGAATTTATCAACTCCAAGACTTAACCATGTGATGAAATAAGAACCTATTTCTCAGCAAATCTTGTATGCCTGAATTACTTAAATTTTTGCAGCATTTGTTTATAAGAAATAAACCTATTATCAATGTATATTGTTGTTGTTTGTGTTATTGTCATATGCAATTGAATAAGTAGACCATTTCAGAATTTTAAATTTGGGACTCTCTAAATGCATAATGGGACTCATACTTTTCTGATCAGCGGGTCCCTGGAACTCGCAGGGCTCAAACTGTAAAATTATCACTGTATATTGTGGTAATTCCCATTTACAGTACCTATTGTAAGTGTAATTGTCACGTTACGCACAAAGCAGGAAAAGGGAACTGCTTCGTACGTAACAGAGAATAAGTGGATCCCCGAAAGGAGCAGACACCGACAAGGACTTCGTCAAAACAAAAATATTTATTACAAACAAAAACCCCGTCAAATAAACAACAGAAAGCGCTGGTGAAAACGAGAACCAGGAAATAAGGAAACGCGACAACAGAAAACGCTTGCAAAAAATGGCAAGGAAAATATGTTAAGACCAGTACTAGTTCACGTACGCTAATATAATGATTCCCTTGGGACGACGAAAACTTAACCAACAGCGAATGGTATCGAATAAGAATTGCAATCATAGGCAACAGCAGTGGCACGGCATGCAATACTCCGGCAGTGATTTGACTGTCGGAGTGCCTAGATATAGCAGGTGCAATCTCTGGCAAATAGGCAGCAGGTGTGCAGGCGGCAGAAGTGAACGCGTGCCACCTGCTGCCGAATACGGATCATGACAGTACCCCCCCTCAAAGGACGCCTCCCGGCGGCCCACCCGGTTTAGACGGGTGAGAAGCGTGGAAGTCACGAATCAGGGACGGATCTAAGATCCAGGAGCGGGGGACCCATTGCCGATCCTCTGGCCCATAGCCCTCCCAGTCGACCAGATACTGGAACCCCTTACCCCTGCGCCGAGAGTCCAGGATGGCCCGCACAGTGTACACGGGGTCACCGTCGATAACTCGCGGAGGAGGAGGCGGGGTGGGAGACGGAGCCAAGGGACTGGTCGCCACCGGCTTGATCAGCGAGACGTGGAACACGGGGTGAACCTTCATTGAGGCCGGCAACTGGAGCTTGACTGTGACGGGGCCGACGACGGAGTCCACCACGAACGGTCCGGTGAACCGTGGCCCAAACTTGGCAGACGTGCCGGCCAGGCGCAGGTCCCTCGTAGCCAGCCACACCTTCTGCCCCACCACGTAGGTCGGCGCCGCGCGTCGCCGACGGTCCGCGATCTGCCGCTTCCTGGACGCGGTGCGGGACAATGCGGCCCTGGCCTCCTTCCACACGCGATGAGCCCGTTTGAGGTGGAACTGCACCGACGGAACCTCCACCTGACCCTCCTGGGACGGGAACAGCGGTGGTTGGTATCCGTAAGCCGTCATGAAAGGGGACCGCCCAGTAGCTGAAGAGACGAGGGTGTTGTGCGCATACTCCACCCAAGGTAAGTGGTCAGCCCAGGACGAGGGACGGTGGAGATTTGACTGTCGGAGCGCCTAGATATAGCAGGTGCAATCTCTGGCAAATAGGCAGCAGGTGTGCAGGCGGCAGAAGTGAACGCGTGCCACCTGCTGCCGAATACGGATCATGACAGTAATATGATGGTGTGGCTAGATAAGTGTTGTCACTTTTTTTTTGTGTGCATTTTAAAATGACAAATTTTAGTTTCATTTGTAGAGTAAATCATGTTTTTTCATCGCAATATTAACTGCATAATATTAGTGATTGCGTATTTTGTACATCCAGTATGCACTTTACATATGCACACGCACATGGCGGGCACGTATATGTCAATTTAAAACGAACGTAAAGAAAATGGATGGATGAAATATAACACTCCCTTTGTAATGTGTGTATTGTTCCTTTATCTTTGTATGGTTGAAAAGATGAACGAGTGTTCATTAGCTTTTCAGAGTGAGGGCATTACAGACCTACCTATAATTTATTCATAGGTAATGCAGTTATAATTAAAGAAACATAAGTTAAAAGAGCAAGCACTTGCTCGCACAGGTCGTCAGTGCAGTGGTAATATTCATTACACAATACGCTAGGCATTATAAATTCATGTATCCATGGAAACAACCTCAGTAATCACCACTAAAGACGAGAAGGATTGTCTGTCAGGGTAAAAATTGTATCTGAGAGCAACAGAAAATATAATATCTGAAACTATGATGGAAGGCACACAATGGGCAAAAAACTCAGCATATCATCCTTGAGATGAGATGTCATGATATGTTTACACTATGCTCTCAGTGGCCACGGCAGAGTCGTTGGCCCAAAACGTATGCTAGTTTCCTGTGGGATTTTGGGCCTTTGTTCCCCTACATATTCAATTCTTACAGTCGCTTCTCACTGTCACAAAATCTGTGACAGGCCATGGGGAGATATGGCTCCTGAGCCTCAGAAGCTCAAAGGCAGTTTACTATGGACCCCAAGGCAATTCAAGGCAGTTTTATTTTATGTAGCAGATTTCATATACGAGGCAACTCAATGTGATTCACACAAGCAAAGACAAAACACTTGCAATGCATTTACAAACACAACAATTCAGAGGTAAAGCAGAGAAAACAAAAGTAACTTACAAAAATTACCTGAATGTAAATGGACACCATTTAAACACATTAACAAGAGGCCCAGGGGTGCCCAAACTTTTTGGACCGAGGATCGACTTTTCGATCAACCACCCTCACGTGATCGACCCGTTACCGCGCACGCCGTGATAAGCAACAGCCTGGATGATTAGGGTGCAGTGTCCATTAACCCAAAAAATATATTACCGACATGCACAAAGACACACAAATGGTTGTTTGTTTTTTGTCTCCTCTACACCCCTTGCGATGTACTTGGGACCAGTCCGCGATCTACCGGTCGATCGCAATCGACATAATGGGCACCCCTGAACAAGACGAATTAACCAAGACATCCCCTCCGGGCTCGTCATGTTCTGATGAGTCCCACACATTCTTTCAAGGCTTTCTGCTGATGAAACATGAAGACCGGGCACATATGAAGCACATTTGTTGTTCTAGTAGAGTCAAATCAAGAGCCCGCATTCCTGGTGTGGTCATGTCCTTGGACAACAATGTGCTGCATGGGGTACTTGATGTGCTGGCAGGCAAAAGTCTCACGCTGAAGAGGGAGAAGTGATCTTCCCAGCGCCAGCTCTTGAGTTTGTGAGGTTTCACCTGACTGCTTTTGGCCTGAGCACAGTACGCTGAAATGGTGTAGCTATGTTGATGAAGGGGGTTCTACTTATGCTTCCTTCCCTACCCCTCTGATACCTCTTTATCGCTATGTGCCCTTCTGAAGCAGGCCACCGCCTAACAACACAGCTCACATTCCCACCGGTGCTGGCCCCCTTTGATCTGCTGAGCCACACATTTGTGATCTGTGATTCTTCCAACAATGCAGTCGAGGCTGTCATGTCACACACATAGGAATAATAATAATAATGCATCAAATTTATGTGGCGCTTTTCTGGAGACTCAAAGCACCCACAATGGATACATTCTTCATGCACTCACACATTAACTCTCTGGTGGTGATAAACTACATATGTAAGCAACGGCTGCTTTGGGGCAGGCCAACAGAAGCGTGGCGGCCAGTCTGTATCGAGGCCCCTCCGACCACCACCAACCATTCATTCCCACCGTACATGAGTGTGAGTGGCACTGGAGGTCGGGGTGTGTGAAGTGTCTTGCCCAAGGACACGACTTATGAATTTTGATTTGAAAAGTAGATCCTCCAGTTACTGGACGACCCCCTCTATCTTTGAGCCACGGTCACCCCTTCTCCAGCATGGGACTAAGTGCCCATTAGCATTCACATTAGTTCACTTCTGCTGAACAAAATTACTCTGTTGGGGATGGGGAAGCTCTGTCATGTGTTTAGGCAGGTGAAAGGTGGTCACAAGTCTCAACAAATTGGATGATGCAAAATACTGCATACCAAAGAAAAGATGATGAGGGAAAAAACCCCCAATAAATATTGGGTTTAAACAAGCTACATTCATCTCTCTGTGTGTGAACCAAAGTCATACGCTGATGTTAGTTAATAGATTTTATTCGGTTATCATTTTATCTGAACCGCAACAGTGCGAGGTATTCATCCCAGAAAATGGTTACACAAGTAATTTACACCCGTCAATCCGTCCATTCTCTGTACCACATATCCTTACTAGCACTGCATGCATGCTGGAGCATATTGCAGCTGACTGGGCAAGAGACAGGGTACACTCTGAACTGGTCACAAGCCAATAGCAGAGCTCTAATAACAAACAGCCATTCACACCATGGATTCACCTCTAAAACGAGTACCAGGCTGAGCCCGATTTGAAATGCTCCCTTTGTGGTTATTTGTATTGTGATACTTATTGGTAATGCAGCCAAACAGAACATGGTATGCAGCAGACAGACAGTGACCCAAAAGAGAGAAGAAACCGAATGACCAAAAATGTGCTATATGACTGCTATAAGGATCCATACTGTAACAGTCACGTTCTGTGTGTTATCTGTGAGGACGGGATGCAGTTGAGTAACAGATAGGAAAGGACCGGAGTAGTGAGCCAGGCAAAGCTGCTGGAGTGTGGTGGACGTGACTATAAAGTGCCCACCAAAATAGTTTCAATTGTTGAAATGGATCCTGATCATCTTGTTGCTTGACCATGGAAAGGCGGCTGATTGTCGTCTTGTCTTACTGCAAGGTACACAAGAGATGGACCATTCCTTGAACTTGAAAGAAGACATGCCCAGAAGAAGAACTAATGAGGTTGCCCCGACATTGCAAAAAGCTGATTATCAGTCATGAAACACGAGGCTGTCGTTCCCAAAACGCAAATGTCACATTGCATGTCTGACTCCATTGTCGATGGGGGCCACCACTTTGTGCCCCCATCCACTCCACTCGGCCCTGCCATGGAAAACTTAAAGCATATTATTTTACTGTTCAATCATCTATCTATGTTAGTTCACTAATAGCTGTATGTTGCGGGGTAGTGCAAAGACAGTGATTTGATGCTTTATTTGTATTGGGTCCACGGTTTAACATAGTAATCGGAATAAACAACATGAAAACTCCAGTTCTTCATTGAGTTTTGTATGGAGTGTTTAAATGGTTGGATAGCTAGCACAAGCTGATTATGAGGACTGACAGTAATTGGTAAATGTTTTCCCGGGCTAGAGTAAAAAAAAAATAATAATAATAAGGCAAGTTTTGAGTGACCTTAAATTGTGTTTGAGGCTGGAAAAGTCAAAATGCATGAAAAATGGGTTAGATATTCCACTGTTGAGATACATGCGGTTTTAGAGTGATCCCCTTGACAACAAATTTGATATTTGGGGTTGTGAGGACAGATAACTTAAGATATCCTTTATTTGTCGCACACTGGGGAAATTTACAGTCTACAGCAGCAAGATTGTGGCTAGAAAGAAGAAAGAAGAAAATAAAAAACCAAACACCGTTCAATTAAGTGCAATATAAATACAAATATGAATAAGGTCGCAGTGCTATTTACAATTGTTTTTCACATCATTTAATTATTATTTTTTTTATTCAGCAGCCTGACAGCAGTCGGTAGGAACGAGCGGCGGTATCTCTCCTTCTTGCAGCGCGGGTGTAACAGTCTCTGGCTGAAGGAGCTACCTAGTGCTGTCAGGGCGGGCTGGAGGGGGTGGGAGGGACTGTCCATCATAGCTTTTAGCTTAGTTAGCATCCTCATGTTGCCCACCTCCTCCAGAGTGTCGAGGGAGCAGCCCAGGACAGAACTGGCCTTCCTGACCAGTCGCTCCAGTCTCTTTCCCCCCCGTAGGTTTGGGGTACAAAACCACGCAAAACAAAATGGGAAGAAGAAATAAATAAAGTAGAAGGACGAAAAGATACCATATGTCAAAAGTGATGGAGGTTGATTTTACTTCAGGGGAGTGAAGAATCATCTACATTTCACCCCATGCAACATTCCACACGCAAATGACTGTCATCTACACTTGGCATCAGTTGACCCCATCTACTCTCGACTGCCGTTACAACAGCTCACAGCACGAATGAACCAAGCTTCCATGAACTTGATAATGAACTGACATAGGCCAAATATAATAATGGATGCTTTTTTTTTCTTTAGATTCCAAGGGGGACTGAACGATTTGGTGAATGACTCTTTTGAACAAATCTTTTTCACAAAACGAATTCTAATAATTTAAGAAACTCAAAATAACTATTCTGCCCTCTCTAGTCACTGATCTAAATCCTTAACCAATCACACGCTTATTGTATACCTCTTTCTTCCTTTTTTCCTTTTCCATGTCTCTTGTCCACTTGCTCACTCCTCTCTTTATCTTGCTAGAATTTTACCGGCATGGTTGCATCATTCTACTCCTCTGTCTACCCAGTGCCATCAATGTATTGTAGCTGCCAGGAAATGAGAAAGGCACTCAATTACTGTGCTCACTGAATCATTAATGTCAAGGTTTTGTTGTGTTCTGTTGGCCAAAAGGCAAGAGCACACAGACAGTGGGCCGAGTAGCAAATCTTCTGCTCTATGTCCCAACAAGACAGACACAGTTTGATATGGGTCTCACTGATAACAATGGATTGGATGGAAATCATGGTGGACACAATGATAAGAGCAGTATTAATGATGGACCTGGCTCGGCCTGTATACACAGCGATAGCATGATTTTGGCTATAACAGCAGCAACAGACCCATATCAGATCAGTGTGTGGCCAGGCAAAGAGACTCATTAAAATGTAACCTTGTAAACCTGTCCCTCTCTATAGTTGGGATGGGGCTTTTATACAAAGTTTGAGAACACACATGGCGGAGTATCTGCTTATCACATCATGTAGAGTGCGGACAAAGACCTGATGTTCTAACATCCTATCTTGGCACACTGAGAATACTACGGATGTTCCTTTTTTCCCCCCATCATTTACAAGCTTGACAAGTCATAGATGACCTCACCTAGGACACTTTAAATGTGCGTTTGAAATGTAAGTCACAAAGAATGTCAAAAGAATGCAATATATGTACAAAAATTAAAATATATGCACATATAGCATATAACGCTCATAAAGTAGAGATTCATAGGGTGCGTTTGACTTAGAGCACGCTTTGCTCCACTCTGACCATTTGAAAACGTATGGCGTTGTCGGAACGTGTCATTCACTTATTCAGAGAGCTAATTCTGGCTGCTGTGACTTGGTACACAGGGTGTCAGAGCATCAGGCAGAACAAGAAAGAAAATATACAGATGCGATGTGAGGGTTGTGAGGTAATGGGGAATTTGAACAAATTTGACAACAAAACATTCGAGCCCGCTCTGCCTCTTGGAACACTTGCCGCTCAGAGTAGAGTTAGACACTCTAACGCACCCTAATTAATAAATGGGGAAAAAAAAGTGCATGTGTCACTTTCACAATTTTTTTTAACCAGTTAATTGTTAACATTTTTTTCTATTTAATTCATAATTCTTGATACCTATAATTTCAGTATGGTTGCATTTTTGACAGGTCATTTGTTTTGATGAATAATCCTGGTCACCAAAAGTATGGGTCATATGACAAAGTATAATGTAATATTGTTTAATTCATTCATACGTAATGTGATTCATGTTTGTGTTAATTGTACATTCTCATGTCATTGTTTAGAATGTAATGGTCACTAGTCTGAAGGGAAATTCAAGCATGCATTTGGAGTTTTTAACTTTGACATAACCTTCACAAAAATTTAGAAATGTAAATGGCTATCACTAATAACTTTTCAATTTCACTTACTGTACACTGCTTCTTCTGACAGGGGAGTTGGTTCTATTTCATCCATATTCTGATACTGTTGATAATCAAATGTAACAGTTTATCAGTGTTCGATATTCTACTTTTACTTTTTTAAAATGTTTTACTATGTACCAATTTTTTCTATTTTACTAATTGCTCTCAACCTCTGACCTGTGTCTGTTTTCATAGTAGCAGATTTACAGTTTAAATGTTTTTTTCTGATTCAGATTTTTAATCAGTTTTCAGATGTATTGCAGTTGAAAATTGACATTTAACAAATAAAATGAATGGAGTTCAGGTCAATTGCATTGATACTGTATACCAGTATAATTTTCTTCGAACAGCATATCTGCTTTTTCAGCATGTAAAATATTACCGTTTAAAAATGGGTATGTAAACCAAAAGATAGCATTGTTTTGCCAAAATGAGTTTCGGCACACAAAACAGAATAGGTACACAAAAGCTCTCTGGTTGATTCAATGGTTTATCATTCACAACAAGATATTTCAATCTCTGGCTGGATAAGGCTTTCGGTGTGGCGTTTGTTTGCAGCATTGGTGTCAGGGTAGTCAAATGTCCTGCCACGGTGCAAAACATGTTAGGTTAAATAAAGACGCTGCTTGTAGGCGAGTGTGAACAGCTGTCTGTTTCAAGGTGCCTGTGCTTGTGATTGAGTGGTTAGTTCGGGACCCCTGTCTGAACTCAGCAAGGACAGTCACAAGCTCTCCATGAACCTGAACAGGTTAATCATTATCAAAAATTGATGAATGGCTGAGAATCTGCTTTCTATTATGCCCTCTTAATCCACATGAGCCTTGACTGTGCTTTCACAAACTAGTGAATGATGTCACCACTGACATAATTACATCCACTCTCAGAAACCTTTGTCTCCTTTTTAGTTTAGTCACATTGGCCTGCGTGGGTTTCCTCTGGGTACTGCGGTTTCCTCCCACATTCCAAAACCATATATGGCAGGTTAATGGAACACTCTGAATTTTCCCTCGGTGTGATTGTGAGGCACATGATTGCTCGTCTATGTGTGCACAGCGATTGGCTGGCAACCAGTTCAGGGTGTACCCCGCCTACTGCCCGAAGGCAGCTGGGATAGGTTCCAGCACCCCCCGTGACCCTTGTGAGGATAAATGGATTAGGAAATGGATGGATAGTCTTATCAGGGACAAAGGCAATTTATTCTGTCACCAAATGTGTGATGTCACGATTTGGCCGGAATTAGGTGATTGTTCTTGGTTGTCTTAGTGCTTCAAGAATTTAAAATTGAGCTCATGTGGGAAAACATGTGTTACCCCATGATCATCAGCTTTAAAATGAATCCCATGAATTCCAGGCGTGTACCTGGAAGTGGCTCTAAAAGACTTGGTGCTTAATCCTGTTAGCACGACAAATCTGACAACGCTTATTGGCTCTGTCGTAGTGTGTGAGCATTGAAAAATGAACCATTTGCCCTCTGAATATACTGTACAGAATGTAATTATTGAAGCTTTAAATGGATTTCACTCTTCGACTTGTGTACTCTGAAACACGTTCGACCAAGTTGGATCATACGCTGTAAAAAAATCATGGGTTTCACAGGAAATATATGATAGTAATAAATAATGGAAATACAAATTGGGATTGAGGACACATTCTTGAATGTCATTATCAGGGAGAAAGCTGTGAATATTTTATCATATCTATTTTGGTTCTCCTTGGTAGAGGGCGGATACTGAAGACAAACGGTGTAAAGTTCTTCCTCAGGTGAAGATGAATTGGCTTGTCAGCCTGAGGGATCAGAAGTATCCGATTTGGCGGGACTTTGACAGAAGCAGGCACGCGCACCTCGAGGTGGGTCACCAATGGTTGAAGGTGATGCGAAAAAAAGACAGTACAATTCTCTCGAGTATGGTAATAGCAAAATGTACAGACAAAAAAAAAAAAAGACAGTGAGTAATAAACTCAGCCATTACTCACGGCATTAAGGTCCCAGGAAATCAGGAAATAGTGAGTCTTGTATGGGAGAATCAAATATTGTTTTAATGTTAAAAGGTTTATACAGGTACACCAAAAATATGGGACGAGTAGACTTTCACTTTTGTCATAGAACATCATGACATCTCACTTGAAAACAAGACTCATTTTCCAGTAGATAATGGAGCAATGCACATGGTAATGGTTACATTTGGAACATTTAGTGAGGACTGAGAAGTTTGACAAGGGTGAAATGGACTGTCATGGTTTGGTAATTGTGCTGAACAAAGCTTAACATTGCTTCACATGGACAGACGAATAGAGCTTTCACAACAGGGGGCTGGCAAAGGCAAATATCTGCAGTCTTGTGGCATTGGACCTGTTTCAAATCCATGTACAGTAGATTGCTGTAGAATTATTGTTGGGCCAGTGTTTTGATGACACAAATTTTGAGATTTTTTTTTGTGGCTTTCTTCTGATATACAAGAGACAAAAAAACATTGGTGAATCTAAACTGTGCATTGCACCAAACAGTATTTCTTTCTCTACAAACGTTAATGAGAGGTTGAGCTAAAAGACGTGGTTAAGTCAGAACCTCAGTGGAGATTTAGCCGGCTAAAAAAACACATTTGAGTGAGTTTGGTTTGTCAAAAATGCATCTGTAGGAAACTAAACTTTGTCCGGCCATCAACATCACACTGTGCAGAGTCATTTCCATGAATTTAACTGCATTTGAAAATAAGTCTGATCGTTCTTGCCAGCCTATACATGGCTCTCACTGACTGTTGCAGCTAGCTGGTCGCCACTGATGTTGCTGGCTACAGTTTGTTTCAATTTAAACTTTATTCAGGCGGTCGACTGGTTAGCGCGTCGACCTTACAGTGCAAAGGTCGACCCCGGCTCCGTGGAGTTTGCATGTTCTCGCAATGCCTGGGTGGATTTTGCACTGCCATAAACTTCAAAATAAAAGTGAACCAATGCACTGATGTCTGTGTATTACCATATTTGGGAAGATTTTATTGAGAAGTTGCACATCTCACCACAGTGGCGGCATCCTACTGTTATGCGCAGTTTAGCAATTGTTGCTGCGGCTGGCTTGCCTTCTCTTCCAGACGATGCACCCCAAATAAATGGGTACTCGAGGCAGAAAATCATCCTCAAGCACCTGATCCGCCAATAAACTAAGCGAGGGAGAAGAGATGAAGAAGTAGGATATGAAGAAGAACTCTTCCAAGAACTGCAAAATTGAAGAAAATCTCATTTTGAATACGTAATTTCAGCTGGAATAAGAATAACCAATAACCTTGGTTAAGTTTTCTTATTTGAAAAACATGATTTAACAACTCACCAGTTCATCACTATAATAATGACGACGCAGTGACATTCTGATGGACCAGTGAAATTTACAGACGGTCCTAAAATAGCGGCGGCCATTGAAATTTATTGGAATTCATTTATGGTATGTAGTTTAAATGAGCTCAAAATATATACAAAACATACCATTGCAGTTATTAATTGTATTTCCTATTTATTTTGGATTGTATCTTTTATGGTGTATTCACACAGTGGCTGCTTAGTAGAAGTTGTGAACCATAAGTTGGATAGACCACCTTTGATTCAACCGGGATGCTACAGTAAGATCTTGACCGAAGCTCAACCCACGTTCAGCATCAAGATCCCAGTAAAAGCCACTCCCGCAAGATGCCAGCTACACAGCTCCAATCAAAGACATTTCTCATTCGATGGCCAACTGCATTGTCCCATCATCAACATAGAAGTCATGGAAAAGAGAACATATGGAGGGCCTCCAGGTTGATGAGAAACAGGGGTCATAATTAGCCAAAGGAGACCCACAGAAAAGATTTTTTTTAAAAAAACATGTCAAATGGAGGAAGCCTACAAAGACAAAATGGTAGTCACTAAAGACATTATCAAGCTTGCGCATGAACGGCTTTCAGGCATGGACGACAATCATAGTGACAAAGTGAAAATACAGAACATCTCATGGAGCTTCTCAAATCAGACTACGGTCAATCAATCTACACTTCCTCGGAACGCTCTCAAGTAAGCACTCCACTGCCAGTAAATTCTATTCTGCCAAATCAGGCTGCAGCAGTTAGCCCAAAGAAAGTAAAGTATGAGGTTCTAATACAAGAGGACAAACAGAAAGAAAGGACTTGTATTTTAGGGGAAATACAAAAGCATGCGTATTATCATGCAATAAGACACGTCACCTAATAGATGTCTCTTCCTCCTATTATTGTTATCATTTTTGCAGTGTCATGACATATGCTTAGACACGCGGCTCTACGCAGCGCAAATGACATGTACATACAGTAATATGTAAAAAATTATATTCTGTCTGCAAGGACAAAACATTTTATTCTCTGTCAAATGAACAGCATGAGCCACTGGACCTCCGCTCATGGAACGCTGCTTCCCCTGCGAGGTACTTTTTCTCATCTGCTGACATTCATGCTCGTCTGAAAAGCTGCACACACAAGCTGTATTCAAGTTTGACCACCGTCATGAGCTGAGGCAGTGACAAAACAGATCAAATGGTGCAACAGACTCAGCAGAGACCAATGAAATGACCTGTGCCAGATCAACATTTTTGTGGGGTTAATGAACTGATACGAAGCACAAGGGCCATGCAGAAGACGCAAGGAGATCTTATTAGGTTGCCATGATACAACGGCATGGTGGGTAAGTGTCACGGTGCTGTTTTAGAGAGTAAATAATATACAAAATTGGTATTAATCAAAGAATTTGTTTTTTTATCTTTTTGTGATGTAAAACATGGAACAGTATCTATAGTTTCTGAACGTCTTCCACATTTTATGTGAAGTATAACTCGTACAGTTACATATACAGTGAGCAAAACTAAATAAATAAATAAAAATGGGGTTACCAAATCTACAGAACACACTTTCATATAAATCAAGATAAAAAAAACGCTGTAAGCCCCCTTTAAAGTGCTTAATTGATCGGTTAAAAGTAAAAATATGAGATGGCTGAGTTAAGACAATACAATTTGCTTATTGATCATATTTGGGCTTCATATTATCTTGGATTGGTTGTTATGTCTTCCTTTCAGTCTCTCCCTAAAATGTATCTAGCCCGATACTTCAATCCATGTGTTTCAACGGTCCCAAAGATGACTAACTCACAATATGCACAAATTATGATTATCAATTTAAATTCACTACTTAGGCAGCATTGTCTCTGAGAAGTGGCAAAGCTTTTTTTATTTTTTTAAATTCACCGGGAGTCAACCTGAATGGGTAACAGGGAGTCATAAAATAGATCCAAACACATAATGTACTTGCTTTCCACAATTTTGTGAAGCATATGTTGAGTAGCGTCAAAACGTATTGATGTCTTTGCTCATAAAGTTTTTTTTTTGTTTTTTTTAACAAAAATTGAGTATTTTGCGCATGAATACTGGGAAAAAGGCTTCTGAGCACATTGTTGGATATTCTGATGGGTTGAAAAGATCACAATCAACAAGAACAAATGTACAAGAATAAATGCATAAAAAAAAAATGAAGGTCATGCTTGTCTGACGGTGACTGTTTACTCACACCACGCCTTGTGGCAAATCGTCAGATGTTGAGTTTATCTGACAAATCTCTCTGACGTAAACACTAGATCACACAATGTTTACCTCCCTGTATCCGTGGCTACACGATGTGCAGCTTTTCGTGTTGTATAAAACTGTCAGAGAGGTATTAAAGTAATGTTTATTGGTATGGTCGCCGTTTACAGAGTAGAACTGTACTACATTATATCGAGGCTCTGTCAAATATTTACCCCGATTTCTTACATGAAAGTAATAAATAAATAAATAAATAACAGTTCAGGGTATGATGTAGTACAGTTCAAAACAACAACTGCAAACTTCAACTATGAAATAACAGTGATCAAATAACATCCTTCTAAAAGTGTCAATCAAAACCGAACAGAAACTGAACACTCACCAGAATATTGGATGGACTGAGTCTTTATGGCTTGACATGAACTTTTTTGCTTATCAGCCCCTCTGACTTGTGGTTTCCCTGAGTACTCGCTGCATTTTCACAAGCCGCAGGTTTTTTTTTTTTTTTTAAATCAAATTCCGTATTTAGGAAAACATGTCCAAGCACTTCTCTCCAATGTTTGGTGGAGCCCAATGGCAGGAGACCGGCACTTCATCCACCCTGGACAAAGCACAAGTTTAATCACTCCATTTACCATGTTAATCGCATTACATTATTCATCCGTTGGACTATGTTTTTTTTTTTTAGGGAAGGGGGGAGGGGGGGGTGACAAAATCTGCCGACTTCATAACATAAATTGCTTGCCATGAAAGGACAAGCACCACTTTACGATGTTAGCAGGTTCATTAGAATCCACTTTGCCCATTTCGTTTCGATGCAGCCTTCAAGACAAAAGGAAATTTGCTGGTCCTTAATTGAAAAAAAACAACCAAGTGTCTTTTGTGATCATAGCCTTTCTCTCAATTGAGGCTTTACACTGAGTTTACTCATGAACTGCAACAGAGGAAATCCATGAAGATAAATACAATTTGTGGAGATCAGAATACCTTGGCATATCTGTTCCATCTGTGTCAACAAAATTGTGTTTGGTAAACACGAGACTTTCCACTAATCTGATTAGCTATATCAAATCGGCTGATATTCAGCATTTTTTTGTTAATGTTGTGATCAACCGTAATTTCCTCATTCGCTTTTTATTGGCTCCACGAAATAGTACAGCTAAAGTGTTAAAAGGTTAAAGGTTAAATTTGGGATTCAGTCTGAAAGGAACACACAATTCAGCATTCCTTTTCTTTCGTTCTATTAGGCAGTGTGTCCAACCATTAAAAGTACAATTATCATGCGATTGGCTGGCAACCAGTTGAGGGTGTCCCCTGCCTACAGCCCGAAGACAGTTGGGATAGGTTCCAGCACGCATGCGACCCTCGTGAGGATAAACGGATTAGAAAATTGATGGATGGATGGTACAATTCAATCAATCAGATGGCATTGACATTTGCAATTGTAATATTTATACACCCTGCCAAATAGAATGAAGGAAAATTTAATAGTAGAGGAGACATAGACAGCTCAAACAATATGGATACCAACATGACACTCCAGCAGGTGCAATGGCCGTCTCGTCACAGAATACTTTGTGCTGTATTTTTGTCTTTGTGTGTATTTTAGTATGAAAACACCACTCTATGTAGGGCAAAGCCTATGTAGATTCTTCAGGATATTCTGAGTTTACTATTACACTGTGAAAAGGCATATACGGAAAGCGATCTAGAGCTGCAACACCAGACCACGGCGATTTAGTGCCAATGGCACTGGTTGACTGACTATTTCCCAATTTCTCTTTGAGATCCAATCAGCTCGCCAGTCAGGGGTCTAGTGAAGTAAACAACTGCTCGTGTGACGCACTGATGTCACACACATCAAGGTCCAAAATTTGAAACACATTTAATATATATTATAGGTGTTAGCCATTGAAGTTTGCACTGTATCTTTTGGGAGCAGAATAGTGAAGAGAAGTTTCAGATGATAATGCATTGATTTTATATTTAATCTGCTACTGAAATGCAAAGTCTCAATAGTCCCATTTCTGTGGGAGTCCTGTTGATATGCTGCTTGAGCCTAAGGACGATGATTGACACTTAAAACAGAAATATCTTTCTACTTTTTGAGTAATTGACAAACCGATCAGCTTTTGAAATCCACTAAACAGAAAGTATTAAATACATTAAGTCATCCCCGTAAGAGTTGGAAATTGAGTGTTCATAAAGTGTTTGGCAAAAGTGTCTGTATTCAATTATGTTTCTAAAAAAGTTGAATTCAGTGAAATGAAAAAGAAAATGAATACAATGCAGTTTTTGCATATATGAAGTGGTCCTATGCATTTTCTGCTTCCCCTAAGTTCAGGTCGTGTGGGTGCCAGCCCAAACACATGAGCCAGGACTTCTCTTTCCCATCAATTCAGGCCATCTGAGAGAGCTAGTCTTCTCCAGCCACTCTTGGGTCTTCCCCGGGGCATATTTCTGGTGAGATGTGCCCAAATCAACTTGGAGGCCTTCCAACCAGATGCTCCACCTGCCTCATTTGGCTCCTGGATGACGGAGCTTCTCATCGTATCTCTAAGGGACTGCCCAGACATTCTGCAAATGAAACAGCTTGTATGTGTGATCTTGTTCTTTTGGTCACTACCAACAGCTTGTGACCCTAAGTGAGGTTGGGAACTTAGGTTGACCGGTATATCAGGACTGACCACTTTATGGCATGTTCCCCTACGATCTGAGTCAACACAACACCAGGTCGTGATGAGTCTTTTGTCCCAGCTCTGTCTTCACCATGGTCGACTGATGCAGAGTCCGTATCACTGCAGACGCTGCAGCAATCTGGCTGTTGATCTCCAGCTCCTTTTTTCCTTCTCTTGTGAACAAGTCATTCAAATTCTACATTTGGGGCAATATCTAACTCTCCAACCCAGCGAGGAAAACTTTATGGCTGAGAACCATCCAGCCATCCATTTTGTGATCCGCTTTATCCTCACAAGGGTAGCGAGGGGTGCTGGAGCCTATCCCAGCTGTCTTGGAGCAGTATGTGAGGGACACCCTGAACCGGTTGCCAACCAATCACAGGGCACACACAGTCGAACAACCATCCGCGGTCACACTCACACCTAGGCACAATTTAGCCTGTTCCATTAACCTGCCATGCATGTTTTTGGAATGTGGGAGGAAACCGGAGTACCCAGAAAAAACCCACATAGGCACGGGGAGAACATGCAGGTAGGCCGGAGCCGGAATTGAACCCTACACCTCTGCACTGTAAGGTTGATGCTCTAACCACTGGATCACCGAGCCGCCTGGCTTAGAATCGTGAAAAACAAATAAAACAAAAGAAGAAGGCTACTTAATCAGATAGCTTCAATGTCTTGGTTGGGCCTAGAAGTTCTGTCCATAACAGAACAGAATAGGTGACAAAGGGCAGCTGATTTATTGCAGTAATGCGGATCCGCCTCTGACCTTATCCAGTACCCAATACACCCAAACACCTTCTACAAATAACTTAAGTTTACTTAGACTGGTTGAGTGAACTCTCGTGTCGCTTCCAGGACCCAGCTGATGTTGTAGTGTTTGTCCACTATTCTATAGCCAGGACGAAATCCATACTGCTCTCCTAAATCCGAGGTTTGACTTCCCAACCCTCGTCTCCAGCATATTCCTTACCACAGAGGGTGAGGACTATGACTCCCCCTGTGGTTGGAACACAGCCTGTGGTTCTTCCTTCTGCTCTGTGACAAGGGGTAATGAAGTCCAGAACCAAAGTGGTTCCACAAACGTAGACACTGATAGATCATTTGACAAAAATGTATTCAAGTACAACGCAAGACCAACAAAGTACAAACAATAAGGCTGGTTACACTGACCCAGGAAAAAAAGATGTAATCACCCAAAAGCGATTGCAAAAGGCAAGGAAGAAAACACGGACATAAATTGCTTGCCACAAAAGGACAAGAGAAATCCAACTGCAAAAATGAATGAAACCAAGAATCGATATCCATCTATCCATTTTCTAATCCGCTTATTCTCACAAGGGTCACGGCCATGCTGGAGCCTATCCCAGCTGTCTTCAGGCAGTAGGCGAAGTACACCTTGAACTGGTTGCCACCCTATCGCAGACCGAGAATTGATATAATACAAAAATACTTATAATGACAAAACAGAACAAAGAGTGTGGATATTGGACTATAAAGCGTGATCTTGAAGTTCTTGAGATTACAGGCACTTGGTACGAAGGTCGTGAGCAAGGCAGGAATAATCCGATACGTTGTCAGCGTGGCAGTCTGTTAAATGCAGGTGATGATGAGGATGATGATGATCAGGTACAGAACTGGAGGAAATGCCCTCCGATCCTGCCTTCCACCAAAACAAAACAGACAGAACCATGGCACTCTGAGTTTCTTATAGGGAGCAATTCCAGAGTGGAATAGAGTTCAACCGGTCTTCAGAGGACTGGTTCTGTGGCCCAACCTCTCAACCTAGCACACTCGATCCATCTTCTTCCCCTGCCAGAAAGTCAATGCTTCTCATCCCTAGAGCCATCTAAGAAACAGATGCCCAGGGTCCCCACCTTTGGACACCACCCAGCTCAAGCTGCATTTGACCCCTTGTCCTGTCCCACAAGTGTTTAGCCCTGATGCTTCATTTTTGGTCTCAGCACAGCCAGGCCCTATTGGTGTAGGCCTGACCACTAGGTGTTTGCCCTCAAGCCCCACCTCACGGCCTGGCTCCAAATGCCTGCACTGATAACCCACATAAAAGTGAAGGATGTCCAATATTTTTCTTTATCATGAGGTGTGGTCCCAGTCATAGACCGACCTCTCACCTAGGATGTCTAAATTTGAGGAACTGATGGGTAAGTCTATGAAAAATCAAGCAGTCAGCCAAGATGAGAAGATGTGACGCTTAACGCTTCAGACAAGGTTAACAACTTCTGTCAGGCATGATTTAAATCAGGGGGCTCAAACTGTGGTCCTTGAGGGCTGCTTGGATGTATTTTTTCCATCTCCCCTGCTGCAACACACCTGATTCAAATGATCAGGATCGTTATCAGGCTCCTGCAGAGCTTGCTGATGAGATGATCATTTGAATCAGATGTGATGCAGCAGGGCGAGATGGAGAACATGCAGGAAAGTGGCCTTTGAAGACCGGCGTTTGAGACCGCTGATTTCAATTGTACCCCTCCCTGCAGTCGCTGCTGAACTCTCTTTGCTCAGTATGACCTTGGTTTTATTCATTATTCATGAGATTGTTGTTGATAAGAGAAGAATGTTAGGTATTCTCAACCATAACAATCAAAATGTATGTACTGTAGGCATTCCTTTTTCAGAAGACGACAATCTGTTTTGGGATTCTGGTCTACGAATTAGTTTGGATTTCAAATGTGATGATGTAATCTATCCATACCAACGTCCAAATGTCACCACTGTAAAATATATATATATTTTTTTCTTTTTAATAACAGCCATGTGAAATAGTGAAATGAACACTCAACCTCTCTTGAATCTGACAATGATGGGTATGATGAAAGTGAAATAAAAGACTACACTCTCTTTCCTTCATATATATATATATATATATATATATATATATATATATATATATATATATGGGCGGCCCGGTAGTCCAGTGGTTAGCACGCCGGCTTCACAGTGCAGAGGTACCGGGTTCGATTCCAGCTCCGGCCTCCCTGTGTGGAGTTTGCATGTTCTCCCCGGGCCTGCGTGGGTTTTCTCCGGGTGCTCCAGGTTTCCTCCCACATTCCAAAAACATGCATGTCAGGCTGATTGGACGCTCTAAATTGTCCCTAGGTGTGAGTGTGGGCGTGGATGGTTGTTCGTCTCTGTGTGCCCTGCGATTGGCTGGCAACTGATTCAGGGTGTCCCCCGCCTGCTGCCCGGAGATGGCTGGGATAGGCTCCAGCACCCCCTGCGACCCTAGTGAGGATCAAGCGGTTCGGAAAATGGATGGATGGATGGATATATATATATATATATATATATATATATATAACTGTGTGTGTGTGTGTATGTGTGTGCATGCG
Organism: Hippocampus guttulatus; assembly: GCF_054856545.1. Taxonomy (NCBI): domain Eukaryota; kingdom Metazoa; phylum Chordata; class Actinopteri; order Syngnathiformes; family Syngnathidae; genus Hippocampus; species Hippocampus guttulatus. The sequence continues at coordinate 8,769,070 of NC_141264.1, read as the reverse complement.
TGCGTTGTGTGTGTGGTTCGGTATTTAATACAGTAAATTGTTGGAGTGATCATAAGCAGCTGTTCTGTCCTTGGTCAAGTCAAATTTATTTATATAGCCCTGAGAAGGGAAGTCTACCCAAAAGTGGTATTTACAATACAATCGATCAATCAAAGGAAGGATCCATGGGAATGTTGCTTTAATGTTTTATGAACATTCGGCAAAACTTTTTGACCCATTAAAATGAAGTCAATACAATTCAGCAAAACATTGTTCAGCGACAAATACGCCTCTGTACTGTGTTTTCACGGTTAAAAGGAGCTTTAGTCACATCAAGGTAAAATGTACCCTCTGATACCTCCTGGTTCAACAATTTGACATCAGCACTTTAGTGCTGCATGACATAGAAAACAGCACTGCTTTTCAACTAAAGTCTTTTTTCCTGACAGACGTCAGCTGAAAAGTACGACTGTGCCGGTTTTGTCAGCACGGCCACGCTTAGCTGTTTCCATTAATGTCACAGAGATTGCTCCAATATATCCTCCCCCTTAGTCTTAGCCTTTATGACTTCTATTTGCAACCTAAAAGACTTCAACATTTCATACAACTTGCTCACGCTATGGTGCTTTTGGGTCTTATATTACAGCAATCCCCACCACCCACCCCAATCCCCACCTGCACTTCAATCATCACCCCGTCACATGAGGACACTTTCATATATCCCTGTCCTGGAATGCCACAATGTTTTAGCGCATTGGAAAAGTGCTTATCGGTGTCGCCTCACGGCAAGTAACTTCGGTGTCCAAGAAAAATGATTGATTGAGATGAAGGCTATAAAATGGCCTAGCTGTGAATGTGCGTGTGAATGATTGTCTGACTGTTTTTGCCATCCCTGTGATTGACAGTCGGCAATGATAGGCACCTCCTGTGTCTCTGTGGTTTAGAAAAAGCAGTAGGAAACAAAAAGACTGATAAACAACCTTTTGGACATGTTCATTGAATGTATTTTGTATTGTCACCAATACATAACTAACAAAAATACCATCCAGAGGTAATGAAAAGTGTTGCAACCTCTTAAACAACAATTGTTTGATTTGATATCCTTAATTTGTAAATGACTTTACAGTATGTAGGGAATGTAAAGGCTACACCGATGTTTTATTGGTTATTAAGAGCACATTCATGGTCGCAAAGAGAGACAATTTAAAATAAGGAACACGAAATTGTAGTTCTATCAGGACGCATTGCAATCTGTAAATGAATCCCTCTCTGAAAAAAAAAGGTTGTTCCAGATCTCATTGTCATTCTTATTTAGATTGTGTGATAGCAGGTGGATTCTCGTATTTCCGGAACTTGAACGTTTGGAAATACAAGTTATAGTCATTATAATTAATAAAAATCCGATCAGAGCAGGTATTATTCACTCAGGGGCCAATACTGGCTGTGCCAGCACACATTACAAGGCTGCACCCCAAGCACATGGCAGACAAATTGGATTCAAACCCCAATCTCTCAATAAGTCACTTGACTGGGCCTTTGACTGGGTTTATAAATCACTTGCACACAGTGAGGGAGAGATGGCTGAGCAGACACTGAGACTCCCTCCAGGTGTGAGCAGCTGTGCTTCGCAAAGTAAGTGTGCTGATACCTCAGCTTGGTTTAGAATAGAAGATCTTTCACTGTAACCAAACTTAATCACCTGGTTCTAACTCATTCAAGGAGGAAAATCATTAGATTCAGGGAGTAGCTTATTAGAGCCCTCTTGCCCTCTTGTTTTCAATTCCGTGCGTGCGTTTTGATTTGAGTGTCTTGTACTGGATGTACAAGTTTGATTATCATCAAAATCTGCTTGGTTAGTTTTTTTCAGATTATTTGGGGGTGATTCGACATGCAATGACCCAATTCTTCCCTTCAGTTCAATGTGACAGGGGTCCCAAAAGAAGAAATAATTTCACCTTGTGGGACCAATTTGAGCTCATATCGCAAGTTCCACTTTTCATGCCTTCAACAAAATGCAAGTAGGAAATAAGTTGCTGCACATTAAGCTCAAAGGCCAGCACGTTGCAAAAGTACTGTGGTCAAAATTTGACACTCTGGGTTCGATCCTCGGATGAGGTGTGTGGAACTGAACTGAAAGCCCTTGCTCAAACTGACAGCAAAAATCTGATTTTTAGCCCATCCAAATCAAAACTAATACCTTATTTAGAAGGTAGTTTCATATACAATTTGAATTGAAGAAATTGAAAACAGCAGTCCCTGGACAGAAGAAGTAATGTGTAGTCTTATCGGTTAGTGGCCACAGTAGCCAGGCATCATGGGAGAAAAAATAGACCATAGAGAATGTTGTATCTAAGTTCATACCTGATCTTGTGTCTTATGTTCAGCCATGCTGCTGTGAGCAAGTGGGTCACAGCACATCGTCTCCTTTGAGGTACTGCATGCATTCGCTGATGCTCCTTCAAAATTAAGAAACAGTGTCGCGAAACCTGCGTAAAATGAGCTGCTCTTGACGCTCAATTATTTTGCAGCTTTACTATCAGCACAAACATGCAGAGCAGGAATGCAAAATAATTCCATGTTTTTCTCTATTTATGGGTTTCTACTCTCATGTGCCGCCCTTATTATTCCTGTCAAATGGGAACATTATTGTCGATGTGTTTACAGAATATACTTCAATTGCAAAAAGTACAATCTGAATATGATGCGCTCTAAACAAACAAACAAACAAAAAAAGTCATTTTTTTGGTCCGGACCAAACAAGCCGACCAAATAACTTGTATTATGTCATTACAGCGCATTGCAAGCACCTTATTTGAGAATCATGCAACTTTAACTTAGAGGCATGCATTCCTCTAATCAAGACCTCGACTGGTAATTGACAGTTTTAGAACATTTTCTTCCTCAGCAGCATGCAACATGTCAATTTGTCCCATTTTCCTTGATGAAAATGTGATTCAGCAGTGTGATCGCCTGAAGCAGTGGCAGATGTACCACTTTGAAGATACAAATTCCTGAAGGAATTTACAGTGCAAGCAACTTAAACCATGTGTCCTGTTCCCTTGAGACAGAAAAAGTGCAGTTGTAAGTCTATTCCTGGATGTCAGCCTTCTTTCAGTCTCTGTTTGAACATAAGTGACAACGTGAAGCACCGTGCCAATAGATGACTATGCTGTTGGTATTCTTGCCTATTTCAGTATTGATTCCCTTTGAGGATGAAGTACAAACCGGAAGGTTGCCCAGGTGGAGGAAAAAAAAACAGACGTCAAGATGCAACAAGCGGACTGGAACTGTGTAACTGTGTGTGCAATATTCTGGTGGAGTTGATGCAATCATAGAAATATATCCACTGCAATATAATTTGACACTGATATGTCCTGTATCGTTTTTATTTTCAGAACAGTCGATGAATGCATGCATGTTCTTGTGGGTTTACACTTCTTTTTTGAACTTAAAGGCATCCTTTTGGCAGTTGATAGTCTGTCTATAATTAATGTCAAGACTTTTCAATTCATCCTAGTAAACAGAGGCATGCTGGCCATCAGTAGCTTCGGTAAAGCTATGTGCTGGCAATTGACAAGTGACTTTCCAGCACCACAAACTAATCTTTACACAAAAATGCAATCATCAAACAAATGTGTTCAGTCATCATTAATCCATTGTTTATGTAGTTTATTGTGTAGAGGGTCTCCAAGACTTGGGTCTTTCACCAGCTGACTTGTGCTGGGAGTTATGGAAGACAGCTCACCAGTCAATCGCCGAGAGACAGATGACTGTCCCGAAATGTAAATGTGACTAGTTAAGTCCTCAATTTCCTCCCATAAATGTTTTTGGACAGCGGGAAGAACCCCACTGAAGCACAGAGAGAGCATGAAAATGAATTCCAAGAATCTTCTTGTCTTCGGAAAAGAGTGCTAACCACTGCCACTCTGTGCCAAATACGTCATGGTTTTGAAATCACTGTCAAAAATTCTGAGTACGGATTCAATATTTTTTCTTTCAATTTTCAAGCAAAACTATCCTTCTAACTTTCTCTATTCATTTTTGTGGCACCTGATTGTTTTAGTTTTAGGCAGATTTTCCCACCTTATTACTGCCTTTGATTCATACAGTGCCACTGAGCAGTCCCTCACATTAGTAATGACAAGACTGTTTGACCCCCCCAGGTGGCAGTGTCCTATTAAAAGAAACACTGACAGGGCATAAATGGTTGGTAATTGGCCATTTTCTCAACAGGAGGCCATGGGTCTTACATCACCAATTCAGCACAAATCGCAACAGTAAGATAAAAGTCAACGTTCACAGAATTCCAATAGATGGGTTTTAGAATGCCTTCTTATAGCAGTATCAGCTAGTATGATTGTACAGCCGATATCTGAACACAACGTGAATGAAAATCTTCAATTGAAAACAAATATAGTGAGATACTTCCCGTATGAAAACCATCTCTTCTCTTATCATTGATTATAGACAAAAGACCATAGCAGTATCTGGCAGACTTAGACCCCACATTTGGACTGCCAACACTAAGACCGTAGGTTCCATTTTCAATAAGAATTAACAGCAGAGGTAGCTACAGTATATATGATTGACATTAACAACATTCTATAATGGATCAAAACCATGTACTGTAAATGACATTATTTTTCATGACTGCATTGCTGTCCATAACGCATTAAAGGGGAGTACCCCCCCCCGGCCCCTCCTCCTCCAAATATTTAAAGAAGAAATACACTGGGCCTCATTCACTAAATACTGCGCACATAAGTTCATCCTAAGTTATATGTTTTAAATTTGCTATCCTTGAGTAGCATGTCCATCATACTTCAGCTGTAAAGAGGAGAAAAAAGTAATGTATTGATTTGCTGCTGAGTCAAGTGCTCGTAGAATGAACTGGTCATTGGAGCCACACAAATGTATCCACACTCAGGCTGGCTATAAAATATATACTGTACCTTGGATAACCAGAGAACTAAATGTCGCAAACAGTGATGGGTAAGTCATATTGTCACAGAGAGCCTCCTCTTCATCTCAGCTATCTTCCCCAAAAGTGAAAACGACATCGAACTACAACAACAACAACAATAATCATCCATCCATCCATCCATTTTCTGATCCACTTATCCTCACAAGGGTCACGGGCGTGCTTGGAGCCTATCCCAGCTGTCTTTGGGTTTAAGGCGGGGGACACCCTGAACTGGTTGCCAGCCAAATGCAGGGCACACAGAGACAAACAACCACCTGCGCTCACACTCACACCTAGGGACAATTTCCATTAACCTGACCCGCATCTTTTTGGAATGTAGGAGTACCAGAGTACCCGGAGAAAACCTACGCAGGCACAGGGAGAACATACAAACTCCAAACAGGAAGGCCGGAGCCAGAATCAAACCCTGCACCTCTGCACTGTGACGCCAATGTGCTAACCAGTCGACCACCAGGCCACCTTAATAATAATCACAATTACAATAATAATAAAGATATTTGGGGAATATGTATATTCCCCAAATTATTTTACATTATATTTTATATATATAGATATAGATATATAGATATATCTATATAGATAGGATGGAAACAATTTAGTAAAACCACCAATCTGGACAAAACATGACAGAAATTGATATCTGCATCTAATTCTGTTTCAAATTTCCAGAGTCATGCTGTCCACTATGGCTATTTGATAGAACTGAAACCCCCTCCACCCCTAAAACGATCATGATAAAAATAAATATCTCCATCTATTTTCAACACCACTCATCCTGTCCAGGGTCGCGGGGGTGGTGGAACCCATCCCAGCTGTCTTCGGGCAAAAGGCGGACTACACTCTCAACTGGTCGGCAGTCAATCGCAGGGCACACATAGAGATGAACAACCATTCTCACTCACATTCACACCATCACTGAGTGGGAACCGATCCCATGCTGCCCGCACGCAATTCAGGCGAGTGTACCACAATGCCATCAGCAACTTCTGTTGGAGCCATGGTGGTCGATCTTCCTCAACTTCATCCCAACGGATTCAAGCTGCAGATAAACAGGCTGCTTTAGAAACCTATGCTGCTGCTTTGCACAACATGTACTGCAGGAGCAAATGAGCAGCTCTGTAGGAAACCGGAACAACTTGAGCTTGAAACAGAGATTGCAGCATCTTCTGCTAAATTAGCTGTGTTGATGATTATGGATAGTGGGAGCTCAATAACAAGATGTCACAAGGAATAATCAGACATCAGGAAAGGAGCAAGGCCAAAGGAAAGAATCAAACCGCTCAATTCTGATGCCAATGAATTTCAACCTACAAGCACAGATATGAAAAGCAGTCACACACATTCTGCGTGTTTTTCAGCAGCTTTACGAAAAGCACACAATAATAATAATAATACATTTATTTTGAAAGCGCTTTTCATCATACTCAAAGACACTTTGCAAGCGTTTAATGCACCCATAAAGCCTCCAAGCACTATTATGAACAGCAGACATGTGTCTTCAAAACAGAAAGGTGCACCGTACTACTCACAGTCTCACAGTATGGCCAATGTCTTCTTCACATAAACAAGGAAAAGGAAATGGAAGACCTTAAGCAACAGGAAAGGGCAAGTGATAGCACAGTTGTCTCTACCTTTTTCTGAACGTACAGGAGCCGGGGCAAGAATAAAGCAATTCTCTCGATTCTCCAAACTGCAAGTAAAGTCCTCTAAAGGTGATGCAATCATTCAAATATATCAATTTCTTGACGCAGAAAGCACATCAACATTCTCCTCTGAAGGCTTGATGACAAGACTGAATATGACCGCAAGGAGAGTGAAGGTTCACTTGTACACCATGACGTCAGATAAAGAAGTTTCAAGGTTCATTCTACATACAGTAGTTTGAAGATAGCCAACTCAAAAGGCGACCAGTTTAACAGGCTTCCTGAGGTTTTGTCACACACAACAATACCTCTGTCAACATCTAACATACCGGTAATATCAGACAATGAAGTGGCAAAATGGCAATATTTGAATGGCATTCCTATCCCTCACATCCAGTCTCAGGTCGATCTACTGATTGGCACGCCTCAGAGAACATACCAACTTCAGTTCTCCAGCAGCACAAGTTGGATGATGAGAGCTTCCACATCGTGCTGTGTGAAGCTAAGGCCATTTTAAACGACAGGCCTGTTACAAAAGTATCCAATAATCCCGATGATCTTGAGGCTCTCACACCCAGTCACAACAAAAGGAGGGCCTGTTTTGGAAAGATGACCTTGACCTTGACCTTTTGCCACCAGGATTGTTTGATGCCAAGCATTGCTACGCCAGGAGAACGGTGGAAACAAGTGGAATACATCTCAAACGTCTGGTGGACGCGGACTATTTACCTTTGCTCCAGGAGCGTCGCGAATGGAATAGAGTGAAGAGGAACCTTGTTCCATGACACACGGTCTTGGTAGTGGATTCTCCCGCTCCCTGCAGTTCTTGACTGTTGGGCCGAGTTCAGTACACATTTGCAGACAAGAATGGATTTGTGCGCTCTGCAAGCATTAAGACCAAGACAAATATTTTGGTCAGGCCTATCACCAAACAGCACAGTAACCCTGGAACAGTGGTAAAGACAGAGTTCCAACAGTGGGTCTAGGTCTTGTACTTTTGTACAATAATATTGTAGTCCTATATGGAGTAACTTTTATTGCACATTGAATTGACATTATTGTGGATCCAAAAAAAATGTTTTTGTATTTTTAAGTTGTTGCTATAATGGCTTTGGTTATTTGAAATAGAATCGTTGTGGCTCTCGCCAATGAAAATTAGGACTTGTTGTGTTCCAACCATTTTGGTAATTGTGTTTTATTACTGTAATGCCACTATATGAACACTGGGTGTTTTTTGTGTCGGCCCACAGTACATATAGGTGAGCTCACCAGTACAGCTGTGGCTGATTGGGACTGGGAAGCAAAAGTCTTTGACCTTGAACCGTACGAAGCAACCCAGTGCTATATCATATTTTTATAATTGGAAATAAATGGATTACATTTTATTCTGGAGTCGTCCTATCGAATTCATGAGCCTAAAATAACGTCAACCAGTCAAACAGTCGTGGTGACTTTTGTGATAGTCAACACAACTTTTGAGATTGTTGATTGTCATTTACAGATGGCTTGGTACCGTTTAGATGCCCAAAGTATTGATTCACATACAGTATGTTCCTGGTTTAACCTGGTTCCACAGGGGCAGATTAAACTCTTTTATCTCGTTTTTGTCCTCACTTGGGATGTGAGAAATCTTTGTGAGGGAGAAAAGCCAAGACGCTCTTTGTATATTGTCGTGGTGCACATCCAAAGAGGGTGTCACAAAGACATCTGCAAAGGTCATTTGAAGACATGGTAACTTGATTACCAGCATGTCTTCAGTGGAAATGAGAAAGATGGCCTGATCTCATGCCTCCCCTGGGGTGTTAAGCTTCATAACCGCGAATGGAAAAGTGGGACCTTTTAATCCAGAGGTCTTCCTGTAGCTTGTTTTGAAGCTGAAGAAAGAAGAACTTGCATGGTGGTGCAGTCATACCTACGGCATAAATTAATGTTCGTCAAAACAAGTGTTCAGTCCGAACCCATATGGCCCCCACTGTCCTAACTTTTGCTACCTGGCAGAGAGTTTCCACCCCAGTGTCGACATCACACACTGAAACGAGTGGAAGTGGATCACTTTATAATGACCATGTCTTCTCAATGATTAATGGCACACTAGTGTCAGTTATTGTGTTTGCATATTGTTCACTTGTACACTAAAAAGTATTTTTTTGTATTTTGTTAAATGTTATAATTCTGGCACCTTAGTGTAGTAACTTTTTTTTTTCTGAAAATGTAAAGTAAATATGTGCACATTGCTCCATAATTTTACTGCAATTACAAGTTGCCCCTTATTTGTAGGAACAAAATGACAGCTGTTGTTTTATTTGGATTTTTTTTTATTACAAATTGCATATTCAAGTTGCAAAGGACATATTCATGTCTTTCACAATACCAATAAAATAGACCGGTTTCCACCTCGTTCCAAAAGTGTGTGCTGTAATCTGAACTTGAAACCTTATTTGTATTGAACTTGTATTAGAAAGTGTCGACATGCCCAGGTACCGATACTTTCACAACAAACGTCTACTCTCTTTAGTGAGCGACAAACTCTGAAGTTGTTTCTCATATCAGAGCAGACACACATTGGAAGACCTTGAAAAATACTATTAAAATGCAAGTTAAATTAGTAGTTTAGAGACGTTCTCTTTTTTACCTCCCTTCGCTTCCCTTCATCTCTCCTTCCACATTCTCTCGTTTCTGTGCCATGCTCCTCCTTGATAAGCATCTATAGAGGAGCAGGACATGTTTAGCAAGGTGAACAATTAGTGGCTGTCTAATGGTTGTGGCCGCACTCTCAGTTACCCTTTTAGCTTGTGCCATATCCTGTTGAAACTGCCTCCTCTTCCCATTTGGGATTCACATGCTCCTTCATCTCACAAAAAATGTGCAAAGCACATGTTGCAACATGGTATGCTGGAAATGTGAAACGGAAATCATTACGCTTCAAGAGAACCTGGAAACAAGACTTCAATCTACCAAATGGTATTTCAATAGAAGTTCTACCAGAAATCAAATCAGCATTGAAGGATTCCTCCTGTGGTGACACTCTTGGAGACTGCATATTGGCCTTCATGGGCCAGAGCATCAGCGGGTATGCAGGATCTCAGAGCATGAAGAAATCAACAGGATGTCCCTCGATCCACATCGCTCTCTAAAAAGGGATGTGAATATTAAAACCTTATTAGATTGTGTCTCCATTAATGTCCTAAATGATGACATAACAATTGTTAATGTTGTGGCAAGTATAAATGAGCACTCTTTGGTTTCACGAGATTAATGTTCAACTATCATTATGGTTACATGAAGCAATCAACCTCACATGGGGTTTGCATGCATAGTCTACCTTTGGGAGGAGGTGGGCATTTCAGAACAGATCTGACTGCCTGAGGGCATTGGTGTCAAATGCAGAACCAGACAATTTGCAACTAATAACCTGCGGCAACAATATCATGGTCAATCAACACTGATCGTGGCAATAATCATAATTTCAATTGTTGAGATCATGATTATTTAACATGATTAGATCTTGGGAACATGGAAAAAAAAGAGAATTTTAATACAGATTCGGGGTCAAGAAGACATACCCGCGACTCAGTATTACTGTAGCACAATTGAACCTACGCATTGAACATTACACATGCAGCCTATTCTCAGAAAACTGTCAAAAAAAAGAACAGAAAATATAAGCCCCTATGATTTGACGAATGGAGTAGGCCGATTCAAATCGCAATGTCTACATGCCTCCTCCAAAGTGGATACTTTGATCAGCCTTTTGATGACTGAGTCAATCATCCCGTGACAGAATAAATAGATGCACACTAAATTCTTCACTGTGCTCTTGTCCACTCTAAACTGGTTGCCAATTACACGGTATTCTGCACAACTGCTAGTTTGTAGAGCACCATAGCAACACACATCACTCGATGCACTGGTGCATGAAAAGTTGTTGTTTTTTTTGCCTACGGTGTTCCATCACTCTCTTCATCACCTGCCAAAATGTTGTAAAGGATTGGGGTGACACTCCATCGTTACAGCCCGCTCCCCCCATTCCTGATTGCTCATCTTCATCCAAAGAGTCCAAGGTGGTCTGGTGGACAGGGGTAGCATGGATGTGTAGTAAGGCACAGCTTCGTCTCCATTTCTCATTTCTTCTTCACATTCTCTCTTTCTATTCTATTTCTATGCAGTCCATGAGGCGCAATCGTAAGTACTGTTGGTGTGTCAGTACCAGCACTGGCTGCACTGACTGTATGTGAACGCAGTTACTGATCATCTTACTTTTGTGCTCATGCCAGTATAAAGACAGAGTGAACGTTTTCAAACCAGTTCTGAAGCAGCGAAGAGTGTGGTCAGAGGGGGCCTTCCCCTGCTCTTTAAGACTGCTTTGACACAACGCACTGGGAAATGTTTCATGAGATGGCCACCTACAACAACCACACAGACACCGTGACCTCCTGCATCACTAAGTCCGTCGATAATGTGACCACTGACCCACACAAGACACATCACCACCCGGGCTAACCGGAAGCCATGGTTGACAGGGGACGTCTACACGCTTTTGCAGGTCAGCTACATTGCCTTTCGACCTGGATAAAAATCCAATGTGAGAATCTGTCCCGTGGTATCAGGAAAGTAAAACAGAACTGCACACAAAGACAGCAGAGATGCACACAGTCTGTGGCAGTCCATTTCGGCCATCAAAGACTACAAACCCACGCCACTAAGCTGTGAGACCAACACCTCTCTGCTCAACAACCTGAACAACTTATTTACACACTTTGAAGGAGGAAACTCACCCACAGAAAATCCCACCTACTCCCAATGACCAGACTCTGATCTAGTCTGTAACCAGTGTCTCCACTCTCAAGTTGAGAGTGGAGACACCCGCAAAACAGCAGGGCCAGATAACATCCCTGGCCGGGTACTGAAGGACTGCGCAGGAGCTTAAGGATGTCTTCAGAGACAGAACCAGCTATTGTCCCATCATCTTTCAAAGCTCCCACCATCATACCTGGGCCAAAGAAATCATTAATCGCCTTTCTGCATCATTGACGAGTGCCCAGTGGGGTGTATGCTGCACCGACTACTGCGGGAATCCAGGTGCTCATAGTGAATGCAGCTGGGAAAATCATTGGTGCACCAGTCCCCTCCCCGAAAGACACATACTACACCCACCTCATCCGAAAAGCGACCATCGTGAGAGATGCAAGCCACCCTGCACACAATCTGTTCAGTCTCCTGCCTGCTGGGAAGAGGTACAAGAGTCCCCAGTCCTGCACCACCAGACTTACCAACAGCTTTTTCCAACATGTTGTCAGCATTCTCAACTCTCACCCTCAGCTCCACCCGCCAGGCTGACAAGAACATAGGAACACCCCCCAATCCTCCCATATCAATATCAATCATTGTTAACTTCATCATCCCTTGCGGCCACCTGTGCCTAACTCAGTGGTTCTCAATTATTTTCTGTAATGCCCCCCCAAGGAAGAGGAATACATCTCGCCCCACCCCCCCCGCACGGCTATAAATAGTATCATTTGTCTATAAAATCGTTATCAGTACACCTTTGCATTACACTGTATCCTTATTAACGTATAAGAGAATAAAAAAAAGAAGGAAATATGGACCAACTTTATGGACCAACTTACAACAAAGAATAGCTTTAGGAACTGGAACAGAAAAGATTTAAAGTGCATCTGAAATTCAAAAATAACATTGAATCCTTACTTTAACAATAAATATTTTTTGACTGACCATGTCAAACCATACGATACTGAAAAATAAAATGACATAAGCTCAAAAACTAATAATACATTCAAACTAATCACCAACATTATCTCAGGAGCACAATACTAAAAAAAACCTTTAACCAGCAAAACAAAAATATGTAAAATAACTTTATTTTTTATTTTTTAATCAAAGATGATGTCTGGATTAATGGCTACAATGAGCACATTTTGCAATGCATAGCTTTTCAAAGTGAGGTTTGAAGCAGGACACAGCAACTCTCGGCTCCTGCTCAATGTGTAGCCGGGACCTGTACAGTATTATTCAGTGGCGGGCCGTGCATTTCAACTTTAGGCCTTCAGTGACGTCACATACAGTACATTAACACAATATAGGCTCGTCAGGCAGCACTTAATTTCAGGAGCATTGAAAACCATCAAGTATGCATTCACAATTAAGAGCAGGAAACTAAATTTACAGATATTGTCAAAAATAAAAAGATTTAAAAAATACTAAATAAAATGCCACCCAAATTACGCTGTGTGATCATAAACAAGTCTGTATATTGCGCAATGTCGCAATTTCATATAAGACACCAACCACACAATAACAAAACAAGCTATTCTTTGAGAATAAAATTAACAGATCATTTGCATTTTGAGAATAGGCTATACAACAGCAAGTAACTGAAAATGTTGAGCAGCTGAGATTGAACAAATTTTAGTGCACGAAGCTGACTACAATGCGCCATTATAAATTGCAGGTGAGCTGATTTATTTGATACATTTTTGTATCTTTGTCTTTTTATTTCGTGACCATTAATACTAACGAAATAAAATAACAAGAAGAAATGTAAAATAAAATTCATTTACTCACCAATATAGTGCCTGTTCACTGAGCTGCAGATCTACGCGAGTGGCCCCAAACGTTTTTAAACGCACCGTAGCTTGTAAGTGCCCAGCCTTGCTCTGATGTTTCCTTGCTGCCTTGGTAAAACAACTTAAATTGGTAAATCCAGTGGAAGGTCCGTCTTGAAAATTGTGTGGAAAGTAGTCCTGCAGCCAGATCAAGTCTTCTCCTTCGGCCATTTTGGGTCAAAATGCAGCAACAGCTCCCTCTAGCAGGCGCTAATCCAATCACCGAACGTGCACGTCCAGTGTCGACGTAAGCCCTTCTAGCTGGCCCTGGTACGCAGACTCGTGATCTGATTGGCTATTGCAAGCTGACTGTGCCCGTTCATTTACAGCGCACAGGAGCCTGCTCTGTTTAATCTGAAGGCCCCGAGCTAGTTTAACTTTACCTGGCAACACAAGCTATATTGTTATTTAAAATAACATTGAAAACCACTCGACTAAGTGGAAATAATGATGTAAAGAATACAGAGAATAATTTTGTTGACATATTTAGGAAAATAAAAAAACAAATTAAATTTATGTTATTCTCAGAAAAGTAAATGTATTAAATTTACTTTTCTGAGAATGTTTAGGCCAGCAGAGAAGGCCTTGCTGGCCCTGACGGAACGCCACTGGTATTATTACACTGAAGTAGCAGTCACAAAGCGGGGGGATTGTTGGCAATATTCGGCACGTTTTCACTGAAAAAAACTCAAGCAGCTTATCAGCGTGATTGGGGTGTAATGTCTTTAAGTGACGCCTTAATTTATTTGGCTTCATTCTGTCCGCTACCAAAATTTTTAGACAAAGTAAGCACATCGATCTACCCTCGTCTGCGACCGCAGGCACATTGAAGCCAAGCTCTACATACGCCTCGTCATATTTCCTCCCTGAGAATGCTCCCTGCGCAAACTCTGCCAATGAGAGCGCCACTGCCCCCTAACGTAGTGGAGGTGCAACTGCAAGTTATTTTAGGACAGTAAAAAAATAAAAAAGCATGTTCCCCGAGGTCAAACGCGCCCCCCCAGGGGGGCGCGCCCCACTATTTGAGAAACACTGGCCTAACTATACCTCAAGATGTATGCATCATATATAATCGTTATTGTTTTATACTCTCAGTGGTCAAATGACAGTTATTGATCAGCTGTTGCTGCGTTTGACTTTGTCACCTCTTACTTGCCGCTTGTGCCTAACAACAAGTCAAGCGATACATGCAGCTTGCATATGATGTATTTTTTTTTTTTGTACTCTAGTTCCATATCATGACTGTACATTTTACCGTTGACTCTGTTTTGTCTTATTGCTTTGTGTCTACACCTGGGAATGTGAGGAACGTAAGTACCAGTACTTTGTATTCTAGCTTTTCGAGCTTTATTTATATATATATATATATATATATATATATATATATATATATATATATATATATGTTTTTTTAGGAATAGGGTTTGTTTGATCTCCTTTAATAGTTAATAAATAATTAAATTGTTGTATTGCATGTAGATGAGTCACTAATAAACGGTGATTGTAGTTTAGATTGTAGTTAGAAAGTTTTGCCCTGTCTACTAAACACCCTCAGTGTAGTCAACCCGCGCGAACAACACATGGATCACGTCGTGATATTTCACATTCAGTCTGAACCTAGCATTAGAGTACATGCCGTCATTGATGAAGTCCTTCCAAAAACGCCAGGGAAAAACTTGAATAGATTGACCAACTCCATGATATTCTCTGCTTGCTTTAGAAAGTACTACTTCAGTCATTTAACAACCTTGACAGTTGGTTGACAGTGAAATGCAGGAAAAAGAAATTAACAACATACCATGCAGGGAAGCTTTCTAAATGGAATGGCTTTCATTCTTGTTGTGCAGAGTTAATGGCACTGCAAGGTTAGCAATTTAGTTCGCTGAGATGAACAAATTGTTCATGTGATGACAGTGGTAGAGAAATACAACACATCACTTCAACAATATTGATATAATCCCTGTGTATAAACACATTTTCCGCAAACCGGCCATTGGGACTACCACAAAAAATTCTGTGAGATGCACCATGAAGTAATTTACAGAACAAAACAAGGAAATACATTTACAGTATTTTAAATCATGTCTGAATCACATTTAAAGTATATTAAGTCTGCAAAAAATATTGATCATCGAACAAGGTTGTCTAGTTTTTCAAAAATAAAGTTTTTCTGTGCATATTACATGAACTTAATGTTTATTGTGCATTATGCGTAAGCGACTGAATATCATCCAAGAAAAAAGGACTGCAAGAACCACAACAAGGCTCACACATATACTTACTGTACATCCTACACTTAAATTAAAGAAAGAAACAAACTGAAATTACCATCGCTTTGAGCATTTTATTGAACTGCTTGCATCTTTGCATTCCTTAGTCATGTGATGCCACAGAGAGCTTATACATAGTTCATGTTCAGTCCTGATGTAGAATTCGCACCACTCTTGATCAGAGAGTTCTTGGATGAGGGTGAGGACTTGAGAGCTCACAGTGAGACGGCTTGTGTTGTTTCGTGCCACTTTGGTCTCTTTCCCTTTTTTTTTTAAGACAAAAATGGCCGATATGTGACATAAGAAAACTCACAATAGACAAACAAACTGACTCAATTTTAAGATACCGCGACTCCGCAAGGAAAATCGCAGAAACCCAGTCAAAAAAAGGGAAACGCCACGGAGAACCACTATGAATGAGATCTATTTTCAAACTAGTGCTGAAACAAGTGTCATCATGTAAGAAAAAAAAGGGATATTTTCAAGACTGAGTCATCAGGAAGTAGGAACGTTGTTGTTGTTGTTGTTGTTTATTGAACATAAAACATATACAGTAATAATTTGACAGAAAATAAGGTAGATAAAATAGTAAACAGAAAGAAATCAGTCTTCATTCAACACAGTTATTATGTTCAAGGGAGTAGGAAGAAGTAAAAAACGTATCTAGTCCTACCCCGTTATGTGTTTATATCTAATAAATTATTTTTATATCAATCAGAAAAGAAAAAAAGTAAGAAGAAAGAAGTCTCCATTAAGGCTCATACTTTACCCTTAACCGTGATATTTTTACAACTTTTGGTTTGTATCGGGATTATATACATACACACCCTGGCACTCTTGTGTCAATTTTCTCTTGTATTCATAATGGATATTTCAATACCTTTCTCATGTCACAAGTGATCTAAAATAATATTTTGATAAACTGAGAAAAAAAAATATTTGTGACAATATTTAAGTGTCATTTTGACCAAATGATATGGATTGGAATCCAACATTTTTTTCAAATTTTATTACATGATTTGTAGTTTGAACAGAGTTGATCATAATCACTAAAATGTAATTTGTCATAATTTTAACCGAAATATTAAATTTCACACACTTTGACTGTGATTTTAAAAATATATTATGGGGTTCAAGATTGCATTATTACACAGTATATTGCATATTACATCTTTTTTTAAAATATATTTTCCTGACATTTTGTTCAGTGTCGCCTTCATGGAACTAAAAATCTGCAGATCTAGTTTGTTTTCATGTCAATGATTATAAATAAAATAAATGTTGACTTTTTTTTTTGTTGTCAGCTCTTTCCGGCAATCATTATAATTTTCAAAAGTCTTTTGTTTTTCCAACGCAACATATGCAGAAGAACTAATCTTTAAACTGCAATTACTGCCCAGATAACGATATAATTACTGGAGATGACAGGGGAGGAAATTGGACCTTTTTCTTCTGTGTAATGACCCAAGTGATAAAAGCGGATTAAAGCAAGAGCAAAGGGGTTGAAGGGGATTATCGAAAAGAAAACAAAGACTGTCTCTGCCATTGATATGCAAATAATGATTTAATCTTTGCCCTAATTACTATGTGAGTTCACTGTTGATTATTGTTTGTGGGAAGAACAAATGTATTTAGTAATACTGGGTCTGTGCATTTCATCAATGAATGCTGAAGATTTTTAAATGAGAAAGAAAACCAAACATTATTCAACAACAGGTAGTTGAACAGTTATTACAAAATAAGGAAAAAATAAAGTTCACAGTCACTCATTAAATCCAGTATGACAAAAAAAATATTCTTTGCAACATTGTAAATGATATAGGAATATCACCATTGCAATTGAGATGTTTTAATTCACCCAAAATGAAATCATAAATGAAGTTTATGGGCACTGAGCCACTTGTCAAGTGTAGAATAAGTAGCTATGACATTCTTGTCTTGCTGACTGTGCACTCAGTTTGATGGCATGCTGAGTGAGTAAGCAGCACAGCAGCAGATGCATTACAGAACTAAAACATAAATACAAATGTTGCAAAAAATGTGGAACAACACATTCTATGGTCCCTATATTTGATATAGTCTCTCTCTCTCTCTGTATGGGCTGATGAAATTCACTGACGGAAGCGATGACCAAAGCGCAGTTAAAGTAACATGACAGGCTGACGATGGGGTGTGTGTGTGTACAGGTATATATATGTATCTCTCTCTCTCTCTCTCTCTAAATATAGATATATATACAGTACGGGTAATCCCTCGTTTATCGCGGTTAATGGGGACCAAAACCACCCACGATAAACGAAAATCCGCGAAGTAGCAACGCCCCCCCCCCGCGTATAGGTACATGTACATGTGTATGAGTATAAAAAATATTTATAAGGCCAAATTTAATGGTTTACATGCATGTAGAATTTTGTCATAATTAACATTACTTAATACTGTATACTAATAGATTTAAAAATGTATAAGTTAGGTTAGTGTATGAATAACAAAATACAGTAAATATATACAGTACATGTAGTACTGTATATGTTGCTCTATGTGACTCGCTGTGGTTTTGCTGACTTTCCGCTGCTTCTCCCAGACTGTTTGCGGACTTTTTGCGGACTTAATTTATTTATTTTTTTAATATGTTATGAGGTGCAGGGTTCGATTCCGGCTCCAGCCTTCCTGTGTGGAGTTTGCATGTAGTCCCTGTGCCTGTGTGGGTTTTCTCTCATACTCCATACAGTTTTCTCTTACCGCCCTCTCCCCTGTGTGCGTGTGTGTGTGTGTGTGTGTATATATATATATATATATATATATAACCGAAGGGCGAACGATCCTGATCATGAAGGATCCCTCAAAGGGTGCAGTCCCATCCAACTATCGGCCAATAACCTGTCTCTCCACAACATGGAAGCTCATGTCAGGCATCATTGCGGCTAAGATAAGTGGACACATGGATCAATACATGAGCGAAGAACAGAAGGGCATTGGTAGAGATACCAGGGGAGCCAAACATCAGCTCCTGGTTGACAGAACAGTCGCACAAGACTGCAGGTCCCGACGTACCAACCTGTGCACA
Source organism: Hippocampus guttulatus (assembly GCF_054856545.1). Lineage (NCBI taxonomy): Eukaryota > Metazoa > Chordata > Actinopteri > Syngnathiformes > Syngnathidae > Hippocampus > Hippocampus guttulatus. Next base: position 8,750,507 of record NC_141264.1, on the reverse strand, counting down.
GCCTGGATTGATTACAAGAAAGCCTATGACTCGATGCCACATACATGGATCACTGAATGCTTGGAGTTGTATAAGGTGAACAGGACCCTAAGAGCCTTCGTTGCGAACTCGATGAGGATGTGGAAAACCACACTGGAAGCCAATGGCAAGCCACTTACCCAAGTGTCCATCAAATGTGGCATATACCAAGGTGATGCACTCTCCCCACTGCTGTTCTGCATAGGACTGAACCCCCTAAGCCAAGCAATCACCAAGACAGGCTATGGATACCGCCTCAGAAATGGAGCTACAATCAGTCACCTACTCTACATGGATGACATAAAGCTGTATGCTAAGAGCGAAAGGGACATAGACTCCCTGATCCACACAACCAGGATCTACAGCAGCGACATCGGGATGTCATTCGGGCTTGAGAAATGTAGTCGGATGGTGACTAAGAGAGGAAAGGTAATCCGCACTGAAGGGGTCTCACTCCCTGAAGGAACAATAGCAGACATTGAGGACAGCTACAAGTACCTCGGTATACCACAAGCCAATGGCAACCTCGAACTGGCAACAAGGAAAGCGGCTACGGCCAAATACCTCCAGCGAGTGAGGCAAGTCCTAAGAAGCCAGCTCAATGGCAAGAATAAGACCCGGGCAATAAACAGCTATGCCCTGCCAGTGATCAGATACCCTGCAGGAATAATGAGGTGGCCAAAGGAAGAGATTCAGACCACGGACGTTAAGACCCGAAAGCTCCTCACCATGCATGGAGGGTTCCATCCCAAATCCAGCACCCTGAGACTGTACGCAAGCCGAAAGGAAGGAGGCCGGGGACTAGTGAGTGTGAGAGCCACTGTCCAGGATGAAACATCCAAGCCCCATGAATACATCAAGGAGAAGGCTCCAACGGATGACGTACTCAGAGAATGCCTCAGACAATGGGGAACAGAAGATGAGGCGCTGGAAGAGGGACCATCATGGGAGGACAAGCCCCTACACGGGATGTACCACCGGACCATAACTGAAGTGGCCGATCTCAAGAAGTCCTATCAGTGGCTAGAGATGGCTGGCCTGAAGGACAGCACAGAGGCACTCATCCTGGCTGCTCAGGAGCAGGCCCTGAGCACCAGAGCCATTGAGGCCCAGATATACCACACCAGACAAGACCCAAGGTGTAGGTTGTGCAAAGAGGCACCTGAGACGATCCAACACATAACTGCAGGGTGTGATGCTGGCAGGGAAAGCCTACATGGAACGCCATAACCAGGTGGCTGGCATAGTCTACCGAAACATCTGTGCGGAGTATGGACTGGAAACCTCAAGGTCAAAATGGGAAACACCTCCGAAGGTGGTGGAGAATGACAGAGCGAAGATCCTGTGGGACTTCCAGATCCAGACTGACAAGATGGTAATGGCGAACCAATCAGATATTGTGATCATAGATAAAGGGCAGAGGAAAGCCGTTGTAGTGGATGTAGCGGTCCCAAGTGATGGAAACATCAGAAAGAAGGAACACGAGAAACTCGAGAAATACCAAGGGCTCAGAGAGGAGCTGGAGAGAGCCTGGAAGGTAAAGGTGACAGTCGTGCCTGTGGTGGTCGGAGCACTCGGGGCAGTGACCCCCAAACTAGATGAGTGGTTGCAACAGATCCCGGGAACAACATCGGACATCTCAGTCCAGAAATGTGCAGTGCTGGGAACAGCAAGGATACTGCGCAGAACCCTCAAGCTTCCTGGCCTCTGGTAGAGGACCCGAGCTGAATGAGGGACGGACACCACCCGAGGGGGGGGTGAGACGTATATATATATATATATATATATATATATACACACACATTAGTGCTGTCAGTTTAATTATTATCGGCATTCATTTAAATAAATTTTAACAGGATTTAATTTTTTAATTGCGAATTAATTTACATCACACCGGATATTACGTTGCTCTAAAATAAACTGGAAACAAAACAATGAGTGTGCCGCACAGCTCAATGCGCATGTCTGTTTGGCCAGCTACGGTTTGAGCGGATGGCAGCGCGAGACACCGAAAACGGATGTTTAAAGAGCTTATGAGTGGAAAGTTTACTTCTAAAAAGTTGCCAGATGGTTCCACTGACAAGAACAAAGTTATCTGTGTTTTGCAGTCGTGAACTGAGCTATTATCGTCGCACGTCGAGTCGGAAATATGTGTGCCCACTGTGAAAGATGTCATTCATGCATTCATTCATTCCTTTTTCCCAAACCGCTTTATCCTCACTAGGGTCGTGGGGTGTGCTGGGGCCTATCCCAGCTGTCTTCGGACAGTAAGTGGGGGACACCCTGAACAGGTTGCCAGCCAATCGCAGGGCACACAGAAATGAACAAGCATTCGTGCTCACACTCACACGTAGAGACAATTTGGAGTGTTCAATCAATCTGCCATGCATGTTTTGGAATGTGGGAGGAAACGGGAGGACCTGGAGAAAACCCACGCAAGCACGGGGAGAACATGCAAACTCCACAGAGAAAGGCCAGAGCTGGAATTGAACCTCTGCACTGTGAAGTCGTCGTGCTAACCACTCAACTACCGGGCCGCCCGTGACAAATGTCCTCCAAATAAATACTGTATATGTGTGAAGGAACCTAATGTCCACTTCCACAGCCATAAATATAGAGTGACATAACTCAAATTAGCTTATTTCCATATAAATCGCTGTTGTTGTTCATTCATTCTTTTGACATGGGAATGGAGGACAGCAAATGAAACCAGTCAATTTCTCCACCTGTGAAATTGAAACAATCGTTGGAGAGTTGATAGAAGGAGAGCAATTGTGTTTGAAAGTCCCAGCAGACTGTCTAAACCAAATGAATGTGAGATGACAAAAAGTGACTGAAGCCATCAATTTAGAAGTTCTGAGAGCCCAAATATTAATCCACCAAAAATATTGAAAGGAAAAGTGTGGGTTTGGGTGTTGAGGGGCGGGGTGTAGGCAATACTGCTTCCTATGAATTTATGTGCTTCATCATGTCAGCTGGATTGGCCACGCTAAAGAGACACATTTTATTTCACCTTAGACTGAAGGCAGCAAGAAAGCAAATGGCTGCAGAAGATTGCAGACTGAGGAGAATAATACTGCAGCATCCAGACCAAAGTTTAAGGGTGAGCCAAATTAGCATGTGAATTTCTTTTTGTAATTTCTTGTATCCTCTCAGATCTGAAAGTAATCCTGCAATGATGAATCTTCTCAGCCAGGCAGCCATAAAGCTGTGATTGTGAGCGATTGGCTGGCAACAAGTTCAGGTTGTACCTCACCTACTGCCCAAAGACAGCTGGGATAGTTTCCAGCATGCCCGCAACCATTGTCCGGATAAGTGGATCAGACAATGGATGAATGGATGTAATGACAGCAGTATAGATATTTTCTCAAAAGTTGTGTTTTTATTGCATGAACTTCGGTTCAGTTCAAAATGAGATGTGTCCAGCCAAGGCATGAAATTGATGCAAGTTATAATTTGAGAAATGCATGTTTTAATGGGACAGTTAAATTGACTCAAATGTGTAACTATTTCCTGAATTGAGTCTGAACGGAAATTCAAGATGAGGGTTGGGTACTTCCCACATTTGTGTGTCTTGAGTAGATTAAAAGCCTGTGTTGTGAACAGACAAATATCCTCTCAATTATTTCCCGTTTTACTTTGAAGGATCTGTTCCAACTTCCGGTTTGTCCACTATATATGCTGTGTGTGTTATACTGGACGCCTACCAATTCTAATAAAACAAGAGACGTGTCACGCAGATTTTTCCTCCGTTTATCCAGCCGCCTTGAGGGGTGACACGCGGGTATACTGTATAAGTAAGCCGCTGACAACAGGTTATGGGCCCAGGAAACCCCCAAGAACGACTGAAGAAAGTTTGAAGCCGCTGAGAAGAGCGACGAACTGCGAACTCGGCGAAGAGGTTAGCGTAGATTAGCTTTTAGCTGCTAACAGTGCTACCTCGTGGTGCTACCCTAGGCTACTGTAGAAGCTATGGAGCAGCCAAGCCACGGCTCAAGCAGATGGTCACGTTTAACTTTTAACGGAGATGAGAAACAGTATGAGCTCTGGGAAACAAAATGTTTGGCCTACTTGCGGCTACAGGGGCTCAAAGAGACTATTTTGAGTGAAAATCTGCAGTTTACTGACGTTGATGAAGAGGCTAAGGACAAGGAACAGAACAGGATGGCCTATGCAGAGCTGATACAGTTTTTGGACGACAAAAGTCTAGGCCTGGTCATGCGCGAAGCTGCAGATGATGGGAGAAAAGCCCTGAAGATGCTTCGAGAGTACTATGCAGGTAAAGGGAAACCTCGCATAATAAACCTGTATTCTGAACTGACAAGTCTGCAGATGGGAAGCAAGGAAAGCATAACAGATTTTGTGATTAGGGCAGAGACTATCATCACGGCGCTAAGAAATGAGAGGGAGACGGCAACAAGTCGTATGCTTTCTTGACCAAGGACCGGGAAGCGGACATCGTTCCAGGACATGGTGTGAAGACGAAAGGCCTAATGGTGGACACGGGTGCTACATCCCACATCATCACAGATGAGACAAAGTTCAAGAGCTTCGATGAGACCTTCAAGGCTGACACACACTATGTTGAGCTAGCAGACGGAACCAAGTGCCAAGGCGTGGCGAAACGGCGGGGAGAAGCAGAGGTGATCCTCATCGACAGCAAAGGACACCACCATACAGCGACATTGAGAAATACACTGTTCATCCCTTCATATCCACAAGACATTTTCTCTGTGATGGCTGCGACGGCAAGTGGAGCAACAGTGATTTTCAACGAAGGAAAGGACATGGTGAAAATGAGTGATGGTACTGTATTCCTATTAATGTGCAGAACAATCTTTACTACCTATCTACTGCAGACGAGGGTAATGACAAGTGCAAAGGTTGTTTTGATTTGCAAACGTGGCACGAGATTCTTGGCCATTGCAATTACAGTGATGTGCAAAAGTTGACAAAAGTGGTTGATGGTATGGTAATCAAAGGGAAATGTGAAAAACCTGTATCACCATGTGAAGTGTGTATTCAAGGGAAGTTTGTGCAAACCAGAAATAGAGAGCCGGATGCAAGAGCAACAGGGGTGTTTGGCTTAGTGCATACAGATCTGGCAGGACCTATAGATCCAATTTCTATCGATGGACACAGATTTGCAGTGCCGTTTACCGATGACTTCTCAAGTACAGTTTTTGTGTACTTTCTCAAACAAAAGAGTGATACAGTGACTGCCACAGAAAGCTTTTTAGCAGACACTGCCCCCTATGGGAAGTTTAAGTGTATTAGATCTGACAATGGTACTGAGTTTATGTCCAAAGAGTACCAAGAACTTATGCGTAAACATGGCATAAGACACGAAACCTCAGCACCATACTCACCACACCAAAATGGTACAGCAGAGAGAAATTGGAGGACTTTATTTGACATGGCTAGATGCATGTTACTTGAAAGTGACCTACCCAAAACTTTGTGGACTTATGCAGTGCAGACAGCGGCAGTGGTCAGGAACCGATGCTTTAATAATCGCACAAAGCGGACTGCTTACTTTATGTTGACTGGAAAGAGACCAAATGTTTCACAAATGCAAAAGTTTGGTGCTGTGTGCTATGCATACAAGCATGACAAGAAGAAACTTGACTCTAGAAGTGAAAAGGGAGTTTTCATTGGATATGACAAAAATAGTCCCGCTTATTTAGTTTATTATCCAAATAGTGAAAAAGTACAAAAACACAGAATGTTGAAATTTGTGACAAAGCCATCTACACAGCAACAAATCAAGACAGAAATGAGCTCAGATCAGGATGATAGTGATGATCTTTTGGACTCTGGTAGAGCAGACAGAAAGCCATATACAGTGGAAACGGTGCAGGATGATGCAGAAATGGGCAGCCATGTATCTGACATGGTAATGCAACCGAGCAGTGCAGACAGTGTGAGAAAATCAACTAGAGCCAAAAAGAAGCCTAGTTACCTAAATGAGTATGTGACTGATGATGATGACCAAGTGTTTACTAACATAGACTACTGTTATAGACTGGCGTGTGACGTACCACAGTCTTTTAAAGAGGCAAAAAGTTCACTTAATGCTGACAAATGGACCAAAGCTATGGACGAAGAGATGGAGTCATTGAATGAAAACAACACTTTTACCCTAACAGAGCTACCCCGAGGAAAGTGTGCAGTGGGGGCACGTTGGGTTTATGCATTAAAGAGAAATGAGGATGGCACAGACAAATATAAGGCTTGTTTCGTTGCTAAGGGCTACAGTCAAAAACATGGCATAGATTTTAAGGAAACATTTTCTCCAACAGCAAATATGATAAGCGTGAGGGTACTAATGCAAAAAGCGGTTCAGGAAAATTTGCTACTCCACCAAACGGACGTAAAGACAGCTTATCTTCATGCACCCATAGATTGTGAGCTGTATGTAGAACAACCAGAGGGTTATGAGGTAATAAGTACTGAACAGAAGCTTGTGTGTAAACTTGAAAAGTCACTGTACGGCCTTAAACAGGCAGGTCGTAATTGGAATCTGATGTTACATTCTTACTTGATTGACAACGACTTCATTCAGAATGAAGCTGATTATTGTGTCTATTTCAAAGAAAACGGAAATGACAAAGTCATCATAATAATATGGGTTGATAATTTAATCATAGCTGCTACTGATGAGGAAATAATGAAAAATGTGAAAAACATGCTTGCAGCTAGATTCAAAATAAAAGATTTGGGAAAACTGACACATTTTCTGGGTATTGATTTTGATCAGTCAGAGGAATGTGTGAAGATGTCACAAAGAACCTATGTGGAAAAGTTACTTGTGAGATTTAACATGGAGGATTGTAAAGCTAGAAAAACACCACGTGAACAGAAATTCAACTACTCTGATGATGCAAAGCCACTAAACAATGTAACTAAGTAAAGAGAAATAGTTGGAAGTTTTATTTACTTGTCTATGTGCACACGGCCTGATTTGAGTTTTGTAGTTAGTAGGTTATCACAGTCATTTACAAATCCCACTGAAGAGCACTGGGTAACTGCCAAACATGTACTGAGATATCTGGAAGGTACTACAACACAAGAACTACGCTACCGGAAATGTGACAAACTACAGATACATGCCTACAGTGATGCCGACTGGGCAGCAGATGTTACGGATAGACGCAGCACAACTGGCTATTGTGTATGTCTGAATGAAAGAGGTCCTGTTGTGTCATGGAAAACCAAAAAGCAGCAAACTGTAGCATTGTCGACATGTGAGGCCGAATATATGGCACTAGCCGCCACTATTCAAGAATGTTTACATTTGACCCACCTACTGAATGGTATGAAAACGTGTGGACACTCACCTGCCAAAGTGTTTGAGGATAATCAGGGTACTATAGCTCTAGCAAAGAATCCCGTGAACAGGCAGAGGAGCAAACACATTGATGTTAAATACCATTTCATTAGATCTACTGTAAATGATGGCAAAGTAGACCTAGAGTATTGTCCAACTGAAGTGATGCTTGCAGATGTTATGACGAAACCTGCATCACGAATTAAGTTGTCAAATATTTTCAAGTTGTTAGTTGGGTCATGAGTATTTTATTTTTGATGTAAAGTTACTAGGATGCCAATAATGTGAGAGCAAGTGGGGGTGTTGTGAACAGACAAATATGCTCTCAATTATTTCCCGTTTTACTTTGAAGGATCTGTTCCAACTTCCGGGTTGTCCACTATATATGCTGTGTGTGTTATACTGGACGCCTACCAATTCTAATAAAATAAGAGACGTGTCACGCAGATTTTTCCTCCGTTTAGCCAGCCGCCTTGAGGGGTGACACGCGGGTATACTGTATAAGTAAGCCGCTGACAACACTATGCGCCCCCATTGTCAATCCACACCAGTCCCGGGGGGGACTGGTGTGGATTGACAATGAATTCCATTAGCCCCCAGTGTCCAGCTTTTTTAATATTAGCACCAAAAACAACTCAACTCTGCATTATGCTACCGAATAATTGAAAGAAGACTCATTAATAGTGCATGTTCAAACAAAGCTTTTTGAAAAGCACCACGTGATAAAAAAGGAGGAACATGTCAGTTTAATGAGTTGTCATCTTTTATTAGAATCATGGTGGTATGATGTACAGTACAGTGATCCCTTGCTACTTCGCGATTCACTTATTGCGGATTCAGTGCATCGCATATTTTTCAAAAATATTTTGATCTATCTATCTATTTATCTATCTACCTATATATATACTGTATATATATATATATATATATATATATATATATATATATACAGTATATATATAAATGTTTAGCAAAAATGCAGCAAAAGGTCCGCGAGAGGCAGAGAAAGTCAGCAAAACAGCGAGTCACATAGAGCAACATATACAATACTACATGTATATTTCATGTTTATGTTTACTGCATTTTGTTATTTATACACTAACCTAACTTGTATAAATATATATGTATATCTTAGTATATACCATTAAGTAATGTTAATTACTACAAACATTTACTTTACGTGCATGTATGCCATTATATGTGGCCTTATAAATATTATGTATACTCATACACATGTACAGATACCTGTAAATCCATTACTTGGGGGGGGGGACCTACTTCACGGATTTTTGCGGTGGGTTCTGGTCCCCATTAACCGCGATGAGCTAGGGATCACTGTAGTTGACACACAATTCAGCCAACACTACCAGTTAGGAAAAAAAAAGATCAGGCATTTTTCTAGACTGCACTTTAGAAAATGGAACTACACTGCCTTGAAACTCGCTAATGAAGTATATTTAGAAAATAAAATGGAGAGGAAACAAGGCGATGTTTGTGTGTCACACATTGACTTTTTTACATCATATATCAGTGTTGCAAACCAACAAGAATTCATTGACAGTGAGCTACTACCTCCATGCTCATAATGCGGTCCAATTGATTATGATGTTATGCCCATAAGGCTTTTCCCTTGAGCCTCACTTCACCTGTTGTTAACAACATTCTCTTAGGAGATTCTGTCAAGCTCTGACAATGAGGAAAAACATATGGCTGCCTTCATGCATTAAAGCTGCATGAAAGGAATCCCTGGGAGGCAAGTTTGACCCTCTCCAGCAGTCTTTAGAATACAAATTAAACATGAATGGGTTTCTAACCCGAAGCCGTTGTGCTTCCTTCATAACCTCATGCTTCAGGGAAATTGCAAGACAAGTAGTCAAAAAAAAAAGATAGAATTAAATAAATCTTGACAATAAAATATAATATTTCAAACAAGTTCAGTTTCTAAGTTGCAGAAACAAAAAAGTGCAATAAAATCAAATTGTGAATTACAAATAGCAGTAAAATATAGAATTGAAATGTAAATCCTACTTATGGTTTTCTGTTATGGGGAAGAAAGGACTTGAATCAGAATCAGTGTTTTGTAAAAACAACCAAAAACAATTATTATTGGAATTGATTTACTTCTGGAAATTCAATAATGTCACCGTGAGTGTCTAATAATGTTGTGCATGTTTTAATCATGTTTTGAACATTTTAAATAACAGGAGCTGTGAGCCACGTTTCTCTTCTAAGATTCTTTGGACCAGTTGCAGGTTAACACTGCATTGACAAATGCTTATGATGTGATCAAGGCAATTTGGTTGAAAAAGTGCAGCACGTAACCTTGGCAATGTTTGTCACTCGGAGAGAGGAGCCTTTGCAGCCACCCAAGAACATTACAAATGTAATTAATGGTTGTCTCCAGAACAAGTGTCCCGTATTGTTTGAAGTAAAATGTTTGCCATATCAGCTGGAAAAAAATAATAATTGAACAATAAAAAGGTTTATTCAGGAATTTCTTGGCAGGATCAAGTCCTAATAGACCACTTGCAGATCTCACGGTCACGGAGTGCATAATGGGTAAGCGACTCTCTTTGGCTACCAACTTTACTTAGTTTAAATCTATTGTGAAGCGGCGCACAAAGCTATGATTTGGACCATTTCCATCGCTGGAATTTTTTTAATTTCATTTTTAATCTGTCATTTGATAGTCCTTATATGGACCACCCTCTGCTGGGACACAACAGTTAAACGTTTTTACTGACATTTTGTTCGATGTGTGCAGTGAGAGAGAGGTGTGTCCAAAGCCCGGTCATGAGGATGTTACATTTGTGGTCATTTGCTCAGCCCAACACTTCCAGCAAAACTCAAATAGGCTGAATAAATGGCTTGTTTTGCTCACATAAGATGAGTGAAGTGATCTCAGGCAATGTAACAATCAATCGTCAATGTGACATGCCACAACAGTATGGAAATGTGGAAACGTTTCTCAATTTAAAAAGTGACAGTGATGAGAACATTTATTTCTGTCGAGCGGCTCACGTGTCCTGTCTCTCATTAGTTTCACTGTTGGGTAGATCGCTTATTGTACTTAACCTCTGTGTGTTCCATATTGGTTTAAAGATATATTGGTTTCAATAAATGGGAAAATATTTCCATCCATGAATTATCTGAACCAATTATCCTCACAAGGGTTGCAGGCTGTGGTGGAGCCTATCCCAGCTGTTTTCGGGCACCAGGCTTGACACACTCTGAAGTGGTTGTCAGCCAACCGCAGGGCACGCACAGACAAACGTCCATTCCCACTCACAGTCACTTCTACGGACAATTTAGAATGTTCCAATTGAACAGTTCAAGTAACCTAAGATGCATGTTTTTGGAATGTGGGAGAAAAACCCATGCAGGTACGCAGACAACATGCAAACTACACACAGGAAGGCCGGGCCCGGATTCAAACGACCTATCTGCGCCCATGACAGAAGTATGTCATTGTTTGAGACGACAGAGAAAGACAAATCAATTTAGCTCATCAGACAACATATAGAATTCCTCCCTGCTCATCTGAAAACTGATCTACATACATTTCCAAGTACGTTTATATATTTAATTTATGTTTAATGTGACTCATCTGGCTGGGTGGGCCTTGCCCTAGCGGAGGGCATTGACGAGCCGCTACTGAGTGTAACCCAACATGACAGAAAGAGCATTCATCCATCCGTTTTCAACATCGCTTATCTTGTAAAGGGCCGTGGGGGCGTGCTGGAGCCTATCCCAGCTGCCAGAATATACCCTGAACTGGTCGCCAGTCAGTCGTAGTTCACATTTAGGTACAAAGAACCGTACACACCCACATTCACAGCGTCACTGAGTCACATCGATGTTGGTGGCACAAGCTTGTTCTTTGAGCTGGACTCCGAGATTAGATCATATTCACAAAAGTCCTTTTCATGATTGCAAAACATGAGTTTCAGTAGCAGGCAGACACATTAGAGTGTGGGAACAAAGCAGATGTCAGGTTGGAAAAGTTAAAAGCTTTAAGTCACTCTCACCGGTAAAATGCTCACTCTCACATTGCTTTCATTTTTCTCCCTTGAAGGAAGGATTTTTTTTTCTTTTGTACCATCAATTGGGTTTGCTATTTTCTTTGTATTATTGTGATGTATGGCATATAACAGTTTATGTAAAAAGGACAATTGGCGTAGCTGTGGTTTACGAGTAATGCGGAGAGGCACAGTGCCTTTGCAGTGAAAGGTGATTTTTCACACAACAATTAGCTTTGTGTAAACTCCAGCACATATAACTAATTGTATTTTGTGTGTGTGTGTGTCTTTTAACACCAATGTCCTTTTGTGGATTTATAATTTATACATAATAATAATAATTTATACAGGTATATATATATATATATATTTTTTTTACAATATGACATTGATCCCTTGCCACTGTCATCATTCTACAGTCTCCCACAGTTGTCCCTGCTTACCTCTTTGAAAAGATCTATGAGGTAATGCAACAAGATAGGCTCTCACGTCTAATAGCTCTCCACTTTCGTCTTCATTACCGCTGCATGAAATTGCCGATTAGAAGGTTATGTGGGACATTTGGACTTAACACTTGAATACAGTAGCTCTGTGCAATGGAGAATGTGTGAGACAAATGGTGAAGTGATAAAAATATACATGTTCACATAAAAAAGAGCACACAGTAATAGATACTTGAGGACATTTCACATTTATAAATTGCAAGTGTCAGCATTTACTTTGTCAAAACAAAGTAAAGGAGACCAACTGTCATTTCTCATGTATATTTCATGAGGTATGAGTCAACAATTGGAGAAGTGTAGTCTGAGACAGAAGTTTGTCTTAAGACAGTTGTGATCGCCACCTGGAGAATACTTGACATTACAAAACATTGTGTTTTTTATACAGAGAGTCAAATTCATCACTTTACGTTAGCCGAGGTAAAAATTATGTGTAAACGAGACAGTTAAGCAGCCTCATTTGCCGAGTTTTAAAACCCATAACGTGAGTACAAATCATTAAATGACATCTGAGGGAGAGAAATTGTCTTTGTATTTTGATTTGCCTTTGAGCCATCATGTATTCCTCTGTGGTTATTACCATGAATTTTCAAGTGCCAAGGCCAAATGTCCTTGGATAGTCACTATTACAAAGCCCATCCAAAACTCACCATTCAAGATATGAGCAAGAACGATGTGACGTAAAATATAAAACCAAATATATCTACAGTACACAGTCTGTGTGCCTTTCAAAAGATGTAGATGTAAATTGCTCTCACGACATGTTTTGCGGTAGATTCTCTCTGCATTTTTTACCATGCCAAAGTAGGCTACTTATTTAGTTGAACCAAATGCCAAGGTTACGCTTAATGGAAGGTCTAAAGTTCTCGGCTTTTAAAGAGATTGAAAGTTGAAGATTGCAACTAATTATTATTATTATTATTTCCACAACCGGTGTGGATAAAATGGCAACCTCATTCACCATACATTTCTACTCGAAAGTGTTGCCTGTGGCTGTAGGGAATTAGCTGTTTTAGCTGAACATGAGAGACTTTTTTTTCCAAGATGGCGCCCGAGTAGTCAGCCTCAAGAGCATTGTTTTTTTGTTGTTTTTTTTGTTTTATTTTGTCACATTGTGTTTGTTGTTGCGTCGTGTGGATCTGCTGTGGATTTTTTCAGCATTTTTTTTGGCCACGACGTTCGTCAAAGGAGACGAATCTGTGCTTGGTGGTTGCGCTTTCTCGGCAGCACGTGTGTACCAGCACTAATTTTGATTGGGAGGAATGTCGGCGTCAATTGACTGTCGTTGCTGGACAGCCCCGGGACGCTTGTGTTTTTTGCGCCTGAAATGGGCAGCATTTTTCACAGCCCCACTTTGTTCAACAGGAATGTCGGTGCTGTTGGACAGTCTGCGGCTGGATGGATGGATGGCTTGTGGAGCCGACGATGAGAAGAAAAGAGCATCAGCTTGTAGCAGACGTGTGCACATTTTCAGCATGACGTCTTTGATCCACTGGTGAAAGGACACTTTGATTCGCTCCTCTTACATCTATAACTGCTTCAAACAACAAAGTGTATGCAGGGAAGTGGTTAAGATTGCACGACTGTTTGTGTCTTCTGTGTTGTGTTGTATTATTTTGTCATTTTATGTCAACTGTTCTTTTGATGGCGGCATGGGCACCCGCAGCGGCTCCTCTCTCTCCTGAGGAAAGACATTTCATTTGTGCTGTATGTTGCACATGTAGCACATTTGACAATAAAATTGAACTTGAACTTGAATCTGACAAAGAGGAAAACTGCAGTTAGAATTCTTGAAGGCTGCACTTGACCTGACACCCGGAGCTCTATTTTTTTGCCCATTGAATGTTAAGCCAGAGGCACAGTGTATATTGGCGAGGGGCTGGCTGGACTCGGTTTTGCAGATTCACACAGCTTGGTGCAGTTAAAAAGAGGCCTTTTGCACTGCTGTGGGTGTGAACACAGCCAATTTGCTGGCAATCGAAAGGGCTCCTTTCAGTCCCTTTAAACATGAGCAAGAAAGACGCCTTCTCATTAAGGCCACTCCTATCCTGTCTGGAAGAAATCAAAACCTGGATGGCACAAAATTTCTTGAGATTCAATGAAAAGAAGACAGAGGTGATATTGTTTGGTCCCAGTGGCCCTTGTACATTCCATCCTGTAGACTTGGGCCCCCTGTCTCCTTATCTTAAGTCAACAGTCTCAAACTTGGGCCTTAAACTGGACAGTGATTTCAAACTCGATCGGCAAATTGGTGCCGTTGTTAAATCCAGCTTCTTTCACCTTAGACAGCTGGCCAAAATAAAACCTCTCCTCTCACATGAACACTTTGAGATGGTAATTCATGCCTTTGTCACATCCCGGCTCGATTACTGCAATGCCCTTTACTTTGGAGTCAGCCAGTCCTCCATTAAGCGCCTTCAGCTGGTCCAGAATGCCGCCGCTCGCCTCTTGACTGGTACTCGTAAGAGGGAGCACATAACTCCTACTCTGGCATCCCTTCACTGGCTCCCCATTCATTTTAGAGTTATTTTCAAGATCCTCTTATTTGTTTTCAAATCTCTGAATAATCTCGCGCCACCTTACCTCTCTGAGCTCATCCGCCCCTACACACCTGCCCGGCGCCTCAGGTCTGTGGACCAGACTTTATTAGAAGTACCAAGAACTAAACTGAGGCTTAGAGGGGATCGAGCCTTTTCTGTTGCTGGTCCCTCTCTCTGGAATGACCTCCCACTAAACATTCGGCAAGCCTCCTCGCTGCCCATCTTCAAAACCCTCCTCAAAACTCACTTGTATTCTTTGGCATTCGACTCAGCATGACTTAGATTTGTTCTTGGTTTTACTGTTTGGTGCTTTCTACCGCCTTTATTACCGATTTGTCTTACTGTTTATTGTGCATGTTAAATTGCTCCATGTACAGCACTTTGTATGCAGCGATGGCTGTTTGAAAGTGCTCTATAAATACTGTTGACTTGACTTGACTTGACTTAAACGTAGTGCAATAGAGGCTCAGTCCTCGACATGGCAGAAGAAGAAACTGATTTGTTGGGGTCCATGCAGGAGGTTGAAGCATGCGACGTATGTCGAAAAGGAACTGCAAGCAGACTTCCACAGATGATGTAAAGTTGGCCAGGGAGATTTCAGATCTGTGAAGTGGGCACTTGAAGACTGCTTTTTGTTTGTGGCCGTATGTGATCCCACCACCACGGTGGTGGGGTGGTGGCACCACCCCAACTTCTGCTCTCCATAGCTGCCCCACAGCAAGGGAGGTGATTGTAAAAATCTAATCAATATGATAAGTAGAATGTGTTCGATGAATTTCTACAATAATTCAGGCTGTTTGATGCGTGCAGTTGTCAAATTTATCAATCAAATCCGATGACATCCACCACACATTCCTGTGCTACAAGATCATGTTTTTAAAAATGAGCTGCTGAATGTAGTTCACTGTGTTTCACAATTTCATCAAACAATGGATTTTTTTCCTGACATTTGTGTTGATTTGTTTGTGTTTTCATTATAAGATTATAAACTATGTAATCTTCTATGTTGCACCAGGAGCTAACTATTTGTTAGCAGGATATCCTTTTATTTTATATTTCTGTAGAGGTGCCACACATTGTCTTTAACTGCCTTGGTTTGGTTCGCGCTAACTCTGCTAATTACAGAAAATCCTGCTTGAAATAATGAACAAATGTCAGACAAACAGAAATAGGTGACTGCACATTTTTCCACCTGTCACATTTACTGATACCCTTTGGCGGCGTAACTCTAGTTCATAGCGCATTGGCATTATATTTAATTGATGCTTCTGCAGTTATAGTCCCTCAGAATATCTTCATTCTGTGCCATTTTCTCATATACCTATAGTGTGTGACAGCTGTAACAATACATTGTTCTATCGACCTACAGGAAGCAAATGCCCAGGTCAAATCATTGTAGAACATTTTACAGGGATTATCTTCTAATCAGACTGTGTGGCCTAAATGATTGCTACCCTGAGGGTGACTTTTAGCTTCATACATTGACCGATGAGAGCGTGAAAAGCCTTAGCATCAGCAGGTTCTATGTCCTACATGTTGGATCCTCAGCAGCTTCCCCATCTGTTTCACTTGTAAGGCAATTTGCCTTTAATATCCTAATGTTCCTCTAATCACCAGTCCAGGTGCATAAGGGCCAATAGTGGGGGTCAGAAGTTGAAGTCTGTCCCGAGGAATGGGATTAATGTGGACCAAAGAATGCAACCTACATTATAAACTACGTCTGCTCGGGCCTCACAGAAAGCCGTCTGTCATGTCTTTGTCTGTCCGTGATTCTGACATTCGGCAGTTCTTCCTGCTCAGTGGAAGTGCAAGTCAGTAATCAGCACTGTGCGCGCATCTAAATTGGTGCACGTTTATAGCAGAAAATCCGTAAGGTAGAGAAATTGCTGAGTTTTGTGTGGAAGTGCTAGACTCTAAATAACAACCTCCATCTTCATGAAACACTTTTGAAACAGAGATTGTGAGGCAGACCCAACATGAATGGTGTCTGACTTCCAAAACGTCCCACAGTCACAATCAAACATCGTATGCATTTTTATTCTCAGAAACTGGAAGTTGTTATAGCTGCAAAGTAGCCACTTCCTTATATTTGTTTCCTGTGCCTGTACATTTGATGGGGAAATCTACCATTAGCGAGCTAGGCATGGACCATTCAGTTTATGATCTTGCAACATTGCATACCCACAAGGATATCCTGATGCTGGATATTATGTCAGTGGGAAAAGCCCATTAGTACTAGTTTGGAAAAATATCTGCTCTTATGAACTAAAATAAACAATTCTGTTGCATGCTTCTAAAACGGTGCTTTCAATCCTAAGCACTTGTGTCAATTCAACCAGGAAATTAGCCCCAGTGGGTGACAGTAGCTCAGTCCTCAAAGATGTGACTTGAGCTCCATATGGTCCAAGGTTCGAATTCTTCTCTGGAACTAAGTATGGACAGTTTTGGATTGTTTTCTTCTGTCTCCACTTTCTGAACGCTGCCAAGATGCTTTTGAGCTCCACGCAGACACACATACACTCTCTCGCACTTTCTCTTAAACTCACTCTCACACACACACACACACACACACACACACACACACGCGCAAACTGATGGCCAGTGAGAGGTCTTCCTTTTTTTTTTCTCATCAAAGATGAACGTAAAGATACACATATGAAGCGTTGATGCCCATTTTACCAACATTTACGACATGTACATACATTATCCAGAGTTTGTTCATGTCTACGAATGTCGGATGTTTGTGACTTAGGACCTCTTATATTCACTTCAGCATTTTTTTGCACCACTAGACATTGGTATATACAGTCAATATTAGACACGCATTGCATTCCACTTCCCTGTGAATATTTTATAAGTGTTATGTTTCTGCTGAGGTCATGTTTGGTTTTGTTCCCTCATGTGCCCTTTTTGTCACCACCTGTTCTCGTCATCAGTGCTCCTTGTTTAACCAATCAGCTTCCTCAATCCTTTGTATCTTGTCCAGGTGTTTCTTGTGTTCTCGTCACTTTGCTGGTATTTAGTTCCCTGAGTGCTGTCAGTCTTTGTTGGGTCATTGTGAGTGTCAATATCTGTATGCTCCTGTCATGTTTTGTTTTCTGTCACAGGGTTTTGTTTGGTTCCAGTGTTTTTTGGGGGGTTTTGAGTATTCGAGTGAGTGTTTGTGTTTTTTGTTCAATACATCTCGGTCAGTACACCCTGCTCCCCCCTGCCCCCCTGCTTTTGGGGTCCTCAAAACTACCACCACGCAAACGCGACAATAAGTGCATCTTACACATTCATATTTATGTTGTACCGTTAAGCACTTCTGGTTAGATGTATGCGTTTCACTGCCTTGTACCTATGGCAATGTGTGATGACAATAAAACTGACTCCAGTCAAATCTAATACATAGGGATTTCCACTGAGGCATCAATACAACATGACAAATTTAAAAAAAACAAAAAAGTATGTTAATATGTAAAAGAAGAGTAGCCGATTGTAATTAGATTTTTCTAATAAAGTGTTCCCTCGCATGTGTCCAAAATACTGACCTCTTACTTGCAATGAAAGGATATCTGAATGCTTCAGCATACGAAGAGATTTTGGACAATTATGTGCCTCAAATATTGTATTACCTGTTTGGGGTTGGTCCCTTCCTCCTCCAACATGACAGTGCACCAGTATATAGAGCAAATTCCATGATTACATGCAGAAGCGACATGACCCAATATTCGGGTTAGAAAATAGTCAACTGAGGAGTCTTATTCGGGTATTTAAAATAATGTGAAGTTAGTCAGGTAAATTAACATTATTACCAACAAAAATCTTGCAGTAATAGGCTTTTGCAGATGAGACTGGTCATCAATCAAACAAAATGACCACCGATGCTCCAAGAACTTCAGGTTGGGGTGGAGGAATGGCGACTATTTTTAAAAACAATTTGAAATGTAAGAAATTTACTGTATATTGGCCACATCAACAGCTTTGAAGGCAAATTGTTTGAAATTGACAGTGCTCTTCCTGTGTTCCGCACTGCCATTTTACCGTCCTCCCAAATACAACAAGGAGTTTATGAATGACTTTTTAAATCTTGCCAAAATCATGCTGATGATATATGATCACATCTTGTTTATTGGGGATTTTAATATTCATGTGTGCTGTCCGGAAAAAACATTGGCAAAGGACTTTTTCAGACTTATTGACTCTTTTAATTTAGTGCAGCGCGTGTCTGGCCCCACTCACAAACAAGGACATACTTTAGATCTTGTCCTTGCTTCTGGTCTGTGTGTCTCAAATCTGAAAGTGTTGGACAATGTAATTTCCGATCATATGACTGTGATCTTTGATTTAGTGTTTTCTGTGCTGCTGCTATTAACCCTATTACTATCAGTGCAGCCGGTATTTTTTTTTAAACCTTCTCACTGCAAATCGGATGCCTTGGATCACCTTTGTTCCTTCCGCAAACACAAAGGAACTCGGTCCTTGCTTCTACTTATCTTGCCGTAATATATTTGATTCTGTGGCGTCATGAAAAATGATGTGGCCAAAAGTAACACCCGAGCCATGGTTTCATGACAGAACTCGAGTACTTAAACAAGAAAGCCGAAAACAGGTGGAAAAAAGTTCTGTGGGTCCCTTATCAAATCCTAAAAGACTGCTGGCGTTGCTGTCAAAGCAAAGGGAAAGTCCAAAGGGGAATACTTGTCAAGTCTTATTCAGGCAAATGGTCATAATCCACATACTCTATTCAAAACAATGGATTCTGCACTCAAGCCCTGTCAGCCTGTTTGCATCGACTCATCCTCTTAAATGTGCAATCGATGTTTGCAGTTTTTCATTGACAAAATTGCTACAACTAGGCCTCTCATTTTGAACGCCACATTTGACCCCTCCGTCCAAGTTCTGCACTGTTGGATTCCTTTATTACATCCCGGCTAGATCACAGTAATGCACTTTGTTTGGAGTCAGCCAGTCCTGCCTCAAGGGTCTCCAGTTGATCCAAAATGCTTTTGCTTGCCTCCTAACTGGAACTCATAAGATGGAGCACATAACCCAAATTAGGGCTTCCCTTTACTGGGTCACAATATATTTTTGAGTTCATTTTAATTTTTAAAAGCCTCGCCTCACCTTACCTCTCTGAGTCCCTTTACCGTGACACACCTGCCCAGTGCCTTAGGTCTGTGGATCAGACGCTACTGGAGGTGCCGAGGACAAAGTGGAGCCTCAGAGGGGATCGTGCCTTTTCTGTAACTGGTGCGTCCCTCTGAAATGACCTTCCATTAGGTGTTTGGCAAGCCTCCACATAGCCATTTTGAAAATGTTTTTTTTATTTCTTGGCTTTCCAGCCAATATGTGACTGACACTGTTCTATTGTTTTGTAGTGTCTACTGTTTGTATTAGTGTCATTAATTTATTTATCTGAACAATATTCAACATTCTCTTTGTGGAACAAAAAAAATATACACAAGTATTAAACTTGCATATTTTGACATTAACGTGCTGCTGTGAATGTTCTGTTTAAATACATGTCTCTCTACACCCCTATTTTTAATGTGTTAGTGATAAAGGACTCATTATTAATAAACATTACATTAAAAAATGGTATTTATTTTGAGAGATCTGTGCCTCAACCTAGGGCGCACAATATTCTCTGTGGGTGGGCAGGGACCCCTGTAACCCGCCCTTGGCGATGGGTGTGTCTTTGTGTGGGAGATATCTCCCGAGACTTGTTTTGTGTGCATGGATGTGAACAATCAATTTGAAGATCACCTCTTCGACGTAAGGTTGAAAGGTTATAGCAAACGCACACCGACATTAAGCACTGTGTTTTAATTTACAGATTAAAGAGCTCGATGAAAGAATATAAAAAATGTAAATGGTTCACGTTGATATCTTTGGCCGTGAGAAATTGAAGATGGCATCGATCAGTGCTAAGGTTATATTATTGTGCCAGTGGGTGGAAGGTCATAGGTCCTCACCATAATATGCAAATATGTAAATGAGAGAACTGGCAGATATGCCATAATTAACATCTCCTAGAAATCTGGGCATAGTATGGTGGTTCATTTTTAATGACTGACAGTCAATTACCATTTTGATCATAGTGGCACCTCTGCGATGTGTATATGTACATCCCCAGCTGCATATAAATTAGCTGTCTTGTCTGTTTGCAATTTGAAGACAGTAAAATTCTAATTTTGTCACATAGTTACAACTGTGTCAGTCTGACTTGAATAGTACTACATGGGGAAACTGATCAGTGAAAAATATCAGCTCTGTCTGGCCCAATTTTGGCCTTCTCACTTGATTTGCAAACCCCCACGCTCTGGGGAAAAACAACCAATCAGAGACAGAAGGTGTGACTTATGAGGTGTCAATCATTTGTCGTGCAATCGAAGAAAAGCACTTTATAGATAAAAGGAGTGTTACTTTTACACATTGAGCTCTATTTCCATAGACAGTAGGAAAACTGACCCATCTTATATCATGTACAGTTGTGAGTCTCATTTACTGTTTGGGAACTTGGCAGAATGAACTGCGCCAGGCTGGACGTTCAGGCAGACAAAGCACATTTTATCTTCCATGCCTCGGATGATTTTGTGACTGAAAGTACATGTAGACTAAACATTAGTCTCCCTGAAAGCAGGTCCAAGTTGCGGCGTAGGTGGTGTAACATGATTTTCGTGAATTTCATTGAGGTGCTGGCAAACAGATTCTGAACTCCACAGATGTGTGTGGGTGTGGGTGTGCACGTGCGTGTGTGTGTCTGTGTGTATGTGTGTTGGATGTCGACCAAGATCTGCCTCCTTCAGTTATTTCAGAATGAAGTTTGCATACGTAAAGACCATTGACTTCACTGTTTTACTTGTACTGTCCCATGCTTCCTGCCTGTTGCTATTGTAACACTGCTTGCTTTTCCGCAGTAAAGTAATATTCTTTTGCTTTTCTTTTTTTTTTTTTTTTGGTCTATGTATATGTGGTATTTGAGAGTACAAAGTAATTAACTGGTGAGCTTTAATATCGTTTGAATGGTGAAACTTAAATAAACATCCTCAGCTGCACGACTGAGACACCAAATAATGCACCCTGACACAACTACCATGGACAGCTCTAAGTATACAGTCATCATAGAACAAATGTAAGACCAAGAGCACTGAGATGTCATTCCAAAGTCTCAGGTGGTCTGGCCCACTTGTGACCAAATTCTTATGGCTGTGTTGTGACTTTATCAGCTGCCTTCATTGTGTAAGCATTCAATCATGCACCAACAGCATGTGTCATATGAATATTAGGGGCCGTAACGATAACAGTGATATTGGGATATTAAAATTGCCATGGTCATCCTTATGTTATATTACTTTTTTGCCCCTTCAGCCGAACACAGCATTGTGAACTACATAGTCCATTCTACTTTGCACTGCTCAGCTAATGAAAACACATGACAATAAAATGTCACCACTGTGATTATGCACACACAATATTGTGGTTTTTTTTAATATTGTGAGATTTTTAATTTTAAATATATTGTTACATTGCTAAAAAGAAAATTAAAAAATTACAGTCAACACCTCACAATTGCCACATTTGAAGAACAGACTTGTTCAAGAGTGTCCCTTTTCTTGTTGAATAGTGTCACACACCTGATTTAAATAAAGAAGTGGTTAGTTGGCAGTGCTTTCCAAACGCATATTAACTCAATAAACAGGTTTTGTACTGTAAAAGAGGGTTATGTCACCAAACAGTACTTTTTGACATGTGTTAAGATGTCCTTATGCCTCAATGGCATAGTACGTAATTTGCAAAGGGTTCCCATAGCAACAATATACAAACCCCCTTCCTTAAGTTAGGATGTTGTGTAAAACATAAATTAAAAACAGGATCGAATCAATTCCAAATCATATTCATCCTACAGTATATTCAATTGAATACATTACAAAGACAAGGTATTGCAAATATTGTCTTTGTGAATATGATGCCTTCAACAAGTTCCCCAGAAGTTGGGACAGGGGCAACAAAAGACTGGAAAAGTTGAGGAATGCAAAAACAGAGAGAGAAAAGTCATTAGAAAGCACAAAAACAGTAAAAAAAAAAAACAATAATCAAGTGTCATGCCGAGTCAAATGCCAAAGAATACAAATGAGTTTTGAGACAAGCTTTAAAGATGGGCAGCGAGGGGGCTTGCCGAATCGTCAGTGGGAGGTCGTTCCAAAGAGAGGGACCAGCAACGGAAAAGCCTCGATCCCCTCTCAGCCTCCGCTTCATTCTTGGTTCTTGGTACCTCTAATAATGTCTGCTCCACAGACCTGAGATACCGGGCAGGTGTGTCGGGGCGGAGGAGCTCAGAGAGGTAAGGTGTGGGGAGGCCATTTAAAGATTTGAAAACAAATAACAGAATCTTAAAAAGAACTGTAAAATGTATAGGGAGCCAGTGAAGGGATGCCAGAGTAGGCGTTATGTGATCCCTCTCACGAGTACCAGCCAAAGGGCAAGCAGCGGCGTTCCGGACCAGATTGGCTGACTCCAAAGTAGTGTGCGTTACAGTAATCTGAGGCAGGCCAGGGAACAGGTTGTCCTCAATGAGTGAATTTTTTTTTTTTAATGTAGTACAATATCGAAAAATAATCTTTGACTTTCAGCATTTTGTGTTGCTGTACAACAAAGTTTGAATGAGGCAAAAGCAGACATGTTGGGGAACACCTTAATCACGTTCCATCAAGAAGCAGTTGTATGATGCCTTGATTATTTACAATTTGTTTGGTTATGATAAAATAATTTGAAAAATATTATACTGTCCTTTATATTTAGAACCGTTTGTAAATAAATGATCACTACAATTCAGAACCCGTCGTAAATTTGAATACCCTATTGTTTGGTGTCATTGATAAGCACATCAATATCCAGTTACATTTCAGTAACGTTTCTTCCCAAAATACCTTAACGTTGAGAGCAGTGTTTCTTAACCTGGCTTCGATCGAACCCTAGGGATTCAGTGAATCGGTCTCGAGGGTTCGACGGAGCCTCTGCCATGGAGCCGATTCAAGATGTTGGTGAGCGTGCATATGAACTGGTTGGGTTCAGTACCTCTAACAAGGTTAAGAACCACTGGTTTAGAGTACGGTAATTGCAAATTGCAGTCTGCATCCTAGCGTGACGTCTTTTATGTTGGCCCATTATGTAAGAACAACATTGTTTCTCCGGCGACATGCTAGCTGGGGGCATCCTTTGAGACCTCATGTAGGAGTCATCACTGTGCTTTGTGGGCCGGCCACTCCTGGGAATGTTCATCACACTTCCATGTTTTCTCCATTTGTGAATAATGGCTCTCACCGTGTTTCGCAGGAGTCCAAAAACTTTAGGAATTGCTTTGTAACCCTTTCTGGACTGATAGACAACAGTTGCTTTTCTCAACTGTTGATTGTGGCATTTTATTGCAGCTTTTTGAGGTCTTTTGGCCGACCTTTATACAATTTCAGTGATTTCTAGATTGAAGAGATCTGGATTGCAATCAGGCTTGGGTGCGGTCATTGAAATTGACACAGTTAATTCATGATTTAACAAGGTGATCAAATTATTTCTCACAATAGTTTATTTCTTTTCAATTAATAAAAGGACCATTTTAAAAACCTGAAGATTTTGCTTGCTTGAGTTATTTTTGTATGAGATCACATTTATCATCGTGATGGAACTATGCAAAAATAATTTAAAAAGAGGGCAGATAAGAGTATGAAATGGAATTTGTGTAGACTCCGAAAAGGGGAAATGAAGGAGGACGGGAGACTCACTTGGGACTAGTACACTGAGCTGGTTTTCAGGTTGCAGTGCAGATCAACTCATTTTTGACCCAGGGGGCTAATCACAATTTGAAAGTATCCCTGTGCCCCATCTCACCATGACCCTGAGGGCAGACTCAGACCCAAGCTCCCGGGAAGGTGTCCCTACTGGACTCATTTGAAAAAAGATGCAGTGATTCGGTCAGACATGCACTATGCTGGATGTTTTTGATCAGCTCTTCTGTTAAACAAAAAACGTTGCACTGATTTCGCAAGTTAATGAAGTTCAATCATAATGGAGCCTTCAGACACTCTAGAAAATCCTTTTCACCACAAAGCTCCATCTACTGCACAATCTTGTGATGATTGTTCTGTCCTTTTATTGTGTATAAAGCCACTCTTCCTCTCACCTTGAATGATAATACTATGAGTCATCCACTTCTGAGTCAATGGAAATCAAGCACAGAGTGTAACCGTTGAAATATTCACACATTCTAAGGCGGCACTCGTTCCATCATGTATCTCCCAGAATGCGTCTTAGTATTTTATATTATCCAATGCTTGCTTTCATCCAAGTAAGGAGTCCAGGAGTCACACACAAAGATAGCATTTGCTAAGCAAATGGGGCTCATGCAATAGCTTTTTCTCTCATCCCCCTTTTTTCAGCCCCGAGTCAACTGATTTCAGCACTGAATAAGTGCAACCCCCCCCCCCCCCACCGGACCCCCACCCCCATAAGGACTAAAAGTCACCTTCCACAAATCTCATTTAACAAAAAGTCACAGAAAATAAAAGAAACTCTACATTCAGCCTGCGCACCGACTAAAGGCTTAGAGAGCACACAGTAAGCACTTTTTAGTTCTCTTTCTCTGTCAGCAGAAAATGTGAGAGCCAGACTAAAAGAGGCTGGGGAAAAAAAGATGAAAAACCACAGGCAAGGGTGTGAACTTTGAACTAAATGCAGCATTATAAAAAGGAATGTGTTTATGTATTTTCAGGGCTACGATATGGCACTCCTTTTAGTTCATGTTCCTTCCAATGAAATGAATGTGACTCAGGTACACTTAAAATCAAAGGTGGAATTAATTATTTAGTTTGAGTGTAATTTGTTTATGTCAATGTAAGTACCAGGAGTGTAAATCTGCAAGACGTCCATTTTCATACTGCTGCCTCATTAATCCAAATGCAAATGCTTTATATTGTCATTTTATTTATCATCGTACTTCATTAAGAGACAAAAGAAAAGTCATACAGTCGTATAAAATCCAAATGGGACCAATTCAGGCAAAAAACATGACAGTGCCTTAACACAAGATGGGAACAATCACAGTGCTGACCATTGTTGCCTTGGAAACAATTGTCTCAGATGTTGCCTGACAACTGGGATGGAAAGACCAAAGCTATTCAAAGTCATGTCA
Organism: Hippocampus guttulatus; assembly: GCF_054856545.1. Taxonomy (NCBI): domain Eukaryota; kingdom Metazoa; phylum Chordata; class Actinopteri; order Syngnathiformes; family Syngnathidae; genus Hippocampus; species Hippocampus guttulatus. The sequence goes on along the minus strand of NC_141264.1, from coordinate 8,724,930 downwards.
ACCAGATTAAATAAAACCAGGTGGGACAGGCTATTGTACCTGGACAGCATCGATTATTGTATCTTATTCCAATGTAGGCCCGTGTCTGCCTATCCTCTGTAATGTTATGTTAGGTTACACCTCTTTGACAATAGGGGTGAAACGTTTTTTGTCAAAACCGGTCGGTTCTTTCATTGTTGAAGTAATTGTGTACACTGTAATATACTGAGAGCTTTTTCAGACTGAGAGAGACTTTATGTCTTACTCAGCTACAGATGAGCACTAAAAGTCGAAAATGATAATAATGATCCACAAGTGATCATAATACAAAAGTGGAATAGTGCCTCTCTGACAATGAAAACTGACTGGAATGATCAATAGTTTGTCTTACTGCTCTTGTATTGAATAACATCAGATCATGTGGGCAATGTGTAGGCTTGCGGTAATTTTCACCATAGCCCTAATTTAATGAATCCTGTTAGCCCACATGTTAATGTAGAAATTGCAATCCATTCGCCTCCTTACCTTTCATTGTTATTCTTATCTAGTCCCCAAGGTGTACAAATTAGGACCTGGTGTTCAGCGGTGCGTTTGTAATGCAGGTCTGTGTTGTGTGCTCAGTCACCCTGCTGTTTAACGGATGCTGCGCTTCAGCGGAAGACGATGGTTATGATCGAGAGGGAACTGGTAAGAAACACTGGTCTCCTGGGTAAATGTATACTGTGCAAGCAGGCCTAAAGTCTGTGATTAACACATCTTGTGCTTTTGTTTTTGCACTGCAACCCTTGTTTTTGTCCATTTAGGTCACCTTTTTTCATAGTCCTGTGAGCAGAGAGACACTTACTCATCCAAGGAATGAATACAATACGACACCACGTCCCGACATGACTTCAAACGGGCTGGTTCTTTCTCATAATGTGGCATATCATGCAGTTTGCACCCACTGTACCTGACCTGATTGTTTCGATACCATGCATACATTTTACAGACTCTAAATTAAGAAAAGTCAATGTGAAGTCCTGCTAACGTGAAAAGCATGAACTGCCAATGACCCCAACAGATCATATAATACAGTTTTTAATGAAGATTTAACTTGGCATCCCTTTTGTGGCTCAGATGATGACAGATGTATCTGAATTAAAAATACGTAATGCATTTATAGGGTCCCATTTTGAGCCTAAAATCAATGTAGTACCTGTTTTCTGGGGGGCGATGTTTTGTTGTTGTTGTAGTTGGAAAAATGTGACAGTATTGACAGAGGCTTACACACAGACCAGCTTGCACACTGCCACGTACACTTCGTGTACCTGCCGCAGCTGTGACTGAGCATAGGCAGCAGCAAGATACATAGCAATAGGTGAGTAAACCTATCATTTGAAGGTATTATTCTGCTTGTGGTGTTGGGAAGTATCTCGTACCCCCATCCGTCATCTGTGTTTTCTAATCATTCTAAAAATAAGCAGATGAGAAAGGAACTCCAATTAAGCAAAGTTATATCAACAAAGGAGAATCTGCAAACTTGAAAGGGTATTTTGAGAGATTGTAAATGTTCGGTCCCATGAAATGTTTGGTTCTGTTAGATTTTGAAGTGGTTTGTTATTTTATTGCCCTTGCTCTGCACAATAAATGCCCGTGTGAGGATATTTGGAGTGAAGTGCGGTGACCAAAATGATTCAATTCTAATCTATGTTTGGATAATGAAGTCTGGGAGTGCTTCTCCAGATCAACACAATCTTGGGTCCGGATGAGTGGGGGAACAAGTGTGGCAACTATTCGCATCTCATTGTGTCTTGACCTCAATAACTGGGTTTGGTCATGCAATATTAAATTTATGTACTTTTTCAATCAGGTCCTTCTCGTATTTGCAAATAACACTATTTTCATGCAAGAGATAAGCACTCAAATTAGAATAAGGTGGCAAACATATTTCCCTTATTCTTGATTAATTAAACTCTTATTGAGAATTGTTCATGGGCATATTAAGACCAGTTTTGAAAAAAAATTGTTTATATACAGTGTGTATATATATATATATATATATATATATATATATATATATATATATACACACACACACACAGACACATACTGTACATATTTTTCATCTTTCCTTCTTTCGAATCAACAAAATTGCCGAATGAGCCGAGCATCCAATCCAATCCAATTCAAATTTGTCTGTGTCATGATCACGTTCTGTTAGTGTCCAGCAGGTGGCAGAGACATTCGCAGTTTTCCTGCTGCACACCTGTGTGGTATCACAATTATTTGGACCATTCAAGTACCTCATGGGCCCACGTCAAGCTGTCGGATAATTTCGCTTGCTCAAGTCGTTGTTCTTGTGGATTTCGTCGAGCTATTTTCGTTCGTGTTTGTGCAAGCGCCTTTTGCTTTCTTTGGATTGTAGGCTTGTTGTCCAGCGTCATTATTTGTACTTTGTAGGCCTTGCGCCTATTTTTTGGAAATAAATATTTTTGTTCGATCAACTTTCCTGAGCCTACGCTTGTAGGGTTTGATTCTGTTTGGAACCTTCCGGATGCCCGACAGTATGCAGGACAGAGAGCGAATTGATTGTGCAGATGAGAAAGTCAGAGGAAGGATGAAAGCGTGGGGGGGGGCGTTTGTCGTGCAACGAGTGGTGTTTGCTGTATAACTTGGCGAAGGTCAAGAAAGTATCTTAAGAAGAATCTCCCGCTACCACTGCTTCATTTTATGAATCTGCAACCAGCTCTAAAAGCACGGAGGGCTGTACTTTTCGAAACAAACCAGCCCCAATGAGCAATATTGTTTATTTCGCTATATACTGTCTGGCTCTCAGACCAAATGATGTTCATAATATGCCTTTTCGGATAGCACGATACGGTCCTTTGTAGTTTCAGTTCTACATTTAAAACTGTAACAGCAACCGTATCACGTAACCACTGCCTTGTTTGAGGTATTTTGCACTCCTGCACTTTTTTGTCATCTCATTCATAGGGCAATCCATTCCTGTGGCTCATTAAAAAGCGATCTGAGTGAAGACCCCTGCCAAGGTTGACCGCTGTAGAGGCTTCTCATTTATTGAAGACAAAAGTCCATGCAAGGTTTCACATACACACAGATATTTCCATCTTATAGCCAGTGAATTCTTCGTGCAAATTAACATCAACATATCAACATCAAAAAAAAAAGAACACATGAAACCGCCGTCGTCGACATTGACAGGTTGAGATGGAAAAACGTAAAATAAAAGCAGGCCACGGCCATAAAAACGGGCATCATTAAGATGTGATGAATGTTTTGTTTTGTTTTTTCTGGGCGGTGAATTTTATTGCTGACATTTTTATAGAGATTTATTAAGTGCCAATGTTCAACACAGTCATGTGTCTCTTTCAGGGTGGAAAAGGAAAATTGGTTAAGGTTAAACATGTTACACAATGCGAAACAAGTTACACATCTTGGTTACATTTAGAGAGTCAAAGAAAAACATTGGTTCGGTTATGTTTGCATTCATATCGAAGTGGAAAAAAGGCTTAAGTCATGGTACATTCTGTCGAGGTCACTTTTATTTTTAATGAAGATTGTTTTTCCTTTTTTCTTGTTCACAAATCTGATTGATTGTTTTGCTACAACATCAGTAAGAAATCCCATTTCCTAATTGTGCTTTTTTTTTCTAGTTTTCCAAAACATTGGAATATGACAGGCAATTATGCTGTGTGGCTGACTGTATACATAATGATGGGATTATTGCTGCCTTTCATTTCAGCTTGTTTGGTTGTCACCATGTCATGCTGGTTTCATCATCATCATCACCTCATTCTATTTTTGTCACTTATCCTCCTTTTTTACGTTGAGTATTGTTAGGGTGCTTTTGTAGAGGGCTGAGGGGTGATTTTGTGGCTAAAGAGTGCCTCTACTGAAACCTTAAAAAAACAACAACAACAAAGGTGTACAATTAAATTCGGTTTGGGTTTTTGTTGGGGATTTTTTTTGTGCAAAGAAAACTTTTTTTTGACTGTTTAATTGAAGAATCATGCAGTAAGTAAAAAAAAGTAACAGTGTATAATACTGTGAAAATAAGTACTTAAATCTTAAAACGAACTACAGTTTGCACGCACACAAAAATGTAATACATAAGACCGCACTGCAGCACTAAACTAAAATGATTCCTACACTCAGAAGTTTGAAAGTGTAACAGACATTGTAAGTTCAATGTGTGCAAAATGTGCAAAAAACAGTTTTATTAACCTCTTTCTTCCACACTACTTTTGATCAGTGTTTCCAATTTTCTGCAACCAAAAGACTGCAACATGACCATAAAATATAAAACTCATCATCATTAAAAATTTGGGGGAGGGAGTCTGTCAGAGCCCAGCCTTAAGGGGGGCACAAGAAATACATTGTGGTGGTCCCACTAGTTGTTAATACCCTACAGACAGCATTTATTACGCCATATATTTGGATATAATCGCGGAGCACTACCGCTCCTGGTAAAGACTGAATGAATGGCATCCTTTGAGACAACCGCTATTATCCCGGCTCGATTACTGCAATGCCCTTTACTTTGGAGTCAGCCAGTCCTCCATTAAGCGCCTTCAGCTGGTCCAGAATTCCGCTGCTCGCCTCTTGACTGGTACTCGTAAGAGGGAGCACATAACTCCTACTCTGGCATCCCTTCACTGGCTCCCCATACATTTTAGAGTTATTTTTCAAGATCCTCTTATTTGTTTTCAAATCTCTAAATAATCTCACGCCACCTTACCTCTCTGAGCTCATCCGCCCCTACACACCTGCCCGGAGAGACATTATTAGAAGTACCAAGAACTAAACTGAGGCTCAGAGGGGATCGAGCCTTTTCATTTGCTGGTCCCTCTCTCTGGAATGACCTCCCACTGAACATTCGGCAAGCCTCCTCGCTGCACATCTTCAAAACCCTCCTCAAAACTCACTTGGATTCTTTGGCATTTGACTCAGCATGACTTAGATTTGTTCTTGGTTTTACTGTTTGGTGCTTTCTACCATCTTTATTACCGATTTGTTTTACTGTTTATTGTATATGTTAAATTGCTCCATGTACAGCACTTTGTATCCAGCGATGGCTGTTTGAAAGTGCACTATAAATACAGTTGACTTGACTTGACATTTTCAATACATACAGTACATAATTTACGCTATCGTAAGTTCGTCAATGCGGTAGCCGCATTGGATGTGGCAATGTCAAGATATTTGTGACGATGCCTCATTAACTCGGTCCTTTGAGGTGTATCATCAAGCATGAACTCTGGATTAATACCGAACCATTGCTTTTGATTGCATTATGTTATTCTAACTTAATTTTAAAATTATCATTTGCCGATTTTATGGTGAATGCAGTGGTCACATCCAGTATGACGGATATTGCTCCAAATGGTCCAACAGGTCAACAGGTGTCTGCTACAGAAATTAAATTGTATTAAAAGATGAAAAGGAAAAGAAAATCATTCATTTTAGATGTCCAAGGGTTTTTGCCTGCCTTGTTTGATTGTTTCATGTTGTCAGGGATTGTCTTTTGTTTTACCCTGAATTTTCTGTGGCTGTTTGTTCATCATGTCTTTTTCTCTACTCGATGTTATCAGTTCTGCACACCTTGTAGCAGGCGGTCAGCTCTCTCCATCCATATTGATGTCTTGTTCAGGTCTGACTTCTTGTCTTGTTTGTCTGATTGTATTTAGTTCTTGGTTCCATGTTCTCTATCTCTGGTCGCTGTCTCCGTCTTGTCCTGTCTTATTATGACCAGCTAGAGCACATATTTATGTGCGTTGCCAAACTGATACCGTGCGGGAAGTGTCAATTTGGCAGAGTAGGTCTTGAACAAGAGTTCACAGCAGTCTGTTCGTCAGTCTGAGGGCCCTATTTTGGTAGGTTGACACCCATGTGCTCGTCGTAAAATCGTACGTAACTTTATTTCCATGCTAGCGCAAATATTTAGTCTCCCATGTTTGGGGTCCTGTTGCGCCTCTCTGGGTAACAAGTTAACTCGCCTCTGACTCAGCTGACAATTCGGTCACAGAAAGTAGTCTGCACCTGTTTTGAAACCGAGCGACAATGCTGTCATTTTCGTGCCAGGGCAATGGATTAGTGCACCGTGTTTGTGAAATTGGTAGATCCTCGATGCCTCACTGGACATTCCTGCTGTGCTTCCCAGCGCGTGTCGCAATTTGGTGATAAAAAGTAGACTACATTTTAGACTACCTCAGAGGAGGACTATTGTGCAATGCAGGTGATGTAACATGAACTTAGTGTATTTGATCGAGGCTCAACAAAAACAAATTATGCACTGTTACAGGATATAAATTCAATCTGTGAGCAAGAACAAGTTAAGTAGTATAGAAAATAGATCAACACATGGCTTTTAATTGTATACACTTTGCCATATTTTCGGAATTCACATCAGAATCCACACCAAAGATGTTTACAAGTACGTAATGGGGGGACAAATTTAACAGCAGGGCACCAGGGGACAAGCTTGCATTTCAGGATCTTTACCCAATTAACTTAATCATTCCCATGCCCGGTAAACATGACAAGAACAGGTCACATTGATTTTCTTGGGTTTGATGTTCTCTATCTCTGCCTCCATCCTTTTATTCCTGTGCTTCTTACGACCCTCAACATGTCTTTCTTGGCACATTTGTCACTGTGGTTTGGAATACCTTCACACACTGAATTTCATAATTGCAAATGGCTGACAAGCCTGCCAATAGCATTCAGGAAGGTTGCTTTGCTGTCTGTCATTAGCTTAACTGTGAATGATGGCTTTTAAGCATCCACAACAAGTCGAGAAAGAAACACATGCTTTACAATTTGATGTATTTTGCTCAGACAGTTGCAACTTATGTAAGTGGGCAATATTTTTAACCAATGTTGGTAGAGGTCGTTATTGGTGGGGCAGCCTGACCTTGCATGTTCAGTTAATCGAGTGTTCATGAAGCCTTGGTGGAGTACAGAAATTAATGATGTTGATGAGGTGAAGATGTCACTGATTTGTCTTGCAATTTTCAAGTTTAACTGAGCAGATACAAACATGAACATATGGACATAACCACAAAGATGAAACAAAACAGTTAAATGCCCCTACGTGCTTACCCGCATGCACAATACACTAATGCAAGCACACACACACATATACAGCTTTTTAACGTGCGTGTGTGTGTGTGTGTGTGCTTTATACATGCTATCAGTCAAAGTCACACAAAATGCTACTCTGGCTCTCCCTCTCTCTGCAGATTGGCCACATAAAAAAAATATACTCTACTTTTCAAACAAAGCACTGACTAGACTACTTTGAATGCTTTGTTAAGGCATGTGCCATATTCATCATCAACACATTAGATGGACTCATGTATTAAATGGTTGCATGTTGTGACACTATACATGGAATGTCTATTAATCGTAATAGCTTATCGCGGGTGACTTGTCTGCAGATTCTGTTTTGCATGAATAATAAGTGAAGGCTTGGCTTCACCTTAAGAAATAAAACATGTACTATTTCAATCACTTCATGCTTCGAGCGGCATTCCTTTTAAGACATTATTGAACACAAGCTCCCAAAACCTTTCACAGTAAATTATACTGCAGTTCACCTAACATTTCTCTCATTGCTTGATAGATTTTTGAAGCACACTTGGAATGCACCAAAAATATGGGCTGTTCAGATGATCACTTTTTAAGTAAATTCTGCCTTTTGTAATGAATGAGAGGGGAAGTGTGGGTTGCTGGATTTGTAAAGATCACAGTGACTCCTGCTGGCCAGGTGAAATATTTGGCTTGCACTCAACCGAGAACTCATGTAAAAAAGGAAATCGGACAGTGGATTGGAAGAGCATTTCTGTTTATTTGACCTGAAGCGGCTTTACCATTAGAAGGGTCGTTGAAGTAAAACATTCTTTGTCAGATGCACAATCTATGTGTATGAGCAAGGCAATGGAGAGAATTATATGTAATGGATGCAGAAAGAGGAAAGAGTAGTGTAATTATTATTATGGGCTGCCCCGAGTCAGTCAAATGTAAATACAAGAATGGTTGCCATGGTTATTCAGCTCAGTTTGGACCAGGGGTGTCAAACATACGGACATGTGAATACTTTATTTTATACACATTTAATAGCACTCTCCTTAGTTTGTAAAGTGTATGCAGGGATTAAATTTAGATTCTATATGCACATGTGTAAATGGTATATAAATATTTATTTATAAATCTCGTTTAATCTTGAAATGCATTACTATATTTTTCAATACCAATTTCTTGTTCAAGTTTTGTGCCTCCAATCAATCGGATCAGTTACAATGCATATATGTGAATGAGAAAAGTGAATTGCACATTTGTCTAAGGAAATCTTAGGTGCTTCATGAAATATTTTGTAAAAGATATGTTCATTACATTTCAACATTTTCCTAATGTTCTTGTGCTTCTTTAAACCAAAACAAAGGAAAAACATATTATTTTGTTTTTTTATAGCAGAGTATGGAAAAATTTTAATGGTCTGGCCCACAATGTGAAATGAGTTTGACACCCCTGGTTTGGACTGACATTGTCGGAGAGGTATTCTTTTATTTCGCTGATTTCTGTAGTTTGCAGAGGCTTGAAGTGAATGCCTTTCTTCATGCTACGTTATGACCTTATGCAGGGTGAATGCTCCGCCTCGCTTTATTTGAAGGAGATTGAGCACAGGAGTTTATACAGGACGTGGCTGCTTCATTCACATCCACCTGAGAAGGGGTGGAGCGTCATTTGGTCGACAACTACTGTACAACGTTTCACCGGGTTGAGAAAAGAGAGCTCCACCAAGCATTTCCACTTTTTTGTCCTGTGACAGAGGTCGAGCTACTCTTTTTCTCCTGCAACACTTTGCTTTTTACTTTCCGGTACATGTCCCTCAAGCACTTCAGGTGGCCGGAGGTTGTGCTGAATACTTTGGCGAATGCTGAACACTATTGCTACCTGGGAACAGTTCGACAACTGTAAATAAACATATTGGGTACTGTACGCCAACCTCCTTGCTCACCATTCGATCCCAGTGTAAATAGACCCCCCCCAAAAAATCCCAATTTGTTGACTTTTCTCTCAATCACATTCCGTTGGCATAAATTGACCAATCCATGGACGATTCTGGGCAGCGCCGTAGCTATAATTATAGTGTGTGTCACGAGAGGGCTTATCAGAAGTCTTAATAGTCTCATATTATTATGCCACTTGTTGAACTTTGTCTCAGTCACTTGTTGCTGCACCGTTGAATGAAGAAGCCCGCTCGAGGGGATGTGGCTTAATGCCAAAGAGCCTGTTGAAAGGCATTCAATTCCACATTATTTTGCCATTTGTTTGTTTATCAGTCAATCATATCACGGCATCTGTGCACCAAATATACACCCATACAATAAACTCTGAAAGTCACCTCACTGATCCTTGCAGGCATTTGTTGACAAAGCCAACTGGATCGTAGTGGCAGCAGTCGAAAGATTTGCAAAGGAGGACAGTGGTAGAATTTGTGTTTATCAGTCAGCATTCCATGCAAGTGAATGCACATCTCACTTTGATGAAAAGGACATAATGAGATGCATGTGCAGGGTCCCTATCAAGCGCCTGGAGTGATTTGTACAACTATCGCGACGGCAGATGGGGAGAACTAGGATGGTGAGTTCTTGCTGTGAAGGGGTGCTGGCACGCTGACATGCAGGTGCCTCCCTATCGCCTGAGAGCGACCTGCAGACTGGAGGAATCGAACGCTGGTGGTTTTTCTTTTGGTAGCCTGGAGAATGCTCACCCCTTCTTTAATATGTGTGACAATCTAGTGAACAACAGTTGTTGACCGGTGTTAGAGTGTGGAGTTCCCTCATATTCGCGACAAGTTTCCCACCCTGAATTGTTTATATTTGTTGTGGTGCATTATGGGATGCATTCCGTCAATGTCCGGAGCTCTGATTATTACTTATTAATTACTATTTTGATCTGAGCAAGCATTGGTTCATAAAAAGTAAAGTGTGTGAATCGTTTTATTTGTTTGCTGTTCTATTTATTCAAATGGATGAAAAGCATAACAATGTGCTGATCTCTTTATCGATGCTGAAAAATAAGTTGGCATGTAGGTTAAAGTTGGGACGGGGGGGTGCTGATATTTGATGGTGAGCCCTGGGGCCTATGAGTAGGTAAAGGCAGCCTTAGCTGTTGCTGGCCGTGTTGTAGCACTCTGGGTGACTATAGACCGCGATGATAATCTTTTCCTTGTATAATCGGGACTCAAAAACTACCTGTACAGGACGTGAGGGTGACAGAAGGGGTGTTCACACGGCAAGATTTGGTCCGGTGCTACACCGGGGCTGTCCCAGTAGAGCGTTCACACGTGCAAATTAGCTCCGGCGTAGCCCCGGAAAAAGGCTTACACCGGACCAAATTTGATCCACCTCAGGGAGGTGGTTTAAAAATTTGCTCTGGAGCAAATGCTCGTTTGCGAAGCAGCACCGATGTAAATTTGCACGTGTGAACGCAACTGGGTTAAATTTGCTCCAGAGCAAATGCTTGTGAAGAGTTTACGTACGGCGAAAATGTGTTGCTTTCGTGCTCTGTCGCACTTCCGTCATGTGTTTGTTTAATAATGACACAAGACTTGGCTGGTAACATCTTTCCTTTTGTAAGAGACTGGACTGTCTCGGAGTTGTTAGTGTAGTTTGTTCCTTTGTTGTGTGTTCACAACCCCCCGCCCCCATATAATTTATTTAGTGATTTCATCTCTTGATTTTCTGTTTGGCGCATGATGTGTTTGCTTTTCTGAGTGTCATTGAAGTCATCGTTGATTTACGTTTTCGGGGGCGGTCACTCTCGAGCAGAAGGCACGGAGACCGAGAAGGAGAAGGACGTGCCTGTCCAGTAGTCGCTTGAGTTGTGTATACGTTTTAAAAAGAACCAACACGACAGCTCATTTGTTTTCTGTCGTTTTGCTCCGCTGCAGAAACTGCCGTGTGAACGCAAGTGGGGCTGCACCGACGCTGCACCGACGCTGTGCCGTTGCAGACACGCTCAGCGGCTCCACACAATTTGCTGCGGTGCAAAATATATCGCAACAAAATACATCGGTGCAGCGCCGGAGCAAATGTGTGCCGTGTGAACACCCCTAGAGTATGTTTCAGAAGCTTGGCTGCCGCGAGGTGATGTGTGACAAAAGTCAAATTTTTCGAACTTGAGCGAATGTTTGTGTTTGTATGTGTGTGTGTGTTGGTTGCGAGCACAGGCATGCTGGTGGCAATTTGTATCTGTGTATGTTGGGGGTAGTGGAAGGGTCCTCTTTTTATGTTGTATTTTTGATGTTTTAATTCCACAGCACTGAGAGTTGCATTTTTATGTTTGAAAAGTGCTGTATAAACAACGGTTAAAGATTTCCGGCAGGTACCTCATGTGTAACGTGTCATTCGCAACATCCCACAGGCATCCGTGCCTGACCGTTTGAACTGCATTGACTACATTATTGATGGCACCCGATTTGGTCCAAATATATCGTTACACAACAAAACCTTTTCTATCTGCTGAAGAATCTGATCTGAGAAATTGATCTGAATCACATTCTTTCAAAGGAAAAAAAAGTAAACTACCGGTACAAGTCAATACACACAAGTGTGAAGTGTGGTTGTTTGTCAATAAGTGTCCCACGATTGGCTGGTGACCAGTCCAGGGTTACACGAAGTCAACGTCATGTCAGCTGGGATATACTTCCCAGCTGACATGACGTGATTTTGAAAATACTGCAGAGTGATATCTGGTAGGTAACCAGCTATTGTATCCGTAAATCACTGTGCATGCCTTATAGCAATTTAAAAAGATGAAAAAGACCCACCAATGTCCCCTAAAAAATGGCACTGCCACATTAATTACAGGGTATAATAGTAACTATATCTTGGACAGTTTGTCACGTTGGGCCCGAAGCGACAGAATAATCGCTTTGTGCGCAACCACTAGAGATAAGTGGATCCCCGAAATAGCAGACACAGAAAAGTATTTTATCACAAAAAATGAGATTTAATATAACACAAAATCACCATCTAAACGGACAACAGAAAACGCTGGTCAAAAAGAGGACCAGGAAATAATGAGGAAACAGAAAACGCTTGCGAAACAAAAACGGCAAGGAGAAAGTTCTTAGGCAAAATATTAAATCAAACACGAGAGGAATATCAAAGCACGCAATAATAGTCAATAGTCATCAAATCTGTGTTTTAACCGAGAAGGAATAGGCGATAGCAAATGGCACGGCGTGGAATACTCCGGCAGTGAGTTGACTGTCGGAGTGCCTAGATATAGCAGGTGCAATCGTCAACAAATGGGTGGCAGGTGTGCAGGCGGCAAGCAAGAACGCCTGCCCCCTGCTGTCAAATACGGAACGTGACACAGTTGCTGGAACCTACAAAGTCCAGCCTTCGCCTGCTGAGAAAAGAAACAATCTGGAGAAAAATGTTGCCTTGGAGCTGAAATGACTTTGTTGTGGGGACATTCTGCTTAAACGGTTGCGCTAGTGAGCTGTAAGTGGAATATTGCAAACAATGACAGAAAAGTGAGGTCACCCAATAACAATGCCTCGTCTGAGTCACTCTCCAGTCAGTCAGTCACTCCCCAGCTTAGTCACCTTGAAAGGCCAAATATTTTAAATAATGAAAATGAAGTATTGCTAGCAGAAATATATATATACAGAGAGAGAGAGAGAGAGAGAGAGATTAGCAGGATAAATTAAACAGTATATAGTTATTGATGAGTAAAATTACCCTTCTCATGGGCTCACCACCCATGGGAGGGGCCAAAGGGGTTGGTGCAGTGTGAGCTGGGCGGCAGCCAAAGGCGGGGACCCTGGCGGTCCAATCCTCGGCTGCAGAAGCTAGCTCTAGGGACGTGGAATGTCACCTCTCTTGCAGGGAAGGAGCCCGAGCTGGTGTGCGAGGTAGAGAAGTTCCGACTGGATATAGTCAGACTTACCTCCACACATAGCCTGGGTTCTGGTACGAGTTCTCTCGAGAGGGGTTGGACTCTCTTCCACTCTGGAGTTGCTCACGGTGAGAGGCGCAGAGCCTGTACATTGGGATTCACACCAGTAGACGAGAGGGTTGCCTCCCTCCGCCTTCGGGTGGGGGGGCGGGTCCTGACCATTGTTTGTGCATATGCACCAAACAGCAGCTCAGCATACCCACCCTTTTTGGAGGGTGTGCTGGAGAGTATTCCGGCTGGGGACTCCCTTGTTCTGCTGGGGGACTTCAATGATCACGTGGGCAATGACAGTGGGACCTGGAAGGGCGTGATTGGGAGGAACGGCCCCCCCGATCAGAACTCGAGTGGTGTTTTGTTATTGGACTTCTGTGCTCGTCACGGATTGTCCATAATGAACACCTTGTTCAAACATAAGGGTGTCCATATGTGCACTTGGCACCAGGACACCCTAGGCCGCAGTTCGATGATTGACTTTGTGGTTGTATCATCGGATTTGCGGCCGCATGTTTTGGACACTCGGGTGAAGAGAGGGGCAGAGCTGTCAACTGATCACCACCTGGTGGTGAGTAGGCTCCGATGGTGGGGGAGGATGCCGGTCCATCCTGGCAGACCCAAACGTATTGTGAGGGTTTGTTGGGAGCGTATGGCGGAATCCCCTGTCAGAAGGAGTTTCAACTCCCACCTCCGGCAGAGCTTTTCCCGTGTCCCGGGGGAAGGCGGGGGACATTGAGTCCGAATGGACCATGTTCCGCGCCTCTATTGTTGAGGCGGCCAATCTGAGTTGTGGCCGTAAGGTGGTTGGTGCCTGTCGTGGTGTCAACCCCCATACTCGCTGGTGGACACCAGCAGTACGGGATGCCGTCAAGCTGAAGAAGGAGTCCTATCGGGCCTTTATGGCCTGTGGGACCCCAGAGGCAGCTGACAGGTATAGACTGGCTAAGCGGAACGCAGCTCCGGTGGTCGCCGAGGCAAAAACTCGGGCATGGGAAGAGTTCGGTGAGGCCATGGAAGCCGACTTCCGGACGGCTTCGAGGAAATTCTGGTCCACCATCCGACGTCTCAGGAGGGGGAAGCAGTGCACCACTAACACTGTGTGCAGTGGGAATGGGGCGCTGCTGACTTCGACGAGGGACGTTGTGAACCGGTGGGCAGAGTACTTCGAAGACCTCCTCAACTCCACAACACGCCTTCCTCGGAGGAAGCAGAGTCTGAGGACCCTGGGGTGGGCTCTCCTATCTCTGTGGTTGAAGTCACCGAGGTGGTTAAAAAGCTCCTCGGTGGCAAGGCCCCATAGGTGGATGAGATCCGCCTGGAGTTCCTCAAGGCCCTGGATGCTGTGGGGCTGTCCTGGTTGACACGCCTCTGCAGCATCGCGTGGTCATCGGGGAGAGTGCCTCTGGATTGGTAGACCGGGTGGTGGTCCCTCTTTTTAAAAAGGGGGACCGGAGGGTGTGTTCCAACTACAGCGGGATCACACTCCTCAGCCTCCCTGGTAAGGTCTATTCAGGGGTGCTGGAGAGGAGGGTCCGTCAGGAAGTCGAGCCTCAGATTGAGGAGGAGCAGTGTGGTTTTCGTCCCGGCCGTGGAACTGTGGACCAGCTCTACACCCTTAGCAGGGTCCTCGAGGGTACGTGGGAACTTGCCCAACCAGTCTACATGTGTTTTGTGGACTTGGAGAAGGCGTTTGACCATGTCCCTCGGGGAGTTCTGTGGGGGGTGCTTCGGGAGTATGGTGTACCGAGCCCCCTGATATGGGCTGTTCGGTCCCTATCCTGCCAATGTCAGAGTTTGGTTCGCATTGCCGGCATTAAGTCGGAATCGTTTCCAGTAAGGGTTGGACTCCGCCAAGGCTGCCCTTTGTCGCCGATTCTGTTCATAACCTTTATGGACAGAATTTCTAGGCGCAGCCGAAGCGTTGAGGGGGTCCGTTTTGGTGGCCTCAGTATTGCATCTCTGCTTTTTGCAGATGTGGTACTGTTGGCTCCTTCAAGCAGGGCTCTCCAACTCTCACTGGAGCGTTTCGCAGCCGAGTGTGAAGCGGTTGGGATGAAGATCAGCACCTCCAAATCTGAAACCATGGTCCTCAGTCGGAAAAGGGTGGAGTGCCCTCTCCGGGTCGGGGAGGAGATCTTGCCCCAAGTGGAGGAGTTTAAGTATTTTGGTGTCTTGTTCACGAGTGAGGGCAGAAGGGAGCGAAAGATAGACAGGCGGATTGGTGCAGCGTCTGATGTGATGCAGACGTTGTATCGGTCTGTCGTGGTAAAGAAGGAGCTGAGCGAAAGGGCGAAGCTCTCAATTTACCAGTCGATCTACGTCCCAACCCTCATCTATGGTCACGAGCTATGGGTCGTGACCAAAAGAACGAGATCCCGGATACAAGCGGCCGAAATGAGTTTTCTCCGCGGGTGAGAAGCTCGGTCATCCGGGAGGGGCTCAGAGTAGAGCCGCTTCTCCTCCACATCGAGAGGAGCCAGATGAGGTGGCTTGGGCATCTGATTCGGACGCCTCCTGGACGCCTCCCTGGTGAGGTGTTCTGGGCATGTCTCGCTGGCAGGAGACCCCGCGGACGACCCAGGACACGCTGAAGAGACTATGTCACCCAGCTGGCCTGGGAACGCCTCAGTATCCGCCAGGAAGAGCTCAAAGAAGTGGCTGGGGAGAGGGAAGTCTGGGCTTCCCTCCTAAAGCTGCTGCCCCCGCGACCTGACCCCGGATAAGCGGTGGAAAATGGATGGATGGATGGATGAGTAAAATTCCTTCATTTATCAATGCCATCGCCAACAATGAGGAAGTTCCGGTTTGGGTGCACAGAACAGAACCTTGCTAAAAGTGTGACCTGCACAGCCCTCGGCCCTTGTGTCATACCCACGTATTGGGCACCGTTAGGCGCTGAATTTCCTGCCTTCAAAGATAGATTTGGCGGCCAAGGTAGATGGGGGCAGCCAGGCTTCTATAGAGTATCTAGTTTTGTTTTCATATTCAACTCAGGGAAGTTGCTTAAGGCAAGACAAGGCAGCTTTATTTATGTAATACATTTCATACATAAGGATACTCAAAAATATTTAAAGGCAAAAGAATTCAAGACTTTCAAAAACTCAAGAATTGTGTAACTGAAGAAGCATACAGTGCAAGAACATGATTTTGGATTACAGAAATGCTGTAAAAGACCTTAATCATAGGTATGAGCAAAAGCATTTTTTTAAGATTGCATTAAAAAGTTTACACAAACCACCAGCAGAAGTCCCAAGTGCAGCCTCATACATCTATGGTTGCAGCCTACAGTGTGACGGTGCAAGTACTTGTATGGCAAAATTTATTTTCATACTATTCCATGTCCTTTCCATAACCAGCATATGTACCAACTCTATGGCTAACACAGCGACCCATGCACAAAAGTCAGTCAAGAACATTGATTTGAGGACCCAACACATTTGATCAGATAACTTACAAACGTGAACTGGAGACAGTAGAGCTTGTCTGTAGAGTGATGTGGTTTTAATGGATGCCTAATATCAGGTGGGTTGAGTTCCTGATGCTAATTTAAACTGTAGTAGGAAACGAATATGACATGTACCCCTATTTGCTAAATACCATTACTTTAGCTGTTTTGTTATCATTATAATAAATGCAGTGAACATTCTAAATATATTCTAAATAATATGAAACTGAGGGGGTGGGTTGTTATTGGTTAATGAATTTGTTCTGTGTTCAGCCAATCCAAGTCAGTGCCAGAGTGTGCCTTGCTTGCACTATATTCATAGCAGCGGCCACAATGAAGCCTGTGATAACAAACAGAGAATTGCAGGTTCTTCCATCTACTCTGGCTCCTTCCTTTTTCACAGGGGTCATCCTTGTGGTGCCAACATGAGAGAGTGTGCTGTTAATGTTCCACAATTAAGCCTTCTAAATGCTATTGGTTTCAAGGTTTTCCCTCATCTGGCTGTCATCCTATTGGCACATTGTGGTCCAGAGGCATTCATCAGCAGAAGACTGCAGGTCAGGTAAGAGGAAAGCCACCCGAGGACAGATGCTGTTGTAATTCCATTTCTACTGATGTCCCTCTCTAACATTTCTCCATGCCTTTGATATCCCTACTTCTAAAGTAACAGAACATATTTAAACTAACATATTTGTGGCCCACAAACAGATGTTGTTTTTGCTTTCAGACACTATATGATTAAAGCCCTTTTCACAATGCACTTAGCAGGGCGCATCGCAACGTCGTTAAACCAATTCAAAACGTATGTGATGAGGCGCACTGCCACGGAATGGAGCATTGTTGGGCGGTGCGGCAAAGATGAATTTCAAAAAAATCTCTAGGAAGCTTTCTTCCTGGTAGAATCCTGCATCAGCACATCCAAATATGGGCACGCTGCCAACCAGAGCATCGACATCTGTCATCCCTCTTATGCAACCATTACATACTGTGAACGAGTGCAGTGTGAAAAGGGCTTTATCATTTCACACAGTTTGAAGCGTGCAGCAAACGTCCTTGTGCCAAGATGCTGTTTTTGTGAATTTAGTTTGTTCTTTTGACATCAGAGAGTGTATGATTCTCATGTGCTTTTGTTTTCATACTCTTTTTCATTTAGCGTAAACTGCATTTATTTCCATGGGAGACCGATGGATGGTCTTCGCATTCAAGTTGCTCGCATAATTTTTCTTTTCGTAGTGCATCAGACACTTCTCTTTTGTTTGCAGCCATGTATTCCTCAAGAGAGGAATAGCAAAAGTGTGGTTTAATGAGACACTTGCAATGGCAACGGATGGAATTCACACCTTCCCATTGTGGTCCATGCGCATTCCTGTTTCATAACATCCTATTCGGAATGTGCTGCCCACTCACTAATTCAAATAGGAGAAAAAAACAAAACAATATTTAGGCTGCATTAGCTGCCGAGAACTGCAATGATGTTTGTGCACACCTTCTTTGAAGTGTTGGACATTGCATTAAGGGAGGCCTTTCGTGTCATAGAAATAAAGTATATGTAGATCGTGTTGAAAACGGAGCTCCCATACAGCTTGAAGTTATGGGCTAAGATTCACAGTCCATGCCTTTATGTGCCCCATGATTGAGGAGAGACAAGTCCGGGGTGTACCCTGCCTCTTGCCCAAAGTCAGCCGGGATGGCAGAAGAAAATGGATGGCTGAATGGCGTTGTAAATGTCATTTATCTCACAAAATATTGAAACTACAGCAAAGGCATCAATCGTTAATATTCTAAGTGAGGTTTCTGAAATGCTTGTGAATTCTCTTTTCATCCAAGTCATTTTATTCTCATGGCATTGAATCATTTACACCAGGACTGTTCTGGTGCATTCCACAAGAATGATACCTTCTGTGGTTTGTGGGCTGCCTCCAATTTTGAGCTTCAATAATTGGGTTTTCCGCACCAACTCACAGAGAGGGGAGTTGTTTGTGGTTGTGACACATGGGCAAAAATGATCAGGGTGGAAGGCGAGCTCCAAGTGCCCACATCACAGTGGTGATCTGTGATCACCCTGACCAACTTTACATCATCCACACATGGACATCTGATTGCAGTTCTTTTGTAAAGGTGCCTTGTGGTCTCCGGCATTCTATTTCTGCTTCTGTAATATCAAAAACTGTGCAAGTCACTCCTGCAATGAATTTGAAGGGAATATCAAAACAGAGAAAACCCATGTGAAGAGTTAGACTGCGCTTTGCGCAAGACTTGTGCTTGGCACTAAAATTCGGTGCCAAATGTGTAAACTGTAAATTCACCTTAACTTGTGTTGACTGGACAATATTCCTGCTGTCTTTTTTTTTTTTTTTTTTTTTTTTTTGCGATTGTTGTCTCCTTTCCCATTTGTGTTTTGCGTTGGTTTACGGTGCTGGAGCTCTTTACCACTTCCCCAAACATCTCAGTTCTACTCGTCCAAGATGCCAGGTTGTTCTGCCTCACGAAGTAGTTGAATGGCCTTCTCTGTTTCCTTTGCAATAGGTATTACCAGTAAGAATCCTAAATTGCTTACTTTGCATCTGACCACCCAGAGTCCCTCCAAACATTTTAGCCAACATACTGCCTTTGGATTGCCCTCACAATGTCAGACAGACATGACACAAAAGGACTTACCAACGTGTTTCTCTGCCTCCATAACCTTCAATAAATCCCCTTTCTTCTCATTTAAACCAGCCAGAGTATGCTTTTTGGTCAAATCCTTCACCGTTAGTTGTTCCGTCTGTAGACCGGAATCTTTTTTTTTTCTTTTCTTTTTATATAATTGCTGATATAGGTTTGAAGGTGTTTTTACATCTGTTGTTCGGTAAATGTCGACCAACATTTTGTTTTTCATTTCTTTTATTAGGATCTCCATTAGTGATGGCAGATAGCATTGGTATTCTTGCGGGATAAACTTACGGTCTACCACTTTAATGCTGCCATTAAATTATTACCGGTATTAAAGACGCACACACAAAAAAGAAAGAAAAAAACACCGTACAACAATCACAATCACAACAATTATTGCAGCACTTACATTTCAGTACCTTGTTCTCATTTGTAGTTTTTCCCAAGAGTTGATGAAAACAGTTCATGAATGGTCAGAAGTTGAAATTTAAATCCACATACATTAAATCACAGTACTTAACATTTATTGAAGAAAAAAGAAAAAAAAGTGTGTGTTTCTGATCATCTCAGTTTAACATTACCTTTAGCCTCAACCAATACCAGCAAACAGACTGTCTTGATAAAAAATGTTTGTTCAGTCATGGCTTAAAATCCGAAGCGTGGAACTGCCAACGTGGAGGAAACATTTTTGACTGGTGAACTCGTTCCAACGTGTTTGCAAACTCGTTCAAAAATATTTGCGAGCTCAATCGAATGACTTGGTACAACGTACTGGTATGATGTAGGCCAAACGTTAAAAAAATAATTTTCTTTACTTGCACATGTACAACTCAATACCCCATGATATTATGGGAAAAATGCTACAGTTTTAATCGTTAGCCCACATATTTCCAAATATGTTCTAACTTATTTGCCAGTCAAAATGTTTACTCTCCATTGGAAGTTACACACTTCCGTATTAAATTGATGTTTGTAGGAGCAATTTGAAATTTAGCACTGATATTTTAAAATCTGAAGGATAACTGCAATGTTCATCCCACTCTACTCTTGGTTATCGATGCCCAACCCTTGTGCTACTTTATTCCCATCTATTTGAACAAAACTTTTAATAATGCAACACCGTTACATTCTATTGTAAAATATGTGTCGATTTTTTCCTCAACCAATTAATTAGTTATGAACTTAATTAATTTTGGTTTGGAGATAAACACGGGGAGACCTATAAACCATCTACAGCATGTCTTTAATTATTTTGCTTCCAGAGTTGAGCCATCTGGACTCAGCAGCTTTTGTAACAAGTTGCCCTGACATCTTAAAGGCCAATCAATCAAGATCATTTTCATAATACCATTTAATTATTCAATAGTGTTATGTCCCCAAACAAGTAATGAATCAAAATTCCCCTTATTTAAAGCTTTGAAAGTGCATTTTAAAGTCTTGTCCACAAATCTCTGTTTGGGATTTAAAATAAGTCCAAGTCATTTCAAAACTTTCTCCGCCATTACTTTGACCTGTATCATGGACGATTCAGTTGAAAACAAAATTAAAATCTTTTGAACAAGGGAAGTCAAAATAAACACGTGAGATAAGAGTGCACAACCTCGAAAAACGGTGGTTGTGATTGGATGTTCAGAACTAACCTATCACATTGAAACTAATTTCAAATGTGAGTCAACACATAGCTGCCACCTATTAAAGTACATATAATTAACGCAAAATAAACCCGAGCTTTTCTTCTATGCTTTTCCTGACATTTCTGTCATAACATATTATACCGCAGGCCACGGTCTACAGACAGCTTCCACACATGAGAGGGCAAATGGTGGTGAACGGTCAACTAAAATGCCGAATGGGTCCAAAAATGTTCATCAGTGCTACATGGGGGTTAGGGGTATCACATGGAACCACGCACTTCCGAACCAGATGTATGACAAACATGCAATATATATACAGTATATATATATATATATATATATATATATATATATATATATATATATATATATATATATATATATATATGTTGGGGTTTTTTTTACCAGTGCATTCATGTTGTACATTTTTTCACAAAAATAAACTAACTCATTTTTAAAAAATAGATTTTATTATTTTAAAATGTATATCTTTTCATGTATATAATTTCAAATCTGCAAAAAAATATTAGGCCAACTCACATAAAACTGGGCAGCATAAGACCCAGTTTAAACGCAACTAGGACTGCCATCTAGTGGTGATTGGTGATATAGCAAGTTAAAACTACAGCTGACGTCTGCATATTCGCAGCTCTGTACCCACACATTTGCAAATTGCCGTATTGTCCCCCTCCCCAATATATTTTTTCAGATCAGGATTTTTTTTGTTTTTTTGTGCAATTGGGCACAAGTTGCCCAACCCCGTTCTATGGTATCATTCATGAGAAGGGTTTCAGAAATGTCCAAAAGATTGAATATACAGTGGACCACAGAGAAGCCAGTCATCATCAAGTGGAGGCCATATTGAACTACGATGACGTCACCAAATCCACCCAAAACTGATGGAAAGATGTGAAAAATAATTGTCAGAGTAGCTGACCAGAGGCCGACAGCAACACTAAAGTAGTTGAAGTGCTTGAATTCTCCCAAGGGATTGTGGGGAAAATGTGTCATGGTTCACTGACACCAAGATTGAATTTTGCGGCCATAATTCCAAACCAGTATTTTTGGCTCAAACACAACTCTGCTTATTATCGTCAGAACACCGCAGCTAAAGTGAAACAGGCTGGTGACACTTTCATTCACCAGATAATGTCAGTTGTTTAATTTTGTCTTCACCTGTCTTTTTTTTCTATGGAGCTGTACAGGCCATCGGCCACAACGGTGGTGGTCACTGTTTTTTCTTTTTAATGATGGTGGTCTCATTTTTTTACAGGTACAGTCTATCACAAAAACCTCGCATCAGAATTAGGGATGTAGAGACTTTTGATCTTGCAAGCTCCGAGCGCAATACTGTTCATGACTGAGGCGCCATCAACGGTATTCACAATGACGCTGTCATCATGCCCTCACATTGTTATGTACAGTTTCATGACCACATTCACAGCCTTGTTCTATTTCAAAAAGACATCAAACTGACATCAAACCGCGACACATTCTTAAAATTCACTCGTGAATAGTGACAGCACGAGATTACAGTGTTTAAAAACTACTCGATTTTTTGTCTACTTTGTCCCCCGTAATGCTTCATTAAGAATATTATGGCAGCTCATTGTGAAAAGCTTAACATTGAATACTTCCCTTGAGGATGAGTCTTAGAGTAAGTATGCTTCCTTCATGGCCATTAACCATAAATATCAGTCTCATGACCCTGTTCATTCCGAGTGCTAATGCAGCTTAATTACAATCCTCTTAAGCATCAGAGCATTTGACCTTTAATGTGTAAAATGTTTGGAGGCAAACATCTCTCATTTATAGCCTAAAAGGGGTTATGATGAACAGAAATACATAGTAAATAAATAAATGCTTTATTGCATTTGGATCATTAGAAACAATTGTCATTTTCTCAGTGATTTAAGATGTTTAAAATAGTGACATTTATTGTATACATTTCAAATATATGGTTCAAGAACCATGGGTTGTACATTATGATTTTAAAGTTCCATGGGTGACAGTCAATTCTTTGCATTCATCAGTCACTCAAATGTTTCAGTATGGTTATGCGTCTCATTACACATTTAACCTAGTCAATAATAAGCTAGAAAATCATCGGTTCACCCCTCAGAGAACATCGAACCGCTGGGCCCTCTCAAATCTGCCCACAAATAGTACATTAGAGACCAGGGACATTTCTAGTATCAGAGGTTGAAGGGTTCTGAGCTTCCGGCCAGGCAAGGCATAAATTTCACTGTTTTGTACACTTTAACATGAAAGGAGTTTGACACCCCTGTTCTAGGGGAAGGCAACTAATGATACAGCAGTACCTCTTTAGTACATACACATGAACAACAAGAAATAAATGAATAGAAATTGAAATGTGCAAATATTCTCTTTGCACATCTCTCTCTTCGCCCGAAAAGGAGTAGGCTAATAAGGTTGATGGACTTTGAGTCAGTAAGAGATTCTGTAGCACTATGACTTTATTACTTTTTTGGATTGCTTCACAAAAGCATTTTTATTTTTAAGTGGATTGCTATGGATGTAACTATGAACCTGGCCGGATGTTACTCAAAAGATGGTTAGCCAAGTTTACTTCATACTTGATCTTTAATATAATCTGAGGCAAACACTAATATAAGGCTGTCAATATTGCAAATACTAATATAAGGTTGTCAACAACATTCCCAGGGAATGGTTATCGCTATAAATACAAGTGTGTGTGTCGAAAGTGCCGAAAGGTCACTGCTCAGGAGAGTATACACACACACACACACACACACATACAATATATATACCTCACCGTGCCTGTGTAGGTTTTCTCTGGGTACTCTGGTTTCCTCCCGCATTCCAAGAACATGCATGGTAGGTTGATTGAATGATCCAAATTGTCCCCAGGTGTGATTGTGAGCGTGAAATACGTTTCTGTTCGTTGTTGTCTGAGCGTTATTGACCATAAGATGAAGCTTCACATTGCTTTGCTTGCCACTGATGTGAATCTATTAAGGTAATCAGGGTTAGCTTCAAATTGTTAGCTTTCGGCTCAAGTCAGTATCGACAGCTGGCTTCCACTGTGAATGGAAACGTGTGTATGAACGTATTTTGCTTATATCCATGAAAAGCATTATAGACGTTCGTGTTCAGTGATTTCCTTAAAAAAATAAAAAAAAGACAGACAATCCGTAACAATTCACTACTCTGTCTATACCTTGCTGGCCATGTGAATGTGACAGTTGTCACTGGTAGAATAACTGACTTGAATCCTGTAATTACTTTTACAATGGAGCACCCACACCAAACAAAAAATATGCCCATGCTCAAAAACAATGATCTTCAGTCCAACACACATATAGAACCTGTCTTATGAAAAAAAAAAAAAAAAGAAAAAAAACAGAAAGCAGGTCATTTTGACAAAAACAACCCTGGTGGACATTATGCATAGTTGTTTTATGATTATTTCTTCTAAATTTGCCAGAGACATTTGAACAGGATCAACATCCCAGAGGGAATACGACCATATATCAGGAGTAGTCACGACATTTAAATGTCACACAGGATTGGATATATGTGTCAGCACCCCACCTAGACCTTGTTTTTATCCTGCACATTCTCCATAGCTAAGCAGACGGTTCTCTGTCCTTTGTTAAACAATAGCAATTGATAGTTTTCTAGAGAGTGGAGGATAGCCAGCATGCGAACCAGATTCTGCCTTGACTGAGCAATGAATGCAAAGCTTGTTGTCCAGCATGCATATTTCTTTCACTACTCTCCCTACATTTAATCTGCTGGCAAATGATCCGGAGAGGTGCATATCGTGCCAAACCCCAGTTATCTGGCAGAGGATCACACAGATGGGCCAGACTGAGCCAGCTGAACCTTCAGGCAGCTGGTAGTGATGATGCACAGGATGCCTTCTATCAACAGGAAGCATCGCGCAGAAGCTTCACAGGCTGACACAACAGACAGAGACGCCAAAGGAGGCCCTGCCCGGAGACCACCGCAGTCAGGGGGACACAGAGATGGAGAGGACGGACCACGATTAAACCAAGACGAAAAGCAAATAGGAGTGAATCTATTTGCTAAGACAACAGCAATTGTACCATCCTCCAATGTGAAATTAGAAATTGTAGATGTCAGGTAACATGAAGCTGAAGACAATATGGATATACAGGTAGATACTACAGCATAACATGAAAAATGTATTTTGAACAGCAATGGGAATCCGGGGTGATGGTTTTGTTTTTTCACTCATCGTTTATAGTAGGAATACAAGATATATCAAAGATATTTACAATACAATATGACTTGACGATGTGGATGTATCGAAAGAACCCATCTTATCTTGGTATAATTACCTGAACTGCTACGCTGTCAAGGTTAACGACGACGAACATGGGCGGTGACAAGTGAGAAGTAACACGGGAGGGAAAAGCGAGTACAGGTACTATCACAGGTGAAGAGTGGGACACACATCACCACAGGACAAGGTTGAAGTAAACACTCCCTAATCCCACTGCTTTAATGCAACCTGAATAAATACTGGCAAAATGAATGAACCAAAACTAATTATGGTGAGGTTTTCTGACACATAAATGAATAAAGTGGCGAAAAGAATGAATGGATGGGTGATGGCTATGGTGAATAACTAATTTGACTTCACTTATCGAGAGGCAGTGGCACCAAGGACACGCCCTGGCCGGGTACTGATTCCAAACACAACACAGGACACAGTGATGGTTAATCTCTGCAGGTGGTGGCACACCTGAAACTAGTTGCTAATTGGGTCACTCTCTCCTACACTGATTGGTTGGCAAAGTTGTGAACAAGGGGCACCAATCAGCAGGGGAGAGCTACCCCACAAATGCAAAGATTAACCCCCCCTAAAAAAACTAAATGGCCACAAGATATCTATCAATTCATCCATTTTCTGATCCGCTCACCCTCACAAGGGTTGTGGGGCGTGCTGGAGCCAATTATGAAATATCATGGATCATAATTTTATATCTATATATATATGTGTGTGTGTGTGTGTGTGTGTATATATATATATATATATATATATATAGAGAGAGAGAGTATGAGTGAGTGTGTGAGAGAGAGAGAGTGACTGAGGGAGTGTGTGTGTGAGAGAGACAGTGAGGGAGGGAGGGAGGCAGGCTCTGTTCATGCCCAGAATGGTGCAAACATCTATTTTGAACTGCATTTGTCTGTGAGAATACCAAAAGAAAGAAAACTCAATCCATGGACACACTCAGACTGCGTAATGCGCAAGGCTTGCTCAAGGCACAAAAATATAAACCTAAATGGGATTAGTAGGATGATGGGTTTTTTTTGTTCTTTTTATTTTATTTTATTTTTTACATCGAATGGATTGAAAATATAAGAGGTGATAGACTTACTTGTCTGCCAGAAATGTTGCTAAATCAGCATTCCTGAATCATCTGCCACATGTGCCTGTTTGTGCACTTAACACTCAGCTGGTGAGGACAGTGATGGCCAGTGGTGGCTCGACCAGGTCCACATAGGACACCATTGAGATAAATGTTTGTCTTATCTCAAGGGTTGTCCAATTCCTTCTTTTTGAATTTTCTTGCCACCAAGAGCTAAATAATATGTCCAAGGTTCTGGGTCGCCACGATGTTTTACATGGGTTACATGCCCAGCTTAACATGGGTTATGATCGCCAACACCCTTGGTCGAGCATTCAGTATCAACAGTCTCTGATAGGGTCAGGGTGCGGGCTGTTATAAAATAATAATTCAAATAAAATTAGATGCATAAAATGGGGCCCAGAGAGGGATGATTTTCAAAAGATCATGTTAATAATATTCTGTCAGGTCAGAGAGAGTTTTTATGTAGAGTAGTTTGGATTCAAGAAGAGCCAGTCAAATTGTTCCAATTATGTATCGAGAGCAAAAAAAAAATGGAGAAACGGCAAGACATAGGTTAATGTGTGAATTTGTTTTTCAAGTGTTTGCCTCAGGAGGTAAAAGACTATGAATATATGGTATCGTGGAGTCACATATCTGTGTTCAAAAATTCTAATAGACAAAGATCAATATGAGATAACACTTAAGATTCATCACACCTTTCTGACATTTATTTTGGAATATCCAGCACTAACACCATGAATGCAAAATAGTCAAGTGGCCACATAGCTTTGAAGTTTTTCCATCATACTAACTCATGTAAATGGAAGTATGTATGGCTTATTCAATATTTAGTCAGATTAAATTGGAATATTTTGAACTCTAATACCGTACATTAATTTCCCATGATGTGCAATTATTTGTAAATACATTTCCTTTTAATGGAGTTTTTAAAACAAACTAGACATTTGGAATTCCGGTATACAGTGGTTGAAAAGGATAATGTAAACCTACGAATAACATTTTAAACACATACGGAAATCAAATCCACAAAACAAAGCATGGCCGTGTGTAAATGAATGTGTGTTAGTTCAAAAAATGTATGTTGACATTCTAAGATGTCTTTGTATCCATATAGCAATTTTGCAGATTTCTCAATTGTGGTATTCATAGGTTATCTTTTAGGAAGCAGCTTTTGTTGCTGTAAATAGGTATATAGGCGCATTCATTTCAAACGGCTGCACTTCACAGTATTTCTTAAATTCGCTGTGAATGGAATTCAGTGACTTTTATATATTTAAAAAAAAACATGTAAATGCTTGCCAGATTCTTTCAGACGGAACATCTGACAGTCATTTTACTCAGATTATGTACATTACGAACAAAATTAAGAAGTGCTCATCAAACCATGTCTAGGTCCACTTTGCTGTCTTCCCGTTTTACTTCACTGTTTGCTGTAAGTAGATTATGAGGCCAGGACCATAGCCAGTAGAGCTGTAAGACAAATATTTATATTGTTTCGGTGAGCACAGAGCTGTGTGATGTGGTTTTCACACCATTCAACAGAATGAAACAAATGTTTCAGCCTGTATCTACAATTAGTGACCATGACATACTGTTACTAAACCGGCATCTCCGCCCACTCGAGATGTCAAATAGTTGGACATCCTTCAAATGAACTTTTAAAATGAATGCAAAAACAAGGATATTTTGTCTTTGTTCACATTTTGGTATCCTTTAAAACATAGGTTCACACCTATGTTTTAAAAGGACTGATACTGTTTCACATTTTGTCCCAATATTATTGTCCTGACTCTCCATTGATTTTGTCAGCATTTGACTTTTTACACTTGCACATTAGCTTATCATCTTCACTATTCTTTTCTTTGTTGGTGAAGAACTCTAGTTGAACTCCCTAAGTTAAGACAATTCTCTGTCCGTCCTATTTCTTCTGCACACTATTTATTGGACATTTTGACCATATTCACATTCTCTTAAATATTAGCCTCTGGGAGACAAACCTTTCTTTTTCTCAGCCCGATCATAAATTAGGGTCTTAACTTTCTGTTCTTCCACAGTGCAATTATGTTGGTTCTTTAAAGGGTGAAATTTTGTGATGAGAGCATCTTCCAATAGGGTATCCCAAATCTATCCATGAAAATATGTAGGTCTCAAAGTCTTCCTTTCTGTGTTTCTTTTCATTTAAAAAATGGACGATAATTTAAGAAATAATAGCAAAGAATGTCACACTTTGAAAAAGGTGTCTCCAAAAGCTGTCGAGGGAATACCCATGAAATAAACTTTAACAGGTGCTCATCTTTGAATAATATCTAACACACATCAAGTGACAATTTAATGGTTTGAGTCAGAATAGAGTTTATTGACATTGTCAGTGAAAGGTATATTCCCAACTCGGAATTTTTTTTTTTTAGTCCGATCGCGCATTATGAAACATGGTAATAATAAAACGTAAATGTTCAATAGTCGAAACAATAAGCAAGAGACATAAATTCCTTGTGTTAAGTTTTAAGTTAAATTTATTCAGTGTCCATAAATCACTGGGAAGAAGCTGTTCATTTGGTGCGAGGTCCAAATGGACCATTGTTCTCCTGTCTGATGGGAGAGGGTTGAACAGGTTGTGGCACCAGCATACCACACATGATGGATGAGGTGAGGATGGACTCTATGATGGCCGTCAAGAACTGCACCAACATTATGGTTGGCAGCTGGAGTTTCCTCACCTGCTGCAGGAAGAACAACCTCTGATGGGCCTTTTTAGTGAAGGAGCTTATGGTTTGCACCCATTTGAGGTCCTGGATGATGATGGTGCCCAGGAGGGCTTTCACACTACAGCTGGAGAGTGAGGGGGCACCGTGGCCTGTGACCTTCCTGAAGTTCATGATTATCGTCTTTGTTTTCTTTGTGTTGTGTTACAGGTTGTTGTGGTTGCACCAGGGCAGCAGCCAGTGTACATCCTCTCTGTGAGCAGTTTCATCACTGTGTAAATTAATGCCGATGACGGCGGTGTCGTCCGCAAACTTGATCAGTTGGCTGGAGAGGCAGCGGTTAGGGTACAGAGAGAAGAGCCAGGAGAAAAGTACACAGCCCTCAGGGGCTCCAGTGCTGATACACCTTGTGTCTGAAACAGTCTTTCCAAGATGTACGTTATTTCAGGTCCATCAGGAAGTCTGTGAACTACCTGCAAAGGGAGTCAAGCACATCGAGTTGGAAGACCTTGTCCTGGAGTAAAGCTGGGAGGATGCCTTTGAAGGCAGAGCTGAACAGAATAGAATCATCTTTGTTTGTCATGTACACACACGTACATGAAATTGGACTTCTGCATTTGACCTATTGCAGTCGTGGTCACAGCAAATACACTGTTATTGGCCCACAGCAAAGGGCCACTTCAGCACCAGTTCTGGGTATCAATGTCTTGGTCGAGGACGCCACAGCCGTGTGTCCAGCGGATGGTGAAGGTGACTGGTCACGAATCGTGTCCTAAAGGTGGGATGCGATAATCTTAACCATTTGGTCAAGGCTACTCCTGAACATGATTCCGGCACAGTTTAATGGGGAGTCTAGAGTTGCAGTATGGAGTGGAGTGACAGGTTGACTGGAACATACTGTATATAGACCTGATGGCTCTGTCGGCAAACTGCAGCGGGTTCAGGAGCGGGGTGCTTATTGACTTGCGCGCAAAGCACTTTGAGTGCTGATGTCAGCACTACAGCTCTGTATTCATTAAGTCCTGTAATGTGACAATAGTGAAAGACTTGAGACAGGCTGGCACATGGCATGACCCCAATGAAATGATGAAAATGTTAGTGAAGGCGGCATTAGATGACATAAAACCACGCGGGCCCACAATTAAAACCAAAAAATAAAAATAAAACAGGGCACCCATACAGAATATGGTGCCATATTGGCGACAAAACACTGATACAAATGACAGAAACAGGAAACTTGCACAGACGTAAACAAGCCAAAAGCATGGCGCAAATTGATACAAATGAAGCAGACATATCTAATTCACAAAGCATGCTTAGATCGTGAAATATTTCTCAAACTGCACTGCCAATCAGATTGTGTCTCACTGCTCCGGTGTCATATGCCCATATTTAAATGCATACATTTTATGGAAAACTTGCACAAAACTATGCAAATGAGCATTATTGATAAATGTCTAATTCACTAATTCCAGCACTTAATATACACACGCTGTTTGACTGAAGAAAATAATGTCTTTCGAAAGCTAGTGTAGTCAAGTCAAGTCAACTGTATTTATAGAGCACTTTCAAACAGCCATCGCTGCATACAAAGTTCTGTACATGGAGCAATTTAACATGCACAATAAACAGTAAGACAAATCGGTAATAAAGGCGGTAGAAAGCACCAAACAGTAAAACCAAGAACAAATCTAAGTCATGCTGAGTCGAATGCCAAAGAATACAAGTGAGTTTTGAGGAGGGTTTTGAAGATGGGCAACGAGGAGGCTTGCCGAATGTTCAGTGGGAGGTCATTCCAGAGAGAGGGACCAGCAACAGAAAAGGCTCGATACCCTCTGAGCCTCAGTTTAGTTCTTGGTACTTCTAATAACGTCTGGTCCACAGACCTGAGGCGCCGGGCAGGTGTGTAGGAGCGGATGAGCTCAGAGAGGTAAGGTGGCGCGAGATTATTCAGAGATTTGAAAACAAATAAGAGGATCTTGAAAATAACTCTAAAATGTATGGGGAGCCAGTGAAGGGATGCCAGAGTAGGAGTTATGTGCTCCCTCTTACGAGTACCAGTCAAGAGGCGAGCAGCGGCATTCTGGGCCAGCTGAAGGCGCTTAATGGAGGACTGGCGGACTCCAAAGTAAAGGGCATTGCAATAATCGAGCCAGGATGTGACAAAGGCATGAATTACTGTCTCAAAGTGTTCATGTGAGAGGAGAGGTTTTATTTTGGCCAGCTGTCTAAGGTGAAAGAAGCTGGATTTAACAACGGCACCAATTTGCCGATCAAGTTTGAAATCACTGTCCAGTTTAAGGCCCAAGTTTGAGACTGCTGACTTAAGATAAGGACACAGGGGGCCCAAGTCTACAGGATGGGATGTACAAGGGCCACTGGGACCAAACAATATCACCTCTTTACAACTTAACTTTATTTTTTAGTGTACAGCGATTGTTGCACGGAGAAGGTATCACTGGGCCAGGCCAGTGTTTTGGGCTTGGGCTTTCACTTGTAAAGCACTTTTCTACCTACAAGGCACTCAAAGGGCTTCACACTGACTCCTCATTCACCTACTGATGATGCAGCATCAGGAGCAACTGGTTGTTCAGTATATTACTTAAGGATACTTTGACATGGTCACTGTCATATAAGGACTATATGCATTGAACTTTATGACAGCAGTTCGACATGCCGTAAAGAGCTGCTTTCAAGTTACCCATAGCAACCGACCTCGTGCATGTGTAAAACAAGAATGTGTCGATGTTACTGTTACGCTGGCCTGTACAGTTCCCAAGCTACAAGTAAAGCACCCCTGTTAAGCGCAACTCTCTGAGTGGACATTTTTCAGTAACATTATATGGCGTCAGAAGTTGACGACGGGCGTGCAGCTTCGGATGTTGGCGAAGTTGAACTCCCCAGGAAACTTTCCGTTCTACCGCCCGGCGGTTTGGGCTGATTGGAAGCAGTGGTTTCAGCGTTTTCGTGTGGCGACGAAATTGAACAATGAGGATGGCGAGGTGCAAGTAACCTCTTTGATCTACACTATGGGCGCGGAGGCAGAGAATATTTTCAAGGCATTCACTTTTGCGGATGAAGCAGACAAGATGAAATTTTGACGAATTAAATACGACAAATACTTCTACCCGAAGAGGAATGTTATCCATGAGCAAGTGCGTTTCCACCTGAGAGTACAGCGGCCCGGTGAAAAAGTCAAAATGTTTATAAGAGCTCGATACGAACTGTCGGAACATTGTGGCTTTGGGATTCACAGAGAGGAGCACATCAGAGATCGCATAGTAGTGGGAATCACCGACAAAGAGATGTCTCGTAAACTGCAGCTTGAGTTACAGCTCACACTAGCCCAAACTGTTCAGGCCGTATGCCAGTCCGAGGAGGTGACGAGGCAAGTGCACGAGCAAGAGGAAGCGTGTGCAGCGGTGCAGGAGGTCTCACATCCAAAAACTGCATTCAGAGGAAAGCAGCAGTGGAAAAATAAGAAGCAAGTGAATGGGGAGCACACTGAGCAAAAATATGGAAGATGTGGTAAAATGAAGCACAGAACCAAAGTAAATGTCCAGCTACGAAATCTACATGCTTCAAGTGCAAAAAGGTGGGTCACTGGGAAAGAATGTGCCACAGTAAGTCCATCAGAGAAGTGACGGACGCGGAGACTTTTTCACAGACACCATATTTCCTTGGGGCTGTCACAGACACTACTAGAGAGAGTGATAAATGGACTGCAGAAATTGTCACCGATGCAACACCGGTTAAATTTAAAATTGATACTGGAGCAGATTTAAATGTCATGGAGAAAGAGACATTCGACATGTTAGTCCCTGAACAGAAACTTGTGCTGTCCAATATGCCCCCAATGAATAGCCATGGTGGCTATACTGTCTTGGAAAATTCCAGGCAAATGCAAAGTACAAAGAAGCATACTATTCATTTCCAGTGTTTGTGATCCACAGCCAGACGTCTAATAACCTGCTGGGCAAAGAGACACCATACACAATGGGACTAGTGAAACGCATGGAGGAAGTGCACAATGCGTTCGGCGAGCATGGAACTCTTAAGACAGAGCCAGTCAAAATAAAACTCAAAGATAATGCAGAACCGTATGCAGTACACACAGCTCGTCAAGTCCCTCTGCCGCTTTTTTGGAAGGTAAAAGAGGAATTGCAACGCATGAAGAAAAACAAGATCATTGAAAAGGTAACTGAACAGACAGACTGGTGCGCACCAATCGTGCCTGTCCCAAGGAAAAATGGTCAAGTGTGCATCTGTGTGGATTTGAAAAAGCTAAATGAGGCTGTGAAGAGAGAAAAACTGCAGAGGAAAGCGGCAGCCGAGGAAATCACTGCAAAACTGTGCGGCGCAACCACATGTTATGTCACTTGACACGGCTTCAGGGTTCTGGCAGATACCCCTCCATCCACAAAGCAGCGAGTTAACCACATTAATTACGCCTTTTGGAAGGTACGCATTTAAACGTCTGCGTTTCTGCATCACCAGCGCTCCAGAACTCTTCCAGAGGAAAATGATGGAGGCCCTAAGTGATATTGATGGAGTGGCTATCTACCTCTTTCTGCGGGTGATCCCGTGTCCAGATTGTTTCGGACAACGGACCCCAATTTGCATGTGAGGAGTTCCAGAAGTTTTCCCGTGACTTTGACTTCCAACACATTACTTCCTGTTGAGATACATGTGGGCATGAGTGGATATGTGCACGTGAAGTTTGGTGATGAATCGATAATAGTTTTCTGACAGCGCCATTCGCACCCCCTCCAATGAGGTCAACAAACTTGTGTTCTGATATTTTCAGTTTTCTCTTCCTGCCATTGTTCTGCCATGGAGTTCTTGGCGCAAAGCCACCATTTATAGTTTGCCATGTGTGGCTTATAGCAACCAGGGGAAATTAGGGGAAAACTGCACTCTCCTTTGAAAACTTTATGGGCGTGTTTGCGCTGGTATGTCATTAGCTCAATATCCTTTGTGAACAGGATGTTAAAATGGAACAAACTGCTGGCACAAATGAAGTGCGGTTGAAGGTGCTATTCGCGGCCACAGTTCATTCTTTGTGAATGCGGCCCTCAGGGCAGTTGCATGAAAGACCCACACCAGATAATACACAAGAGCATGGTTGGTGGGGAAAGCAAAATGCTGTATATTAGTGGACCAAATGACAGAGATCAGGACGTGATGATGCATACTAGAAAACTGGGAAGTTGAAGATGTTTTAACTATCAATGAGAAAATGTACTGGAAAGCGAAGGCCGACTGCCAATATGTAATACATTTTTGAAGACAGCACGATAAATTAGGGCTTCCAGACAATGAGTCTTAAACACAAGGCTGACGAGACAGTAGTCATTACAGGTTATGTTAATATAACCAGTCCGTTTTCTCAATCGGATTTGCAAAAAAGGTAGGTGTGCTTATCAATAATAATTCTGGCTGTTGTTTTTGAAAACATTCGATTCAAAGTATTATACGTGTCCATGGATGTAATCCTGCATGAAAACATTCCAACTATTCTCTGTCATGGTTTACAACTAACAATGCTGCCAATATAATGTGCGGAGTGGCCGGCAAGGTAACAGAGCTACCTTAGCAATGACAAATGTTGGACACTAATCCACAACGATGTGTGCTCTCAGTATGAGTGGGAATACATGCGCCAAGTAGGAAATCCCATTGTGCGCAGCATGGCACAGCCTCGAATTGCAAACAAAAAGGCTCAGCTAATATCAGCATCCTATATAACTTCTTCTGATCCCGATGGGTTTCATCTCCACATCATGTCCGGCCGTTTGGGCACAACATAGGCTCCAGCATGCTCCCTGACAGTTGTGAGGATAAGTGGATCAGAAAATGGATGGATGGATCTTTGGCTTCATTTACCACTCTGTATACGGTTATTCCTTCTGTCTTAAAAACAAACACACACACATATACATTCGACTTTAATAACAAGTCAAGTCAAGTCAACTGTATTTATAGAGCACTTTCAAAAAGCCATCGCTGCATACAAAGTGCTGTACATGGAGCAATTTAACATGCACAATAAACAGTAAAACAAATCGCTAATAAAGGCGGTAGAAAGCACCAAACAGTAAAACCAAGAACAAATCTAAGTCATGCTGAGTCGAATGCCAAAGAATACAAGTGAGTTTTGAGGAGGGTTTTGAAGATAGGCAGCGAGGAGGCTTGCCGAATGTTCAGTGGGAGGTCATTCCAGAGAGAGGGACCAGCAACAGAAAAGGCTCGATCCCCTCTGAGCCTGAGTTTAGTTCTTGGTACTTCTAATAACGTCTGGTCCACAGACCTGAGGCGCCGGGCAGGTGTGTAGGGGCGGATGAGCTCAGAGAGGTAAGGTGGCGCGAGATTATTCAGAGATTTGAAAACAAATAAGAGGATCTTGAAAATAACTCTAAAATGTATGGGGAGCCAGTGAAGGGATGCCAGAGTAGGAATTATGTGCTCCCTCTTACGAGTACCAGTCAAGAGGCGAGCAGCGGCATTCTGGACCAGCTGAAGGCGCTTAATGGAGGACTGGCGGACTCCAAAGTAAAGGGCATTGCAGTAATCGAGCCGGGATGTGACAAAGGCATGAATTACTGTCTCAAAGTGTTCATGTGAGAGGAGAGGTTTTATTTTGGCCAGCTGTCTAAGGTGAAAGAAGCTGGATTTGACAACGGCACCAATTTGCCGATCAAGTTTGAAATCACTGTCCAGTTTAAGGCCCAAGTTGGAGACTATTGATTTAAGATAAGGAGACAGGGGGCCCAAGTCTACAGGATGGGATGCACAAGGGCCACTGGGACCAAACAATATCACCTCTGTCTTCTTTTCATTGAATTTCAAGAAATTCTGTGCCATCCAGGTTTTGATTTCTTCCAGACAGGATAGGAGTGGCCTTAATGAGAAGGCGTCTTTCTTGCTCAGTGGGACATAGATCTGGCAGTCATCTGCATAGCAGTGGAAGGGAATACCATGTTTCCTTAAGATGGAACCCAATGGGAGCAGATACAGCGAGAACAGCAGAGGCCCCAGAATTGAGCCCTGTGGAACACCACGACAGGGGAGCAGTGCGTGACTCAGAGCAGCCAAGGCTGACACAAAAGGTTCTGTCAGCTAAATAGGACCTAAACCACTCAAGAGCACTGCCGCCAATGCCCACCAAGTGCTGCAAACGAGTCAGCAGTATACTGTGATCCACTGTATCAAATGCTGCAGTTAAGTCCAATAAAACTAGACACACGTGGTCTCCAGCGTCATTTGCCAGGAGGATGTCATTAGAAACACGTAACAGGGCTGACTCCGTGCTATGCATCGTCTTGAAACCTGACTGGAAGACCTCCAAGATGTTATGTTCATCCAAGAAAAATTTCAACTCCATGTGCACCACTTTTTCCAGAATTTTGGAAATGAAAGGCAGTTTGGAAATGGGCCTGAAACTTGACAGCACATCTGGATCAAGACCAGGTTTCTTGATCAAGGGTTGGACCACAGCATGTTTAAACTGTTGGGGAACTATACCAGAAGAGAGGCTGATGTTGATGATATCCAAGACCGATGCGCCAACACTCGGGAGAACCTCGGGAGTACAGAATCTATTGTTTTAAATAGTGCGCGTGGGTTGTGATGGTTAGCTTGAATAAGGTCCGACAGATATTCTCTTTTGGCCTCTTTTACTGTGAGCTGGTAGCCCAAGATGGCCGCCTGTGCGCCAGTGTGTTCGGCGACGCTCCAGCCATTTCAGTTTTTTTTACTTTTCGCAATGCTTGTTACCTCCCTAACAGCGTCTCGGTTGGTTTATGATCGCCGATCGTTGTTATTGATTCAACAACACGTCGGAGATTCGGCCGCGTTTTGGCAAGACGGCGGTGAAAAGACGCTACCTTCGTTCTTGGCTACCCTGCCGGCTAATCTCTTCTGCGTTCGCTCGCCCCATTCACAGAAGCGCCGCCGCCGTCGTGGCAAACGTAGCGGTCAGGTCGTGAAGCTAAAACGGGATCTGAGACACACTTCGATCGCTCCGGCATGGTGTGCCCTCGACCCCGTCGCCTCGTGCTTGCTAACAGTCGTTGGCTCTCCCACGGCATTTCTACCCTCCACGCCTTTCTCGGGGAGGAATCCAGCGAAAGCTTTTGAGGGAATTCCCCCGGGCTCGGCGATCGGAAGAGGCAATCCCTCCCGTTGCTACTCCCACAAGGATCGCGTTGTTAAACGCCCGGTCGCTGACGAACAAGACCCATATTCTGAGGGAGTACCGGTATTTCCTTTCCAATGACTTGGATTTCCTGTGTCTGACGGAGATTTGGGCAGGTACTGGTGAGTACAACGCTTTGCTTGAATTGTTGCCACCTGACTGTGGTTTCCTCGATACCCCGAGGACATCAGGCCGTGGTGGAGGAACGGTGAGTATCTTTAAGAACAATTTCAAATGTAAACGGTGCACATTCACCACATCGGCCACCAGCTTTGAAGCAACCTTCTTTGAAGTCGGTCGTGTTTTCCCCATGCGCTGTGCTGTCATTTACCGTCCTCCTAAATACAAAGACTTTTTAAGCGACTTTTCAACCTTTCTTGAGGAAATCAGGCTGAGATATGATCATATCCTCCTAATGGGGGATTTTAATATCCATGTGTGCTGTCCGGAAAAACCACTAGCAAAGGACTTCTTAAGACTTATCGACTCTTTTAATTTCGTGCAGTATGTGACCAGCCCGACACATGAACAAGGACATATTTTAGACCTTGTCCTTGCTTATGGTCTACCGGTGTCAAATCTTGAAGTCCTTGAAAATGGGATTTCTGATCACATGGCAGTTTTATTTGACGTAGTCTTATCGCATGCTGCTGTGAAATCTGCTGCTCCTAGTTGTAAACGCCAAATTTTTAACCCTCGCACTGCTAGTCGTTTCTCTGATGCCTTTAATAACCTTTGCGTACCCTCGTCTAACACAGAGGAACTCACCTCTTGGTTCAACTCACCATGCCGTGCCATCCTGGATTTGGTGGCTCCTTCAAAAACTGTGCTCCCAAAACCTAAACCCGAGCCATGGTTTAACAACATTACCCGCACAGCTAGGCAGGGGTGTCGCAAAGCCGAACGCAAGTGGAAAAAAGACAAAATGCATGGCTCTTATCTTGGAACAGGATAGACATACCAATTTTCTTCTTCTTGGGATTATTTGTGATTATATTTAAATATCAAGGTGTTCTTAATCTCCGTATTTGTTTGTTTTGGATACAGAACAGTTAATGTTTTGTTTTAGCCAACTATATATTTTAATGTCAAAATGAATCTTTTTTTTTTGTATTTTTGTTGTTTGAATGAAAAGGAAATTGTGTTTTGAATATTACAAGATTATAAAATGACCGACCTCATAAAATTGATCCTTGAATCTTTTTACGGACCTTTAACATTTTAATATGAGAACTTGTGATCTACAACCCCAAAAATGTCCTTGTAGGATTATAATGTTTATAATATAAAGTAACAGTCAAAAAAGCAAATGACAGTCACTAAGAGGAAAGCTTCAGGAGAGTGACGTTCACTCCCAAGGACTTCTCCCTTGTGAAGTAGAAAGATATTGTGACTCTGTGTATATAGTGCATGACACATCACACATCAAATTAAGTTTGCAGAAAACTGCGTTGCTGTGTATACGTGCACACAGACAGGGCAATCTCTTGCTTTGTTGTGCTCTGTACAAAAGGCAAAGGTACACTGGAAAAAGCGCCGTGCTTAATTTACTCAATTTTATTTTGTCAACTGGTTGTACAAAACAGAATCATATGGATCCAGATAGATTTTTAAAAAGTAGATGTATAGTATTTTTTTTAACTGTCTGCATTCAGATGATTTAATTTCATGCAACCAGCTGAAATAAAATTGAGTAAATTCAACAAAAACTTGAAGCTCAGTACTTTTACACACGAGCAACGCCAGTATAGCAGTAAACAAACATATAACACATATTTCTGCATCATAAGCTTTCAGTTCATCAATTATAAGTATAAATAAATATGTGATATTACAGTAATTGCATTTGAAACTAGTGCATATTTTGGATGAAAAAAACATGGTTGTGCTAAGACACTTGAAAATGCAGAATTCTGAATTATGAAGGGCAATGAATGTCAGTATATTTGTCAGATAAGTATTCGTTACAACAACAACAAAATCGATATCAGTGAATCTTAATGACCTGGAAAAAAACTGAACGAATGCTAGAAACGTCGAAAGGTTGGTCCAAGGATTTCAAGACCTTCAAATTGTGACGCAATGAAGGAATGTATGGCCATGCCTTCATTACCTCACCTTTGGATCAAAATTCTCTGAGTTAAACTGGTTCAGAAAGCCAATTTTGTCCATCCAACTGGTACAAAGGGCTGCTTCTTCGACTTTTAACTAGCTCTGATAATTGCTTCCACCCTTGCATCCTTCAGACGTCAAGATTTTGTTGCTAACAAACATGACATTGGTGGAATGACGGACACCAGAGGAAATATACCAGATATACTGCGGTCATACCGATTGTGAGTTGAACTATTCTCGCAACACGATTACATATTATACAGTTTGCATAAATAGGGCCAAAACTGTACAGATACATCAGAGCAAAACGAAGCGCCCCCCCCCAAAAACAAAAAACAAAAACAAATATATAAATAAAGGAAAAACTACCTTTAACCTGGTGTGAATGAGTATGAATTGTTGTCTTTCTGTGTGCCCTGCGTTTGACTAGCGGCGTAGGGTGTAGTCCACCTTCACCTGTAGTCAGCTCGGAAAGCTGATTCGATAAGCAGTATAGAAAATTGATGTTTTTTGTTTGGGCTTTTTTTTGTATTAGAAGATGGTGTGAAAGGAAACACATTGACACCAAAACACAGATTCCACAAAGGAAGTTGACATTTCATGTCAAATAATGCAAAGCATAAAGGTTTATTCATTATATTTCGCAAACATGAGCAAATCGTATTTCATCAGTGGATACAGTGGATGCACTTTGAAGCATAGTTGTGACCATAGCAACAATTCAAAAGCAACTCTTCTTGAGCTCTCCATCGGTTCATCATGCAAATACCTTGTTGGAAGAACCATTGAGATTTACACTGATATCTGGATGGCTGTTAAGGTAGGGGTGGAGGCGTAAAGATGAAAAGTGATGAAGAGTGAGGGTAGCTGTGTAATCCATACAAACAAATACCTCTTTAGAATTCTACACAGTGCTCTGCTGCAGCGTGTTTGGTTTCCAGGCAGCTCTGCATTATTAATGCACACATCTTCCCTGTTCTCCTACATCCAGAGCATTGGGAGGAGGGGGGGGGGGGGGTCAATGAAAAACAGCAAAGTTGCATATAATGGCTGCTAAACTAAGCAAACTATGCAATGTTGGGGGGGAAAAAGAGGTGCTCTTAAAATCGGAACTATGGGAAATCTGTTGCAACCTACACACACACACACACACACAAAACTATGTTGACCATGCTGAATACATACTGTACATCATATGTTGAAAAACAGTCACAAGATTTCTTGGATTAGGAAGTCTATTTTCATTTTTAAAATTAGATGGGCAATTTGACTGGGGTCGATAAAGTTATTTGCTTTCTCAAAATATCAAACATAAGCCATAACTGTCAATATGGAAATTCGTTCCAACTGATTCAAGGCAAGAAGCAGTTGCCTGGGAACCTGTGGAAGTCAATGCACCCAGCTGCTAGAATATGCATGGAAGAAATATTCAAATTTCCTGTGAAAAAACACACACACTGAGACATTTATGTGGCCGTAGATATACTGAACAAAATATCAACACTTTGTTTTTGCGCAAATGTTCCATGAGCTGAATTCAAAGACCTAAAACTTTTTCTCAGTACACAAAAGGCGTATTTCTCTCAGATATTGTGGCATTGTGCTGCGGGATAAAACGGCATATTTTAGAGTGGCCTTTATTGACGGTAGCCGATGGCACACATGATATAATTACACTGGACAACAGCAAATTTTAATCAGAGATGGCTTTAGGTGTACTTAAACATCTTTTTGACGCTGATTTAAAAAAGATGTCTTTACTTTTTTTTCCCAGCACATCAAGTTTCCATCCATTTTGTGGTATTTTTTTGTCGCACTTCCACTGAAGTATCCATCCATCCATTATCCAAACCACCTTACAAGGGTCGCGGGCGTGCTTTAGCCTATCCCAGCTGTATTCTGGTAGTTGTTTCATCATGTTATTTTTCGTTTTTGTTTGACCTGTAAAAAGTTTGTAAATTTGTAAATATAAAAAAAATACAACTTTTGCTGAACATGACCCATCCGTCCATTTTCTAATCCGCTTATCCTCATGAGAGTTACGGGCATGCTGGAGCCTATCCCAGCTGTCTTTGGGCAGTAAGCGCGGTACACTCTGAACTGGTCGCCAATCAATCGCAGTGCTGAGTAAAAAGCAGTTCAGATAATGGATGGATAACAGAGAAATACTGGTAATGGACATGGCCACACATCTATCCATTTTCAGCACCGCTTATTCTGAAGAGGTTCGCAGCGGTTATTGCAGCCTGTCCCAGCTGACTTTGGGCGAAAGGCGCACTACCCCCTGAACTGGTCGCCAGTCAGTTGCAGGGCACATAAAGAGACAGACAACTATTCACACCCACAATTACACTGTCACTAAATGGGAACTGATCCGACGCTGCCCGCACACAAGTCAGGCAGAGGCGACTGCACCACTACACCATCAGCGACTGACCATGGCCACACAATTTACTACAAAAACCCAAACAGCTGGATTGCAAAACCGATGTAGATGGTGAAAAAAAGAAGAAAGAAAAAAGAAAAACAAAGGTCACAGGGCTCCATTTAGAGATGATAGAGAGTCTACTCTACCTGAATCTTCCCTGCAGAGCAGTGTGCCGAGGCGATGTACCAGAATGACCTGCTGCTTTGGTGTACTGCTGACTCTTTCATTTACAGACATTGAGGTCATAGGCGGGACAAAGCTCGGACCGCAAGAATTCATTTCTCCAACCCCATTAACTTGAATAAGAGATTAAGTCACCAGAAAGGGTAGAATTAAAAGAGCTAAGAGAAATGTGCGAGCATCAAACGCATAACCACATTTGGCCTGGCAAAGGTTAACACTTAACATTTTCCCAGTGCCTGCTGCAGCATCAGGGCATGCTCGATGCCAATCTGTAAGCGGCACAATCCAATCTTCATGATGTCAGTGACAAGAGAAATTGGAATCATTATCTTTCTTTCTTGCTCCCTCGTTCTCTTTACAGTACGTCTCGTTCACTGACTGACATCTTTCTGGCATGGAGGACATCTGTCAAGCTTGTTAATTGAAAACCGATCGGAAGAGCAAGAAACTGCTCATTGCTGTTCAGGATGTGTTGTTGGCCAGTGGATGGATGCTTTTGGAATGCGGGTGGAAACCCGAGTACCCAGAGAAAACCCATACAGGCAAGGGAACATGTAAACGCAACACAGAAAGGTCATGGCCTAGAAACAAACCCAAGACTTCGGCACTGTTAGACAGACATGCTCACCTATTTCTCTGTAGTGTTTTACATAGCGGTAATCAAACGAAAGATGATGGAGCCCATCAAAGCTGACTTTTGGGATGGTTTTCTTGTCAGCTGTTTGTGACATACTCCACGATGAGAATGTCACGTTCTGCTCTGTCTTTGTTTTTGTTTTCAGCACCAGCTGGAGGGGAGGGCGTGCCTTTTCAGCAGCGCACCTATTTCTCGTTCCCCATCAAGCCTTGTCGAGTATTTAAGGCCTGTCAAGTTTCCAAGTCTATGTCGGATTATTGGCCTTGCTTGCTGTTATGCTCAAAATATATTTTGTAGACTGCACGCTTATAGTCGCTGCTTTTTCCATACCTTGTCTTGTAAATATTTTGGTTTTCCACTTATTCTTGTTTGATTTAAGTTGCGTATGTTTGGGCCTTTGCCATTTCGTTTTTTGTATTTTCGGTTGTCAAATTTACCTTGCTGCTGGTAAGCAAGCACTTTATTCTTATTTGTTTTTCCTGGCTGTTTCTCACCAGCGATTTCTATTTATACTTTGTCGATTCTTCATTTTTCTATTAATAAATATTTTTTGTTTCAAAATTTGAGTCTGCGCCTGTGGGATCCGCACACCATCAAGTTTGTTTCTGAAGCTACGACTGCATTTGCCTTCTGTATGTCACATGTTCAGTTTGAGCAAAGGTGTTTTTTGTTGAAAAGCCGATCAGCGAATTAGAGGGGAAATAAATAAATACATAAATCATCCATCACAGATTCAAATAGATGCCGCAAATATCAAATGTACCTATTTAAATAACTGGTGTACCTGCTGCATGTCTTTCTTTGCTGTTCACAAAAGTATTTTCTAGCACTTTTGCCCATGATCAACAATGTTTGCCATGGCCTGAGGAAGGAGAGGGCAAGAAAAACAAGGAGTGTGATTTTAATATGAAATGTTTATTTGTTAAGCAGAATTAGATTTTTTTTCTTTAACAATGAATCCAATTTAAAACCATGCAAAGCATAAAATTACAACTATTGTAAATAATTTAAATGGAACCTTTTCAAAATGATTTCACTCAAGAGCATGTGAAGTGGGATGCAACACAATTTTGTATATTGTACCTCCCAAGACTCTACCTCGATGACGAGTAGCAGGCCTGGGATGGACCTCTGTGCCTTAAGTGAAAATCAAGGTTTCGAGCAATCAGAGATGCATGCATTGCTTTTGTTTGGAAAATATTTTTATGTCAGTCAAACACAGAGCATGGGGTGCAAAAAAATAAAATAAAAATAAAATAAAATAAACCTGCTTGAATTATTTGAGTAGCTTTCGGAATCACTTATGTCGTCGTCGTTGGGTTAGCTTGAAAGTGGGGTTACCTCCGGGTGTGGGACCGGAACAGGCTACATCATGGGAGCCATAATATTTGAGTCATGCTGTTGCTTTACAAACACCTTCATCCCTCAGAAATGGTGCGGAGTCGCATTTCCTTTCACAGAGTCGCCAATGCCTGCATGCCCACTGACATGCAGTTGCTGGAGAAATGATAGGACTTTAATGACAGAAACTGCCCCTTCGTTTATATCATTCTACCATTACGCATGAAACTACGAAGCTAAGTATTTTAGAAAGGTTTTACACAGTGACGAAAATACTAATGAAATTAAAATGATAGTTTGATTACGTATATTCTCAGTCATTCTTTGCTGAGTCCACTTCTTAAACAACCTCAGCCCTAAGATCAATAGCCTGCGAAGGACAATCGAATCACACACTGATAATAACAGACCAATTAAAGTATAATCCATTGATCCCACACCTTTAA
Source organism: Hippocampus guttulatus (assembly GCF_054856545.1). Taxonomy (NCBI): domain Eukaryota; kingdom Metazoa; phylum Chordata; class Actinopteri; order Syngnathiformes; family Syngnathidae; genus Hippocampus; species Hippocampus guttulatus. The sequence goes on along the minus strand of NC_141264.1, from coordinate 8,680,815 downwards.
TATGCATATTTAATTTCCGACCTTTCTCCTCCTGCATCCTGACTCACCATAATGAGAATTCCTCTTTCAAGGGCATTGTGGCATAGGTGCACACAGCACAAATTCAAATCCTCCAATAAGGGATTCACCTTTTCTGCTCATTATTAGCAGCAGCGTGGTTGACCTCTGACAGAAGTAGCCTCATTTAGATGCTAAGCTTCTTCTCACCTTCGTTAACCATTGTTAGGGCAATGAGGAACTGCTGGTCCAACATACTTGCTAAGATTTGATGTACAACTGAAAGCACACATTACTAATGGACTTTGCATATATATACACACACACACACACACACACACAGGGTCTTCCAAAAGTCTTGGGCACATTTGAAGTTTCCATATCTCCTTAACTATGAATGGTAGTAAGACAAATGTTGTGCCATTTTAAAGTTAATTCCATTCAGTTTTTCGAAGGCGATTGATTTTTTAAATTTCTTTTCAGACCGACTAATGGCGTTCACTCAAACAGAAAAGGCGTTTTGTGTGCTTGAATTTGCAAAAACTGAATCATGGACTGTTGTTCAATGTGCATTTCACAGAAAATTCAGAAAGGAGCCACTAGAGAGGAAGTCCACAGTGAGATGTCATGGTAAATTCATAATGGATGGGTGCTTATGCACAGCTAAAAGAACGGGACGAATAACAGAAGCTGTTGCAACCATTGACAATGCAATGCTGGGACGCGTTTGGCAAGAATTTGACTATCGACTTGATGTGTGTCGTGTGACCAACGGTGCTCACATTGAACATCTTTGAACATTCCATGTAAAAATTGAGATGACAAGCTTTCTGAATTTAGCAGATGCGTTTTTATATCCTTAACTTTTTTTCCTAGATATTCAATGTCAAAATGCACCCAAGACCTTTGGAACACCCTGTATATCCATCCATCCATTTTCTGATACGCTTATGCTCACAAGGTTCGCGGGCGTGCTGCTGCCTCTTCCAGCTGTATTTGGGCAGTAGGCAGGGGACAACCTTGAACTGGTTGGCAGCCACTCGCAGGGCACACAGAGACAAACAACCATCTGCGCTCTCACTCACACCAAGGGACAATTTTGAGTGTTCAATCAGCCTTTCAAGCATGCTTCTGGAATGCGGGAGGAAACCGAAGTACCTGAAGAAAACCCACTTAAGAATGTGGAGAACATGCAAACTCCGCACAAGGAAGCCGTACAAGAAGAGAAGAAGCAAATGGGGACCATACAAATTCCATTAAAAAAATAAATAAATAAACCTTACCCACAATTAGCATTCTTGTTGTGTGATGCCACCATGTGGGAGGCATCATGCCTTTTAGAGCATTGACTTATTAATCCTAGCAGAGGTACAAGTTCCATTATTGAAGAGTTTACTGTTGACATTGACCATTTGCCACATTTCGGGTGAGTTTCAGTTAATGGCAGCAAGAGGCCCTGTAAAAATCTTTATTAACGTTGGAGTCCAAAATTGCATTCATGTTCACTACTCTAACTTGAAATAAATGCCCACCTATTCTTTGGTTCATTTGGCTCCTTTTTTTTTTTTTTTTTTTGCAGACAGTTTAATGATTAGCTTTTCACACTTCTTTGAAACATTCTGATATGTACCAGTAACGACAGGTAACTAAACTTATGTATTGTTTATTTTAGAATAAAATAAATTACTGCAGAGAAAGCTTCAACCTTCCTTTTGCTCAATGGAATGCCAGCTGAGATTTTCCTTCAGGTGTCCAGAAGTGGCAATTGTAAAACCACCCCTCAGAGTTTGTTCTGGTTGTGTGATCTGAAATCATTTGGATTTTTGCTGAAATGTTGGGCCAATTGAGGTTTTTTGAGGGTTTTTTGCCTACAACAGTGGTGGACAACCACTCACTGGGAAAAGGGCACATTTTATACTGTTACTAAGCCACCCCACAACCATGAGCGTAACATACATAAACTGCTCCATCCATCCGTCCCTTCACTTCTCCGCTCTCTTTTACATATTTTCACAAATTTCCCTTCATTGTATGCCTTTTTAACCGTGCAATGTACATACCTGTGAACTTGTACGTTTTCTCCGTATTTTATACGTTTTTATTTTTATCCATCCATCCATCCATCTTCCGAACCGCTTGATCCTCATTAGGGTCGCGGGGGGTGCTGGAGCCTATCCCAGCTGTCTTCGGGCAGTAGGCGGGGGACACCCTGAATCGGTTGCCAGCCAATTGCAGGGCACACAGAGACGAACAACCATCCACGCTCACATTCACACCTAGGGACAATTTAGAGCGTTCAATCAGCCTGCCATGCATGTTTTTGGAATGTGGGAGGAAACCGGAGTACCCGAAGAAAACCCACGCAGGCCCGGGGAGAACATGCAAACTCCACACAGGGAGGCCGGAGCTGGAATTGAACCCGGGACCTCTGCACTGTGAAGTCGACGTGCTAACCACTGGACTACCGGGCCGCCCGTTTTTATTTTTAATCATTTCAAATCATGTACGGTGTATTACAACTTTTATACGGTCACAAAGACCATTTTGGCTCAAATCCAGATCGTCTCACCTGCTGCTAGCCAACGGCAATGCCGCCATTGATCGCTACTATTGTCACGACAAACCAGCAAAAGTAATTCTCAATTGATAAAGCCTGATGTGTTGTACGGGTTTTTGTTGCTTTGTAAGGGGAATCGTAATCATTTATAAGGGCAGCTATTAGCCGAGGTCTACAGGTATGAATGTTCCAAGCCGATACAAGTGCTTCATAAATTCTTTCATTATTGAGAAATGCTCTGTATTTTATCGAGGCTTTCCTCATTCATTGTCGACATGTATGGGAAGAGATTTGTCTCAAAAATATTCACAACAGCAGCCACTATTCTCATGTTTTTCAGATCCACAAATATATGCACAATTCCCGTGTTTTTTTTTAATGTTGTGTGTGCATTTACCATGACAAGGGCTGGGGAAAATAAGTCGACTGAGTCGATTTTAAAAAACTTGGCATTGCACATCCCACCCCTTTGCCCACCAACAAAATCATGTCATTATCTAACAGATGAAAAATCCAATGCGATTAAAATGGAGTGCACTATGTATCTACATCATACAATGGCTGCCCAAGCACACAAATACATTAGCTCACAAACATTTCACACACACACTTATTTGCCAACTGATTGAGCTGGTGTTTTAACTTCTAAACCACCCAAAAAGATTTTAAATTAAATATTAATGGCTTACCTTATTGAGAATCCAGCTCCTTATTGTTAGGCAAACAAGCATTAATACATTTCAGACGATTTGCTTTGGAAGTTAATTTCAATAGATTGCTAGCTCTGCATTCACACTGTCACTCGAGTATAAACTGTCTGAAAGAAAGTCAAATGAACCACTCCAGTGACACCGGATCTAGATTATTTATTTTTATTTTTCACATTAGATGTCTTGAAATACTGAACATAACCGTATAATCCTTAATATACACAAAATAGCCACAAGAAAATGGTTTATCGTTATCCGAAGTAATCCATAAAGTCTGAAGAGCAACAGAGACGCGTGGTCGGAGGCGCGCTTGCTAGTTATAAATTCACACTCAATCTGCTCGAAGAAAAGGAAATATCAACAAGTCCAGGACCACAGCTTCTCTCTTTTCTCATTAGTCAGATAGATGGAAGATAGCTTGCATAGCGAGAGGTGGAGGCAAGAGATTAGTCTCTCTTCACAAACAACCACATATCCTTGACTTTTAATTAAAAACGCCGTTGCAATTAGACACGGTAGTTTAAAGAACTGGCAGTATAAAAAGAGTTCAGGCACTGCTAAAAAGGCAATATGGCGCCGTTTCAAGAAAATAAAGCTTCTCTTCTTTCTTACTGCGATTTTTTTTTTCTTTCAACATAAACTTCAATCGGCTTATAGATTTTCACCAAAGCACTGCAGTTGGAGTAAAAGAGGAGAAAACAGAGCTCAATGCTTTCCAAAGATAGTGAAGATTGAGGTCAAGGAAAGGGGGGTGCACAAAATGGAAACAATCAACAATTAATACAGGTCACAACATGTCGTCATTGAAATAATTTGTTTGGATAAAGTCAACATTACTCAAGAAATGAATCTGTGTGTGAGTAACTGTGACATTTTGGAAAATGACAACAGCCTGTAGCAGCCCGCACACAGGCATCTGCTGAACATGAGTAACAGCACTGCTCGAAGTGATGCATGTCTACTGTACACTTTCCTGCATCTGAGTCAACCACACACGCAAATCCCGATCCCTAAATAGCAGCATGCATTTTGGAAAACAGAAAGTAGGTCTACTAGTGTGGCCTATTTAAGAAGGTTGTTTTCTGATTGCATTGCCTGATTATCATCCCTGATGGTAAAATGACATCTCTCATTATGACGTTTGCTATACTCACACAGACAACTGGCTAAGAGCGTATATAAGCTAAAATCAACCGACTGTGGTCAATTCTCCGTTTTGTTTCAGCGGCAGGTGAGAACAAACACACCACGTTGTCTGACTGATCCAAACGTTGTCTGTCTTTCGCGGCAGAATAACAAATCAGTCTTTGTGATTTACTATGGTATTCCCCTGGGTAATTGGTTTTCTGGAGTGGTGACCATGTGGAGATGAAAAACAATCTGTGTTCTCTTAACAGATGCTGTAATTACCTGAGACTCACACAAGTGCACACCAAAGTAGCAGGTGCACCCTTGGTGATCTCCCACTTTTTGAGTGGGAAGGGCACAATGCACTTTTGCATATACTCTAGCGTCACAATTACTGTAAAGCGTGTAACCATAATGCAGTGCCAACATTACAAAGGATTGGACCCATAAGAATAAACTATGATTTAATCCACTTTGCTTTTCATCCAACCACAATTTAAGTGTATGATTCATTCACTATAAAGAATCCTTGTCATATGTGCACAAGTCAGTTTATTGGGTTTCAACCACAGGAGGCGTTTTTATCCAATTCACCTTCAAAACAATAACAACATGTGTTTATAGGATGCAGTTAAATGCGCTAGCCAGGACTTTTAGACTATGGAGTGATTGCCCACCCTAAGTAAATCTTTTCTTACCTGTCTAATGCACTTGTGAGCAAGCCATTCCACACTAATTTACGTAATAAATACCCCCACATTGAGTTCCTCAGTCAATAAGGCAAAGGGTAAGCAGAGCTGTAGTGTTAGCACAGATTAGTGGAAGCCAACAGTCTTATCAGCTCGCCTCTGAGAATGTTTTAATAATGTTTGGCTAAGTTTTCGATGTGTGGGTGGAAGCTGTTTTTGTTTGTCAATGTCATGTCACATCACTGTAATAACAAGTCTAATTCAGCGACTTGAAGAATGCTGCCTCCACTTGTGACAATTCAGAGGAATCTCTATGTAGGTATGCTTTAAGCGCGCGAGCGCGCATGTGTGTGTGTGGGTGTGGGTGAGTGTGTGTGTCTGTGTGTAAAACAGACATGTTTTTCAGACACCTGGAAACTGTTTTAAATTGCAAAAATCTGCGTAGTAAATCTTTTATCAATATGAAAAAGGGGGAGAAGCTCTTTTTGCCCATGATGATGTATTTAAGTGGTGAAGCTGTCATTGATCATAGCACACGTGTACACCCATTTTAAGAGTAAATAGACTTATCGCATGTGATACCACATATTTTGATTTTTTTTTAATTGACTGAAATACCAGCAGTAACTAGTCATTTAATTCCAAATCAATACTCCCATCTGCTCCAAAACATTGTATGACTATGTGTCTCTCCATCAGGGAAAAATCCATATGCTTGTGAATTATTAGTAAATTAATTAATTGCCAAATCCGTAATCAACATAATTAATTAAATATTTGCAGTAATCAAAGTCGATGTAGAGTCTATCATCTGACTTTAAATTGTGTGAGTGCGTGTGGCATTTTGTTGTCTTGGAAAATTTCATCCAATCTAAGGATTAGAGCCTTAATGGCCATTTAAAATTATATCCTATTCTGTATATTCAGAATTTGTTGGTGGAGCAAAAAACAAAAAACATTGTGGTGGATGAAAGAAAGAGCATTGTCAGTTCCTGAAATTGTTCTCTCATGATTTCATGAGTTCACATGAATGCAAAATGAGAATCAGCATCTCTTTGCCTGAGGTAAGGCAATGCCACAATTTAGATCAAGGCCAAAGTTAGATAAGGAAGGAAAATGGAAAGAAAGAAAACATCAGGGTCATATGCTAGAAAGAGCCTTAAGCCAATATTATCACATCAGAAAGTTCAAATTAGATACCTAACCAAAGGCAATAATTATCTTTGGATTGAGGCAGTCTAAGGCTATCAAGTAAAAACATACTTAACTAAATGCGAGAAAAAAGCTATTATTGAAATGGGATGGGGGGAAAAAAAAACATTTGGTCCCACGTAGAAGGAACGAGGAAGGACAAATGCACCACACTTCAATGGTTGGCGGTAGAGTAGAGCATGTGATGAGCATGTCGGCTACACAGTCAGAAACCGGGTGGAATATGGGTGTAGAAACAAAGTACGCTGTCTTGATGTACACTTATCTGGCCGTTAGCCATGCATGCGACTCTTGTTAACCGAGGGTGAGAATCTCAGTGACATACTGAAGTCTCCGAGAGACTCTAAACTACCATTTTGTTTTATTTTTTTACTTCTTTAATGAAGAATTCAATGTGATTGTGGCAGCCGGGTAGTCCAGAGATTAGCGTGTTGACCTCACAGTGCAGAGGTCTTGGGTTCAATCCCCGCTCCGGCCTCCCTGTGTGGTGTTTGCATGTTCTCCCCGGGCCTGTGTGGGTTTTCTTCGGGTACTCCGGTTTCCTCCCACATTCCAAAAAGATGTATGATTGGCTGATTGAACACTCCAAAATGTCCTGAGGTGTGAGTGTGAGCGTGGATGGTTGTTTGTCTCTGTGTGCCCTGCGATTGGCTGGCAACTGGTTCAGGGTGTTCCCCGCCTACTGCCCGAAGATGGCTGCGGCACCCGCCTTGTGAAGATAAAACGGATCGGAAAATGAATGAATGAATGAATGTGATTGTTTAAAAATGTTGCCTCCATGCAGAAAAGTTAGAGATTCATCATCGCAGGTCAGCACAGAGTGATGCGGTGTCGGCATCATTGGCAGGGAATGCCCCCTAATTGAGTTACTGTACCGCTCCCTAGTTCAGCATCGTACAGTGTAGCATTTTCGTGCCAAACATTCGGTATATATTAATCAATGTGGAAATCTATTTCAGTGTGGCATTAACAGTGAGATGAAGATGAAAACAAATACAAAAAATTGTGAAAATAAGAAAAAAAAAACGGTGATTATTTGCATAAGGTCATGTCATATCCTGTCAACGGATTGTACAAATGCATCTGATGTCAATGCCAAATTTTAATAGCGCTAACTGATTTTAAACTCACACGAAGTTTAGCGTCTCCACAGCAATATGCGAGAATTGTTCATGGCCTGGTTCTGGTGCAGAAAGGAATTTTCCTCAGATAATGAGGTATTTATATAAAAACAATTACAAGAGGTCCTCTGGTTAAGAAAAGGCACAGGTCCATGGTGAGGTGGTCCAATTGCTGAGTTTGGGTTAGTCGTGGATCTGATTCGAGAAAGGTGCGTGGCAGGAGATAAAACAGATGGGGTTGGCAAGACATAATGAGAAAGGTCCTGAGCGTCATGTTACAATGTGGAGACTTAAATGAAGATAATGGATCAAAGCAAAAGACTAAAGGAGCAATCAGCTGCCCAGTTTAGAAAAAGAAGACAAGATGAAGAGGAGAAACGGCCAAAAGAAAAATGGATGCACGCAGATTTCTATGAGTGATATGAGTGACCATAGGCTGCAGGCTATTAATTATCCTCTTGCTAATGTGTTAATTAACCCCACAATACGGCTGTGTTTGGCATTACATTTTGTTGAACTATCAACTATTAGAATCGAATAGTTCTTAATGGAGAATGTGCGTTAATTTCACTGATAGGCAACATAGTCTACTTCAGGGGTCACCAACCTTTTTGAAACTGAGTGCTACTTGGTGGGTACTGGTCTACAACTTTTATACAGACATCTGAAATAACACATTTGCCCAAATGAGCTTCAGACATTATTGTTAATAAGTCACTGATCATGATTATGATAATAAAGTGGAAACAGATAAATACCAGATGCGACACATTATTTTCAGGAATCTTTGCCAGGGTTTATATTTTCAAATGATCACTTCAACAACATTCCGAGGAAATAATCTACGATAGCACATAGGTTCCGAACCTTTTTAGCATTACCAAGTAGTTTCACATAGTGCGGTGTTTTGATAGGACTCCATGAAAACAAATTAAATTTCCAATTTACCATTACGCTGAGTGTCGTAGATATGATTAGTGTGAGCCCTGTGTTTCTCTTCAACAAGCCGCTCCCACCTTAGGGTAATCTTTTTACTTTCAAAAAACTTCAAAGAGTTGTTTTTAATCTCCCAGATGCTTGGTCTCCATGTGCCGAAGCATTTTTGATGGCTTCATTGCCTCATTTGCAAGCCTGACACTACATATTAGGCAGAGCGGGTTTAGTGTGTATCAAGTAACCTTGACCTTAAGTAGGACTGATGATATAGTCTCATAAATAACTTTTTTTTTTCTTGGAATCTGGAGGCTCTTATTTTTGTCATTACTTTTCCCCTTTTTGAAAGAAGTGTTCCAAACATGTTTTTTTCCATCCATCCATTTTCCACCGCTTAGACGGGGGGTCGGGTCGTGGGGGCAGCAGCTTTAGAAGGGAAGCCCAGACTTCCCTCTCCCCAGCCACTTCTTTGAGCTCTTCCCCGGGGATCCCGAGGCGTTCCCAGGCCAGCTGGGTGACATAGTCTCTCCAGCGTGTCCTGGGTCGTCCGCGGGGTCTCCTGCCAGCGAGACATGCCCGGAACACCTCACCAGGGAGGCGTCCAGGAGGCATCCGAATCAGATGCCCGAGCCACCTCATCTGGCTCCTCTCGATGTGGAGGAGAAGCGGCTCTACTCTGAGCCCCTCCCGGATGACCGAGCTTCTCACCTTATCTCTAAGGGAAAGCCCGGACACCCTGTGGAGGAACCCCATTTTGGCCGCTTGTATCTGGGATCTCGTTCTTTCTGTCACGACCCAAAACTCGTGACCATAGATGAGGGTTGGAACGTAGATCGACCGCTAAATTCTTTACTACGACAGACCGATACAAAGTCCGCATCACAGCAGATGCTGCACCGATCCGCCTGTCGATCTCTCGCTCCTCCCTGCCCTCACTCATGAACAAGACCCCAATATACTTAAACTCCTCCACTTGAGGCTAGATCTCCTCCCCGACCTGGAGAGGGCAATCCAAAAGGGTGGAGGCTGACTGAGGACCGTTGTTTCAGATTTGGAGGTGCTGATTTTCATCCCAACCGCTTCACACTCGGCTATGAAACGCTCCAGTGAGAGTTGGAGGGCCTGGCTCAAAGGAGCCAACAGTACCACATCATCTGCAAAAAGCAGAGATGTAATACTGAGGCCACCAAAACGGACCCCCTCAACGCTTCGGCTGCGCCTAGAAATTCTGTCCAATAACAAAACACCATTCGAGTTCTGATCGGGGGGCCGTTCCTCCCAATCACGCCCTTCCAGGTCTCACTGTTGTTGCCCATGTGAGCATTGAAGTCTCCCAGCAGAACAAGGGAGTCCCCAGCAGAAGTACTCTCCAGCACACCCTCCAAGGACTCCAAAAAGGGTGAGCTGCTGTTGGGTGCGTATGCACAAACAACAGTCAGGACCCGTCCCCCCACCCAAAGGCGGAGGGAGGTAACCCTCTCATCTACCGGTGTGAACCCCAATGGACAGGCACTGAGCTGGGGGGCAATGAGTATGCCCACACCTGCTCTGCGTCTCTCACTGTGGGCAACTCCAGAGTGGAAGAGAGTCCAACCCCTCTCGAGAGAACTGGTGCCAGAACCCAGGCTGTGTGTGGAGGCAAGTCCGACTATATTCAGTCAGAACTTTTCTACCTTAGACACCAGCTCGGGCTCCTTCCCTGCAAGAGAGGATACATTCCACGTCCCCAGAGCTAGCTTATGTAGCTGAAGATCGGACCGCCGGGGTCCCCACCTTTGGCTGCCACCCAGCTCACACTGCACCTGACCCCTTTGGCACCTCCCATGGGTGGTGAGCCCATGAGAAGGGGGACCCACGTTGCCTTTTCAGGCTGAGCCCGGCCGGGTCGCATGGGTGTGGGCCACAAGGCGTTCGCCAACGGGTCCCACCTCCAGGACTGGCTCCGGGGGGGGGGGGGGGGGGGGGGGGCGTTGAGCCGCGTCTGGGCAAAGGAAACTTAGATCCATTTATCGTATTAATCAAAAGGGGTTTTTGAGCCGTGCTTTGTCTGGTCCCTCACCTAGGACCCGTTTGCCATGGATGACCTTACCAGGGTCGTAAAACCTTCCACCACTGTTAGGTGACGACTTTTTTTTTCTTGTTATGTTTCAAACGTCTTTCAGACCCTGACGACCCATAAAGTTTTTATTCTTTTATGCGACCAGCTATGGTGGCCTCTGTACCGGTACTGGCTGATAGGTTGCGACTAAATATTTATATTTATTCCAGTTCTCTAAATATATGGACACATAATGCAGCTGGCAAAACAACATACAGTTTCATGAACCTGTTTGTAACCGAAGCGATCGTAAAAAGAGGTACATTTTCCCACTGAAATGAATGGAGATGCAATTCATCCAATATATGCAATGTATTGTTTTTTTGTGTCAATTTTTATTTTCTCTTTGTTATATTTTAGAGAATACACTAAAAACTGTCCATATCATACTTACAGTTAGACATATGTGCCACATTAATCAGAAGTGTCGGCGGCTGATGTGAGAATTGGGACCGGAAGAAGTGTGTGAGTTTTTAAGCAGAACTTGCGGCCATCACACGACAGGTTTCTATTTGCTGCCGCGGAGGAGTTCGAGTTTTATGTGGGTTTTGGAGCTTTTACAGCCAGCCATAACCTTTGAATCATTCTGAGTTCTAATTAAGATTGGGGGTGGGGGGGGGGGGAGCTTTCACACAGGCGAAAAATCCATTTCTGGGCTAAGAGCGAGCGAGACACAGCCACCGACCACACGCAGCGAAGTGACATAAATAGAGTACATACAGTACATGTTTCACAAGAATACTGAGCCATATTTATAACTTTATACGTACCTGTGGATGAACTAACCGAACTTGTTCCGACACAAGCAGCATAGGTACCGCATTAAAATGAATGAAATCGAACCCCGCCTTTGAATATAGCCCCATTTTTTTCCCCCGTTTTCATTGTCATGCATGTCGTCTTTCTGCAGCAACCTGTGTCTTCCTTGACTAACACTCCATTTTTTAATGGATTAAATAATTGATGATACAAGATATTGTATGAGGAGCATCAGAACGCAAGATGGAGATCGCACAGTTTACATGCATTGCAATGAGTTCTCATGCTAAATCCCCCAATGTACAGCGATGGGGACCCAAATGTTACTTTTTGCAATGGTTGGGTCCTAGTCGGATTCGAAAGCAGAGCGCAGTGTGCAGAGGCCCTTCCATAACCCTTCACTGATATCAAAGGGATATTTTCTGTTTCTTTAATTTTATGTTGGACTTCCACTGAAGTACAAATACCATTCAAAGTGTAAAAAAAGACACCAGAGTAATTTGCTCCCACATGAATGTGTTTCTGCTGATTAAAGTTATCATGTCATTGACTTTACTATCCTAAACAGGACACATACAATGACAATGCTGTAACATAGTCTCCCACCCTACAGAAATACTTTTCAGAGTCGAGTGACTTTCTCGTTAGGACGACCCCCTTTGGCCCTTCTCATAGGTGGTGAGCCCATGGCAAGGCATGCCCACTTTGCCTCTTCGGGCTGAGCCCGACTGTGGCCCATGGGTGTAGGCCCGGCTACCAGGCACTCGACAGCGAGCCCCACCTCCAGGCCTGGCTCCAGAGGGAGTGCTGGAGACCCGCATCCGGGCAAGAAAAAACACCGTCCAATGTTCATTCACCATAAAAGAGTCAATAAACCGTGCTTTGTCTGGTGCCTCACCTAGGATCTGTTGCCCTGGGTGACCCTACCAGGGGCATAAAACCCCAGACAACTTAGCTACCAAGATCAATGGGACACACAAACCCCTCCAGGACGGTCAGGTCACGAAGAGGGCCTTGCAAATGTACGTTGAGAAATGTTGTTTTAAACAGTTTTGGACTATTTTCTCAAACAGTTGTTCTAAAAGCGGTGAGCATTGCCCCGTTATCGCTTGTGAACAAATGAGCCCCTCTTAGAAAAAGGGCACTCTAGAGGTCCATTTTTTGTTTTCCGAGGTACAAATTTTTATGATGCACTGTACCCTTTAGAGTTCTCAATTGAACCACAAGAAAGAAAAATATATATTGTTTATGGTGAGAAAAGATACATAGAGTAAATGGTCCAAACGGACAAAGGGAGCATTTATATATCTTTTTGTTTGCACGTAAGGGTACAAACGAGTGTTTGGCCTCTGTAAAAGCCCACTGTTGCATGGATTGCAGTTTCAAGAAAGAAATAGTCAAAGTTGTAATCTGGACCAGGTGTGGGAAATGTATGTACTTTGTGCACTTTAATCCAACTCTGGTTCATGTGAAGAAAAAATATTTATTTGTCTTTTATTTGTTTCCCATGATTCATTGTGCCGTGCAATACTGAACTTTTCCATCAGTGCAATACTGAACTTTTCCATCATAAGATCGTCAATCATTGTGTTTTTTGTTACCCATAGTTGAATGTTTGTCTTAATTAACCATCATTTTCAATTGAAGTTGCACATTTTTAACATGAAACTGTTCCCTGTTTCCCTGAATTCCCTGTTAGTTTCATTGATGCCAAGGTAAAGTGCTTATGATCAATGTTCCCTCAAATTTAAATGTTTTAATCTAGTCTGAGCATTCACATAAGCTACTTGAGCATTACCTGGACCACAGTGACCAACAGATATTCACATGGTGGCTAAGGCAGTATCACAACTGTCTAAAACCCAAAATCATAAAGTTATCCGATGTAGATGTGTTACAAAAAAAATTCACACCACCTATTAGCGCTGTACGATAAGACTAAAATTTAAAATCTCGATATCTAGACAGATATTTCCATAACGGAAAGATAACCATATTAATCTGGGTTCACTGAAAACTGAATTTGTAAAAGAAAAAACAAAATGTGGAAAGTGTATTTCTTTATAAATAAAGTTTAGGGGGGAGGACCAGAAGCCGACTCTTTTTCAAACGTGTAAAATGATCACGTATCTGTTAGCTGGTAATTCATTACCCATGTGAGTTATATTTGTTTGTATTCTTTCACTACCAGTAATTTCTAATTTTTCTATTGTTTACAAATATGTTTACAGCTTTTTGTATTCTCTAAGTAAATACATTACTTATTTATTTGTCCTTTTTTTGCATTTGAATAACATTGAAAAAAATACACAAATTATTAGTCCTCCGTTTATCCTGAATGACACATAGCAGAAAATCACTGTGCTAAAATGCATGTGACTTGATATTTAAGAAGACCTTTATTTAAAAAAAAAAAATCTACTGTCCACTGAGACATTTTTCTTTATCATCAACCCTGAAACTCCCAAAAAGCTTTTTTTGAGAGGGGAACCTCTGAAGCAGTAGTACACTCAGAGGGTTTAAATAACTTGGTGGAGAAAATGTGGTGTGAAATGGGATGTGATGCTTCACAGGGTACTAAAAGTCCCAAAGGCTGAGTTTTCAAATTCAGCTGGACTTCAGAGTCTTGCTTTTTTCTTTGCCACCCCCTTTCCCTCTTCGTTAGATCTCCCACTTTTTGCTTTGTCTGTCCCCATTTAGGAGTAAAACTATGAGCCACGGTGAGAATTTGATGTTCTTCTATATTGCCTTGTAACAAATGAGGTCCAGGCTTTCCAGAGTTGCTTCATATTGATCTCTGTCGGAGACAAATCCTTGACCAGAGGCACTGCTGCTCTGCTCTGCTCTGCTCAGTCTCATCAGAGTCTCTCACATGGAGTGTAATGTGCAGAAAACTTTAATCAAGAATGATTCAGTCACATTTCAACCAAACTGCAAAGGAATAAAATGAATAAAATAGAGTGATATACAACAAGAATGATGAGGAAAAAAAATTCACATCCTATGGTGAGATTACAAAATGATGATACACAACTGTAAAACAATCATCTCATGCTGAAAATGCTTCTTAATTTCATATGCTCTCATAAAATCGAAAGCCCTAAAGTGTAGGTAGTCAAGAAATACTGTCGTTTAATAAGTTTCGGGTGGGTCTGAACAATAATAAAACCATGAGTCAGCACGGCAATAGAAACAAACAAACAAGACCAAGTCTCAATGGTGAATAACTCACAAATACAGTATCATCCAGCTACTGACATAGACAACACAGGTGGGTGATTTCGAAAGAGCAGTGTGAGGCTAAAAACAATGAAACCAAGATGATTAAATATGAAGGTGTCCTGAGAGGACCAATTGGGTGGACACAAGAGGACCTGGCCCTAATGAGACCACAGGAGAAAAACGGTCACAACGGTCGATGATCTATCATCTGTGATCTGTGATCTGCGTATAACCGTGGCAAACAGCATAAATGCACCAATTCAGTCGCGACCTTACTTCTTCGAAACGCTGTCCTGCTGGCATCCTCTCGTCACTGACTCAACCAGGATGAACGGGATAAACGTGTGGTCTCGTCTCTGCGGGATAAATAAGATAATTTGACTAAATCAAATGATGTCGGTCAAAGGTGAAGCCTGAATGATATACGAGAAGCGGTATCAACAGCACTAAAGACAAGAGTGCTGCATACGGTGGATATCATCCCTTTTCTTTGTTTCTCCTTCTTTCAGGTTTAATGTCATCAAACAAATTTAAATTGCAGACAAAGATAAGCTATGTAAAAGTGCAGTCAATGACAATCATACATATTAAGGAAACAAAAAACTATTGAATGCCTCTGTGAAAAAGTAATAAGTAAATACATACTGCATTTTGCATTCACTTTGTCTCATAGTTCTTTTATGGTCTTTAACATTCAAAGTGGTTGAGCTATCCTCCCCTGAAATAAGAATTTGAGTACAGGTAATACTTTTTCACCGCACTGTAGTTCTGAATGAAAATGTCACCACAGCCGGTGTTACGACGATCCAGAGCTCCTGCTGTTCGCATGCACGTCTGTCAAATTGGCGATTTTTGATTCGGTAAATACATTTTTATTGATATGATTCCGGTTGTGCACTGTCACTTTCTTGTGAAATGAAGTTAACTCTTGGTCATAACCACCATCTAACACTTTAATATGCAACCAGTCATCGAGCCAAAGCACCGATTGAGGTCATTATACTATGTTGGACTCACTAACAGATTTTTAATAGAGCTGGAGCCAGCGAATCGAACATGGTCCAAGAGCCATTGAAGTGATCTTTGCAGCTACTCTACCAGCCATGAAAAACACATATACAGTATTTGCCTATATAATTGCTTTTATAAATGTTTTCAGATGAGAATGTGAGGAACCAAGGAATATAACCCTTGAAACTTGGAAAATTATTGTGATTGCATGAATTGCTCTTAAAATGCCAATATTTTGAGTCATTCTCACATTTCTCTCATAGGAGGCCATCATCATTCCTGTCACAATGAGAAAAAGTTAATCGCCCAATCACACAATGTAATTTTCACTTTTTATTTTTTCATCATTTGTCGAGACAAAGGAACCTGTGACCAATTTCCATCCATATACTACACTGAAAGAATGTGAAAAAAGCCCCAGATGATTTTATATGGTGCAACCGCTTGACGAAACAAAATTGAGTAAATCCAACAAACATTGTTTTCCCAGTGTAGATCAGTCGGCAATGTTTTTTTTAATGTTTTTTTTTATGGGCCACTGAATTGTTCATTCAGAGATGCCCATCAGCTGTGTGTTTAGGTGCACACTTGGTCATTGTTCGCTTCTTCTTACCGTATTTTCACGACCATTCGGCGCACCGTATGGTTGGGCGCAGTCTCATTAATGGGTGCTATTTCTGTATTTTACACATAGACAAAACGCACTGTATTATTGGGCGCAATTTTAAAGTGGTAAAACATACGCCAGCTTAAACATACGGCATTCATGCGCGCACGCTAAAAACACGTTAGCTTGAAGCATACGGTAGCATGCCAAGACATACAGACACAAGCTAAAAACACGTTTTTAAAAAGGCAACGGAAGCAAAACTGAGTTCCGTTGTATTTTATTTAGCCATTGTACAATGTACTCACGTTTTTCGATCAATCATCACCCAGAAATCCATCAAAGTCCTCATCTCCTGTATCAGAATTGAACAATTGTGCAAGTACCGGTAATCCATCAAAAACGCCGTGTTCCCTCTCGTTGTCAGTCACTCTCATTGCCATGTGGCTCCACAGAAATGATGCCGGCTTTGCCAAAAACTCGAGCAACAGTGCAAGCAGACACGTTCGTCCAAGCAGCCACAATCCATTCGCAAATTGTGGCGTAACTCGCCCGGCGCTGCCTCTCAATCTTTGTAAAGTTGTGTTTGCCACCGATCATTCATTGTTCCCATGCCGTTCGCAACTTTACTTTGAACGCCCGGTTGATGCCGATGTCCAGCGGTTGGAGTTCTTTAGTCAAGCCTCCGGGAATAACGGCAAGCTCAGAGTTCATTTGCTTGACTTGGTTTTTCACCGCTGCTGTGAGATGGGCACGCATGCCAAAAGCATAACCGATGGCTTGAAGTTTGAACTGAGCTTCGTAGGCGTGTCTCTTTGTAGAATTTATTTTCGGGGGTTCTTAGAAACCAAAACTGAAGTTGTTTTGCAACAATGCACATAGCCACACTCTATACAGGTGTTGGTACCTGCTTGTAGCGTCCCTTTAGCGTCCACTTACACGCCCACCCTTCACTCATTGGCGGACTTCTTCCCCGCATGCCTGTCACTCACGTCTGCCTTTTCTCTCTCTCTCTCTCTCCATATATGTATATATACACGCCCACCCTTCACTGATTGGCCGACTTCTTTGCCGCATGCCTGTCCACAGTCACTTCCGCCTTTTCTCTATATAAACAGCGTGTCAGCTGTCAGTCAGGTTTTGGAACTCAGCGCATACACAAGACGCTCTGCATCATAAGGCGTCCTGTCCATTTTGGAGAAAATTTAAGACTTTTAATGGCGCCTTATAGTCGTGAAAATACGGTACTTCAACTTTGTTTACTTCTTCAACTTGCAAAGAACAGAGTGAAAAGCTGGACTGATGTTTGGCTGCTGCACTCACATTTCTGTCGCATCCGGTCGAGTAAATAAACCACTCATCGTAGCATCTGGATTCTCACTCAGATAATCACCTTACCTATTACTTTACAATTATTTAAAGTGTGCATACATTTTTGGGACACCTTGTAATTAACCTCTGACCCCTGAAAAAAGAGGGTGGTTTGGATAATGGATGGATATCTATTTTTAGATGAGCAGGTAATGATTAGTAACGTTGTTTGTTTTAGTGATGTCGAATCAACTCTGGGACACAGAAAAAGGTTCACGTGCAATCGCTCCTCTTCGATGTAATCGATAGGGCCAAAGTGGGGCATGACTGTCACAGATGTCACATCCGACTGTTGCAGCTCGGTCTTCACATATGTCTATGCTCTGCTTCAATGCAGTCATCACTTCCACATTCTCTTATGTCTGGCTCAAGCACGGCAAATTTCACTTGCTGTCTGTTATAATTGCTGTCTAGTCATTTCAAGTTTTACATGTCATAATACCTCTGCAATTTTGATAGTGATTGCTGTTTGCTAACATTGGCTGCTCCTTACTCATGACTTGTTGTGGTCACTCGTCACCTTTGTGTAATATCTATCTATCTATCTATCTATCTATCTATCTATCTATCGGACCTGTGATCCCGTGGTTAGCGCGTCAACCTCACAGTGCAGAGGTCGTGAGGTTGACACGACCTCTGAGATCGTGAGGTCGCGACCTCACGACCTCAAAACCCATGCAAACTCCACACAGGCCTTCCTGTGTGGAGTTTGCATGTTCTCCCCGGGTGTGCATGGGTTTTCTCTGGGTACTCCGGTTTCCTCCCACATTCCAAAAACATGCACTCTAAATTGTCCCTCGGTGTGAGTGTGAGCTTGGATGGTTGTTCGTCTCTCTGTGCCCTGTGGTTGGCTGGCAACCGGTTCAGGGTGTCCCCCGCCTCCTGCCTGAAGACGGCTGGGATAGGCTCCAACATCCCCGCAATCCTTCTGATGATAAAGCAGATCGGAAAATGGATACCTATATATCTATAGATATGAATATAGATAGATAGATACAAATGTTGCTCTGGTTTTACTCTGTGTGAAAGAGACAACTACATTGGAGGTCAGGCTGGAACAAGAGCATAGACTTCACTTTTTGGTTGCCTTAAAAATTGCATTTTGCCCAGTGGCATTTGCCCAGTGGCATGAATGACTCCCTGGGTGTGGAGCCAGACTAAACACCACACAGCCAGACACGGAAGTTAGTAAACACCATGTGCACTGCAAGCGGCAGCTGGTAGAAGTAAAATGCACATCAGTTGCCCCTCTGAGCCCAACAATGACAGCATTCTGTGGATGAGGTCCACCGCTGTGCCATCACCCAAGCTGGGCAGGGAAAGCAGCCTATCTTAGACGTACAGTTAGACATACAGTCCAGTCCATCCGAAGCAGAAGGTGCTTTAGCGTGTCAAATTTTAAGAAGAGACCTCTTCATCAAAGATGTTCCACATTTTTGAATGCAAACACATTTTTACTTAGAGACTGCTGATAATCAAGTTGCGAACAATCACAATATTGCTGTCATGTTCCGCATTTGGCAGCAGGTGGCAGGCGTTCATTTCTGCCGCCTGCACACCTGCTGCCTATTTGTCGGTGATTGCACCTGCTATATCTAGGCGCTCCGGCGGTCGACTCATTGCCGGAGTATTGCATGCTGTGCCACTGCTGTTGCCCATGTTCGTAAACCTTATTCGAATACGATTGCTGTTGGTTACATTTTCTTCGTCCCATTGGGATTATTCAAAGCGCATACTTGAACTAGTAATTGTCTAATCATTTTTCCTAGCCATTTTTTGCAAGCGTTTTCTGTTGTCGCGTTACATTATTTCCTGGTTCTCGTTTTTACCAGTGTTTTCTGTTGTATATTAGGCGGAGTTTTTGTTTATAATAAATATTATTTTTAGACGAAGTCCTTGTCGGTGTCTGCTATTTCGGGGATCCACTTATTCTCGTTTGCTCTGTTACGTACGAAGCAGTTCCTTTTCCTGCTTTGTGCGTACCGTGACAGAATACTCCGGCCACCATGGATCACGCAGACATTGAGAAGGTTTTGTCGGCTCTGTCCTGTCAAGAGCAACTTAGGAGTCAGCAGGGCAAAGTCATTTCGGAGCTCCGCGGCGCGGTTTCCATGCTGGCTCACAGGTTCGATGATTTCGAGCCTCCTGTAGTTCGTTTAGAAGGACGGAGAGCACCTACCCCGGAGGTCCAACATATTACCACGGAGGGTCCCGTCCAGTCCCATACATTTCGTAGGGAACCGATGCTTCCACACCCTCCACGTTATGGAGGTGAGCATGGTCAGTGCGGGCACTTCCTCCACCAGTGCTCGCTCGTTTTTGACCAGCAACCTTCCGTTTACGTTAATGATGACGCGAAGGTTGCATATATCATGAGCCTATTGACGGGTCAGGTGGCGTCATGGGCAATTGCGGTGAGCGAAGCACAACCGAACCTCCGGTCTTCCTTCCCCGGCTTCGTGGCCGCGTTTCGTCGGGTATTCCACCATCCCGTTCGGGGAAGAGAGGCCGAAGGCCGATTACTTGAACTCCGCCAAGGAAGACAATCTGTGGCGGACTATTCGATTGAGTTTCGCATTTTGGCCGGGCTATGACGACCGGGCGCTGTGTGGCTTGTTTCGTTGCGGATTGAACACTTTACTCAAGGATGAACTGGCTACCCGCGACAACAGTACCAACCTGGAGGAATTGATTGATCTCTCTCTGCTCCTGGACAACCGCCTGAGAGAGAGGAGCCGGGAGCGCGGAGGTGGTTGGTTTCCATTCTGGCATACGGCGGACAAAGGTGCATCCCGCGAGACAACTCGGACAGCTGGGTCCGGAGACCACCCCAGAGCCCGTAGGGCTGCCCCCGGGGAGGAGCCGATGCAGCTGGGGGGCGGATTTCCAGACCGGAGGAGAGACGGCGCCGGTTCGATGACCAGGCTTGTTCCAACTGCGGCCTCCAAGGACATCGGGCCGCCTCCTGCCCATCGGAACCTCAACCACCTACGCCCGTCGAGTACTGTGAGTCAGGACCCCGCGCTGAATCTCGAGAGCCTCGGAGAGTCGACTCTCGGCCGGGACACCCCAGGAGACTTGAACTAGAGGGAGAGATCTATGGGGCGTCTCGGGCGCGGCGGATCAGGGCTCTGATAGACTCGGGTTCCGATGATTGCTTTCTTGATACCGACATTGCCTCAGAGATAGGCTGTTTGATCGAGGAGCTAGCCGAAAAGAAACGTCTTCACGATCTCGATGGGCGCCTTCTGGCGGTGGTAACACAGATCACCGAACCCCTGAAGCTCAGATTATCTGGGAATCATGTCGAACACAGACGGTTTTAGCTGATGCATTCCCGAGCCGTTCCGGTTATTCTCGGTTTACCCTGGCTCAAGACACACAACCCAATTATTTCATGGAACAGCCCGGCCATAGAAAAATGGAGCCCGTTTTGTTACGAGCATTGTTTGTGATCTGCCGCAGGGGGGGCACACGTGTGTCTGTAACGATGCCCCTGAAGTCATCTGCCTTGACGGAGTGCCTAGTTGCTATCATGATTTGCAACAGGTTTTCAGCAAGGATCGCGCCCAATCTTCGCCTCCGCACCGTCCGTACGACTGTGCCATGGACCTGCAGGTGGGCGCCGCGCTGCCGAGCTCTCGACTATATCAGGTGTCTCGTCCAGAACAAGAGGCATTGAGGGAGTATATTAATAGCTCGCTCGCTGCAGGTCTTATCAGACCATCACGATCACCGTTAGGTGCAGGGTTCTTCTTCGTTGAGAAGAAGGACAAGTCGTTGCGGCCGTGTGTGGACTATCGTGGGCTCAATGACATTACCATTAAGAATAAATACCCACTTCCGTTGTTAGACTCCGCTTTCGCTCCCTTACAATCGGCCACCATTTTCTCAAAATTAGACTTGCATAGTGCGTACCAACTGGTTCGGGTGCGGGAAGGGGATGAATGGAAGATGGCTTTTAAGACTCCATTAGGCCATTTTGAGTACTTAGTCATGCCTTTCGGTTTGACTCATGCTCCCACTGTGTTCCAAAGTCTGGTCAACGACGTATTGAGAGACCTACTGAATGTATTTTGTTTTGTTTATCTCGATGATATTTTGATTTTTTTCCTGGTCATTACAGGAACACAAACAGCACGTCAGGCTCATTTTACAATGGTTATTAGAGAACAGGCTCTTCGTCAAGGCAGAAAAGTGTGAGTTCCATGTACAAGCCATCTCTTTCCTGGGGTTTATCATTGAGCAGGGTAAGCTGAGAGCCGACCCCGTTAAAACTAAGGCGGTGGTGGAGTGGCCTACACCTATCAGCCGCAAGGAACTCCAACGTTTCTTGGGGTTTGCCAACTTTTATAGAAGATTTATTCGTAACTATAGCCAAAAGGCTCTTCCGTTAACCCGGTTGACTTCCGTTAAGATCCCGTTCAAATGGGACTCGGATGCAGACTCAGCATTTGCGAACTTGAAGAGAGCCTTCACTAACCCACCTGTTCTGCAATCCTAATCCTGACCACCCTTTTGTTGTAGAGGTGGACGCCTCGGATTCAGGAGTGGGGGCAGTTTTGTCTCAACGTTCTCCAGTTGACCAGGAGCTGCACCCCTGCGCCTTTTTCTCTCGTCGTCTCAGTGCCGCCGAGTCGAATTACGACATGGGAAACCGAGAACTACTGGCTGTAGTTGCAGCGCTACAGGAATGGAGACACTGGCTCAAGGGGACTAAAGAGCCCTTCACTGTTTTCACGGATCATAAAAACCTGGAGTACATTCGTTCCGCTAAGAGACTGAATTCACGACAGGCCCGGTGGGCGCTTCTGTTGACTCGGTTTAATTTCACCCTCACATATTGTCCCGGATCCAAGAACACCAAGCCTGACGCCCTCTCCCATCTCCACGATCCCGCGGAAAGGGACCGTACACCAGGAACCATCCTTCCGGACCATTGCATTCTGGGGGCGTTGAGGTGGGAGATCGAGCGGAGGATTCAGGAGGCTCAAGATGGGGCCCAAGTCCCGGCTGAATGTCCTGCAGGGAAGCTGTTTGTGCCTCCATCACTGCGTTCAGAGGTGTTGCAGTGGGGCCACGTGTCCAAGGTGGCTTGCCATCCCGGGGTGAACCGGACTCTACATCTCATCTCCCAGCGGTTCTGGTGGCCAGAGGAACGGAAGGACGTCATGGAATACATCAACGCCTGCTCCGCCTGCGCCTGCGGCAAGGCCTCGCATCGGCCTCCGGCTGGGTTGCTCCAACCACTACCCATTCCTCCTCGACCTTGGTCCCACATCGCCCTAGACTTTGTCACGGGTCTTCCTCCATCCCGTGGGCGGTCCGTCATTCTCACCATTGTGGACCGTTTCTCTAAATCAGCCCACTTCATTCCGCTGTCCAAGTTGCCGTCAGCGTTGGAGACCGCCAACCTCCTCGTCAAGCATGTTTTCCGTCTCCATGCCATTCCTCTGGACATTGTATCCGACCGGGGGCCCCAGTTCGTGTCCAGAGTGTGGAAGCGATTCTGCCGGTCCCTGGGGGCCACGGCGAGTTTGACGTCGGAATACCACCCGCAGTCCAATGGGCAGGCGGAGCGCGCTAACCAGGATCTGGGGGTGGCCCTTCGTTGTGTGTGTCTCCACCGTCCCTCATCCTGGGCTGACCACTTACGTTGGGTGGAATATGCACACAACACCCTCGTCTCTTCAGCCACTGGGCGGTCTCCTTTCATGACGGCCTACGGGTATCAGCCGCCGCTGTTCCTGTCCCAGGAGGGACAGGTAGAGGTTCCATCGGTGCAGTGCCACCTCAAACTGGCCCATCGCATATGGAGGGAGACCAGGGCCGCATTATCCCGCACGGCATCCAGAAACCGGCAGACCGTCGGCGACGCCCGGCGCCGACCTATGAGGTGGGGCAGGAGGTGTGGCTGGCTCCAAGGGACCTGCGCCTGGCCGGCACGTCTGCCAAGTTGGGGCCACGTTTCACCGGACCGTTCATGGTGGACTCCATCATCAGCCCCGTCACAGTCAAGCTCCGGTTGCCAGCCTCCATGAAGGTTCACCCCGTGTTCCACGACTCTCTGATCAAGCCGGTGGTGACCAGTCCCTTGGCTCCTTCTCCCACCCTGCCTCCTCCTACGCGGGTCGTCGATGGTGACCCAGTGTACACTGTGCGGACCATCCTGGACTCTCGGCGCAGTGGTAAGGGGTTCCAGTATCTGGTCGTCTGGGAGGGCTACGGGCCAGAGGTTCAGCAATGGGTCCCCCGCTCCTGGATCTTGGATCCGTCCCTTCTTCCTGACTTCCACGCTTCTCACCCATCCAAACCGGGAAGGCCGCCGGGAGGCGTCCGTTGAGTGGGGGGGAGGGGGGGGGGGGGGTACTGTCATGTTCCGTATTTGGCAGCAGGTGACAGGCGTTCACACCTGCTGCCTATTTGTCGGTGATTGCACCTGCTATATCTAGGCGCTCCGGCGGTCGACTCATTGCCGGAGTATTGCATGCCGTGCCACTGCTGTTGCCCATGTTCGTCAACCTTATTCGAATACGATTTCTGTTGGTTACATTTTCTTCATCCCATTGGGATTATTCAAAGCGCATACTTGAACTAGTAATTGTCTAATCATTTTTCCCTGCCGTTTTTTGCAAGCGTTTTCTATTGTCGCGTTACATTATTTCCTGGTTCTCGTTTTTACCAGCGTTTTCTGTTGTTTATTAGGCGGAGTTTTTGTTTATAATAAATATTATTTTTAGACAAAGTCCTTGTCGGTGTCTGCTATTTCGGGGATCCACTTATTCTCGTTTGCTCTGTTACATACGAAGCAGTTCCTTTTCCTGCTTTGTGTGTAACGTGACAATTGCACCAACAGATTCTCCAACCACGCCCCAGCCTACCTGCCTGATGGGTGAGAGACACGGTCTTAATGTCTGCCCCAGCTTCTGGCTAATTTTAAATAATCCCAAAAGTAATTAAAATTACTTGTGTGTCCGTCGTGTGTTTAGTCTAATTAGTGCAGTGAATTTATTCATGCATTGTGCACCTAATACATTTGCACCCGGTATAGTAGCTCAGTAAATTGCACGCCAAGAGGAGCTTTCATAATTGTTCTGTATCTTTTGAGTGTATCATACAGTGTGAGTTTGCACAGCTTGTAAAGCACATCCTTGATATTCTCTCCCTTTTCCTTGGCTTCTGAAGATTCCTACTCATTTACAGTTGAAGGCATTTATCATCAGTTGTGCATTGAATCCAGCTCAGTGGACATGCAAGGCCATGCTACATTTTCCCCCAATAGCCAGGAGTGTATGTTCACAATATCCAATTTTCATCCTCATTCCGTCTATCTCCAACCTTTTTGAAATGTTGGCTATGAATCTTCATTACATCCAGTGGTGTGGAAAGCAGCTCTCTTCCAAATTACTATTGATGATGATGCCACACTGTAGAGAATGTGAACAAAGTATGGAAATGCTCGAGCAAAGAGGGCTCGAGCAGGGAGGGGGAACAGATGCAATCAGCCGAGATTCTCCATTCTTTAGGTACTTTTACAGCTGAAGATAAGTGAATTTATGAGTAAATACATGAGCCCTTATTTTTAAGTTGTTGAAAAATAGAAATCCTGACAGAACGTTGCACAAAACATTCACTCATACACCCAATGGATTTCTGAGCAAAATTTCACATGCCGCATCATCTTCTTTTACGTCTTTTACTTTGTATGATTGTGACCTTCCTTGGATCTTAAACATCAAGCAATTCGCGGACATGTTCTAATTCATTTCATTTTGCATTTTGGGAGAAAATTGTTATTTTCTTTGCTTCGCCCTTCCATTGAAAACCTTTGTGGAGTTATCTTCTTTGTTGTGTGACTAGTCCTATCAATTACATAAAGACCCAAACAACATGTCCTTGGTTTGGGAAACTATTAAAGGTTACAGTGGCAGCACAACAACATTTGTTTGGCCTTGGACAAGACAAGCAAGCAGTGTCTCTCGATATGAAATGTGGCCATCCACAAAGTCGAAAACATGTTCTTGAAAAGATCAAGGATCAAACAAACCAGCCAGTAAATGAATACATTGGTCCGACCTCCCTAATTGAAGTCAAGCAGATTGTGATAAATGCACCGGTAGTCATACTCACACCTTTGCACTCAAACCAAACAACATTCACAACCAATACAAATCTTTAAATCCAAGGCTCCATTTTTACAAAATGAACATGCATTTTATCTGGGCACTTTTTCATACAATATATCTCAAGGCTCTTTTGCAAACAAGCAGTTTTAGTCCACACATTCAAACCAATGAGACCAGAATTTGCAAGAAGAGTGCAGTGCAATATTCATGTCCTCACTGTTTTCAACATATACTGATAGACAGGAAATACCCCATGAAGAGCAGAATAGCTTGAAAGAAGAAGAATCTTCTTTATTTGTCATGCACACACACGCACATGTATTTTGACCCCTGCATTTGACCCATCACAGCAGTGAACACAACACACACACACACACACACACACACACACACACTGTTCGTGGCAACCAGTGAAGCGCCCAAGTATCGGTGTCTAGCTCAAGCGCCCCATAGCCAAGTGTCTGCGGGATATTGGGGGTGGATGGTCTGTTGTCTCATCCTCTCAAGCTCTATCAAGATGATGGGTTTTGTTGTCGTTTTGTTTTTTTTTGTTTTTTTTTCCAACTCTTTCTGCTGGTCAGCGACAATCTTAACCACTTAGCTTCTATATGAGCTTGGAGATGTTGAATAGTCTGCATGTAACAGTCGGCAGTTGTGGAGCTGGGGTTTGAAGGCCATGATAGAACCAGCCATTACAGTAATGAAACATTAGAATGACTGCAATTGTTCTCTCATTTACGCCATCTCAGCAAGCACATTCAAGGAGATATAGTCTTTCCTCGATAATAGCCTCTTCTCTTGCTCTGTTATCTCATTCTCTCTTTTTTTCCGATCAAACTAATTGTGGTGGGGACGAGCTGAAAAGATGCAACCTTATGATTGATACCTACACTGCCACCCGAGGAAATTTGCCCACACGAGGATTGCTTTCCAACTAACAGGTTTGTTCCTGAAAATGGTAAGAGACGTGTTTCGTTTTTTTTTTTTTTTTTTTTTTTTAAACAGTCATACGAATTAAAAAGTAATTCACACTAAAAAGGAGAGGAAAACAATTGGAGCTGAGGCAGTGTAAATGGATATGGGTTGGTACAGGAGAATCCAAAACGGGAAAAAAACAAAAACAAAAACAAAACAGACACAATTGACACACTCACATCTTTAATGAAGTACCCAGAGCGAGGAATTACTTGGTCACCAGCGACACCACCAGCCTACTGCTCAGAGAGGGGAGAAGTATAATAACAAATTAGTGGGGCTGCAACACTCAAACAAATTCAAAACTGAAAACAAACTCATTTAAAGGTAGGTCACAATTTATCATGAACTTACAGCTGTCCCATCAAAGCCACTTATCAAAAAGGAAAGGGAGTGGAAAGACAAGAAAACTTAACAACAAGAAGCAAAATTCACCATTCAATGAACTGAGAGGTAGGAGAGGGTGTTGCTTTCCTGTGGTCAGTTAGAATACTCTGGTTCTGTGACCAACACGCTCTCTTTCTTTACTCACTCACACACACAAGCACAGGGTGGTACATCTGTAGTCAACAGCAGGCGGTGTGAGGGATGTGCCATACCATGATGTGTCATCGATTGTAAACACCCCCCCCCCCCCCACACACACACATTGCGGCACATTTTACTTCTGGAACTTCATGCAAAAGTTCTGGAATCATTACTCCCCAAGGTATCATGTGTCTGTGTGTGGAAAACCCACTCCCTCCGTATGGGGTGTTATAAAAACTATATTAAAATACATAATAATAATAATCACAATAATAATTATTATTATTGTTATTAATAATATATGTATATAATAATTATTATTATTTTTGATTCATCTATCTATGCATTATCCAAACCGCTTATCCTTACCCGGCATTCTAGAGCCTATCCTATCCCAGCTCTGCTCGGACAATAGGTGGGGTACACAGTGATGTTTTCCAGCCAATCGCAGGGTACACAATTATTTGAAATCAACAATAATAGAGAGGGATTGTCAATGCAGGCTAATTTTCTATTTCTGAATGAAAGATGATGACATCCAGCACAGATACCAGCGGAGCATCTATCTGCCTGTGCCTGGATCAAGTCCAGCAAAATGGCATCCCACCACCTGTACCACAACGAAGACATGGTTTCACCTTGCCGAAAGTCGAGTCTACTTTCTGTCACCAATTGGCCAGGTGTGCTGTGAGCGAGTAATAGAAGCCCCATGATCCTCCCAAATGTCCAGCGTGGCGAAGCATGATCTGCCAAATTCCCAAACACAGTCAACTCGAGTTGAAAATGAAGCTGTGCCAATTTTTATTCCGAATTTAGCTCAGGCCTAACTTCCAAAGTAGGGCCCCTAATGTCAATGTCATGGCATGCAAATTTTACGAATCTCAATCTAATGGACAATTTGTGGTGGAAATCAAATAAAATGGTCAATGATAAGGCTCCAACCTGATTAGCTGAGCTGATAACTGCAATCAGAGGAAGTTGGCATTTTATTGCTAAAGAATTCTGTTTGTCACTGGTTAAGTCCATGTCTCAGAGGCTCCAAGATATTAGAAAAGCCAGAGGTGGTGCAACAATGTACTCATGGTGTAATGTTTTAGTGTTTTCTTTTTTTGGGGGAGGATTTGTTTTTCCATTCCATTTTTTCCTCAGAATTGAGAGATTGCACATTTTTCCCTTACTGAAAAAAAAAAATCGGACTTAGTGTTTTGCCAAAAGGGTGGCACGTTGAAAAATAACTTTTTTTTGTGTGAAATATCTATGATTTGCATCATTTTTTTCCACAGTGACCCTAAACCTAGATGACCATCCTCCAGGAGCAGTGATTCCATATTTTTGCCAGAGGTTGTGCTTGCACTTTTGTTTTACATACCAGCCAATTCATTTTAATTTGTGCCTAAAACCCTTATAAATATATATATATACAGTGTATATATATATACAGTATATATATATATATATATATATATATATATATATATATATATACACAGTGTATATGGTGAATGCCAAGTTTTAATACTACTAATAATTATTTTTTATTTTTATTTTTTTTATTCACTTGGAGAAACAACTATTTGCAAACAGACTGCAGTGCGCAGAAGAGAATTTTGTTTTTTCACTGCTGTTTTGCTGAGTGCAATGAAGATCTCTTGACACATCAGAGACTGAGGCTTTGATTATCATGCTTTACAGCTTGTTCCCTCATACGGACACCGACTGTAAAATCACCCAATCCTGTAAGATGTTTCATAAGTCAGCAAATATTTAATAGTCCAGTGATGGGGAAATGTTGACTCACACGTTTTCCAGAAGTTGCTGCGTATAATTCCACCCTCCGGCATTTTGATCACGCTGAAACAAGCCACACTAACGAACAAACTATGGTAACGGGAGTAGTAACACCGCTCAAAACAGGTCAAATATCAATTTAAGAGCAGGCTGCATGCTATTTTCCGAAACACCATTCGCTTATTTTCTTCATTTATTTGGATAGCCTAATGGCTCATATACCTAGGCCGATACCTGATTTAGAATTCATCAAAGTAACTGTTAGCAGATCAACACAAGACATCTTCACAATTAAAAGTTCCCAGCCGAATGTTTCGTTGATGAAAGACATAAAGGTCAGCCAACATTTGGCAGCAACTCAGGAAAAGTATCTGCCACTTTAGAGATATGGTGTCTTGCATTTTCCTTCACACATTCATCTTGCTTCATATTCAGGACAGAATAGGCAGTCCAAACCCAAGTCATTATTTGATAGCCCAAAGAGTGAAACAGTGTACTAAACACAAAACATCACTGTACTGTCCTGCACTGTATGCCTATTGGTATCATATTCTCCTCTCATGAAGTTCAAAAATGTTAAAAATGTTTGATCCCAGTAATGTTATCCATTAATCTCACTGAGAGGTACAGGGTCTCCTGTAAAATCAACTAATTAACTCATTGCCAAACGTCCATTTATCAAATTGGAATGGTAAAGCAAAATGTTAATGTTAATGTGTGCTGTGATCACTGCAATGTAATGATATCATTTCAAATCAATGTAACATCTTGTTTTGTCATCAAAACAGTAATAAATGGCATTGCTCTGCCATGAATGATTTTCTCAATCAAATTCCATTTGTGAAGTGGAGTTACCATTTTAGGATGTTTCATAAGAATTTGACTCCTGAGACAAAACAACAACAAGAACATAAACTGTACTTGGAGCTTATGTTCTTTACAGAGGGCAGACCTCTGCCAAGGCCAAACTCTCATTGTTCCTTTTGAATTGGTCTCACGAGAGTAAATTCACTTGCTGTTTTTTTAGCCATGGATTTCAAACATCCAGTGAAATCCGCTGAACTGAAATGACATTCAACAATGCCATATTAAGTCTGACACAAGAAATGCAATTAATTCTAGCGACCACTCTTAGTTTCCATCGGTCTCTAAGTGCCCTATTTTGGTAGACTGGTGCCCATGCGCTCGGCGTAAAAACTACCAGCGCAAGTCTAGTCGAGTGTGTTTGGGGCCGTGTTGCGGCTCTCTACCCAAGGGTAAAGATGGGCGCATCGTCATTTTCATGCCGCAGTAATGGTCTAATTCAGCGTTTTTGTGTATTCGGTAGATGCTCTATGCCTCACTGGGCATTCCTGCTGCACCTCCCAGCACATCTCTCATTTGTTGACGCAAAGTAGACTACATTTTATTTTAGCTAAAATTTGTCATGATTCGGTTTGGGACCAACAGGTGTGCAGCTGCAGGGGGAGCCCTACAGTGTCATTAGGTAATTAGTTCTATAAAAGGAATCCCGCCCGAACACTCATTGTCAGGTCATTGTTGTTTCTTTGTTGCTGTCATGTCTGTTTGTTTGCTGTAGCTGTCATGTTCTCGATCATGTTTTGTTTACTGTTAGTTTTAGCTACGGCCTGGGTTTTGTTTGATACTTTGGATTCTTTCTGTTTTTTGGACCTTGTTGTGGATTTAGTTTTCTGTGTTTTATCAATACACTTCAAGTACACCCTGCTCCTCCTCCCCCCTGCCTTGCAAACATGACAAAATTAGGTATTTTGTGCAGTGGCAGGTGGTGTAACGCAATTTTAGTGTATTTGATTGAGATGCAGGCAAACAGATTCGGCGCTTTGTGGATGTGTGTGGTGGATGTCACAGGATTTCGTCGTTAAATATGACACCAGCGTCGGACAATCCCTCTGAATCATTGTAGAAATGAATTAACGGAACGAATTATAATCATTATCATCGGAAAAATATTTTTTATAGCACCGCCATCACTATTAGGGAGGTCGTCACACATGGATGCTCGAAGGTGGTCTCCAACTGCCCACGTCACGTGCACGACCAACAACATCATCCTTCAAGGGGAGATCTTGCACTTTACCTGCCAATATCATACAGAGACTATTCTGTTAGTGCCATGTCAAGCATGGCATAGTCAGGCGTACTGCACTCCGACCGCTCAGATTTTCATGCAAATGAGGGATTCCGCCACAGCTGGGAATGGCTTGTCCGATCCCACAACGGCACAAATGTCCCGTTAATCCCAATTCTATTTCTGTAAAGTCTAACAAACTAGCAAAAGAAAGAAAACTCAATTTCTGCCCATGGTTGGACTGCGCTTTGCATTAGACTTGCTCGGGGAACAAAAACAGGACCCTGAAAGTTTGTCGTATTGTCTTTAATGGATGGTCGAGAAACATTTCTTCAGGCAAGTAGTTACAGTACAAAGCATAACTGTAGGCCAGCCTGAATGCTTTCCTAAACAGGCGTGCGTTGGCACCAAGCCGAGACCCACAAATATAATGGATACACACTATTTTATGGTACCACATGTGCTGCCAGTGCACCTGTTTCAGCCATCGTCAAACGATTAACTCTATTGGAGACTTTTTTACATTTGATTTGGAATTTTGTGAGACATTTGATTAAGAATTTTGTGTGGGTGTGCTTTTTTTCTGAACTGTGAGAAGGATCGAGGAGCAGTGCTCCTGGAGAAGAAAATGTTTTGCACTGTCAAGAAAGCAGCCTCACAATCATAACAGAAAACAAAGGACTTTGATTAGGATAGTCTGTGACTGGTGTTGTACATTTCACCTCCAGTTCGATTTGTGCTGTTTAAAGATGTAGACTGCAGTGTTAGTTTCTCACACAAGCCGCGAGCTAATCAGCCAACAACTGCCGAGCTGCCAAATGCTTGTCAGATGAGATCAAGAGGTGGAGTGTTACTCTGTACACTGACCAGCCTCAACATTATGACCAGTTGCAGACAATATAATGATGCCCAATACACAATCTGTATAAAATATTCTGCCTTGACCAAGGTAATAGTCCTGCTCACTTTCATATGGCACTATCGGAGGTATTAATTTCACAATGTCAGTGCATGCTTTTGGCTTCTTGTATTGCCCGGGTTTCATAATCAGTTTTCTATATTCCTGTATAGCCTATGAAAATTGGTATTTGTTGGGTTTCTCCGGTTGTGATTGTGTTTTCATTTTGTTTGACTGTTCTGTCAAAACACTTTGTAAACCCATTATTTTTAAAGGTCTTATATCGTTCCAGTTATTATTACTAATACTTAACTCATTTAGGTTCTAGTTTCCAATGCTATAAAACTGTACTGCATCGTAGTCTGAGCTTTTTCTCATGTTTAACGTTTTTTTTAGGTATGTTACATGAGAGTTCAAAATGTTAGGAATGATCTACCATCCATTTTTCTCTACCATTTATCCTCACTAGGGATGTAACGATAATGGCAATATCGCAACATGAAAATCACCACAATATGGTCATCATCATCTCACGATATTTAAAGCAGCACATCTGTTAAAAAGGTCACATTGTTTTCCACGTGTGCGGTTAGAGCACCCCTAATATTGGCAAAATTGATTTACAATCACGTAACACAATCAAAAGCGATGGTTCGGTATTAATCCGGTGGTTTCTGGCTTGATGATACAGTACATCTCAGACGATACAGGAGAGGCCTCTTTACAAATGATTGTACTTTGTCACATCCAGTACAGCTGTGGTGGCGACGTACTCAAGATAGTGTCTATGTATATCAAGTGTCGATGATGTCTAATTTGCCAGCAGTCTTTGCAAAGGACTTAATTCAAGACTATAGACCGGGAGTGGCAGTGCTACACAAATAGAGTCTGGTAGCATCAATTATACAAAGCAAAGTAAGTGCGATTAGTGTTATTAGGAGTAAGTTTGATAATTAACCCCCACCCCGCACCCCCACCTACCAATGCATTTCATGTGCCCCGTTTACATCTGAGGTCTGGCAACAGGTCTGTCCCTAACACCAACATGTCTAAAACATCACAACAGTAAAGCATCCAACAATGTATGTACAGCAGGGGTGCCCATTACCTCGATCCTGATCGACCGGTAGATCTGGGACTGGTCCCAAGTAGATCCGAGGGGTGTCGAGGAAAAAAACAAACAAACAACCATTTTTGTGTCTTTGTACATGTTAGTAATATATTTTTTGTGTTAATGTACACTGCACCCAAATCATCCTATCGGTCTCATTTTCACCTAAAAAAATATATTTAAAAAAATAAAATAAAGCAGGTAAGTCTTTAACCTACGGTGGCGCGTGACCCACGTAAACGGAAGTTGTTAGCGCTCAGCAGTCTGCAATTGCAGCTTGTGATCAGAGCTGTTGCGCTATATCTTTTATCGTTATCATTATTCTCATTCAGAATTTTCTTCGTGTACAATTCACTGAGGGCACGGGAAAAGAATAGGAATCTAGGCCCAGGGAAGCACTTTAAAACGGTACGTGTGAGCTACGATATGCTGCAAAAGTGCATCGCATGCCTCCGTGTCAGGCTGTTTCTCATCATGGCGTGTGCGTGTGTGTGTGTGTGCCTGCGCGCGTGTGCGTGTCCGATGTAAGGGGCGATCCCGGGAGGTTGGTTGATCAAAAAGTCGATCTTTGGTCCAAAAAGTTTAGGCACCCTTGATGTACAGCATACACATTTCTAAAAATACAGTATATTCGAACAAAACATCCATATATCGTCAATATTCAATTCAGGATGACAAACCCACCATTCTCACAGATAGAGGATCTCTTATCATTCAATAACATTCCATGGTCTAAATCCTCTATCTGGGCAAGGAATTTCAAATCTCAAAAGAACAAATGTTTCATCGACTCACAAAACCTCCATATAACGAATTGGGCTCAACACTCTATCTGGTGATCATCAGGCCCTACAGTGGAGCATGGTGTTGACAGGTGGCGTGCTTCTCAGTGGCAGGGAACAGGAGACTGCAAGGGAGAAATGCTGCTTCAGAGCGGATGCACTCTTAGACTAGGGCAACAGGTCACCTTTTAGTATGACAAGAGCCAGAAGCAGACAGCGAAGATAAAGCTGGAGTGGCTTCAGGGAAAGACTCTTAACTGTCCTTGAATGGCCGAGCTTATGCTGAAACACATGCCGTTGCCTTGTGTATCAAATGTGCCACATAAATAAAGCTGCCTCGCTCTGCAAGGACCCGAAGGTAGCTATTCACATTCAGTTCCCATCAAAAGCGCAGAGTTTTGACGACGCACTAATTCAGGAATGCATTTCTTGTGTATAACATGTCCATATT
The DNA here is from genome assembly GCF_054856545.1 of Hippocampus guttulatus. Taxonomy (NCBI): domain Eukaryota; kingdom Metazoa; phylum Chordata; class Actinopteri; order Syngnathiformes; family Syngnathidae; genus Hippocampus; species Hippocampus guttulatus. The sequence goes on along the minus strand of NC_141264.1, from coordinate 8,646,652 downwards.
TGGGATTTAATAGGCTCAATGGGTCCGTGGAATAAGTGACCATGTGTCTCTTAGGACTGCATTTGAGAAACGTTTTGTTTGAATGGGAACGGATTAATGAGGCGGGGAACCTTTTTGGATTGAAAAGATGTGCTCAGAGTACTGTATTTAAATAACTACCCCAATACATGGGCTGAAACATTCTAAACAAACTAGAAGTTACTTGATTCCTATTTGAATTAAATTCATGAACCGGTTTACAAACTACAAGCAAATCAATATTCTGTACATGTTAAATTTATAATGTGTATCAAATGTGTGTGCATGCATGCGTGTGTATGTGTGTGGCACCCACAATCTTCATAAAGATGCTCGTGTCTGAATGCCACAGCAGACCTGGATCAGGTCATCAGTGACTGGCTGCATAAATACATTATTCCCCACACATATTGACATGAAAACACGAGACAGAGAATAGCCACTAACATCAATGACTTCATTAGCCAGCATTATGCAGGAACTATGCACTTTTGTACTTAACTCTTTCATTCCACAAGACATACTTGTACGTCTTTTTAAAATTAGGCCCCGCCGACCAAGCACATACTTGTACGTCTAAGTCTTTTTTTTGCGTCATAGAGAGGAGGAGGGTCTGATGCAATCTGTGACTGAGACTAAGCCGTTTGCATTGTAAATCATGTAAAAAAAAGTGACCAGTAGGTGGCAGTGGTGCCTCCATCCATCCATCCATCCATCATCTACCGCTTATCCGGGGCCGGGTCGCGGGGGCAACAGCTTTAGCAGGGAAGCCCAGACTTCCCTCTCCCTAGCTACTTCTTCCAGCTCTCCCCGGGGGATCCCGAGACGTTCCCAGGCCAGCTTGGTGACATAGTCTCTCCAGCGTGTCCTGGGTCTTCCTCGGGGTCTCCTCCCGGTGGGACATGCCCGGAACACCTCACCAGGGAGGCGCTCAGGGGGCAACCGAATCAGATGCCCAAGCCACCTCATCTGGCTCCTCTCGATGTGGAGGAGAAGCGGCTCGACTCTGAGCCCCTCCCGGATGACCGAGCTTCTCACCTTATCTCTAAGGGAGAGCCCGGACACCCTGCGGAGAAAACTCATTTCGGCCGCTTGTAACCGGGATCTCGTTCTTTCGGTCACGACCCATAGCTCGTGACCATAGATGAGGGTTGGAACGTAGATCGACCGGTAAATTGAGAGCTTCGCCCTTTGGCTCAGCTCCTTCTTCACCACGACAGACCGATACAACGTCCGCATCACAGCAGACGCTGCACCGATCCGCCTGTCGATCTCCCGCTCCCTCCTGCCCCCACTCGTGAACAAGACCCCAAGATACTTGAACTCCTCCACTTGGGGCAAGATCTCCTCCCCGACCCGGAGGGGACACTCCACCCTTTTCCGACTGAGGACCATGGTTTCAGATTTGGAGGTGCTGATCTTCATCCCAACCGCTTCACACTCGGCTGCGAAACGCTCCAGTGAGAGTTGGAGAGCCCTGTTTGAAGGAGCCAACAGCACCACATCATCTGCAAAAAGCAGGGATGCAATACTGAGGCCCCCAAAACGGATCCCCTCAACGCTTCGGCTGCGCCTAGAAATTCTGTCCATAAAGGTTATGAACAGAATCGGCGACAAAGGGCAGCCTTGGCGGAGTCCTACCCCCACTGGAAACGATTCCGACTTACTGCCGGCAATGCGAACCAAACTCTGACATCGGTGGTATAGTGACCGAACAGCCCGTATCAGGGGGTTCGGTACCCCATACCCACGAAGCACCCCCCACAGAACTCCCCGAGGGACACGGTCAAACGCCTTCTCCAAGTCCACAAAACACATGTAGACTGGTTGGGCGAATTCCCACATACCCTCGAGGACCCTGCTAAGGGTGTAGAGCTGGTCCACTGTTCCACGGCCGGGACGAAAACCACACTGCTCCTCCTCAATCTGAGGCTCGACTTCCTGACGGACCCTCCTCTCCAGCACCCCTGAATAGACCTTACCAGGGAGGCTGAGGAGTGTGATCCCTCTGTAGTTGGAACACACCCTCCGGTCCCCCTTTTTAAAAAGAGGGACTACCACCCCGGTCTGCCAATCCAGAGGCACTCTCCCTGTTGACCACGCGATGTTGCAGAGGCGTGTCAACCAGGACAGCCCCACAACATCCAGAGCCTTGAGGAACTCCGGGCGGAACTCATCCACCCCCGGGGCCTTGCCACCGAGGAGCTTTTTAACCACATCGGTGACTTCAACCACAGAGATAGGAGAGCCCACGTCAGAGATAGGAGAGCCCACCTCACGTGCTTGAAATTCATGCTTTTACAAAAAGCTCTTTATCTCCGTTTTTTGCCCAGGAATCGCCATTTTCATGAAATTTAGCCATTTTTCAATGCCGATTGCTGAAGAATGGAAAATGATTGAAACAGAATTTCCTTTTCTGCTGAAAGAAGAGAGTCCAAGCTCTATTTTGGCTCCATGTTTATATAGCATTAGAAATATTCTGTGGGCCTTGCAAAATTAGTCAAAATCCAGTAAAATGTTGGGATCGAGGGGGTTGCTTCAGTGAAAACGGATGGGATTGAATTCGTTAATATACTGTCTCATATATATACAGTATATATATGCATTTCTATGTGGCGAAAGGGGAGGTGGAGTGTATTGCAGTCATGAAGATTGGGCATGTCTTCCACCCCAAGCAAGGTCAATAATCCAGTTTGATGCGTAACGAGAAACAGGTGCTCCAATGAAGAGGCACACCCTCCACTCCAGCTGGTGCTGCAAACAAAACAAAGACGGAGCAGAACATGACAAATGGAATTTTTCTTGCAGTTGGAGATTCAGACAAAAAAATGGTGCTTCAAACAATATTCTTCTCTAATAGCTGTAACACTTGAATCTTTGATCAGATTAACATAACATTTGTGTTCAGCCTCTCTACATACATTTGACAGCTCTCTGGAAGTGTCTCACATGTGAGCACTCTATGTTGACTAAGTACAAACTTCATTTGCAACAGTGGTTCACCTTCAGGCATTTGACTTACTACAGCCGCATGAGCGCATTGGAGGAAAAGTGTTAAGTCGACGGAAGAACGTGCGAATGACCAGATTTGACTAGAAATGGTTTCAGGGTTGCTCTGGCAACAAGCAATGCATGGACTTAAGTGGACGGAAGAATCCGCTCAATCAGATGCACAAAACAATGCACAAATGTGAGCCTTTTCTTATGCACAGGGGAATCTGGTTGAAATTGTTCAAGCCACAGTTCAATGCAAAATCATTGAAGCCCAAGTGTCCTTCATAATTCCAACATCATATTTGTATTTCCCTCCCTCTGAGGTAGCATACATTTTGATTGATCAATGTAACACATGGCTTGAGAGCAATGGATTCCATTAACTTATTCTGTATTATGAAGGTCAACCAATGAACTTTTAAAGTTATTGTCTGAGAGAGGACACGGGAATGGTGCAAAGGCAAATCCACTTTTGCGCACTGCCTCACCATATGTCTGAAATCTATCATTTGGACTTGACAGGGAGCTACTCATAGTGAAGCAGCATCATTCAGAGGCAGTTTTCAGGCTGTGGCGACGATCTCTCATTTTTTGTCTCCTCTCTGCAAATGCATCCGCATGCCCCACTCACACAACCCAGAGACATGGCAGGATGTGCGGAAACGAGGGCCCCCCACTCTCAACAACACAAGTCCCTGGCAAGCTCACAGCATAGGTACTGTTTCACAACCACCACTGTGCCAAGTGACACATACAGTAAAATTGTTGACACTTGGCTGTGACCACAAATGTGTGACTATTTCGCTCTCTCACCATAATAGAAGTAAAATAAACACTGAGAAAAAGTTAGTTCAGTTCCAATTTTTTTTCCCAAGTGAGCAAATATTTATTTACATTTTAATGATCACAAACGTGCATCCACACACATTCAACTAAATGCACATAAACAACAGCACACCTGCAGTATAGCGTATTCAATTAATGATGAAAACATTGATTGAATGTCACATTAAATTTTATTTTGTCTTGACTGATTCTTCCCTTCACATTAGTTTGAAGGGGTTATCTGCATTAAAGAGTAAAGTCACTATGAAGCGTCAAATTATCGTATTCTCCATACTATAAGGTGCACCTAAAAGCCTTCGATTTTGTCAAAAGCCGACAGTGCACCCTATAATCCAATGTGCCTTATATGTGGATCAATATTCTGGTGGTGAAAGGACTATATAAATCGAGCTGTATTGTATTGTATTATAGCGTAGCTCCAACTAGTGGATGCATAACACAACCAAGGCCACTCCTTTGTGTTCTATTCCTTGCGTCTTGTCATGTGGTGTACCCTATAAACAGTTTTAAAATAGGCCATTCATTAAAGGTGTGCCTTATATTCCGAAGCGCCTTATCGTGCGGAAAATACGGTATGTGCACACACAGTCAAGTGTGACACAGAAGATATAGTAGATGCCATATATTGTAGGTATGCTGAATTTAAAGATTGATTCGAAAAAAAAAATACCTCAAGTTGTTTTGTTGCAACCCTTGTGAAATTCTTGAAGCCATGCCCCATCACTCATGCGTGTAGTTTGACAACATTCATGAAGTAATTAATAGCTGAATTAAAGGGATTATACCACATGAGAGCGCCTTTGTTCTGGTGATCTTGGAGAGGTTGACTAAGCGCTGTAATTGAGTGCTTGTAAACATGGCAGTTTGCACTCTGTTCCAAACTTATTTCGCATACATTTGCTGTTCACTTCTTTGTGGTCACAACAGTCTTCAGTGACCAGGATTCTTTCAGAGAAGTATTGCATCAGTGTGGTGTTCTGTGTTGAGATTATTGGAAAACACTACACACAGTATGACCAAAATTGTTAAATGCCTGATTTATTTATTTATTTTTGTCTTCTTGTGTGGGGTCTGTAACCGATAAACAATCTAACGATATGCAAATTCCTTGTGTCTGTGTGCATGGGTTACTGGGCCTTTGATGCACTGAGCAATAACAAGATCAGCTTTTCTTTTTTATGCAGTGCCATTTTACACAGTAGCGAGGACATTGTACAAGGTACTTGTTTATATATATATTAGAGCTGTCAGTTCAGCGCATTTTTATTGGCATTAATTTAAATGATTTTAACTGGATTAATTTTTTTTCTCGCGAGATTAACGCGGCACACGTCACAGCGGATGTTACGTTGCTCTATAAATAAACCAGAAACAAAACAACAAGCGCTGCATAGGTCCACGCACGTTTGTTTTGCCATCCACAGCAGCACGAGAAGCTGAAAACTGATACTTGAAGAGTTTATGAATGGAAAGTTTACTTTTAAAAAGTTGCCAGATTGTTCCACTGACAAGACCAAAATTACCTGTATCATACAGGTATACGATGTATGACACTGACGCGATTGTTACTTGTTTGGAACTATTTTGTGTGGAAGGTTACAGTGTTCCATGTCCATATAAATAGAGCGGGTGGAGCTTCTCTGTGTTCGTCTGACAGTGACGGTGAAGTTCAGCGGTGCGGTGGTAGCGACCTAGCGAAAATAAAACGTCTTCAGTGTTGTCATCGAAATGATGTCTACACAAAACCGTAGAGAGACTTCAACAGAATCAACATAGCTTGACTGCTGTGTTCAAAGCAAACTTGAGAAAAACGAAGTATGCAACCATGGCTTAAATCCACTATCGGCTGAGTACTAGTTTACCTTAGATGTGCACTTTATAATGTTATATTGCTCTGTTTTGATTCCATAAAAAGAGCTGTTAAAGCAGCTGTGTGACAAAATATTTTTTTCTCACTGTTGTTGATGGACAGTAATATTGTGTGAGAGATTATGTGTGAATAACTGAAGTGAAAAATGTTCATGTAAAATTGAAAATCAAAATTGTTATTTCAGTAAATATTTGCATTTTGCACATAGAAAACAGATTCATGATTCCATATTGATGAGAGCATTAAAATGGGGAAAAATAGGACACAAAAATCTAAAAGGAAATTCAGAAACGATAAAAAATGCGCGAGTAATCACGATTAATTTTTAGTGAATTTGAGTTAATTATGACAGTTGCATTTTTAATTAGATTAGTAAATATTTTAATCGTTTGACGATTAGAAATAATGATTTGTATTTGAAATAAGAATTTTTTTACATCAAACTTTGCTTTCGTCGAAGAATCCTCCATTTGCAGCAATTACGGCATTGCAGACCTTTGGCATTCTAACTGTTAATTTGTTGAGGTAATCTGGAGAAATTGCACCCCATGCTTCCAGAAGCAGCTCCCACAAGTTGGATTGGTTGGATGGGCACTTCTTGCGTACCATACGGTCAAGCTGCTCCCACAACAGCTCAATGGGGTTCAGATCTGGTGACTGCGCTGGCCACTCCATTACCGATAGAATACCAGCTGCCTGCTTCTGCTCTGAATAGTTCTCGCACAATTTGGAGGTGTGTTTGGGGTCATTGTCCTTTTGTAGGATGAAATTGGCTCCAATCAAGCGCTGTCCACTGGGTATGGCATGGCGTTGCAAAATGGAGTGATAGCCTTCCTTATTCAGAATCCCTTTTACCCTGTACAAATCTCCCACCTTACTAGCACCAAAGCAATCCCAGACCATCACATTACCTCCTCCATGCTTAACAGATGGCGTCAGGCATTCTTCCAGCATCTTTTCATTTGTTCTGCGTCTCACAAACGTTCTTCTTTGTGATCCAAACACCTCAAACTTGGATTCATCCGTCCACAACACTTTTTTCCAGTCTTCCTCTGCCCAATGTCTGTGTTCTTTTGCCCATCTTAATCTTTTTCTTTTGTTGGCCAGTCTCAGATATGGCTTTTTCTTTGCCACTCTGCCCTGAAGCCCAGAATCCCGCAGCCGCCTCTTCACTGTAGATGTTGACACTGGTGTTTTGCGGGTACTATTTAATGAAGATGCCAGTTGGGGACCTGTGAGGCGTCTGTTTCTCAAACTAAAAACTCTAATGTACTTATCTTCTTGCTCAGTTGTGCAACGCGGCCTCCCACTTCTTTTTCGACTCTGGTTAGAGCCTGTTTGTGCTGTCCTCTGAAGGGAGTAGTACACACCGTTGTAGGAAATCTTAAATTTCTTAGCAATTTCTCACATGGAATAGCCTTCATTTCTAAGAACAAGAATAGACTGTCGAGTTTCAGATGAAAGTCCTCTTTTTCTGGCCATTTTGAGCGTTTAATTGACCCCACAAATGTGATGCTCCAGAAACTCAATCTGCTCACAGGAAGGTCAGTTTTGTAGCTTCTGTAACGAGCTAAACTGTTTTCAGAAGTGTGAACATGATTGCACCAGGGTTTTCTAATCATCAATTAGCCTTCTGAGCCAATGAGCAAACATATTGTACCATTAGAACACTGGAGTGATAGTTGCTGGAAATGGGCCTCTATACACCTATGTAGATATTGCACCAAAAACCAGACATTTGCAGCTAGAATAGTCATTTACCCCATTAGCAATGTATAGAGTGTATTTCTTTAAAGTTAAGACTAGTTTAAAATTATCTTCATTGAAAAGTACAATGTTTTTCCTTACTTTGTATGTTCTCACTGTGCCTGCATGGTTTTTCTCCTGGTATTCCGGTTTCCTCCCATATTCCAAAAACATGCATGGTTGTTTGATCAAATGCTCTAAATTCTCCCGAGGTGTGATTGTGAGTGTCAATGGTTGTTTGTGTGTCATGTGATTGGCTGGTAACCAGTTCAGGGTGTACCCTGCGTGCTGCTTGAAGACGGCTGGGATAGGATCCAGCACGCCCGCAACCCTCGTGAGGATAAGCAGCTTGGATAATGGATGGATGGATGGATGAATACATTTGAGACACTTTACAATACACGTTGAGTTTCCTGGTTTTGCCCACATTCACCACCGTCAATGAGATCGTTTACACAGTGTTGACTTCATTTTTCATCTCATGTGATGCATGCCATTAAAACTGGTCGGAAAAATGTTTCATCCCACTTCCATTGTCCGCAGGACAACACCATTTTTAGTAGCCTGTCAACATGCACTGCATTTATTATCAATTACAGTAATGCCAGCCCGAATATATTCCCGCATTCCCAAGCCACCTGTAATGGAGCACAGTGTTGTGATATATTAGTAAACTGAGACGTAAATTTGAATTATGACTTTGCACTTCACAAAAAAACTGCCTGGAGAGTGTAGATGTGCTAAAAATGCCGCAGGATACATGAATCATTGCAGACAAAGTCTGTTTACAACACAAAGCAAATGTTCATGTTCACCAATAGAGGTAGAAAATTAATGTTGAGAAGATATACAGTATGTGGTGAAAGTGCACCTCACACAAGGACACACGCACAGAGGTAATTGCAGGTCCTCAACCTGGTAATTCAGCAATGATTTATAGGTTTTCCTTTTATTTTCTCCAAAATGATGAACAGTGTATTAAAGGGGAAGCAAAAAGGATAACAACTGTAGTGGTATCAACGTATCATCTATCTCTTCTCAAGCAAGGCATTTGGGATATTTTGATTCCTGAACATCTGGCTTTGTGAAAGTGATGCATTGATGACTGGTCAAACCTGCATTTTACAATACAACTTATCGCCAAAGATACATTCTACAATATGTACTGTTTATTTATTAAATTTCAGGTGTGTTGGTAAATGTTTTACATGAGTCCACAATGGCGCATCATTTGGAAGTGATTTTCTCAGTGGGTGCAGTGACACACAAAGCAGATTTAACCACAGTGCTGTTGCACCATCGTGTTTGGGAAGGCAGGCCTCAATGCCAAGCGATTGTAAATTGTCAATCCTGCGGAGTCAACTGCTCTGAAGTCTTGCTGATGACCCACATATTCCTGGCAATGAGAGATGGTCTGATTCCTTTTGAGGACACTGTCATGGGGTGGGGGAGGGGCATTGTTTAAATGCATTTTCGAGCCCACAAACACAAATATTTCCACATTCCAACAATCATGAATCTCAACACTGTTGTAGCATCTGTGCTTAAACCACTTCTCCAGCACAGTGTGCATTAACTGTAATGCTAACATAACCAAAAGATTTGCATGTCTTAAGTTTTCATTCACAAGCTGTTCGTTCCATGCGCATTGTGTCCCATTTCCACATGAAATGCCGCTGCCAACGACTGGCCGGCATGCAAAAGGCGTTTTCAGTCTTTTGTCAGGGTGGTGTGATAATATATTACTTTGACAATGTTGTCATCGATGTGTCATATACCTTTAGGAATGGAAGAATAAATCCTATTCTTACGTAGCTGTTGTTATGTACGGAAGAGGATTAGGGCCAATGAAGAAAGAAAAAATAAGGTTGGCAAGATTCTGACTTTAATCTCAGAATTCTGACTTTAATCTCAGGATTCTGACTTTAATCTCAGGATTCTGACTTTAAAGTGAGAATTCTGATTTTAATCTCAGAATTCTGACTTTAAAGTCAGAAAAGTCAGAATTCTGACTTTGTGACGTTCGTGGAGCTATGAATTGTGGGGGCACCGTCAGCGTGTGGCGTGACTTGAAAGAAAGGACATCATGTCGTCACCCAGCGACTTTTTGCGTGGCCGAGGAGTGTCGGAGGACATCCTTTCACATTTGGAGGAGCAGAGGGTGAGTAAACAGTGCGTCGTGTTTGTTTCATTTGGAGTTAACGTGCTCCATGGAGCTTGTAGCTCCGTTGCTAGTCCGAATGTCATGAATGGATGCACCCAGTTTACATTCGTGAATAAGTAGAACGTAACCAATTTAAATGGGTACGTTCCTGTTACGCCACATAACGTTGTTAAAAACAACACTCTTGACATCGACCCCCTTTATGTGGATGACAGTCGCCGGCTGGAGCATCGTTGCAGCCTAATTATTGTACCGTGAACTGAACACACTGATCACGCGATCGTGTCGTAGGAAGTATGTGCACACCCACCTCTATTTACTGAATATGAGTATACTAACACAGTACCATGAGCGAGAACATTATTAAAAAACTTTAACAAGCATACGGTCATGCAGGCATGTTTTCAAAATATCCACCGTTGTTTTTTGTCAGATTGTAATTGTTGTCTCTTTTCTTGTGCAGATAAAGTGACTGATGGAGGGTGCAACTCAAACAGTGGCTGGAAATCCAGATTTGGATGACTTGATCAAGCTATGCTTTAGACTTGGATTCAGCAATAAGGAAATACTTGCAATTTTAGCACATAATGCTCAAACTATTCTAAGTATTCGGACTCTGAAAAGGATATGCAAAAGACTTGGTCTTTTTCGAAGAAAGAACCAGTCAGACCTGGGAGACGTGTTGGCTTTTGTCCAGCACGAGATCATGACTAGTGGACAGATGCAAGGTTATCGCTGGCTTCATCTGCGTGCCATTCAAAAAGGATTTGTTGTGTCACAAGATACAATAAGACAAATTATAAAATTTGTTGACCCTGTATGTGTGGGAATAAGAAGAGCACGACGCCTAAGAAGGCGCCAATACAACTGTCGGGGGCCAAATGCTCTTTGGCACCTGGATGGCTATGACAAATTGAAGCCCTACGGGATTGGCATCAATGGCTGTATTGATGGCTTTAGCCGGTATGTGTTATGGGCGGAAGCCTATACCACAAACAGTCACCCTAAGGTGGTTGCAAGTTATTTTATAAAAACAGTTTCACGCGTTGGTGGGTGCCCAGAGAGGATCCGTGCAGACAGGGGCACAGAAAATGTTTGTGTCGAACAGATGCAGATGTTTTTGCGTAGAAACCACTCAGACAATTTTGCTGCGGAGAAAAGTTTCCTTTATGGAAGAAGTACAGCCAATCAGCGTATTGGAGGGTGGTGGTCCACTTTTCGCAAACAGAGTGCACAGTTTTGGATTAATTTATTTCAAACTCTTCAAGATGATGGCCACTTTTCAGGAGATTTTCTGGATAAAAGTCTTCTCCGGTTCTGCTTTCTTAATCTTGTGCAGGTAGAATAATTTTTCTGGACAAATTGTTTTTGGACGAATGAAAATATAATACTTAACTATGCTGCTTTGTGTTCAGGATGAGCTGGATGAAGTTGTGAACACGTGCAACGCACACAAAATAAGGCCAAGATTGTACCATGATACAGCTTCAGGTCGACCAGTCGTCATGTATTCATTCCCTGCGATGCACAGTGCCGAGGATCAATTAAAACCTCTTGGAACGGAAGAGGTCTCTGCATGTATGGAAGAGTGCACTACAAAAGGCAATTTTCCTTGTGATGAAACTGTATTTGAACTGTGTTGTTTGCTTATGGAGGAAAATGAATGGCATGCGCCATCAGATCCATTGGATGCAAGTGACTTGTATGTTAAGTTGAGAGAGGAATTACTGAAGTCTATTCGACATGTGTACTGATGCAATTTTGGGAAAATGAAGCTTCAAATTTGCTCCATAAACCAGTTGTTGTTTTTTGACTTCTCTAGATTGCACTCTTTTCAGCAGTGGGCTGGAAGTACACGGACTTGCCCTTTCTGAAACCTTTATTTTAAACAACAGTGCCATGGCTCCAGCATGCCCCGTGACCCTGGAGGATACGTGGGTCAAAAGTGGATGGATGTCTTATTGTTAATATTGATAGAAAACATCTCCACACTTTTTCTGATCCGCTTTATCCTCACAAGGGTCACGAGGTATGCTGTGCAGCCTGTCCCAGCAGTTGTTGGGCAGTAGACGGGGGACACCCTGAACCGGTTGCCAGCAAATCGCAGTGCACACAGACGAACAACCATCTGCCCTCACAATCATGGACAATTATTTGGAGTGTTCCATTAACCTGCCCCGCATGTTTTTGGAATGTGGGAGGATGCGGAGTCGCCGGAGACTCCACACAGGAAGGCCGGAACCGGATTCGGATCCTGCACCTCTGCACTGTGAGGTCGACGTGCCTCACAGCCATTAGGAAATATCTGTAAAATGTTATTAAACCATTCACCGTTGCACACAAGTATATTAACTGTCAACATTCATGTGTAGACAGAAAAACATAGTGAATGAAGAGTAAGTTTATTGAACACAATAAATTCTTACTTTTAATAATAGAAGCATGGACCTAAATAATACAGCATAGCTGTTGAAACAACCATCCAATGGTTATGTACAACTTCTTTGGCCTTTTTGTATATAAAACCCCAGAACTGTATATTACTGTAATATAACACCAAATGCTATTTCTATATACCAAAAGTTATTTCTATATACAGTAACTATAAAAACAGCAAACAATGCAACGTTTGTTTCTACAAACGTATCGTAAACAGTGAACACGGTAATGTACCCAAGCCATGTAGTGCTGATGCAACCTACGATGGCTCATTAACATAGTTACGTGTATGAAAAAGCTAAACAATGTCCGTCACCCAGACATTGCTTTCAAGAACAGCATTGAATTCCGATCGGAAATCTGGAAATTTTTCATAGCTGTCAGCAATATGCAGAACCTTTCCACATGTGTGCCCCACCGGCCTTCTACTAAACTCCGTCATTTCCTGGAACTCCACAAGAATGGCGTTGGTTACAATAAGATCAGATCCAGTGCAAAACCGGAGAAACTTCTGAAGCTTGAATTCATCCAACTCTCTGATGAACCTTTTCAGATGATTTATCACTTCCTTCTGCTTTGGGGTTAAATCTGTTGCAAATTTCAGCAGTTGGCAGACTTTTTTTGAGGTAGGTTGCAAGTCCGAGCACAACTTGTTCAGTGCTTCAAGACTGATGGAGACACGGTGAAGAGTAACCTCCCTCCAGCAGTCAATCACAAACATGGGCTTTTGGATAAGCTCTTTGTGTGCTATTTCCTGCAGTATTGTGGGAAAGGTTTCAGCAGAGATTCTTTTTCTACACCCGTAGCTGTCAAGAACTTCCACAAGATCATCTAGGTCCACTTCTGAAAAGTCCTTCATTGCTTCCATCAAAACTTCACGTTCTTGGCTGCTCACAAACTGCAGAAAATGGGCTTTTAGATCACTATAGACACAGTTGAAAAGCACCTGCTCGAGGAAAGGAAATGCAAGTTTGTTTGGGAAGTAGCAACAATCTTGGTATCCCTTTAAAAGAATTCTCCCAACTGCTTTCCACTTTTCTGCAGGAAAATCATGGCGAATGAATGGTACTTTAATTGATGTACCAAGGGTGCATCGGTCATAGAATTCCTGCCAGAAGCAGCTGAGAACATCTCTCAGTACTCCAGATCCAACACCTGCTTCCTCTGTATTATCTGGGAGTATGCGTTTCATATTGAGTGATTTGTGTAAGATTGCATTTTCAGAGAATGCTATGATCATATCATTCAATGTGTCAGTGTAGTGGACAGTTATTGTCATCACATCTTGTGGATCAGGTGGACCATCATAGATAAGTGTGATGTCTGCATCTCCCTCTGTGTTGTATGTGGGGCCAAAAGTAATTTCTGAATCAACAGAAATGTCGAATGCCGTGTAGATTTCATTTGAATCGACAGAGACCTCTTCAATTTCAGAGTTGTAGTCACTGGCATTGTGTGACACAACCAATACTTCTTTGGACGCTGTGCTGCCATCATGGTGGTCGTCCTTTGGCCTTGTTGCAATGTAAAAGCGCAACAACGTGAGCTTTGCAGCCTCATACATATTGCTGATGGATTGGCAGGTTTCATCAGTTAGGAGGTTTTGTTTGAAATCCCACACCTCAAACTGAAAGTCCAATTCAGATCCTTTAGGAGAAATTCCATCGGGGAAAAATAGTTTCTTTCCTTCCTTGAGAATTTCTTTCAACCCAGCTTCTGTGGACAATTTTCTGGTACCCCCTCCCTGCTTCTCCCTCACCTGTTTGGTTATTTTTCCATCATTGTGTATCCATCCGATTGCAACATTTCTCGTTGTTTTCTGCCTCTTCGTCTGTCTTGCTTGTTGTGTCTTTGAGGAAGTGTCTTCTTTCCCGCTTTCTTTCCTGATTTTCATTTTTTCGCGTAATTTTTCCAAAAGTCAATTTTTTCTTTTGGATGGGAGCTGTTGAGTCTTGCAAAAATTGAAGAGTGCTATATGGTCTCCATAGCACGGGACATAATTAGCAACGGTGGCATCATCCATCAGTGCTATGACATCACTGTCAATCTGCACAACAAGACAAATAGAAAAAATATACATTCAATCACCGTAACACATAATCGCTTAATTTTAAAGTATGAAGCACAAATGTAATACTAATCTCGACAATTGTAAACCAAATACACAGGCAAACATGTTGCAACTCTTCAATGTTGAAAACCGTATTGAAAACCGATAAGAATGTACTAAGATACATTTATGCTTGAAAATGACTCCAACCTATTTGTATTAGAATATGCAACTATGATAATAAAGTCCCTATTCAGACAGCAGTTCATCAACTGTTGACTTCATTTATGCGTGCGTGTGCACATACTTCAAATGATGTAGCCTTGAATTGCGGCACGTCACTACAGTATTTGCTACGACACGACCACAGGTGTCTTCAGTTCACGGCAATTAGGCTGCAACGATGCTCCAGCCGGCCGCTGTCATCCACATAAAGGGGGTCGATGTCAAGAGTGTTGTTTTTAACAGCGTTATGTGGCGTCACAGGAACGTACCCATTTAAATTGGTTACGTTCTACTTATTCACGAATGTAAACTGGGTGCATCCATTCATGACATTCGGACTAGCAACGGAGCTACAAGCTCCATGGAGCACGTTAACTCCAAATGAAACAAACACGACGCACTGTTTACTCACCCTCTGCTCCTCCAAATGTGAAAGGATGTCCCCCGACACTCCTCGGCCACGCAAAAAGTCGCTGGGTGACGACATGATGTCCTTTCTTTTAAGTCACGCCACACGCTGACGGTGCCCCCACAATTAATAGCTCCACGAACGTCACAAAATCAGAATTCTGAGATTAAAGTCAGAATTCTGAGATTAAAGTCATTCTTTAATCCTCTTCCGTAGGATTAGGGCCAATGAAGAAAGAAAAAATAAGGTTGGCAAAATTCTGACTTTAATCTCAGAATTCTGACTTTAAAGTGAGAATTCTGACTTTCCGTAGTTATGTAATATGTAACATTTAATATCTTTTCAGAGCAAATGATTTCAAATGCTTCAGCCTGGGTCCTCTGTATCCTGCACTGTAGCCCACCTCCACTCTATCCCTGTATTTACAAGCTACTGTATATTGTGTTCTGATTTTGCTCTTTTCTGCTCTATTGACCAAACAGACATGGACACTACAGCTTCGCGTTTGCTTTCAAAACTTAGCTTGTAGCAGACGTGTGCACATTTTCAGCATGACGTCTCTGACCCACTGGTGAAAGGACACTTTGATCCTCTCCTCTTTCATCTATAACTGCTTCAGACAACAAAGTGTATGCAGAAAAGTGGTGAAGATTGCACGACTGTCTGTGTCCTATGTGTTGTGTTGTGTTATTTTGACTTCAAAATGGTGCCGCGAGAGTGGCTGCCTTTCCAGCAGCTCCTATATTTTGTTGTTCTACTCTTCCTTTCATAACTTTGCTGCTGTGAATTGGGAATTTCTCCATTGCGAGACTAATAAAGGTTTTCTTATTCTTAACTGCTGTTCTCTACCCAAGGCCTTCGATGCACACTATGCTTTTGGAACTGCGGGAAGTCTCAGAATAATCGAACAAAACCATTTTTTTTTTTTCACTTTTTACTCATGTGGTCCAGACTAAATTAGAAAAATGGATGGTTGTTCGTCTCTGTGTGCCCTGCGATTGGCTGGCAACTAATTCAGGGTGTCCCCCGCCTACTGCCCAAAGACGGCTGGAATAGGCTCCAGCACCCCCCGCGACCCTAGTGAGGATAAAGCGGATCGGGAAATGGATGGATGGATGGATGGATGGTATTAAAAAAAAATATGAGTGTCAACCTCAATGACTGTTAATTACATTTAATTCATACTGTATGTCATTAATTGCTTTTCCTCCCACTCGTGTCTCTTCTCACACTCTCATCTTGTTCAACTTTTATTTAAAAAAAAAAAAAGGTCATAATGTTTTGACTTATTTGGCGATATATATCTTTTGTTTAAAAAAGTACTGGAGGTTGTCCTGAATGTATCCCTTCATTGATGCCCAAGAGAGGAAATTATTTTTTCACTTCGTTATGTAACGTGATGCTAAAGGGCAGAATTACACACAGATCCAAACGACACTCATGGAGAGCCTTCATGAGGATGTTGTACTCAAAAGGATTTGGTGGGTGAAGGAAATTAATATTCAGTGCCTTGCTCAAGGCTACTCCAGCAGAAGTTGGGGAGCAAATGACTACAGTAGTAGTTCAAAGCATCAACCATCCAGCTACTTTCTATATTCCTTGTCCTGTTCCAGGAACTAGGAGCCTGTCCCAAGTAACCAAGGCGGTGTGTTGCAATGCGAGTCCAGATTAACTAACTGACTGACTAAATAAATGAATAAATATTGCCATCGTTCTGTACAGATCCCACATCTTCACTGTGGAATTTTTATGATGGCGCCAATAGTTATAGCAGAGTCATAAAGTCTCATCATGACTTGAGTGATGAAACTCCCGATTTCCATTACAATCATATTGTCTGCAGAATATATGAACTTGTATGCACCTGTGCTTTCTGTAGTCATTTTTACAGCAGTCCGTTTATTTAGTCTCCAACATGTGAGACAACTGAAAAACAGTTTGACTGGCCCCTTTTGAGTAATTTAGTGCTTGTGTTGTTTCTCCAATTGCCACAACCCATGTACTTACTAGGACAGGAAGAGACCATACTCTCCAGTGCTAGCCTCACTACATTGGCAGCCCATAAAATGTAGAATTGAATATAAAATGTTTTTGTTGACTATAGAGCACAACATGATCAAGCATCACTAATCCATGATATTAAATAACTCCTGGGAACCCCACAAACCTGCTAGAATGCTTCGCTCCCAAAACACAAATTTACTGTGGTAGAATGTCCAGTTATGAGGCACCTGTTCTCTGGAAACAGCACCCTGCTTTGGTGCGCAAGATTGACATTTTCTCAGTATTTAAGAGCAAACTTGAATCATTCCACATGTAAAGCAAATGGTCAGGGATCATTTATAGCCTAATTCATTTGTGTGGCTTAATGCCCCGAGTGTCTCAGTTAGACTTTTAATAAGTAAGGAGTGTGGCCATTGACCCGCTCCATGTGTAAAGTGCCCCGAGACAATTTCTGTTGTTATTTGGTGCTAAAATTGAATTGAATTGTTTCATTTTGTAATGTTGGAGGACGCTGGGGTGCCCGGAGAGAAACCATGAAGGTACAATGAAAACTGGGGAACTCCAGATCGGACGACCAAACCTGAATATGATGTTGAAATGTTGCCCTGAAGCGTATTGCTGTCTTGCTCTGAAGACACATTGTCAACTTGAATTGCCCACTGAAGGCGGAATTTCCACACTATTTGACCAATAATCAACTACCTTGGTGGATTTCTGGGGTGCTCGTTGATGGGCTCAGGAATGACCACATGCACACGTCGATCAAGTCAGTTACACAGAAAAGTATTGAATCCTAAACAAATAGTCTAATACAGCATACATCAAGCCAATTATTCTCGATAGAGCTCTGGGTCATCAACTTCTCCAATCCAAACAGACACCTTTCCCTTGACCCACCTTTAATACAATTCTCCAAAAAGAGTGTGCCTATCTGTGTGTGTGTGTGTGTGTGTGTGTGTGTGTGTGTGTGTGTGTGTGTGTGTGTGTGTGTGTGTGTGTGTGTGTGTGTGTGTGTGTGTGTGTGTGTGTGTGTGTGCGTGCGTGCGTGCGTGCGTGCGTGCGTGTGTTCAGGCATGGCCAAATGGTCTGCGAGGACAGCCTGGTTGTTATCAACTGCATCTGTCAGATTAAGTGTGAGTTGTCCTTCTATTGTGAATCTTCCTTTGATGTGGATATGGTCGTCCACATTTGGCCGTCTTTTGTTGTTGGAAGCGGTTGTCCTGCTGTGGCGGCCCTTTTAAGTGCCGATTGTGATTTCCAGTCCAGGCGTCCGGCATGGGTCCCCCCCCTTGCTTGTGGCTCCTTGGCACCCCCTCTTCCTCAATTACACCCAAATGCAAACAGTCTCTCATTTACACTCAGCAAAACATCATTATTTGCAGTCACGCATTTCAAACCTACACCTGAATCTTCTACAACCATGAAAATCAGCACTGACACGAAAGCAAGTACCGTATTTTCCGCACTAAAAGGTGCACCTAAAAGCCTTATAAAAGCTCACAGAGCACCTTAAAATCCGATGTGCCTTGTGTATGGTCATTGCGGTAATATTTCAACCCCTAAATGGCTCCTTGCTTGAGACATGCTGACAACGCAGAGTTCAAACTTTAAGCGATTGGTTACGCAGTTGAACACGGAAATAGAGCAGCGGCAAGTGAGTTCAACGTTCATGAGTCAATGTTATAACTTGCTGTTGGTTAAGTGAACTGTGTCGCTGCTTTATTAATTAAATGAGTTTTACTGACATCTGATCATTATTTTGCCGTTTCCTTCAGCATAGCTCCATCTAGTGGATGCATTGTAGATTGCGTCTTATAAGCAGTGTGCCCAATGTATGAAAAACATTTCAAAATAGGCCATTCATTGAAGGTGCACCTCATAATCCAGTGCGCCTTTTAGTGTGGAAAATACGGTGTTTTGTGACTGTATGAAAACCCGCAATACAGCAATATGAAAGCCTATACTGTGAATGAAAATCCCTTCACCACTTTCACAGACTGTATAATGGTGTGTGTGTGGTAGTGGTACTCTAGATACAAGTTGTGTAATGTGTTTGTTATTAATACACTGTAGAATGATTACATAAAGTTAGTTCTGAGGTACAATGTTATAATGCCGTCAAGTCAGTGTATTAGCATTGCTATAAGGGCTTAACATCATTAGGTTTCTCAGATAATGAACCTCAACCTTCAATAGAATCATCATAGCCAGTGCCGGGGCCTCGATGATAAGTACTAAATAGATCAGGATTCAATGGAATGGACTCCTCATTGAGTAGCTGATCTCCCACAATCAAGTTAAAACTCTATTAACAGATCCCTGTCTTCGGCAAAATGTCTTCCTCATAAAAAGATTTGGTGTCTGCACATTCCCAATTCCACTCCCACGCGAGAACCTCTTCCTGCTTAATTTACATGTGGTTTTCTACACGCGACAGTATAACTGCAGGAGAAATAAACAGACAAAGGCTGCGAAGAAGCGGTATATTCCTGACACACACTACTGCTTTTTAACCTTAATGTCATCACTCGGCACAACCATGCACAGTGCCACAGCAGCACACAGCACAGAGTAAACACTTACAAAAAGTAATACACCGCCTCGATCACCACAGCTCAAACAATGTCCTTGTCGGCCTGTTGTAAAGTCCAAAGGGATTTCAAACAGATCTCCCTCCCATGTGGTGTCTGGTTAGAATAGAACAGCTATATCTAAAGGTCACACAACATAAGAAATGTTTCTGTCACTATGTAAAAAAAAAAATAAAAAAATGCTTGTTGAATGTAGAGTATATTAATGGGAGTTTTTCAAAAAGCAATCACACTTGATCTTCTCAAGCTGGATGATATTATTAGTGGTAATCTTTCTTACAACGTGATGTTCGATACAGAGGGAGGTGTTTGGATGACACTCTGGTTTAATGAATTAATGAGGAAGGAGATAAGGGATGGATACATTGCCAACCTTGAAAAGAATAAGAGACTTAATCATTCTCCTAGATTGAGTGAGTAAGTGAAGATAAGGCAAACCGATCCTCTTTGTACAATGAAGTTTTTGAAAGGCACAGCTGTTCTTCTGTAAGAACATTTATTAAATACACTTTGTTGCTGCCTGACAGGGTGGGACTCATTTTCAGCATTGGAGTTTCATGGCTTAGACCAGCAGCACATTCGTTCACAGTGTTTTAATGGAGATGTGTAATTTTACTCGAATCAGAGTATCCATCCAAAATAGCATACCCTTCGCTCCAACATCACTGTTCATATTGTAATTGATTAAAACTCTAAATTACAAACCAGTGTGCTTACAAGATCAAAATCAGTGTTTATTTGAACAAGTATGAGATCTGAAATAGTTCAAATGGAAAACATTTCAAAATGGGACCAATAGGGAAGTACATAATCTGGGAGCAGACTAATCAAAGGCTGGTAAATCAGCAACATATAGGCAGCTAACACGGCACTCCTGTTAGCGCTCTTATTTGAAATCAATTCACACCCCTTCTGGTACTTAGTGGGTTGATGCAAACTTCACCATTGCCACAGAGCAACAGTTTGCTCAAGAACGTCAGATAAAACACTCGTTAAAAAATATTGTGGTGAAAACACACTATAGCTGATCCTAACAATTTGTTTGCATGCACGTGAATTACATTGACACTTTACAAGCCAAAGATGCACACAACTGACCGAAATCCCAATCGTGCACGCTAGCCTCATGTCTAACGAGCCATTGCATATGCACAAATTAAATAAACTGAACTTCTCATGCTCGAACATTCATACAAACGCTTGCAAATTAGTCAGTGGCTATGACACTTACATAAGAAAGATTACCCGTAACAATAAACTAAAGGATTGGTAGTTTTTGCTTCAAAGCGCCCCATTAGAGAATCCCGGGATAATTTGTTGACACCGATTTTGTGTGTGTGTGTGTGTGTACCGCTCTAACCCAAAGTTAGCAGGGATAGATTGATGGATGGATGGAGAGATTTAGCAACGGCTTTACTGTCATCACTGTATGTGATGAAAAAAACTTACTTGGCTCCTGTCAATGGTGCCTTTGTGTAAAGCTCCAAACCTTCTCAGCTCAGGGATGCACCGTGCCATCATAATATGCATACGCCATCACTCAGATGTCTCCTCGCTTGCCTGTTTGTGTGGTCTGCTTCTTTGTGTAGTGAGAAATAAATATAAGGCAGAGTGTAAATTAAATTTTCCCTTGAGGGATTGAAATAAAAACACTGATAAATATATTAATAGTATCTCAATGCTGAAAATCCAAAGACCTTAAGATCAACAAAATGTTTTAAAATTAGTTCTAATTGACGATTCTCAATGTGATCTTGGATTAAAAAAATAAATAGGGAATCACCACAGTCATTAAGATTCAGCCTCCAAGGAGAATGCATGCCCTCACTAAACAAAACAGCATATTTTGCGTCAGACAAAAGTTTCACAATCCAGCTCATGAGCACTCAAAATGCATTGTTGCTTAAATTGTACACCAGTAAATCTCATTTGGGACATGGATCAAATAGGCCACAAAATGCGTCCCTTTTTCACTTCTTGCTATTCCTTTTTGGTCCTCTAGCATATCATGAATGCAATGCTTGTTGCATGTGAAAAGGCAGCAACCCTGTCTTGTCTGTCGGCTGGCGCATGCCTTTTCCTCAGAGGAGGATGCAAGGGCACGGATTAAATTTCATTAGCTGCACAATTATTTCCCTTGAAATGGATCACAACGGAGTTATCATCTGCTTGTATGCAGAAAAATACACCTTCGAAACCTGAGCTCCGCAAACAAACTAAACATGTCCACTGTATTACCACGGTGCCCACTGTAACCTAACATAATGTGAGAATGGAAAGCTATTTCATGCATGCATGCTTTTTTTTTTTGCCCATTCAGTATTGCCTATGAAGTATGACTAATGGCTATTTGCTTCTTGCATGGGCAATAAATGAGAAGACAGTCACATTTTTGTTCAGAGAGTGTCGACCTTATCTATCTAAATGGCTTAGCGAGTAGTGGGATTTGAAACAAAGTATTTGGCAGCAGCTCTGAATTCTTACTCAGTCAAGCTTGAGAAATAGCATGGTGCAGCATGATTATCCCTCTCGCATTGTCACCAACTGCCATAAAAACAACAAACAGAGGACACGTACTGCTTCAGGGTAAAATATGCACTCTACGATAGTTCCCCTCACACATCAGAGACATTTAGCTTTGGTATTTTGCCCTATGTGTGCTGTCTTTGCAATGCTAAGAAATGCAACATGTCTGGGAGGGGTGTGACCGTACTAATGGGTATAAGTATTAGTCATCTATCACTCAAGAATGACTAACTCAATAAGGAGCATCATGGACTCGTGGGTTGCATTTATGTTTGGGGTTTTTTTTATGTTTATGACAGATTTATATAAGGACCTCACATTGGGAAGAAGAGTACAAAGGTCATGCCCCTCGTGTATGCTCAGTCATGGTTGAATGCAGTCATATCAGCATCATGACATCTCGGTGACTCCATTTTTGACAAGTTGATGGACATGAATGCTGAGAGACACACATTCATGTAATGCAATTGTAGGTCAAATTATTGCTCCCTTACTTTTCGCTCCCCTCTTATGTCCAATGTGCTTTACTTGCCTTAATGCTACATGCAGAATTGTCCCGCGTGTGCATAACCAGTAATGTTGTAGAGGGCCCAGGGAGCACTCCAGGTGCACCAGATAACATTTGGCAACTCACACTGGATCCAGGTTCATGGTTGGATCTCTGAAATATTATTCGTGAGATCATTTCAACCGAAGCAGATTTAGGTTTGATCTTAAGTTTGAGTGCAACACTGTTTGAAGTCAATTAGAAAACAGGAGTGAAGCTGACTAGGATTTACGAACAACCTGATCACACACATGTACTAATGGAACAATTGTGAGAACAATACTGCAACCCATATTTTGTACAAGTAAAGCCTCAATGTCACTTCCCAAAGCATCTGCTGAATCAGACTTCTGTGTATGCTGAGTTCTTTCCCTGGCGTTGCGCAAAGGCCTACTCGAGACGTTTGGGGTTTTCAACAGCGGTGGTAGTCACAAGCCTACCGCCGCGTGGTTTGTCAAGAACACATGAATAACGTGAAGTGTAGTACACTTTGGAGTCGTGTCCAATGTCAGGCAGTGAACTACAGGCAAATGAAATGCTCCCAAAATATGCAAAGATTAAACTGTTAAACATTGATGGCTGCACACATGTCTGAATGATAGCTGAAATAAAATTGGGGAAAAATTAAATTAAACATACAGTGACTTTTGGGACCCCCATGTATTTTGGGTTTTGCACAAGTCTTCTCCAAATTGTTCTGTTAGTGCGTTATTTCCTTCTCTCTCAGGGCTGACTTTTCATGATTTACAGTATTATTATTCAGTCTTGTTCATGGTCGTCCCTTGTATTTCCATCGGGATGACTATTCTTACATGCTGCCGTTCCACTGCATCTCAACAGACGTTCAAACCACCTCAGTCTTGATTCTTGTACTTTCTTTGAAACTTCACTTACCTTTACTAACCCCCTGATGCATTGCTTTCTTATTCAGATTTTTCTCGTGACTGCAAACATCCACCCTGACATCTTTATTTCCAGAACGCCAGGCTTCTTTTGTTCTTCTTGAGTGATGCTGGTTCCAATTGTACATCATGACTGGTCTTTTTTATTGCTATTATTATTATTATTGAGCGGCACAGTGGTCGACTGGTGAGCACGTTGGGCTCACAATGCAGAGGTGCAGGGTTCGATTCCGATTCCGGCTTTCCTGGGTGAAGTTTGCATGTTCTCCTTGTGCCTGCGTGGGTTTTCTCCGGGTACTCTAACTGCAGTACGAAATTGTGATTACAACAATGTGGTGAAATAAAAATGTCGATCTTGTTGGACAGCAGCAGCTCAGTCTGCAATGACTTGGTTTGGGTCTCTCGTATGCAAATTATGACTGGTTTGGCTTGAATATGATTCTATTCGGCTGGAGAAAGGAGCGAGCTGTGTACGTGGAAATGCTTCATTCATAGTATTGCATTCATTGGGTCAACATGAAAAAGTCACCATGTCTTGGTAAATATACGACTTTGGTTTATTTATTTATTTTATTATTTTAGGATGAATCAAAACAATCGTGTTGTCACAAAACAACAAATTATAGTTTGGGTTTTAAAAATAGCATGCAAATGTTGCAAAGTTGCTATGTAAACAATTGGTTCCATCCAGCCAGCCATTTACTATACCGCTTATCCTGTTCAGGGTCGCTGTGAGCTGGAGCGTATCTCAGCTGACGTTGGATGAAAAGTCAACTACACCCTGTCTTCGTCGCCAGTCCATTGCAAGGTACATATAAACACTGACAACATTCAAACTCAGATTCACACAGTTACTGAAACAATGCTTCCTGCACTGAAGACAGGCAAATGTACCAGTACACCATCAATGACTCTTCAGCACTTGTTTCCTATTGCAATATAGCAATAATCATGATCCAATTAATTCCCAATCTCCCTCAATGTTGAAGCTAGCACAGTCGTTCTGTGTTCATTTCATATACTTTATCAAGATCTGTCTGATGGGAAGCCGTTGAGTGCATTAGGGTGATCTCAAAATGAAGAGCAAGGGCCAACTGTGTGAAGAAAAAGTGTTTCACACACACACACACACACATCATACACACACATCATAAAATATCTCATTGTACCGTTGCTGCCCATTACATCAACAGAAATTTGAGACAAATGTTTAATCATCATTTGTTTTGTTTAGTTGTATGATATCCATTATTAAAATTAACTGCACCAATATGTTAAGTTGTGGCAGCATTTGGTAACCCACGTTGAGGTAACCAAGGCAGTCTCTGTTAGAGGAATCTATGAGCAAAATTGTATCATGTTTAAAGTTTCATTTAATTTGGGCACATCAAAACGTTTGGGTGCGTATCCAGCACCCCCAAATGCCTGTGCACAAAGGCGCCGGCCACCTGGCCGGAGGGCTGTTGAAGTCCACAATTAGCACGTCAATGCAGGTGGGCGATCAGAGGAGAGAGGGCTAGACTCGGTCACAAAGGGTGAATGAATAATTCGGGAACAGCGGTTGAACAACAAAAGACGATTTAAGAACACCCGTCGCGCCCAGGCGACATTATCGTCCGCAAAGTCTGCAACATGTCGATTCAGTGTAGACCAGACAGAAAGGCACCAAAGGTTCAAAGCTTAAACCAAGGTAATCAATCACTATCGAGGGGCCCGACCGGGGGTGCGATATGCAAATATCGGGGGTAGTGTTTTTCTTGTATGTTACAATAAAAGTCCGAATTGGCGGGAAGGGAGCTCGAGTGTGTGATCATCGGGGCAACTACCGTCGTTCGCTGTCAGAGATCCCTCCCGCCGATATTGAAGACAATTTTCCCTGTGTGCCAAGTCATTTCTTTAACTTTGTCCGAGAAAAACTCTGACAGTCTCTCAGCGTCCCCTTTGTAGCGGCCAGCTATTCACCATCCACAAGTGAAAATCTTGCAGTTCCTTATAATTGTACTTTGCGTGTGCAGATCTCCTGAAAGGACTCTAGTGAGCTTATTTCTGCTTCTGTGATGTCAAAGATTGCGCCGACAAAGGGAATGAGGGGAGCCACTTCGATTGGCCAGGAAAGGCTGTGTTCAGTCCTGCACCGCCACAAACACCCATGTCTAACTACGCCTGTCAACGAAAATGCCAAAAGTAAGATAACTCCAATTATGTGCACATGGTGTTTTGCACTGGCCATAAAAATCCTATTTTCAAAATAGGGCCCTGAATGTCAATTCAGTGTAAACAAATGAACCATTAAAATCTTTTGTGAAACTGCAAAACACTCACAAATTCTAATGTATGCAAATTATATATGAATTGTAGATGTAGAGAACTGTTCGACAATAGAACAATTATCTTCATTCCGACTGGGATTGTCATGCTGCAGTTTTATTCATCTGTAATAAAATGCTGGATTACTTGGTCTACAGGCATCTTAATTGGATTGCTGTGAATGAATTTACCATCCAATGCAAGCAGGTGTATCAGCTCATCTTCAGCATATTGAGCTGACTGGTTTATCACTGAGGACTGCACTAAATGTAGAGCCTCTCCCTAATTTTGGCGACCTCATTTGGAAGTCAGTAATATTGTCGAAAACATGCACAAACATAGTTTACATTTGGAAAGGTCAACCTGAATTTAATTGGTGGGGGGTTTTATGACACTTGAAAACAGGAGGCAGTTGATGATGACTCGTATTGTCGTGACAGGGGAAGAGGTGCAATGGAATTTCGAAAAGAGAAGCACGACAATATGGGATTGTTGGCATCCTACAACTAGCAGGAGTGGCTTTCTTTCTTTTGGGTTGACAGTAGTTTTCCGGAATGCGTTTCACAAGTTCGCTTTCAACGATGCAGCTCTCTTGAAGGATAGATACACAAGTAAGGCTGCAGAAGTGTCTTTTTCTGTTGTGTATGTGCAGTGATTTAAAGTGCTTACACTTGAGCTCCTAGAGTCTGTAGCTTAATGTATTTCAGCCCACTTCTATCCCTGCATCAGCTTTTTCTATTGCCTTCCGTGTCTGCGAAAAGCTGCTTCCTGGCACCACCAAAGCAAGGCGAGACCTTTGAATCCTGCCCGTCAAAATTCAAATGGATCCTTGGGGAGCAGTGTCATTCATTAGTCCTCAGTCAATAGTTGGCAGTTCTGTCCCTCCATTGATTATCAACCACAGGGGAGGCAAAGAGGGACACCCGCAAGCCTTTGTGTTCCTCTTGTATAAGGACTGTCAGCAATAACTCCCCACAATTGAAATCTCAATACATCAGCCAAAGTTTACATGATGTTAAGCTCAGCTCTTTGTTTTCTACGACAGCCTATGAAAAGAGAAGTAATGGTCCTCGGATGCGGAAAATGTCCTTGTCTTCTCTTTTCTGGTGTTTCTTCAAAAAAGACCTTTCTTCCCCCTGATGTAATAGAAACGATGAAATTGAGATCGAATTGCATAAAATAGTTACTAAATTCATGTTTAAAATTGATCATCGCACACAAGTCGACAAATTGTCCATTTGAAAAGCTCCAACTACAGAGGTTGAATTTAGGGTTAGAGGTTACAGACAGCTCCATGACAAAGGTCCCTTTACTTGTTGCACTTTAACCCCACAGATGATTGCTCATCACTGTGAATTAAGCCTCCTTGACATAGAAGGGAGCAACGTGGACACGGGTAGAGCCTGGAGACACAAATCTCCATTCACGCTGTCAACTCTCATAGCCTCCCATGGAATGAATAAGCTAACAAGCTGTCATAACATTAGCGAGGGAATGTCAAGAAACGTAGATCCCAATCCCACTGGCATGATCCCAAATTGTCAGCGTCGTGTGGAATGTTTGACGGGATAGTTTGATGGGAAAGCGGGCTTTCACACAGACCCAAAATGCACTGTCACGGTTTGACTTTCCTCTTCCGTGAATCCAACAATGTTTTCGCATTGTTAAAACAACCCAGGTGAAGAGAAATAGGTCAGATATCAGCACACATTCATCTAGCCCATACTTTGGCTTGATGGAGGCAGTATACACAAAGAGGGACTTTAATGGTTAGATGCAGCTGTAATTCAGGCAGCGCATGGAACTTAATGAAGGAATTAATTCACAGAACCCAATCTTCCACTTCCACTCTCCCCTGTTAATGGTATTGGGTTCTTAACTGGAGATGCACTGCCCTCTAAAAGGTCTAGAAGGTACTGCAGATTAGATTTGGCTTTCCACAAAATCAAAAATAATGCCTCTCTTTTAAAGTGATGATACAAAAGCATCACCGTATTTGGATACAACGAGTGAGCATTCCAATTCCAAGTTCACGATGAAGTAATGCTGCATTGGAATTCATCAGATGGTGAACTGTCTGGCGAGCGTATATATAATCGATGCAGCGAAAAACAGGAACCAAAAAAAATCTGAAACGCAGTTCAGTATTCTTTGGACTAACTGCATTGTGTGTACTTTTTAGTCAACATATTTGTAACGACTTTCACAAATAGGGTGAAAAGAGCACGGCTGAATATACATTGTGATTGGAACTTTTTGATTTTAAAACCGAAGATAATCAAAATGCAGAGGGCATGTAAACATGACATCACATATTGTATATAAATGCTTTTCATCACTCAATTATTCTTGCCACCTGCTCTGAGGGTATCCATAGTGTGCCGGAGAAAGTCACAGTGTTCCTTTTACAGGAGGTCAAATACAGTACTAGGTTTGTTTACAGCAACATGCTTGAACTAAATACTTAATGCTAAAAGATGCTCTCTAGCACTGCTTTTGTCTCATTAAGAACCCGAGCTGCAGCAGATGGTAACATCTGTAAACCTTGCCTGACTTCTCACCGGAGGATTGCACACTGTGTGGGCTGCTTGGAGTTATTTCTATTTATCATCGCGTCAGATTACTGCAACAGTACAATTGTCACTGCTATTTAACGAAGAGACATTTCGAACACTCCTTTTGACTTTTAAAGTCATGACAAGTAAAGGCACATTAAATGTAACTTGTACTTATCAAACCCAGAGCACATTTCGAGGTGCGTAAAAATGGAATTTAAATCATATTGCATTTGATGCATTGAAGTTGGAGCAGTCCTGAAACTCAAACTGATTTTTTTTTTTTTTTTTGTCCGCCACGTAATGCGAGGTGAATCCAAAGTGGCCTACGTTCATACAAGAGTGAGAGTCTGCATTTTATTACTTTGTATCTGGACACACTGGGCTAGAAACCGGTGATTGTGTAATATTTTCTTATAACTGCCGAGCTGGTGACATAGTTTCATCAGAGCAAAAGAAGGACAAACACAGTAAGACCACCGGCTTTGCAATTCCAACAACCTCTTACCTCCTTTCATTGTGTCTTTGAAATTGTTGTTTCCGTCCAATGCGGTGAACTCTCTAAGTATGAAAGTCAACACAAAGTAACATCAGTTAGTGAGCGGATGCTGAAATGAATTTTCTGTTGCAACTTCCCTCATGCTACGCCGTGGCGCTAAATGGCATCACAGATACAGTATGTACAGAAACTCACGTCATTAGTGAGGCAACTGAAAGAAATTGGTACTGTCAGAACACTCCAATTGGATCTGATCATTTGCAAATAACAGTGTGGAAGTCTTGAGATGCGATTTGAACAACAAATCTGATTTGCCTGCAGTCTGAACAAAACCTTTGTGCAACATGCAGAATAATCAAATGAACTGGATGCACATGAGGAAGGAGAAGAGGAAGAAGCAGCTGCTCCTCCCGACGCACTGTCTCTCATGAATGATGGAGAAACATTAGGGAGAATTAAATTAATCTATTAAGAATTTTTTGTAGCGTTACGTTGAAACGAGGCAGGCTAGCTGAGCTTGCTTTAAATCAGATATCTGATTGGGCCTAATAGAAATAAATGAGGAACACGTAGTATATTGATATCATGTGTGTGTAATCTGCCATATGGCGTAATTTAATAGTTGATATATTATCTGTTTGATTTCAACTAAAATAAATGACCGAACCGGCCAACCACGCTGATGTTATTGGATTATAATTTACAGCAGATTACTTTTCTTTTTAGTGTATGTGTGTTCTCTGTGCAAAGGTGTGAAACAACGTTCTTCAAATAAACATTAACATTCAAGTTGAGGGCCTTGTGAAAGTATAGCCGCATGGAATGAAAACAAAAGCAGGGCAGTCAACTCTGTCCCGAAGTGCCAGAAATTGATCCATTTGGTGTGCATCTGCTTTAATAGAGAGGCTAATGAGTGCATGAGCAATGCTGGCGTATTGATTGTTGATTGCAACAGAGCAAAAGTAATCAGATGGTGTCCCTTTGCCTGGCAGATGTCACAACGACAGAGTCCTTTTTGTCATACAGTTTGCTTTCCTCCCTCTAGTGGAATGTCACAGGGAATGAGCCTTTAAAGCTGATCAATTCTGCAATCTGACACCATCATGGGAACAATTAACTCCTGTCCCTGCCCTGTGGGAGGAGAACAAAGCTGGGTCGGTGGACACAAACACCTGCTGTGAGACTTTATTTTCTTTACCCAGACCTTGAAGTTGTTTCTGAAGGTGGTCAAACCATGTATTTCAGCATGAGAGTGAGATCTTATCGACAAGAGATGTCAACTAAAAATCTGTCTTCATGAAGATGCTGATACTCACCCTTAAAAAAGAAACACTTGGCAATTCATCCATGCGTTACTTGCCGGCCATCAGAGTCCAAACTTGGATTTCAGCCGACAAATTGAAGGAATTTTAAATATGTTTCTGGAGAAGCTCGTTGCATGCATTTTGTTGCATTTTTGCAGATTCGTGTGAATAGGAATTATTTTGATATTGAAATTACAAAGTGTAGGGCATTGTCAAATAAATAAATGGACTTCGTCAGACTTCAACAGACCGAAGGGTGTTTGACGTATTTTGTTGACTACTTTTTCTGAATTGTCATTCTTACATTTGCATCTCTCTGTGCTCCTTTCATTCAGATTATTTGCCTGCTTTGGTAAAAGCAATGTGAAATAAAGTGTCATCCATCTGAAGTGTAAATGTTGACAAATAATTCAACATAAACACTTCAAAAGGTTTGTATTTCATATCTTGGAGAGCATGCCTGAAGTAATAAACACTGAATGGGAATATTATGAAGTAGGCTTCAGATTTGGAGTAGTTTGGAATGTATCTGAAAATCTTTTGTCACACACTAATGAATGAAAGGACTGTTCTATGTGCTCTTTAATCAAAAAGGAGATCTTGTTTTCATGATGAGTGTTTTACTTTGTTTGACACAATGCACAAACTACTAGAGAATTCAATGGTAACACAACACAGCGATGGTTTGGGAATATGGGCAGCCACATTTTCTGACCTATTTTAATCTCCCTTTGAGTCATGTTTCTGTTTTCTGCTCAGATGCTCTCAGCTAGTTAATTTTGCATGCACATTCATTCTGACCACAGAAGTATATTAATTATTTTTACATTAAACACAAGAAATAACATTACATAGTCAAAAATAAGCCTTCAGATGTCCCTCTGCTGTTTTCCTAAAACAGGGGTGGCTAACCAGTCAGAGACTAAGAGCCTTTTTTTTTTTACTGTGTTCCTGCAAAGAGCCACATCGTGCACATGCATGCGCACGCACACACACACACACACACAACACGAGCTGCAGTAGTTCCTTACTACTTGGGTCAGCTTGCTAACCGAAGATCGACTTTTGAAGCGACGAACCTCCCGTCATCGACCCGATTGCGCACGTGCAAGCATACACACACGTGCGCATACGCAGGCACGCACAGACACCGAGATGAGGAACTTCACTGAACACGAACGAAATCGAAACACACAGACATACCCCACCACCCCCCATTTCCTCCTCCCAACACTCGCGCTCGACTTGGGACCAGTCCGCTGGCTCCGGGTCGATCGCGATTGACGTATTGGGCACCCCTGCCTTTAAAGCTGACTAGCTTCGCGCTGAGCACTGTTGTTTGCGCATGAGCGGTGATTCAGTTGTCATCTGATTGGTTGCCCTGTATGTCAATCCGGTTATTCAGTTGTCATCTGACTGGTTGCCCTAAATGTCAATCAAGTAACGGGATTGATGATAGGCTGACGTAGTTTGTTCTGTGTGTTTAGCGCCGTTGTTTGAATGGCAGTGCCACCGCCGAGGCGTTTTCGACACTTGTGATGTGAAAGCCCGGGAGCCGCAATGAACCAGCCGAAGAGACGCATGCGGCTCGCGACCCGCGGGTTGGCCACCCCTGTCCTAAGAGGTCAATCGAAAAGAGGGTACATAATCAGACATTTAATCTTCGTTATTATATAATGAAGCATTACAGTGTCACAAATGAATCAAACATTCACACATCATTATTTCCTAATGCTGGTGTGTTCAACAGAATGGCATCATCCCATAATCGTCTCATGGTCTTCAACTCTCTCAAACAAACATCAATGTGTGCACTGCGCGTCATCTGGCAGATACGAGAGCCGCAAGTGAAAGACAAAATGAGACCAAGCCGCCCTCTGCCAAGACGCGGCAAACCCAGAAAGTGAAAATCATCTTATCAGGACGATAAGAGACAAATAAAGGGAGACTGTCAAGAATTACGGTCTTCGTATTCAGGTCGTGTCTTGTCACTATAAAACAAAAGCACCACAAGTGGAGTCTCGGAGAGAGAGCCAGGCAGAGACAGAAGGAGATAAAGCTGTGAATTTGTTTAGCCTGATTTTCTTCCACCACATAACAAATGAAAGAACAGTGATTTAAAATCAGCTTTATAGGCATAGAAAACATCGCACAGTTCTGTGTGCTGAGGCATGCCTGTCAGACCGAGGAAGAGTACAATTTACGGATGAGGTGTGATTGCTCCCATTCACAGCCACACACCAAATACTAATCACAAACAATAGTTTCTCTCTCGACATTCAAAATGATGCCCAAAATGTGTAAAAACACTGATCTGGACATGAAATCAGACACGAATACCATGATGAGGGGAAAAAAAAAACAAAAGAGACAAAAGCAGGATGCAGTTAGAGGTAAAGTCTAAAGAAACAGTCCAGCAAGGATGCCTGTTTTTTTCCACTCAAAAACTCTCCTTACGTCAACGGTCACCAAGTAATACAATTATACATTTTATTTATAAGCGCCTTTCAAAACACTCAAGG
The DNA here is from genome assembly GCF_054856545.1 of Hippocampus guttulatus. Taxonomy (NCBI): domain Eukaryota; kingdom Metazoa; phylum Chordata; class Actinopteri; order Syngnathiformes; family Syngnathidae; genus Hippocampus; species Hippocampus guttulatus. The sequence goes on along the minus strand of NC_141264.1, from coordinate 8,614,134 downwards.
ACACCTTACAATCAAAACAGGAACAATAAAAACACAGATAAAATTATAAATAATAAAAGAAGAGATGATTTTAAATAGGTGGGTTTTGAGATGGGATTTGAATGTGGGAAGAGAATCAATATTTCGAATGTTGTACCCAATAGGAACCACATGAGTAGTCCGCAGACCCTTTTTTGAAAGTAGCTCACCAGTGGAGGGAGATTATTTTGGGGGAATCTTGTTGAAGTGATCATTTGAAAATGCAAACCCTGGCAAAGATTTTTTTTTCTTCAGGAAAATGATATTACCTTGCATTTTCAATTTTATCAATTTGTTTTGGAGAACCGCACCATGAGCCATCACCGTACCACGGTGTAGGGGTTGGCGTGTCCCAATGATTCTAGGAGATAAGTTGTCTGGGGCTTTATGCAAATGGGTCTTAGGTGAAGGTCCAGACAAAGCATGGCTCATAGACCCCTGATGAAAAGTAAAGAATTTGGACCTATTCACCGGTGTCCTCCTCTGGAGCCAGGCTTGGAGGTGGGGCTCGCCAAAAGGTACCAAAAAGGTAACGTGGGTCCCTCTTCTCATGGGCTCACCACCTGTGGGGTCAAAAGGTCAGGTGCCCTGTGACCAGGGCAGAAGGTAGGTACCTTGGCGGTCCGGTCCCTGGCTACAGAATCTAGCTCTAGGGACATGGAATGTCACCTCTCTGTCAGGGGATGGGCCCAAGTTGGTGACTGAGGGAGAAAAGCTCAGACTAGACGGGCTCGCATCTACACACAGCTTGGGCTCTGGTACCAATCCTCTTGAGAGGGGTTGGACACCCTTCAACTCTTGAGTTGCACACGGTGAGAGGAGCTCTTCAGGTGTGGACATACTTACCGGCTTGGCGTTTGTATGTTGTGGTGTGTTGGGGTTCAACCCCGGTGGACGAGAGCGTAGCCTCCCTCCGCCTCCGGATGAGGGGACAGGTCCTGACCGTTGTGTCTCTATGCACCAAACAGCAGTTCAGAGTACCCACCCTTTTTGGAGCTCTTGGGGGGACTCCCTCATTCTACTGGGGGACTTCAATGTTCATGTGGGCAATGACAGTGAGACCTGGAAGGGTGTGACTGTGAGAAAATGTACTTGAGTGCTATTTGAGTTCTTCTGGTGACTCATCAAAGATGAAGTCAAGTCAGTGACACAGCATGAGTTACCAGTGCAAAAGGTGAGTCAACTGTTTGGATGGACCAGCTCTCTGGGTCTATCAACCCACTACTGAGTTGTTGTTGGGTTTTGTTTTTGGTTTCAATCATTTCAGTCCCCTCCACTTCTCACTGTTCATTTATTCAACAAAGCAAAAGTGAACTAAACAAGCAAAGCTGGCATTCTTTATGTAACAATCCACTTTACATTTGAAGCATCATGAATGACTCTGACATTGACTTGCAGAATAAATACTTTTAATAATCATTTTTACGAATTCAGTATGTGGTAGGATGTTGATTTAAGACTTCAGACACACTCTTCATTAGGAAGTGAAGTTGGAAGCACGCTGTTTTTAATGCAAAGCACAGCCCCATTGTAACCTGCTTTCGACAGCAAGAACTGTCTGAACAAGCGTCTGTGAACCTGCACAAACTCCAGTTTCATGATGTCTCAGCTTGGTAAGAATACATCTGCTGATCATTTCCATAAAAATCCTCATAGTCACTGGGTTTTAATTTAATAATCATTGATAATACTTAACACATATAAAACGTGCATCTGCCGTGTATTCATTTGATCACACTTGTAACTATGGATGAGCATAACAATCAGATACGATACCTAATGTATGCTACGTATGTACAATATGTTCCTTATGTAACTTTTGACAGTTTTCTCCTCTTTTCGATTCTCATGGCAGAAGTGATTTGTAAATAATGATGGTTTTGTAAGTCATCTATATACCTGCGCCTTCGGGGACAATCGATAGCGGTGCCTGTGGCCCGTTATGTGTGCGTAGTCTCTTGTTCACTGCGGCAAAGCCCACCTTCCCCTTACTAATCACGTGTGCAATTAGTAGAGGGTTACAACCAACACTTTCGAACATTTAGACTGACAGTGCTTGACTGTATTTTCGTCCTGTGATTGACTGGCAACCAGTTCAGGGTGTACTCCCCCTAGACAGCTGGGATCGGCTCCAATACGTCGGGACCCTCGTGAGGATAAGTGGATTCGAGAATGGATGGCTGGATGAATGGATGTTGTTTCCTCTTGACCCAGAAAATATTTCCATTTTTGGCAGCTGTGTGTATGGAGATTCTTAGGTTAATTGGATAGTTTGAATTGTCCATATGTGTGCAGATTCATCTTTCTGTAAGAGCTCGATGATTGAATGGCAACCAACCCAGGGTGTACCCTGTCTCACGCCCAAAGTCAGCTCGGATAGACTCCAATTTACCCACCACATGTTGTTTAGAAAATGTATGGATCGTAGTTTGTACGTTGTACACCACTGGCAAGGAAGCAACTGCATTGGTTATCTCACAAGGAGTTAAAAACCTTTGCTATGCTTGGGCCTTTCATTTTCTCCCTGCGCTTGAATGGGTTTGATTCAAGTGCTCCAGCATTCTGTCTCTGTCCAAACATGAATAATAGACTCACTGAAGCAATTCAAAATTTTTGCCGTAGGTTTTGAACAAGTGTGAAGTGGTTGGTTTCTGTGTCAGCAGTATCAGTCAGTGATTCGACCAGGATGTTTTGCCAGCTCCAAAACATCAGGAAAACAAGAAAAACAATTAGCTATTAGAGTGGGAGACCAGCAATTATTTTTTCTAACCCAATGCATTCAAGGTCCATTCAATCTACTCACAAATAAATTCAGGATGACCCTAAAATGCACTTTTACCTTTACAGTTGAACTGACTTTGACCTCTGAACATTTGACATTTGCCAATGTCTAACTGTTCAGTACTTTTTTTCAATGCTTGCTTCTTGAACAAGGAGTTAAACAGCATAATTCACGACACGAACTCCACTTCTCTGCCTTTCTTTTACTGTTCGTTTCTCTGCACCTCTGATGCGACCTGCTGGTGACACTGAAGGCAGGGATCATTGAGAGCTGCAACTTGGGCACTTATAAATGGCAATGGTTACCGGTTTGGCTGTGTTCAGACAGCAAGCATATCTGATTCCAATCAGATTCCACTTCAAATGCGATTTTTAGGGCTGACGGTCCACACTGTATTTAGCAAGTGTGCAAATGGCCCTGTTCAGACTGGATCACATTTCTGAGCCATCTGACAGATTGCTGTAGCAATGACATCAGAACCGAGGCGTTGTCCAGCATGTGTAAGTATTTGATTTCAGAGCACCTAGCCCCTCCACTCCCGTTGACGAAAACATTGAGGGGTGACGGCCGCCTTCTGCCACCCACCCAATATCGATGATTACGTGTCGTTGCATGACAGCCGCCGGCCACACCATCACCACCCCCGGCCGTCAAAGGCAGAATCTTGGTCCCTGTCAGTCACTAATTGGCGCTCTCCAGTCGAGCGGATTGAATCTTGCATCGCACAGACTGTCATCATGGACAATCTTTTCAGACTAAAAACGAGCCTTTCAATTTTAACGTGGGTGGGCTAAAAATCCGGATTTGACTGGCAGTCTGGACAAGCCTTTGATACACACTTTTGACATCACAAATAAACTCAAATTAAAGAAATGACGCACTTTTTTTGGTCTTATACATTTAGTGTTCAACTGTGATATTCCCTCATTGGCACACTGAAAATGATACACCAGAAATGACGTACTGGAACTGATACATTTGACCCACCAAAGGACAAAGACACTGACCATTAATATTATATTGATTGACATTTCATATTGTCAACAATGACTTAATAAGTTAGGTAATATCAGATAAAAACCAATATGCAACATTTTATTCATTTAAATCTTTGCAAATTTCCAACTTCCACAACATTCCTAAGAATTGCAGTGTCCCATCACAGGTGAGCTATATTTAGCATAGGCCTGCAGGCTACTCCTGTGGTCTTTGGGTGCTACCTGGCGCCCACAGGCACCATCTTGGTGACCACTGCTGTAAGTTCAGTAACCACTTATCTCTGAGAACATTCTATTTTAAGTGTCTTTCAGGGCTCATCTTGCTCTCATAATGTTAAAATGTGAACAGAATGGCGCAGAAAGCTACTGACTGAGAGTTTGCTTTTTCTGGCATTAAAAATGTAAAAAAAACAACAACATTACAATACTGTAGAAAACAAACAATGAGTATGATGGCCTGTTTCGTTTGTGCAGCACCAAGCAGAGATGCCAGTTATGTCATGATTTATAAACCAAGCCTTTTATCTCGAACACTACATTAAGTCTGTGACCCATTTTCTCTTAATTCTATTTACAGGGGTATTTTGTCTCAGTCAAAACTACACTGTGTATTTACAAAGTGCAATATAAGGCAGTGTAAACTAAGATAACTTAAGAAGGTGATAGTGTGGCGTGATTGTGAGTACAAACAAATGATTTGCAGCGAATTATTCAAGTTACTGTATTTGTAAAGCCAAGTGCTGATAAAAGAAAGCTGTACAACTTGGCAGAAATAGGTGTGCAGCAGAGGGTTTGTGTCCTCATGAATAGAAGATGCTCAAATGTATTTTGTTATGGTAGCTGTCCTGTGAAAAACACATATGTCCAATTTTGCTTTTTTTATGTTAATGTTAATGGCATGTCTGCATTTGGAACATAACATTGCTATTCATACATTTTCCAAGGTATTATTGTCCATGAAAATACTAGAGCACATTCTTATTCCTTGAATTTTCTTGAATGTTACTTGCATCCCCCAGGAGATTTTTAAAAATCATGGGAGATAACAAGCATAAATGCAGGTGGAGTAAAGTGCAGGCAAGCAGACAAGTTAAAGCATGAGTGCAGGGGTACGGTAATATCAAACCCACATTGAATTTTCAAAAGGCACTTTTCATTTACAAGAGGCACTTAATGTGATCTGAAAACCATGATGCAAAGTCCAAAACAACACATTTACAAAGTAACATAAAGGGCAACCTCACCATGACAGATGACGACATACTGTGGCCACCGGTGGAGCCAGTGGTGTGTGTGTGTGTGTGTGTGTGGTTGGAGGTGAAAGTGGGAGGGATACATAGGCATGTGCAGTAATGGGTCGATGGTGGGATGCGAGCCGCTTGAAAAGTAGATCTTTGGATGTTTGAATTGACACACAATCACATACACTGTCATAGACTGGGTTGTTAAGTACTTTTTTTTCAGTGTAGCTGTTTCCTGTGATTTGGTCTGTCACCTCAACTAAATTAACAATTGAAAACTTATTTAATTAAACAAAAGGTAAGTCAAACATTTTGGAGCAAAACACACCATGGAAACGCGAATGAATTCAAGAATGAAGGAATGCCGATATGAGTATACAAGTGACTCACTGAAAAATTAATTAAAAAGAAAAAGTGATCAATTTATGTGTGTGTGCATGTCTGCATACATACGTTATATGTATGTGTGTGCGAATTTAATTCAATATAAAACTGGACGTTGATTGTTTACAACATATTTGCATGTTTTTGTTTTGCGAACCCATTGAGAAAGGATAGAAGTCTGGCTCTGCCACTGGACATAGGACACATTTGACAATGAAAAGACTGATGAGATAATCTGGATAACACACGCACACACACACACACACACACACACACGAGTGGCTGGAGAGAGCTGATTGGTTGACATGAGGAGCAAAGCTGACAAGAACAGGTGGAGACAATGGCATGACAGAGAAGGAAGCTACAGGTGGAGAAACTGAGGCTTTCTGAAGCAATTAACCAATTTTGGACAACAGCTCTAAAATGATGCCTTGCTTCAAAGCATTTGACACACTCAAAAAGAGCTCCAGCTCTCAGCGAAAGCCGCCTGTTGCTTTTAAGGGGGATATGTTGCCGGAGCTTGTTTGAGGGTCATGTCATGTGTCCCACCATATTATGTGTCCAATAAGTACTATGTTGTCAGTCATTGTCATCGTGTTCACAAAAAGCCACCATTATGCTTCCAATTGTGACGTGATTTTTGGCACAGCCGAATCATGTGTTAAAACACTGGTTCGCTTCACCTCCACTTCATTTGGTTGAATCAGATTCAAACAGAAAGGCTTGAGCATAAAATCCCTCAGGGAAACAAGAAAACAAGGAGAGCACTTGGCAAAACAAAACATGAGCAAAAACACAGATCATGACACAACTCCCACTCTCAAGGGACAAACGGAACGTGATCAGGAGACTGCAACCATGAATAGGGAAGCCACAAACAGAAGATGGGAAAATGCTGGATAAACCCAAAACATTAACCAAATCATCACGTAAATGGAAAAAATGAAAATAAAAAAAGGCCATGACATTTCTCAAAGAAGCCTAGTGAGGCAGCACAAATGTGGGTGAAATTAAGAAAAAAAGGGAATTATGTTCAAATCGGCAAAGGTCAAGTTTTGCTTTTCATTCTGAATGATCTCAGAAACGAATTGTTGGCGGTGTACTAATATATTTGTTGAGCACCGCTTTGCTGAGGGAGGTAACAGGAAAATGCTTCAAATGAAAAGTGCTGGCTGCTCACTGCATCCTTGGGTGTTGCCTTCCAGGGCCTTCTGCTACTCACTTCATAGAACCCTCAGCTTTTTGTCTTCTTTGGTCTGTGTTTGAGCCTCTCTTGTTGTGTCTTTCGATCAATTCCCCCTGGGTCATACCCCTGAGTTGTCCACAATAAGATCGTTGCGCTACCAAGGATACGCTTCAGTAGCCAAAGAGGAATTTAATCCAAGAAGAGGTAAAAAGATGGCAGGGGGAAGAGGTGGGTGACAAATACTAAGCACAATTTTTCTTGAAAGGTCAGGTCATTCATAGAAGGCAACCCTGCTATTGGTCCCTCTCATAACATTGCTTTATATTCATCCTCACTTTTATATTTTGTGTTTTTGGAGGTCACCCGATAGTATGGCGGCGGTGAAAGTTTCGCTTGCTCGACATGACATCAATCAAAGCCGCATCACTTGTGAGCTTAACCGAGGCTAATAACTGTCGTCTGATGAGACAAAAACAAACTGGCTGCTCTTGGACTTAATCTGCAGCACCAGGTGACACGAACAGGCAGTCAGCTATGCGATAAACAAAACAGAAGACCAGTAATGTGTGATCGAATGACACCCCTTCTGGTCCTGAAGGAGCGGCACAGATTTACACTGTGTCAGCAGTGTACCGTATGGAATAATGCACACCCACGGGAGGCTGGAACAGTTAAGAGAGGAATGAGGGCGCAATAAAAGCAATTTCCCCATCAGCGAAAGCTCCCATAATTGTTGCAAGACAAAGCATCTGGAATTTTAGAGGACTGATGGAAAACGTGGTCAGAAATCCAGCAACGCTATTTGCTGCAATAGTAGGTTGTTGTTTTTTTCCCCTAACCTTTCCTTTTATAGTATCTAATGTATGATGTATTTTGGAGGGAGTACACATTTATCACAGTTGACAAGTCACAAGAGTTTCCTGCTGATGGCATTTCTTTCACATGGTGAAAATGTTTGTGTGTATCCCGTGAGTGTCCACATGAAGCATAATTCTATCTTGATATCCATCTGAAATACATGTGCATGACATGGATCTAAGACAGATAGATAGATAGATATCCATTATCTGAACAACTTTATCCTCATGAGGCTCGCAGGCGTGCTGGAGCATATCCCAGCCATCTTTGGGCAGTAGGCAGGGTACGCCCTGAACGGGTTTCCGGCCTAAATATTTGAATTCACCATTTTTACATGTTCTATGTCTTGTTATTTACTTAGTGAGTACCATAATGTTAGGAATCGGGTGTCCATTTGTATTTTAATTAATTAGTTTAACGTGATAATATGTGTAATGAGGGTGGCACCATCGGTGTGAAGATTGTGCTGATTACTTGTCAATTGATGATCTCTGTTTTCTCTAGGAGGCCATCAAATGCCACAAACTGTCTGCTGGAGTAAAAAGGTGTCATTCTTTCAAATACTCATATTTCTTTCACGTGGAAGCAATTAGATTTTTCGAAATAACTATTTGTCTTTAGAATTTTCGAGTAATTATAGTTAGACTACTTGACTAGGAAAATTGACGCATTGGATTCGTCATTACATGAAAATTTCGAGGAAGGTAATTCTGAGTATCGTGTTGCATCACTTACAACGTACAACGTGTTGTTGGGCCGATTAGGAATTTAAACCCTTGGTGATAGATTCTAAATGTGACAAAGGGAATTCATTATACAGTATTTCCTTTTCTATTCAGATGACTCACAGTAGATTATCTTGTTCTGTGTGGAAAAAAAAGTGGTGGACTTAATAACAATGTGAATGGTTTTCAGTGAAACCAGTATGAGTACAACCAACATAAAATAATCCTGAAAACTAGCCGATTGTGCAACATCATTGAGATAATATCCATTCTAATTAAACGTGCTGTACTTGATGATAAAATGTGCCTGAGTAATGAGAGGCTGTTATATTCTTATTCCATTATTGTGATGCTGCTATATTCCCCCTCTCTGCACTGCTTGCAAAGTTTGTTGTCAAAGTAAAAATGTGTTCATTTCAGTTTCCTCACACATAACGATAAATTGACCTCCCCCCGCCCTCTCAAAATGGAGGGGCTATGAGAGTTGGTGCTTTTTGGGGCGCTGTATACACATTTACATCCATCTATTTTCTTGACTGTTTTCCTCCTATTTAAGGGTCACAGCAGTGTGTGGAGCCTATTTTAGCTGACTGAGATCAAAAGTCGGTCATCCCATAGTGGTATCGGACAATGGAACTAAATCCGAATTGAGCACTTAGAATGTGCACTTCCAGCCTGAGTGACATGCAACTTAATCGTCAGAAGGGATGGGGAAGACAGTGAATGTAAATGTGGAGTGAAGTCAGAGGAAAAATAAGATGAACACCTAAGAAACAAATGTCGTTTCGGCCTAACAATGAAGTGTATTGGCTAAGATACAATTCCTTGTCGATTGCAGCCAGAGATGCATTTCTCCCTCTGACCAGTGACTATTCAAGTCACATCATTCTTGGTTCACCCTTTCTTTAGTCCACATCGCTACTTTGTCTGTCTGCAGTATAGAGGTTGAAAGTGCCACACTGCTCGGGAGCTCTTTGTCATGCTTATGAAAGCTCACAAGTGAACCAGAAACTGCGGTGCCATCGTGCCACTGGATCCAAAACAAATGCCGCAAAAGTCACTGAGAACATGAACGGCTGAACAGAAACATGAAAATCACCATCATTCCTCCTAAAAATAAATAAATAAATAAATAAAGGTTGTGGTAAACATAGCTGCATAATCCAAAAGTTTTGTTGAGAACGAAATAAGGGTGGTGTTGATGAATAATTAATCAGGTTGCACTGATGACATTTAAAAAGCCTGGCCAAAAATAGATGAAAATGCACAACAAATTGACAATGAAGTCTTGAACACATGAGAGTACAAGTGGAGGGGAATTGGGGGCTGGGGAGGCAGCTGCTTAGCGGGACAAACTGATTGGAGTCTGTGCACTCCCGTGCTGTCAGATCAAACCGCCTTTTCAGGCATGAAAGACACCTGCAGCAGCAGTGTCTCTAGTGATAAAGATGCCACTCTTACTGCTTTCCCTCCCTTTTTTTAATTACAAAATTTATAAGCAGCTTAACCATATGGACAGGGGTTTTCTTTACCAGTCACGGGTGTGGGGGTGTCAGGGTTTCAATGCAGCTGTTGGCGACGATAACATTATTCAACTTGTTTACTTATTTTTATTTCCCCCCCCCCCCCCCATGTATTCAATTTGATTTCCTCTTAATTATTTGTACCCAGTGCATAGCCAGTCCCCCCCCCCCCCCATTGACAAAATGCCCGGGATAACGCAGATTGAATAGAGCATTCTGTAAAGAATAATACTCTGGATAAACATGATTTACAAATGTAACTTGTCTTGTCTCACCTAGCATGCATAGTTATAATCTGGATTATACCAGGCATTGGAATTGCAATTTGCAACGTAAATGGCATTGATGACATGATGCTGAATCTGTAAATGGTCAGATATGTACTTACTTTTTTTTTTTCAATGCAGCGGTGGTCTTCAAGCACTGGAGATCCTACAATAAAGTCCTTCAATGCCGAGGTCTTCTTAATGTTTGTCTCAGTGGAGTTCTCAATTACTTTTCTTGCCAGCCAGCTGCCACTTTTACGTATTCATTATAATCACACTGGTCTTGGAGGTTCATTCATTTCTAGCCTTCTACTTTGGTTCCACATTTTTTATCTTGATTTCACAATATCTTTCCGTTACTGGGCCGGTGGATCTACAAGAATTCCAGTGTGCCTCAACCAGTTGTGTCAAAATCATTTCAGGTCAGGGGCCGCATGGGGGAAAATCTACTCTAAAGAAGGCTGGACTGAAGAAATCATGGTATATAATTTAAAAACAATTGGCTTCAATAATACGAGGATTTTCCTTAAATGCAGGCCGCCCTGGTCCCTTTTCCCCACAAAAAGCAGGGGTCAACTTTAAATCCATCCATCTATTTTCTAATTTGCTTTATCCTTACAAGGGTCACGGCGTGCTGGAGCCTATCCCATTCGTCTTCAGGCAGAAGGCGCGGGACACCCTGAACTGGTTGCCAGCCAATCACAGTGCAAACATAGACAAACATTGACACTCACAATCATATCTAGGGACAATTTGGAGTGTTCAATCAGTCTGCCATGCATGTTTTTGGAACGTGGGAGGAAACCGGAGTACCCGGAGAAAACCCATACAGGCACAGGGAAAACATACAAACTCCACATAGGGAGGCTAGAGCCGGAATCGAACCCTGCACCTCTGAACTGTGAGGCGGACATGCTAACCATGACCGTGTCACCCTCAACTGTCAATGTATTGTTTAAAAAATAACTGCGATGATAAGTAGCAGCCCAGCTCACAGGTGTTAGTGCCAAGCATCAAACGCAATGCATGTGCATTGAAAATGGGTCATAACTTGCTCATTTCACAACCGATTCTCATGAAAGATTACTTTCATGTCAACGCTAAAGTGGGTGCGATCAATACAGAGAATGCATCATTGATTGTTATTTTTTTTTTGTTGTTGTTGTTTTTGGGGGGATTTTTCGTGCCATCCCCGAAAATGGAACGTGCCGACACTTTGCTAGTATGAGCTTTAACGTCCAGGCCTGTCATATACCTCCGTACCTATTTCGCATATCTATATGTTCCCAGAATGCATTGTGATGTGCAATGCATTTCCTTAATGAAGTTCTCAGGACAATAATCTTTGTCATGTGTTTGTGTTACCAGTAGTGGAATGTGTGTATTATTTAATACATTCATGTTTGATTTATGCTGCATTATGTTTTACTATTTTGTATAAAATGGTGACATCCAGGTCCATGGCTTGTACAACTAATATTGCTCTTCTTGGAATTGCTTGAAAAGATGAAAAAGTTCTGTCTTGCGAGTGAAAGGTCTCCAGAATGACCATATCAACATTTCACATCTATGACTTTTTATACTTTACCAAATCACATGTATGTCTGACACACCTGGCTTAAACACCAAATCAAACTCAGCTCTGAAGATATTTATCAACTGCAGAAAATATCTTGTGTTGGTTCCCCCTAATAATAGGAATTAGTCTTAATATGTAGCATCAGCAAGATGAAATGACACAAGGGAAAATATAGTCAACCGAGAGATCATTTTGTGTCAGTACCTGCAGCCAGTGTTCATTCACACAGCAGTAATCATTGTCCTCCCATTTGTCGGGGTGTGATTTGTTAAATGTCACCGGTCCACTCCAATCTAGCCTGAGAAGAGAAAGCTGTCGTTTTGATGTGTGTCAATCCTCGCTGTTTTAACAATCTCCCATTGTTTAATTTATGATGATGATCAATCCACTTAGTTCTCGCAAATGAGTACCGGTAGTTAGGAATGATCCATTAATCACTTGGCCATTAGACACAGTAATGTTTGCTCAATGGCAATATTGATCAAAATGTTAAAAACCGGAGCAATTGAAATGCCTACCATGCAGTCATGTGACTCCAGTTAATGGTCGGGCACACTGCCATGTAAAACTACAAAATACGGCAAACTTTTTTGACAGAGGCTTCATCTGCTGGATCTTGAGAGTGACTACTCTAAATGGCCTTAGTGGACATTTTCCAAATGTCCGAAATGGTAAACCTTTGTAAATGAACAACAGCCAATCACATGAGCAAGATTGACTGGGCAAGTGTCTCTCATCGCATTTAATGCCTCCATCACTTTTTACTTAAATGTACGAAGTTTGGACAAGTTAGTCAATGCTTAAATAAGTTGGCATAGCATAAATAACACTTCAAGTTATGACCAAGTCAACACTAAGACTTGGGAAAGTTGAGATCAAGTCAAGAAAGTGACAGAGCAAATCTGAGACTGGCTCAAGAATGACACGATGCCGTCATCAAGACCGAGTGAAGGTTGTTATATAACGTTTGTATAAGATGTACATCATTTTTATCATTTTTGTTCATTCATTTTATTTTTTCAAACAAATGTATGGAAAGTTATGGAAAATCGTATTCATGAATAAAATGGTCCAATGAGGAGCCGACAAGAAATGAAAAAAAAATGTATTAAATTCCATTCGAGATATCAGTGGGAAAATATCTTAATTCATGCACGTGAGAAATATTCAGGGAGGGTCATTCCAGAATTGGAGAACATTTTGGCTTCAAAATCTTTGAAAAATAAACTCTAATTTTTCTGATTTCCTGCGACATATTCATCAATAATTGTTCATAAACTATCAAAGGCTTGATTAGCTCAATTTACTGTCATCACAAAAACAAAGTTGTAGGTAACAAGGTTGCAAATCCGGATGAATGTTAGCTTTCTCTCAGGAGTAGAAGCTGACTTTTTAGCCAATTGTTGCTACTGACCAAAAGGACAAATTTGCTGATGTAAATAAGCCATGAACAAAAAAGAATTGTCATAATAATACTAATTATTGAAAATCCTATATTTATTAAAACAAATATTCCCACAAGATACAGCAATCAAACAAATATCAACAAAGTGAAATTAAAATTTCGATTTTTTTATTTGAGATTCAATTTGGTCACTGGAGGGGCAGCGACGAGAGAAAAATTAGTACTCCAGACTTATTTGGTAGTTTTAAAATTATTTTGAAGGATTCTTTTCTCTTTGTTTTGTTTTTTTAGATCTGTTCACAGGACAAATACACTTAATTAGAACCTGCTTGTTTTAGTATCTTACACGTGAATTATAAAAAAATTGGTGATGGGTGGTGTAAAATGGCCTCAGATTCCAGAATGACCCGGGAGATGAGTCATCAACTCATTTGAATCATAATGAATTTAAAAGTGACAGAACTTCCCTTTGTGATGCCGAGTGGTGATGCGGATATATATTCTTGTCCCAGTGTTCAGAGCCCTAAATTAGAGTGCAAGGGAGGTTGTTTTGTTTTTCGAATGGAGGTGGGCAATAATTACATTTGGTCTCATTAGTCGTTCCCCCTTGACTCTGCATGGTCATCAAGATAATGTATGTGGTCCTTCCTGTTTGAGCAAGAATGGATTTGTGTTGCATTAGCTGATGAAGCATGTAAATGACATTATGTCCCCAATGTGATCTTAATGTCACTGATCCTGCGATGGAGCAGCCATGAGGAGAGTCGCTCACTTGTTATTATACCTTTTCACTGCTGAAGCTATCGTCAATAAGAGTAATGAGGCAACAATTGGCTTTTTACCAGTCCGTAAATGATAATAACGTATTAGTGGCAGTATATTCGGAAATAATTAAAATGCATGCATTATACATTTACTGTGTGTTACTTTTTACCCCAACTTCAGGTTTCATTTTCTCCAAATACTTCTCTTTTTCAGATTTTAGATTTTTTTTTAGTTTTATATTAAAAAACAAATGTTGCTTAATTGCATCCTGTGCTAGCGGCATGTTGGTCGACGAGTTAGCATGTCCGCCTCACAGTGCAGAGGTGCAGGGTTCCGGCCTTCCTGTGTGGAGTTTTCAGGTTCTCCCCATACCTGCGTGGGTTTTCTCCGGGTCCTCCGGTTTCCTCCCACATTCCAAAAACATGCATGGCGGGCTGATAGAACACTCTAAATTGTCCCTGGGTGTGATTGTGAGAGCGATTTGGTTGTTTGTCGATGTGTGCCCTGCAACTGGCTGGCATCCAGGTCAGGGTGCGTTCCCTGCCTCTTGCCCGAAGATAGATTGGAAACACTCCAGCATGCCCACAACTCTCGTGAGGATAAGCGGATTAGAAAACAGATGGATGGATGGATGCATCGTGATCAAGTGTCCAGTGTATTGCTAAAATTCAACCTATGAAGCAAGGAAGAAATAATTGTGTCTCAATTTCACTTTCTGTTGTGCAGATGAGGCAGACAGAAGAGGCAAGTGAAAATACAATGTGCATTTTGGACAGGAGGCTTGCTAGGTCTCTCGATTTTGATAGGTGCACTGGCATAGGTGTTGGGAGAGTGTAGGAGGGCAACAATCCAGCAGCAGCACTGAGATCTTCTCACTTTGGCAAGGAAGAACAGAGGCAGTACCACCAGAACCCGATAAATTCAGCTCCCACAGGAACCTTATACGTATGTTTCTACCAACACTTTCAGAAAGGGACACCACGAGGGCTTCTCTTCTGCTGACTGCAAAAACATTATGAGTTATCCTAAGGGAATTCGCAGATGATGAAACAGTCTGTCATCTCATTTATTCATGTGATTTTTAACAGGATTATGAATGCACTAATAGGTTGATGATTTGGGGTTCCATTGATAATCGTAACAATATTTTTCACTCAGGGAATTGCATGACATTATACTGAAACAGTAAGACTTGTGAAATGTTTTTTATTCAATATCAGTTTTTAGTCATGTCGACACCAGAATTGCACCATTGATGCCTTGATTTATTCAGGGATGTAAAGTTTCATTTTGTGGACTGTAGCTCATAAATGGAATTTGAAATTGAAATCAGGTGAAAATATGCAAGCGCAACAAGTGAACAATTTTTCAAAATATAAATTGTAACAAAATGTGACCTTATTTTTTTGAAATATTTCTCATGACAAAATTATATAATCAGAAGTTTCTGAGAGGTGTTCATGAAAAGGATGTCTGTACATTTGTCAAAACGCCACGTGTATTTTTCAATTCTGCTTGCCGCCCGGTACAGCATGGTACAATAAATCATTTTATTGCATATGAACATTAGATCCCCATTTTTTTCCGTTTTGTATTCACAATTCATAAAACATAAGACTCACACAAGACACTGGAACTGGACACAGTTGTTTAGCCGCGGTGGAGATCTGAGTTCTATCGTGCAGCTCAAATGTTTGTCAAGTATGAAGCTGCTGATCCACTGAACTTGTATCATTCCCCACCTAAGCATTTTTATAACTTCTACATCAGTGACTAAACACCATCCAGAAAGGAAATGTTCTCGACTTGTGCTCAGACAAGTATTTCATTTGCTTTCAGTGTTTTACTGGCGTTATACCCCGGGGTGGAAAATAACTGTGACTAAGTGACTACTCCAGCTATCGACTGCATGAGTGCCCTTTCATTCCTTTTGCCCTCACTTCAATCTTCAATGTGGGCCCTTTTCTGCATTTGTTCCTCACATTCCCATTCTCTTGTACACAAGCCTCATTCTGATTTAAAAACAAATCATATTGGATTTCTCACAAGCCACTGTTTCTTCGACACTGAATAGCTTTAAAAATAAACGTTTGATGTGGATTTGTGCAGGAGATGTCAACTGACATTTGACACATGAAGGTGGTGAAAAAGGCAACCGGAAGTGTATGCACAATTATAGGGACTGTTGATTGGGCTGAACATGAGCACTTAACTTAGTCATAGGTCCACCCATCCATTCATTTTCTAATCTGCTTCCATACCTGTCAACTTCTACATTTTCCCCGTATTTAATAAGTTTTTTTATCATTTCAAATCATGTACGGCGTATTATAACTTTTATACGGAAAAAAAAAAAAAACAATTGTGAACCGATCTCACAAAGACCATTTTGGCTCAAATCCAGATCGTCTCACCTGCTGGTAGCCAACGACAATCCCATCATCGATCACTACTATTGTCACGGCAAACCAGCAAAAGTAATCCTCAATCGTATATTTTTTTTCATCGCTGCATATGGTCGGATTGATGAAGCATGATGTGCGCATGCGCGGTAAGCCGTTCTATGGGTTTTTGTTGCTTTGTAAGGGAATCGTAATCATTTATAAGGGCAGGTATTAGCCGAGGTTGACAGGTATGTGCTTTTCCTCAAGAGGGTCACGGGCGTGCTGGAACCTATCCCAGTTGTCTTTGGGCAGTACGCGGGGTACACCCTGAACTGGCAGTGGCAGGGCACACAAAGACGAACAACCATTCGCGCTCACACTCACACCCAGGGACAATTTGGAGTCTTCTATTAGCCTGTCAAGCATTTTTTTTTAGAATGTGAGAGGAAACCGGCGTACCTGTAGAAAACCCACACAGGCGTTGGGAGAACATACAAACGCCACACAGGACGGCTGGAGCCGGAATCGAACCCCGCACCTCTGCACTGTGAGGCGGATGTGCTAACCCGTTTGTCCAACTTGCCGGCATGTAATAGGTCACTATGTAAAAATTATGTCAGCACTCAATTCCCACAACAAATAAACTACAACTAAATGTGCATGTTGAAGAGGCATCCTGCTGGGATAGAGGGGGCATATACTTTGAGAAACGTACATTATTCTGCTCCAGTTGTCCCGCACCTCTCCTGTTAGCATGTGCTCGACAGTTACAAAATTCAGACATGCAGCTATGATACAATCCGTATGTGTCATTTTATAATCCGAGTTTCAACATAGACTGAAAGCTTTTAGGAAAAATACCTATGCCGATGGCCCTCCCGTCTGAAATCTGCTTGCTTCCGATTTCTAAATGGTCCTCAACCCCTGTAGGATTTCTAAATGTTTTTTGTGCATCTTGGTAATTTGTTGCGCTGTAGACGTAGGAATTACAAACCGGGAGGGGGGGATGGTTTAAATTTGTGACTGTCAAAGAAAGTGCACTCACACTTAGTTACCAAGTAAACAGGCTTTTGGGGAGTAACGGAATTCATCTCCTTGTGTTACATATTCAGAATACCCCCCCCCCCCCAAAAAAATAAACAGTAACTGTATTCCGTCACAGTTACAGAAAAAAAAAATCTGATTCTGACATATTTATTAAAAAGGGGATTATTTCTGAAGATTACATTTTCCACACGGACAGATTGGGGCCGTTGGTTATTTGAGCATTTACCACTTGACAAGTCACAACTATCATGCAGCTCAATGGGCCTCCCGTGACTCCTGTCACTTGGTGCGGTGCTGTGAAGAACAAACAGATGTACATTTTCAGTTGGGGAGGCGGGGAACTGGCTAAATCGTGTCCTCCTCACGGAGGAAAGAAGGAAGTGGTGACCGGTATTCACTGTTTGGAACGTACCCGTGGACCACGTGTTCAATGTTCAATAACAAGAAAACTCTGAGCTGTGTCCTGCAATGTCCTGGTCAAGCTATGCTGCTAGCCCGCTGCACCAAATTACCTTTCACCTTGAATCACAAATCACCCAAAGAGCAAATCCAAGTTACATTGCTTAAGTATTATGGTACTTGATTACATTATTAACAACATTTTTTAACAGGTAACTAGTTACACCATACATTTGAAAATGTAACCCTCCCAACCCTGCACGCAAAGAAACGTGATGTGCTAGAAAACAACACGAGACATTTTTTTGTTTTTAAATCAGCATCAAAAATACGTTGAGGGACACATACGGCCATCTCTGATTAAAATGTTCTTTTGACCCATATAATCTTACCACCAGCATCATCAACATCATATAGCTGTCCCAACAAACCCAATCACGGAAGAGAGTTACACAGTTTAGTTACACAGTAATTTGCTCCTAAAATATAGGACGGTGCAAGTAAACTTTTCACCTTCTCCCGCCTGTGTGATCTGTAAATTTGCAGATGCTTTTAAAATGATTATTCGTGTCTATTTTGTTGTTGCTGACAAGCTTCTGCTCCACACTTCAGTCCGTTGAACAGTGATCTTGTGAAAATGAGTGGGAAGTGAATTTACAATGTGCGCCCCTAAACGTTCTACTTCAACTCTAAAATTTAAGGTTAGGGGCCAACATCGCATTAACATCGCAACTACAATGTGCTTCATGACGAGCTCATAATACACAGAATAGTAGTGAACTTCGCCAACACGAGGCTGTGTGAGTGCAAGCAAATGCAAAAAGACTTGAACTTGGAGAAAGCTGTCAATATGGCTCTGCAATTTGAAGAGGACAAAAAAGCAACGAGCCACTCAGAGAAGCAAAGATAACGTGATGCGAATGATTGTGAGCTCTGTGGATAGGAGCTCTGAGGGCAATATTAAAACAGTGAATGCACACCGATACTTTACAGTCTCAAAGCAACAGCACACCCAATGCACAGAACTATGTTAGGGTGGTTCTGTTTGTGTCCAACAGGTGGCACTGTAGGGCTCCTCCTGCAGTGGCACACCTGTTGGTCATTGTTTCATTAGTGTGTGGTTAAAAGGACTCCCTGCCTGAACAGACAGTATCGGATCATTGTGTGTCTCTGTGTACATGCCATGTTTTGTTTTCTGTCTTAGGTTTTTGCTACTTTAATTTCTTGTGTTTTTTTCTGGATTTTACTTGAGTGAGTTTTTTGAGTTAGTTTCTCCAATGTATTCCTCTTTACATTTTGTTAAATACATTTTGGTGAATCCACCCTGCAGACGAAGTCGGAACTAATGTTTCACAAGGTTTATTTTGTGATCACACAAAATACACAATATTGTCTTGCAAATAAAACATTGGCTTGGCTCTGTTAAAAGACATTTCATCATTTTGGCCACAAATAATGGCATGTAAGTGATAATATAATGTTCTCCCTGCAGCTGCTGAACTTGAGATATGATTGATAACTTTGGTAAAGCTATATCTTCTCTTTACTTGCCCGCGAGAGAGACTTTGTCTTCCCATTATAATTAGCAGCAAGGCTCCCTCTGTCTGGAAGCCAGCAAGTAAGGGCACTCAGGGATGATTGAGTCAATATGTCTTCTCTTCACTTTTAATACACAAGTGTAGCCTGATGGACAAGTGTTTACAGCATGTCTTCATTCCCAAAATTTCCATCCCTCCTCACAGTGCCTTCATCACGTACTCAAGGACTGCGAAAAGCAAATTAATTGGAACAGTTTGCTACATTCGTAGTATTAATGCAAACGTTGCGATAAGGAGACCGAAGGAGAGATTTCTCGGTGTGAAGAGGGAAAACTTGCAGATAGTTGGGAGTTAGAGCAGAAGATGCAGAAGACTTCAAGAGATGGAAAGGGATTAATTGCCATGGCAACACCTGGCTAGGGTTAAACCGAAAGGAAAAGAAGGATAACGTAAGTGTTTTCTGTGCCACAGAGGTGGAGGAGCTCTAAATGTATTTGAGTGTACAACAATTTTGTCCAATTATGAAACAAAATGAACACTTTCTTAAGAACTACTACATATCGTTATGTTTTCTTCATTAGACTCCATATTTAATTGCGTCTTCTCTGCTCCATTCTGCCATGATAAGATAGATAATGTGATAATAAAGAGCAATAAGGGCCATTGGCAAGGAAATGCAATAATCGCTGGCGCTTTACAGTCTATCTGTTCCCTCTTGAGATTGCAGAACATCAAGATTAAATGTGTCGGTCTCCAGCGGGAAGTGGTTAACATTGAATGCATCTTTCTAAAGAAAATGATGAGGCCACCAGGAGGGAAAATTGAATGGTACGCGGGTTTGAAAAGTGAAAAAGATGCAATTAAAATTTGATGATAGATTTAGAAAAGACACGTGTATGCAATGCAGGGCTGAAGACCACAATAGATAGAACCAAGGAAGAGAAAAACAATGAAAGGATGAGGGCAGCAATTACTGCTCTTGACGCCTCGACTGAATGAACGTTGTCAATCTGTCAAGTTGACTGGCTTGCTCAATTGGGGTTTTTTCCCCTTTGCTTTTCGATCGGCACTTGTCATAGTTTTTCTTTTACTTCTGTCCTCTACATTCTTAATGCTGTATACAGGATACCAGGACCAAACAATGGCACCCTGTTGTAACATGGTTTGAAAAACAATTTTAAAAAATGAGAACATTAGTCACACAATCATTTGAAGGCTACAGTACTGTACAATTATCACATCTGTGGTCTCTCTTCCTTGATATGTAAACTGATCAGCAACAAACATTGTCATTATTTAACTCCAAACGATGCAAATTGGTGTTAAAATGCAATACATCTGAAGTTAAGATTGCCATACAGTAGCTTGCTACCTGCAAACAAAGAGACACATGTCTGTTTTCAACACGTCACTAAGCAGAGATCGGTAACGTATGACCTTAATAAACATGAAGTTGTAAGCTGAGCTAAAATATTGTCACAAACTGACTTTTGTGAATCAGACTTCATATTCACAGTAAACACCACAGTATCACAACACACCTGTCAGTCATGTTTAAATCTAGTCGGTCACAAGAAAAATGGTTAGAGTAGAACAAAAAAGTGCTATCTTCAGAGATGTGGATCAAATTCACGTGCAAATTCTCACACGTCTTGGAAGAAGAGTAAAACAATGGCAGTGACAAACACTTCTGCCGAAAACCTGCTGGCTCTACTGTTGCCATGGCTACGGACAGATGCCTTGATGAGTGTGAGTAATTTTACTCAACCTCCTGTGAATAACACCCACCACCAAACGGATCTGATCAATCACGTCCACGTTGTGTCAACAACAGCAATGCAATATTGCATCGGCCAGAGTGGGTGGCAAACAATGGCCAACAGACCTAGCGGCCAGTTTGGTCAAATAAGAAAAGGTACAATTCCTCTGAGCACTGCATATAAGTTGACATATTTTCTTCTGTTTTGTTTTAATGAGGTACTGTATCAAGTAGATATGTTCAAGTTTATTGAATATAGGTCATGCAGACACAATAAAACGGTTTACAGGCTGTTTTGACTTCCGGCCATTTGATCATAGACACTTTCAGAAATATATGCTTTGTTTTTCGAATTGAGATTTGATCAATTGCAGTACTCAACCGTCTATCCGACGCTTTCTTCCAGTATTTAATTGTTTAGTGTTTCTACTGAAGCAGTGACTGTTTTTCAGGATCATTTACTCAACATGCAAACCGGCATTTGATTATCATTGGCCTATAGATGTCTCCACTGACCACTGAAAAATAAAATAAAATAAAAAACCCCGACATCAACTGAGGACAAACTCATATGTTCAGAGGATGTGCATACCTTTGTCATGCCATAATACACTGTGCTGAAGTAATATTTATGCTTAAAATGCTTCACTAGCCTTTTCTAGAGATGGGCCGAATGCGACCTGGGTACCCTTCCCTCATCGTCCCTCCATCCTTATTATATATAATAGTCAGCCTCCCTGGTAAAGTCTATTCAACGGTGCTGGATAGTATGTCCCGTCGGGAAGTTGAGTCTCAGATTCAAAAGGAACAATGTGGTTTTCGTCCCGGCCGTAGAACAGTGGACCAGCTCTATACCCAGAGCAGTGTCCTTGCGGGTGCCACCAGTCCTAATGGACTTTGTGGACTTGGACTCCTCCGGGAGTTCCATGGGGGGTGCTTCGGGAGTATGGGGTACCAAAACCCTTGCTGTCTGGTCCCTATCCACCAATATCAGATTTAGGTCCGTGTTGCAGGCAGTAAGATGTATTCATTCACCAAGGCTTCCCTTTATCGCTGATTCTGTTCATAACCTTTATGGACAAAATTTCAATTGCAGCCCGGGCGTTGAGGGTGTCCAGTTTGGTGGCTTCAGTATTGCATATCTGCTTTTTGCAGATGACGTGGTGCTGTTGGCTTCTTCAAGCCGGGATCTCCAACACTCACTGGAACAGTTCGTAGCTGGGTGTGAAGAGGTTGGGATGAAAATCAGCACCTCAAAATCATAAACGGTACCAGTGTTTGCATTGTCAAATGAAAACTTCTACAACATCCTAGACAATCACAATGTCCCATGCCTGGTGAGCTATTTTTTGAGCAGGCCTGTGTGTTACTCGTGTGGTCTTTTGGGGGTTGCCGGGTGCCGACGGGCACCCCAATGGTGACTCCTGCCTTTCCACCTTATTGGAAAGCTTCACCAACAGCATTAAACGGACAGTTAATAATGTGAAGTCTATTCCTATTGTGTTAACATTGCTAATGTAAATTACACCACAAATGGTTGTTATAGTCAACATTAATATAACAACTAACAATTCGCTAATTCGCTTGTTAACAAGCTCACCTGGTCACCCCCTCGTCCCATCTGCCCCTCTGTTGTTCTGCCAGCAGCGAGTCTTGGCAAGTTAACTTTTCCTAACTACAGTACAATACCATGGAACAAACAACAGTTCACCCTGTTGGTTTTAATAAGTCTGAATATACCTGTATATTCAGCCTTCTTGGTTGACTCTCGACGAAGGCGGACGCTTTTGCTTTCTGCTCCTGTCCCCGCAGCCCCACCCCCACCCTTCCCTGCTCGCCACTCAGTCCATGTGCTGTCTTTGTCTGACTTTTCCTAGCCTCCTGTCGTATTTTCATCCTAAAAACAAACATGGAATTGGTTGGCTGGTCTCTCGATGCCATCGACAAAATTTTCTCGATGAGAAGAGCAGGCAGTGGGAAGCCTACTTGCCCCTTGGGGACTTTTGCTGCTGGGTACACCCTAGATCCTTGGAGGAAGCGGAGAATGGTGTGCCTGTCAACACTGTCCGTTGAGGATGTGGATGACATCTACATTATCGGCCTTCCGATAACAGGTATGCTGCTGTTTGGTGTTAGCAGTTTCCTGATCTATCGCAAAATTCAACCGACGGGAGCGGCTCTATTGGAAGTGAAGAGGCTGCCGGTCTAAGGATGGCATAGTGCGGATGTCCAACACTCAGACTCAGACTGTGCTCAATCACAAACTGTTGCGGTTTTGGAGCGTCTCTGCAAGATGGTCAAGAACTTGGAGAAACTGGAATCCGTGCTCAAATATTGACAGAAATCACGGATTTGGCTGATCGACGCCACTAAAGAGACATAAGCCACGGACTCAAGGCTGTCTTAAATTCTTGGGCAGCCTGCTACCAAAACAACATCTGCTATCTCGACCTTCCCCTGATGAAAGTATGCACGGAAGCTAGTCCCCCACCATCACCCCCTCATTCATACATTCCCTTGTTTCACCGTCTTCATTGTTTATGTCTTGTGACCTGTTGTAACTGTCATATGCTTGTGCAGGAGTTTTTTGCCTAACTCAAATTATCGTCAAAATGAGGGTAGTTCGAGCGTGGGTTTTTTTCTCCCGCTCTCCCTCCGTTGTGGTTTCTTTCTGACTTCCGGGTTGAGTGAACGCTGGCGCGTTTTGGCTGCCGCTGCTCAACCCGTATTGTTTTGTGTTTTTTGTTATTGTAAAGTGTCCTTGGGTGTCTTGAAAGGCGCTTATAAATAAAATGTATTATTATTATTATTATTATTATTATTATTATTATATTTCTTACTTTATTTTGGTAAAAGTGAAACAGGACGATGTTTGGTCTGTGAGGAGTTCCCGGTCCCGCCCTCTTGAATTTGCATTTGGTCAAAAGCATGAGCATATGCAGTAGCTGAGGATATCATTGGATTGACAAACCTCGATCTCATTGGATTAGCATGAATGAAACCTATTCACCTCAATTTTCTTGAAATCGTGCTGAGCTAACAAAACACAAATTATTCAATAAAAAATACATTATTGATGAATACAATTCAAACATGTCGCTGATGGTGTAGTGTGAACACTTGCCTGACTTGGGTGTGGGCAGCGTGGGATCGTTTTCCATTCAGTGATGGTGTGGATGTGGATGTGAATCGTTGTTTGTCTCTATATGTGCCCTGCGATTAGCTGGCAACCAGTTCAGGGTGTAGTCCGCCTTGCGCCCGAAGTCAGGTGGAAGAAGTTTGAGTACCCCCTCCCCGCCACCTATGATGCTGCTCAGGATAAGCGATGTTGAGGATTAAAATGGACAATTCAAACATATTGATTTTTTGTTGATCAAACACACCCCAAGTTTAGTTTTGGAGTGCATCCATATTACAGCATTTGCAGTCCTTTTTTCCGTGGCATGTGTTTTGTCAACATTATCATCTATACATTAAACAGAATGGAGTTGTTCCCACTACCGGTTGTCATCTAAAAGTTTCACCCCTCACCACGTCTCTTTCTGTTTTGTCAAACTTAAACGTATGACAATAAAGCAATACAGTGGGGGTTGGGTCAGGGTAGGGTGGGGTGTTGGGTTCTCTAAATTTGAGAAACTCTCTTGTGGTACTACAAAGTTACATTTGATTGTGTTTGTATGTGTACATATATGATATATGACATATTTTGAGCATAGAGTTGCAACATTTAAAATCCTACTGCTTGAATTGAAGCTGAAATATTCCCACTGGTTAGTTTTGAGCATTCAGCCTAATTTCTTGCGTTACGATGGGTACCCCCGGGTTCCACTGAGAGTACACCTGCTTTGGCTTCACAAATAAATATACAGCAGAGTAAACTTAGAAATCAAAAGGGAATGATATAATGAGGAGTCCAACCTTTTCATTGACATCTTAAAGGTTAACAAGCAGACAATAAAGCCAAGGACTAAACTGGTCTCATTAACAGAGCAACAAACGTATGCACTTCGGGGTTGGCCTGCACACATTGTGAAGCAGAGTCGGTGCTGATCGATCTTGCAGTTAGATGGTGTAACTTGTTACATTTTCGATTGATATTCTGTTTAAATTTACTGTTAGTGTCAAAATGCCATCCCAGATTCAAGTTTACTTTTTATTTTTCCAGGGACGTAAATCATAGAAAAGAAAAAACACATCTGGAACGTCTTAAATGAGAATTTTTGTACATATTAGAATAGAAGGGAAAGTTCAACAAAACCATAAAATATAATATTGAATTACCCTGCAGACATAAAAGCTTATTACGATGCTCGAACACAAAGACACATTATAGTGATAATTGAGAGACCTAATAACAAACAGTACAGTGTGTGTAATATTAGGTCATATACCCGTATCGGAACCTTGAATGAGTTGGACTGTGCGGCTGGCGGGAGACTATTATAAAGGACGGTGTGTACCACCTTGCATGTATTCCTGTATTGAGCCTCCAGATGTGACTCAATTCCAAAAGAAGTTACACAGTAGCATGCATGAATTAATTTGAAGGGGTTTGGGGGAGTCGTTGCCCGCAAAGAAATTGCGTAATTTACATGCATATAATTTGCCTCCTTGCGAACTGCAAAAAATTATAAATTGATGAAGTCAAATTTTGCGAACTGCAAAAAAATATAAATTGTTGAAGTCAAATTGATTCACTCGGTTTTCCTGTTTTGGAATTCATTGTTCATGCAGCATGCATCTTACAGTCATGTCAGTCAATCCATCCTTCACTACCCATTGGTGCGGAGACTGTTGAGAGAGTGAAATCAATTAACGTACCGCTCCCATTTTCCCCAAAGCTCTTGACCTTGTTGCTTTTGAGTATTTACCATGAATATGAAATTCATGATGCAGATTACATTCTTGATTACAGAACTGCTTTCTTCCTCTTGCAATGAGAGAAGCAGGTAGATGTAATCGGGGTCTTTGGCAAAGGAGTCCTTATTTAGTTTGTGAGTGAAGATGGCAGCAGGGAAATGAAAGACCCAGTCTCATTTCCTGTAGGCTCCAGCCTCTATGAGCTATCAAAGCACAAAATGTTCCTCTAGTGATACAAATCGCTCAGCCGCTGTACGCCAACTATAAACCAAAGACAAAATTAATTTTTTTCTCTTTTCCTCTTGCAGTGGGAACCAACATGAAGGTTTGCAATGAAGGTGCCAAAATAGTATACATGGGGCAATGAATGAATCAATTTGTGGTCATCATAGATTCATTGGTAGCCAGAGATGTAGGTTTAATTAACCATTACATTGCATCAAATACATGTTACCATCAGTCTGCAACACTCTCATAATGCAAGTGTGAGGTACTCAGACCACAGAGCGCACATTAAAATAAAATTAATGGTGGACCTCCAAACAAAGAATGCTTTTCCTCTTGTGCCTTGTATGAGGCGTCAAGGTCAAGGAGCTTCAGCGGGATGTCACCGTTTCTTTACTCCTTTTACCCATGCAAGTCTTGATCACTTTAAAGAGTAGCTTCCAAGGCACAGGGGGAGTTGCACCAGAAACACATGACAGAAAACAACTTTCAAACTGGAAACTGAACATTACTTTTGGTATGGTATTGTGGGCATCCATTCTTATGTGGACCTTGGCGATGGTGTTTTCTTTTTGGCTCTTGGTGCTTTTTTTATATATATATATATATATATGTGTGTGTGTGTGTGTGTGTGCCTGCCCTAACAGTGATATAGAATGTGTCATCTGTTACATTTTTTTGTAATTAAAGCAAATATAGTAACAAGAATGTGTACTAATCATGACTTTGTTTCCATTTGTTTTACAAAATCAGGTCCTTGTGCAATTACATTTAATCGCTTTGTGGTAGTTTTTCTGATTGTGCGTGTGTGTCTCCAGCAATGTCGTTTGTTTCGTCAAGCGTTGCTTCCTCAAGTATTCCCCTTTAAGTCGTAATAAAGGTGAAGCTTTCCACTGTAGTCATGATCAATGATGTAAGGATCAGTAAAGTCATAGTCAGAGAGTGACCCGTGTCACAGACTGAAGTAAATTATTCCCAAATCAAA
This sequence comes from Hippocampus guttulatus, assembly GCF_054856545.1. NCBI lineage: Eukaryota > Metazoa > Chordata > Actinopteri > Syngnathiformes > Syngnathidae > Hippocampus > Hippocampus guttulatus. The sequence goes on along the minus strand of NC_141264.1, from coordinate 8,587,207 downwards.
TTATATTGGTCTTGTACCAAGGTTGCGATGAAATAAGATAAATGATAGCCACTCCAACTCACTGACCAGGTTAAAAAAAATAAAAATTGAAGCGGGAAGGAAAGGGGATCATTTTGGCCATTTTTTGGCATTACTGTCGCCAAAAAAGGGTTTAGATGAAACAGATAAAGTTAAAATCAAAATATAGCAGTCTCCTCCAGAAGCCTACCTAAGATTATTATTATGTTTTTTTTTAAAGCGAGGGGAAGATATAATGAACTACAACTACAATTAGAATTAAAATGAAATTGTGAAGCAGACATGCAAGCAACATCTTTCACCGTATTGCCAGGCACTACAAGTGTACAAAGAATTATATATGAAAAGTTCAAAAACAACCCTCATCTATGGTCCGAGCTATGGGTCGTAACCGAAAGAACGAGATCACGGATACAAGCGGCCGATATGAGTTTTCTCCGCAGGGTGTCCGGGCTTTCCCTTAGAGATAAGGCGAGAAGCTCGGTCATCCGGGAGGGGCTCAGAGTAGAGCCGCTTCTCCTCCACATCGAGAGGAGCCAGATGAGGTGGCTTGGGCATCTGATTCGGATGCCTCCTGAACGCCTCCCTGGTGAGGTGTTCCGGGCATGTCCCACCGGGAGGATCCCCCGGGGAGAGCTGGAAGAAGTAGCTAGGGAGAGGGAAGTCTGGGCTTCCCTGCTAAAGCTGCTGCCCCCGCGACCCGGCCCCGGATAAGCGGGAGAAGATGGATGCATGGATGGATGGATGGACATCTTGACTTATACAGTATAGCACTTTCACAACAGCTGCAGCTGTAACAAAGTGCTTTACAAAACAATTAACAGAAAGTAAAATAATAAACACAACACAAAACATGAAAACACTCTTAACCTCATACGCTTTGTTGTTTGAAGCACGTTGAAAATAGCTATCACATAAGGCTTTTCGCCGCGATATAGCACAACATGCTATATACGTACAGTGTACAACGTACAATGTAAGCATAATCTACAGTGTACATTACGCATACCGCTTCATTTGCCTCTCATAAAGCATCACTTACAATGTAAATGGACCTCAGTCAATATAAATCATAATGCTGAATTTGCCCTGACAATCAAACGTTTACTGAACCCAATGAGATTAATGTATTCTACTAATCTTTATGAATACAGTACATCACATTAAGGGTCCTCCAAGATTTTTTTTTCTCGCCCAGAACCGTATTGAAGAGATTGAAAAGCAGACAACTCCTTTTTCTGCGAGTTGATTCTTTGATTTTTTTTTCTGTTTCCATGTTAAAGCAAAAAATGTGTATTTATTTGGATTCTAAGTTAGTATCTGTTCAACTCAACTCAGTCATTAAGAAGCTAATTATAGGGGGGTGGGGGGAGGGAATCAAACGTCTACTGAAAATATCTTTCAAAGAGGTGTTGATGTCATTTAATCGCACAACCAGACAACCTGAAAAATATGATTCAGTTCAAAAACAGACAAGTCTAAAATAACTTATAAATTGACAGTGAAATGGTATTATGCTTTGGGAATAAAAATGAGTAGCAGGTGAGTGAACTACAACTACAATCTGTTGAATAAACCCTTGACCCTAATTTCTCCCTTTCAAAGGGAGGACAAGTCACATTGATTGCAGTCGGTTATCTGTTACTGCAATCTTCAAGATCATGGCGACCTGCTTGATTGTGACCAACATCAGCAAAGGTTTCCTCTCAGGATCTGCAGACTTGATACGGTATCAACGCCATCCGGTGGCGCCTCTTTAAATTATTATGTCAATGGTCACTTCTCCGTGCGTGACCATCCTCATTACGCTTTTGTCATGGACTCCAACCACTGTGCTCCCTCATGTAACGTGGTAAAAATGAGTTACTGATTTATGCTCCCAGTTAAACAAGTACCTGTGGAAATATACAAGTCTTCGCCCCTTATGCTATCCAACAGCACATGTCCATGGCGAGCTGCCTCCTCAACTCGCATCGCTACACATTACAATGGTCCAATCGAGTCAGACTTACTCATGCGCTTTGGTTTTCTCAACGTGAGATTTCTTGTGCTCCTTCCTTCTGATCAGGATGTTTTAATGCACTGGACAGTATCTGTCCATTAGCTCCTGAATCGGTTGGTCCAGGCCCGCTGAATATTGTGACATGTAGAAGATAATAGAGATTGTCTCACAATAGAGACATTACCAATTACAGCAGCAAAATTGTGAAGGGCAGAAGTAGAGAACAAAAAGTATATAAATACATATAAATTCTAAAATATAAATAAAAGCATATTAAAAATGGGTGAGTGGGGGTGAGTCCGGGTTTTGTCCAGAATTAGGATAAGGTATAGTGAACTTGTATATCCACATATTGCCATTCATGCAACAGAATAAATCATGGATTTCTGCGAGTATATTCCCTTTACATCAATTTAAAAGGTCCATATTTCAAACTCTGTATGTAAAATAAATTCATTTGAGGATTCATACTTTTTGTGACGTTTTTGTTTGGAGGTACAGTATGTCGTGAGACTTTTCAAATGTAAAATGAAATGCAATGAAGAAAGAAAAAAGCATGGCTCAATAAAGGTCGGGAAATACTGTCTTACTCCGTCATATCTGATTACTGTATTTACAAACAATTAGCAATTTCTTGTCAAAACAAACGATCATTGTTGTCTGATGCTTTTCTTCCACTGGGTCATTTCACAAAGTTATCACGTCCACTAGTATTTTTCCTCTTTTGTCTTTTTGATTAACTCACACAATGGATTGATTTCATTGCAAAATGATGTCTTCATTGGATTGAGTTGTTTTATTTTTTCAATTTGGAGCTTTGCTCACAGCGGGGTGACGCATTGGGATACCTTTTTTTTTAATCTACAGTTATTGGGTTACACAATATTTACATATACCTATTTTAATGATCATGAAATCTACCTTCCCATCAGGCTTTTGTTTGAATTTGTTCCGCTGTGTTATTAATGCTACTGGTGAATTATAAATTAGCCGTGCACCTCAACAGGGTATCAGCTGTGTATGTCTATTAATGCTTTAGAGGGGGTGTGAGGGCAGTGGTTACAACAAGCCAGAACTTGTGTTGCGGGTCTGATTCAATTTAGTGACAGAGAATTCTATTACATTACCCCAGAGCATTACTGTTCTCACTCATTTCCACTAACATTCAATTTACTTTTCTATAAATGTGTTATCTCATTGTGACACAACAGCACAAAGTAGAATTACTGGATACTGTGGGGATGTACCAACACAAGCAGATTAGGTGATGCACATGCCATTCAAATTAAAAGAAGAAATCTCTTATTTAATATAGATATTTTTTTACAATATCTGGATTTCCTACAATACTTTCAATTTGTTCCCATTACCTGAATCCTGTATACGTGTTGTTGAAAACTGACCTTTTTAAATCCTGACGAGCAATGCTGCTTACCATGGAGTAATGTGTATTTCACTTCTATAAGAATCTGTTCACCATTTTTCCAATTTGCTCAGCAGCTGCACAATTGACAATACGCTTGCCAACTGTCACAGATCCATCTTGCTAAATTTCAAAGTGATTGTGAGCAGCCAAAGGCTGTCATGGAAATAGTTTAATTGTGAAGTTTGCCTGCCATATGGTATTCATAGATTTGTGTCCATAGCTACATCTGTGATATAACTGAAAACAATCAATGTATCAATTTCCTGTACAGTAGCGTTTATCTTCATTAGGGTCACAGTAAGCTGAAACCTATCCCAGCTGACTTTGGGTGAAAGGCGAGGTACACGTTGGACTGGCTGCCAGACAATCACACTGCACATATCAACAAGTCTTCACACTTATCAGGGCCACCCCTGAACAAACTGGGGCCTCAAGCAAGACTGTATTTTGCGCCCTCCCCCCTACCACACGACACCCCACCTCTTGCCATTGCAAATGTATCATCGAAAGAAAATGACCACACCACAAAATGGCATTTGACACGCGTTAACAGTTAAGAGGTATAATAATAAAATATAGACCTGAATTAAATAGATATTTAATGTAGAATAAAAATAAGTTTAAAAAAATGTAAAGTGCACATGCAAGTGTGTTTTTTACATCGGACCACCTCTGCATTTTTGGATGCAATGTCATATCAATTGGCCCATTGTATGGAAAATGTGCAATGTCATAACTCATACAAAGCACTTAAAGCGCTCTTGTGTCATTGATAATCGGAGATAAGTCCAAATCAGCTTCAGTTTTGAAAAGCATCGTTCAGCAAAGGCAATTGAAACTGAGAGAATTACTGCAATGCGGAGGGCAATCCAGATATTTGGAAATGGTATATCTTAATAACAACAATAATAATAACAATACAAAAACTACTGCAATTGCTATAACACAACTGTCTATGATAGACTATAATGCAAATACTAGCCTACTACTACTACTACAACTACACCAGCAGTGAGGAATGTCATCAGGTTGAAGAAGTAGTCCTATTGGGCCTATTTGGCCTGTGGAACGCCAGCGGCAGCTAATGGGTACCGGTTAGCCAAGCAGAATGCAGCTTTGGGTTTCACCGAGACAAAAACTCAATTGGGTCCACACAACAGAGCCACTAAAAGGAATGTTTACTGTTTATTAAGGTTGCTGGTGGCTTGCTCGCTGGTTCCTACACAACGCTGCGGACCAGCAGCGGTGTCATCCAATATGTCAGCGGCTCGCTTGGTGTGGGTCTACAAAGCAGAGACACTTCAGGGGAAATTAACCATTTATTAAACACAGCTGTATATGTTATTCCGATTGTGGGTCATACTGCACACTGTATGTGACTATAAACACTGGAGAAGCTATTGTGAGAAGGTACTGTTTGAGTGACAGGCAAGACTTGAGCAGAAGCGCTCACAGCCTATTTCGAGGACACACTCACAGCGCCTGAAAGCTGAGAGAAAGTCTGGATTTTTCACCATTTTGGAGTCAAATTTGACAGTTCACACTCTTTTAAAAAGTATATTATTGACTTAATAACTTTTGGCTCTGCATATTTGGTTTAGTTGTAACCTGAAAGTAATTGACAAATTGCCAATTGCATTGCTTTAACATTAAGGCACTTGTATTACATACAGTAATCCAGCTGCATTATTTATTATTATGATTCATTTTTTTATTTTCTTTAACAGGTAAGAAATAATTGAATTGGAATAAAATTTTAAAGTACCGGTAACCCTCCCAACAAAAGAAAATGGGGTTCATGACAATATACAGAAATGCAACATAAACTCAAGAGGAAAAAATTACAATTTAAACATTAAGCCTCTGAGCTAGGCTGAGGTAATATAAATATCTATCCCTCCGATCTCTATACCTAGTTTTCTCATTTGAGTGTGCTGAGTCCCATCCCATCTTACTTCGGGCGAGAGGTACCGATATGCCCTCAACTGGTCGGCAGTCAATTTTGAGAGGATTTAATGGACAAATTTCAAAACTCTGAACTAAAATTCAGCACTCTATTGTGAAAAATACAGCAATCAAACACAAATAACAGTGCTGAAATTATATATAATTAACATTTTATATATTATTGGCCACATTGCATAATTGCCTGAGTCACGGTTAGGTGTTTCTCTTCTTTTAGTGAAAATGATACTTGTCAGAAGTGCAGCTTTTGCAGGCAAGGATTAATCACATAGAGCAGAGGGTCCAAACCGCGGAAAGATATTGTTTAGCTGTGCCATCTGGACAGACGTAGCTCATAGCTGGTGAGGAGCAAGATACTGTAGCTTAGTGCCTCCCATTCACCTGGTAGTCCTCGAGCAGCCTGAAATGCAGGAAGGATCGGTGACTATTTGACAAGGACACATGTGTGGCTGGCAGTTCCTCCAGCTCCTTGATCAGATGTGCTGAAAGTCATTTCCCCACTGAGCCAGATGCGATAGCATCAACATCAAGCATTGTCACGATTGCTCAGTTGCATCCAAATCAATACCGTGAAACAAATGTATACCATGCATCACATATGCCACATATACCACACAGCTCTAAGTGGAAGGACTTGCTTTTTAGACTGGTTTTATGCACATTCAAATCCTGACAATGTGTCGAACAACAACAAACATATGCTTTTCAGCAGCACCTATGCAAGTATTTGTCCAAGTAAATCCCAATCCATCAAAAAATCCACACTCGTCCTTTTGGGGCTTGGTCTGGCACCCGGGGCAAGTTACTGAGTACTGGCAAGGTGACTTTCTCCCATAAGGGAGCGGAACCAGTCCCGCGAATAAAGCCTAAAGTGCTAATCTCTAGTTTTCTCTAAGTATTTCTTTTGATCTCTTCCACATTCACGGTGCCTTGTTATCATACATTATTACCACTGCATTCATTACAATTCAGGATGAATCCTAGCCCGGTGCTTCAACATCGATAAAGTGTTTTGAGCTTGGAATCAAATTAAACAAAACCTGATCACATCCATATCAACAACAATCAAAGGTGGTATCACCACAGGTGCATTTGTCTCCTGCTTTCACTAACATGGCAGACCAGGAAGGTCTTTCATGACCAATGCAAATCTCACAACGCAAGTAGGTTCTCCTCTGTCTCCAAAGCTTTGAAATGTGCTTACTGTTGAAGCTATTTTAGACCATTTGCCTGCTTGGTTGTCTTCCTCTATTTATCTCACAACACTATAAGTACAGTAAAGCTGAGCTTCTACCTTAACACACTCTCCCATGTAACATATTTAGAGCTTTCGGCTTTCTGCCTCATTCCTCACTGCCCTGATGAATGCTCACACATACACAAAGAGTGTGTGTGTGGCCTTGGCCATGTGTCTTGTTGGTTGCATAAATAGTGTTTTACGAATGGCTTGGGTTCATCAGCCAGTATAAGGCATTTATACACAGGCAGCCCTGAATTAGACTATGTGAAGTAACAGTGACACCCACAGGACAAGAAAAACGCATTCCCACCTTCTTTACAGAACCTGTATCCTAATCCCTGATCGCCTGAATGCAAAATTGGGAGGAGGGAAAAACACTCAAATATTAATGGCGCCTTTTAAAAAACACTGTCTGAATATGTCAGGTAAAAACATGAGAATTACAAATGTCCTTTGAGAACTTGACCAATGGCTTTTTAGTTCACTTTCCAACTTGTATCTCGGAGTGGAGCCGACAGTTGGCTGGCAACCAGTCTGGGGTGCACCCCACCTATCGTTAAAAGTCAGCTGGGATACGCTCCAACTCAGCAGTGACCCTGGCAAGGACAAGTGGTGTACAAAAATGAATGGATGGATCACATCGTGGACTGCTCCACCGTGCACAAAGCTAGTACACTACAAACTTTTTTTATTCACAGACTTTGGTAGCAAGCTTAAAAGTCCGTAAAACAAAGTAATGCTAAATAGTGAAACATTCTTTCCCTTGTTTTACCTTGTCGTTAAAAATACTGTAAATAGAGTAACAAAAAAAAAGAAGGAAAAATAATTCTGTTAAATCACGTGATGTGTTCACTTGTAAATCAATGACGAATGTCTCGGCCCTTGAAATAAACAAGTAATATGTAGCTATTGCCAGAAGCGGGCATTCCGTCAGTACTGACGGAACTTCGGTCAGTCCATCATTGACGGACAGCCATTTTGCTGACGATTGACGAATGATGGGAATTTCTTTTTTTTTCTTTTCTTTTTATTGATGGACTAATCACTGACGTGGGGGATTTTTATCCGTAATCATCAGGAACCGAGTCAAGTACCGACGGGCCACTCAGTCCGTCACTGACGGACTCTCGTTTTGCTGCCAACTGACAGAAACACGCTCCACCTGTCTTGTCTGTTTGTTCGCGGGGCTGAATAAAAGCAGGGTTGCTACCAGTTGCGAAATTTATTGACCAACTGACGATTACACAATTGTTTTGCTCTTAATGAGGAATGAAAATAAAACGAATGGATTATTATTATTATTATTATCCATCCATTATCTAATCTGCTTATCCTCACGAGGCTCGCGGGCGTACGGAAGCCTATCCCAGCTGTCTTCGGGCAGGAAGCGGGGGACACCCTGTCCAATCACACAGTCACAGGGCAAACATTGATGAATAACCATCCACGCTCACAATCACACCTCTACACTGTGAGATGGACGTGATAACCAGTCGACATTGTGCCGCCTGTTAATATTATCATTATTATTATTATTATAAAATAAATCGTCCCTAGGGAGACAAAGAGAATACTGATGATGATTTTATAACCATGATGTACCACGGTGTTTTGGTTTTGGAAATAATTTCGTAAAAGGATTTTAACTCCATTTGTATGTTAATTTTCTTAAAAACTTCATTTTAGGTTGTTTTTTTTAATGCCTGTGGAAAATCAACTTCTCCACAGAATCAACACTTTTTCTCAGCTGATTCCTGCGGGGACTAATTAGAGAGGGGAAAAAATGCCTCTGTAAAAAAATTACTTTACCAATTTTACTGTGTAGAGCCCAAAGTTAAATTTCAGGTTCTATGCTTTTCATTATAATGGTCTTCACGTCATGACCGCAGTTCTTGTTTCTCCAGCTCTCACTTACAGGCCAATAACATGTGTTTTCCTATGTGCTTACTTCATCCGTCCATCCATTTTCCGAACCGCTTGATCCTCACTAGGGTCGCGGGGGGTGCTGGAGCCTATCCCAGCCGTCTTCGGGCAGTAGGCGGGGGACACCCTGAATCAGTTGCCAGCCAATCGCAGGGCACACAGAGACGAACAACCATCCACGCCCACACTCACACCGAGGGACAATTTAGAGCGCCCAATCAGCCTGCCATACATGTTTTTTGGAATGTGGGAGGAAACCGGAGCACCCGGAGAAAACCCACGCAGGCCCGGGGAGAACATGCAAACTCCACACAGGGAGGCCGGAGCTGGAATCGAACCCGGTACCTCTGCACTGTGAAGCCGACGTGCTAACCACTGGACTACCGGGCCGCCCGTGCTTACTTCAGTTAACTTCAATTGGAAATGCCCCAAAGGCAAAGAAAAAAACTTATGAAGAGAACTTTTAGATGTACACGTAGAGATTTGTTGACATCTCAAGTCGCTTCATGCCTTATTATCAAGTTTGTTTGACTTTTGAGACATATTTGTCCCGAAAACTTGTGTGTTCAACCACTTATATAACATAAAATCAGATTCTGTGTTTTGTGTATGAAAATGTTTCTCTTTCAAGTAACATTAGCATTTCTCTGTCATATTTACATTTATGGTCAAAATTGTGATTGTCAAAAATATTGAGTAAAATAGAGATTTTGTTAAATGTGTTAGGGTGGTTCTGTTTGTGACCAACAGGTGGCACTGTAGGGCTCCTCCTGCAGCGGCACAGCTGTTGGTCATTGTTTCATTAGTGTGTGGTTAAAAGGACTCCCTGCCTGAACAGACAGTATCGGATCATTGTGTGTCTCTGTGTACATGTCATGTTTTGTTTTCTGTCTTAGGTTTTTGCTACTTTGATTTCTTTTGGTTTTTCTGGACTTTAATTGAGTGAGTTTTTTTGAGTTAGTTTCTCCAATGTATTCCTGTTTACATTTTGGTAAATACATTTTGGTTAATCCACCCTGCAGACGAAGTCGGAACTAATGTTTCACAAGGTTTATTTTGTGATCACACAAAATACACGATATTGTCTTGCAAATAAAACATTGGCTTGGCACTGTTAAAAGACATTTCATCATTTTGGCCACAAATAATGGCATGTAAGTGATAATATAATGTTCTCCCTGCAGCTGCTGAATTTGAGATATGATTGATAACTTTGGTAAAGCTATATCTTCTCTTTACTTGCCCGCGAGGGAGTATTCCTGTTACATCTCCGGTGTATTCCTGTTTGCAATTTTGTTAAATACATCTTGGTCACTCCACCCTGCTCCTCCCTGCCTCCCTGCTTTTTGGGGTCCACCAACTACCACCTCGCAAAACGTGACAAAATGTTTGCCATCATTGTAGCTTCAAAGTTGCTGTGTGCAACATGGAAGTTTTGGGAGAGATCAGAAACATCATAGCAAATCAATCATGATTCACTCGAGTTTCCATCTGCCTGTGAAATGGACAAATGAGTGTGCCCTCCACCAGGGCCTCAAATCACCTCGGTGAGGGAACATACAGTCACCCCTACTGTCCTCAGAGCCCACGTTTAGATTCTGCTTGTACTAAATGTAACTACCGGTATTTCCGTAATATTCATCAATTACCCATCTGGCTTTGCCCAGTTTATTTTGTTCTGAATGTCATCCGAATGCCAAATGTTGATTGTACAATGTTCACGTCTTTGTTCTCCAGCTGCTGTCTACTTGGCAGTCCATCAAGCTTAAAGGGCTAAATTGTTGTTTATTGAATCGGGGTGATGAATATAGTATTGCGACAAGCCATGTCCCACTGTTTTTCAGTTGTACACAAGGTAGATTTCTTGCGTCCAGCAATTGGAGCCCATAATGTAAATAGAACCAATTATATCCAACCCTTTTTCACAGAAGCAAAAAAAAAAAAAAAAAAACATACATTTTTCCCACGTCATAACCAAAGCGGCTTCATTTTCATTAAATAGCATGCTGTAATTAATTTTTGGCAATAAATCCTTGAACATTTGGGATGTGACTGTTCAAAATGGACACTACTGTAGTCCTGATCGCGCAATAGAGCGACATGTTTTTTTTTTCTCTCAGACAGTCAACAAATAATGCTTGTAGCAATTTAAAAGGAATCATCACAGGATAATTCTATGGATAATAGTCTTGAGTCACTGATGGTGTCGTGGTACATTCGCCTGACTTCCATGCAGGCTGTGTAGGCTCAATTCTTATTCAATGATGGTGTGAATGTGGTGGTTAATACTAGTTGTCACTCTGTTCTCTGTCATTCACTGAGAACCAATCCAGGGAGTCTGTCTATTGCCTAGAGTTGGCTGGGAAAGGCCCTGACTCCCTATGGCACTGAACGGGACAAGTGGTATCAAAAATGGATGGATGGAAGGATGGATGGATGGACAATGATCCTGTCATTGACTGTAAGTGCTCACCGCTGCATTGCAGAATACAAATATTCTAACTGGGTTATACAGCACTATCCTTGGGTTTACATGTAGCATGTGAAAGTATTTAATAATGTGTCCATGATAAGGGTTTAATATTGACGGAATCTAATCTGTGTGGACAAACAGTGCTGTGAGCAGCTGATGCTAGTTGTAGTCTTACATCATTCCCTTTCTGTCACCTGCTTGCTACTGTTGGTGCCCCACTGCCAACACACCTGCAGACAACACAGGAGGCAAGTTGAGGCTTCCTGTGCCTCTTTTATCTAACTGTAAGGCTGTGGTTATGACCTCCACGTTTTCGCCACAACAGACAGAGGCACCTCCTGGAGGGAGAATGAGTCTGAGTGTTAGTGCTGCAGGACCCCCTCTAGTCTAGGGCATATTTGTTTGGGTAGAGTCACTTCTCATCCATACAAACACAATCAGCAGCAGGGAAAATAGCACTAAATATACTAGATTTAGTCATTCATTCATTCATTCATCTTCCGAACCGCTTCATCCTCACGAGGGTTGCGGCTAGATTTATTGAATGGGTAAATTTCTGGAAGAATTTCTCAGCAAGATGAGCTTTCGGAAAGCTTTTGTTTGTTCATTGGGGGTTTGCAGCAGGTTTAGCCCAAAACTAAATTAGCATAAATCTTTTTGGCGCAGATGAGAGATGGGTATAATATTCGAGTACGGACACTGTTTAGTCAGTCATTTGTTTAATGAAGAACAATGTGGTGTCTGAAATGGGAAGTTTAGCTATTGATGGCAAAACTTCAGCAAAATTATAGGCTGGTGTGGACAGAACATTCAGAGATATTCCCCATTATTAAGCAAAGAAATGTAGTCATACATAACAAGATGGGTATCCGCGGAGATGTACAATGCACTCCGTGTGCTCTTCAGGCTACCATGATTCATAGACTGACAATAGCAAAAGTGTCAGGCCTGTGAGCAATTTTTACTTTGAGCAACTGCAAGAAAATCTTGACACATTGTAAAGGTCTTGTCCTTTGGACTTGCTGTGCTTTTCCACCTCCCAATTAAAATTCAGTAACTGAGGGTGAGCATTGAATAGGCATCGCTTCAGAACCAGTGTGCACATGTTAACATACTCCCACTGTTTTCAAATGAAACGTAATCAGAATTAGTGCAGGTTGTCTTTAAGCAAACATGCTTTAATTGGAATAATTAATTGTCGATTTGCTGAAGAAGAAAAATACTGTGCGCTAATTAGATGATGTTGAATAATTATTTTATTGTAGAAGTCTCCTCTTTTGTGTCATAAGTTTTATGTCAATTAGTTTTTTGTCTGATCATGCACAGAAAGCATTTGTGGTCGGAGTCATTATTGTTCTTTAAATAGTCATAAATTTGATGTAAACATGTGTGGCTGTCGATCTTCTTTTATGACTCCCAGACTCATCCATTTCTTCTAATTAGGGAAAAATAAGTGCTGCAATGGGAACATCGCATTCCGGTTCATATATACGGCAAAGTAACACGCATTTTCAAAAGAAACGCGCACTGGTATTGCAGTACATGTGTACAGTCGCATAGCATGTCATGCAGGCTGGGCTGCAAGATCGCCTTCAAAATATAGTGTTAAAATCTTTCTAATGTTTATCTTTTTCAATGACTTTTTATTCTATGACCAATGAGTAAGCTACGTGTCAAGCGTGGGGTCCAGTGTTATTGGTAACGCACGCTCATTGAAATAGATCCATAAATAATTTCACATCGGGAATGAGATCCTGCCCCAACTGGAGAGCTTCAATTCTCTTGGGGTCTTGTTCATGAATGAGAGAAGAATACAGATCGACAGGCAGATTGAAGCAGCTTCTGGAAGGATGCGTACTCGGCATCGTTCTGTCGTAGTGAAGAAGCTGACCCAAATGTTGAAGCTCTCAATCTACTGCTTGAGCTACATTCCTACCCTCATCTATGGTCACAAATTTCCTTCATGTCAGTTCCCTTGTTGTGACAGAGTGAGAAGCTACATCATCCAGGAGGGAAGAAGAGGAGAGCTGCTCCTCCTCCACTCTTTGTTCAAATTGGGCTGAAAGCTCTCTGACTTGCCATTTTTTTAACCCCGTTTATACAAAACACCTGTGCCATCTCGAGGAGTTAAAAAAAAAGGTTCAATGAAGCAAATTTGAAGCTTCATTTTTCTATCACTAAATAGAACACAAAGAATCATCCACCCGTCCATTCGTTTTCTGATTCGCTTTATCCTCACAAGGGTCGCGGGGCGTGCTGGAGCCTATCCCAGCTATCTTCGGGCAGTAGGCGGGGGACACTCTGAACCGGTTGCCAGACGAACAACCATCCGCGCTCACACTCACACCTAGGGATAATTTTGAGTGTTCGATCAGCCTGTCATGCATGTTTTTGGAATGTGGGAAGAAACCAGAGTACCTGGAGAAAACCCACGTAGGCACCGGGGAGGACATGCAAATTCCACACAGGAAAACCGGAGCCGGAATCGAACCCTGCACCTCTGCACTGTGAGGCCGACAGGCTAACCAGTTGCCCGCCGGGCCGCCCACAAAGAACAATGTTTTTTTTTTGGTTTTTAGAATCATTCACAATCTGCCAAGCTGCTATTTGTTGCAAAATGAGCTGAGTTCACTGCCACCACACAGCGTTTGTATCGCAAATATTTGCATGCAAGTCAAAGCAACAAATTGGCCGAACGACGGCTCGCATTATCCATCCAGACATCCATTTTCTGATCAGCTTTATCCTCACAAAGGTCACAGGGCATGCTGGACCGGTTGCCAGCCACTCGCAGGGTACACAGAGACGAACAACCATCCGCGCTCACACTCACACAGAGGGACAATTTGGAGTGTTCAATCAGCCTGCCATGCATGTTTTTTTGGAATATGGGAGGAAACCGGAGTACCCAGAGAAAAACCGCTCAGGCACGGGGAGAACATGCAAACTCTACACAGGAAGGCCGGGGCCGGGGCCGGGATCGGCTCGTATTAAAAATAAATAAATTAATTAATCTCCCTCAATGTCTCAGGGCACCACTGCATCTCAACAATTGACAGAGCAAATGATGATATACAAAACTGTCATCCTCACAAGTTTGTTCATTGTAGATGCCCCTCAAAGTCAATATTACCAAATACTAGTTGCTAGTATAAGACCTGGGTTACATATATGTTTTGAGCTCTCATGTCATATGAGAACGAACATATGGGCTCCAGTGTTTCATTATCGCTTCAAGGTGTGATTTGACATTTTGGGTGTCTTCATGTGGCGCTGAGGGTCATTTGCAGCTGTGAGAGGGAACACAAGAAAGTGAATCAGAACACAAGCCCTCACTTTCACCAACTGAAAGATGCCAGAGGACAAGTGATTGATCCTGCTTTCTGAAATGCATTCGAAAAAATAGACATTCTCCATCTGGGTCACTGCGAGTACATCAACATAATAACGAATGTTGCCTCCAATGGACACTTAATGCTGACAACCTTGTGATTAAATGTGAGAGACCAAACCACTCAGTCCTTTTCCAGCTTTTCCCATCTTGTCGTCAGACACTCCACTGGTTCCGCTTGATTTAGAATGACGGCTTCCCTTCCTTGCATGGTAAATCTGTCCACCCTTTAGATCACAATATGTGGACAAACAGCTGAGAAAAACACTTTAGACGATTGTCTCATTGAGCGAATTTGGTGCGATCGTCAAACACAATTCTGGGGAAAGACAATCACATTAGTGGAAATCAGAGTTGACTTTGTGTGCAATTAAAATCAGGCTTCGGTTATTTCTGAGTGGGTCATTTATAATGTGGTGTTATTGAGATGCATTGCCAGGATATCATGCTCCTGTGGACACTCCATTAGGTATACCTGCCCAGTTTCATTAGATGCGAGAGGAGCTGGAACAAGCATTCTGCCTTTACAAAATTTGTAATATTGAGTGATAGGAAGCAATTTGAGGGTAATTATTGTGTCTGACCAGGGGGCAAACGGGAACAGGTTGCAAAAAATGTGTCAGTTCATGACCAGTGTGGTTTTAGGAACAAATGAGTCATGACAAAAGAGAGAAAAGCAAGACAATACCCACCCACCAAATACATCATCGTAAAACTGAGAAATTATCTTTGCAACTTCTGTAAAGCCAGAGTTTGTATTCTATTTTTGTAAAGTATGATTTTGTTGACACTGCTTTAGTTTTGGATCTTAGGGTGAGAAATAACAGTTGTGACTTGGGCGGTTTGTCTGCATGTGGGCAAGAGGTTTGTCTTGTGAGTATTCTCATTTTGTATTTGTGCGTTTGACTGTTAACAGCAAAAAGGAGCAACTTTTTTTTTTATGTGTGTTGTTTTTTGGAGTGTGAGAACCCACAGTTTACTAATCTGTTCCCACAGTTTAAGAATACAAACCCACAATTTAGTCCTCTGTTCCCTCAAGAATAACTTGGTATTTCTTTTTTATTCACTTTTTTGACAGTTTGGCACAGAGAACTTTTGAACAGTAACCATTCAATATGATACCACACTACCTTTTCTTCGTGATGTGTTCTTCGATTCTTACACCTGCTAAACTGTGGGTACGGATTAGTAAACTGGGTACAGATTGGCAAAGAATATTTTTTTTCTTATACCCTGGCACAAGAGTTGCTGGATAGACTTGCTCTCAACCCAAAGTAAAAAAAAAAAAAAAAAGACAGCTCGTAACTTGAAAAACACAAAATTGCTGCATTTGTAAATCAAAATACCACTGTGTGTATACTGTATATATATATATATATATATATATATATATATATATATATATATATATATATATATATATGGCGGCCCGGCACCCCCCGCGACCCTAGTGATATATATCTATATCTATTTATAGATATACAGTATATATATTTCTATAAAATATATAGGATATCTTTCCAATGTTCAAACCACAAGAATTGCTATGTTTTGGCCTGTAAAACCACAAACAACCAAACCTACCCCTAGAAAGCGTGATTGGTGTGGGGGGGGGGGGGCATTTTTGTGAAGTCTCCACTAATAGCCCCAACATCGAGCTTTATTCCAGTGAGTGAAAACCCCTAGTTTCACAGATTATCAGAATGAAAGACCTGACCCAGGGAGTCAAATCTTGAGCTCCACCATGGCAAAGCACAGAAAATAGATATGGCATTGCAGGAGCACAGCAGAGCCATGTCAACAAGTCTGGGGAGGGAAGAGGCCTAAGACAATTTACCAGATGGAAAACTGTTGTGCAGACTGGCAGACGAACGATATCACAGATGATGATTCATTTGTATTGAAAGACCTGAGCTGGTTGTAATCACCTCTGTCACTGTACTAATGGAATCTAAAGGCAGACAACACGCAGAAGAGACAAGCACGGTCAGAAATGCAGAATAACACCATGCAGATAAAAAGATCACAATGGGCCCAGATGGGGCCAGCTCGAAGCAGACTAGGAGGTGACTGTCAAAGGGCGTATACAATTTGGTACGCTTGTGTTCATTAAAAGGAGTTTCAAGCCATTTGAAGGAGCCAACATCATTAAATATTGAGAACCCCCACCCGACCAACCCCACTTTCCCATCCTGCTAATCCACTCCCCTGGGTTTGGTCATCACAAACGTGATCTTATCTTAACATACAATACAATACATGCTGATTTATATAGCGCTTTCACAACATGAAACTTATATCTTAACATGAAACGCTTCGTGAGTTACAGGGTTTACGAAACACCATTAAAAAGAAAGAAAGATGTGATCATTTGCTCCCAAGGAAATTTACAGCCCTAAGTGTTTAATTAGTAAGAGGCAATTCGATGCAATGTTGTCAGAGGAAACTCTTATGATGCAACATTTACATCAGAAAAGGGCACCTGAAGATAATTTCCTTTTAGCAGAGGAATAAGGTTGTTTTTCCTTTTTTATTGGCACTTGAACGGTAAAATGGCTCACGAGAGTCCACACGTCATATTAAAGTTGTTCCCCCTGTGAAGTCATTAAATAATTGGCAGGTTCACTTCATAAAAGAAATAAATAGGACTGCAAAGAGTCCCAACGATGGCATGTGCCAAATCAGCCAAAATAAACTCATCCCTTCAAAACAAATATGGACGCTTTCCACTGGCAGGACCATTTAAAATAATAAGCCCCTTGACATTCACACATTGGTTATTATTCACCGTGCCAACAATGTTTTGTTTTTCAACGCTGTATGGTTTAGTTTTAACTATCTTGGGTTTTAGCAGCGCAGACGACAAAATGTATTGTTGAGCCAAATGCCAACGAGGCCTAACTCTCTCCAAATAACTGATTTACTCATGCTGATGCAAAACGTCCAGCGATGATTTGTTCTGCGACAGAGACGGGGTGTTTGCACTCAAAGTCAAAAAGACACTTTCCAAAACACCATCTTTCACTCTCATTTTATGCTTGCAGCCGTACATTCATAATTAAAGCTGATAATCAAGGTGGGCGCTCACAGTGGGCTCTTCCATTATGTCAGCATCGCTGAGTGGCAATACAGGCTCCTGCCAAATAACTTCTGTGTCAATTGGCAGCGATGACCTTAGCCTGCTGCTTTGCCTCTCAACATCAAATCCCACGCATGCCGTTGATTGAACACGTCTGCCCGACATGCAACATGCATGAGCCAAGCATCTTTTCTTGCTTGGATGATCGGAGCGGTGTCAAGGTTATGTCTTTAAACAAAAATAGTACTTTGCATGGAACTCTGATTATTCATGAAAATGATAACCCGTAGTTAATATTATCTACAACTCAGCACATTAGGGCAGTACATTCAATGTTGTTCACAAGCTTAGAGAAGAGGCAAACCGATAACATTACTTGTTTGATTTGCAGCGTTGCTTAAAAAGACAACAAAGCCAATCATTCATCCATCCATCCATTTTCCAATCCGCTTATCCTCACAAGGGTCGCGGGGGTGCTGGAGCCCATCCCAGCCGTCTCCGGGCAGTAGGCGGGGGACACCCTGAACCGGTTGCCAGCCAATCGCAGGGCACACAGAGACGAACAACCATCCACGCTCATACTCACACCTAGGGACAATTTAGAGTGTTCAATCAGCCGGCCATGCATGTTTTTGGAATGTGGGAGGAAACCGAAGTACCTGGCGAAAACCCACGCAGGCACAGGGAGAACATCCAAACTCCACACAGGAAGGCCGGAGCCGGAATCGAACGCTGCACCTCTGCGCTGTGAGGCCCGACGCGCTCACCAGTCGACGACCGGGCCGACAATTAATAATAATAATGACAATTATAATTATTATTATTGTTCCGAAAAAGTAAATTTGATTGAAATGTTGACATCTAGCTGTTTTGCTGTTATCAAGAATCTCAAAGTAAAATGAATTGGTTCATAGAAGCAGTTGTTTTATGTTGTGTATTTGACATTCTTATTTTTACAACCCAAGATATACAGCTGTAGGAGAGGAGCATATTTCATCATAATGTTACTGGGCCAGTTAAAGTGCCCAGCACTCCAAAACAAGTAATTGCAAGGATCTTGCATGTATTATTGATTGTCATTTTTCCATCTAGTGCCTGGACAGTTGGAAGCCACTCATGCTGAACTGTTTCCTATGCTAAGGGACTCTTCTCATTTTAAAGCTAATCAAGAATGTTATTAATTAGAAGCCAAATATTGGATCCCTGCTGGGACCATCGGTTTCAGTGTATAGTCCATTGATCTATGATATTGACTGCAACGAGGAGCCCCCTAATCAGTCAGGGCAAAATCAATAGCTGTTGTAGGTTGAAGCTCTGCCCATGCCTCAGTGTACACATCTGTACTTAACTCCAAAGCGTCCAAACAGCCCCTCCGTTTGCCTCAGAACAAAGCAGCTCCAGCACGTCCCGTGACCCTTGTGAGGATAAGCAGATCAGAATCTGGATGGATGAATGGATATTACAATTAGGTGTAGTCGTAGTAGTAGAAGTCAAAGTTATGAGTGAAATTATAACACTGATTTAATCCACTGGAGACGTATTTTCTTTTTTTTTCTTTTTTTCGACAAAAGATGTTCATCACTACATGAAAAACCTGGTAAAACCACGCCAAAGTATTTCTCAATGCACAGTTGAACAGAATTCATCAAATAAAAGCATTGTTCTCTTTCCACAATCATTAGGACATTACAAGAGAATCAAGAGGTTTCACTTTGTGCATGTGCAAAGACCGAAACCCAACAAAGGAATGCACTCAATCTTTAGCCCCAAAGGCAACACAAACTGTAATAGCCTATATACTGGATGTAAGTGCATGGAAACACAATGCCCCAAACACAATGCGTTACTCGCTCTTTGTGGCAAGACCACATGCAAAGTTGAAGGCTTACCGTATATGAACAAAATTCACATACAAATGATTCTCCAGACTTGATGCTTGCACAAAGTTGAAATCATTTTGTGATTCTATAGACATGGAATACACACACACACACACACACACACACACTTATATATATATATATTTTTTTTTTTTTAACTTTGCCATGTTTAATATCCCAATGTTAAATAAGATTGTATCATTGTATCGCCAAAATTCATGCAAAATATATTTTATCAAGCAGACACTAATGAAATAGCCTGTCGCATAAAAACAATTACCGGTACGCAAAGCAATATTGATCATTTTCTTGAAACAGCCCAAACAAGCAAAGCTCCAAATGCGTTTTAATGCTGCCTGTTGACAGACCCAGAGTCTGAGTGCCACACGGATTAAATGGCAAAATACAAACGCAAAGGACCATCAAAAAGTTCTTGTTTTTTTGTGCATTGTTGAACTATTGTAGGAGCAGAAACAGGTGCAGGTGACACACGCTCACGTCCCTGAAGCATGTTCCCTTCCTTGTCTTTTCTCCTCTAACTGAAGAAAGTGGTGTGCAGGTTGTTTGTTTGTGGAGCCTACTCGACAAGAAAATTTGATTTTTGGAGAATCTGCACTTACCCTCAACCTATTTATTGATTTTAAAACGTGACCAAATTTGACTTTCATGTTTGAGGCTCATTTTTTCACCCTACTTGTAACATCTCAATCGACAGTGTAGCAGTGCTTTCTTGTACACGCTTGTTTTTGTGCTGTGTTGAGTGTCCCCTCCTCCAAACCCCCCAGTAGTCTGCTTCTTTTTCACACACAAACCACCACAGTTGTTGTTGTTGTTTTTTTTTCTTTTCTTTTTCTCAACCTGTCCTCTTCAGCTGCCAGGTCATGCAGAATGACAGATCTGTATCCCCTTGATGCCGGAACATTTTTTCCTCTGCAATGGTGTTATTATTATTATTATTTTTTTTTTTTTTGGTACTGCCACCGTGGACGTTGGCATTATGATAGATACATAGTGAAAACAGAACGAAGTTTAAACCGTACATCTTGATGAACCACTCGTTTCTTTTACAGGAAAGAGACAGGAAAAAACAACCCAATCAGGAGTCGGTTCTCATCGTTCACTTCCCAAAAAGCTGATAATTTGCGGCACACCATACAAGAGCTACTTCCTGTTTTACTTTTGATTGTTTTGTATTTATGGTCTAGAGTTTTTTTTCCAGGATATATTAATTGTGATTCAAACATGATGTTATTTTTCACGGGCAAAAGTTGAACTAGTTTTCTCTGCGGTGTCAGCATACGTCGTCTGTACAAGAAGGCAGACGCAGTTACTGCCCTATTTACTGTTTTTCATTTTATTGTTGTCGATTCATGGTGAGGTGTTTTTATATAAATATGTACTGTTGCGGGCGGCCCGGTGACCCCGTGGTGAGCGCGTCGACCTCACAGCCCAGTCGTCGACCTTCCAGCTCCGGCCTCCCTGGGTGGAGTTTGCATGTCCTCCCCGGGCCTGCGTGGGTTTTCTCCTGTTACTCCGGTTTCCTCCCACATTCCAAAAACATGCATGGCAGGCTGATTGAACACTCTAAATTGTCCATAGATGTGAGTGTGAGTGCGGATAGTTGTTCATCTGTGTGCCTTTCGATTGGCTGGCAATCAGTTCAGGTTGTCCCCCGCCTACTGCCCGGAGACGGCTGGGATGGGCTCCAGCACCCCGCGCAACCCTTGTGAGGATAAAGCGGATCGGAAAATGGATGGATGGATGGACTCTAGCAATTAGAATAACACTGAAGCCGAGTAACATCACACACTGGATTGGATTCAACTTTTGAGGTTGTGCATAGGTACGCAGGGTGATCCGAAACGATTGTGCCTTGTTTCAGATTTACAAAAGAAGGATTTGAACAGATGTCCTCTGTCAAAATCAGGGTAGCAACAGCCAGCTAGTGATGCATTACCAAGGACAGAAACAGGTGCCGCTGTAGATTGTAATGACTTTCTTCTATTAATTATGTACAGATCCATGCACCGCCTGAGGTGCGCCCACACGACATACACTGCACATTCCACAAAAGCCCATCTTTGGCTACACAGCAGGCTTCAACGGTGCCTCGACGTTTGATTTTTCTTCCCGTCACTGAATACCTACCGATGTAACAATTGTTAGAGAATAAAGACGAAACACGTGAATCTGACATCATGTAATATCCTCAAGCAACGAGGGAAAAGTCTTCTCTCCACAACTCCGCTCTGTAAGCATCAGTTTAGGCACACAGGTGCTGCACACTTTTCAAGCCCTAACGATTTTCCAGGCACTTGTGGTTTCAGTCTTTGTTTTTCACCGCTCGAGTGTTCTCTCAGCCACTCCGTCCACAAAAACATTATGATAATGAGAGAGCGTACATCTGCTTCCAGTTCAGTTTTTCTCTGGGTGTTTGGGCGTGCTACTTTCTTTTCAACCCTCAGCTGATCAGACAGATGGGTGGACAGACATTTTTCATCAGCTCATAATACAGCATCATAGGAGAATAATGTGTCCACACACTGTTCTGTGTGGTTCAATGGCCCATGCGCAATGTACAGATTTCAATCAGCAAGTGAATGAGATGTGCACCAATGGAATGCCTTCAAGAAGTAACTCCATTAAAATGTCTGTGGGTCTGTTTGGCTTTCTGGCAATTCTTAAAGCCTGCAATTAATTTTGATGCCAGAAATGAGCACAACCTTAAGGGATGAGCAGAAGGAAGACAGAAGAGGCTTTGTGTGTGGGTAAACACATAAGAAAAATAAGCGCAAATCAAGAAACAGTGAAACCAAGCGTTGTACATGTATTGAATGCAACAGAATCTAGGCTGCGCAGCAGTAAAAGGCTGCAGACTAATGCTGTATTCGCTTGATAAATACACTGGAAAAATGTCTTTTTTCCTGTCCCAAAAAATATTAGTTAAAACAAGATGAAATAATTGTTTTCCAAAGCAGTTGGAAACAATTAATTACGCTGGTCAACAGCAAGTTTTCATCAGAGATGGCTTTATGTGATTTTTTTTACTTTGATTTCTTTTGTGTCTTAGCTTTTTTTTTCTTGCATATTAGGTCTTTGAGATAGTTTAGTTTGTTGTTTTGAAGCTTGATCTATAAAACCTTGCACAATACAGACTTATTTTACCATGCATTGCAATTTATAGCTTCAAAAAATTCATATATATATATATATATATATATGTCGTATATAACATAATTGTGATCATATTACGCTGATAATGATGATGGTGATAACGATGATGAAAAATGGACATCAGCACAAAACAATTAATCTAATTTACTTGCATCTCTGAGTAAAAAAAATATTGACCAGTGTTAATTAAGATTACATTTAATGTCCATTTCAGATATTAATCGGCTAGATGCAAATTGCTCATTTACTATTAATAACGATGAGGACATGGTGATATGTAACAAATGAGCCTCCTCTTAAAGGCGATAAAACAGAAACGTCAGTTAGGGGATTGTGGCATTTTAATTTTGTCACATTTTATTTTGTGTGTTATAGCCTGCGTCTTGTGATGGCATTGAGTACAGGCGGCCCTAAATACGTCTGCTGTGCCCCAAGAGCTGACGACTAAATTTCTGTCATCATGCATTGCCTGTATAATTTAGGTCATTTTTTTCCGCTGTATTTTATTTTCATGCTGGTTGTGATTTGGCCCTCTGTTGCGGTAATCAGCATGTGTTAATTATTTAGCTGTTGCCTAATTAGAGCAATTTTTGTCTGACACACTTAATTTATGTGGCCCCTTGTGGAAAGTAAGGAAGTACAAGTATAACAAGCAGACCACTTGGTCTTTTAGGGATGTCATCATGGTTTTTTTTTCTTCTTCTTACAAGCATCTCTCAACATATTTAAACATTTGATGACTTTGAACTGCGTAGCAAAATCTGTCGCTGCTTTTCTGAGCTTCTTAGGTGCATTTGATCTGTGGCTATACCTCTGAAGTGGCTTGCTAAACGCATTCAGACAGTGCCGCCAAAGAGCAGCAGTCACACACAGTTAACCTCAAGATCTGGAAGTGTTTGTGAGTCAACGAAGCTTTACAAACTTACTGCCAGTGTCTGCTTTTGTCAAAGATAGGCTATAAAGAGTGATTAGGTCTAGCTTAGTGATCTTAAAATTCACAGTAAAGTGAGCTAAAGGTCTCAACGCTCTCGTCTCCTCACCCTGGCTGCAAGGTAAGTGCATTAAAATTGATCGGAAATAAATGGAAGTTATGAGGTTACAAATTTGCATGGCCACTTTAGTCAGTTGAGTGTATTAGTGGAAAGGTTCTGCTACGCGCAGCGGATATAAAAATGGCATGATCAAAGGAATGCTGAAAATAAATTCCAACATGTCCTGTTGGTACTGAAGTGTTTAGTTTTGTCATTTTGTTTGTCTAGCAACTGTACTTCAGTAATGATGAACCAAACTTTTAGATTAGGCTGATAACATTTTAATGACTTGTTGCTCCAGCACCACATTAAATGCAGCCAATTTAAAACACTGTGTGGCCAAATAAAGAGCAGCATTATGTAGACAAATAACCCAATTAACCATTGTTAGCCTATAAAGATGATACAAGCAAGGATTGATGGGATAACGAAGTTGCTTGTCCGATAGCCAATTATTATTGTTGTGGTCATCATCGTTTGGTTTGCAGCGCCAGTTACCGCAAATTAACGTCACTCGATTCGGTCTGAATTAACTTGTGGCAAAACAGAAAAGGCTTTACAACTGTGGTTGATTCTAATTACAATTTTATTCTAACGTCGGCGTATGAGTTTCAGTGTTTAATAGGTTATGAAGTTATGGGCGGGAACCATTATGTTGAAAATGATGATAACTAGTGAGTTATTTTAAAAGGTAATGAAAACAACATCTTTGTGTGCATGCATGCATGCATGTGTTTGTGTGTATGTGTGTGTTGTTTTGAAGCAGACACCTGCACCCAGGATGACTCTGCAGCCATTAAATCCAGTGAACTGCGAAGGTCTTCTGCAAACCGGTTGTTCTCTTCTACATCTTGATGGTGAAGTTCTCCTATTTGGCCAGAAAGGATGGCCAAAGCGCTCCTGTCCAACAGGTGTATTTGGCGTGCACTTGAAACATGGTGAGCTCAGGTTGAGAGCGATATCTTTCTCCAGTGACTCCCAATACCTTCCTCCCTTGCGCTGTCCTGCTGTTTGCCGCCTTGATCCACACGATGGACTTCCGGAAAGTTATCTCATCCATGGCGGCCGCACCCCCAACAATGACATCTCATCCAGTCTCTATGCACTGAGCATGGATAGTCGTGGTGGCAATCGCAAACTGACCCTGCGGTGTAAAGAGGAAGAATTGGTCGGAGAAGTGCCAAGTGCCAGATATGGCCACACAGTCAGTGTGGTTCAGAGCAGAGGGAAGACTGCCTTTGTAGTTTTTGGTGGAAGGTCCTACATGCCCGCAAAAGAGAGGACCTCAGAGAACTGGAATCGTGTCATTGACTGTCCTCCTCAAGTGTTCTTGTTTGACAGGCAGTTTGGTTGTTGTTCTGCTTATGCTTTTCCAGAGCTCACTGACGGACAGTCTTTCCATGTGGCCCTTGCGAGAGGGGACCATGTTTACATTCTCGGGGGTCACTTTCTGAAATGTGACGGCCGACCACCTCGGCTCTTTTGTCTGCACGTCGAGCTCCTCCAAGGTTGTCCATTATTGTCATGTGAGCTTCTCGATTTTGGTCTATCCATCTCAAGTGCTATCATCACTCGCACAGGCCCCGCTCACAACTATATTATCTTGGGAGGATATCAGTCAAAGTCTGAGAAAAGAATGGAGTGCAGCACTGTCATTCTGGATGAGAAGGGGATTCACATAGAACCTCTTGAACCGCCAAAATGGACCCCGGATATCATTCACAGTCAAACTTGGTATGGCGGTGCTGCAGGGGAACAAAGTATGTTGCTAGCTGTGCCAAGTGAGGGCAGATCGTGCCAAACAAATATGCAATACTTTTACTTCGTAAACTTCCAGAAAGTGGAAGACGCCAAAGAAGGCATACAAGCCCAGCAGGTTTGCAGCCAGGAGCTGACAGATTATGACAATTCTACTCCTCTAGAAGACTCAGATGAGCTCTATTTTGGTCGTGAGCCTCAAGAATTGGATGGGAGTAGTGAAGGTGAAGATAATAGCTACAATGAGAAAGATGAGGAAGATGAGTCACAATCAGGCTACTGGATCAAATGTTGCCGTAGTTGTCAGCTGGATCTCAATACATGGGAGCCGTATTACACCACTGAGCTCCAACGACCAGCCATGATCTTTTGCTCCACAGGAGAGGCCGGGCACTGGGTCCACGCTCAGTGCATGGCGCTGTCTGAGACACTGCTCCTAACACTCTCCCAGGGCAACAAAAAATACTTCTGCCTAGATCATGGCGGTCTTCCGATCCAGGGGATGACCCCACCTCAAAAGGTCATGCCACGAACACGTCCCCCTTTAAAAGTGAAACAGAGGAAACCCCAGACAGCTTTCAAGATGTCCAGAATCAAAAAAAGCGTTTTCAGAAGACTTTTTGATTGACACGTTTTATTGAGGTTGTGAAGTGACAGCCGAGAAAGATCTGTGTGTTAAATTTGTCTTTGTCATATAGAGCAGGAGTCACTGTCCATTTTGAAGATGACAGCTGCTTCGTGAGCGATGATTAGATGAAGCGCTTGCAGTTTGAAACACATTTCTGAAACTACAAATTACCTTTTATAACATAACTAAAATAAAAACAGATACATATCAATATGCAACACTTTTTTTTCTATAAATCTCTACGATTGTTCAAATTTTCAAACGATCACTTCTACAATATTCCAACTATTAACTATTTTCAGAACAGGTTTGCGGGCAGTTGTCCTTGGAGGGCCGCCGGCACCAATTTGGTGACCCCTGAAGGAGGGAGTAAAAATGAAAATAGGGTACAGACAAATACAAAACTGAAATATTAAAGTCACTGTACAAATTGAGTGTTAAAGCTAAGACATCTGTGTTAATGTCTATCAGTAAGAGTGTTTTCTTCTGCATTTATGATTATTCCAATAGAAATGAGTCTTTGCCGCTTGTTTTTCTCGGCAGCTTTTTAATGGCCCTTGTGTTGTGTTGTTGTTGTGAAGTGAAGTCAAAATTGTTTCCTTTGGTTCAAACAGAAAATCAATGCGCAAAATGAATTGTGACAAAACAGTTTATGTGTCCTCACAAATTTAAAAAAATTAAATCGAAACATAAACAAAATCTATTTTGCCTTTAACTTTCTGGACTGATTCAAATAGTAAAACCAGAAAATAATCTCAAATGGATGTTAATAATAAATTTACATACATTTGACCCAGTATTGTGTCATGAAACTCAATTTGAATCGTTTCTGTTTACTTTCTATGACACCCGGTGTGCAATTTAACTTATTGTGCAACTTAACTTTGTGTAAAAGGGATCTATGAAATTACAATCTCACACAGTGGTTTTGATTAGAAATTGTACATTTTCAGTACTGCTGGTGTTGATGTTGGATCGTAGGATTAACAAATTGGAAGACAGTTTGTTTGCTTGTTTGTTTTTCCAAGTGTTTGCGATTGTCATCGGTAGGTGAATGAGGAAACGGTGTAAAGCAGTGTAAAGGCCGGGGGGGGGGGGGGGGGGGGGTCAAACTCGTTTTTTGTCACGGGCCACTTTGGAGTTACGTCTTCCCTCGGAGGGCCGTTATGACAATAAAACAAAATAAATGTATTATCGTCTCATTGTATTATTACTGGTACACAACAAACTGATGGATAACTAGTTTATCAGTCATAATAGATTGTTCAATTATTGTTTGAGTGTAAACAGGGTAACAAAATGATTGCTAAATCTCAATGTTATTTATTACACCTGACAATTTGACATTTTGGTACATATTTTACCAAAAATCATAGAAGTTGACACTCATGATTTGCTTTTGTGGGTTACATAAAATGACGTGGCTGGCCAGATCTGGCCCCCGGGCCTTGACTTAGACACCTGTGACCTAAGGTATAAAAGTGCTCTATATAAGTGATAGTGTGTATGTTATTAAAAAATAAAAAGAAAGAAAATAAAGAAAATGACAACCCAGTGTATAATTTTGAGTTCTTGATTTCCCTCCTGAATTTGATCAATTCTAATGTTTTTCAGATGAACTGAAACATTTCTGCACTGTTGAAAGTACAAAAAAATTTGAAAAGAACTGCAGATTACACGTCAAATGGATTCATTCATAGATATAAAAGAAAAATCCAAAGAGTTACTCAGTGCATATTATCTAAATCAGAGGTGTCAAACTCAGTTCCTGGAGGGCCGCTGCCCTGCATGTTTTCCAAGTCTCCCTGTTGCAACACACCTGATTCAAATGAACAGGTTCAATGTCAGGCTTCCGCAGAGCTTGCTGATGATCTGATCATTTGAATCAGGTGTGTTGCAAAAGGGAGACTTGGAAAATGTGCAGGACAGCGGCCCTCCAGGATCGGAGTTTGACACCCCTGATCTAAATGGTTTGAAAAGAAACACAATGAAATCATTTTGACTATCTATGAAAGTGTACTGAAGAAGAAAAAAAAGAATCTTCAATTAAATATGGTTTAAAGATGTAGTGGAATGGAGAAATAATTACTTGGAAAATTAGTTTTGAATAATGTTGACTTTATTAAAAAAGAGAAAGAGGGGAAAAAAAACACTTTCAACTGTGAAAACCTGGTGTGCAAACTGACATGTAATTTAGTGGAGAAGGGAAAGAGAAAATGAGGAAAGCTAAGACAGAAATGCTTGTGAATCATCCATCACCGATTTACTTGGAAGTGCAATTTATTTTGGCAAAACACAACTTTGAGACACGCCGTCATAAAGTGCATTCTAAAAGATGATGTCTGTTGAGGCCGGTGACAGCCACGTTGTTGTATTGTTGCACTTATGACAGTAAAATGGAATCACACATCCAATAAAATAAGAAAACAAAATTGCTTGCCGCACCCACAAATGTCAAGGGCAGGAAGAGACAATGCAATCGATCAAAGAAATAAAGTTGCCAACAAACTCAGTTTACACAACGTCCCTCTGTCTTTCTTCCATCTTTGGGCCATTGTGATGAAGAAATGTCAAAAGAGGAAAAGGGCAGTTTTGTACCAAGCTAAAGAAAAATCCCCGCTCAAGACTGGGCTTGGTGTTTGGCTGTAAACTGCATTTTCATGATATATGAAAAAGGCCATTAGATGCTTTATTTTATGTGAAGGTGTCGAATAAGCATGATGTATCATCTGAGACGCACAAAATAAGAAAGATAAAATTCGGTTCAAAGTGACCTGGCATATATTCGGCCCTCAGGGGTGCCAGGATAAAGCAATAAATTAATCTTTTGCAGAGGGCAGTCATGAAACAAAGAGCATTAAACTCTGTGAGTGGGTTTCTCTCCATTCGAAATGGCCACAAATCCACAAATATGGTCAACTTAACACACTTTGCCCACAATGACTTCCACCATTTTCATCTGCTTCTGTAAATATTCACTTGATAAAGTCATAAAGATGTCACATCCTTGCAATACAATAAACGTAGCTATACTTCACATATTGGAGGGCGGGGAAATTACTTTTGTGTTGCAAAATGAGTCTGTGGTTTACCGTCTACATCAATTTACAACCCGTTCCTGCACAGTAACCATCCAAACAGCTAAGATACACAATTAACTAGTCCAACAGCCTTAACATCGTCCAACATTAATGAACAATAAATGAATGAATAAATAAACTTAAAATTGGCCATTGGTTGCTTGGTTATTACATGAACTACTAAAGACAAATAATTCCACTCATTGACATCATTTTTTTTTTTAGTAAATAGTGTGTTAGTTAACAACTTGGAACATTAAATAAATCAAAGCTTTAGGGTTAATTTCAAAATCAAAACTCAATGACCTCCTGGGACATACTTTTCCTCTGCTGGGTCATTGGTCGCCTGCAGGGTTTTCACAGAGTACTTATGAGCCTGCATGAACTTCTGCAAGTACTTTGACGTGTAGAGCCAGTGATGTTTCAGGACATCCTCCAGCTCAAAAGCTTTTGACTGACGTGCGTTCATCTTGCGGAAACGCCTGAACAGTTTGTTCGCCGACTCATTCCCCTCACTGGCCCAGGCACCGATAGATCCATCTCGCTCTATTATTTCGGGAACATGGGCCAGGGTCTTGTGCAGGTAGTTGGTTATTTTACCTTTGTAGCGGTATTTGAAGGTAGTGGAGATTAGGTCAGCGAAACTCTGGGAGTTAAAGGAGTAGCGGCAAAGTTGGTCAGGACACTCCTTGGCTGGGCAGGTGGAGCGCCACACAGGCTTCATCTGAAGGTACAGCCTCATCAGCTCCCTCAGGGCCTCCCTCCTCTCCTCCGAGGGGACCAGCTCACACACCACTTGCACCGCCTCAAGGGTCATTAGCTTACGGGCGTAGTTGCCATTCATCCTCATCACAGGTTTGAGCTTCAGCTTCTGCCTCAGTTCTTTATCTAGGGCTGCCCGCCAGCTGCGTCGTTCCTCCCGGCTGGGGTTTTCCTTTCGGTACACCTCCCCTATTTCGTCCTGGAAAATTTTGTAGAACTCTGTGGCATTTCCAATCTCACAATGCAACGCATCAAGTGTGGAATGGGTCTCTATGAAGGGCTTGGTAGAGACCCCTTTGACTCTGTACCGCAGTTCTTCTACAGACTCAGAAAATGGGTTGGTTCGCCAGATTTCATAACGTGCCAGGTTCTCCTCATGACTGCGTGTGACGGAGTGGAGCACCATATTTTTAGAGGCCTCCACTCGACTAGAATCACACAGTGTGCAGACGTAAGTGGATCCGGAGGCTTCCAAGCCCTCAAATTCACGTACCATCTTTTCATCGTATCCCGACCCTCTAAAGTGGAAGCGGAAAGATCGAGGCAGGCCAGCTATGGACAGGATAAGCCTGCTCTCCTTCATCGCATTACGCTCTGCAACCATGGGCGCCAAGACAGCTGTGAGTGACTCGTGGTCCGCTTCGTCCACAAACATCAGACAGAGGGGCTTACAGGACAATTCTGAGTTTGGCTTTGGCTCAGTGAAGATTGTAACCTCCTGCCCATTACCTTCATCTAGCAATACAGAAATAGACATTATGGTGAAAGAGAAGCGAACAGCTTTCTCAGGAACAGCTGGGCCTCCGCCGTGCTTTTCACTGACATCTCCCATGCCGTCACAAGATTCTTTGATCAGAACAATGAAGCCTAGGGTACAGGCACTGTCTTCCATCCCACTCTCTCTCATACCCTCCACTATGTCCTCCTCCAGATCCTTTATTGCTGACACCAGAGCCACATCGTAGCGGAATCGACGTGTGATGGTCTCAGGTGGTGAGTCATCCAAAGTCGAAGTCCATCCAGAGAGCCCATTTATGATCCTGACATTGCAAGATGCAGACACGTACTTGAGAGCTGGCTGCCATTCAAACTGGTGAAAGCCAGGGAGAAGGTCTTTCTCTGCAGCTCGCAAAGCGTGCAAAGGCTGAAAGATTTGGCGGCCGCTGGTGGCTTTGACAGTCCGGTACACTTTGTGATACTGGCTGCAGCTCAGGAAGGTGTTGACCCGGATAGCCAAACACACAGCAGGATGCAACGCAAAGCCTCTGCCTGTAGATAGAGACAAATTAAAAAGTTTCAGTCAAACACAGAAAGAGGCAAAATAAAACAAAGGATGAGAGAAAAGCGCACTCAGAGAATAATTCAGGACCAAACTGTGAAGCTCAAACTTCCAAAAGAGCCGGAGAGACGAACTTTTTCTCATTCAAATGTGGTGTCATTCCTACCACAGCACAGCAGGACCGTAAATGTATCATTGTCCAGAGCACACAAACCTTTGGATAACCAATGTAATATTTCCTTATTTGTAAATGTCATAATGGGCTGCAGGGGGAAACAATGTACGTAGTCGCTGAAAAGATGAGATGTATTGGCTACAAATGAAAACAGACACTGGCTGGCTTCAATTCCCAAATGGAGACTTTGGTGTTGTCTGTGTCATTTGCAGATACGATAGCTGCTGATGTTCTGATTCCAATGGACCCGTCGCATGAGTTGTTATCGTATATCAAGAGGGGAGTGAAAATGAAAGTCTGACAGTTGGGAAGAAAGAAAGTGAGGGCTGGAGAAATTCAAAAACGGCCAAGAATGGTACTTTAATAGATAGAGATGGGCAAGCATGAAAAGCACAGTAAATCTCTCCTAAACAGTGAACTTTTCAACTCATTGTTAATTAAGGAATGAGAGCAGCCCTCAGACTATGGCAGAAATTAGTGAGATCTAATTAATTTGTTTGTGTCTGTCTTTCGGTGCGAAGGGGGTGCACAGCGATTGAGCAAGAGACTGATTCATAGCCACTTACCTTGCATTGTGACCTCCAGCTCATCTGCCATTCGGTGTTCATTCGCAGATCTCAGCGCCAGAAGATACAGCGTCAGGCACACTGACTTTAGGTCGCCGCCTTCTTCTTTATCCGCAAACATCCTCACCTGTTTCTTCAGAGACCTCAGTCGATGCTTCTGGGCTCGACGCGTGAGGGATAGCAAGTGTTGGCGAGGCCTTCCCCCTTTATTGGCAACCAGGTAGTTGTCAAGCTGTGATGATTGCTGCCGTGCATCCTGCGCTTCATGGCTCATACAGTGAGCTTTAAATGAGTCCAGTCTTACATGCTGACCGCAGTCATCTCTTGGGCAGATCAAAAGCAGAGAATGCAGGACAAACAAAAAAGTTTTTGCGGGAGGAATGAGGTCAACGCTGGAACAGGGTAAGTTGCAGGCAGGACAGTGAGGCCCTATCAAGTTTTTGTATTTTATAATGCAGCTGTGGCAGAAGAGGTGGCCGCAGGGGGCTTGAACTGGGTCAGAGAGCAGATGGTCACACACCATGCAGGTGAAAGAATGGAGGAAATCAACAGGGAAATTCTCAGACATAAGCTTGCTACTCAGGTGTTGTTTCTGACAGTGTGTGATGGTCCTCATCCAGTGTTTCCTTTGGATACTGGGACTTTTCCATGTCTTAATAAGGGCAGCACCATGAAGGTGGCTGCCAAATGGTCTCAGAACTCGACCTTCACTGCTGACAGTGAGATGGCTGTGCTCCAACCTGGTTCTTTTGACTAAGCTGTGGGCTCTGGAAGTGGCTGTTCTCCTTTTTCTGCCAGTGGTGTGGAATAATTGTTTCTTAGGCGGACACAGGTGGCAGAGAGCACAATGAGGTTTCCACTCAGGGACTTTTGTCTCGGACAAATTGCATACCCCCCCTCCCCGTATAGCAGTCATCCAGCAGCGATGGCAGAAGGAAAGCGGATGAACAGATTCTGTATCTGTTGTTACGTCCACTTTAAAGACTTTGTGTATGACCTCTGGCCATTTTGTGAATGTGCAGCCCATTTTGCGGAGGGAATTCTTGCTGTCGTTATCCAGAACTGCGTGAACATCATGGATTGGGCCACTGACTTTCCTTAACAGGATTCCACAAAGACGGCACAGACATCTTCAAAAGAAAACATGCATTACTTTTTCTGTCAAAGAGAGATCAAATGTAGAAGAATATCAAGAAAGGTTTCATGTTCGCTCATCACCTGAGGTGCTTTATGTGGTTGTCAATTTCATCGAGCTTCATATCCATGCTCTGGTGAGGTAGTTCAGCAGTTTCCTTGCTTTTCCCACCGAGACACAATTTGATAACACTCCCTGTAGTCGTACCATTATCAAGGAGTATATTTGGAGCTGTACCAAGGTTAGGTTTAGAGATCCCTGACATGGCTTCCTTCTCACTGGACATAGGGGCCTTCTCAATGGACTTCACTCTAAACAGTTTAAACTTCCACTGAGTGTACTTAGAGTAGGGATGGGGGAGCTCAGCCGGCATGGATGATCTGGGGCCATCTGTCTCCAGGCTTTCCTCTGCCATAATTGGACTTTAGCCTGGGAGAGAAGAAGGGGATGCAATGAGAAGGAAAGTGAGATGTGCATGCATTCAAAAGCTCTGGGTGACTAATCTTCACAGACCTCAAAAAAAGTATGGGAAGAAAAGTGCAGCGGAGAGACAGATTTAAGGATACAGAAAATGATGTTGAATTTCAATTACTCATTAGTCCCCAGCAAGGGTGTTTTAGCTTGGAGCCCTAACCATTGTATGTGATTCCGATAAAACACTCTTTACATACCCTAAGATCCACTGAAAAGGGTAGTGAATACTGACGTGCATTGCCAATAGACTGAACGCATGAAACACACACTGTGTGATCGACACAACGCCAAGGATCTTCATTTCTCTCATCTCCATTCTTCCTGCTCTAGGAGCCGATGAGACTGTATTTCTTTGACACAGAGCACTTGCTAAATCGCCCCCCCCCCCCTTATCCCTGCAAGACTGTCAATCATTTATATTTGTCATTTTCTAAACTGGAGAGCGAATCCGAGCCCCGGGAGCCATAAACTGGCTTTGTGAAGGCGGAGGGGGATATTGAAGACATTTATACTTATTTCACAATACATTGATAGTGACTAGAGAGGTATGGAGGAAAAGAAAACAAGAAGCCATCACACCGAATCGAGATCATAATGAATTATTCCAAATACAACATTGTTCGGTTTAACAGTTTATAATTCAGCAGATAAGTGAACATATGGGATGTACGGGAAGGATCAACGATACTGGAAACATGACAGTGTTTATCTTATCCTCGCTAAATTCCATGACCACATCAGACATTAAAGCAAGGTGGTCAAAACAATGTTGAATAATCATTTAACTATTTAAACCTTACCATATGATACCAATGGTGCTCTTCCAGAAGCATCTCGTGGCTAACCATCTATCAGCGTGCTCCCTAGAAAGCTCTTTCATTTTAGAGGCCTTTATTTACTTCTCATGCTGAAGTCTCTTTTGAGACAAACTGAGCCTGTGTACATGAGAGTCAGCTGGGCTCCTACCTTGTTTTTCATTCTCAGCTGGCGTCAGTCCCTCGGGGCTCCTCTCTGCGTGAGGGCACAAGGGAAGCCCTGGAGCGATAGGTCTAAACACACTCCTCAATGTGTTTGTTTCTCACAGCTTGAGGCATCTGTTACCAGGAGTCAAAGCTCCATACACGGTAATTGATGCTGTCTTTACTTTTGTGGCTTGTATTTATACTCTTTCCTTGTCAGAATCCCAACAGTCAACCCTCGCCACCTGATGCAAACAGCTGATTTTTTTGGGGGGGGACAAGTTCAGAGCCGTAGTGGTTTTCCACATGTGCATAGTTTGAGCTGCAGACAAAAAAAATTCTACCCCACCAAACAGCAGATTATGCACAATTAAAGAATGACAACATGTAAAATTTGTCCAATTACAACCAAATGTGTAAATGTTAAAATATAGATGGGAAGGGGGTGGGGAGAGAGTGACAGAGAGAGAGAGAATTGATATCTGGAATTTAATAAGTAAATTAATTTTGTTTTGTCCGCAACTTTCTTGTAATGGCAAAATGAAATGTTATATTTCGTCTCTGTAAGTCCCGAAAATGTGTTGTATATACTGCATTGCAATCAGCAATTTAGACGTGTAACGATTAATTGACGACTAATCATTTCGCAAACTAATTGAGCATTATTTTTGATGTTCAATTAATCATTTTTTTAACTTCCAGTTATGTCCAAAAGCTCTGCATTTCAGCTTCTCAGCTGTAGATATTGGCCGATGTCTGTAGTGCTCCATGAAAGTAGACTGAATAATCAACAGATTAATCGATTATTAAAAGAATCTTTAGTTGCAGGCCTAAGGCAATTCTTACAAAGCGATGTTTGATTCGCAGGGAGAAAATCGGTTGCAGCTGACAAATTTGGTACAGCACTAAAAAAAAAAAACAGCCACAGCATCGAGAAGGTGGCCAGATATCTTGCTGAAAAACTTAGGATTGTCATTTTAAAATGCCATTTAAATGTCACGTCCCTTTGAAGATGTACCATATTCAGTCTATGACATTCAAATATGCAGCAAAATGTATGTTTTCTGCAATTTACATGTTTGACCTCCAAGTTTCAAATCTCAGCTCAAGTCTTGCTAGCCTGGGGATGGTAGTTTGTTGTCCCCATGCTTTCTTGCGTTTTCTCTGGCCACCCCTGCTCCCCACACACACATACACACAGAGAGAGAGAGAGAGAGAGAAAGAGAGAGAGAGTGTGACATTAGTTCGGAAAATAATTTTATAGGCCTGTCATTAGTTCGGAAGATAATTTTATGGGCATGTCACCCAAAACAAAGCAAATCTCGGCAATGGTATCAGCCTCAGAAATAATCGGTGGGGCCCAAGTTTGAATTTCATTTCATGAAACCCTCTGACTGCGGATGCTATGATGCACGGCCACCACTGGCCGTCCTTCACTGAGGTGTTGTGCCACCCTGGTCACCTCACTAAAATAATTTCTGGTTACGCCCCAGCATTTACCTCAATTTGGGAATCGCTGATGTTGGCGATCACATTAGGTCAGGATCAAGCACCACTAAAATCATCTGAATGGCTCTGTAAGTGGAGATGATTAGTGTGTGTGCGTGTGTGTGCGTGTGTGTGAAAGCATAATAAGTGCAGAATAACTCGTGTTTTGGGCTGATCTTGTGCAGGAAAGTAAAAGGCAAGCTTTTCAGACAAAGCAAGATACCATCATTTGAAAAGCCGGACTGTTATTACATTTTATGACCAAGAAAAAGACTATGGGGGTGTTTTCGGCAGATTTGTTTGCTGGGAAGACAACAACACAATTTGAGTTGGATTTTCGGATCAATGACAATTACTTGTTGAAAATCTTTCTCGTTTGCCTGTATCGCAAAAAGGGGGAGATTGGCTGGCATTTTATATATTTGCTGCTTATGACCAGGTTTGTGTGATATGGTATGTAGTGTGTGCTTTGTGACAAATAGGCAGAGCGTAATTTGACACTGTTTTGTGTACATGAGCGATCCACGTTCTACTGAGAGACAATGTGCAAGTTATTTGATAGATAGTTTATCAAGGTAGCACAAAATGATGCAATATAACAAGATGTTCCACTCATGTTGATATTAATAAGATTGACACGATGTTACCCATTTATATGCACTCTTGTGCTTAATAACAAAGCCAGCTTTGTGGTCGGCACAGATGAGACTGTCAGATGAAACAAACAGGCAATGACGTCCTGAGACCTTCGTCTCTCGCTGCCTGCTAATTGACTTGCTATTGATCAACTCATGGGCATCATGATTTAAATGGAGGAAGACTTTTGGAGAAACCACTGTGGCATAGAGTGGTGTGTCATGAAGATGATGAGCTGTTTCTTGTGCGGTTGTCAAGGCTATACTGCAGTGACGCTTTGTGAATTTTAATAGAATGAGAAAAATTAATTAGTTGTGTATGTGCAAAAGAGGTGTATCGGGTGCTGTAGTTTTGTTGACTTAGTATTTGATTTAGTTTTGTTTCATGTTTTTTGTCCTATTTTTTGTCTGCTCATTAGGGTTCAGTTTGCCCCTGTTCTTTGTGTCGACCAGTCAGCTCCGACTGCCCATTTGTGTCTTGCTTTGTTGCCCTGTCAGTTTGTTTGTAGTGACTTCCCTGTTTCCTTTCAGTCTTTCTCGTTTCATTGATGCTGTTGTTTATTGCCATTTTCAACACCGCTTATCCTGAAGAGGGTCACGGCGTTTGCTGGAGCCCGTCCCAGCTGACCTTGGGTGAAAGTCGGATTACGCCCTAAACTGGTCGCCAGTCACTTGCAGGGCACATATAGACACGCAACCATTCACACCCACAATCACACTGTCACTGTGTGGGAACTGATCCCACGTTTCCAGCACACAAGCCAACCAAGTGCACCATGACACCATCAGCGACTCGTTGTTTGTTTTTGCTCATCATTTTAACCAATGTTTGTTAAATTATGTTTCCCATTAGTTTTGAATGTATTTCTGGAGAACCGTATGTATGAAAGCAGAATAGCCGAGGTATAGGTTAAAGCAGCAATAAAACAAGGGTTTTACCACTATTGGTAGATGCATGAACACGGTACAAGTAAACACTGTTTTGTAACTGTATGCATGAAAGCGGAATAGCGGTAGAATACATTAAACCAGGTATAAATCAAGTTTAACAAATCTTGTATGCACGGACATGGTATAAGGGTAAACTGTGGTATTACGTTCAAACTCAAAAAGGGAGTCGTGTGCCCAAAGGTGGCATAGTTTATTCTGTGGTCTAAATACAGCATATTTCCTGGTGTAATTTAAGGGTCTGTTTAAGGAGTGAATTAAAACAACTTGCAGTTCGCTTCAACTGGATGTCTCAGAGTTGTGCCTTCTATATAGAGGATACTGGCACAAAATTGATCTTCAAATTGAATGTAAAAATGATGTAAAATGATGTTCAAATGAATCTGCAATGCCATTGTTTTCATCCGTTACACTGGAGCTTCTCATCAAACAGGGATTTTGTGATAATTTTGCTAACTTAAAAAAAACAAAACAAAACAATGTTTAATTTATATCCCAATACGCATTGAGTTTCAAGCTTGGTCATGGAACAAATTAAACCCCTAAGTCAAGGTAACCGTAGTCTTGGACTGTAGTTGGAATAGTCTGCGTGCATTTTCTGTCTACTTTTAATGTGATGTCCAAGGAGTTAAAATTAATAGAAAGAAGCCCGACCTACAGAATCTGTCCCAGATTCCCCCTCGAATCATTTCTTTAGGGTTTGTCTATATAAAACATCGAAGAGAAGAGAATGGTATAAAAGAGGAATGGCATTGACAAGGGATATAGGAGTGAGCTTGTATGAAGGAGTTGCAAAGGATAGCAGGCTTAGTTCAGAATAAAAAAAACACGTCAGGGCTTTGGGTTGATTGCAGGCTGTGACAAGGAAAGGGGCGCAGAGATCAAGCCTTCCAAATACAACTGTTAAAGCTACACGTCTAAAAAGACTCGGTCCCAGTGCAGCTTCAAGAAAAATGTCAACAATGTCAACAATCAGAAATGAACAATGAATGAACAGCACTGATGCTTTGTTATCTTTCTCATAGGGAGTAAAATGTCAACATGGTGTGAAGTGAATATAAAATAAAAAAATTAAAAATCAACCCTGTTCAAATGCCAGGTTTATCTGATATAAAAAGAGTGACACCAAAATAAATAATTTCAAAACATTTTCCAGGATAATGTCCACATATATTGTAAACAAACTCCAAATAGGGTTGCACAGATTGTCCACACGCCTCCTGTGACGGGTTTTTAAACGACTTATCTTGATCACACACAGGGGCGGCCCGGTAGTCCAGTGGTTAGCACGTCGGCTTCACAGTGCAGAGGTACCGGGTTCAATTCCAGCTCCGGCCTCCCTGTGTGGAGTTTGCATGTTCTCCCCGGGCCTGCGTGGGGTTTTCTCCGGGTGCTCCGGTTTCCTCCCACATTCCAAAAACATGCATGGCAGGCTGCTTGGACGCTCTAAATTGTCCCTAGGTGTGAGTGTGGGCGTGAATGGTTGTTCGTCTCTGTGTGCCCTGCGATTGGCTGGCAACTGATTCAGGGTGTCCCCGCCTACTGCCCGAAGACGGCTGGGATAGGCTCCAGCACCCCCCGCGACCCTAGTGAGGATCAAGCGGTTCGGAAAATGGATGGATGGATGGATGGATGGATCTTGATCACAATAACTTTAACATTTAAACAGGGGTGTGTCGACTTTTTATATCCACATTTGAATGAAATCTCTGCGCCATCTTTCTAAATGTCCCGAAAAATGGATGCATTTCTGTGTACGTAAAACAATGAACATTAGGGGGCCACATTTTTACTATACTATGTAGCCTCTCCTCACAAATGCATTGATGATTTGGCAGCGTAGAACTTTAGGAAAGCAATGAAATCCATACATCGCTTACTGTTGATGCTGTTGTCTTCTTGTCTCTTTCTTTTTGCCCTCACCTCTGTTATTCATTGGCTTATTTATTTTTCGTCATCAATTGCGATTATTCCAATGAGATGGTTGAGATGGTTGACAAGTGTCCGCCACAGCCCACTTTACCTTCGTATAGTGCATAAATGTCAAAAATACGGCCCGCGGGCCAGAACTGGCCCCAAGGAGGTTCGATCCGGCCCGCGGGATCATTTAAAAGTGGAAAAAAAATGCATTAAAGACACAGAATGAATATTTAAAATAAAATGCAATTTGTGGATTATTCGCTAGGGGTACACTGTTTTGCTCACAGTAGAAGACAACATTGTTTTGATCGGGGAAGAAAACAGCAGTCTCAGTCTGTCACCGAGATAGACCCGACGCAGCAAATGATATGAAAGCGCCAATCAATGCTTCTTGAGACCAAAACAAAGGAAAGAGATGACATTTTGGTGATTCATAGCACAGTATGGTATAATGTTAATGGTTCGGCCCACTTGACATCTACCGAGTCCGTACGTGGCCAACAATGTGAAATGAGTTTGACACCCCTGTATTAGTGGGTCTGTCGTAACAGTGCGAAGAATAGGGTGACATCCGAGTTGTTGTCTTAGGCCTTGTGTGACTGCGGGTGACTCTGCTGCTTTTGCTGTTTGCTAATCACGACAGATGGAGCATTGAACGAGTGCCGAGACGCACGACAGCGTCACGGCTTTCACAAATAGCATCCCCTTCACAAGCCGCTGGCCGCCCGATATCCCAATACTATCCTTGTCGAGCTTTTCTAATATCAATTTTATTGGAGAGCCTTTTGGCCTCATTGATTTGTCCCAAAAACCTTCCCCCAAGCTGCAGGTTTATTTTGGATTTACACTGGTTCCATGTGTCTCCTCCGATTTGTTAAACAATATGGAAAGCAAGTTTCAGCAAATTTGTTCATACCATTTGTAGGGTTTCTTCAGAAATGGAAATTTCCCTATTACCACAGCATGACGGGCATCCAAAGTGAAATAACTTGCAGAAATTAAAGTGTACTCAGTGGGATTATGTTTAGCCTTCCCTAAAGCAAAACCTACAACCGTGAAGGCAATCCAGATGGATGATGATCCACTTGTAGACAACTAAATGAAATTAAAAGTCTAAGCCATGCCGTTTCAAGGCCACTAAAGAAGATTGTGAAATCAGGCCCAGTGTCTTGAATCAAAACAGCAGTATACTTCTTCTGTGTATTCTGTGTTTAATTAAATGGCAATAGTCCTCATTGGAGAACGGTTCTTCTGTTGCTAGGGGACTTACAGTCGAGTAAAAACCCACTGAACTGCATTTGGCTTGTGTTTAACCAAGTATTCAGCCTCTTTTCCTCACTGTCTGATGAAGATTTACACAGAAGGTCTGTCAGCTGAGGAATAGTCGCTTTCAAACAACCACTTAATATTTCAAATGTTCACATTCCATCTTTAATGGCAACTTGTCTGCTTCAATATGTGTTTGTGTGTTTCGTATTTGTACAATTCTGAAATCAAGAATGATAAAAAAACAGTACATGTTCAGTCCGGTCTCAATTGGTCAGACCTGCCCCGCTCTACGAAATGAGCAAATTGTGGCTGCAAAGGAAGCTATGAAGAAAGAAAAATCGGTTCTATTATGTGTCAAGGAGTGGGAAATGCACATGGTTTTAAATGTCCCCCAAACAAAAAATCCATTCTGCATGGAGATCCTTTAATTGTTGCCTTGTATTTTTTTTAACTAAAATCTCATTATAAGAAATACCAGTTGAGCTGTGCCCTTTTCTTCACCGTCGCTGCTCAGAGCTGAGACAAAGGAACAATGGGCACAGAAACACATTCAGATGAATTGCTGATTTTGAACAGTGTTTTTCAAACATTCTACCGCGGCCAGTGTTGCCACAATTACTTTGCAAAAGGAACTTATCTAACTAATGATTTTGCAAAAGGAACTTATCTAACTAATGATTTGCCTTAAAAGGTAACATTTGACTGATTTTGAAAGTGACTGCAACAAGTAGGTAATGTATTTTGTGTTTATGATATGCTTACATAATAATAATAATAATAGTGGCCCGGTATGCCAGTGGTTAGCGCATCGACCTCACAGTG
Source organism: Hippocampus guttulatus (assembly GCF_054856545.1). NCBI lineage: Eukaryota > Metazoa > Chordata > Actinopteri > Syngnathiformes > Syngnathidae > Hippocampus > Hippocampus guttulatus. The sequence goes on along the minus strand of NC_141264.1, from coordinate 8,545,707 downwards.
CAGAGGTACCGGGTTCGATTCCAGCTCTGTCCTTCCTGTGTGGAGTTTGCATGTTCTTCCTGTGCCTGCGTGGGTTTTCTCCAGGTACTGCGGTTTCCTCCTACATTCCAAAAACCTGCATGGAAAGCTGATTGAACGCTCTAAATTGTCCCTAGGTGTGAGCGTGGATAGTTGTTTGTCTGTGTGTGCCCTGCGATTGGCTGGCAACCGGTTCAGGGTGTCCCCCGCCTACTGCCCGGAGACGGCTGGGATGGGCTCCAGCACGCCCCGCGACCCTTGTGAGGATAAATTGCATTGGAAAATGGATGGATAATAATGCTAAATGTTATTTGTAAAGTGCTTCAAAAAATACTCAACATACTAAAGGACAATAAATAAAATAGAACTATTGTCCACTTTAACCTGTGAAAACGTAGAAATGATCAGCACAATATTTTCAATTTTGTGAAAGTGATGATGGCTTTTCCTCCTTGGAGCCGATGTTTAATGTAAAAAAGATCCAAAATATTGAGCTGATCGATTTTATATTTTTCATAGGTTGAAGTGGACATGAGTAGAGCTGTGCATATGAATTTTGGTGAGGATGGATCACAGTTGTCAATCAGAGTTGTTGAGGCAGAGCTCTGTGTTTCTTTCTTTGATTCCTGCCAGTACAAAAGCTCTTTTTTTCATCCAAACAGGCCCAGGTTTCACACTGAGTGAGTAGAAATATCAATGATTATAAAACATCTTTGTGTTGATTTGATTGCTATCCACGACGCTTTGATGAGAACAACTTGATACAGTATTGTCAATGTAAGATACATAATTTCATTTTCTGCTAGTGGTGTGCCGCATGAAATTTGAATGAAAAAAAAGGGCCGTGGCTCAAAAAAGGTTGAAAACATTGAGTTCCAGTGACTAGCCTAAAGTCCAATTTACGGACATGAGGTAATTTTTTTCAGGGGAAGGGAGGCATTATTGCTCTGGCCCGGCCTCTTGGTGCAACTTGCTGATTGTGAGAATGACGGTAGCGATGGCGTTCACAGGCAGACACGCAAGTAATTGTCTGCAAAAAAGCCTTATGATTGACTGGCGATCAGTACACTCCCGCCTCTCAGGCAGTCAGGAGGACGCTCCAGCTGAACCCGAGCACGATTACTGGAGAAAATGGCTGTGTGGATGTGAGACAGAATCAAATACTGAGGCAATTAAAATAAGTGTCATGTGAGTTTTGCACACACTACAACACAGTTCGTTTTTTTTTTTTAAATTCTGTCCCTGAAGTGCCAATTGTAGTCACACATAACTTCTCATAATGGCTCACCTAATCAATAGGTATAGCAGTAGCTGCTAACCACAAAAGCATACGTTACAGTATTACTCTGAGCGGTACCCCATCAAAATAGTACAACGGTTACAGGTTGCATGAAACGGGGGGTCAGCCATCCGAAGGGTCCTTCCAAATGGGCACGTCACTGAGTGCTTCAGGACAAACCGTCAGCCGAGATACTGAATGCTTTGGCATGGTCGTCACGTACACCACCGTTGCGAGGGCCCGCTCTGTCAGAGCATATCATTCAAACGAAATCAAACCACACTACTTGGTGAAAACAGGGCTTTGCAAACGTGAGCCGTGTGAGATTTGAAGGGACTAAATGGCTCTGAATTCGTAAGTCAATAGATATCCACCTGTCTACTTGGGGCCTGATGTACTGTATATTGAGGTATTGATACAGTTCTGCATTTGAAGATCAGTTTATGCAGTCAAGTGCTGCAGACTCCGCATAAGTATTTACAGTCTGACCTGAATAGGGATTTAGGGAAGGAAGCAAGTGTGGTGTGTCATTATAACCTCTATTCTTCTATTCATACTCACTTAGGCTTTATCAGCTTGCTCCCACATGACTGTGATATGCAGTGATTTTCATCCCTTGCCTTTCAGTGAAAGACCTGCTGGTGCAATGGAGGGAGGAAAGAGATGAGAGATGGGGATTGTTTATTCAGTCAGATGGTCTATCGTGTGCAAAATTGATTTGAGCTGAAGAGAAAACCATCTTCAAAAGGCTCTTGGCACGGCGAGGAAGTCACCGACGCTGTATCCAAAGCATTGGGTCAAATGGATGAGAATTATAAAACTGCCTGGACATACTTAGGTTCATTTGTTTTCAGCTTTTCTTTTCAAAGGGACTACCTACTAGTGTACTGCGCTTTGAAACAAATGGTTAACATGCCTGATTTGTCGTTGGGTGTCTTGGCATCATGTTTTATCTGCATACTGAATGCAGTACGGTATTTTCAAAAATTACCTGTCCTCTAGATACCAGAGGCAAAGGTATTTGTATTCCCTCATTCCGCCTCTTCATGCCATTATGAGAAGTTACGTGTGACTATTCTTGTGGAGCTGAACCCATTATTGTAAATAAGCCAATAAGTAACCTCACAGTGTGTGTCTGCAAAGCAAGTACACTCTATATGCAAAGCAGAGGCGCATTGTTAAAGAAACGGGCGGGAAGTGATTATATTTGTAATTTAATTTCCTTGGTCACACAGATAAGAGAATGGAACGGCTACAGTTGGCCAATGTTGACGCGAGCGAGGTTCGAACGGAACTAAAGCTTCATTGTTTGAACGTCAAAGACGACACCACTTGCACGAGCAAAGGACCCAGTGGGAATTTATAGTACATGTGATGATTCAATAAGAAGTCAAGGACACAAAAGCAACCTTAATGTACCAAAGAGCATAAAGGGTTGAGCTATGCAAAGAAAAAAGACTGAAACTCTTCTTCCTTCAGTCTGTCTCATTTCAATGTCAGTTCTGGTGGACAAATGTAATCAGCAGGGTAGGCTGGGTGGCACGTCCATCACAAAGAGCAGTGGCTCATTGAGGATTCCACAGGCGAGATGAACTGAAGTCTTGGCAAAAAGCATGGCTGAAGGACACAATGTATATTTGCATCCCGCATCCCTCCCTCCCTCTTTAGGCTTTTTCAAAGATTGTGGAGCCATTCACATCGAGATTCCTGACTTCTCCAAAAGTGTCCACTTGATGCAGTGAAGGACACAGTATTGCAGTGGCCATGTTCTTATTTCAACTACATCAGATGTTTCGAGGCAAAAGAGGGATGATGATGACAAGGGAGATGGAACAAGAGTGAGGTAGAAGGTTCATCACAATGCTGTACAGATTTTAGGGACATTGTGAAGCTATTCTACGGCGTCGAAAATCCTCCCTCCAACTCTTTGTTCTCTGCTCTCTACTCCCTCATCTCGAGTCTGCTCCTCTCCTGCTGTCTTGTAGTCTGCACATTACCACTTTTTTTTTTCTTTTAACTTTCAACACAGTCGTACTTATCAGGAAAGTTGAAAATGTTCAAACCGAATTATGTAATCTCCAAAGAAATGAAATCGTAAAAAGCATGAAAGCCTGGCTTTATTTGATAATTTATTGTGCTTCAAAAATGGCGTCTGGCAATCAACATATTATTTGGTATTTTATACTCGTCTCATTCTGCCTATTTCACAGAGGGAAAAAAGAACATAAATGCGTGTATACCTGCGAAGATACGTATGCTGCATTACTCATCCGACTAGATTTCCTCTGCTTCGCCAAATGACATTGTAAAATATGAATGTTACACTAGCACCACCAACAGGCCAAATAGGAAACTGCTTACTTCAGTCAGTGGCACACTGGTCTCCTGCAAACGTATCTGTAAAATCTTACAATGCTTTCGAGGTACATTTATTTAACTCAGTTAGCGCAACTACAGAACGGCAAGTACATACTAAGCTTTCTTCCTGTTGGGGGTGGTGTAACATAATTAGCACGACATGGCTGGATAATGAGTCTCTAATTGATATGAAAGCATTGGATGAGCACAGGTTGTGTTCTATACATGCTGCCAGCTGCCTGCAGGAAGCGCCAGTGGCCTTTAAGCAGGGAGACGTCCTCTGATTGATGTCAGTATAGCAAATGCCCTTCAATAATCAGCATCCACAATCTCATATCGCTCTGGTTGCATCCGCCTGTTATTGCTTCCTCTTTTTTTTCGCTGTAGTCTTTTTTGAAGACATTTTCAACCCCCCCCCCGGTCCTCCTCTGGAACATCCCCCAAAGCAGGAAGTCTAAATGTTTGTTGCTGGACATTGGAATTGATACTGCCAAGGGATGATATGCCACCTTGCAAGAGAGAACAGAAGCTTCAAGTAAGAATGAATCCATTTGAAAAGTATATCTCGATTAGACATAAAGTGGGTTTCCAGTTCTCTCGTGTATCAAATTAGATTTCAAGAGCTTTCTTTTAGAGAGGAGTGGGCGGACCTGAAACAATAGCAAATGCTGAGAGGCACAGGTGGACACAAGAGTACACTCCACAGTCAATTGGATAGTTTTGTTTCGGTGGGATTCTATTTGTGGTTTGAGAGCTGATGCAGGATGACCCTCAAGGACGTTTGCCTCATTTACACAGTAATTAAGCACCACCCCGTTGCTAAATTGAAAAAGAGACAAAAATCCTCTGTGGATTAAATAACAAATTCATTAGCAGGGTCCAACGGGGTGGAACTGCCTTTTAATCAGAGCATCATCTGATTAACGCCCAATTAACAAAACCGGGGCCTCTTAATTTTCCCCACTTTGGCACGTTGAGAATACAAGCAGAAGCAGCCTAAAGTCGCTGGTACCCCTCCTCAGGGGAATGTGAGACGTTAAATGTAATGTCTTTGGAGTCAGTCTGCTGGTGGTCCTAACACATGGCAGCAGCGATCTTTTCGCAGCACACTTCCAACTCACAATGGGATGATGCATGCATTGTCACACCCGGATACAACAAGCAGACAAATGAAAACCTTATAAGGATTTTGTTTATTTAGCTGAATAGATTACATTTATCTGAACAGCCAAAATACTCGGTGACAAACACACCTACAACAGATTCTCAGCACAATGTAAATAGCTGTTGCTCCAATTGAAGAGGTAGTGTTTGTGTTTTAAACAACACTTTTGGACATGCCTGCCTTTAAAAAAAAACAACGACAAAAAAAACAAGGAGACAAACATAAAAATAGAAGCCTAATATAGTCCCGTAAAGACATTAACACGGTGGTGCTTTTTAATGTCTATGTATGATACAATATTTACAGTACCACAATACTGCATTTACAGTATTTATGCAGAGGCCGTGAAACAGTTTGTAACAACCATGCTAAAATGCACTCTGTTGTTCATGTTCAACTTTGATGTAATTATGCTACAGATAAGCATCATATGGTCAGATAGGCACCACCCAGTGCATTAAATAAGGGGTGTGATAAGATGTGTGCTAAAAGGAGCAAATGGGCACATCAATGGCACCCCAAGGGCTTCGTTTAACTTCTTAAAAAGACTTCCAAATAAAGAGACACAATAAAAGAGACCTTCTTCCCCACCTACCCGATGAAAATCGTACTTGACAAACACATCAGTCAGTGGCAGTGAATGGTTGGATTTGGCATGGCAGGGAATGAGTGGGTGGACCTGTGTAGCCCGTCCCACCATGGTTCTACCGCTTCCATATGATCGTATCTATAAAAAAAAAAAGAAATGAACGCCACAGAGTAGGGATGAAGCAGAGATCCTAACCCAAAAACCCGCGGTACTGCGAGGCAGATGTGCTCAACACTCGTGTATAAAGAGAAGGAAAATATTGCTCCATTGAATGTATTTGCAAATGCATGATACTTTTATTATTGTAAAAATGTTCAACTGACCCATATTAGAGCTGCAGCTGTTGTGAAAGCGCTGTATAAATAAACATGTATTGGGCAAGACAACTGGACTGGTCGCCAGACATCCAATTGTGGAGCCAGTAATTTAGAGGCTGATTTAGAAAGATCCCAAAAAGCAGGCCCTGAACTGCGTGTTCACTCCAACTTACTGTGTGCGCTCTTGGTTGAACATGTTGGACACGATGTCCTAAGATTACAATCTTTTCCCAAGATCCCACACAACAGAAGCTGAATAGCACGTTCAGTCTCTAACAGATTGCGCCAAGTGATGGCAACAGGTGTACAAGTGGGGGAGGGAGCCGCGTTAAAAGAGGTTTTTGCGCTTTAGGTATTGCAGATGGTTTTCATCATGGAACATTTGGGACAGCATCTGAGAACAAATTAAGTTTGAAGTTGTGGAATTGGAAGTGTTCGTGGAAAACAAACTGAGCCACAGGGAACAAATCGATCACCTGTGCAATTTTGGTGTAGCCAGCAACTGCAGAAAAGCCCGAGTACCCATTCTGAATGACATTCAGAACGTTCAGTACAATACTTGGGATAGCACACTGGAAAAAACCAACACCGGGCAATTGTCACAGTGCACTGAAATGACCACACACGAGGAAATACAAAGTTGGAAGTCTTTTGTAATCCCTTACGTCATTCAACAAAGCTCCAAAATTGCATTGGTGAACAAACAATACATCAGCATCATTTTTGATTCGAGCATTTGAAAAACATTTCCTCAAACACAAAAGATCCGTTTCCCCCATCACCTCTCACTTTGTCTGCACCTTCTCACCACGGTTAGACACGGAGGTGCTGTTTTCAGCAGCCTTTGCGTCGCTGTATTCAAAAACGAAAAATAAGCTATTGCAATTAAGCTCACTCAGGTGTGATAAATCACTTTGCAAACCGTTGGGAAATCGGGCATAAGTGTCTTTTTGTGAGTTCATATGTTTGGAAGATGCCTTCAGTATCGTGATAAGATGCTGTTTTCCACACGTGAAAATACTGTATTGCACTCATTTTCACTCTCATATACAAGTGTCGGAGCCCATTCAAGGTACTGACATGTACCGCTTTAGAGCTATCTTACTTTTACTGATTGCAAGCTGAGGACAACCATCACTGAAGCTACGATTGAGCCGAGAGTTGACCCGCCATGACTTCAGTGCCTTCTCCAGGTCTTCCAGGATGTCTGGCACAATAGCTTGCTCAGCTACGAAGATGATCGTTTCGACAACCAGCAATAGGATCCAGCCTAAAGCCCCCAGCCAGTAAGACGAGCCTAAGATGGAAAAGTCCTGGTAGATTTCTTCAGAGTGATGATAGGTGAAAAAGGACCAGCTGAGTAGGAAGAAGAAACCTGCCAATGGAAGGGAAAAAAAAGGTGGTAAAACCACGAGTCACAAAATGAAAAACGTCGTTAAGGTCTATTATTGGATGCCTCAAGCTTTACAAACGTGTTTTTATGATAATGAACAAGGAAATTAAAAAGTCTATTTAAATACATGCTCCCCTTGAGGATATGTAAATGCAACACATTAAAGTCTTCTTGAAACCAACCCAAACCAACACAACAAAGTCGTTTTGAAGGTTAAAAGAAAACATTGCTATTTTTAGGACTTTGCTCAGAAAGTCTGCTATATTTAAAAGTAATACAAGACGGCAACAATGTCCCACCAGATCCAGGAGATAGATGTCTTTTGCTCTTTTGTGTATTTAGAAAAGAAAAGACCAAAAAAGAAATAGAACATGTACGGAAGTGTAGAACAGCCAAGTGGAGTTAACATTTTTGACTGCCAAATACATTCAAAGATGTTTGCGAATATGTTCGAACACATTTGCAAACACGTTGGGATGTATTTGAAAGTACAGTACGTTCAAATGTACTTGTTGACTCAATGTTAATAACTTTTTTTTCACATAATTGCCCTGTGGTATTGACTTGCACATGCACAAATAAAAATAATGCTATTTTTTTTAGCATTTGGCCTATATTATACCAATACATTTGAAAATTAAGTTAACATTGTTTAGTGATAATTTTTCATGATTTATTATGATATTTGCGGTGCATGATTTCCATTCTGTATTTTAACCAGATTTTCTAACTTCATGGTATAATGCTAAAAAAAAAAAAAAAAGGCATATTTTTTAAATTTGCGCATGGCAACCCCATACCCTGCGGCATTATGTGGGGAAAAAAATGTTCAGTTTTTAGCATTTGGCCTACAAGTACGTTGTAAATACTTGTGAACCTGTAAATACGTTTGAACATATTTTTAAGTATTTATAACCCCGTCGGATTATAAAATACATTTATGAATTATTTTCTCAGCTCCCCTATGTGCTCCCTTTAGCCTCAGGGCAGAAAAAGAAATTCTGGATCCCCGTCTATGTGTAGCACACAGACAACTGTTTATAGATACACCGATGGATTGTTTTATCTTCATTTAACTCAAGTTGAGGGTTTCAGTGGGGTTAGTTTCACAATTTGTGGTCCATAAAGCAGCAGCACCGGCTGCTTGATTACTTACTGTTTTTACCTGAAAATTACTTGAGGTGCATTAGTTAAAAACTGACGCCTATTATTCATATTTCCAACAGTGTTAATCAGTCAAATGAAAGTCATCTTGGGCATGTAAAGCTATTACCTGTCGATGACATGGTGAGGAGCAACAAGGTGGTGGGATAGAGCGCCTGGCCTGCCATCAGCAGAGAGCGAGTGTTGGAGTAGGAACGCACTGTCTCTGATGTCCAGCAGAGGGCAAAAACAAGCGAGAGAGCCCCTGTGCTCAAGGCCAATAGGAAGGACAGAACCCCAAAAACTCGCTCTGCTTGGAGGGCTGCATCGTAACAGGCACAAAATAAAGACAAGTCAATATGAGTGACCCTTTCTTGAAACTTCCATCCATCCGTTCCTTTTTCTTCCGCTTATCCGGGTCAAGTCGCGGGGGCAACAGCTTTAACGGGAAAGCCCCGACTTCACTCTCTTCTTCCACCTTTTTTGAAACTTTCGCAAGAAAAATGTGCTTACTTGCTCTAAAAGTTGTTCACTCTGTGTTCGTTTTTGTAAACCTCACCTCACTTTTTAGTCTGACAGAGCAGTGATTCCCAACCAATGTGCTGTTACAGATCATCAGTTGTGCCACAGGAAACTTGATTGTTCTGAAAATTACCATTTATAACAAATAATGTATCTTTGTTACCTGAGGTGGGCATTCTGTTAGACTGACGGAAAGTCCGTCAGTCCATCACCATTTTCATCAGTATTTCGGGCCAAACCACGTCAACCCCGTCTGTTCCTCGTTGGCGATAGCCAATCGGTATCGAGACGTTCATATTCAAGTCACATACAGGCGCTGACACGCAGCCATATAAAGAATATAATAAAAATAAAAACGTGGTGATTGGTGAAATAAAAAGAATGTCGTTGAGGTCTGAGCAGCTGTCAAAGATGGAGTCATTATGTGCATGTGTGTTTGTTTCCTGCTCAGAAAAGGAAAAGAAAAATACTTTATGGACCCGTTTCAGGATGGTGGGGGGAGGGCAGTATGGACTGTCCATTCTCCAAAAAGACAAATTTGTTTCATGACACTATGTTTGCTAATCAGCTACGAGCTTTGTGGTTATTAAACATTGAATGAGTTGAAATGATACGTATACTTTCCAATATTTCCCCTTTTGTTCAAGTCACTTTTTCAATTCTGTACACCACATTGTGATTGTGTGCGCCACGTCCGGTTTCTCATCATGAGTAGAGCTCAGTGTCTTCCCATTGGTCAATGCCAAAGAATTGATCGAAGGACAACATCGAACATGTCACACTATGCGGTAAGACCAACAGAAATTCTGACAGGCCAAACTTTCATGGTCGTGAAGAATCCCAGACGCCAGACGACCAATTGTTTAGTATGTCACACTAAACGGATTTCAATGTGTCAAAACATATCTCTTAATTGGCTACAAGACATTATATAACGTTTGTCTGCGAAACGTCTGTGGGCTCAATGTCGGACTACATTCATGTGGTCTGACATTGGAAAAAATCCGTTCTCAATGCCATCTGGTTGTCACCGGTGACCCTGACAGACTCGGCCGGCCTGAAATACTGATGGCAGGTCACTGACAGACTCACTGGACTGACCATGCCCACTACGGCTGATATAATGCTTGCATTGGAGAGCATTTAGAAGTGCAAATTGTTATAATGATGTGGTAGGTCTATCTTTTTTTGTAGTGTTTAATAGATGCTCCATTTCACATTTATTTTTTTCGTGTGCCAAAACACAAATTTGGGGTCTCAATGTGCTACTGTTTGGAGTTTGTTACTATCAAACATTTGTGTCAAACTCACATCCAGCCTACCACAGCAATTTTTGAGGCCTACCAAATCAAATAAACTGTATCTAAATCAAATCAGACCATCATCGTCACATTTCTTGCTAAATGGATTAGTTATTTTCATTTTGGCACAAAAATCTGTCCCCCTGATCAAGGTGACAAAGCAAAAAGTCAAACATTTTTTCCCAGTATTTTGTTCTCACCAAATCACTTTCACAAATTAAACAATGGTATGTTTAAATATTTGGTTGTCACCATTTGAAATGCAATTAGTTGTTAAAAAATAGGCACGACAATGAAATGCAGGGGCAGTTGTCTACTGTACATGAATGACATAATAAAATGAGGTGACATTGATGTTTAGCACAGTCATAATGGCCTTTGGAAGGAAACCATAACTACTGTGTGGAATGCATAACGTGAGTTTGACATTCCTGCAAAAAACATGTCGGAGGAATAAGGAATTGTCCTTTTCTTTCACAGCAACTTTCAAAGGAACTAATTCTAAAAAACATATCTAAATAAATGAAAGATTTTTAACTACCGGTACTTTCAAGCTGGTCAAGTGCATGTCTCCGATCCAGCAAATGTAAGCTCTAGTTGGTAAAAAGAATGCACCTCTCAGCACAGAAGCAAGCTCAAACTTGTTTATGTCTTCAGAAAAGGCTCTTGTTTACCATGAGGTATGACTCCTGGAGCCTGAGTTGTGGTAAAGCAGTATTGCTAATTTTCAGCATAAAAGACACGTTTAAGTTTGCAATTGCTTTTATGTTTGAAAGCCATTAAACGCTAATTAGCACTTCATGCTCACCGTTGAAGATCACACCATCACCGCCACGGTCACCCCTTGTGTCATTCCACTCAGTCCAGAGTCCACCATCCTTTAGCCAGAAGGGTGTCCAGACCGCATAAGACACACACAGGCAACCACTAAGCCCCACACACGATTGTGTGAATCTGAAGCGACTGATTGTGTCCTTTAATTCTGGCAACTTCATGTTTATAGAGCACTACGAGTGGGGAAACAGAAGTGAAAAATGGCAAGTTAACCATCCTTCAAAGTTCACATTGTTTATCAAACACAAACTGTTTTATGATGCCAAATGATGATAATGACCTTACCTTTGTTTGAGCTGTTAGAAATAATATGAAAGCCCAAAGCTAAATTAAAGCATTTCAGTCTTTCTTGGCTGAACCTCTACTGCACTTTATTCAACACCTACTCACATATTCATTTTTTGCAGTGCTCAACCCGCAGTTCAACCCCCTTCGTCATACTCCGCCTACATTGAAGTGGAAACACCCCTACTTGTATCATATTCGCGTGACATCTCTGCAGCCCATCATCTCACACTGAAAGTGAACAGAACACGTGGTAGGCCAACTTGAGGAAGCTTGACAAACGAAAAACAACAATGAAAAGCATGCCAGCTGCGCGCTCATATTTGTGTGGGATACAGTACTTTGTTGGTGCCATTGCGCCGCTGCGTGTGACAGCGCAGTGAGAGAAACCCACCCTCGAGTTTTCAAAGTGTCATCACAAATGGCTCCCCTTTGTCGTTCAACTATCGCTCTCTCTACTTTGCGTTCTTGAGGCAGAACTGCTACAGCCCACACAAGGTTTTATAACTTGTACTGTATCTAGAAACTCAGCTGGATATCAATTCTAAAATGCATACAGTATGTTTTATTTTATCCTCTACATGATGAGATGACAAAATATAATTATACAGTATCAACATGGAAAAAGGCATGACACCGTTGTCTTTTCAGTGAATCAATTACCGCTTGAAAAGAAAGACTCCTTATTTCCCACAGCATTTTTTTCAGTTTTCATTTTCCAATGACAATTGGGGGAAAAAATATTTCCTTCCAACTTTATAAGAAAAGTTTGGAGAATGTATTTTTCTTTTCAGGAATGACTGCCGCAGGTCACAAAGTAATGTCCAAACATGCTTGGGTGAATATGGTCCAGTAGAACCCGGGAGCCCTGGCCTCAAGCTTATCAAACAGTTTTGGGAAGAACGACAGCAGAAATTGTGAGCCAGGCCCTCGAGTCTTGCATCAGTGAGCTGCATGACTCAATAAACATTTTTTTTACACACACACACACACACACACACAGATACAGATAAAGTGCAAGCTGTTTTAGTTGCAAAGGGGGACCGAGTCTTTACTCTCTTCAATGGTGATGAAAGGTGTTGCACATTTTTTGTACATAAAGCATACTGTGTAATTATAGAGCAAAGATTATCAATACATATTTAAATGCAGCTAAGTCAGTATTGTAAAAGTTTAAAATCTATTCTTAATTGTAAAAAATAAATTGTTTTTAAAATTGAGAACTGAAGAAGCAGAAAAAAAATATAAGACCTATAAAAATAAACTAATAAATATTATAAGAACCAGTAAAAGAGATCATTATCATGCACTATTAGAGCAGAATAAAAGTAACACACAAGAAATATGGAAGATACTTAACCAAGTAATCAGAAATAGTCCTAAAAAAATGGATAATCCAGAGTATTTTATCAAAGGCAAAAATACTATTTTGGAAAAAACTGCAGAAATAGCAACTGAATTTAATTAGTATTTTGTCAACATCGGCAGTAACCTAGCAAAACAAATTCCTGATCCAACAAACTTGTTTGAAATAGATAGATATGTAGAAAAAAACTCCTCCACGATGTTCCTTACTGCTGTAAAACAAGAAGAAGTATCAAATATTATAAAAACTTTTAAAAATAAAAAGTCAACTGATTGCTTTAATATTGACATGACAATAATAAAGCAGATTATAGAATATGTAGTGCGACCTTTCACGCACATATGCAACCTGTCATTCAAAGCTGGTATCTTTCCATCAAAAATGAAAATTGCTAAAGTTATTCCAATCTATAAAAGTGGAGAAAGACATCGGTTTACAAATTATAGACCAATATCACTACTACCACAATTTTCAAAAATATTAGAAAAACTATTTTCTCGCAGACTTGATAGCTTTATACAAAAGCATGCGCTGTTAAGTGAGAATCAATATGGCTTCAGGGAAAAACGGACCACCTCAATGGCAGTTATGGAGTTTGTGGAAGCAATAGCCACTAATATAGACAACAAAGAATTTACTGTTGGGGTTTTCCTAGATCTAAAAAAAGCTTTTGACACAATAGATCACAGTATATTATTGAAAAAACTAGAAAGATATGGCATTAGAGGTGTAGCTTATAAATGGATAAAAAGTTATTTAGAAAACAGATATCAGTGCGTGCAACTCAACAATAAAAAAACGAATCAACTGAAAATCACTCACGGAGTTCCTCAGGGGTCAGTGCTTGGTCCAAAACTATTCATCTTATATATAAATGATATCTGCAAGGTCTCAAAACTATTTAAATGTGTCCTATTTGCTGATGATACAACTTTCTACTGTTCTGGAATAAATCTGAAACAGCTCCTGACAACCGTAGAAAACGAATTAAACAAATTAAAAAACTGGTTCGACAGAAATAAATTGTCACTTAACCTGAAAAAATCAAAGTTAATTGTTTTTGGCACAAGACCAATCAAACACCAAGCTAAAATTATGGTAAACTCAATTGAGATAGAAAGAGCGTATGAAACCAAGTTTCTCGGATTAGTAATAGACTCAAAACTATGTTGGAAGCCACATATCGATAACGTAAAAAGAAAAATAGCCAAAACCGTAGGGATCCTCTACAAAACCAAGGAAGTGCTAAATAAGAGATCTTTGTACACATTATACACTTCATTATTATTACCATATATGACCTACTGTGTGGAAATATGGGGAAATGCCTGCAAAACAAACACACTCCCTATTCTCAACGTACAAAAAAAAGCAATTCGAATTATTAATAGATCAAAATATACGGAACCCACAAATCCACTATTTATCAAATTAAATACGATGAAATTTTATGACCTGGTTGACTTTAAAATCGCCCAATTAATGTACAAAGCACACAATAACCTGCTCTGCCAAAACATTCAGATGTTTTTCGAAATTCGAGAAAGCAGCTATGATTTAAGAGGTACCAACTTATTCAAAAAACTCAAAACAAGAACAAACATCAAGCAAAGAAGTGTATCTATCAAAGGTGTTAATCTGTGGAATAATCTCGAAACGGACCTGAAAATGAGTAAATCGCTTGCTGAGTTCAAAAACAAATTCAAAAAAATAGTACAAACAACCTACATCAATCAGAGTTAAAATGATAAATTCAAAACATTAAATATAATGATAAATCAGAACTAAGTTGATAAATAGAGAAAGGTATATAAATATCCATTATGAATACAAGAGAAAATTGACACAAGAGTGTCAGGGTGTGGAAGTATATAATCCCGATACAAACCAAAAGTTGTAAAAATATCACGGTTAAGGGTAAAGTATGAGCCTTAATGGAGACTTCTTTCTTCTTACTTTTTTCTTTTCTGATTGATATAAAAATGATTTATTAGATACAATCACATAACGGGGTAGGACTAGATAAGTTTTTTACTTCTTCCTACTTCCTTGAACATAATAACTGTGTTGAATGAAGATTGATTTCTTTCTTTTTACTTTTTTTATCTACCTTATTTTCTGTCAAATTATTACTGTATATATGCTTTATGTTCAATAAACAAACAAACAAACAACAAATTGTCTTGCTGAATAAATGAGGCTTAAAAAATCATCATAATGTAAAATGATTGCTGTTATGAGTGTATATATGAAAATTTGAATACAATGAAATTGGATCAGAAAAATTTTAATGTTGGTTGTTTTGGTTTCATTACATTTGACATTTAATTCATCAAGAGGGAGAGGTACCGCCTCTCGTCCCTGCCGACTGCTGTGAGGCTGCTGAATAAACACACAGGGAAAACCTAGACCCCCCCCCCACCCCACTCACCCCATTGTAAATAGCGCAGCCACTTTATGCAGCATATATAAGCAGTTGCATATATGCTTATATCTTATATTTTATATTGCATTCTGTACTGTGTACAGTTCATTTGTTTAAAATGTATGTGTGCATGTAAATATTTAGGGGTTTTTTTCCTCTACTTTCTTCCCTCTAAATTTTGCTGCTGTAGATTGCGAATTTCTCCATTGTGAGACGAATAAAGGTTTTCTTATGTTATCAGACAAATATCATGCCCAAGGATGGATTGCAAAGCAAATTGGTCTCCCATCAAATCCCAACTATAGAGTATCATTTCAGATATAAAGCCTGGTCAACCAAATACCTAATTCTTGCGGTCCTTCTCTCAGCTTGAGCCCCAACCACCGCTCCCATAAATAAAAACACATAAAAAAAAAAAATCAACCTTTGGGTGTTCATGTTGAGCTTTTCGCCATAAACATAAAGTCACAAGAGAGTTTCTTAAGTACTACTTGCTGTAATTTGGCAGCCACATCTTTGCCTGTTTATCCATAATTTTACTTTCTGGCTTGTGCCAACAGGGTTTGAAACACATCAAGAATCTCTGGGTCCTCCCCTGCAGACCGTTCTGGCGTGTTCTTTTCCAACCAATCAGAAGAGCGGATTTGATGCTTGAGCGTACCAATCAGAGTGTCCAGGCTCTCTGCAGGCTTAGCGGCTTGGCAGTCAAGCAACACAAGCTCATCAGGGCCCAGCGAGCTCGTGTCAAGAACAGAACACGCCTTCTCCTTCAGCTGGTCTGATGACTTGCTCTGGGGGGATGATGTTGAATTTTCAATTGTACCATTGTCGGAAGGTGCACTGTCCTCATTCACTGGTCTCTCGCTCTCCTCACTGGCTTCTTTGACAATGAAGAAATCTCTGTTGGTACTGCTTTCTTTCATTTCTTTTAAGGCCTCTCTGATTCTTTTGAGTCCTAAAACAAAACAAATTGAACACAAAAGAAGTCAGTAAATGGAATTCAGTTAACGTATGAACAAGGATCCGAGCAAGTAATATCAAAGCTATTCACTCATTTATTGCGCAGTAAACAAAAGGCTGAGTGTTCATTTCATACATTTTCACGAGGGACTCCTTAACCCTTAACGCTTAAGCTAAACAGTTGACATTTGAGCAAACTCCCCTTCGGTAGCAAAAAATAATAATAATCAGCTGTAGAATACGTGCATGAAATGCTGAAATGTGACAAGTGCAAGTGTACTTAGCAGTAAACCGATACCCTCGTATGAATGTAATGTTACATTGTTCGGCACACAGACATGGCTAATGATTGATCATTTATAAAATAATCTGTTTGGCACTTTCTAACTGCAATGTGCTCAGGGCAAAGCAGTAAAAGTATTGCTTAGCCACGATCTGGTGGCATTTTGGTGCCAATGAGTTATGTTGAAGAACCGGTAAGTTGCAGAGCTTCATTTAGACAAAAGTAGGGCTTTGATGCCACCCTGTGGCTTCTGTAGGTAAATACAACCTATTTTCTTTGGGGGCAGGTGGGCAATTATTTGCCGTTCACTATTGGTGGCGCGGCTTTGTTCCCCTATCACCTATACAAATAGCAGGGGTTCATTCCTTTCAATAAAAAAAGAAATAAATAAATAAACACACTTGTTAATTTGTAGACAATGGCATATACACAATGGGCTGTACTAAATATTACTCCTGTATCGAAAATGACAGACCATGTTGAAGGTGGTCCTGTTGGTCAGCGAATACGATGCGAAACCAGCCAGGTGTGCAGCAGGAGAAGGCTTGCCCACAGCTTAAGACAACGTTATGTTTGAGGAAGCATCGCCACATATACAACTCCTCCTCAAATGATGGGGATCTGAGAAACTAGCAAAAGACACAAGCAAGTGGCATCAAACCCAGTGAATACAATGATTTTAAAGAAGATGACTTTCAGCTTGCAATCCAATTACCTTTGCACAAATTAGCATTTGATTATCAACCCTAGCATCCAGAGCATTACAATGTGACCTTGGTCAAGTTACCTTCCTGAAGTCAGCCCAGACATACAAAGTAGCAGAACTGTCCAGGTAGTGAATGTCCATTGTCTGCAACTCATCCGTCAGGTAGCGATGAGCAGCTTTCAATCGACGTCTGTTCTCAGGCAAAAACTCCTTGCTGATCCACTCTACAACGTGACAGCGGGAGGAGTCATTAGCAGCGCAGCATCAGTACACATTATGTTACAAATATTTGTGTAGCACAATTTGTGGCAAAAGCTGAATGGCACAAAGATGTACCTCGGAAGTGAGTGAGAGAGAGAGAGAGAGAGAGAGAGACACATCAATCTGAAGCACACATTTCGACCTCGACTATGCAAGCTGATCTTCTACAGCCAGGTTTACCAACTTTATCAAAGAAAGTGCCACTTAATAAAGTGACCCTTCAGTTTGAGAATGGCAATTTTCCACTGTATTGGTATGAATTGGTTTTGTGCAATAAAGAATCATTTTTTCCAATATTTAGGGTAAAACTACAACAGCAGGCTTTTCACAAGGCATTGACCCATACCTCTGTCCTGAAGAAGTTGTGCAACCTGATGCTGAGATGTCCCGGTAACACCATGGAATGAGCCTAATTTGGTCAAAGCCTCCACAAGGTCTTGGTTCTCAGTATAAAGAGTGCCTACCCTGTTTCCAGCCATTGCAAAGTCCTGGAAAGGTCAAGATGAAGTCAACAAGCAAAAGAGCACTGACGGTAAATCTTTCGTAAAGGAAAAGCAGAGAATTTACAGTTCTGTCAGGAGTCATTAAAAAAAAAAAAAGTCGACCGCATAATGTGATGCAGCACAAGCACGTACCTTGCTCAGCCCCCACATTATATGTGTCCTCTGTGGGTCGGGCAAACTGAAATAAGGGCACATCATTAGCAGTTAAGAGGTGATCTTCAGCCATAATTACCATGATAAAGGGTACACATGAGTAATAATAAAGAGGAGAAGTTAACACCGTACCTTTCCATACTGAGGACACTGTGAAATGTTACTGATTCATCAAACACCGTCAGCATGTACACTTCATCTATGATGGCATGGATCTCATTTCTAAAGCAGACGGCAGAGCGATTTAGCGCAGAATACCCACATATAGCGCAAAAACTATGACAACAGTTTTACAACAATGACATGACCTAAAGTAAAGGCATACTATACAAGTAGAAAAAAAACTGTGATTCATGGTTACAGCAGCTGATTGACTGTGAAGGTCTACACTGGCCTTTTTGTTGGCAAGACCATTTACGAAACAAAAATTTCAGGACCTTCCGGATCACATTGCTGAAAATGACAATATGCTGATTCTTAAGAAGGCTGTTAAAACAACATGAAGGACACCTGTCACTTCTCGTGAGACAGAGGCTCTCGTCCGTAAAATGTCAAGCGGTGTATGGTGTGTTTTGGCAAGCTGCGGGACTGCAGACCAGGAGGATTACATGTAATGTCATGGTATTTTAAATTATCTTCAATCCAGCCATCCATTTTCAAGACCGCTTATCCTAATTGGCTGAGCTGGAGCCTATCTCAACTGAATTTGGGCAGGAGGCGGGGTATAACTTGGGTTTGTCACCAGCCAATCACAGGGCACATACAGACAAATGATTCACACTCACATTGATTATGTTTACTTGCAGTCAATAAACCTTTCAAAACCGGAATATCGGCAGGTTTCGAAAAGTCATGTAAACCCGAATATACTCAGATTGGGGCTTTTAAAAACCCAAATAAGACTCCTGGGTTACCCCTTTTCAAATATGTAAATGTGCTGTCACTTATATAGCGCTTTTCTTCAATAATCACAAAAACCTGGCAATTCTGCAGGGGTGTGTAAACTTTTTATATCTGCTGTATGTTACCTTCAGTTATAAATTATGTTATGCTTTACCATAAGCATGTATGAAGTGCGGGGCAAAACAGACCTTTTGGCAAACTGCAAGAAGGAAAGCATCTCATTTGGGGTGTAGATCTCAGCAAGAGGATTGTGAGGGTTCACCAGAATAATAGCCCGAATGTTCACCCCCTATTGAAAAGCGACAGTTGCTCATCAATGAAACAGGATTTGTGCTTCCGGAATTCGCTGCAGAATTGAACCGTGAAGCAAACGGATGCGTAGATTACCTCTTGCTTAGCTCTTTGCATAGCTTCCTCCAGTTTGCTCACGGTGAGGTGAAAAAGTCGACCATCTTCGTTACCATCCTATAAATATTTTTCAAAATAAGAAGACAGGTCTCAACATCAACAGAGCGCCCACTGTATCACATTAACTGGAGCACCTTAAGCTAAAGTGGAAAGAGTGTCGCTGATTGTATTATATACAGCAGTCTTCCTCAACTGGCGGACCGCGATCCACGACCGGACCGCCGACCTCCTCTGTCCGGACCCTCGGCAAATTGTATAAAATAATAAATTATAAAGTGATTTTTACGTTATACATTTTATATTTTTGGACTATAATCTGCCCATTACCGCGATCGCTTGTTAAAATTATCCGTTGTATTATTTGCGTGCACTAACAGATGTATTGCAGAGGACCGCAGCAGCGCGACTGTGTGTGTATAACGTTTGACTAACTGGAGACCCTGGCTGAGCAGGGCATGTCGGCGATAACGATGCGCTGATTGGCTCCTCTGAACTTAAGGTGTGCGCATACATAAGCGTCAGCACGCGTCCATACCAATACACACGCATTCAAAATGGATGATTGTGTCATGAAACAGACGCATGCGCGACGCCACAGTGTGCTCACAGCTTCAGCCCAGGAGAGCCGCACACAGACAATTAGACAAGACGAATCGCGGGAGGTTTCGATTGTGTGCAGTTTTGCTCCCGTCTACCCGGGGATCTTTGCAGCTGTTTGACAGCAGAACATGGTAAATGAACATCCCAATGGCGTCCTCAAATAATATTTGCATGCCTCAGACATTGCATTCACCTTTAGTGGAAGAACAGCACTGCACATTCCTGTGCTCCCTTGTGTCAGTATTTAAAATGGTTCTTTACTCCTCTTCTGATATATTTTTCAGTGATTTCAGAGGGGATGTGAAAAGGGGAATTGTACAAATGAAAATAATATTTTTGTTTTCATGTTTCGTATTTATTTTGGGAAAATGAGTATTTTGTTTTGTTTTTGTTAAATTAAGGGAAAAAAAGACAACTACTGTTTAACAAAGTTAAAGTAAACATGTCTTATTTCCCTAAAAGGGTTATTTCTATTATTAAGCAGGCACAACTTAACAAAATAAAGGAGTTCCTGTGCCTCAACACAATACCTCTCATTATTTGCTGTGTACTGGCAAAGTGAATGATTGTTATTTTCATCCACCCCATTATTGGTTGGTTGTGAGGAGTGTTGATTTGTATAAGCTTGGCTTGACCATACTAAATGGGCATATAGCCCTGCTCCCCATGACCGCCGTGCATGGGACCGGACCTTGGTATTATAAAAAAAAAGAAAAAAAGAAAAAGTGGACCTACAGCATTTCTCGTTGAGGACCACTGATATACAGTAATCATGGCAGTATAAGGGACCCCCGTTGTCTGTGGGAATATGGAGTCCGTTTGCGGATAGGGAAAATTTGTGAATAATTGACACTCTCTTATAATTTAATGAAAAAAAATATGGGGAAAAATGCAAATAAGCAGGGATCTCAAAAAAAAAAGTGAACAAGTAGTGGATGAGGGGTGGGTGTTGTCAGGATAGGTGAATTTGCAAATGTCGTATCACAAATATTCAGGGGTTCAATTGGATATCTACTGTTGATATGAAGCAAATGAATCCAAGATGCGTGTTCCTACCTCAGATTCGAGAGGAGCATGGAACAACTTGACATCACTGTACAACTGCACGTCCTCAGTAATAGCACCATAGAAAGGGCTAGGAATGAGAATGGCATCTACAAAAAAGAAAACATTGTTTTGATATACAATGCCACTTGGACACTGGAGGTGGAAACATTTTCTCGTAAAATGCAAAATGTATAGTGCTGAAAGGGGAACAAAACTTTAAAAAAACGTAAAGAAAATACCATGTATGTTCCAGCACTCGTCACGTTAGTCTATTACAGCTTTCATGGAATAAGAATTCAACAGAATAATCAATCAATGGGCAGGCACCATGTTGAGTGAAATCATTATCAGCTGCAGATCAGAAGCGCCAGTGGAGAGTTGTTTATTCTTTACTAACTCCTTGACATTCTTAGTAAACAAGCAGGGGAGGAAATCGCAAACATATGTCACCATTTTGTCATTTCGCACCCTCGGGAGAGTGAAAAGACCATAGGCGAGTATAAGAAGGTGGATAGAACGTTTTAAAACACACACACACACACACACACACAAACAGCTGCTGATAAAGAAAATATGTACAAGTCTTGACATCTTGGGTTTAGTTCTTTAAATGGCAACGAGCAGACTTCATTCCTCTATTTTGTAAATACGCACCTCCTAAGATTATGTTTCCAGCCACGCTGGTTCATTCAAACTCTAAATTTCCAGTGGTTAATGTGTGTGTTTTTTGTAGTTGTCAGCCAGCACAGTGGCAGTAAGAGGTTATTACTGTATATACATTTGGGAACTTACCTTTTGGGTCACAAATGACTGCTGCAATGCACGAAAAGAGGGCACTACATCCATTCATCACCACAACCTGAATAAGTACACAAATGAACCGCGTTATTTCACAGCCGAAAATAACCTTGTCACCACGGAGGGCCCGATGATGCACAAATTAATTTAGTTGCTAAACTTGAAGCAAATGGCAATTTGGCCAATCAAGAAATTCAAATTAAC
The DNA here is from genome assembly GCF_054856545.1 of Hippocampus guttulatus. Taxonomy (NCBI): domain Eukaryota; kingdom Metazoa; phylum Chordata; class Actinopteri; order Syngnathiformes; family Syngnathidae; genus Hippocampus; species Hippocampus guttulatus. Next base: position 8,523,886 of record NC_141264.1, on the reverse strand, counting down.
TCAATTGGCAACATCAGCTATAAAAAAAACAAAAACAAACCCGTGGCCTTGTTTTTTTTCTCTCTCTCTCAATTTAAATTAGTTGGTGAATTGCCTACAGCCTGCAAAGCCAGTGTGGGGTAATTCCTCTCATGAAAATTACACCAATAACAACTTCCTCATTCATTTTTAATCACATTCACGAGTCTCAGTCTTCTTCAATACAGCAAATAGTGCTAATTTACCGAGTTATATTTAGAGGCGACAGCCAAGAAGGCATGCTATCGGTATTTCAATCAACGTCAAACGAAGAACCCCAAATAAAGCTGCCCAAACACTAATTGTAACTGGTTGGTGGTGATATGCTAGTCTGGATCCTGACTTCTTTCCAGCTGCCATTGGGCAAGGAAGAGAACCCAGCCAACCTCAGCTTAGGAGCCTGTTAGTGCACCTATCAATCTGTGTGGTGCAACAAAGACAAACAGGGTGCTAATTGGATTTCTCATCAGGGAATAATACATTTTGAAATTGAACCGGGAGTAGATGCAGAAGCAGTGCCATTCTACTTTCGGTGTACTGTTGAGGTAGCCCTATGCAAGACAAAAATCAATACTGCTTGTGTGTAAAACTCGGCAGTTCTCTCTTTTTATTGAAGGTCCAGACTGTCATTGTACTTGTATGTCTCCTGCAGAATCTGCATACACGTCAAAACAACAGCACGATGACACGTATGTTAAATCTCTTGAAAATGCAAGTCCCCAATTTATTGCTGTTTAAGAGCATAAACATTCATTTGCTAGACTAACAATGTGAACTGTTCATGTTTGCCAGACAAAGTCAGGAAACTATGACACGTTGAATGAAATTACATGACTATTATAACATGACAAAACCTCTTTATGTTATAATAATGAAACTGCTGTATTGATGTCATTTTTCTGTTGGGGTGCCCAAATTTATGCACCTGATGACTTTTGTATATATTTGTAAGTAATTACTGTATTGCACACTTTCTGTAAATCCTATAAACTTCATTTCACTTTTCAATTTTTATCATTTAACTGAAATTGTTGATCTGACCAACCAATGATTTATAAAGGAAATTCTTGAAAATAATCAGGGGTGTCCAAACTTTTTCATAGCACTGCATAAGAGCTGTTATGCCAGTAGAGGTGAAGTAGAGCAATCTATTGCACATTTATATGAAATCATTTCGAATGTAATGAAATCATGGGAAAATGTTTAGCCAGTAACCATTACATTATGAAATGAATTCCACTTACATTGTCAGCTTTCAGTAGCTTTGGAGAACGGCAATAGTGAGTTAGAAACTCGGCAACCGCCTCTCTCAGGCTGAAAGAACAAGATTGAAATAGAATTATTCAAAAATTGTCTTTTTTTTGAATTCAAAATAAAAGCAAATCACTTACAACGTATGTCCTCTCCAATCGCCATACTGCAACAGTGCTGGGTCAACATGTAGCATGTCAGATCGGGTCAACTGCATTGGAAAGCAAAGTGAAACTGTACTGTCTCGTACTGCATTAATGCATGCCAAAGTTCATCAAAATATAAATCTCAGCACGTATTACCCTTTTATGAAGAAGATCATAGCAGAGCTTGTTCTCGCTTGTGCCCAAATTGATAACACCCTGGGACACGGGGCACAGAGAGACAACTGTAATGACTTTTGCGTTTCTAAAACCTATCTGCTAAATGTTACCGGCACTGTGGAAGAGTTGACTCACGTTAGGGTTGTCTATGTCATATTTGTTTGCTCCATAGTGAGCAAAGCCTGCCTGGAGGATGCCTTGTTGCTGTCGAATGCTGTTACCACGATTGGACAGGTACACGCTGGCCTCGGGAGACTTCGCACCTCTCACAGTTGCCAACACACTCTCAGAAGATGTGAAGGTCTTGACTGATGGGTGCAGCTCCGACTTCATTGTCGCCTTAGTGGAAACAGAGAGTGCGGAGGGAGCCTGTGTACGTGGCTGAGATGAGGATGGGGCAGAGGAGGCCGTTGATGTCGCCAGTAAAGCTGACTGATGGTCTAGCAGGAAGACGGCGGTGTTAGTGGGTGCCGTTTCGGTGGTCGCAGCACCCTGTCTGGCTGCAGTTAACGCCCCAGTGAGCATGTTGAACAGGTGCAACTCATGTTGGCGCTCCCGTTCCGCTCTCTTCTCTTCTTGCTGCTGTCTGCGCTCATCAGCTTGCAACTCCTTCTCGAGCCGTGCCTTCTCCCAGCAGACGAGGCGATCTTCAGCGCACTGCTGCCACACGAGGAGCTTGGCAAGCGCTTTGTTGAGGGGGCCCTGGCTGCAACACTTTCCACCTCCATGGCCACACACGGTTTTGCCTGCCTTACGACGTCTCCTGTGTTTTGTTGCAGCTGGGGAAGGGAGGCTCTCCTGAGATGTGTCATGTGGCACAGGAACATTGCCTAAGTTGGAAGCAGACAAAGCAATGTTCAGGTCAGTTAAACCTGTGGATATGAAAAAAGCATAGAGAGTATCATGACAGTTGTTTCTATTAACTCTTAACATGGAAAATACAGTAGGCCAATAGAATCGAATGCAAAGCAATGATCAATTACTGTAAAATGAAAAAAATAAAATAATTCCAAGTAAGTCCAGGCATCGACACTCAATTCCCCTAACTCCTTCCCACTGCTGCCCTCTTTTGTCTGATTCCTATCTCTGCCAGACTTGATGGTGATGCATTATCAATGTTTTTTATTATTTAGTTGGGCTGCAAAGGGGGTCTTAAAATAATTTGTAGAGAATAACAGTATTCCAAATGGTGTTGTTTTTCCCCCCCTGCTATTCATAGTCTCATGCTACTTTCCACTTCATTTGTCAGGGTTTTAATCCTAGTTGGATGTTGAGTGAATTAAAATTGTCGAAAGCATATTAAAATTTTGCATCACGTTAGTAGTGTTCTCAATATTGTTAATACTAAGCTTGAGTAGTACAAATACTCTAAACATCAATATTATTACCTCATGCCATTTTAAACTGCAGTAAATTGCTAATCATTATACTGACATTCAAATATCCAATTTAATATGCGCATAAAAAAGAAAAAATACATATTGCACATGCATAAAAGACAATACTGTATATATATTTTTTGTAAAACAATTGTCTTTTTGTTTGTTTGTTTGGTTTGGTTTGGTGAGTGATGGGGGGTCTATAAAAAAATGTCGGGCTGACCCTGCGTGTTGAGGGAAAAAAATAATTCATTGAGCCCTAAGATTTCTCAGAAAACGATAAACATTCAAGACACGGAAAATGGAGGGAAACTCTGACCACCCCAAAACGAAATGCCTAAATTAACATTTTTGGGGAAAAAAAATTGGATTCTAGATCAGAAACCTTGGATCATTAATGATGGCAGCACAGAATGTCCCTGGAGTGAATGGGATTGTGGTTGTGCTAATTTTGCAGATCTGATCAATGATGCTATTGATCTGACCCTGCCGATCAGATCTTTGTAAAGTCTACTCCAAATCCTGAGTCTGGCTGAGTGGAGTTTGTACATTCACCCTGCCCTTGTGTGGGTTTTCTCTGGGTACTCCTGCTTCCTCCAACTTTCCAACAACATGCAGTTAGATTTTTTAATGCCTTTCCCGTAAGTGTGAATGTAAGTGTGAAATGTTTGTCTGTGTGCTCTGCGATGGCTGATGACCAGTTCAAGGTTTATTTTGCCTCTCGCCCAATGTCAGCGTGTAGTTGGACATAAGCCACATCATTTGTATACCTAATGAGGACAAGCAGCACAAAAAAATTATTAATGTTGGTTGAAACATTTCCTTTGTTTACATTTCCCTCAGTAGTGAGATACTGTTGTATTTACCAGTTTACGCCCGATGAACTAGCAAGTCAAGTTTATATTTATAGCCCTTAACTAAATCATTGCCATTGACAAGTCAATTTCTGTTTTTCAACAGTAATGGGTGAGAGAGCATATGATGCTACTCTACTGTAAATTTCAAACTGAGAAATAGCTTTACTGATGCACAACCACCAGTCGATGCTCCATTTCAGATATGAGATCAGTAGTTTGTCAGTCCACTATTTGTGAGTCTACTAGGAGAAATGGCTATTTTTAAAAAATGTAAAAAGGCAGAATCAAACTTTTTTTTTTCTCCGAGTGAAACGAGAGGGTCTATTCTCTCATTTAGTATATATAATCATTGACAAAAAAAAAATCCTGTTGGTGTCAAAATGCTCTAAAATGGCTGGCAGTGAAGGAGGTGTGTCTCAAGGGGAGTCACAAACCTACAGTGGACAAATATTAGCAACATTTGCTTATCTAAGCCCCAGCTATCAATAGCATTTGACATAAGCCAAAATCTTAACACAACCACCAGCCACCGAATAGGTGAGCCATGTTGCATCCATCCATGCACATTTTCTGATCTGCTTATCCTCACAAGTGTCAAGGAGCATGCTGGAGCCTATCCCAGCCGCCTTCGGGTAATAGACGGGCTACACCCTGAACTGGTTGCCAGCCAGTTGCAGGGCAAACATAAACATACAACCATTAGTGGTAAAAGTCACACCTATAGGGATTAGTTAAAGTTTTTTGGAATGTGGGAGGAAACCAGAGCATCCTGAGAAGCGATGTTTCAAAACATGTTTGTTTTTTTTTTGTCACATGAGGAAGCACCTCTTTTTCTCCGTTGTGGCGTGGCCTCAATGGAGGAGTTATGTTTGCATCCAACCTATCAAACTCTTGGGAGAAATGTGAGGTGAAATGACACTTCACCTTCGGTTTGAACGTAGCATAACGGGCTCTATGAAAACAAAATTGTCCAATTAGTAGAAAATTCCATCGTTACAAAAAGAGAAGTATTATTAAACACTTATAGTGGTTGAACTGTATGTGATACTTTAACTTCAACCCAAAATATCCTTTAAATTCCTCACAGTAAGGAGTAATATTGTTGCAAACCTTACCCACAATAATTAATGCTGACTACATTTACATGCCGTCAATAGAGTATTCAGGTGAAGGTCAAAATTCAAATGTTTTAAAACATTGAGAACAAATCGTTTAAATGCATAGGAAGACCAAGTTCCTCCTTTATCCTTTGATCCGTTTTTTGTTCAATTGAAAAATTATATACATGCAAAATCCACAAAGCAGAGGTTGACTTTTTTTTTTGCATGTAAACGGAATCAATGTTAAATTACTAAACCTCTGACCCTTTCAATCAAAATGTAACATGATGTTAGTACAGTTTTCAGTTAAAATTTCACAAGTGTCAATAATGTTGTGATGCAATGTCTGCTGTAAAAAATAATGTACCGGTAATTTAAAAAGAAAACAACAACAACCTGAAGGGGAAATTTTTGAAAAAGCAGAATTGTCGCCTTGAGCGAGTATATCCTCTGTTCCCAGTAAAGATCTTCCATCTGTTTCCTGTTCATCTCCTGATCTGTAACACAGATCTGGTTGTGCAACATCAGTGTTCAGCAGGATTGCCTCAGCATCCTCACATTTTACATCCAGTGGATCTTCAGTTTTAGGGGGCTGACCAAATAGAAACCCACCCGAAGTAGCTGGACCAAAAGAGCCTAGGGAGGAATTCCCCTGCAACAATGAGTCACTTCTATCTGGGCTCTGAAACAATTGCTGTGCAACAAATGTTCCACCCTGAGTGGAAGATGTGAGAGCCGGTCGGTTAACTAAAACTCGATCCATCACATCGTAAAATTTCCAAGATCTCGATTTGTGGTTGTCCTTAATACGACGATACTCCAGCTTCATCTTTTTAATTTTCTCCCTGCACTGGTCGCCTGTGCGGAACATGCCCTTTTCGCGCAGAATGAGTGCGATGCGGTCAAACACACGCTGGTTGCGCAATGAGCTTTCCAATTCTATCTGGATGGAGTCCTCGGACCACAGCTGGAGCAGCTCCACGATCTCTTGGTCCGTCCAGTTGCTGCCTCGCTCGTGCCTCCTGCAGCGAGGGTCCATCTTTCCTCTGGCTGGAGGTTATGTGACGACGTTGTCTGCAAAACTGGCAAGAAGAATCAGCAGGCTAAACATTATCATCACAACTTGAGACACGCAGACCACGCAAGTTGAGCAAGGATGCAATGACGTTTTAGTGTCAATCCTTCTGTCTTTAATTTACAAGGTTCGTACACTTTTGTAGCAATGGTATTCTTTATTTTTAGCATTGACTTTAGCAAAACTTCACTCAAACCGTCAATTTCCAAGACAGAAAAATTAACACTTTTTCCTGGCATTTAGTTTGCAAATGCAGTATGGTATTTCAGAATACAGTCGGGCTGCAACAAACGCTTATTTTAGTAGTTGACTAATCACCAACAGTAATCACGATTAGTCGACAAATCGGATCATATCATCAGCCTCCTAAAGTAACTGCTTCAGTCTTTATTTTTCCCAGAAAACTTTTTTTTTTTTACCAGATTCTGATTTCATTTCAGGTATATAAATAAATGATATGTTTAACTTTGAATGTAGCCGATATTTAAGGCATTTTTTTAAATGACCGAAGCCATTATTTTAAGAGGGCGACGGTATGCAAATCGCAGCATACAGCACCAGCAATCAGCTCCTCTTATATAGCCATTATCTTACATCTTGAATTCCTCAAGGTATGTAAAAATTAATCATGAAGAAAATTATGATCGTACATTCAAATTTTATTCAATTTCCAGCATTCCTTGGGCAATCTAAAAACAGAGACAATTATGCTGATAGTACAATATTTGAACTTTTAGTTAAGTACTGTTGCCTTTAACATTTATAACAATGTTAGGTGCATTTAAACATAGAACAAAAAACTGCATAGTTACAGTATACACACCAATTACTGTTATGAATACAAATTATCGTCATATAAAAATACATTTTTACTGCAATGGCCTTAAATGCCTGATAAGTTCGGTTTTTACATTTACAAGACTGTGCTACCATCTGAGTAAATTTGGGCTCAAGAAAACAAAATTTAATACATCTTTAAAGTCTTCAATCATATTTCAAAACCAAATGAGGTAGACATCGAAATCGAAAAGTACATTCTCCACAAAAATGAAGTTTTTGTCTCACTCAAAGACAATTAAAAAGTCATTTTGTGCTCAGTGCTCACAATTTGTACTACGTTCCACCTCTCATCTTAATCTACAGAACTCTGTTGTTCATTGCCAGGAAGGTGAACATTTCTATGTGCTCTGGCGGAACGCTTGCTCGCTTTTGAGCGCAGATGTTCCTTGCTGCAGTGAAGATCCGCTCCGATGGGGTGGAGGTAGCGTTAAAAAAAACCATCGTCGCCGCATTTCCTATTCAGATATAGCATTGCTGTAACAATGTTTGCAATACACACATGGGGATAAGTGCTGATGTCATTGTTGGTCTAAAGATCATGTTAAAGTTTACATTACAACTCAGCTATGAATAACTCACTCACGTTGACATAATGTTAGCAGCTAAGCTAACCAGACAAGTTGTTTACAGAATCCGAGACGACTGTCCCTCGTCGTCAGAAATAGAATCGGACAAAAGGTGCTTCCGTCGCAAATGCTCGCGCATTGCCGTCGTGCTACCATGAAAGGCAATTTCTACTTTGCATATTCTACATTGCACATTCTTCGCTCTGACGTCTTCGTTAAAATGTTCCCAAACTTTCGATGTCCGATGACGGTTAGCCATGATAGCATTATCATACTACACTGGCGGTCCTGTTCATTGCAACTGGTCGGTGGAGGCGTAGCTTTGCCAGTGGCGTCACGGCTGGCCCGGATCAACGCTACTGCGCATGTGCGTCAACTGGGCACAAAAAATGCAGACTGGGCGGCGGGAGTGACAGATGCTGCTTTCAGAGGAGAAACAAAACTGCAAAAATAATGCCGACTAGTCGAGGACTTAAATTCATTAAAGTCATCGACTAATTTTGGCAGCCCTAGAATACATGTTGAGTAGAAAGTAGTTTTAGGCTTTGTTTGAATTTGCACATAGTCTGATTCTTTTAGGGGGCAGGCCGTGTCAAAATACGTTTGCATGATTTAAATCAAGTGTAAACTTACGTTAAATTATTAATTATTTTCATTTTATATTTGAGCATTATATTCTTTTATGACACAAGCGTGTCCAAACTACTGCCATTCATTTATTTGCCATCCATAAACTAAAACGAACATTTAACACGGACAGTGTCATTTGCCTGCATAGTACTACAGTGCTTTATTTCCAAAATCTGTGGCAAGGCGGCAGAAGAGAAATTCATTCTCTCGCATCCCGGTTTTCAACCAATCACATATCATTCCATGAGGACATGACTCCAAGGTCGGCTTAGTATAAAATACTTATGTTATGGTTTTAAATGTGGAAATTTGATTTTTTTTGCTCAGTGCAAGGGTGGATGGATCTAAGCCTCCTTTGATTTTTACATACCTGTATGTGGACCCGGAAAGAAAAAGACTTGACACCACTGATTGAAGTATAAGAGTGTTATTTTTGGATGAAATAATTTCAACTCCTCTTTGAATTTCAATTCCATACTTTTACTTATTATGTATCTTTTTACTATATGTATTAATCTTCTAAAGGGGTTCTAAAACCAGTATGAATATCAAACCTCCTGAACTACAATAAAAATGATATTAATGTATTTGTGTTTTCAAATGGGGAAGGCTGCACTTTCACAAGAGCATAATTTGTGAAAACCCTCATGAAAACATATTTACAGTTTTACACAGATCATTGTCCTCTGCAAGTACAGTACTTGGCAACCCCGCCCAAATTATCAGCCTGTGCTGAAAAAAAATTCAAAAACAGTTCTTGTTGAGGAAAATTATCCGATTTGACTTTTCAAGCAAGGTGCATGCTTGAGCGCTGTGGCCAGGCGCTCGCCTGGTTTAAAATACCTGTACAGTGTACAGTATGTGCTTAGTGTGTATCCGCCGCCGAATGTCTCCCGAGAGTGGTGATTCGACGGACCACACAAGCTCGCTTATATTTGAGTGACACTGTTTTTCATGTTTCACTGCGTTCGCGTATTTCCATTTTATCTCTGCACCACTAAATATGTCCCAATTTAAATAATTACTTCGCAATTTCTCGTAAAATTAAGTGCACGCGATATAAAACTGTAAACATTTCTCGAATTAGTACTTTGATAAACCCCCTTCAAAAAGTATGCGTAAAACTTATGTTATTGTTTTACTCACCTATTTAGTGCTCTGCTGACGTCAAGAGGCGTTTGACCATATGTTATTAATGCAAACTTCTTTGCACGACATAACCTTGCCGACAGGTCTTTTTTTTTTTTTTTTTTTTTAAACAAAGTTGTGTCTCGCACGTCTAGTATATACACGCACACAAGCCGGTCTCCACTCGCAAAATTGAAGTCAAACCAGCCGCCAGAGCGATTGTTAATACAGTGCATTACAGTAATCTACCGCCAGAGAGCGACGTTGGCCGCCTTCAAAATAAAAGTAGGCCAACTCATACATGCACGTCAGTGGTTTCTTTTTAAAATAATGCAATAAAATAATGTCTTGGCTGTCAGGCAACGATGAGTTCACCCAGGGAGAATGAGAAGTCTCTCAGAATAGCGCCAAGAAGTCTAAACATTTCTCGAATTTGTACTTTGATAACCCCCCCCCTTCAAAAAGTAGGCATAAAACGTATGTTATTGTTTTACTGTTAGAGGAATCTATGAGCAAAATTGTATCGTGTTTAAAGTTTCATTTATTTGGGCACATCGAAGCGTTTGGGTGCGTATCCAGCAACCCCCAAATGCCTGCACACAAAGGCGCCGGCCATCTGGCCGAGGGACTGTTGAAGTCCACAATTAGCACGTCAATACAGGTGGACGACCACAGGGGAGAAGGCGACACTCGGTCACAAAAGGGTAATGAATAATTCGGGATCAGCGGTTGAGCAGCAAAAGACGAGTTGAGAACACCCGTCGTGCCCAGGCGACATTGGCCATCCGCAAAGTCTACAACATGCTAATTCGATGTAGACCAGCCAGAAAAGGCGCCAATGTACTGGTGGTTCAAGTTTGAAAAACAGGTAACCAATCACTACCGAGGGGCCGGATCGGGGGTGCGGCATGCAAATATCGGGGCAGTGTTTTTCTTGTATTTTGCATATGTTACAATAAAATGTCGAACTCGCGGTGGCGGGACTGAGAGTGTGATCGCGGAGCAACTAACCGTCGTTCGCTCTCAGAGATCTGCTTCCGCCGATATTGAAGACAATTTTCCTGTGTGCCGAGTCATTTCTTTAACTTTGTCCGAGAAAATCTCTGACATTTACTCACCAGATTTAGTGCTGTGCTGCACGTCAAAGAGGCGTTTGATCATGTTAGTCATACAGACTCGTTTGCACGATATAATCTTGCCGAGTGATCATTTATTTTAACAAAATTGAACCTCGCTTTCGATCGCGCGTCGACACACGCACACACACGCACACGCACGCACACATTGGCGCACACACGCGCGCGCGCACGCAACCACGGTCAGGTCAGCCTCCACTCGAAAAATTGAAGTCAAATCACCCGCAACAGAGATTGATAATCCCGTGCATTACAGTTTGCGGGATAACTAAAATTAATTTTTTAATGATGTTTAAAAAAATCTGGTGACATATCAGTCATTGATATAGAGTTACCATTGACTTTATTTTCTATCTCAACTTCAGAACTTTTTGGCGCTATTCTGAGAGAGTTTTCATTCTCACTAAGTAAACTCATCGTTGCCTGACAGCCAAGAAATTATTTTATCACATTTTAAATCCAAACGACTGGCGTGCATGCATTAATTGTAATACTTTTATTTTGAAAGTCGCTAGCACCGCTCGTTCGCGGCAAATTACCCTAATGCAGAGTAGTCACAATCGCTGTGGCGGCTGGTTTGACTTCAATTTCGCGAGTGCAGGCTGACCTGACCGCAGTCACACGCACGCACCAAATCGGACCGATCCTCCTCGAATTTTCCCAATACAGTGCAGTCTTCAATATAATATTAAAACCTCGAATATAAACATAAAAAAATGTTGATTCCGATAGATGTTATGTTGTTCTTGTTCATAAAAACACATTTTACCATAATCATAATTTATATAAAGGAAATCCTTTTCATTCATTTCACCAAATAACTTAATGCAGGGAGATAACAATATATCTTAGTTATGTAGTTATGTCAAATAACTAAATTAGTGTAATATAACAAAGAAATACGTAAATATGTTTTTAAAATCGTAAATTATATTTTGCATTTCACGGGGGTTGCCATTCTCGATGGACGTTACACCGAAGTCGGTCGAGGAATTTCGCAACACACAGATCAGAGGCGTTCGAATGCACTTTTCCAGGTCGGAGGTCGAAACGTTCCGACTTCCCACTACCTTGAATTCAGCATAACAATTGGCCGCTCCCGATTGAAGCCAGAAGGAAGCCTTCTTCAGTCGCTCTTGTTACTGATAATGTGTTGGGGGGTTTCCACCGAAAACACCGTTATCTGTGCGTGTTTTACTCTAGTGAAGTTAGTTTTATTTCATTATTGATGGTTTTGACAACATGAAGCAGACGAATCTTTGAGTAGCACTCGGAGATGTACCTTGTAAGAAAAAATATATACCGGGTATATAATTGCATGCTTACTAGTGAAATGTGCATGTTGCACTTCTCCCACACTTATTGGTATAACCGTACGTCACACCTGCTGCCTTTTCGCTGTATAGACAGAACGTTACGGGAAACATCGCACAGAAATCCATGTATTCAAGCGAAGCAAAATCAGTGAGTGGCAACGCAACATGGCCGCCAGAAACATCACTTGTCGCACAAACCCTTGCTGTTCTTAGCGCCCTCGACGACTGTGATCTAATTCATCTGTAACGTGAATATAAATCCACAAGATGCCGCTATCACCCGGCCGTCGTAAAACAATAAGTCGTAAGAGTCTTTTCTTTTTTAAAAACACGTAATTCTGTCCAATTTTTATTGTAAATGTATAATATTAGTGGTGATATATATATATATATATATATATATATATATATATATATATATATATATATATATATAAAATAGAGAGAGAAAGATAGATAGATAGATAGATAGATAGATAGATAGATAGATAGATAGATAGATAGATAGATAGATAGATAGATAGATAGATAGATAGGCGTCGACCTCACAGTGCAGAGGTGCAGGGTTCGATTCCAGTTCTGTGTGGAGTTTACATGTCCTCCCTGAGCCTGCGTGGGTTTCCTCAGGGTACTCCTGTTTCCTCCCACATTCCAAAACACGCATGGCAGGCTGATTGAACACTAAAGTGTCCCTAGGTGTGAGTGTGAGCGCAGATGGTTGTTCGTCTGATTGTGCCCTGCGATTGGCTGGCAACCAGTTCAGGGTGTCCCCCTCCTCCTGCCCGAAGACGGCTGGGATAGGCTCCAGCACCCCCGGCAACCCTTGTGAGAATAAAGTGGATCGGAAAATGGATGGACGAGGGTCGCGGGCGTGTTGCAGCCGATCACAGCTGCCTTCGGGCAGTAGGCGGGGGACACCCACTGTTTGCCAGCCACTCGTAGGGCACACATAGACGAACAACCATTCATGCTCTCAATCACACCTAGGGACAATTTAGAGTGTTCCATTAACCTTCTGTGCATGTCTTTTGAATGTGCAAGGAAACCCGAGTACCTGGAGAACCCCCTCCCCTCCCACCCCCCAAAAGTAGTATAACTGTGTTGTGCTACCTTTCTTATTTTATTTTTTCAATCCTGCTGCTTACCCTGTACCGCTCTAACACGAATGTAATTAAATTCAATTTCCAGCCTCTCTCGCTCTGAGGCTAATAAAGGACTTATCTTAATTCTTCTTATATATTAATATGTGACTACAGATAACACATGAATCAACATTCAGCAAGAACAAAAAATCCTCGGATAAAGATGACAAAAACATGAAGCGCAGAACATAAAACCAGGCTCAAGCCCCGCCCCTTCCAACAATTACGGTGACCCGAATCAAGCACGCTCTGGATACCGTCTAAGTGACGCATTTCCTGGACAAAGGAGAAGGTTTGTTGTCATTCAGCCGGTTGTCAACGCGCTTGCATCCTGCGCTGACCCCACACAGCTTCCATTCACCCGCTTTGTCACTGTCTAGTTAACCTATGTGGAACTCTGTCTTATGAGCAAGGGGTATTGACTGTAATGTCAGAAGAACGGCGTTTAATGGAAGAAGGAATTGCTTTCGAAGCTTGAAGTCACCCGGCAAAATAGAATCATCCTGAAGATGGCAAGTTAGTTGTGGACGACAGGCTAGCATTAGATCTCCAATCCAAAGATGTGGATAACGTCTTGAGCCGCCAATATCGATTTTAAGTTAAAGGGCAAGTGGCGAGAGAAAGAATACTGATTCTTACCCACCCGACTGGAGAAGGGGATGGGTCGGCATGACGTCTTGGATTTTGACGTGACATGGTACGAGTGGCTTTTCGTTGTAGAAACTCCGAGTAAAACGTGTTCCCCACAGGGTGGGTCGCTATGGCAAAGTGGGTGGGAGCAAACGAAGGGTTAGTAGGAAGCTCTATTCCATTTTAGCCTTATATCGGTGCGACAGCTGCCGACAAGCATCTCACCAGTCTGCCCAGTCAAGTGAATCCGTTCCCGGTCTCGATCCCAGGCGATGTGATCCGGTGCAGGTGTACCTCGTTCTTCCAAGGGAACCGCTCTCCGCGGTGCGTCCTCTGAAGTTTGTTGGAGGTAAGACTCAGTCCCTTGTCGATATATATATGTATATATATGAGATGTTTCCGTTGCATATCGCCAATTTCTGATTCATGGCTTTATTTGCCCAGTACATCCACCCTTCTCAGCTTCTGTCAGATGTGCATTAATTTTCCCACATCATTATCCACGCCAAGATATAACCACCTCCCTCATCATTTGCATTCATCTCAGTGAAGTGGGAATTGATATTAAGTAAAATTCACTGGACACTAGATATGCAGAAAATTCAACCTGACCCCGCCCCCTCCCCACAGCACCACCACCAAAAAAAAAAACAACAATATTTTTACAATGGTAGCCATGTCTTAAATTGTGAGGTGCGATAAACAAAGTCAGATAAAAAAACTTAAATGGCCTTTGGGCAATAATTGTCGATCTGTTTCCTCCCCTTTCAGTATGCATGTTGATATTAGGGGTCAAGGTCACCATAGCTCGACACACAGTTAGAATTCAAGATTTGGCCTTAGCAGTAATTTATGGAGGCTCATAGCATCGGCACATACTTTAGTATTCAAGTGATGTGGCTTTTTAAAAATTGATTTAATGTCATATCCCATTTGATTTAGAACACACATTCTGTATATTGCACTGCATACATATTTATACAGTTGCTCCATATTTATTTACAGAGAAAAACTACTTTTTTTTTTTACAGTATTATCGATTCAGCCTTGACATCACCTCATCATGTGTTAATTCCTCCATGAAAAGGTTTCAGCAATGCAGATTAAAATTCAGATCTAGGTTTCTTGGAATCAGCCACTATTTATCAGAGGCACAACATAGTCAAGCTACAGAGAACAATGTCGGAAGACAAGATGCCGTTAGGTTAAGTTCTCAGTGACAATGATGTGTGAATAGTGTTTTATAAAAAATAAATGTCCATGGATCTCCCTGGTAACCATTGTTTCTAGACTGCATTTCTATCTGGAGTTCCCACTGTCTAAAGCAGTAAGAGCAAAAAATGGTTTTGATGAAGAGAAATTTAATCTCAGCGCTGTCACTCAATTTCCCGCTCATCTCAGACAAAGGCTCTTTTGCTACTACTGTGTCCTGACTGAGCACAGCGCAATATGTTGTCACCCTGAGCTCCATCTACTCTTATGAATGGATGCTCACCTGTCAAAGTTCTGCACCATCACTGCAACATACTGCTGTGCATTCTTTTAGACAGCCCAAAGCACATGGTGGGTGTTGATTTGGCTTGGGCACAGCCTGAAATAGAACTTGAGTGTTGGTTATGTTGTGCTACCTACCTACATCTCCTAAGCCAGCAAGTTACAATTTTAACAGCATTGCTTGCTTGACTGTTAGTTGACTTATGAAAAAAAACTATAAGCTGATCTCACGGGAAGAAGGTAACATGTGACAAAGAATAAACCTTTTTCTCACTGCCACATCACATTTTGCTGTTGACTGAATGGAAAATGCTGCATTTGAGTTCCTCAATGTGGGAACCTCTTAGTCATAATAGTGAAGTCAGTCACCCATACCTGACATCTTGCAAGTGATCAGTACATAACGCTAGAAAATAGAGCATTTTTGGCATTTGAAGACATATATGTATAAAATGTTTCCTTACATTAACTTTCACTGTTCGGACAGTGTAAGTGTGTTGAAGAAATACCCACTTGCAGCACATGTTTTGCTGTTGACAATGGTCAACGGTGGAGCCCCATCCTTAAAAAAATAATATTTTAAGAATCGCGGGTGTGTGTTTTATACAAATGTTTAATGTGAATGCTTCCAAGAATGTATCACTCACAAAATTATGATTTACTTAGCAGTGACATTTCAATAATGTGTGTTGCGCACGCGCGCGCGCGCGCACACACACACACACACACACACAGGCACACACTCTTGTGTAACCACAATATTTCAGCTGATAATTTGACTTCACCTCTCAGAAATAGATCCTTTTTTTCTCAAATTTAATTTTACCAGTTTACGTCAAAGTAACGATGGAAAAGGTTTTGAAAAAATGGATCTTGCTTTCATTTTTTTGAACTACAAAAACCTGACATTTCGACACTGGTGTGCAGACATTTCATCCCCACTGTCAGTGAGTGAATTCTGTCAAGAACAAGCGAAGATTCAGCAAAAATCATGACAGAAGCTTCTCGATGGCCACTTACAGTGTTTGATCAAGGTGAAACATTTAATCAAATATTATTGGAGCTGTACCACATCTTGACATTTTGAAATTTCTCCTCCGGGGTCTATTAATGAGTAATGATTGCAAGTATCATATAGTTTAAGCTGTTAAATTTTAAAACAGTGTGGACTACAGCAAATCATAAATTAATTTCTTCTTGAGTGATTTTCATTAGCACTGCAATAAAAAATAGTAATTACATTCAATACAAAAAAAGAACGGTAACTCAAACTTTGACACCCAATTCTTATATTTAGAAATAATAAGGGATGTACATTTTATATTCATCACCGCAACTGTATATGGGTTAACTATGCCCTACATGTTTATTGAAAGAGTTGTAAAGTAATGTAAAGCTTTACTGCCGACCATGGCCTCATAAAATTGTGCCTGTGCTGTTCAGTTTTGAATTTGGTGTGAGAGGGTAATTCTGAGCCAGCAGGGACGCCGTTAAGAAAACGTTTGTCTTTTTCGCTCACTCTGTTCTGTCACCTCTAGGTCACTGTTCCACTTTACCGCCACAAGGGAGTGCAGCTCCAATTTGCCTGTGACGCAGTGAGAGACCCACGGATACACTGCCCTGCGTTCTACTTTTCATGGATGCCCAGGTGGCTCTGCTGCACTTATGGACAGTCCTTGTCCTGACATCAGAACTGAATTGGATTGATACTGCAGAGGTCTACACCAATGCTTGGGCCGTCCAGATTAATGGAGGCCCCGAGGAGGCTGACCGCATCGCAAAGGAACACGGTTTCATCAACCATGGCAATGTGAGTTGGACGTCCAATACACTGTATTTGTGTGTGCTTGCGCTTGTTCTCAAGCTGTTGCTGTCATGTGTGATTGTCCTTACAACACTCCATGTGGCACCAATTCCGTCAGTATTGGAATTCTCTCTGCACCAAAAATGTGTTGCTTACTGCACTTCTTTTAGTGCTCACTTGTTATCTTTGGTGGATCCTGCTGTAATCTGAAGTGCAAACATTTTATATTGATCTGACAGAAAATATATGGAGTGCATAAAAAAATGTTTTTCCTCTATCAGTATATTTTAATGTTCGGTCACAGGACTTGTAAACATTTCTAGTATTCTTTCTTTCTTTCTCTCTTTTTTCTTTCTATCTTTCTTTCTTGGTGATGTCTAACGATTGGCTTGGGTAAGAATATAAAGTAAGTTACATAGAAGTTTAAGAATAAATAACGGAGGCAGACATTGCATGGGAAACACTATGGCTTGCTAGCTTCTTTTCAACGGTCTCTGGAAACGATAGTACCTGTAGTCGATTTTAAACTCTCAAGCTTGTCAACTTTATATCCTGAATGACCCACATTTTCCATGACTAAATACAGAACTACCGGTAGTTATATGCTAGTGTCATTTTGTCCTTCAAAACTCAAACTTTTGAAATGAGCATGTTCATTTCCAATTCTCTTGACACATTGTCATGGGTACGATCTCATCTCAAAGAACGTCTCTTAATTTTTTCATTGTTGACTCAGAGGTCACTGTTGCTGGTGGTTCATTGTCTTTTGGAGGACTGTCTCAATGTCCTCATTTTGTTTTGGATTCAAGTATTAATCTGTTTAAGAAAGCCTCAGTTTCCTAACCAGTGTTGAAATATTCTTGTCCCACACAGCATAGGTGTCAAACTCAAGGCCCGGGGGTCCAGATCCAGCCAGCGGCATAATTTTATGTTGCCCATCATGTGTGTGTCAACGTCATGTCTCTTTGAAGGGTTTAATGGTGGATTACATATTGTATTATTTTCATTGTCGTGAATTTCACTATGGGGAGTGCCTCTTCCGCCAGTGTTTCTCACAGGCAAACAAATAAGTATTATTATTTTAGTCTCTGGCCACCGAGTGTAATTGCTACAGAGGGTTGGTGTGCAGAGTATGTGACACAGCAGTGATGGTACGGCAGAGGGTTATGTGAGGTAATTCATTTGGCAAGGCTTTTTGAAGCCGGTGGATTAGACTGGAAAGGCCTTCGTCATTTTTTCTGTCATCATTTTTCTGTCATCCTGAGTGGTTGTTCTCGACTAGAGGGAGGCTGGACGGAACTGATGTATAATAGAGGGTAATGGGATTTCTATCTTTAATGTCATTGTAGGAATATCACAAAGCCGATTATTTGTTCACTTCTGTGCCCAGTAATGCCCAAATGACTCTTTGTGTATGTGTAGTTTTGCTTACTATAGCTGAGTGTGAATTTGTTGGACTGTGGAAGAGAAAGTGTTTGGAATTGTTCAGTACCAGGCATTGTGTAGAGGGGTAGGTGTTATTTTCTAACTGATTTGATGTTTTGTTTTGGGGGGTTTTGAATTGTTATCACTCATAAATGTTTCAGATCATCAAAACAAATTTCATATCCCAAGAAAACAACCCAAGTAAACTGCTGTGATTTTTATTTATTAAGTAGACAGAAAACCAAGCAGACCTGTCCCTTTGTAAAACATGAATTGCCCATTGAACCTAATACCTGGTTGGCAGCAACAACTGAAATCACGTAATTATCATAACTGTTGATATCTTTTGTATCCCTGTGGAGGAATTTACGCCCTTGCAGAATTGTTTCAACTTGGTCATAGTGGAGGGTTTTCGAGCATAAAGGTCATATACACAGCGTCATGATTGCATTTTAAGTCTAGACTTTGACTTGACCACTTTGAAACCTTCACGTTATTTTGTCTCGTTTTTTTTTTTTTTTTTTTTTCCTGGAGTCATTCAGAGGTAGACTTGTTGGTAAGTTTGGGTCATTTTCCTGCTGAGCCTGAGCACTTGATGTCCTTGAGTACGCAAAGTGATGTCAGATGTTTTTTGATTTTCTGCTAGACAAAGGAATTTCATCACAATGCCACCAACACGTTGGAGTGCATATTTCGCAAAAAGCTCAACTTTTATCTGGTTCGTACTTTTTTTTTCTCCAAAAGTTGAAAGTTGTTTTTTTTTGGCAAATGTGAGTCAAGTAATGCCAGCAGTTCTTTGCAATGTCATTCTAAGTTCTTTTGTTGAGCTCAATGAGTCCGTCATTCCACATATGGAGCAGTTTTGCTTCGCCGACCTCTCCAGTGAAGCAAGCTTCTCATTGATTTTCCATGCGTCTCATCATTCACATAAAGTCCCTGAGCATTCTTTGGACCACACCCAGCAACATCATACATGCGCACGGTAGCCAAAGCGGTATCACACCTGCCCAAAGCCTGAGATGATGAGATCAAGTTACATGATGTGAGTATGTTCCCAAAAAAAATAATTAATAAAAATAAATAAGAGAAAAAAATATAACTGCATTTAGGAGACAATGTCTATTTAAATACACGTTTATTGCTGGGGCTGATGTCACACACACCAACCCCGCTCGGCATAATATGTGGCAACAGGCTTGCAAAGGATACAGTGAAGTCTGTTTGGGCTCATCTGAAGTCTCTTAAATGCAATATTCACAGCGATTTGCTCCTCAAAATGGTGATAGCAACCCGGAAGTTGTTCTCATGCTGCCATATTAAGGAGTGTCTCAGTTGTCATAAATGTGCATTGAGGTGTGAGGTTCGAGCATCTTGAAGGCTCCTCGGGCTATCTCAAATCGAGGGACATCTGATGTATCATCTGCGGAAGTCCTGCCGCTCCTCAACGGTGAGATATGAAAAATAATTTGTATCAGCAGGACAGTCAGCATTGCATGATTTCAAAGTCATGAAGCCGTAACAGTCTTGATATTTGACTTTAATTTGATTCATCTTGAAAAATAAAGCGTAAAGTCGACATTGTGCGGTGAGAGTATTAATCCTCCCATGTAGATGGTGCATTTGTGACAAACGTCAATCACGTGATCTCCTCTGTAGCAATCGTCTCCATCAGATGGTGGTACAGAGCAGCGATTGTCTCATTTTCCCCAAATATCTGTACCCCCACCCACCGTACTCCTGTAAATCTCCTCACTCCTCGATGGAATGTCTGGTCCGAGGTTCTACCATATAACCAGAGGAGCGAGGAGCTAGAAACTTCCGATTTGAGAAATGAGATGAGCCCATTGTGTCCCATTATCCTTCCATTAAAATGGGACCAGCACATTGAAAAGAAACCAGATATAATCATTTAAACAGCAGTGTAATGCAAATGTAATGTATTAATTTATTTATAATCATCATCATCATCATTGGTTTTTATGTATTTCTGTGTCCCTCCATCAAAATATTTCCTAACATAAAAAGTATCACCAAAAAAAAAATAAGTTGGGGACTGCTGCATTAGATGACAAATATCAGGAAATGTGAATTAAACATAAAATAAAACCATAAATACCATACTAATATCATATTTGGTATTAATTCTGACCTTACTTTAATATTGTGATACTTGGATTGTGTTCCTGAATACATTTTTAAACATGTATTAAGTAACTGTATTGTTGCCTCAATCCTTTTCTCACCCACCACTTTACTATGGCACTGTCGTTTTTTTTCTTCCACAATGTGGCTAAATCTGTAGTGGTCCATCAATTTGTTATGTGTTGTCTTCCTCTCTTCAGATCACAAATCTTAAACAGGGTAGCGATAGTAAATAGCCATATCGTATCTCTGTTTTCCGTACTCAGTGCTGCAATGAAATTGCAATGATGGCTGCTGCCAGGAATGCACTAAACTGGCCTATTCTCATTAATGTTACTCAAAGATATAACATTATAAAATCTATAGAATGTATATATGTGACTATTTGGCTATAATTTCCCTCAGTGCGATAAAATTAAGCCAAGATATTCTTGCTCTGTGCTGGATAGTTATATTGCCAAGGCTATACAGGACCATTGCCAATTTCTCTCGATCCTTAAAAAACTTCCGTTTGATCCACCACCCTGCTAGTCAATCGCTCCTCTTCTTTCCAGTTCACTTCAAATGCTCCGGATGATCTTGTAGCAAAACATACAAAACTCACACTAAGTCTTTGGTCTTCATATGGGTCAGATAATTTGTCTCTGGCTGCGTTGGTTGAGTTGATGTTATTGCTCAGAAACGACAAATGCTTCCATGTGACTATAGAAGTATGGAGGACAATTTGCAGCCTTGGGAGAGTTGATTCCGGTTTTTTAAAGTAGATTTTTTTTCTTTTGAAATTGTCAGCCTAAATGCATCAGAAAGTGTCATTTCCTTTATCATCCCTAAGTAGGTAGAGCCACGAGACATGCCACGAGACATTTGTGTGCTTGTGTATTGCCATTCATTTGTTCAGCGAGGAGATAATTTATTTAAAGGAACATCAAAGAATCTGTAGCAAAGTATCTTGCCTTCTCTCTCTTTCTCTCTCTCTCTCTCTCTCTTCTTAGGTTCATCCCCCTAGGCCCACTCCACTCCCCCTTAGTCACAGTCTTGTTTTCTCTCTAGTTCGTTCGTGTTTTGAGGTGTTAATATGCAAGTTTCACACAAACTCATACTCCACAGTATTATGCAGCTCAAAAGCACAATGGCTGCACTTTTGCAGTTTCTGCGGTCTATTCCCACAAGACTCTGGAGGAAAAATAAGGGCAGTCTATCCAGATAAAAGCCGTGAAGTCCTTTCTTCAAGAATGCAAGTAGAGCAAGATAAAAGAAGTCTAACCTTTCTTTAAGCTCCACAAAACAATGATTGTTGAGTGGAATTCAAGGGGGTTTTTTTTTTGGTCAACAGTTCAATTTTTATACTCTAAGCTCATAATGTGTGAAATTATTTTCTGTATGCAATTAGCTTCGAGATCTGCATGATAACAAACTCAAGGCCCGGGGGCCAGATCTGGCCCGCCATATCATTTTGTGTGGGCCGCGAGAGCAAATCAAGCATGTCAACTTTTCCATGATGCTTGCTGAAGTCTGAACCAAAATTTCAAATTGGGATATGTAATCCATCATCACATAGAGATATTGCAAGCATGATCTCATTACATACTTATTACATTAATGTAAACAATGCCTGAACAAACCATTATTTTTGACTTCTGATTTCAAAATTAGTTATCCACCAATTTGTTGTGCACTGAATATGTAATATGTGGACATGATTAAACATTTATGCGGTTTTACAAAATTCACAGTCATAATGGCCCTCTGAGGAAAACCGTAACTATAATGTGGCCCACGACAAAAATGATTTTGACATCCCTGTCTAAATCTAGTCTTAGTTTAGGAGAGTTGTATTTCACAGAATGTGGGTTGACAGGGAGAACATAGTCTTAGTTTAGGAGAGTTGTATTTCACAGAATGTGGGTTGACAGGGAGAACATAGAAACTCTAAACAGAAAGTCCCGCAACCCAGATTCGAACCCTGGACCTTTGAACTGTGAGACGGATCTGCTAACCAGTCACCAACTGTGGCACCACTAACTCACCTTAGTATTGCAAATTAGTCTATGTTGGCAGATGTGTTGGTTATTCTATTTTAGAATGCATATTTTAACAAATATCTTGTCCGTTAACTGTCTCGCCGAATGGTGCAGTTATCCATCTTGTGAGGAGAGAAAAAGGCTCTGCCTGTATTATCTCACCTGAGGATCCAAGACATGTGGCAAATCCAATGGCCACAAAGTTGCTCATCAAATTGCAGCTTAGGGTGTGCTGGTGTAAAGTGCTCCGATAGAAACCCTTATGCTTGAATGGTGTTTGTTATGGAGGATCTGTGAGGGGCAGAGGATCTCCATTTTACAGGCTCCAACTCAACTTTATTTATAATGCACACTAAAACACTGGCTGACTCGATGAGACAGAGAGCAGACGGTATAAGGTTTGTGTGTCGAAGTGATAGAAGTTAATCAAACTGATCTTCATCCTTTGAGACAGTTTGTACTCTGTTGTTTTAACATTGAGTCTCCCTTCACTCAATTGTCTCCTCTTCAGGGGCTTTTTTAAAGTCTAGCCACGAGGCGCTTCTGCCTCTACATTATTTCACTCACACTATACTACACTTAAAAAAAAAAAAAAAAAAAAGTAAAAACCTGGTGTATCTGCCATTTACTACCCATTAGTTGCTGCTTTTTATTTCATTACACTTTTAAAAAATCCAGAGTATTTTTATCAAAACTGTATATGTATGTCAAATAAATTGGTTAGTATTGAAGGTATTTAGATTTTGAACTCGGATTCTCAGAAGCATTGCAGAAATCTGAAAAACATTGGTTTCTGTTTTGACCCACGGCAGTACTGCTGGCTCAGCAAAAATGTTCTGTGGCCAAATTCTCAAATCTCTGTTAGTTTACTGAAAATGTTAAATTGTAGGTGTGAAAGTGTTTCCTGTGAAATGCGCCACTTTTCCTCTGCCATGGTTTGTCCAAACCCAATTCCAAGGAAGTTGCGACGTTGTCCATCCCATCCATCCATTTTCCAATCCGCTCATCCTCACAAGGGTCGCGGGGCGCGCTGGAGTCTATCCCAGCTGTGTTCGGGCAGTCAGCGGGGGACGCCCTGGACCGGTTGCTAGCCAATCACAGGGCACACAGAGACGAACAACCATCCACGCTCACACTCACACCTAGGGACAATATAGAGTGTCCAATCAGCCCAATGTATTATTATTATTATTATTATTTTTATTATTATTATTATTACGGTGCATGTTTTTTGCAGTGTGGGAGGAAACCCAAGTACACGGAGAAAACGCACTCAGGCACTGGGAGAAACAGCCAACTCCACACACAACTCCACAAAGAGGAAAAAAACCATCCGGACTATGATGGACGCAACGTTCAAAAGCCAATATCTGTGATGGTATGAGGCTGTGTTAGTGCCTATGGCATGGGTAACTTACACATCTGTGAAGGCGCATTAATGCTGAAAGGCACACACAGGTTTTGTAGAAATGTGCTGCCGTCCAAGCAGCATCTTTTCTATGGATGACCCTGCTTATTTCAGCGAGACAATGACAAACCACATTGTACACATCTTCGAGCAGCGTGGCTTCGTAGTCAAACAGTGCAGGTATGAGACTGGTCTGCCTGCAGTCCAGACCTGTCTTCCATTGAAAATGTGTGCTGCAGAATGAAGCGTAAAATACAACAAGACCCCTGACTGTTCAACAGCCGAAACAGTACATCAAGCAAGAATGGGAAAGAATTCCCACAAAACTTCAACAATTAGTGTCCTTAGTTCCTCATAGTTTATTGAATGTTGTTAAAAGAAAAGGTGATGTAACACAGTGGTGAATCTGACGCCGTCACGGCTTTTTTGGAACATGATGCACTTCACTTCCTTTCACTTAAATACAATAAAATGTATCAGTTTTAACATTAAATATCATGTTTTTGTGGTTATTAAATATAGGTTAAACATTTTTTGCAAATCATTCTGTTGCTATTTTTCTTTATAGCCCAGCATCCCAACTTCATTGAAATTGGGATTGTACATATGCAAATCTGCAGTATTAACTGCTCATGACTACATTAAGTGAGAATAATGAAGGTTTAATTAATTCTGTGCACCAAATATCAGTCACAGCCATGTAGTTGCTTCATTTATTTGTTTACGGAGATATTTCAATTGTTACGCTTCAGCTGTAATTAATAGCTCCCAATTGTAATACAATCATTTGATAATAAAAGCAATTGGCATGACATTATCCTACAGCAGGGGTCGGGAACCTTTTTAACGAAGAGAGATGGCTCTCTCTTAAAATATTTGGAAATGTATTATAGCCATATAATATATATGTATATATATATATATATATACACACAGTAATCCCTCGCTGTAACGCGGTTCAACCTCCGCGGCTTCGCTGTTTCACTGATTTTTTTTGGTGCAGTTTTTTTAATGCTTTGGACCTGTGCAGCACGCTTGTTGTTTTGTTTCCGGTTTATTCATAGAGCAACGTAGCATCCGCTGTGACGTGTTGCCGCATTAATCTCGCGATAAAAAAATTTAATCACGTTAAAATTGATTTAAATTAATGCCGATAATAACGCGCTACACTGACAGCACTAATATATATATAGGTATATTAAAAGGGAATTATAAGCCTCTGAATGTATTCTTTTAAATAATTTTGTGATACAGTAACACTCACCATTAATGTGAATCGTTTTCTGTTCCTCATGATTGCTAAAATTTCAGCAAGACTAGCGGAATTATAGTCAGTTTGCCAGGTCCATACGCGGAATTGCTGCTGGCTAGCTTGCACTCTGTTCAGTAGCTTGCACGCTTCCTTTCTGCTGTCTCTCGCAGGGTATTTTGATGTGAATGTAGCATGGCACGTGTCAAAGTGCCGCTTTACATTCGACCATTTCATCAATGGTATTTTGTCATTGCAAATCAGACACACTGCAGAACCTGTTCTCTTCACAAAGGCACATTTGTCCTGAAGTATACCATACTTGTCATCTTTTTTTCTTTTCGCCATCTTACTCGTTTAGGATTAGCTTTGAGTTCATGACTGAGCGGGCTGATTCAAAAGAGGGTGTTTACCTGTTTCCGCAGCAACGGCCAACGTAGGCCAGTATTATCCAATCAAAATTGCTCCTGGAGCCAACTGCAGCCCTGAACAGGAAATGAGTAGTAAAAAAAATCGATGGATGGATTAAACAAGCGAGAATATTTAGTTTTATCTGCGAGCCAGATGCAATCATCAAAAGAGCCACATATGGCTCGCGAGCCAAGACGGGATGATGCAGCTCGACATTCTGGTACAGTTGTTTTGTTTCCCACTTCTATATTTCCCATCTGCTTCCATTTCAACGTATTAGCAAATGTGTGCCCCCAATTTACTTAGGGTCAGAGGAAACGAATGTGTTCATACATATACAGGCTGCACTTGTCTATAAACTGCTGGTGCCATATTTGTAACATGAGAGATTTAAACAAAAAATGTTTTACTTTCCCTCCTCCTGCACCCCCCCCAAAAGAAAAAAATGCCCTTTAAAAGCTTTTTTCCTCTTTTCTTTTCTCATGTTATGTATTGTCTCTTGTTTTGTTGTTCATAAAATTGTTCATAAAATTCTAGTATTGTCTGCATTGTAATTTGATAGTTTTGGATATCTTGTTTAGTTTGGGAAATCTTGTTTAGACACGTTTTATTTGTGTGTAAAGAGAAGTTCCCTTACATTGTTAACAGTTTTGACTCTCAGAATCTTAGCTGTTCACGAAGAATCAATAATGGTCCGTGAGTGGATTTGTCCTGAAATGGGTTTGGAATGATGAATAAGGAAACAGCCGTAAGTGAAAACAAACATGTCTTCATGATGTTGGGTTATGTTGAAAAAGAAGCTCCCCAGATAGCAAAAAGTACTTTCCAAAGCAAGTCTTTTTTCCCCACATAGCCATTTTCACAAAGCTCTTGTCTCAGACACACAATACATCAGAGATGGTCAGCCCATATTTGGGACTTTTTTAAACTTTGTTTTTGTTACGTCACGTCAGAGAACTATTAGTAGTTCATTTAATTGTGTGTTCTGTACAAACTATGTATTTTATGAACAAATTAACAAACAATTTTATGCAATTTAACAAAAAATGCCACATTGGCACATACAAGAGACCAAAAAGATGTGTTTATTTATTTATTTTTAACAATATATTCACATTTGAGCCCTGCTATTAGCAGGGAATAGAGTCCAGGCCGGCCTGCAAATAGTGAAAAGCTGCGTAATATTGACGACAATTATTTTGAAGTTATAGCCCATGATTGTACTCTTTCGACCCATTTAGATTCTTTGACTTGATTTAGACAGAATAACCCTTGAGTAATTCCTTTGACAGAAGCACTACTGTAATTATGCTCAATTTTTACTTTCTAAGGTATGGTGCAAAAATGGGCAAATAAAATGATCTGTTGTTATTTTTATGAAATGCTTTATTGCAATGCAGTACAGATGGAAAATAGCAACAACAGTCAAGCAATAAATCAATAATAAAGAGAATAAATGAAATGATTGACAACTAACTAATTCCCACTCAGTGATAAATCAGGTTGAAACATTCCACCCTTGTATTGAAAATGAAAGAGAAAAGTAGTTCCAATTGGAGGAAAAAAAGAAAGGAATAACCCCAAATCACTTCCCAAATACTTCATTCGCGATAAATCCATGAGGCCCCGATGAGAAATGGGTCCAAAGCCAGGTTGACAAAAGAGAAATTTACTGTGAGTGATGAGTGCTTTTGGTGAGAAAAACGTTTGAGCAATTCAGTATCCTCGCAAAATCCAATTCAAATTGTGATGGTTGGAATTTCAGAGGGCTAGATGTGCTAAAGGGACCCTCTCTTCTGTCCCCCCTTGGCTCTGTCAATACTTCATTGTCGTTATTTTTTGTATTATCCAAATGAAGAAATCAGATAATCATATCTGTCTGGTGTTTTACACAAAGACCTAATTTTACGCGAAGATAGAATTCCAATTGAAGAGCCCACATGCCTACGGTGCAATCTTTTTATCATACAGCAACAGTCTGGAAAGAAAAAAAACCTTTACAATGACCTGATTTGGAAATTGACTGAGATGAACTGAAAATGATCTCAGACTCATCGTATATTCACCATCAGTTAAATATACACTGAGCTTGTCTGTTAAACCGGGGTCAGTCATGGACAACGTTCAAGATGAATCTTAACCTTAATTTTCAGCAGGGCGACCCCTGATGGTACTTACCGCCACAGTATTCCAACACACACATCGTACACCACACGTTATTTATAAATACTGTACAATAATACTACAACTTATAACATAACTGTAGGGCAGCGGTGCCCAACCTTTTTTGCCCCACGGAGCGGTTTAATGTCAGACAATATTTTCAGGGACCGGCCTTGAAGGTGTGACAGATAAATAAAACAAAATAATATCATATGACGTGCATGAAAACGATGGTATTTTCCAAACATAATAATAAACATGAATCATGACAAAAGGAACGTCCTGTCTGGCCGCAACACTCTCTGGTCGTGATGGTAACGTTTAAACCTGCCTTCAAAATAAGATACAAAGTGCATGAAAAATACGACTCACCATCGCCGCATATTATGCAGAGTGGGCTTGATGCGTGGGAATCTCCCTTTGAGATAAATCCGTATTTTAAGTAGGACTCCGGACAGTGTCAATTAAATGTAGCTTTCTTTTTCTTGGAAGTCATAGGCTCCTCTTCTGTCTCCTGGCTGGGACTTTTCCCCTTCCCAAAGAAACTTTCCAAAGACGTTTGTTTTTTACGCATTTTGCTAGCTCCCAGGTTTCATTTCAGCGGTAACCTATCGTGTGACCGAGAAGTGACGTACTGTCACTCTTGACAGTATGTCAAATGTGACATTTAACGCAGAACCCGGTAAATTTTCTAAATAAAACACCTTTCAGATTCCGAAATGAATAAAACAGAAGTAATGGAAGTTATTTATTCTTTCTGTGCGGCCCGGTACCAAATGAAACACGGATCGGTACCGGTCCGCGGCCCAGGAGTTGCGGACCCATGCTGTGGGGTGTAAATTTTGAGTACCGGGACATGAGAAACACAAATGTTGCATTAGTTGCAGAACTGCGAATGGACGCTTAGCCAGCTTTACACATTCCTAACTCAAGAGTGCGTCGGTACCTGTCTCACCAACGCACTTTTACCTATGTTTCAACTTACAAGGAAAAAGCACGCAAACCAAACCAGCATTTACACGTAATCACCGCTTTGTTATTATCAAAAGCACATGTGACGCATTGAAGGGTTACATAACATCCGTGTGCCCCACATTTCAGACGATGTGGTTTGCGCCCAGGTACTAAAAAGCACATATATTCAAACAGGGAAGCATACTTAACATCTCATTACATTCCTTGAAAGTAAGTATGTGGCCGCTGGATACATCTAAGACCTTTACTCTAGCCATGCAAAAAGGGTCTCCTTTGTAACGGGTGCAAATACGCAAAAAGGTGAGTAATCATGTGCTTTTGATACATACTCTGAAATTAGTATGTATCAAAAGGGGTCTCCTTCCCGAACCAATCAACAATGTAGATACTTGAAGTGAACCCTACTACCACTACTGAAGTAAATACATGTACAATACAACTCATAAATCATAATAATGCGAGTACAGAGTAGTACCGAGTAAATACTGCTCAGCAAGCTGACTGTTATGAAACGATACGGTCTCAGCAGATCTGTGTGTGTTTGTGATCACTATTGTTTACATTAGTAATTTGTCATGTGGGCCAACACCCCATGAATACATTAATTACCAACACCATTTGAACAATTATTCTGATTCGTTCCCTTCAGTGACATAAATTACCCTCATGGACCGTTGCATCATCTTTCATTATCGATTGCAGCACCTTACATGAGACGCAAGACCGACACTGTGCCTCATGATGTAAACATGAAAGAGAAACACATAACATCAGCACGTGCCCTCCCACGCGTAGCACTAACAAGTCGCAATGCTCCAACAAGCTGCAATGTACACACCTTTCTGTTCAACATGACATCTATGTGAAATCACTCGTTTCTGTGTTCAATCCTGAGCTTAAAACTCTGTCATACATGACATTTTGGAGATGAACAGTTGCTCTAGGTTTCAAGGAATGAATGGCACTTGACCATAATGTCACGACGAACCCATAAAGTTGTCCACAGCTCTAATTGGCCTTTTAATTTTGTCTGCTGCTTGGAGAGCCCTGCTTAGATGAACTGACGCAGTCAAAAATATCCACAAATAAAATCATATGGGCGGCCCGGTGGTCCAGTGGTTAGCGCGTCGACCTCACAGTGCAGAGGTACCGGTTTCAATTCCAGCTCCGGCCTCCCTATGTGGAGTTTGCATGTTCTCCCCGGGCCCACGTGGGTTTTCTCCGGGTAATCCGGTTTCCTCCCACATTCCAAAAACATGCATAGCAGACTGACTGAAGACTCTAAATTGTCCCGAGGTGTGAGCGTGGATGGTTGTTCGTCTCTGTGTGCCCTGGGATTGGCTGGCAACCGGTTCAGGGTGTCCCCCGCCTACTGCCCGGAGACAGCTGGGATAGTCAGCAATTGTTTTCTCTTGAATGTATCTATTATGGTGTATTTTTGAGGCGTTTGAAGTGCAAATTACGTGTTTGTTTGTTGTTTTTTTTTGAAAATTCCAACTGGTCGGCCACAAAAGCAAGTGACAGTGCACTCCACAAAATAGCGGCACTGTTGAGTGTCAGGTTCCAATAAATTAATCACAACTTCTTTACCGATTTTGACATAGATGGGTTTGTTATAAACATCAGACCGCGTTGCACCCAGTGAATGGACCTCAGTGGTGTACTTTCCCCTGCTAAGTACAGTGTGAAAAGGCACACACACACACGCACACACACACACACACTTTATATTTAAAAGCCAGATCCTCCACAGCTTGAGTAAAAAATGTATGGTGTGTGGAACGAATGCTGCTCAGAGTCAGGGATGAATGCAGTGTACTTTTAGTGTTCCTATTTCATTCATTCATTGTGAATCTTTAGAGATACTGTATAGTGCTGCATGAGCAGCTTTCTCTAGAATTTAAATTTCTCAGGGCTTCTCTGATGTGGCATAGGATGCCAAATACTATTTGTGGAAATGCTGCTTGGGAATGGGGATTAAAGAATTATTACCTATTATGTTATTGTTATTTTATTTTCCATGTTCTGTGAAGCACTTTGTTACAGTTGTAGCTGTTGTGAAAGTGCTGTCAAAATCAAGACGTATTGTATCATGATTATTTCTTGTGGCTTTTCACCTCGATATGTGCCCTGCGACAGACTGGCAACCAGTTCAGGGTGAAGTCCGCCTTCCGCCCACGAGTCGGCTACGACAGGCTCCAGCACCCTCACAGCCCAGAACAGATAAGCAGTGTTGAAAATGGATGGATGGATGACTTCATGCTGATATTAGATTGATAGATAGATGACGTATGGGTGCCATGGAGCGTAGCTAAATGAGGTTGCGTTAAAATCTTGCTCACAGCTTGAACATCGCAGACTGCACTTTTAATAATATAGTGCCGTCAAAGGATTAAGATATTGTTCAATATAACACCATCTAAAAGTGAAGCAGGAGAATGGCAGTGTATAATTGCAGATGTTGATCAAAAGAGATGCAGGTGTGGCACGACTGACTTTTTTTGTTCGTGGGTGTGTGTGTGTGTTGCATGTTTAAATGTGCTAAAAGCATCCATTTTTTTCTGAACTAAGCCCTTGAAGTCAAGGTCAGAATACTGAGATGAGCCTGTTTTACATATTTCCTTCCTGTGTTCCATCACAAATGCAACACTCCCACAGTCTCCCTGCCTCCAGTCTTGCATCTCCAGATAGATGAATTGATGTCTTTGAAATATCTATCAGACAATCTTTGTGTGATAGTCGCATTGATTTTCTTCATGTCCTGGACTAACACATATAAGTCTGCTCCTTCACATCTATTCCAAGACTGGAAGACAGCTCGCACTCTTAAATTGTAGCAGGTGCAGGGAATAGTAATACATATTTTTTGAATGACGAAGCCACGCTTAGAATGCACAAGATTCAGATATGAATGCTGTCTGGAGCCCTACATTTCGGCTCAGCAATACCCAGGTTGCAATTGTACCGTGAAACATGGCAAAGATTTCTGCAACCACAGAGACTTGGCTAAAACCATCCATACTTGACTCGGCTATCAAGTTAGCTCTTCGCACAGAGCAGATGTGGGCTATTATGCAGTCAACGACTGTTGGTGCAAAAGCGCAAAGCCCACCGATGGCAACTGTTCCCAGGCTTTGGTATGATAAGATTCAGACTCATCAACTTACATCATGTGGTTACCGGTCATGTTCATATAGGCATCACCCCAAGCTAATGCTATCTTAGACATGGATGAGCTGCACAAAGCAATAAGGAGCCAGTAGAAAGCTCGTCTTGTTGCAGTGCACATTATTACTGCGAACTTCAATCACATTGATTTAAGTCAGTCTTCCCGAGATTTCATCAGCTCCTAAATGTGCAACAAGGGGTAAAAACACACTGGACAAACCCTAAAACAACATCCCAAAATAGTGTAGCGCAATTACCTGCCAGACCAAACCGAGTGACTGGAAGGGTCCACAAAGAAGGTGCAGACCAGCTGCCTGAGGTCTTCACGAGATTCTTCAATGCATCACTATCACAGTCCTTTATTGCACTGTCAGAAGTCAGCAACAGTCAACTCGCTGCCCAAACAAACGACCATCAGCAGTCTCAATGACTATCGACCAGTCGCGCTCGCACCAGTTATCATGAAATCTTTTGAGAAACTGGTCCTACGTCACATCATGTCCAATCTCCTACCAATGTCTATTTGCATACACAACAAAAAACTCGACAGAAGACGCCATTGTTTCCATTTCCCACCTGGAACAGCAGGGGCACTATGTCATACTGTCCTTTGTTGGCTGAAGCTCTATTTTTACCGCAATACTCCTCGGCACTCTGACAACAAATTACAGCACATTTGACTTCCTCTCACCACCTGCTGCTGTGCACATTCTGTTTGAGTGGTTGTCATTTGCACCGATGTGGTACAATACCCCAATTTCATTCACTTCAATGGCAATACAGGATTGCCTTCATTTGCATAATGCTCTGCTTCATTGCTTATGCTCTTTGTCAGATGCACTCATCACACAGTATATTATTTATATGGCAACCCCCACCACCCCCCCAAAAAAAGTAAATGTGTGTTCCTCAGTAATTATGGCAGGATACCTTTTATTCTGTCTTTGTGTCCTGAGCTCAATGGAATAGAGATTTGACATGATGCTGTTTTTCTCTCTACTTTTGATTAGTCCTTTCGTGTGTATATATATATATATATACAGTACACATAGGGAGAGAGAGAGAGAGAGAGAGAGAGAGAGAGAGAGAGACTGAATGTGTAGACTGACTCAATGAACCTCCAGTGTTCGATTGAACTTAGATTAAGAACCATTGCATTAGTGGCAAGCACTACTTTCTCTTTCGCGCGCACACAAACACACATTCACACACACACACACACACACACACACACACACACACTGGGGCGGCAAGTTATTTGGTGACAGCTGCCAACTCACAGATCCGCCAGGGTAAATGCTAAAATGTAAGGATCCATAGTTTGTTTGTTTTTTTGGTTTTGTTGTGTTTTATTCATACCAGCCAATTCTTGAATTATGCACATTTTTCCTGCTTAGGACTCAAACATAGAGAAATACAGTATATATTATTTATATCTATAATCTTAACATATCTGTACATTTAACCAATGATGAAAAACTAAACAGACATAATTTACATACTTCAATTAAACATTCCAAGAAAGATTTCAGGTCAATTTAGCCAATGGCTCAGCTTATTTAGATGATTTGTATCTGTACTAGCTTGTGATATATTTTTTCACATAAAATCCTTGCAATGTGCCCACCCACTTTTCACAGCTTGGTTTTCCCCAAGACATGTCCCTCCCAATGAAGGAAGCTGAGACAAGAAGTCTGCAGTCAAAGCTGGGATGTAAACAAATAATTACGCTTCATTGGGAAGCACCCAATTAGCCTTGATTTTGGACCAGTAAAATGAACTTCTTCCCCCAAGTGCTACCCAGGAGTTTCAGCTGTAATTTGGCTAAACATAGCAGCAAATAAAACGCAATTGAGAAGTTGACAGTTTGATCATTAGGGAGATCCACTGTGCCTGTTATTTCCATCTCAGGGATAAAACAGTTGGTGCTTTGAATTATCTCCAATGGTTGGCTGCTTCCTGTATTGACTAAATTATTACTCGTGTTGTTAATGAGTCACTCCCGTGTTTGTACTGAGCCTGTGAAATCATTGTTGTTTTATAAATGTTTTTAGTGTATGTGGGGTTTTGTTACAGTCAATAGCAGTATAGTGTATGTCAAAGAGGCCATGTCCAGTCTATAACTAAATAGACTTAAATATATCATGTTAAGTGCACCAACCTTTTAGATATTTGAAACTGTTAGTGTTCACTTGGTAGACCTTTAATTTATCGATGTATTTATTTTGATTTGTGTTGCAAGCCCAAATTTGAGGTACGAGTTGATTCAAGTATGACTCAAGTGAGGGACGAAAAAAGAGAGAGAGAGAAGGAGAAAAGAAAATAGAACAGCACCAGTCATTTTGGCCTTTTCAGTTGTTTACTCAACAGGATAATGA
The DNA here is from genome assembly GCF_054856545.1 of Hippocampus guttulatus. NCBI lineage: Eukaryota > Metazoa > Chordata > Actinopteri > Syngnathiformes > Syngnathidae > Hippocampus > Hippocampus guttulatus. The sequence continues at coordinate 8,489,857 of NC_141264.1, read as the reverse complement.
AAATGCATCATGTCACATGAGCTTTCACAACAAAGATTTATGTTTACGAAGCGAAATTCAGCTATCTGCTGCTAAGCCGTGACCAATGGAATACAGTATCCATCCATCCATCCATCCATTTTCTGATCCGCTTAATCCTCACAAGGATCGCCTATGGAGTACAGTATATAGAGTATATTTAGGTATGGTTTGTACAAACATATTTCACTATATTTATATTTCCAAATGTCCCTCCGGCTAAAAAGCAAAGCACAAAGAATTTCTGTCGCTGACAGGCACAGTTGAGGTCCATAAATTGGGCAATCATTCCAAACATGATTTTCAAATTTTCATACAATCTCCTGTATGTCCCGCTTCTTTCCTCTTTTTTTGTGTTTGTCATAAAACTTTGTTGGGAAGGACAATCCTTTTCATCCTCGCAGTTTTTCCATCGTGAGTTAGTATGTGTACGAAGGTCAATCGGGTGTGCGGCTGTGAGGTAACTGAAATTTGGTCACAATTGTCCAGTTCATCTGTGTGCAGCCGGCCCAAGTTTTATTTTCCTGCTGCCATCATGTTCTTCGGGAATAAAAATTGAACGATCCCTATCCCAGAAGAAGCCAAGGAAGCCCACGCCACCACATTAACTCTACTCCTTCACAGACAAACTTGTTTATGTGCTTTGAATTCATGAGCAGATTATTTCAAAGTAATCTTTATTACAACAAATTAGAACAAAAGCACAATTTCTATTTTGAAACATTTTACACATTGCCAATTCACATTTTATCCTCATTCTAATGACACTCCCCAAAGACAGTTATAGCTTGAAGTAAATTTTTCTTGTTGGTTTTGTGGCATCACCTCATAGTCGACTATTCAAACATTTTTGTCATTCAATCCGAAGCTGCTAATGAAATTTCCCCCACACAAATTATTCCATAAAAAAATGCAAAGAGCTTTCAAATCTTTGGCCGGTGAGCTTTTATGGACTTTGAAACAGTTGCGATTCAAAGCACGTTTGTTTGTAAAATACCTTGAGGCATGATGGTGTTGACCAGGTGGAGAGAGAGCTAAATAATTTAGTTGAGAACCCCTGAACTTGAAAGAGTAACTTCTGAAACGGTGTAGTGAGTAGTTTCGTGTGAAGTTAACCTCTAATGCAAGCTCATAACTTCCTTGGAGGTCTAATGAATACATTGGCATGAGAAGTATTAGAAATAAGTTTGCTCCACAGAAGCACCACACTAGTGCAGCACAAATCAGCCTTCTGTCTCATCGCTATCAACGATAATGTCGATGTCATTCTTGTCACGGGTCACACCTCGGTCCTGCATTATTCATTGTTACCTTTCCTTTAATGTGTCTTTTTTTCATTATTTTAAGACTCAAGGACGTAGCCCATGTAAAATTTTAACCAACTACTGAGGGTTTTTATTTCAGCACTTGCAACGTAGAAAATGGCTTTCATTCTCGTGAATATTTAAGGTTATAAGGGTAGCTTTAGTTCAACATTCATGGACAACTGTGAAAGATAAATCTCAGTTTGCTCCATTAGCAGCCTAAGGTGTACCGCGCTTATTGTGTGGATTATATTTTTGACAGCCAGCGGCTTGAATCAGTCATACACGTGGTATTTTTTTTTTAACATACTCATCCTGAGTTATTGCAACACACCATATGTTCATCGAATAGTCATGGATGTGTTCGCTTGTCATTCAAATTGGTTCATGGTTTGGTGTAAACGTTTGTGTAATGTTTCGGGTTGCTGTTTGCTGCAGTGAGTGACTGTAGACACCATGTGAAGTACCAGAAATATTTCCTTTTACTTTTGCTATGCTTAGTAAAAAAAAAAAAAAAAAAGAAAATCTCCCTGCTCCTCAAAACTGATGCAGGTAATGATAAGCATACATTTTTGTATACTAAAAATATATTTGTTGTGCATCTTAAAATAATAAAATCCCGCTTCCTCCTAATGTAGCGGGGTCATCGGATGATATTAAAAATTGATCAGCGACAATGTACAGTCTCATGTTTTGTTACTTTTGTCACTTCAGACGGTGAGGTGATGAACAATCTCAAAAGCCCTGATGGGTATCAGTACCTATTCACCATGTTGGCCGCGCTTTGTGATCACCCTATAGAAATGCTTCAAAGAATAAATCACTCACAAATTACTATTTACTGAACAGTAACATTTCAACAAAGCACATTGCACACATGTGCACACACACATTTTTAGACAAAGGCAGGACCCCGAACACAGTAGTGCTAACAGCCATTTTCATGTGAAGAAGCTTTCAAGGACATACATATATATATATATATATATATATAGATATAGATATAGATATAGATATCTATATATACTGTATATATCGAGAGAGAGAGAGATGCACAATGGAATATCTTTTTGTGTGTCCTGTATTAAATACTAAATGAGTCATTTCTATACTCTACTATACAATGATCTTGAAGACAAAACAATAGAAGTTGCTGGATTTGCATTCATCATGAACTGCAAATGATCATCATTTTTGAATTGAATTGAATACAACTTTATTTTCAAATGTGCTGTAACGTATCTGTCACATACAGCACAGATGAAATTTCTTCCCTCTCAAAATAAAACATTTTCTAATTGAGCTTTGAATCAGTAACGTGTATTTCATGTTGGCATTTTAGTTTGTATTCATTACAGCTTTCTCTTGAGAAAAGGAGCAATTCCATCGGAGTGCCAAATAGATTTGTGTGCTTCGAAGGAAAATTATGACTTCTTTCATTGCAAAGTAATAAGGGTGCTTTACTCTGGTATGATTTGTTGTCAGGTTGCAATTTTAATTCAAAGCAAACTGGACATCTGGCGACTTTCTCTCAGTGCTTCCAAGGGAGGCTTCACGCCTCCAGTCTGGTCAGCCAGCCTGTAGCCCCAAGAGGGCCTTTCTTCTCCTTTTGTCTCCTCTTCATACACATCCATCCTTCCTGGTGTGCCTGTCAAATCTTGCAACTCACTCCTCTCTTCCATCCCTTCTTTAGTCCCCTTCTGCCTCTCCTCTTCTGCTCCACTGGGCAGGGAAGGTGAGTCAGTCCCCAGTGGTACCTCTGTACATATTGCAGTGTTTCTTCATGAAACAGAGAGTGGTTTCTTCTGAAACCCCATGCAATAATTGCTTTCTTTCACTTTACTTTTGCTTTGATCTTTTGGTGTATTATTGCAACCTAATTTTGTCATCTACTGTCATTTCTCAAGTATTTAAAAAAAATCTAATTAAAATCAGTGGCGCATACTAAATATGGAAAATGAGGGGGAGAAAAAACATTGTGTAGATATATTCTGGTACCTAGGGCATGTGAAAAACACTTTAAGTCAATGAATCCCAGCCATCCTACTGGATTTCGACTTATTTGAAAGGTCCATAGATTATTGTGTTCTTTTGTGATATAAAAATGTAGCCTACCTAAAGAAAAATGATACTCTTTTCTTTAAGCGAAAAAAAAAAGTTTCTTCTTCCATTCTTTAGCAATCAGCATTAGAAAATAGTTAACTGTTCTCAAATTTCAATTTTTTGAGGGGGAAAGAAATGGAGAAAAAGACGTTTTTATAAAAGCGTAATTTCAAGGATGGCACCACTGTTTTTTTGCTTTTGTGACATCTCAAACATCTAAATAAGACATTCCTTCTACAAAACAACAAACAACACAACAAAAAGGCTTTTGATGGTCAAATATTTATCTGCACTCTATTGAACTGATGAAATGAACTATGAACTGAAGTGAAACAATGAATTCAGTGAGTGTTTGCACATGTATGTTTGCATATGTAAGTGCATTTTACTTGCAATTTCGTGCACGTGCATGGGTATGTCCCCTTCACCCTGCAATTCATTCATATTTTTTTGATACAAAATTGCCCTGATACAAGGGCACACGGCATGTCTTAGACCGCATTCTGGTTTCACTTTGCAAAGGCACCTTCGCTGCGGTGTAGCTTTTGCATGAGGTAGATGATGTTCGTGTACACAAAGCGTCTTTTGATGGCTTCTTGTTATTTTTGGGAGGACAAAAGCGTCCTGCTACTTTCAGCAACTCCATCTCCCTCGTCATGATGGAAGGCTGGTTTGAATGCACTCTCTACTTTTCCACAACTTCGCCCATGCATCCTTCCCCCTCTACTTGTTCCGTAGCATGAACCTGGCTGATCTCTTACAGCCGCTGCCACCTGGTAGACAGATTTTAAATGATTTCCATTGCAGACAAGCCCGATCCTTAGTCAGAGGTTGCGTCAGACCCTTCTGCACTATATGACACAAAAAAAAAAAAGAAAGGAAATGACCTATAAATACGTCATGGGTAGGTGGTTGTAGTGGCTTTTCTTTACGTATTCGTTTGGCATGGGGAATAAACGATTTTATACCAATATTATATGTAATGTCTAATGTCATAAATGTATTTTAAAAAGAGATCAAAGAAATTGTTCCCCTTCCAAAAGAATGGATCGGCTACCAGATCGCGGACAAACATGTTACGTCTTTGCAATGAGACTCGCTTTTTGAAGCTAATTGGTCTCTTCTTGTTTATTTGATCTTTTCTGCCTCCTTTCCATCACAACACGGTCTTCAGTAGTCTACAATTAAATGTTTAAAGGCTTCATTTTCTGAGCATGGACACCAGCAGTTTGGGGCAGCATATTAAATGGAGGTACAAGGAAAAATCAGCTTTGAGAGGGCAATTTTTTGGGTGAGTATTGTATTACAGTGATAAGGATTTATTGTTTGTTTGTTTTTTCTCTCAAAGATTCCGTCCTTGAACATGAGCAGCAGCAACAACCAAGTATCTCTAAAAATGAAGATTGAACAAATGTAGCACTACCTAAGGTGTCAGGGCATGTCAGTGACAGCTGTCACTATCTGGCTTGAAAGCTCTCTCATGGCAAGAGCATTGCAGGAAAATAGGCAACATTTATTCTGTTTGCTCTTCAAAACTTTTCCCTTCTTTTACTTCTTTACCTGTCCACAAGAATATTTGACTGGGTTGTCTGTTCAGATGGAAAACTGTTTCTGTTTGATTGTTGCAATTCACTAAAAATATTTGTAATTGTTTCATTCATAAGTCTCTAATGGTGTAGTGGTGCATTGACCTGATTGTGATACAGTCAGCTTGGGTTCCCACTCAGTGGCAGTCTGAATGTGAATGTGAGTGGATGTTCATCTCAACATGTGCTGGGCGACTGCCTGGTGACCGCTATTGTGTGGAGTCCATCGTTCACCTGAGATCAGCTGGGATAGGCTCCAGCACCCCCGTGACCCTGAACAGGACAGGTGGTGTTGAGAAATGAATGGAACATGTACTGGATGGCTACAGACATTTTCCTCTGTCAGCTTATCTATCTCTGTTTGTGTATTTGTGTAGGTTTTTGGAGATTATTATCACTTCAGACATCAGGCTGTGGAGAAGAGAGCTTTTTCTAGACACACAAGGCTGCACATCAGACTGCAACGAGATGCACAAGTAAGACTTTTCCATGCAATCACAGCTAATTACTGAGGCCTAAAGTCAATTAGCATGTGCATAATTTGAAGGAGAAACTGATGTTGATGTGAAGGACAGCTAATCTTAGTCTGGCAAGTCACACTGTTGACAAGAATTTTCCATGTGATTATGATGAAAATGGGTTTAATGTAACATTTTAGCCTTGGAAATGTTCACCAAGATTAAAAATTAAATGTAACATTAGCCAGAAATGTAATCTTTACTTTTAACGGTTTTTAACTGATTCTTTTTTATGTAACCTGTGTTATATTTTTCGATATTGTATGACAGTGATAATGAAAGTACCGCTTTAATTCTGCTTTATGCTCATCCATCAAATCTTGACTGATAATTTCCCATCAAGAATTTCAGCCACAGCATTATCAGGAAGATGCTGCAGGGGGAAAAAACATTTGTGAAATATTCTCCACCATTTGGATGTAAGTGAAAAAGCGCCCAGTCGGCGGAGTTTGATGAGGCCATAGAGAAAGACTTGTGGACAGCGTCAAAAAATTCTCATCCGCCATCCTGCATCTCAGGATGGTGACGTAGTGCGCCATCAACACTGTATATAGTGACAGTGCTGACCTCAACTCAGGATGTTGTAAATCAGTGGGGAGAATACTTGGAAAACCTCCTCAATTCCACCAAGGAAGCAGAGTCTGGAGCTTTCTGAAGAGGGCTCTCCCATCACCGGGGTTGAAGTCATCAAGGTGGTGAAAGAACTCCTCAGTGGCAGTCCCTGGAGGTGGATGAGATCCGCCCAGAGGTTCTCAGGCTGTCCTGGTTATCATGCCTCTGCAACATTGCATGGACAATAAGGGCAGTGCTTCAAGATTGGCAAACCAGGGTTATGGTCCCATTTTTTAAGAAGTGTGCCATAGGGCTCTAGGCTACGCCCAATTAGGATGCACAGGCGCCCGAATTTCAAAATGGTGCAACAGAAAAAAAATCTGAGTTTGTCCATGTGCAATCTGCCAATGGAGTATGAAAATAAACCTCAACTCTGAAGCCTCAAGGGACACAGATATCATCTGAGTCAGAGATAGTGAAGAATAGACTTTCCTCAGCTATTCTCATACTTTTTTTTAAACTTGATTGAACACTCAACACAGCTGACTCCTCACTTGCGCCGCTAAACACGTGAAGTTGATACTCTTTTCGCAGAGTGACAAAAGAGAGTCATCAAACAAAACACTAGCAATACGTTTCATACGTTATTGGGTTTTCTATCTGATGTTGACTAATTAGATCCAACCTTTAATGTGTATTGTAATCCAGTAGGTTCTATTGAATAAGTGAACTGTCACTTGGGGAAAAAACCCAGCTAGTATCGGCATCAGCCCGGCTGCGACCCTCGTGTGGATAAGCGGTTTGGATAATGGATGCATAGATCATTCAGCCGTTTTTATTTAGACAAAACTGTTTATTTACATCGTGCATTTCATACAGAAGGCAACTCAATTAGCTTTACACAAGCAGAGAAAACAGAAGTAGCTTACCAAATTTACCAGAACATACATGTAGAGCATTTAAAGGAAACCTTTAAAAATAAAGTAAAGAAATAAAAGTAGGTTTCTAAAATAAGTACAAGAAAACATGATTTAAAATTGTTGAGAGGTCCTTTATCAAATGTATGGGAAAGAAGCAACAATTTCAACATGGATTTAAAAGCATTTACACTCAGGTCTGACTTCATTTCTGTTGGCAGCTTATTCCATTTGTGTGCAAGTCAAGTCAAGTCAACTGTATTTATAGAGCACTTTCAAACAGCCATTGCTGCATACAAAGTGCTGTACATGGAGCAATTTAACATATACAATAAACAGTAAAACAAATCGGTAATAAAGACGGTAGAAAGCACCAAACAGTAAAACCAAGAACAAATCTAAGTCATGCTGAGTCGAATGCCAAAGAATACAAGTGAGTTTTGAAGATGGGCAGCGAGGAGGCTTGCCGAATGTTCAGTGGGAGGTCATTCAAGAGAGAGGGACCAGCAACAGAAAAGGCTCGATCCCCTCTGAGCCTCAGTTTAGTTCTTGGTACTTCTAATAACGTCTGGTCCACAGACCTGAGGCGCCGGGCAGGTGTGTAGGAGCGGATGAGCTCAGAGAGGTAAGGTGGCGCGAGATTATTCAGAGATTTGAAAACAAATAAGAGGATCTTGAAAATAACTCTAAAATGTATGGGGAGCCAGTGAAGGGATGCCAGAGTAGGAGTTATGTGCTCCCTCTTACGAGTACCAGTGAAGCATCATGATGACATGATGCATGATGGACAGCTAGAAGAAGAACCAGTGAAGAGGCGAGCAGTGGCATTCTGGACCAGCTGAAGGCGCTTAATGGAGGACTGGCTGACTCCAAAGTAAAGGGCATAAATGCAGCTTCACCATGTTTACTTTGAACACTGGGCTCCACGAATTGATCCGAGTCTGCCGATCTCAGAGCCCTACAGGGTTTATTTTCAATCAGCATTTCTTTAATGCATTCAGGACCCAAACCATTCTGTGATTTATAGACCAGTAGCAGAATTTGGAAATGTATTCTACAGCTAAAATTTGGAAATGTATTCTACAGCTAATTGGGAGCCAGTGTAAAGCCTTTCGGACTGGAGTAATATGTTCTGATCCCCTTGTTGTGGTCAGAGCCCGAGCTGCAGCGTTCTGAATGAGCTGCAACTGTTTGATGCTCGGGGCGGCCCGGTAGTCCAGTGGTTAGCACGTCGGCTTCACAGTGCAGAGGTACCGGGTTCAATTCCAGCTCCGGCCTCCCTGTGTGGAGTTTGCACGTTCTCCCCGGGACTGCGTGGGTTTTCTCCGGGTGCTCCGGTTTCCTCCCACATTCCAAAAACATGCATGGCAGGCTGATTGGACGATCTAAATTGTCCCTAGGTGTGAGTGTGGGCGTGAATGGTTGTTCGTCTCTGTGTGCCCTGCGATTGGCTGGCAACTGATTCAGGGTGTCCCCGCCTACTGCCCGAAGACAGCTGGGATAGGCTCCAGCACCCCCCGCGACCCTAGTGAGGATCAAGCGGTTTGGAAAATGGATGGATGTGTGTATATATATAGGGGGGCCCGGTAGTCCATTGGTTAGCACGTCGACTTCACAGTGCAGAGGTACTGGGTTCAATTCCAGCTCCGGCCTCTCTGTGTGGAGTTTGCATGTTCTCCCCGGGCCTGCGTGGGTTTTCTCCGGGTACTCCGGTTTCCTCCCACATTCCAAAAACTTGCGTGGCAGGCTGATTGAACACTCTAAAATTGTCCCTAGGTGTGAATGTGAGCGTGGATGGTTGTTTGTCTCTGTGTGCCCTGCGATTGGCTGGCAACCGATTCAGGGTGTCCCCCGCCTACTGCCCGAAGACAGCTGGGATAGGCTCCAGCACCCCCCGCGACCCTAGTGAGGATCAAGCGGTTTGGAAAATGGATGGATGTGTGTATATATATACATATATATATTTACAGTCAAACCTCGGTTTTCGAACATCTCTGTTCTTGACCAAATCGGTTTTCGACCAAAAATGTCGAGTTTATTATGCCTCGGATGACGACCGAATTTTGGTTCTCGAACAAACTGAGCGCACTTGACTCCTCTCGCCTTCCTTCCACGAGGAAGTGTCACTTCCTCGGGTAGACGAGGAAGTGACGCTTCCTCGTTTAGCGTTCCATGGTGAACAGATGTGTTCAAGAAAGATTTATTTTTATTTTATTTTTTTTAAGAGCGTGGTTTCGGTTTTCGAACAAATCGGTTTTCGAACAGCCTTCTGGAATGGATTATGGTCGAAAACCGAGGTATGACTGTATATATATATATATACTGTATACTGTATATATATACGCACACACACGTATACACACACACACAGTGGTACCTCTCCTTACGAATGTCTCTTCATACGATATTTTCCAGTTATGAAACGCCTCAACAGGAAAATATCGCCTCTTGTTACGAAATAAATTTCAAGATACGAAAGGTAAAAATACAGTATGAGTTGCTACTCGCCGCTCCGAGTTTCCTCAACTCAACTGTAAATATAGAGCACTTTCAAACAGCCATCGCTGCATACAAAGTGGTGTACATGGAGCAACTAACATATATACAATAAAGCAATAAATCAAGTCAAGTCAACAGTATTTATAGAGCACTTTCAAACAGCCATCGCTGCATACAAAGTGCTGTACATGGAGCAATTTAACATGCACAATAAACAGTAAGACAAATCAGTAACAAAGATGGTAGAAGGCACCAAACAGTGAAAGTATGATCAAAACTGAGTCATGCTGAGTCAAATGCCAAAGAATACAAGTGAGTTTTGAGGTGGGTTTGAAAGATGAGCAGCGAGGGGGCTTGCCGAATGTTCAGTGGGAGGTCATTCCAGAGAGAGGGACCAGCAATGGAAAAGGCTCAATCCCATCTGAGCCTCCGTTTAGTTCTTGGTACTTCTAATAATGTCTGGTCCGCAGACCTGAGGCGCCGGGCAGGTACCACTGTACAAGCATTCATTACTACATTAGATAATTTTTTTGAGTAATTTTGTATCACAAAATGTACACATGCAATGGCAGGAGGACAAAAGAATGTCGTTTTGTCTTGACATTATTTAATGGTTGCATTCTTCTCTGTATGTGAGGCATGAAAAGCTGCTCTAACGCAGAATGAAGCGTGAAACTGATTTGGTCACATGCTGTCACGTGTAACTAACAGGCTTGACGGCTAACAGAATATAGAGACCGGTGTTACATATTCAGGATCCAAAAAATAAAAAAAACCCTGTAATGAGATTACAGGTTTATTTTTTGAAAACGGGGACTATTTCGCAGGATTGCAATTTCCACGTAAACGGAGAGACGTCATCGGCCCGGTTGTTTATTTGAGCCCTCAGCACAACAAGTGTATAAATCAAAAGAATGTATAGCTCAGAGGGCCTCCGGACTCCACTGGTGCTGGCGTGATTTAACGAGTGTACTGTCAGAGGTAGACGGGGGAACTGGCTCTGTTTTGTCCTCCAAATGTGGCCAGTTTAGAAGCACCACGGAGTAAGGGTGACCAGTCCTGTATTCACTATTTGGAACGTACTGGCTGAAGGAATGATTTATTTGAAATAACATTTACGAAAAAACCTGTAAGCTCTCCTCCAGACTGCTACGTACGGCAAAGCTGGCTAGTTGCCCGCTGCTCCTCCACTCTAGGTCAAGTGGTACTTATGATGTGAGTGTGTGTGTGCGCGTGTGTGTGTGTGTGTGTGTGTATATCCACCCATCCATCCATTTTCCGAACCGCTTGATCCTCACTAGGGTCGCGGGGGGTGCTGGAGCCTATCCCAGCCGTCTCCGGGCAGTAGGCGGGGGACACCCTGAATCAGTTGCCAGCCAATCGCAGGGCACACAGAGACGAACAACCATCCACGCCCACACTCACACCTAGGGACAATTTAGAGCGTCCAATCAGCCTGACATGCATGTCTTTGGAATGTGGGAGGAAACCGGAGCACCCGGAGAAAACCCACGCAGGCCCGGGGAGAACATGCAAACTCCACACAGGGAGGCCGGAGCTGGAATCGAACCCGGTACCTCTGCACTGTGAAGCCGACGTGCTAACCACTGGACTACCGGGCCGCATGTGTGTGTGTGTATATATATATATATATATTAGAGCTGTCATACGATTAAAATATTTATTCTAATTAAAAATGCAACTGTCATAACTCAAATTCACTAAAAATTAATCGTGACTACTCACGCATTTTTTATCGTTTCTGAATTTCCTTTTCAAATTTTTTGTCCTATTTTTCCCCATTTTAATGCTCTCATCAACATGGAATCATGAATCAGTTTTCTATGTGCAAAATTCAAATATTTACTGAAATAACAACTTCGATTTTCAATTTTACATGAACATTTTTCACTTGGAGCAGTTATTCACACATAAATCTCTCACACAATATTACTGTACATCAACAACAGTGAAAAAAATATTTTGTCACACAACAGCTGCTTTAACAGCTCTTTTTATGGAATCAAAACAGAGCAATATAACATTATAAAGTGCACATCTAAGTAAGTAAACTAGTACTCAGCCTATAGTGGATTTCAAGCCATGGTTGCATACTTCGTTTTTCTCAATTTTGCTTTGAACACAGCAGTCAGGCTATGTTGATTGTGTTGGTCCTTCTTGCGCAGAAGTCTCTCTACGGTTTTGTGTAGACCTCATTTCGGATGACTACACTTGGTTCGATGACAACACTGGAGACGTTTTATTTTCGCTAGGTCACTACCACTGCACCGCTGAACTCTCGACGTGCCACAAGCGCACCGTCACTGTCAGACGAACACAGAGAAGCTCCACCCGCTTTATTTATATGGACACGGAACACTGTTACCTTCCACACAAAATAGTTCCAAACAAATAACAATCGCGTCAGTGGCATACATCGTATTCGACAGGCTACCTGCTCTTTATTCACCAGAGGCTCATCAACCTAGTCTCTTATTTCTCTCCCGAAACAGTGTCTTCTCCCGCTTGGTGTACCTTAGCCTTCTCCGCTACGTACAATCTCTGTACACAGCTTGTAATGGAGGCTCTCGCTGGCAATCCGTAGTGGAGTCGTTCGATGCAATGCGAATGATTTCAGCTTGAGTCGAGCTGTGGACAATGTTTACAGGCTTGCATGCAGTAGCCATACATTTAGATGTGGCTTCAGCAAATTTGTTCTTCGTCGTGTCATCCATTTTCTTCGCTTTGAAATGATCCATAGCTGTCTGTCTGAGACGAGGGGGCGGAGTACTCACGTCAGCTGTGTGCTTGGCCATTAAGTGGTTTTTCAGACTCGACGTGCTATGATGATAGATCAGTTTACGACTGCAAAACATCCAGGTAACTTTGGTCTTGTCAGTGGAACTATCTGGCAACCTTTTAAAAGTAAACTTTCCATTCATAAACTCTTTAAGTATCCGTTTTCGGTGTCTCGCGCTGCCGTGGCTGGCAAAACAAACGTGCGTGGACCTGTGCAGCGCGCTTGTTGTTTTGTTTCTGGTTTATTTATAGAGCAACGTAACATCCGCTGTGACGTGTGCCGCGTTAATCTCGCGAGAAAAAATGTAATCCCGTTAAAATTCACTTAAATTAATGCCAATAAAAACACGCTAAACGGACAGCTCTAATATATATGTATATATACATATATTTAGATCAATAGATCTACACACACACACACACACACACCTGTACTGGTGACACTATTGCAAGTACTTCTTTGCTTTTGGGAATAAGTTCTGGCACCCACAAAATGTGCTGGTTGTCAGTGAATTTTGCATCTCAAGAATGATGGAAACTGGCATCGCTGAGAATGGGCATTGAAGCTGCCACTTTGTCATATAGGTTTGGATGTCTGCAGCGCGTCCTTGCACAGAAATTTGGGCAACTTCGCCCTGACTGCCTTCTAAATGTTGCTGTCGACGGCTTGCGTTTGCATATCAGTCACTATACTGGATTTCTTTACAGGTGAAATATCCATCTAGCAACTTTTCTCAAAAAATTCTCTGTTGCTCAATAACATTTTGTCTGGCTACAAGTCTGCTATGTTGGATGTTTTTCCATTTTGTTGCTTTATTTTTTTTACTGTGCTATGCGATCGCCGATAGTACAGCTCTTCTCATTTGGTCAAATCAGATCTCCGTCTTAACAGCATCTCCGATTGGCTAGGCTGGGCAATGCATTAAAAAAATGAAATACGGTCTTGTGAAGTAATGGGCACATTTCTAGCATGTGAAAAGCCAGGTAGTAAAGTTGTATTATTTCCAATTATTCAATGGTTTTACTCCCACCTTTTACTGGGTCATCAAACGACATGATAAATCCACAGGGCCCACGGACGCTACTGTAGTGGGCTAACAGTGTTATGGTCATATGCAAACCAGCTGTCAAATATGCATTTTTGGAGTACTTAATGTTATGGCTCTCTCCCGACCCGTACACACACGCGCGCACACACACACACACACACACACCAACTGTGGTTGTAGTGGCACTTTGCACCGAGCCGAGCAGATGAAAGCCTTACAGTTCGTCCGGGTTTTGCGAATTTCTCTGTTGTCAGACAAATAAAGGTTTTTCTTCTTCTTCTTTTTCCTCATTATTTATTATCTTAGGCTAAAAAATATTTTCTTTTGAAAAGAGAATGGAATCACTTTGTTACTTCAGTCTCTGACAGAATTTTACTGCATGTCAAGATCCTGCGGTAATTGTAACGGCTGTGTAAGGCTGATATTAAACCCACAAACTAGCAAAATTAGTAAAAACACAGATCACGCATGAAGCCCGCTCTGCACAATGTGCGGCAAGTAGCTTTTGATTTAGTGTTATGGTGACTTACTAGTGATGGGCAGATGAAGTCTCATTGGGTGTATGACACATTTCACAAACTGTGTTGACACTGTGTTGAAACGGTGTTGTTTTTTTCATGGCGACATCTGTTGAGGTCATTGCATGCAACTTCAATAAAGACTGGAAACAGATTTATACACACAGTTCACTCGCCTGTTTTTATGAAGAAACATCAGCTGCTTTCACATCTTTGGGCCGATGCGATTGCACCGTTTACAAACCATTTCTTCTGCTTTTGAGAAGACTGGTTAACAGGGCACTGATGATGATGACGCACATAGAAATTCAATGCAAGTCTGTATATGGTAGGGTAATGTGTACCTCAGTAATGGCATCAGCAGTGACATCGTCTTCTACAAGGCTAAGTGGCTGACAGTCTGTGATGATCATATTCACAATGGCCTCATCAATGGCCTTCTTTCTGAAAGTACGGCAGTTCATCATAAGAATGTCCGCCAGTTCTTCCCTCTCATGCCGGGCACGATAACGCTTCAGTATTGTGGAAGTGCTCCGGTTCCTGCAAGACAGCTCCTGGGAGCAAACGATACATTTCAACTACAATAGAAATTAAGCGTAATCCGTTTAAACCTATTGTCCTCCAGAAAGAAATTAGAATGACCCAAAAGAAATCGGATCACTCATCCAAACAATAACAGATAAATCATTTACCATGTTCTCTGTCATCATATCAAAATGATTCCACACGGCAGAAGCCATCCTCCTCCCTGGTTGATCCATCGATGACAAGCCAATACCAAGAACCAACGCAAAACTAGGAACGCAAACTCTCTCCATCCAACAAAACCCACAAACGTGTCAACGTGTTGTCTCCCTTATTAATACAATTAGGCGCTTCCGCAACCAAACGAAACAGGAACTTTGTTCGGTCACGTGGTTTTCCTTAAAATGATATGCGCACCGACGTCGCCTTGCTTGCCCGACGCGTGCGCCGAGGTTTCACTGTTGTCACTATGAGTTACCGGATATATTTTTATGGACTTTATAATTGTTCTACGGTGTCTTATGTTGGCACATTTCAGGAGGACGTTGCTAATATGGTGACATAAAAATTTGCCTTAACGTTTATTGTTATAGCGACAAAATACCCCTGTTTTTGTGTTGCTTGTAGAATTCATACTCTTTATATTTGTTCTGTGATGTGTTCCCGTTGTTATGGTATCGGTGCTCCTCGTAAAGGTACAAAAACAGAATGATTCCCGTTTGTTGTTTTAATTTTTTAATCAGCCCTGAAAATTGCATCAACCGGTCCATGTTACTGAACATGTTGGGGACTCATGCGATAAAACGTAACTACCACAAAGTTTCCGTTTTATCAATGAACTTGGTCAACAGGAAGATTATTCCTTCAGGCATTTTAGTGAATAAAACAAACATTTCTTCTCTTCCACACTATGCAGGTTTTGTTGTTGTTGTTATTTTAACCGTGTATAATTATTTATTGGTATATGGAGATCTACTTTTTACTTTTATTGGAAAATCTATTATTCTAAAGCAGTGCAATTTTGGTTTCTCGTTACCCACCTCTGCACACCTCCCACATATGACAGTGTCAGCACCAGACTAACCCTCAAGCAAAAACCATACCAACATACGTACTGTTCGTGAGTGAGTAGAAGTTTGTCTGCATATTTTTCTGAGAGCGAGACTCAAGTCAAGGTCGACCTCATTTCATTTAGGTGGCGCTAATGTACAACAGAAATGTTTCTCAAGCACTGTTACACATTGAGCAGGTCAAGAAGCGCACTCCTCATATACTTTGTCTTGTAAGAAAACCAACTTAACCCAACAGTGTAGAGAGCCATATGGGGGGGGAAGAAAACTTGTCTTGAACCGGTTCCAGCATAGCCTTGTAGAAGGCAACAGAAACATTTTTGGAGGATTAAAAATGCTCAACTTTGAGCTGGTTTAGAGCATCTCTTCTCTGTCTTTTATGCGCTTCTTTGTGTCTCTTACTCTGCTCTGGCATGCTGACATGCAGCATATTGTCCCAAGTGTATAATCAGAAAGTAGAAAATTAACCCATGAATGAAGTGAATGAGTGAGTGAAGCTTTATCTGCCCTCAACACGACACACGTTTCAGGGGAGAATGATAAGGTAAGATAAGAAAATCTCTATTGTCTCACAATGGAGAAATTCGTAATGAAGGAATGTATTGGGAATGCCGCCTTGAACAAATCCAGCGGAAGGGAATTTTATCAAGTAATCTCTATTTGACAGTCCTGATTCTTTTCTTTCCTCTGTTTTCTCTCCTTCACTTGAAGGATGAATCTGAAAGCTGTGCGTGCATGACATTGAACTCAATTAGTTCTTGGATGTTAGCTGATATTGAATTTATAAACATTGCATGACTAAATGTAAAAACATCAGATTTTTATCCACATGTGGAAGAGGCTTGATTCAGTTTCTGCCTATATCAATTCTTCCCGGCTAGGACGCATTTCTGAACTGTGCCACTTGAACCATCTTGTGTAAAGCCAGCTAAAAGCGCATTCATCCTCCATATTGTCAACATCGACCATCCATCCATCCATCCATCCATTTTCCGATCCGCTTATCCTCACAAGGGTCGGGGGCGTGCTGCAGCCTATCCCAGCTCTCTTCAGGCAGTAGGCGGCGGACACACTGAACTGGTTGCTGGCCAATCGCAGGGCACACAGAGATGAACAACCATACATGCTGACACTCACACCTAGGGACAATTTAGACTGTTCAATCTGCAGCTGGAATTGAACCCGGTACCTCTGCGCTGTGAGGTCAACGCGCTAACCACTGGACCACCGGGCTGCCATAAACATTTACGAACACAAAACGCACATTTCCACAATGGACCAAATATACAGTACGATTTTCTATCAAATGAACTTGAAAATGTCGGTCGAAGTCCCAGAACGTTTATTATGTTCAAGGTTCCACATTTAAAAAAAAAAAAAACTTCTAGAACCAAGATGTACAAATGTTTTTTGTTTTTTTTACTCGCCTCGAAATGCAGCTTCTTTTGATCAGATATTTAAAAATGACATCCCAGGTGACAACTGTACTAAAAAACAAAACGTGCTTGTTTGTTGGCATGTCATTTTACCAAGACAACTTTGCGTCGCGGTCGCCCCCCCTCCTTCCCATTCATCCGCCCTCTCATTACATGTTATGTCTTGTGACTTGTTGTACCTGTCATATGCTTATTTATGTGCTCGGGTCTTTTTTTATCCTGGACTTAAATTATCCTCAGAAGAGGATACTTCGAGCGTGGGTTTTTTTTTCCTCTCCCTACCCAGTGTTTTCCTTTCTGAACTCTGACTGTAAATTTCCCCATTGCGGGACAAATAAAGGATATCTTAATCTTAATGCGCCCTGTTCACGAAGAAGGAAATTAAATATTTGTGACTGAAAAATAAATGAACACAGTGACACACACAAAAAAAATCAATAGAGAGAAACCTTGTGAAGAAAAATCGTTTTCCCCATCAGAATCTAACTGGCATTGAACATTTACACATACTTGAGGATCCAATTGTCTCGCATTTATGGTGAGTTCAATCAAACAAACCCCTTGACTTCTGTTTGGTTGCTGGTATCCCCAAAATATGAGCGTGATTGATTTCTCTTCTGGAACTCAGCAAAATACCTTTGCCTCTTTCACCAACATTTTCCATCCCGTTTCTTCTATCTTCGTTTTGCATCTTGCGGTGCTCTCCCAAATTCACCTTAAATTCAAAACCCTCTTTTAAATATGGGAAACAAAACCGTCTGGATTTTTTGCGTGCAAAGCCGTGAAGCAGACTGTCATCCTCCCTGCCGATAATTGGCCAAGACTTTATACAAATGGTTCAGTCATCCCAGAAGAACTCGCTGCTTGTCTGAAGCTTTTTCTATACTGTACTGGAACTTACCACGACAGGGTGGGGGTGGGGGGGGGGGGGGGGAACAACAATGTTTTGCAGATGTGGGTTGCATGAAAAATTTCAACTCCTATCTCTTGTCTCTCATATCCACCGTTTGGTTTTGCAGCCATTTTTACACCTGTTGCATTCAGTCAGACAAAATTTCATGCCTGATCGCAATCTTATTATGTCATGCGAAATACGCCCACCAAGGGTGTGCGCAATCTTTCAGAGTTTACATGCAATTTAGCTCCCGCTACTTTTAAGTCAGGCCAATTGCACACAGCTGGGGCTCGTGTTTATCCCCAGCTCAAGTTTGATGGCGATCGCAATAACTTCTGACATTCGAGTCCAATAACGTCAAAATGATGGGTGTCTGTGCTTGTGTGTTTTTGCACACCTCAGGTTCTGTGGGCAGAGCAGCAAGTGGTGAAAAAGAGGAAGCGGAGGGATGTCTTTGAGGCACCAACAGACCCCGATTTCCCCAAGCAGTGGTACCTGGTGTGTAATGATCTCTTAGATTTGTGAAGTCTACCCACGTGTAATGCTTTCTATCTCTAATCAGCATCTCAGTCATTACTACTTGAATGGGTAGAACACTCGGACCACTTTTTTTTATCGCGCTTTTCACTCGTTGCACATGGGTGTTTAGGCTCCTTGAGAAGAAATTTGGCAGGCACCGCATTTGGTTTGAACCGTCGTTTCTAGCCTGACGCACCACTGAGATTTCTCAGACGAGAGCACAGGCGCAGATCTTAGGGGGTTCCTCGATTTCATCTGTTTGATTTATGTACAGTGTCCTTGATGGTCTTGAAAGGCACTGACAAATTAAATGTTTTTAATGATTATTATTCTTATTGTTATTATTAAAACATTATTTTCATGATTAAAGCTTTTGTTTTAGCTCTTCAGTGTTATTGACTGGCAACCAGTGCAGGTTGTACACCAAGTGGTAGAAAATGAAAAAGAAAAAAAACAATGTTATGCTTGATTGATTTCTGAATTCAATCAGAAGTCCAGTGAACGAGTGAATCTTTAAATGACGTTTGAAATCGTAAAATGTTGAGAGCTCATTGAAAGAGTCTGCATTCAAGTACTTCATGATGCTGGATGATCTTTATTAGATTGAAGTTTTGTTGTTGTTGTTGTTATTTTCTTTTAAATCATTGTAACCTGCACAATGATTCACTGGCTGGGAAAATTTCAGTCTTCACTTTCTGAATGGAAACGTATCATGTGATTTCTCATGTTTGTCACTTTCCCAAATGATTGAATTTTCACCAAACTTGACTTGACTTGGCTTGACTCAGTGACTCACACTGCAGTCCTGTTTGTGAACCACATTGACTAACGGGCGAGTTTTGCTCTCCGCCCCCTCGCCCCCACCCCCATTTTATTTGTCAACATATTCACCCATTGAGTCATAATCATTGAGGTCTGCATTGTGATGCATCATCTATTGTTCCATCAATACGTTTCCCTTCTTAATTTTAATTCTCATCATTATTCTTAATTTCTTGCCAGAGTTTCCCCCTTTAAGATAATCAAACAAATGTAAATATCAGAAAGGGATAAATCTAAGGAAACATAAAATACCGTTTTTAAATGGTGATTTGATTTACTAAAAGAGAAAACTATTCAAAGCTATCCATCCGTATATGGGAAAAGGACGTACCCCCCGCCCCCTCCCGCCTTGTGAATTCATGAATTTACTGCAGTTAATCACGTTCTTCCACAGCCAAACCTGATTACCTCCAGACCTGTTCAATCAAGGAATCACCTAAATAGAAATTGTCTGACAAAATGAAGTCAGCCAACATATCTCAAAAACCTGCAACAAATTACCCTGGACCAAAGATATTCAAAAACAGATGAGAAATCAAATAAATGGCATCTATCGGTCTTGAAAGCGTTACAAAGTCATTCCTAAAGCTTTTAGACTCGGTGAGAGCTATTCTCCACAAATTGAAAAAAAGCATGGAACAGTGTATGGAATCAAAATTACCCCAAGAGCACAGTGACTACTTGTACAGGAGGTCACAAAGGAACCCAGGACAATGTCTAAAGAGCTCCTGGCCGCCCTTGCCTCAGTTATGAAGGTCAGTGTTAATGACTCAACAATGAGGAAGAGGCTGAGTCAAAATGACATCTGTGGTCCAAAAAAAGCATCCAGTGTTAAAGCAATTCTGCAAGGAAGAATGGGCCGACATTTCTTCACGGAGTTATGAAAGACTCATTATTTGCTAAAAACAATAAAGTTGATCAGTTTGAACCATGAAATCTTGTCTTTGTAGTGGATTCAATTGAATATACAGTAGGTTGAAGATGACTTGCAAATCATTGTATTCTGTTTTTATTTAGGTTAAACACAATGCTAAGGGTACCTCAATCAGTTATTAGGTTTGGAAGGTAATCACTTTTTCACACAAGGCCCTGTAGGTTTGGACTTTTTTTCTTCCTTATTAATCAAAACCTTCTTTTTAAAAACTGCACTTTGTGTTTACCCATGTTGTCTTGTGAAATCAGGAACAGAGCAAACACTTTTTCACACAACTTTAAGAATTGATTATTTGTTCCACCACAATGGGTCACATGTCATAAAATCTTGTGTTGGCACAAAATTAGATATTGGTGTAAATCCAGCCAAAAAGATTTCGCTTCTCACATCCTGTAATGTTGAAACTTAACATCTTATTGTCTTCTCCAGTCCACTCTGACTCATCAAGACTTAAATACCAAAGTAGCTTGGGCTCAGGGCTACACTGGAAAAGGTATTGTGGTGACTATCCTGGATGACGGCATTGAAAAAGACCACCCGGATCTAATCAACAATTATGTTAGTGAAGAGAACCTTTCATTATTAAGATACCTCAAAACACATCCTGAGCGTTATAACCTTTGTTCCTGGTCTCGTAGGACCCCAAGGCCAGCTATGATGTCAATGACGGAGATGCGGACCCCCAACCAAGATACACTCAGCGTAATGAAAACAGGTAAGGAATGCCGTGAATTCCCCAAATTGCCCAGGAATTGGTTTAAACCCTCCCCTAAATGAAAAAAGCGAACATGTGCATTTCACAAGTGCTAATAAAGAGCACAAATTAGCTAGAAAATGTCCGTCTGATCACAATGAAGTTTGAAAGTCCTGCCTGGTTTACACTCCTAAGTCTAGAAAATATAAACTTTCCTCACTTCCACACAATTCAAAGCTTCTGCAACATCAAGGCCCCTCACAGCTGTTTTGGCACTGATTTGTGTTTCATGCCTCAATCCTTTGATTATTGCATTCATAAATGTTTGCTATGCTTCAATGTTGTGCATGAAGCACCTGCAAAGAATAAAACCTAAATCTTAATCGCACTCTTTCTTGTAATGTAATTCTGCTCTGCTTTGGTGTAAATGTGAGGTCACACTGATGTTGGACGAGAAGGCCTGGTTCTCACTCTCCTCTCAAAACAATTCCAAAAGTGTTCTATCAGGTTGAGATTAGGACTCTGTGCGGGCCAGTCAAATTCATCCACACCAGATTTTGTCATCCGTGTAGCAATTCGATTTTACATCACTGTGATCTACTGGGATCAGGATGGGCTAATATTTTGCATTTTTCTGCAAAACTTGATGTCATTGACTGTAATGCCATAATTTGCGAATCAGAACATAATAGTGTTCATGTCGTTTTTTTGTTGTTGTTTTTTTTTTGACTGGTGAAAAGTCCAAAAACCATTTTACTTATGTCAATAATAAAAGGAACTAGCTCAAATCTGAATGTTTTTATTTATAAAGGAACTAGCTCAAATCTGAATGTTTTTATTTATTTATTTATTTAAATTTTTTTTTTCAAAATGTCTGGTGAAAAACTCATCACTTCTTAATGCAAAAATAGCTGCTCTTATAAAATAAATGGAACATTTTCAAATCATGTTAGTTTTTCAACAACTGTGCCTCAAGTGGATGCTAAAACAGAATGACTTTTTCGCGATCTGTTTTCCGGAAAGACTGCAGATTTCTTTTTTGTTTAATTTTGTCTATGTCAGGGAAAATGAGCCTATCTGCAAGGTATTTCAGTCTTCTACCGATCACATGCACGTGATAAAAAGATAACTACTCGTTGCAGATTTTGACTTTTAAGCATCGTACAGCACACATGCTGCTTTGTTGTTGGTTTTGGACCTTTTAAATATGATGTGGGGTTTTTTTCCTTTTCTCATGAAAGCACCTACACTTTTGAGAAGTGATCTTGTTTCTTGTCAACACCGTGAGGTTGAGCAGTCATGCAGAGAGCCAAGCCATTTTTCTCGGTGTGAAAGTACCTTAATATCATACTGTCCGGCTGACAGAACTAAGCACCACCGTGGAGGGGATTACTCACAGCCTCCGATTCAGCTCCCCGATGGAGCCAGACCATCACCTTGAGATGATACACATACACCCTTTTAAATCAGAGGGCTGACATTTTCACTCACATGCTCTCTATTACCGAGTCAGTTAAAGTACACTTAAGTTTGACCATTGAATTAAAAGCAAGGTGTTGACCATCGTGAGCAGCTATGATGTTTGGAAGATCTGTTTAAAAAAAAAAAAGTCTGCAGTGATTGAGAGTAACACTAAACACGTGCGAGTAATAACAACAACCCTTGCAATCGGATTTGATGAGCTAATTCACAGTAAGGAGGTGGGTGTTTTTCAAGCTGCCAGTTTGATTAAAACACATGACACAAAGGTTGTTTTCCTGCTTTCTAATTAACATGTCAGGCTCTGTGCTTCATGAGTCGGGAGTTTCGACGGATATTGTTGGAATGGAGACAGGCTGAAGGCTGGTTGTGGTTTGTCCCAGCTGGTGAACTCGATGCTCTCAATCATAACCATGTTTCTCCCCCCCCCCCCCTTTGTCTCCGTAATGTCAGTGTGATGTTGATTGTACTGCATGTCGTCAACCTGAAGCAGCAGATTGCAGAATTTATCCTCATCAAGTGTGAAACGACTGCATGTGGTTTCTTCAATGTTTTTAGCCCAGGAGAGAATAATGATGGGCTGTGGTGGATGTCAGACAAACTCCGGTGTACAATGCACTACTGATCACCTGTAGTCAGTCATTGCTGCATTTCTCACTTGAAAAGATATTTTATGAATGGAAGAATGTGAGGTAATACTGTGCTGTGCTCAGAGAGATTTTCTTTATCGTTATGCTGCACAAAAATGACAAACATCACATTCATGAGTGTCAATATCATGCATTACTCATTTTTAAGTGCAAGCCCCATCAAAATGATGTATTTTGTCTCCGACCTCAGTGCTACCCGAGTGATAAAGTTGACTGATTCAGAGAGTAGAACATCTGTCACAGTTCTATCGGAGGCGACCATCAGTCGCTTGTATAACTGCCGCTGAGGGACTCAAACGTGGCCATTTTGGTTGTAAGCTGTAAGCTTTTGACCATTATTATGTTTTTTAAGGACCTGTCCGGGCAGCATTCTGCATAGATAATAATAATAATAATAATAATAGATTTTATTTATAAGCGCCTTTCAAGACACCCAAGGACACTTTACAATAACAAATAACACAAAACAATACGGGTTGAGCAGCGGCAGCCAAAACGCGCCAGCGTTCACTCAACCCGAAAGTCAGAAAGAAACAAGGGAGGGAGAGGGGGAGAAAGTTTACTATATATTCGTAGTTAAACCGGGATCCATTGTGGGGGGGGGGGGGGGGGGGGGGGGGGTTACACAAAGAAGAGTTCTGGACCTATTGAAGCTTAGGCAGCCGTCGGCAAGTGCTCTCATGAGCCTTGCTTTTTTTGTTGTTTTTGTGTTTGTTTTGTCACTTTGTGTTGTTGTTGCATCATGTAGAGCAGATTTGGATTGTTTTTCAGCATTTTTTGGCGATGATATTCATCAAGGAGGAGACGTCAAACTCAATGGCCGGGGGCCAGATCTGGCCTGCCACATCATTTTATGTGGTCCGCGAAAGCAAATCGAAGATGGCAACTTTCATGATGCTTGCTAAAATCTCTCCCAAAATTTCACATTCTCATTTGTAATAAATAAGAATTACCGGTATACTGTAAGCATGTTCTTGTTACCACCTCCCCCAAACAATAGATGAATAAACCGTGATTCTTGACTTATTTCAGTCATAACGGCCCTCCATGGGAAACTAACTAAAATCTGGCCCGTGACAAAAATGAGTTTGACACCCCTGCCATTCTGACTTTCTTATGTTCTTTCAATTTCAATCTTTGAATACAGGATTCAATTAACAAAAAAAAAAATCTCTATCAGTTGAGAAAACATTGAATTTATGTGTGCAGTTTTATCAAACCTCACACAATTCAGACCTGGATTTTTTTTTAAAAGGATTATCTTTTGTTTAGCATGCTAGAGAAAGCAACTTTGTGGTTGGTGTGACAATATCCTGACCCCCAATCTAATCCTTTGGATGGATCTGTTTTAAGATGCAAATGAGCAGAAAACAGCAACACAGTGGGTCACACCATTGAATAGACTCACCATCGAAACAGACTTGAAACAAAAGCCAAAATGCCAAGAGACAGATCCCTACAATTAAGCCAAGCATGGCTAAGCTGCCAGCCACATTTGGTCATGCTTTCATGAGCAAGAGTCAAAATCCAACACAAATGGGCATACATGTGACTGTGCTGATCCACCAAATTTAAACTAGCACTTGAATGCTCTGCATACACAGCAAATGATATAACCAGAGCTTCACCCACTGGAACTAATAGGCTTTCCTGTACAAAACATTTCAATAAATACAGACCTGCAATGGACTGAAAGAAAAGACATTGTATAGCTTTTGGGAAAAGCAATTCTCAGTTAACATAAAGTCCTGTCAAAATGAAATTGTGTGTCTGTTTGAAAATGGTCCTGTAACCACGTGTACATGTCATTCTCATAAAATGGAGTACTTGATCCACAGAAAAAAAATATCTATATTAATTCCAATGACTGTTATTCCTACAAAACACATAGAAGTACACGATAATTATTTCATTATTGAGTTGCTTAATTTTCTCGGGAGGACTATGCGTGACGGTAACGCGCTGAGAAGGCACACTTCAAAATAAACCTTAGCATACCAAAGAATACAGAGATGGCAATGCCTGGGTTCGCTTTTATTTTGAACTTGTTCCCCGGCAGCGTGTGGTGGCGTGGCAGTTGTCGTCAGTCCTTGTTGGGGCCAATTTACATCACCGTCACAAAACTGTAGCCACCAGTGTCAACACAACGCCATCACAAAATCATGTTCAATTGCTAATTAAGTATGCACTAAATAAATAAATAGTCTGAGAAGTGAGACAATTTCATTTGACATCACGTCATGGTGCAGTCTCCTCTGCTCTCGATATTTGAAAACTAACAACAAATGGAAAATGGGGATCAGTCGCCTGTTCAGTTTGCACATTTTCACTCAATTTAATGAAAAAAATTGAAGCGTTTGGAGCGGCACAGGTAACAAGATAGCAGCGCCGTGTGATGTCGTGGCTAACTACCCTCAAATGTGGCTATGAGATTGTTATACTGTTTCACCCCATTGGCTAAAATTACGTGACCCAGCGCCAACCCTGAAAAGCAAATGTCTTTTCTCCTTGCATTTTACTATTCACAAAACTAGTCAAAACATTAAAAACTAACATCATAATAATCATAATAAGCAGAAACATTAATTTATTAATGTATCACGGGCAGATATGATGTTTGAAGCTGCAACTTTCTGTTGAAAAGAAATGCCTCCCTGCATTATGAGTCCCAATTTGGCCCTTGATTACGTTCAGTATATAGTTAATGAAGGAACTGTCAAGTCGCTATTAACATTGCGTGAATACATTATGAGACAAGCCAACTGGCAGTAAAACCTCTAGACGGCAATTGTAGCATTTAATTGCGCAAGTGATGTATAACACCCTCCTATATGCTGTACCATTATGCTTGTGGAAGGAAGACAAATCTGAATGGCCATGAATAATGAGCCCTGTCAGAACATTAATTTGTCTGTTTTATGGTCACTTTTGCACACAATATACAGTGTAGTTATTGACTGCCTGCAGTCTAACAAATGTGATGAATGATTTATGAGGAAGCAGACTTGTTTTTTTCTGTCTTATGCTTTTTGTGTTGTTGTGTTGTCAATACCTTCTGAGCCTAATTTGTTAAGATATCCAAATAGTGGGCCCTAAATTGCCTGTTTACTCACTCAAGAGATTGTGTGCACTGTTAGCAACAAGTGTCAGAGTGACAGAGACCGCCGTATTTTAAAGGTTTTTCGATTTAGGTAGCTCTGATGGGTTTCGGCATGGAACATTTGCGAGAGCACCTCAAGCGCAAAATGAAGTTTATAGTCATGGAATTGGATGTTAATGGAAGAGGCAAAAAAAAAAAAAACTAAATCTTGACTCCGATAATTTGAAGGAAGACAGCAACATCATAAAAGCCACGTTTTGTTTGATTAAACTCGCTCTGAGTACTGAGTGCATATTAATAGGATGTGTCGCTTAATCCGTTTTGCACTTGGGACAGCACGCCAGAAAAGAGTTCTGGGATAGGTCACCATCAATTTTCATACTGCATTGAAATGATGCAGACACAAGGAAATCCAAATGTAAAAGTCCTAATTGCCCCACGGGCATAAATAAAGTTTTCTGAATCTGAATCTGAAAGGAGTGTTTTTATGGATGATATGGTGTGACTCCAAACGAGGGATGTTCCGATCGATGGCCGAAAATTATTCATCGGTATTTGTGTGAAAAAGGGTGTGATCGGTGAACTGGATCAAAGCCTTTTAAGGCTGATCGATTACACTATGTATCTAATTGCTCTGTTAAGGGAGTGACAAACTTCCCCAAAATATTTCTCACATATTTCTATTAAGTCTCAATGTAATACAAGAAGTATTAGGGATGTTACTGTTTCTACATTCAATTATTTTTGTTTTTTTAACAGTAATGCATGACGCATCACCAATGATGTCGGGGAATTGACATGTATATCACAATTCTACACACAACTTAAAATTATGGGTTGTTTTTTTTTTAAAAGGAGGGAAAAAACTGATAAGTCTTAGCCGACATGGGTTTTCTCCGGGTACTCCGGTTTTCCTCCACATTCCAACAACTTGCACCGTAGGTTAATGGAACAATCTAAATTCTCCTTAGAGAACGTGATCGGTGACAGCAGCTTAACCCTTTTAGCGACAGCGGTTACTAGAGTGAAGAGCTATTCACCTTTTTTTTCTCTTATATTAATTAATCTTTGTTGTGCATCAACCACGACAATGGACCCTTATGTGTGTTGCCATCCACTGCCATTATTTTGTTTTCATGGCTAAAGACTAATAAAAAATCCCCATGTAGGTTATTATTATTTGTGCAAGAAAGGGTCGCATGAAATATCCCTACTCTGAATCGTTACTGGCTCCAAGTCAGTCATTAGATCACTCAGAAGCGCGCGCCACCATTGCACTGATGAATGGGCAATCTCTTGCGATCATTTTTGTTCCTGGCATTTAAAAAATGTTGAATAAGGGTCAAAGATCCATTCTTCCCATCACTTCTTATTTTGCCTGCCTCGCCTCATGATGTTTATGCACAGAGGTGTCATGTGCACCTGTCTTTCAGAGACGGTATTTAAAGACATAAAACAAACTCTTGGTTTTGATGAATCACATTGGGTGTGCTGAATTCATCCGTGTGTATGTACTCCTCCCAGAAAGCACAAAATGAACTGTGCGGTTATCACGCCCATTTGGCAGGCACAATCCTGTGCTTGTCTGCTTAGTAGATTGGCTTCCACCTCTTTTTGCGTTTCCATTTTTTCATGCGCAAACCTTGAGTAAATCCAAAACTGTATCAGGAGGAAATAAGAACTGAAGGAGTGAGACCAGTAACAAGATGGTGATACATCCCTTTTTTCCAGAGCTTAATCAGGAGTCCGGCTTGAGGCGTAGCTCTGCTCTGACCCTGTGAATTGACTTTGAATCAAAAAGTTGTTGGTTTTTTTCACGCTCTGCGATAGCAACCGTGCGGCTGCAATCACCTTGGCTTTAATGCTGTGAAGACAGGACATCCCCGAGATAGCTGCTCATCTCCATCCATGTATGACATGGGGGAGGGAATATATTTTAAAAGGAGTTCACCTGTGTAAAAAGAAGGCAAGGTTTGGAAAATAGACGACAGATGTAAAGGTGTTTTTACTGTGTTGTGCATCGTAACTGGCAGTCTGCCGAGGTGTCCACGTTATATCTGACAAACGTGATCAGCAACTGGTATTACATGTATTTAACAGATCGAGGAAGATACATTTGTAATATGTTGGTGTATTTTTCATCATTGACGCTGTGTCCTGTAAAGCTCAACACCCACATTTGTAGAGAATGCCTAATGTGCATTGATCAGTTTGTGTATGTCAGTGGTGAACAGTCAGGGCCAGAAAGGTCTTCTGTGTCCACTGTCAGAATCCCAAACCTGTGCTTTTAATGATGTTCATAAAGGTTTTAATGCATGAATTTGCTCAATATGGTACACTTCTAATTGCAAATGCTTTTATATCTGAAGAATGTTGTCAGCTGGATGTTGCGTCTACTGTTGTGATGCTCAAATAAAATATTCATTTGATGAATTTCAGGTCTTTTGGGCTTCACAACACTCCGGAAAACAGGAAAATGTCTTCCTTCAATTCAGGACTAACAGACTCTCATGCTCAGTGTTCAATGGTCAAAATGTTTCTCTTTCATGGTCCTTCCGAATCTGCTCTCTTCAAAGACATGGAACTCGATGCGCAGGAGAGGTTGCAGCTGCAGCTAACAATGGTGTGTGTGGCGTTGGTGTGGCCTTCAATGCTAAAATTGGAGGTAAGTGCATCATCGTAATTAGGGATTTCTCTCATCTGTCATTTATCTAGTTTTCCTTCAGGTATGGTAAAGTAAGATCAAAATAAAAACTCCAATGAATAATATGATGAGTATACAAGACTTTGACGATACTGAGATGATGTGTGGACTTTAAATGTCCCCCCGCTCCCCCTACCCCCCAATGCCCAAATGTCCTTTTTTTGTTCAATTAAGTAGATATATTATTTTAGGCGGCCTGGTGGTCCAGTGGTTAGCACATCGACCTCACAGTGCAGAGGCACAGGGTTCAATTCCAGCTCCGACCTCCCTGTGTGCAGTATGCATGTTCTCCCCGGGCCTGCGTGGGTTTTCTTCGGGTACTGATTGAACACTCTAAATTATCCCTGGGTGTGAGTGTGAGCGTGGATGGTTGTTCGTTTCTGTGTGCCCTGCGATTAGCTATCAACCGGTTCAGGGTGTCCCCCGCCTACTGCCTGAAGACGGCTGGGATAGGCTCCAGCACCCCCGCGACCCTTGTGAGGATAAAATGGATGGATGGATGGATGTTATATTCTTGTAAAATTATTGTATACATATTGAACACTGAATTGAACTTAGTGATTTTATGGAGTAGCATTTTTTTGGAGGGGGGGGGGGGGCGGATTCCAACACAGTGTGATGATATTTTAAGGGGATGGAAGTAAATGATTCATTTCCCTTTTTGTAAATATACAGTATGTTTTGACATAATGTCGTCCTATATGCTTTACTCTGTGTTTATTTGTCTTCCGCTTCTGCCCAATCGGCTCATCGCTTTTTGAAAGCCAGATGACGGTGGCTGAAAAGGCCTCAATCAGGATGATGCTGTCTGGTTTAAAACCAGCCTGACCACCCATTTTTAATTGTTGGCTCACAACACAGCATGAGAGACTGCCATTGTTTTTTTAGTTCCTTATTTGTTTTCATAGATTTTAACATTGTTGTTTTATTGTTTCTAAGTTATGTTTGGTTCAAATGTCTTGCCTACGTATATTCCACTTTAGTTTATCTACAGCATTTTGTTGCAGCTGCGGGTGTTTTTAAAGTACTCTATTAAACACGATTGAGTTCCAAAACACACTTTATATCTCAGTAGATATTAAAGATATTCTGTACACAGTATCCTGCAGAATTTCATCAGGCAAACCTCCTGAGTGAAATTGAATCTGCTTCATGATGCTAGTCGACTCGTTATAAATTTGAAGCAATTTGTTCTACAGCAAAATTATGTATGAATGAATTGCTCCGGCCTCAAATTATCCCCATCGTAAACGCTTGATTAACTGTACGGGCATTGTTTTAACCGTTTAGTACTCCAGTTGCATCTCACGTTCCAAAAGCATGCTAATTTGGTAAATACAAGAGTCTAAATTGCCCCAAGGTCGAAATGCACCTGGAAGTGTGAATGGTTGTTGGTCTACGTACAGTCTGCCTTGTAATTAAATGGAAACCAATTGAGGGTGTGTCCTGCCTCTCACCAAAATCAGTTCAATAGAATGGGTAGTAGTTCAATAAACATTTTTTTAAAGGAATGAATGCACAAAGAGTCTGCAGAAAAGTGGTTAAGATTGAATGACTGTCTGAGTCTTATGTGTCGTGTTGCATTATTTTGTTTTTATTTTGACTTCAAGATGGTCCCGCGAGAGTGGCTGCCTTCACAGCAGCTCCTATACTTTTTGTTCTTCTACTTTCTTCCTTTCATAACTTTGCTGATGTAAATTGGGAGTTTCTCCATTAAAGGTTGTCTTATTCTTATTTCATAATTTCATATCCCCTGTTCCATTCACGATGCAGGAAATGAGGATTGGCCAACATGAGTCCCACCGTTATCGCTGCAAGTTGCTCTTTATTTTATTTATTTATTTTTTAATAGCTGGTACAGGTGTCGCAAAAGGCCCTATATATAGTGACAAAGGTGTTAAGTTGATGTCACTTGAGACACAGTAGCCATTGCTCGTTTGTGCTGCCCACACATTTCAGAATACAATAGCGCGTTCACAACTAAAATCCTGGTTTAAAATAAATAAATAAATAAAAGCACAGCATATTTTGCATTTTACTTTGACTTCATAAAAACTTTGCGAGGGCCGGTCATATTCTTATTATATTGTACTGAGAGGCTATTGGGGGAAAAAAAGTTGTGATGTTTTGACCTTGGAGGCATATTTTTCCAGAAGGTTTTGGCCAAATTTGACTTTTGGAGCGCTTGACTTTATACATGTATTCACAATGGTTTATTCATTTTATTCAATGTTTCTGAGAAAATTCCTGTCATGGATTAAAGAAGATTTGTTGTAAATGTTAGCATCAGATGATCTATTAATTTGCATGACAATCGAAGCCATCCAGACGCTGCATGCAGGCCCCCGAGGAACTTGAATCAGCCCCATTCCAGATGTTCCTCAGCGTTCGCCTCCTTTGTCTTCATTACCATTTGTCTCCTGATGGAGCAACAGATTGTTCATGTCCTTCGAGCTTGCTAACGACCTGCTGTGTGTTGCTTCTCCATGTTGGTGAGCACAACAGGGGACACTTTGATGGTGGTATCCTTGCTAAGGATACCACCGCTGACCTTCGTCGCCTCAATTAACGTTTGCTTCCTGCATGTCTTCTCCTTTTGCTAGTGCTATAACCGACCCCCTGACACGCAGCAGTATTTGTGTCACGGAGTTGCAGGAAGTAAACGAGAATTGTAACAACAGTGTTTACGATGACTGCTGTCAAACAGTCTGCGCATAACGATGACCAAGTAAACATTTTTTACTGTGTGGCACTATTTGCTACCTGGCATTCAAACGTTTGCATTCCGCATCTCCTCCTGCGGCGAGACTATTTATCCGTTTGCAGCCCCGCTGGAGAAACTCAGCATGGTGTCTGGAATCGATTATTGAAGTCTTAATGTGGATGTCTGTCTTGCCTTGGCGCAGCAGGTCGAGTCCCAGTAATGGACTTCATTTGAAGGTGGTTCATTTCACACCTCTCTACTGCTATTAATGTTCACTGGACTGATCTGAGGCAGCTCACATCAAAGGCCCAGGCAGTGGTGTATTTAGGTGTGATTAAAGGTGGCATTTGGGTTCTACCCCGTGGACACGCCATTCTGTTGCAGGCTCTCTGAACTCTCATCTTATTTTGCAGTTGGGTGTCCGTCAGATGTGTGAGCACATTTATGTGCTCGTTAAAACCCTTTTTGTTTCCATCCCACATGTTTGTTCCTATTGTTGCAGACAGTAACGTGGGTTGGTATTTCCACCGGGAAGATTTCACTGCTTGTCATCCCTTGTTTTTTTTCCCCCCTTTTGAACTTTCCGAGGCTGTAATTCTTTGCTACTGTTCTCTTGCCTGCATCTCCCACATCCCTGATCGCTGACCTAATGAGCTTGTCTGTGTGTGCATTTAACAGGAGTTCGTATGCTGGATGGGGAGGTGACCGATGTGGTGGAGGCCCACTCTCTTGGTCTCAACCCCCAGTACATTCACATATACAGTGCCAGCTGGGGTCCAGAAGATGACGGCAAATCACTGGACGGCCCTGCTAAGCTGGCCAAGGAGGCTTTCCAGCAGGGAATCGCCAAGGTCAGTAAGACTGTAATCTTGGACTTGTGTCGTAGATCTTTTTCGTATATTTTAAAGATGCCTCGAACAACAAGTACAGGATATGTTCACTGGAATATGCAGACAAGATATCTCAAAATTGTGATATGAAACCAGGGTGACATCAGACCTGTGGGATCCAGTGTCATCCACCAATAAGTTCAACAAGAAAACAAAGCTGGCAATGTACCGTGCTATGTGCTCGCCTTACCCATTAAATATAGATACACACAGCTTCGAACTCTTTGTATTTTTAAAATTGAGAGTGTTGTGTTCTTCCCGTTGTTTTTATCGTGTCGTGCAAAAGGGAGGACTCTGGCATTAGCTGACGTATTGTTGGTCTTTGTCTGTCCATTGACAGTGCCCCTGTAAGTTGCATCTAAGCAGGGCATTCAATTTCACTTCACTTGCTACAAAAAGAGAACCGTGCAATTAACTACACAGGAAATAATGATTTTCAAACTGAACAACAACTTGACCAATTGGTCATGATGCCCATATCCCGCCTTGTCCATGCTATCTGACCAGCCCTCGCAGTTTTTATGAAGTCAAAGTAAAATGCAAAATATGCTGTGCTCTTATTTATTTATTTATTTTAAACCAGGATTTTAGTTGTGAATGCGCTATTGTATTCTGAAGTGTGTGGGTAGCACGAACAAGCAATGGCTACTGTGTCTCAAGTGACATCAACTTAACAACTTTGTCACGATATATAGGGCCTTTGGCGACACCTGTACCAGCTATTAAAAAATAAATAAATGAAATAAAGAGCAACTTGCAGCGATAACAGTGGGACTCATGTTGGCAAATCCTCATTTCCTGCATCGTGAATGGAACAACAGGGGATATAAAATTATTGCATAAAGGATGCACACTGTCGGCATGATTTTTGCAAATGATATTTTTATCTGTATATAAGGCTGTATATGTAATTTCCGTGTGACCGTTTATTATTTTGTTTGTTTTCCAATTACAGTATAACAAGACCTCTTTTTCCCCCTTTGGTTCTCAAACAATTGATCCACACATTTTTGTCCTCCCGGTTGGACTGATGCCTCAGTCAGTCTTGTGTAAAACGCTGATAGCTAATCCAAAATATAGAAGCCAGACTTCTAACAAGAACCAGCCGGTGCTCCCATTATGCCTGTTCATGCATCCCGTTACTGTCTTCCAATAAAATTATGAATAAACTCCCAGATCCTGTTAATTACTTCCAAAATTCATTTATGTTGTCAAGCTTCTGTTGTTCTGTTTTATTTCATTCTAGTTGAACTCTCTTGGTGTCACATTTTCATCTTAGTTTAGTCTACATATCCACTTTAACCTTTCGCTTAGTTTTGCTTTGCAAGTGTCGGTGAAGCGCTTTGTAACTGTGTTCTAAAAAGTGGTCATGAATAATAAAGGTTTACTTCATCGTAAACCGTACCTAAACCATCTTTGAATACTTACTAATTCACCGCTTCCGAGAAAGACTTCAAATTCAACACGATTGCAGTTAGCACGGTGTTGCCCTCGACAACCGTTTTGTCACAGGGCCCCTTGAAAAATGAATTGCCATTCTGTGCATAATATAGCCACGCTCCTAGTTCTTCAACAAGAGGGTGCCAAAAATGGTACAGAAGTGTTGTTTTTGTTCTTTCTGCAATTTTTGACTGGGCAAATACAACCAAATTGTATTCATGAATTGGCATGAACTGCACTGCCTGCTATAGCTTTGCAAACGAACAGTAGAAGTTGTCAGTCATCCTTTGACTAGTCCTTGAAGGCTAGGGTGGGGGGTGGGAGTTGTTGTCTCGGCCTCATATATATTTTTTTCCTATTTTGTACGAGCTGAAGGGTGCATGCTATTTTCACTCATGAGAAATGAAGCAGACCGCAATGAGCGGCAGTCATCGATGCAGAACAACAGATGGATTCAAGCACTTCAGTCATTCAATTGGCATATAAATAAGCTAAACAACCCCGGTCGGCTCAAGTACAGAGAAAGAAAGGATCGTGTCGCATAACACACAAGCTCATCGGTTTTGACAAGAGCAAACACAGTTTGAAAGGAATACGCACGCACACCACACACGCGCGCACACATATACGTGTTTGCTTCGCTGTTTTTCTTTATTCCTATGGCATTTATTCATTGCATTGCAACTTTGTTTTATTCAGCACATTCTTTGGTGGAATTTGAAGACTGCAAATTAGCTGGCGCTAGACCTGTTTTGTGCGTAACATATTCCCCTTTGTAAAGGCAACACAGGACAATCGCGAAGAATACACAACGTTTCAGCTGTCTATGTAACGAGCATTTATGATAGGAGGCGACTGTTGCAGGCTTGCTTGGTCTTGTGCGGCAGTAAGGTCAGCATGAGCTAGAAGCATGCAATCAACTGAAGCTGACATTAAAGCCTGGTCCGACGAGGCTGCTATTAAGGTTTCATTCATCAACAATGTTTTTAACAGAGGTCTTACCTGTATTTTTTGAAGTATTTATTTCTTGGTTCAAATTGCCTGTCACCAGGGGGCTGTAAACTTTTGTGCCCGGGGTTTTTTCTTGTCTCATCAAAATGCACTATGCAGTATTTTACTTGGGAAGTATACAATAGGGAGAGCACTGCAAGTGCAGAATTAAGTTTGTAGTGATGGAATTGGAGTTGGGAGAGGCAAATATAATTTCATTTCAGAAAAGAAAGCTATCGAGCCGATAATTTTGGGGAAGCCAGCAGCAGCATCAAAGACATGTTTTGTTTGTTTTAACCATGTGTGAATTGCGTGTATCCATTAATCCTGCATAAAATTGCATTTTAAAAAACTGAAGCAAATGGAATAGAAGTTGAAAGCCGTTTTGTCATCGGGGGCATGGCTTGACTCCCGACTGAGACTGGCTCAGAGTCAGCGCTGATATCATTCAGAAGCTCCAAGATTGCATTGCTGAATAGACAATATGTCATGACATTGTTTATTTTTGGAACTGAATAAATGTATACCCGAGCAGAAAGGCTATCCCCGCTGCCGTTCATTTTGCTTTACGCTCTGCTGGCACTCTGTGATGTGTTGGGTTGTTCCTGCCTTTCAGACACAGTATTTAAAGAGGCATAATCAACCATTGCAATTTGTCTCAGGTTAGATAAATCACAATGAGCGCGCTAAACTCGTGTATTTGAATAACTCGTGTATTTGAAACCCTGATTGTCCAGGTTTCTGCTTCTGCTCTACTTCGTGTCATGTATAATATTCCAAAATGTCCACAGACTGCATTGTATTTTTTTCCCGCTTTTTTTTGAGGGCAGGGGTGTCAAACTCATGTCACATTGTGGGCCACATATGGCCTCAGTAGATGTCAAGTGGGCCGGACCATCAAAATTATACCACACTCTGCTATAAATAACCAAATAATATGGTTTTCCTTTGTTTTGGTCTAAAGAAGCACAAGAACATTACGAAAATGTTGAAATTGAATGAACATATCTTTTACAAAACATTTCATGAAGCACCTTAGATTTCAAGGTCAAGGTCATCTTTATTGTCAAATATGCTTTATGTATGACATGCAGCATAGATGAAATTTCTTCTTCTCCATCCTCAGTGCAAACATGCTGTGCATCAAACACACAGAGCTAAGACAAGATAGCAGCTACACTGTATAAAAGACATAATATAATATTGTATTATATACATAATATCCACATAATATTTCCTGAGACAAATGTGCAATTTACTTATATCATTCACATATATGCATTGCAACTGATCCCACTGATTGTACAAAGGCACAAAACTTGAACAACGTCGCATTAATCGTATGAACAGCTAGGCAGCAATTCTATGCTAGCTCAGATCTTTAGAGCTCACTATGAATTTGACTTTTCTGGTAAATTGCCATTGTGTTAGAGATGAGTAGCTACGATTGGTTAAAAAGAAGGGAGACACACACAAAAAAAAAAATATTCACAAAGGTGATTTCAAAGTTGTGCTAAAAGCAGATGGCCCCCTTTCCCTCTCTTTTAATAATTTTAATAACTCCATCATGGCCAAGCAGGCCAATCAATGTGTGAAAGGGCAACACCACTCTGTGCCTTTTGAGTGGGACATTTCAAAAATTGATTTCGGAAAATAAAAAGCAACCAGTGTATGAGGGCAACAATCAAGATTTATCTGTTGCAGCTCAGACTGCAAATGCTACTTAGACAGCTCAGGCATTCCAGTAATAAGTCTCTGGATATACCATACAAAATCAAATTCCTGGTGCGTCTTGAAATAATGCATTTTTTGAACTGACAAAGTACATAATTTGTTACTTCAGTCATATTCTTATTATAAGATATAAATCACCTCACGACTGTTTGACTGCTTGTAAAGTGCACACTTAATGAGATTGAACGGATGAAATACTCTTTGTGCTTTAGGCGACTGGAACAAAACAGCCTCTTGGCAGCTATCGTTTTGGCATTTATCTGGCCTCTAACTATTCAGCTTGATTAGATTTGGTAATTATTTTTTTTTCCGTTTTATCTTGTGTTTTAACACGTTTCTTAACGAGAAGATAAGAGTTGCGGATGTCCAACTCTGTTTCTGAAAGATAACATGTACACTGACTAACAAGGCACTTGAGCAGTGGCACATAATTTGCTGTCTCTCTGTCGCTCATAATTACTGTTGTGCAGTCATTTGGAATTATGTGTTCATTTTTTTCTCAACCTCAGGGACGCAGTGGACTGGGCTCCATTTTTGTGTGGGCCTCGGGAAACGGCGGCAGAGAGAAGGACAACTGCAACTGCGATGGCTACACCAACAGCATCTACACGTTGTCCATCAGCAGCACCACACAATCTGGAAATGTGCCATGGTACAGCGAGCCTTGCTCGTCCACCCTCGCGACCACCTTCAGCTCTGGAAACCCTGGGGAAAAACAGATCGTAGGTGTACACAAATTTATACACTCATTGAAAGTGTCTGGTTTGTGCTAGAATGACAGGAACAAAAAAACTAACTATGATGTCAAAATGATGCATTGTGTTTCAAGTCGTAAGGTAACACATCCAAAATCAATCCATGTTCAACATTGACGTGCATTAAGGGAATCTCTCTGCTGTCAAAATAGAAGTGACTGATGTGTAACACACAGGAAGCAAAGCAACTGAGAAAGCGCTACACGCCCCCTTGGAGCTACTTGTCAAGAAACGCTTGCCTCAGGGACAAGGAACAGATAACTGACAAAGCTCTCGAAGGAGAGGCATGCTGCAAGCAGCCAAAAACAAATACATAGGTGTCCTCTTTTGTTTCTTATTGGACTGGTAAGTGGTTCTCTTTGCCAGAGATCACAACATCTTTTGTTCTTCACAAATGACACATTCAGCAATTTAGTTTATCTGACATCCCCTCAAAGTTTATCCTCGTCTGATATTTTCACACCGAGAATGAACAAAATGTAGCTGTGAAAACAGTTCGAAAACATGATTCTAGTCAGCATTAGCAATACAAAGAATGGCTGGATGGATACAAAATGTGTTTGATCAATCTTTTTTTTTTCCTTATCAGAGAAATACTTCCTTTGCAATTTGAAACAGTTGCCTGGTGTCTTAAGGACCAAAGTAGCAAAATTGAACCAAACAACATTTAGCCTTTATCTCTAACCATTTTCGAGCTTCAGTACATCCTTATGAAATCGTGACATTAAGACTAAATATTTTATTGAAAAAAATCTGCATCGAAATGGTTAATAACATGTCTGTGACATCTTAAATGTTCTGTAAAATGCTTTTTTTACAACTGCATCTGTTGTGAAAGCACAAAATAAATCAGATGTATTGTACTGTTTTGTATATCCTTCTCAACATAATATAAAGATCAAGAGCTCATGTATATCATAGAAATATACATATACCAACATAACAAATGTGATTGGGTATGCAATTATCCAGAAAGTCCTTGAGCACTTTAAAGTGTCTGGTGCTGTGGGATATTGGTCAACGACAATTGTTCAAGTATGTAGAGAGCTGGTTCCACAGGGGTGTGCAAAAATGCAAAGAGCCACTATAAATTTGAGTTACTGTTTAGGGAGTTAATGGCAACAGGGAAGAAAGAAGCTGTTTGAATGTCTGCTGGTTTTGATGTGCATGGTTTGGTCGCGGTTGCCTGAAGGGAGTAGCTGGAAAGGGTGGTGTACAGGGTGTAGGAGGGGGGTGGGGGGGTCCAGTAGGCTTTTCCTTGTCCTTGTATTGGTTCTATCGATGTGCAAGTTCTCGAGAGTGGGTAGAGCAGTACCAATGATTTTTTTCGCAGTCCTAACTCTCAGTTGCAGTCGGATTTCGTCCTTTTGTGTGGCGGCCCCAATCCAGACTGTCATCGAGAAACACAGGACTGATTCGATGACAGCTCTGTCGAACTGTCTCAGCAGCTCGTCTGGCAGACCATGTTTCCTCAGCAGCCTCAGGAATTACATCCTCTGCTGGGCCATTTTCAGGATGGAGTTGATATGTCTCCCACTCCAGGTCCTGGGAGACTGTGATTCCTAGGAACTTGAAGGTCTCAACAGTTGACACAGGGCAGTTGGGTAGTGCGAGGGGCAGCTCTGGCAAGCTGCAGGTTGTGTTGGCTACACCAGAGCCATTCTTGTCGGTACGCAGACTCATCAGCGTCTTTGATGAGGCCTATGACTGTGATGTCGTCTGCAAACTTTGTCACTTTGACGGCTGGATGTGTTGAGATGCAGTTGTTCGTGTAGAGGGAGAAGAGCAGTGGAGAGAGGACTCATCCTTGGGGCACCCCTGTGTTGATGATGCATGTTGATCATGCCCTAACCTTTTGAAAAACCGAGGATGTGAACCTCTTTGTCACGTGTATCTATGACCAAATAAGTCATTTCCATTCTTGAATTGAATGGCATAATGACTGAATGAAATTACCGTGACCAGCAGTTAGTCACATACTTAAATTCTGAAACTGGATACTGTACCAGTCAAAGATTTGGACACAGTTTCTCATTAAATGAGTGATGTGACCGGGGATAAAGCTGCATTCTATGTGCACTGTAAAACTTTTCAAAACCGCAAAGAAGCAAAATCTTGTCTTTTTTTTGTTTGTTTGTTTTTTTTAAATTACAGTATATCGTTCTCATGTAAAATTTGCTTTCATGGTCTCTCGTTCTATGGTGCCATTGCTTGACACATGGGACTGAAAAGGAAGGTGACTCTTCCGTTTTCTTTCCTGTTACTCATTTTGCTCGTGACAGGATCTTTGGTTTCCTGGCCCTCAACGTCTAACACTCAACATCTTTCACTGTGAATTTCCATCACACCTAAGTGGAATACTCGATGTGTAAAATTGAATGTGTCTCTCCATTTTCACATCTCTCTCGAAGGTGACAACAGACCTCAGGCAAAAGTGCACCGATTCGCATACAGGAACGTCGGCTTCAGCACCACTCGCTGCTGGGATTATTGCTCTGGCGCTGGAGGCCAAGTGAGTTGCATCATTCTTCTACAACCATCGAGCTTGCCCTGTTTCCAATCAAATGTTGTTTAATCTTATTTAGTATGCGGCACTGCAAGCTCAGAGGTAAGTGTGAATATTAGTTTGCACACCGAGTCTGCCAAAATCCCAGCCCAGTTTATCCCCCAGCAAACTGATCTTTTTAGAATCACTTAATTAGCCAGACAAATTAGACTTTATCCCACACAGGCATCAGAATAGCTTTCAGCCGTGAGTGACATCTTCAACTCGAGAGTGCTCCCCCCATCCTCCGTTGTTTTTCATGCAGGTTTCCAAATTACTGTCGGCAATTCTAATGTGTTCCGTCACGGGCTTGTCTTATGTCATATCTTGTGCATGTTAAGTTTCCTTACCTCCATAATCTCCATAATGCTTGTAAGTTTCATTCTAGCAATTTGCTGGCATGATTTTAGCTGTAACCCTGAAAAAACTCACAAAGCTGTTTTAGTGCAGAAGCAGGCAGATGGCAATATGGAAAAAATAAAATGAAGCTCTTTTCACTGTGTGCTTCTTTGAGCATTCTTGTCAGGGCAAAAAAAAATACAAAACAGATATTTAATAAACCTTCAAGGATTATTGCAGAATTAACAATGGAGTGCACTTCTGTTATGCTTTATAAAATTGCTCATCCAATAAATGTTTCAGTTAGTTTTACATTCCAACTGTAAGTGTGTGGTCAGCCTAATTTGTGATTCAACAATTTATGATTCAACAATTTATCATCTTCTAATGTTAAGGGTCTATGCAGGAAAAAGCATCTGACATTTTTCAGTCTGTGTTCTGCCACTCACTGACCTTATTCAAACTTAAATCCGTTTTTGTTCTTAAGGCAGACCAATAATCATATCAACGTCAAAGTATGTCCGACCTAAGCGGTGGGTCTCCCACAAAGATCACATCCAGCATTTTTCCCTTGACATGAGTAACATCTGATCGATGATATTTATGGGAGCTGGGTTCAAAGGCCATGCCTGTAATTTGTATTTGTCAGTGCTTTACGAGAAGACATTTTTCAAACTCTGATCTCCTTGCGGGCACAACAGGCTGTCATCAGTGACAGCGCTCTATTTTATCGGGCTGTAATCTCATCTATAAATTTGCCCGACATGACAGGTCGATCCATTTGAAAGGAAGTATTGTCTTTCTGCTGTTCCATTACTCCCATCATTCAGCTCTGCACTTCTTGTGGAGATGATATTGAAATAATGGGAGGCTCTTGTCCGTCAAAAGCACACCGTCCTATTCGACAGTATTTCCGACAGTTGTTGGCTTTACAGTAAGTCAAAGCATTGCTCCCAACGAGCCTTTTCATTCAACTTCTTTGTTGCATGGAACATTAAGTAAAGTTTCTACAATGTAAAGGCTACCTATTGCGATCACCTTACACCCCTGTAACAGTCATTACAAAGAAGTCTAGACAGGACACATTCACGTTTTCCTGTTTACTTTGAGGCCAGCCAGGTTTTGCATCAGTGTTAAAACCGCACTATGAAACAGCATAGTTGTCATAATTAAATGACATGGTGCTCAGGCCCTTGTCTTGACCTTGTTATAGTATTCTAAAAACATTCTGCCTTTCCATTGTAACGCGCTAAATTATATTTCAGCAAAGGGCGGCATACTTCTCAGGGTTTCTCACATCCCTTCGCTTCTTTTCTTTTGCTATACAGTTAGAGGTCAGCGAAGCCTGACAGCTCATAATATATGATGGGGACTAAATTACTCCTTCTACTCTTGTGCGGCATGAAGATTAAGTGGCCTCTTTCCCCACATCCTGGCAGTACGAACCTGACCTGGAGGGACATGCAGCACCTGGTGGTGAGAACGGCCCGTCCCAAACATCTCAGCGCAGGAGACTGGAAGACCAATGGAGTTGGACGCCGAGGTAGTACTGACTGCACTTGCTTGTGTACTATTAGCACTGTTCATTCAGTATCAAAAGGACTTCCTTCTGTTTTAAAAAATCTCACGTTAATTTTGGACGCGTTTGATTGGTCAGTATGTCCGCCATTCCGGACGTGACATGTCCATCTGTGTCGTGACACATTTAAATTAGAGGTGTCAAATTATCGCGTTAATTGCAATTACCGTATTTTCACGACCATTCGGCGCACCGTATGGTTGGGCGCAGTCTCATTAATGGGTGCTATTTCTGTATTTTACACATAGACAAAACGCACTGTATTATTGGGCTCAATTTTAAAGTGGTAAAACATACGCCAGCTTAAACATACGGCATGCATGCGCGCACGCTAAAAACACGTTGGCTTGAAGCATACGGTAGTATGCCAAGACATACGGATACACACTAAAAACACGTTTTTAAGAAGGCAACGTAAGCAAAACTGAGTTCGTTTGTATTTTATTTAGCCATCCTACAATGTACTCACGTTTTTCGATCAATCATCGCCCAGAAATCCATCAAAGTCCTCATCCTCTGTATCAGAATTGAACAATTGTGCAAGTACCGGTAATCCATCAAAAACACTGTGTTCCCTCTCGTTGTCAGTCACTCTCATTGCCATGTGGCTCCACAGAAATGATGCCGGCTTTGCCAAAAACTCGAACAACAGTGCAAGCAGACACGTTCGTCCAAGCAGCCACAATCCATTCGCAAATTGTGGCGTAACTCGCCCAGCGCTGCCTCTCACTCTTTGTAAAGTTGTGTTTGCCATCGATCATCCATCGTTCCCATGCCGCTCGCAACTTTACTTTGAACGCCCCGGTCGCAACTTTACTTTGAACGCCCGGTGGCAACTTTACTTTGAACGCCCGGTTGATGCCGATGTCCAGCGGTTGGAGTTCTTTAG
Organism: Hippocampus guttulatus; assembly: GCF_054856545.1. NCBI lineage: Eukaryota > Metazoa > Chordata > Actinopteri > Syngnathiformes > Syngnathidae > Hippocampus > Hippocampus guttulatus. The sequence continues at coordinate 8,447,301 of NC_141264.1, read as the reverse complement.
CCAAGCCTCCGGGAATAACGACAAGCTCAGAGTTTATTTGCTTGACTTGGTTTTTCACCGCTGCTGTGAGATGGGCACGCATGCCAAAAGCATAACCGATGGCTTGAAGTTTGAACTGAGCTTCGTAGGCGTGTCTCTTTGTATAATTTATTTTCGGGGGTTCTTAGAAACCAAAACCGAAGTTGTTTTGCAACAATGCACATAGCCACACTCTATACAGGTGTTGGTACCTGCTTGTGGCGTCCCTTTAGCGTCCACTTACACACCCACCCTTCACTCATTGGCGGACTTCTTCCCCGCATGCCTGTCGTCACTCACGTCTGCCTTTTCTCTCTCTCTCTCTCTCTCTCTCTCCATATATGTATATATACACGCCCACCCTTCACTGATTGGCCGCCTTCTTTGCCGCATGCCTGTCCACAGTCACTTCCGCCTTTTCTCTATATAAACAGCGTGTCGGCTGTCAGTCAGGTTTTGGAACTCAGCGCATACACAAGACGCCCCGCATCATAGGACGTCCTGTCCATTTTGGAGAAAATTTAAGACTTTTAATGGCGCCTTATAGTCGTGAAAATACGGTAATTAATTACAGTCATATTTAGCGCGTTATGTTTTTGACCGCGTTAATCTAAATTTTAATCTCTAACTTTATTGTTTCTGTAGGTGGGTTGCCTTTTTCTAATATCCCTTTTTATGTGTTGACTTACTGTGTTCGAGTTGTTGAAACTTGTCAGTTGCAGCCTGAAACGGACATTGATTGGCTGTCATTATGTTTGGGATTCTTTAGCATAAGCTGATTGGCTTCCATTGGAGTTGGGCGGGCTAAGTAAGCAGTGGTGAGGAGAGTAGAGGTGAAAATGGAGGAGCATGTGAGAATTTTCGGCACAATGAATGGACAATTTACATTCCAAAAACGCCCTGACGGCACTATGGATAAAGGTAGAGTGTTGTGCCTAATTTGCAAGGAGTTTGCTTACCACCAAAGCAGCTCAAGTTTAGCCTCCTAGATCAATGCAAAGCACCCAGTCACGAGTGCAGCCACGACTAACGTTAGCACAGAAGGTGTTACCATTAGAGCAGGGGTCCGGAACCTATGGCTCGCGAGCCATATATGGCTCTTTTGATGATTGCATCTGGCTCGCAGAAAAAACAAAATATTTTCGCTTGTTTAATGCATCCATCGATCGATTTTTCACTGCTCATTTCCTGTTCGGACTGCAGTTGGCCCCAGGAGCAATTTTGATTGGATGATACTGGCCGATGTTGCCGTTGCTGTGGAAACTGGTAAACGCCCCCTTTTGTATCAGTCCGCTCGGTCATTAGCTCAAAGCTAATGCTTCGACAAATAAGATGGCGAAAAGAAAAAAAAGATCATGAGTATAGTACACTTCAGGACGAATGGACCGAAGAATTCGCCTTTGTGGAGAGAACAGGTTCTGCAGTGTGTCTAATTTGCAATGACAAAATACTATCGATGAAACGCTTAGAATGCAAAGCGGCACTTTGGCACGCCCCATGCCACGTTCGCATCAAAATACTCTGCGAGAGACAGCAGAAAGGAAGCGTTTAAGCTACTGAGGAGGGTGCAAGCTAGCCAGCAGCAACTTCGCATATGGACCCGGCAAGCTGACTTTCATTCCGATAGTTTTGCTGGATTTTTAGCAATCGTGAGGAACGGAAAAACATTCACATTAATCGTGAGTATTATCACAAAATTATTTTAAAGAATACATTCAGAGGCTTAATACACTGACATTTTATTGAAATCACTTTTAAAATACATTTTGTATATCTATGGCTCTCACTGAAATACATTTCCAAATATTTTGCTTTTATGGCTCTCTTAGTCAACAAGGTTTCTGAACCCTGATCAATATGAGTGGCTGCCTTTCCAGCAACTCCTATATTTTGTTGTTCTACTTCTTCCTTTCATATCTTCTTTCTTTCATAGCTTTGCTGCTGTGAATTGGGAATTTCTCCATTGCGAGACTAATAAAGGTTTTCTTATATCCTGCGATCTGCTGTCTACTACCACTGTTCTTGCGCGAAACAACTTGGGATGCCTTCCAGCTAACTCTTGACCCTAATGAGGATGAGCAGTATATTGTAGAAAACAAATGGATTATCACAAAAGCAAACCAATTCCTTGTTGGTGTGTAAACTCTAGTTCCCCTTCTTTATTGGTTCAGCACATCCACATTGTTTACCCAACAGTCTCAGCCAATCAGTGACCTGGAAGTAATGCCAACAATGTTTTCTTCCGTTAGTGAGTCACTCATACGGATATGGGCTCCTGGATGCTGGAGCAATGGTGGCTTTAGCGCAAAACTGGACCAGAGTGGGGCCACAGCACCAGTGTGTTCACACAATGCTCACAGAACCAAGGTGAGGGTTGAACACATCAGTCACCATATTGCCCCTCAGGGGTGACACATTTATTTGCGTAGATATGCACCATTAAGTTGTCTTGTCAAATCTGCAGAGACATCGGGAGCAGGCTGATGTTCAGAAAGAGCGTCGATGCCTGCTGGGGACGGCCTGACTACGTCAGCTCTCTGGAGCACGTTCAGGCTCGTCTCACTCTCCTCCACAACCAGAGAGGCAAGCTGGCAATCCATCTCATCAGTCCTCTGGGCACACGCTCTACCCTATTGTTCCCCAGGTATACAATGAAACACTGCACACTGGACAGTCTGGCTTTTTTTCACTTTGAATTTCACACGCGACTTTGAACAAAGCGTCATATGTTTTTGAGCCCAAATATGTTGTGGCAGAACTGGATAATGTGCAAAAATGTTTAACTATTTGGAAGCTGTGAAAAATTACCTGCAAAATATTGGAAATATTACGAAATGTTCCTCATGACATGATGTTAATTGAGGTACAGTGAAACTCCTCTACAACGAAATCATGTTTGCAGCAAGAAATTTTTCACAACAGGGTTTTTTTTTCCTGAAGCAATTTAGATCTCAGATGTAAACACACACGCACACAAACGTATGTGTGCTCTTTATTTTTATTCCAATAGTGCATAAGTATGAGCATACATTTATTTAACACTTCATATAGTCAGTGTAGAAAGAAAAAAAGGGAAAGAAATTGCGAAATTTACAATCAGCATTCACTTTCACTTACATCAATTTCTTGGATAATTTCTTTTACTTTGCTTCCTCCGTCTTTCATTTTGATCACTTTTGCCATCTCTTCCAGCGTCAGAGCTCTTCTTGTGTTAGCTGCTTGACATCCAAAGGTCCGTTTTGGAGCCATTTTAGCAATGCAATGTTCTCGCTGCGTCTGAAACTAACAATAACAAATACTTCCTGGACTACCGCGCATGTGTAAACGAGTGTGGAGGTTGCTGTTGCCGTTTCCGAACGAAGCAGTATAGGTCGCTGTTGGATTAGACTTTGTTGTAGTGAATCTCGTATGCGAGGCAAGAGGAGAGAAAAAGATTTCGTATAACGCAACAGGGTTTTTTTCGTTGTATGGGTGGGGGGGCTGGAAAGTGGGAATAGTGTTAATGCATGAAGATTTTTTTCACACTAGGATGTATTTTCACCCATGTAGGTTTCATTGTAGAGGAGTTTCACTGTATAAACATATTTGGTTTGAAGTATTTCAGTTTATTACTATTCAATTGCTCTCTATATCTCTCTCCAAAACATCCTTTTAATTCTGATTCAGAGAAAGAAATACAAAGTGCTATCGTTATTTTCACAGGCCAAATGACTTCTCCACTGAGGGATTCAATGACTGGGCCTTCATGACCACCCACTCATGGGATGAGGATCCTCAAGGGGAATGGACCTTGGAAATAGAAAATGTTGCAGCTACTAGCCGTGACTACGGTAACCTAATTGGCTTCCATTATTTGTCACTTGGATCACGTCACACATCCATCCACAAGATATTTTTTGTAAACTTTTTTAAACAAACCTATTAGACACTATTTAGAGGTACTGACAATCAAGCAAAGGCTCTTTTCCGTTGCTGGGTCCTCTCGTTGGAATGAGCTGCCACTGAACGTTATGTGCATGACTCCTCGCTGCCCATCTTTAAAACTTTGTTGTTGTCATATTACATACATTATATGAGATATATGGATTATAATTTAGGATGATGGGACCGTCCCGTGTTTTTCTTCTGGTCCTAGAGGGATTGCTTCCACCATGACTCAAATGGCCAAAGGGCAAAATAAATCATTTTGTCTGGATTTGCAACAAAACTAAATAGGCTATTGGTCAGCACATGTGCCACCTTTCCACAAAGCTTTATTGAGCAAAATGTTTGCATCATCCTGATAGCTCACTCACTGCCTAACATTCAACAAAATAATGCCTGTACCCTTTTAGCCTTAAAGTAGCAGATATAGTACAAGTCTCTCAGCCACACATCACTAGAATAGAGGATAGAGCGAGAGGAATTCTAGGTCAGGGGTAAAAGTACAAAGAAGATACGGTAAGCCTCTTTCTTTAGGTTGGACTCCTATCCGTATTGAATGAAACATACTGTATATCTACTGACTGACCTTTGCTGTCCCATAAAATGGAAAGCATAAGATTTTTCCCCCTCCCTCATCGAGCATTGTTGTCCTGTTTTTCCATTTATTTTGTCAACTCTCTGTTTGTCACGGTCCTCTCTCCCACCGAGCTCGCCAGCTCCCGTTTTTGTAAGTGGAAATAAAGACTGTGCCTATCTTTTGGCGCCAGGCAATGATAACCGCGGCGGTGTTATATTATGTCAACATGCTGTCATCTTCCCAGCTGAGATATTGTCTGTGCAAGGGCAGATGGAGGCTCATTTTCTATAACGCTGCCTAACGTTTTTCATCCTCCTTCTGTCCTGCAGCATTACAAAAGTAAAGAATAAGAAAGTGAGGCACTGAGATTTGAAAGAGAAACGTGAGATTAGATTTGTGTGGTTGCCCGAATTATTACTGGGAACACACATTCAAAAGTAAAATTGAAAATTTGTCAATTTTGCCACCTGCCCTGAAATGTTATCACCACCAGTTGGAGAAATGCTCGTCCGCCAAAGCAACCTTTTTAAAATGGTTTCTTTTCAGCGTAAACAAGACACCAATATCACCAATATGCCGCGGTTCATTTGACATGACTCTGTGTCTAATGTTTTGGGTACTTTATTTCACTGCGCAATTGGTGCAAACACCTCTCGTTATGACATATACAGACAGCCTTGCAAACTGTGAAAATTAATCTTTTCTAAATGAATAGGTGTCAGTCAAACCGCCCGGGCATTTGCTACGGCTTTGGGACGAGCGCTCATTAGGTTGTGCCAAGAAACTACGGTGCTGTGTGTACTCAGAGCGCCTGCTGTCTGCCTGTGCCGTCTGCAGTATTATGGTCATTTGACTCGCGACACATTCAGCATTTACTTCCTCCCCCATGTCTTCATGACACATTTCACCGTGTATTTAATTAAAAAATGGCACTGACTAAAAAGAGAGCCCATCACCATGCTGCCTTGTTTGTTTACACAGAATTTATCAACACCAGCAATATTCCACTCCAGTGTGTGAAATGATCCTTGATGTTTGTCATTCATTTTAAATGAATTGATTTACACGCATATCCATTTGGCAGTGTTACAACAGCCCGAATAGCCTCGGTGCCGTTTTTACTCAGAGCGTCTGGGCGTGACGGCAATGTGATTTTTCTGGCTTTAAAAACAGCTAAGAGTAGCTGCAGTTATGTTCAGAATAATAGGATGAAATAATGGGTGAGTAAAGCTCAACATTCTTGTAATGGTTTTTATGTCTGCACACTCAAATTCAGAGGCAGCACTGCACACTATTCCAAGTCAAAATTCATTCATTCATTCATCTTCCGTACCGCTTGATCCTCACTAGGGTCGCGGGGGGTGCTGGAGCCCATCCCAGCTGTCACCTGGGCAGTAGGCAGGGGACACCCTGAATCGGTTGCCAGCCAATCGCAGGGCACACAGAGACGAACAACCATCCGCGCTCACACTCACACCTAGGGACAATTTAGAGTGTTCAAACAGCCTGCCACGCATGTTTTTGGAATGTGGGAGGAAACCGGAGCACCCGGGGAAAACCCACGCAGGCCTGGGGAGAACATGCAAACTCCACACAGGGAGGCCGGAGCTGGAATCGAACCTGGTACCTCTGCACTGTGAAGCCGACGTGCTAACCACTGGACTACCGGGCCGCCCTCCAAGTCAAAATGATGAACAAAAATGTGTTGTGTTTTTCCTTTGTAGAAAATGTCCAAAAATAGCAATCTGCATTTTTATCTTCAGAAACTCATTTACTTTGTAAACTAAAAAATAAACTGTCAAGACTTTGTTTCCCTGTGACTGACTTAATATGCACAACCAAATATGTACAACCAGTCAGCTACAGTAGCTGCATCTTGTTTCCAGACCAACCCGATGTTAACGTAATGCGCTTGCAGAACCTAAATGCAGTCAAATCAATCAATCCATCTGTTGTTTATGAGGTAAAACCAAGACATCTAGAGTAAAGTACCATATTTTCCACACTATACGACATTTCGGAGTATAAGGTGCACCTTCAAAGCATTGCCTATTTTAGAACCGTTTGCCTTTGTAGGACACGCCACATTATAAGACGCATAGAATAGAAGCTACAATAGTGGCTGCCATTATGGAATGCATCCATTAGATGGTGCTACTCTAAAGGGAATACAATACAATCCAGCTTTATTTATATCAAGCTTTCACAACTGCTGCAGCTAGCTGTAACAAAGCGCTTTACCGAACATTTAAAATACTACGTCCAAGGAATCAGAATATCGATCCATATATAAGGTGCATCGGATTATAAGGCGAACTGTCAACGTTTGGGAAAATTGAATGCTTTTAGGTGTGCCTTAAAGTGCGGAAAATACGGTACAGTAGTCCAATTTTCGGAGACTGGAACACCAGTTCACAGGTGCCAGACGTACTTGGACTCCATGCAACACAGGTATGAAGCAACAAGAAACATTTACCCTCTAAATGTTGGGCTTTTTAAAGAAAAAGGCTGACACTGCTTTTCCCAAACCTTTCCTTTACTTCACTTTCTTTGACTGAGTACAAGTTGCAGTATTCCCAATGTGTTTGTGTGTATTGAAATATGACCGTAATACTGTTAACACAACGACTAGTTTCTCATCCGTATCCTCCCTCAACCTCCTGTTGGTCTGTCCATCTCTTTCAGGAGTGCTGAGTCAGTTCACTCTCACTCTGTGGGGGACAGGCTACAACGTGGTCAGCCCTTTGTTGTCGGACTTCCCTCGGCCTTCCAACAACAGCTGCAAGACGTTTGATGCCCAGCAGATCTGCATCGGTGAGATGTTTTAGACACAGGCCATCAGTTGTCCCGGAGCATGCTCTTTTAAGTTCCAACAAACTAAAATAATGTGTTATTCATTATAAAATGATGACATACTGTATATTTCAGTTTTTCCTGACGACATTGCATGTTTGCATAATGACATAATTCGTACTTCCTCCATTAAAGGCCACGAGAAACGAATGGCTTGCGCAAGTTTGAATCACAAACTAGGGATTGACAGCAGACAGGAAGTAAATCAGAAGAACTTATAGACTTGGCCGTGATTTACCAAAGGTTTGCCTTGTGTGTGTGAACGCAAACGAGTCAAACAGACATGTCTGTCTCTTTTCAGCTGCCTTGAATGGGCAACATTGAGTTGTCGAACTTTTCTGCTTTGTCTCTGCTTCAACCCGCAAAGTGCCACTCAATCAAATTACATATTCCCTTAGAACAGTTCTGCTGCCTGTCCGGGTTCTCCCTTAGAGATAAAGTGAGAAGCTCGGTCATCCGGGAGGGGCTCAGAGTCGAGCCACTTCTCCTCCACGTCGAGAGGAGCCAGATGAGGCGGCTCGGGCATCTGATTAGGATGCCTCCCTGGTGAGGTGTTCTGGGCATGTCCCATCGGCAGTAGGCCCCAGGGACAAGCCAGGACACGCTGGAGAGACTATGTCACCCAGCTGGCCTGGGAACACCTTGGGATCCCCGGAAAGAGCTACAAGAAGTGGCTGGGGAGAGGGAAATCTGGGCTTCTTTGCTAAAGCTGCTGCCCCCGCGACCCGATCCCGGATATGCAGAGGAAATTGGATGGATGGCAGTTCTGCTGCCCAGTCTTTCCATATAATTTTGCTGCTAGATTTACCGACTTTTCAGACACAAGTAAGGATTTATTTTCTCCAAAGAAGCACCAAAACCGAAAAGAGTGTTGTTGTGGCAGTGGCACACTATATCGTGTGTGAGATTTTTTTTCTCCCGTCTGTCTCCTCTATTGAGTGACAGAAAGCTACAAATGACGCGTTGCCAGTTTTGGCTGTGTGCTCCAAGATGAAATACATCTCTGGTGCCAATAGAGCCGCAACGTCGAGATAGCGACGGCTAATTTGAGTCATTCTCAAATTACCCGTTATCTAAATCCCATCGATGAAACATCTGCATGTTCTTGTTTTTGTCTTGCTCCTCCCACAGAATGTAGCCCAGGCTTCTCCCTCTTCCTCCAAGGCTGCGTCAAGTTATGCCCTCCCGGTTTTACGTCGGGGCCACAGCTCCTTAATCTCTCTCTGGAGAACTGGGTGGACTTATCTTCAGTACAAGCCTGCCTGCCCTGTCATCCCACCTGTCTCACCTGCTTTGCCACGGGGCCCGCAGACTGTCTATCCTGCCCGCTTCACAGCCGCCTGGTCCTCACCTCCTGTTCGCACCAGAACCAGGTCCAGCGCAAATCTCCTCTTGCTGGCGGACAGCCCAGACAAGAGGATCCAGCAACAGACGATGATAAAAGCGGCGGAGGCGGGGAATCTCCTGACCCGCGCTCGTCTTCTCAGCTACCCGCCGTCGTGGCTGTGCTCAGCTGTGCCTTCATCCTGGTGGCCTTTGCGGGAGTTTTTCTCACACTGCAGCTGCGCTCGGGTGGCTGGAGAGCCAAATTTCCTGACAGACGAGTGGACTTTGGTTTTGGCCTAGGCCGAGGACAGAAGAGGAAGGCTCGCATATGCTACAAAGGGATCCCCACCGTGTGGGGGGATGAGGACATGACCGCCTACGAGTCTGAATCAGACAGTGAGGAAGTTGAGGGTCGGAGCGAAAGGACAGCTTTCATCAAGACGCAGAGTGTTATCTAGTCGACGCCTGGACTTCCTCTTCCAGGGTTCCTCGGTTCACGGCAGAATTCCGCAATCTGAATTTGTAAGTCAAATTATGTCGTAGTTGATCACTAACCTATGCTGATCTGGTAGCGAGGTCAGAAGTACAGTTTGAAAAAGACTTGGAGGCCAAAAGTACAGGGTGTTCCTAAACATATGACATCAATTGAAATATGCAAATCTATTTAAATATAGGGTTCTTCGTGCGCTTGCATGAGTTATCTCCATGCTTCGTCCTGCTTTCCCAAAACTTGTACGTGAGGTCAACTCAACTCAACTCAAAACTCATATAACAGTGGGAATCTGAAGAGGTGGGCACGTCAGTCTGTCAGTCATCCTTCCAACATTAATTCAGGCTGGCCCACTGCGTCCATCAGTGGCGGCGAGAGTCACCCAGTGTCAAAAACGTGTTTACTCCGACGCACACAGGCGCAACCGAAGCAGACTTGAATAATAAGAAAGAAAGAAATTGGTGGTGTTTTTACTTTCGGTCCTGCAATTACTTTTTCCCATATTGTTTTCATTTCACCAATTGTCATGCTGTGTGTGTGTGCATATGTGTGCATACGTATGTATACATATGCGCATGTGTGTGTGTGTGTGTGCGTGTGCATGTGAAATAGTAAGTATGTCCTTGAAATGGATTGGCTGTCGACTGGACCGGCCTGAAATAATGATGGAAGGATGACTGACAGACTGACATGCCATCCTCTGCACATCTGAATGTGTGTCTGAAACTAACGATTACTGTTTGTCAATTGTAGATGAATCTGTCCATCATTATTTTGTTGATTAATCAATGATTCCGATTTTTTTTAAATGCTTAAATTTCCATCAAAAACAGAAGAATATAGATATAGCGATATATCAATAGATAGATATATATATTGATAGATAGATAGATACAGTAGATAAAAATGGACAGGGCAAAAAACAAATAAATAAATAAATATATACATATGATTTGGTCACTGGTTTAAATGGTCACATATAAAATGGACAAAAATGTTGATCGGTATTTTCCGAAGTAAAAGTATTCAACACAATTTTAATCACTACGATTTGAAAGAGGGCTGAAGAAATGGAAAATATTTACTGTTGAGAGACTGCAATTCTGAATATCCATCCATCCATCCATTTTCCGAATCGCTTAATCCTCACTAGGGTCACGGTGGGTGCTGGAGCCTATCCCAGCTGTTTTCGGGCAGTAGGCGGGGGACACCCTGAACCGGTTGCCAGCCAACCGCACGAGCAGAGACGAACAACCACGCGCACTCACACGAGGGACAATTTATTGTGTTCAATCAGCCTGCCAATCATGTTTTTGGAACGCGGGAGGAAACCGGAGCACCCGGAAAAAACCCACGCAGGCCCGGGGAGAACATGCAAACTCCACACAGGGAGGCCCGAGCTGGAATTGAACCTCTGCACTGTGAAGTCGACGTGCTAACCACTGGACTACCGAGCCGCCCCAATTCTGAATATTTGGTCACTTAAGAGATTTTACTGTCAAACCAGAATAGTCTCCTGCGTGCAACACCTGCACGGTGCACATCTGAATGTCCTGCGTGCTGCATTGCTTGATTGTGCTCGAGCTTATTCTCACACAAAAATGCCTTTTCCTTGATTGTCAATGTCACATTTCAACCTGAAAAAGTGGAAGTAAAATAAATTATTTTGAAACTTAAACATTAAGTCAAACATTCAACTTTTTTTTTGTCATGATAAGTTGAGCTAGAATTGGCTATGTTGATGTATGGAAAAACAAACAAACAAATGGAACACCCTGTATGATACAATCAAGTGGGAACTGCTCGTGCCTTTCTTGTGCTGCGTGACAACATGTTCTTACGCCACTGTGCAAACTGATTTGGTCATATCCTCAAAAACATGCTTTGTCAGGAACCGAGGACCCCCGTAACAGTTTCAGACCCCAACTCAATGCCAACTCGTGATCGAATTCGGGGGAAATAAAACGTAGGCCTTCTTGTCCCACCAAATGCATCCCATTTTTTTCATTGTGTATTTATTAACATTTGTAATTGTATGACTTGTTTAAATATGAAATCACCTCTCCATATAATGGTGAGGTGGATTATGGAGACATGTGTCAAACTCAAGACCCGCCGGCCGGATCTGACCTGCCATGTCGTCTTACGTGGCTGGCAAAAGCTTGCCGCAATTTTTTTCTTGATCTTTTTAAACAAGATGATGATGACGATCGATGTTCCTGCACAGAACATGTTAGGTAAGGCACAAGAAGTGTAGCTGCCTCGCGCTCTAGCCAAAGATTCGTCTGTAAACACACGCCATGCATCATGCAGATCATCTTCTGGCTAGTGGATGTCATGGCTTGTTAATATTAAAAATGATTTCATGTGTTCTAGTAGGAGAAAAAAATGTGACACCCCTGGTCGAGCCACCATTTAAACAGAACGGCCACCTCGAACAAAGGCGCAGAATGGCTGGAGGCTTAACCGAGGAAGCCAAAAACATTTTCTCCATGTTTGCCGCCGATTAAGGTGCTTTATCATCGAGATATTTTTGCTCTTGATTTCCAGCCTGAAGCGGTGTTGATTTTATTTAGAGAACATCTCAGTGAAGGAGAGGACCCCTCAGCAAATAGTTATTTTTTGCTTCAGAGGTAATATGACTATCAAGGACACACTGAAAAGAAAAAAGTCCATTCATCCATTCCGTTCTATACCACATATCCTCGCCAAAGTCACGGGTGAGCCGGAGCCTATTCTAGTGTACACACTGGACTTGGAGCAGGGCACACCTTGACAAGCAACTAATCACATCACATTCACACCTACAAACACTTGAGAGCTTTCAATGTAACTAACGTGAAGGCTTTGAGAATGTGGAAGAATGCCATAGAAAAACATGCCGACGCCACACAGCAAGTCTGACTTGACATTCGAACCCAAACCTCAGAAGTGGCGACAGTGCGGCACCTCACATAAAACCATCCATCCATTTTCTAATCCGCTTATCCTCACGAGGGTTAGAGGGTTTTTAGAATGAGGGAGGAAAAAGGGGTACCCGGAGAAAACCCACGCAGGCACGGGGAGAACATGCAAACACCATACATGAAGGCCAAAGCCAGAATTAAACCCTGCACCCCTGCGCTGTGAGGCCGACGTGCTCACCAGTTGACTTCCGTGCCGCCCTCTCACATAAAACATTCTCTTGAAATCTAAAAAAAATGTTCTTATTGTTTTTCCCTGAATTAATTGTGGGGGGTTTTCAGTTACAGTCTGGCCCTAACTTCTTCGTACAGCGGAGAGGACATTGACTTCATCTGATTAAAATAAAATGAAGTCTTTTCATGTTATTGTATTTTTATGTTTGTTTTACTTTTTTTTCTATTTACCTTGCAGTGGATAATATTGTGGAGATCAATTTCATGCTGGAATAAACTGGCTTTGGTGTTTGCAAAGACCCCGTCTCTCTTTTCATGATTAAATTCGCACACTTAGCATTCATTGCTAATTGTATTTGCTCGCCAAGCAAGCAGATGGCGGTGAACTTCTCCCTGGTCGTGTTTCAGCTTTACCACTTCTGTCCTCTATGGACATCTGTTTGAGCTTTGATTTCATCCTCTGCGGCCTTTAAAAAACATTAGTCCTAGAAACCAATTTGTAGGATCGACATAAATTTGACATGTGTGTCATAACAGGGCGAATGAAAAAGTCTTAAAAACCCATGTCAAAAATTGAAAGTGAAGTCTGCCGTTTTGTTTTGAAGCAGCCATTTGGGTTGAATTCCAAGACACAAAAGTTTTTCTGTAGTTTCTTGATGTGAAGTAAATCAACACTCAACAGGCATGACATGGCACGGAAGACAAGTTGAGAAATGACTTAGCATAGAAGTCAATCACTGACTGCAGAAAAAGCGGTAATCTCTCAGTGATAATTTTACAGTTTACCGGCAGCGAGTCCCAGGGACTCGCTGATCAGAAAAGTATGAGTCCCATTATGCATTATGAGAGTCCCAAAGTTCGAATTCTGAAAGAGTCTACTTATTCAATTGCATATGATAATAACACAAACAACAACATATACATACAATTATAAACAAATCTTGCAAAAATTTGAATAATTCAGGAGCAGGCCTGAGGATTTCGGCTCTTTGAAGTGAACGATGAGTCATTTTTAGACGAAAAAAACGACCATGTAGAGTAAGGTGCTTTTAGCCCAAAAAAAACGACTGTGTATAGGAAGGCGTTTTTAGACGAAAAAACCCCACCATGTATATATAGTAAGGCGTTTTTAGCCGAAAAAAACGACCATGTATAGTAAGGCGTTTTTAGCCCAAAAAAACGACCATGTATAGTAAGGCGTTTTTAGCCCAAAAAAAACGACCATGTATACTACGGCGTTTTTAGCCGAAAAAAACGACCATGTATCGTAAGGCGTTTTTAGCCCCAAAAAAACGACCATGTATAGTAAGGCATTTTTAGCCCCAAAAAAACGACCATGTATAGTAAGGAATTTTTAGCTCCAAAAAAAACGACCATGTGTAGTAAGGCGTTTTTGGCCGAAAAAAACCCCGACCATGTATAGTAAGGCATTTTTAGCCGAAAAAAACGACCATGTATAGCACGGTGTTCTTAGCCGAAAAAAAACCCGACCATGTATAGTAAGGCATTTTTAGCCCCCAAAACACGACCATGTACAGTAAGGCGTTTTTAGCCGAAAAAAAAGGACCACGTATCGTAAGGCGCTTTCAGCCGAAAAAAATGACCATGTATAGTAAGCTGTTTTTAGCCGAAAGAAAACGACCATGTATAGTAAGGCGTTTTTAGCCGAAAAAAAACGACCATGTTTAGTCTGGCGTTTTTAGCCGAAAAAAACTACCATGTATATAGTCAGCCGTTTTTAGCCAAAAAACATGACCATGTATAGTAAGGCGTTTTTCAACGAAAAAAAACAACCATGTGTAGTAAGGCGTTTTTAGCCGAAAAAAAACGACCATGTATATTAAGGCATTTTGACCCGAAAGAAACGACTATGTATAGTAAGGCTTTTTTAGCCGAAGAAATACGACCATGTTTAGTAAGGCGTTTTTTGCCGAAAAAAAACGACCATGGATAGTAAGGCATTTTAACCCAAAAAAACGACCATGTATAGTAAGGCGTTTTTAGACGAAAAAAATGACCATGTGTAGTAAGGTGTTTTGAGCCAAAAAAAACGACCATGTATAGTAAGGCGTTTTTAGACGAAGAAAATGACCATGAATAAGGCGTTTTTAGACGAATAAAAACGACCATGTGTAGTAAGGTGTTTTGAGCCGAAAAAAACGACCATGAATAGTAAGGCGTTTTAACAACAACAAAAAAAAACGACCATGTATAGGAAGGTGTTTTTAGCCGAAGAAAACGACCATGTATAGTAAGGCGTTTGTAGCCGAAAACCCCCCCGGAAAAAAAGGACCACGTATAGTAAGGTGTTTTTAGCCGAAAAAAACGACCACGTATAGTGAGGCACTTTTAGCCGAAAAAAATGACCATGTATACTAAGCCGTTTTTAGCCGAAAAAAACGACCATGTATAGTAAGGCGTTTTTAGACGAAAAAAATGACCATGTATAGTAAGGCATTTTTAGCCCCCAAAAAATGACCATGTATAGTAAGGATTCTTTAGCGTCAAAAACGACCATGTATCGTAAGGCGCTTTTAGCCGAAAAAAATGACAATGTATAGTAAGGCATTTTTAGCCCCCAAAAAACGACCATGTATAGTAACGATTCTTTAGCGTCAAAAACGACCATGTATCGTAAGGCGCTTTTAGCCGAAAAAAAAGGACCATGTATAGTAAGGTGTTTTTAGCCAAAAAAAACGACCACGTATAGCGAGGCACTTTTAGCCGAAAAAAATGACCATGTATACTAAGCCGTTTTTAGCCGAAAAAAACGACCACGTATAGTAAGGCGTTTTTAGCCGAAAAAAACGACCATGTATATATAGTAAGGCGTTTTTAGACGAAAAAAAAGACCATGTATAGTAAGGCGTTTTTAGCCGAAAAAAACGACCATGTATACTAAGGCGTTTTTAGCCGAAAAAAACGACCATGTATAGTAAGGCATTTTTAGCCCCCAAAAAACGACCATGTATAGTAAGGATTCTTTAGCGTCAAAAACGACCATGTATCGTAAGGCGCTTTTAGCCGAAAAAAAATGACCATGTATAGTTAGCTGTTTTTAGCCGAAAAAAACGACCATGTATAACGACCATGTATAGTAAGGCATTATAGGCCGAAAAAAAACGACCATGTATAGTAAGGCATTTTTAGCCCCAAAAAAATGACCATGTGTAAGGCATTTTTAGCCCCAAAAAAACGACCATGTATCAGGAATTTTTAGCGTCAAAAATGACCATGTGTTGTAAGGCGTTTTTAGCCGAAAAAAACGACCATGTATAGTGAGGCATTTTTAGCCCCCAAAAAATGACCATGTATAGTTAGGCGTTTTTAGCCGGAAAAAACGACCATGTATAGTAAGTCGTTTTTAGCCCAAAAAAAAAACGACCATGTATAGTAAGGATTCTTTAGCGTCAAAAACGACCATGTATCGTAAGGCGCTTTTAGCCGAAAAAAATGACAATGTATAGTAAGGCATTTTTAGCCCCCAAAAAACGACCATGTATAGTAACGATTCTTTAGCGTCAAAAACGACCATGTATCGTAAGGCGCTTTTAGCCGAAAAAAAGGACCATGTATAGTAAGGTGTTTTTAGCCAAAAAAAACGACCACGTATAGCGAGGCACTTTTAGCCGAAAAAAATGACCATGTATACTAAGCCGTTTTTAGCCGAAAAAAACGACCACGTATAGTAAGGCGTTTTTAGCCGAAAAAAACGACCATGTATATATAGTAAGGCGTTTTTAGACGAAAAAAAAGACCATGTATAGTAAGGCGTTTTTAGCCGAAAAAAACGACCATGTATACTAAGGCGTTTTTAGCCGAAAAAAACGACCATGTATAGTAAGGCATTTTTAGCCCCCAAAAAACGACCATGTATAGTAAGGATTCTTTAGCGTCAAAAACGACCATGTATCGTAAGGCGCTTTTAGCCGAAAAAAAATGACCATGTATAGTTAGCTGTTTTTAGCCGAAAAAAACGACCATGTATAACGACCATGTATAGTAAGGCATTATAGGCCGAAAAAAAACGACCATGTATAGTAAGGCATTTTTAGCCCCAAAAAAATGACCATGTGTAAGGCATTTTTAGCCCCAAAAAAACGACCATGTATCAGGAATTTTTAGCGTCAAAAATGACCATGTGTTGTAAGGCGTTTTTAGCCGAAAAAAACGACCATGTATAGTGAGGCATTTTTAGCCCCCAAAAAATGACCATGTATAGTTAGGCGTTTTTAGCCGGAAAAAACGACCATGTATAGTAAGTCGTTTTTAGCCCAAAAAAAAACGACCATGTATAGTAAGGCAATTTTAGCCCCCAAAAAACGACCACGTATAGTCGGGAATTTTTTGCGTCAAAAATGACCATGTGTTGTAAGGTGTTTTTAGCCGAAAAAAACGACCATGTATAGTTAGGCGTTTTTAGCCGAAAAAAACGACCATGTATAGTAAGGTGTTTTTAGCCGAAAAAAATGACCATGTATAGTAAGGCGTTTTTAGCCCCAAAAAAACCCGACCATGTATAGTAAGGCGATTTTGGCCGAAAAAAAAAAGACCATTGATAGTAAGGCGTTTTTAGCCGAAAAAAAAGACCATGTATAGCACGGCGTTTTTAGCCGAAAAAAAATGACCATGTATAGTAAGGCGTTTTTTAGCCGAAAAAAATGACCATGTATTGTCTGGCGTTTTTAGCCGAAAGAAACGACCATGTATAGTAGGGCATTTTTAGCCCGAAAAAAAATGACCATGTATATAGTAAGGCGTTTTTACCCGAAAAAAACGACCATGTATATAGTAAGGCGTTTTTTGCCGAAAAAAAATTGTGTAAATGGTTTTCTTGATTGGCTGTCAGCCGGGTGAGGGTGCCCCCTCCCCTCTGACGATGGCCCGAAGACAGCCGGGGGAGGCTCCAGCACATCCCCCCGACCCCGACCCTTGTGTGTACAAGGGGATGAGAAGATGGATGGTAGGGTGGACGGACAGCACCCATGCCAGCAAGAAGAGAACACGCAAGAGCGACAGGCTGGAGCTGGATTTGAACCCTGGACCTCTGCGTTCGCACTCCAACGCACTAACCAGTGGGCCACGGAGCCAGCCCAGCATCACACTCAAATGTATAAATGAAAGCATAAAACCCTTTTTTTTTTTTTTTTTTTTTTTTAAATTATAAAAGATCAACACGACACATTAAAAGTCATGATACTCTTAATTCTCTCTGTGTTGTCATTTCTTGCTCTTGTGCAGCTTTCTTGGCTTCGATCTTCTCCACCTGTTCCTGTTGGAGAAAGGGGATATGTCATCTGACCATCTCAATCACAAAAGGACATTTCCTGAAATGTCATCAGCCATCTAAGCCACAACAGGATTTTTGCGTTTTTGGCCCAAAAAAACGACCATGTATCGTAAGGCGTTTTTAGCCGAAAAAAACGACCATGGATAGTCAGTCGTTTTTATCCGAAAAAAAACGACCATCTATAGGAAGGCATTTTTGGCCAAAAAACCCCGACCATGTATAGTAAGGCGTTTTTAGCCGAAAAAAACGACCATGTATAGGAAGGCATTTTTAGCCCCAAATAAACGACCATGTATAGGAAGGCATTTTTAGCCCCAAAAAAACGACCATGTATAGTAAGGCGTTTTTAGCCGAAAAAAACGACCATGTATAGGAAGGCATTTTTAGCCCCAAATAAACGACCACGTATAGTCAGGAATTTTTAGCGTCAAAAATGACCATGTGTTGTAAGGCGTTTTTAGCCGAAAAAAACGACCATGTATAGTTAGGCGTTTTTAGCCGAAAAAAACGACCATGTATAGTAAGGCGTTTTTAGCCGAAAAAAATGACCATGTATAGTAAGGCGTTTTTAGCCGAAAAAAATGACCATGTATAGTAAGGTGTTTTTGGCCGAAAAAAACCCGACCATGTATAGTAAGGCATTTTTAGCCCCCAAAAAACGACCACGTATAGTCAGGAATTTTTAGCATCAAAAATGACCATGTGTTGTAAGGCGTTTTTAGCCGAAAAAAACGACCATGTATAGTTAGGCGTTTTTAGCCGGGAAAAACGACTATGTATAGTAAGTCGTTTTTAGCCCAAAAAAAAAACGACCATGTATATATAGTAAGGCATTTTAGCCCCCAAAAAACGACCATGTATAGTAAGTCGTTTTTAGCCCAAAAAAAAAACGACCATGTATATATAGTAAGGCATTTTTAGCCCCCAAAAAACGACCACGTATAGTCAGGAATTTTTAGCGTCAAAAATGACCATGTGTTGTAAGGCATTTTTAGCCCCAAAAAAACGACCATGTATCGAAAGGCATTTTTAACCCAAAAAAACGACCATGTATAGGAATATATGGTCCTATACAGGAATATATGACCTATACATGGTCGTTTTTTTCGGCTAAAAACGCCTTACTATACATGGTCGTTTTTTTGGGGCTAAAAATGCCTTCCTATACATGGTCGTTTTTTTGGGGCTAAAAATGCCTTCCTATAGATGGTCGTTTTTTTTGGCTAAAAACGCCTTACTATACATGGTCGGGTTTTTTTGGCCAAAAATGCCTTCCTATACATCGTCGGGTTTTTTTCGGCTAAAAACGCCTTCCTATACATGGTCGTTTTTTTCGGCTAAAAACGCCTTACGATACATGGTCGTTTTCAAAAACGCAAAAATCCTGTTGTGACTTAGATGGCTGATGACATTTCAGGAAATGTCCTGTTGTGATTGAGATGGTCAGATGACATATCCCCTTTCTCCGACAGGAACAGGTGGAGAAGATCGAAGCCAAGAAAGCTGCACAAGAGCAAGAAATGAAACACAGAGAGAATTAAGAGTATCATGACTTTTAATGTTGTGTTGATCGTGTTTTATGCTTTCATTTATACATTTGAGTGTGATGCTGGGCTGGCTCCGTGGCCCACTGGTTAGTGCGTTGGAGTGCGAACGTAGAGGTCCAGGGTTCAAATCCAGCTCCGGCCTGTCACTCTTGCGTGTTCTCTTCTTGCTGGCATGGGTGTTGTCCGTCCACCCTCCCATCCAATTTCTCATCCCCTTGTACTCACAAGGGTCGGGGTCGGGGGGGGTGTGCTGGAGCCTCCCCCGGCTGTCTTCGGGCCATCGGCAGAGGGGAGGCGGCACCCTCACCCAGCTGACAGCCAATCAAGAAAACCATTTGCACCGTTTTTTTCGGCTAAAAACGCCTTACGATACATGGTCGGTTTTTTTCGGCCAAAAATGCCTTACTATATACATGGTCGTTTTTTTCGGCTAAAAACGCCTTACTAGCCATGGTCTTTTTTTTTTCGGCCAAAATCGCCTTGCTATACATGGTCGTTTTTTTTTCGGCTCAAAACGCCGTGCTATACATGGTCGTTTTTCCGGCTAAAAACGGCTTACTATACATGGTCTTTTTTTTTCAGCTAAAAACGCCGTGCTATACATGGTCTTTTTTTTTCGGCTAAAAACGCCTTACTATCCATGGTCATTTTTTTTTCGGCCAAAATCGCCTTGCTATACATGGTCGTTTTTTTTCGGCTAAAAACGCATTACTATACATGGTCATTTTTTTTCGGCTCAAAACGCCGTGCTATACATGGTCGTTTTTCCGGCTAAAAACGGCTTACTATACATGGTCATTTTTTTTCGGCTAAAAACGCCGTGCTATACATGGTCTTTTTTTCGGCTAAAAATGCCTTACTATCCATGGTCATTTTTTTTTCGGCCTAAATCGCCTTACTATACATGGTCGTTTTTTTCGGCTAAAAACGGCTTACTATACATGGTCGTTTTTTTTGGCCAAAAACGTTGTGCTATACATGGTCGTTTTTTTTCGGCTAAAAACGCCTGACTATACATGGTCGTTATACATGGTCATTTTTTTTCGGCTAAAAACGCCTGACTATACATGGTCATTTTTTTCGGCTAAAAACGCCTGACTATACATGGCCGTTTTTTGGGGCTAAAAATGCCTTGCGATACATGGTCGTTTTTTTGGGGGCTAAAAATGTCTTACTATACATGGTCGGTCTTTTTTTTTTTTTGGCTAAGAACGCCGTGCTATACATGGTCGTTTTTTTCGGCTAAAAACGCCTTACTATACATGGTCGGGGGTTTTTTCGGCCAAAAATGCCTTACTATACATGGTCGTTTTTTTCGGCTAAAAACGCCTTACTCTACATGGTCTTTTTTTTCGGCTAAAAATGCCTTACTATACATGGTCGTTTTTTTTTGTTAAAACGCCTTACTATTCATGGTGGTTTTTTTCGGCTCAAAACACCTTACTATTCATGGTCTTTTTTTTCGTCTAAAAACGCCTTACTATACATGGTTGTTTTTTTTGTTTTTTTTTTGTTAAAACGCCCTACTATTCATGGTCGTTTTTTTCGTCGAAAAACGTCTTCCTATACACGGTCGTGGTTTTTTTGGGCTAAAAACACCTTACTCTACATGGTCGTTTTTTTCGTCTAAAAACGACTCATCGTTCACTTCAAAGAGCCGAAATCCTCAGGCCTGCTCCTGAATTATTTCAATTTTTGCAACATTTGTTTATAATTGTATGTATATGTTGTTGTTTGTGTTATTATCATATGCAATTGAATAAGTAGACCCTTTCAGAATTCGAAATTTGGGACTCTCTCAATGCATAATGGGACTCATACTTTTCTGATCAGCGAGTCCCAGGGACTCGCTGCCGGTAAACTGTAAAATTATCACTGCAGACACTACCGCTTTTTCTGCACTCAGTGATTGACTTCTATGCAAAGTCATTTCTCAACTTGTCTTCCGTGCCATGTCATGCCTGTTGAGTGTTGATTTACTTCACATTAAGAAACTACTGCACTAAAACATTCATTCATAAATGTATATCATATGCTTTTTTAGTTTTTCTCAGTATAAATAACACGTACCCTGACTGTTCTCCTCTTTGACTAAAAACACTTCATTCAAGCGTTAGGGAGTGCAAGGGGTTATGATGGAGGGGTGTTGCAAATCATGAAGACCTGCCAAGTGGTATGATAGCATTGTTTTATACATGTCCTCGGCTAGGCCTCAGCTTCAAAATCAGTCCTTGGTCCCTGGCCTTGGAGGCAAGTCCTTGGTCCTTGGCCTTGGCCTCGGAAAATTCCTCAAGTCCTTGGCCTTGGCCTTGCATAGGAACATTTTCCAAGTCCTTGGCCTTGGCCTTGGCCTCGGAGTCAAGTCCTTGGCCTTGGCCTTGGCCTCGGGTTGCCGGTCCTTGGACACAACACTGATCTACACAGTAAAAGCAACGATCGCCCTATGGTGACTTTAAACATTTAGCAGTATTGTATTCTCTCCATCTGCACATCTCCTGGGGGCCAAGCCGCCCCATCACTACCCCCGCATCCATGAAACGTAGTGACGCCCCTGCTGAATACTGCAGATGCTCTCATGGCTTTCTCGGTCATCTGTTCACAATCCACTTGCATTCTGTGATGTCACAAAACACTTCCTTCTTCTTAATGTTGGGCCTCCCAGCCCCCACTATAAATTCCCTGTGATGTATGAAAGGAAGGTCTGATGATCCGCCGTAGCTTGGCTCTGCAAAGTTGGCGGGATGGGGAGTAGCGACTCATTAATACATCTTCAGACATAACTCGCTACACAAACTATCGCCTCCATTATACACAGAAACGTAAATATGTGTGTGCCAGGCGCCTCTCGTGGATTTATAAATTATTTTTCTTCTTTATATCCAAGACTCCATAGAGCTCTGATTGGCGCTTCATGCAAATCAATCATGCTTGGCAATGCTCGGCTGCCAAAGATTAAGATTCACCACATGCATCACAGCAAGTTACTATTATTGCGATCGGTTAGTTCGGGTAGGAAGGAATGTTTTCCTGAGAGGTAAAGACAGTTGGTGGCAGCAACTTGAGACAAAATGCAGAGTGGGTGTCTTGGCAAGCACTTGGCCTTCCCTCTAGAGCTCCATCAGTGCTTGCAGTCAAACCCTGAGCGACCCTGCTGCCACCACTCACTTTCTTTTACACTTAGAACTGTTTTTTTTTTATGTCACTGCAAAAAAAAAAAAAAAAAAAAGTTTACAGTGGTGTGAAAAAGCGTTTTCTATGGGCTGAAATATGTGCCGCAGCATGGTGGACGACTGGGTAGCACGTCGGCCTCACGATGCTGAGATTCATGGTTCGAAATCCGGCTCCGCCCATCCTGTATTAGGTTTGCACTCTATATTGTCTCGAGGTGTGATTGTGAGCGCGAATGGTTGTTCGCCTGTGTGTGCCTTGCAATTGGCTGGCAATTAATCCAGGGTGTCCCCCGCCTAGTGCATGACGGCAGCTCGGATATGCTCCAACATGCCCACGAGCCTCCTGAGGAAAAGCGTATTATAAAATGGATGTATGGATAGATGAAATATGTGCCACCAAAATCTGAACCGTTTATATTTGGATTTGAATCAACTAAACTTGAATAACTGCATTGAAAAACAGAATTTGAATCACAAATATTGAATTTGTATTGGTTTTTTTTGAATCATTGTATTGAAAATTTGAATATATTAGTCCTGAAAATGTATTTGATCCTGGGGTCGCTGGAGGTGTAGTGGTGCACTCGTCTGACTTGTGTGCGGGCAGCGTGGGATTGGTTCCCACTCAGTGACAACGTGAATGGACGTGAATGATCTCCATTTGTGTCCTGCGACTGACTGGCGACCAGTTCAGGGTATAGTGTGCCTTTCCCCCGAAGTTAGCCCTTTAGGATAAGTGGTGTCGAAAATGGATGGACGGATGTAGTTGATCCTCACTGAAAATACAAGTATGCATATGTTCATATTCAGTTCTTCTCAATACAAATTCAGTTTGCTTGACAGGCACCCATGTACTCTCGGAGAAGCGATAAATCACAGTTGCACAAATTTCTTTGAACCAATTAGCACATTTGCTTTTGAGCATGTGACATGATGGCCTCTCTTCACCTTCACACACGGTACCATTGTGGTACAAGTCATCTGGTCAAGGATGGATGAAACGGTGCTGCCTTTCAAAAATAATGTATTGATAGGAACATCCATCCATCCATTTTCTGAACCGCTTTATCCTCACAAGGGTCGCAGGGTGTGCTAGAGCCTATGCCAGCTGTTTTCTGGCAGTAGGTGGGGCACTCTGAACTGGTTGCCAGTCAATCGCAGGGCACACAGAGACAAACAATCATCTGCACTCACACTCAAAATTTAGAGTGTTCCATTAACTTGCAATGCATGTTTTGGGAACGTGGGAGGAAAGTGGAATACCCAGAGAAAACTCCACACAGGGAGGCCAGAACTGGAATCGAACCCTGCACCTCTGCACTGTGAGGTTGGCACGCTAACCACCAAAATCTGCTGTCGTACAACAATGGTTCTTCAGACATTGTGCTGGGCTCCTTTGTGATCTGCTGAGTGAGTCGTCGCTGTGCTCTTGGGGCAATTTCTGTAGTCTGGTCATGACTGTGAAGGTTCTCCACTCTTCCTTGCTTTCTCCATTTGTTACCATTTCCAGCCTGTTAGATGTCATTGAATTTATTTTTTATCGGTTCTTGAATTTCTTTGATGAATGGCATTTACTTGCACGTTTTTGACCTCTTTTGGTAGACAATTTCTATTTAGGCGATTTCTTGATTAAACAGGTCTGGAGGTAATCAGGCTTGGGTGTAGTCCGTGAAAATGAATTCAGCTCTCCAAAAAATGTGATTAACCACAATTAATTCATGATTTAACAAGTGGGGCGAGTACTTTTGACACAAGCTCTGACATATTTTTTTTTCCTGAATAAATCTAACCACCTTTACTTCGATTATCTTTGTCTGATCATTGAATTTGTTTCATGTATCTGAAACAATAAAGTGGGGAATTTTTGCAACAAAAAGGAGATTTCAAGAAGGGAGCCAAGATTCTTTTTCATGGCACTCTATTCCTAACATGAACATAACATGCTCTAGTTTAGGTTCACACAAGGAAAAATGCATGTTTTTTCACTGTATCACTTCTGCTTTGTGTCCCTCTCCTCCATCAGGCCTCAAGGGAACAGCGTTTGAGCTGACTCAATGTTGCCCCCTGGAGGCTCATCAATCATTAAACCAGTTTTTCGGGAAGCAGTGCAGTTATCACATTATCTGCCTATAAGAGTCTCAAACCTCTGGAGGTCAGCTCTGGTCTTCTCCTGTGTGGAGTTTGCGTGCTCTCCCTTGTTCTTGCGTTGCTTTTCTCCAGGTACTCTGACTTTCTCCCACCGTTCTATAAAGATGCATTTTTAGGTGTTATCCACTGGATCATTTTCCTGTGACGTCATGCGCCTCAAGACATGCCTGGGGCACCATGCTGGGGTCTATGCGTCATTGTGTTCCGGTGCTTTTGAGTGTTTGCAGAAATGTCTTTGCTAACGTTGAAAATGGTGAATTACTGATCGGATAAGCGGTTTGGAAAATGTTACCGTATAACCAGAATAGTCTCCTGTGCCGCCTGTGACACGATCCGCATCTGAATGTGCTGCACGTTGCACTGCTTGATTGTGTTCGAGCTTATTCTAACACTCAATTGGCCATATAATTTTTAGGCCCCGAAAACTGACATACAGAGAACCCCTGCATACGGTTTGGCCCCTGCAGATTCACCTATTCGTGGGCTTTTTTCCCCCTGTATTTCTTGGGGCAAGCCTGTTTTTGGTTTATTTTTGTGACAACTCTAAACATGGAATGTCTCATCCCATCCAATGCATACTGTGAACCGCTTAACCTCACGAGGGAACATGCTGGTTGCCTTTGGATAAGTGGCAAGGTAGAGCCTGACATGGTCGCCAGCAGATCACAGGGCACAAATAGACAAACCACCATTCGCACTCATATTCACACCAACGGGCAAGTCAGTCTTGAACAAACCAACCATGCATGTTTTTAGAATGTGGGAGGAAACGCAGACACGCAGTGAACACGCAACTCCTCAGAGAAGGCCTAAATCCAAATTTGAACCCACTCTCTGCACTGTATGGCAGTTGGGGGAAACAGTCATCCACCATGTCGCTATCGCATCACATTTTCCTTTCAAATTAGTTTAAAAAAATGATCAACAAGAGCAACGTAGAATTTTCTTCTTTATTAAGTTTCTCTCCATGTTTATTCCACGGGGACTTAATACAGAAGATAGCCTGCCACCATATATTACCTTTGAACAGTGCTACAGCAAATAGCACTTTTTCATTTAATTCCCCCCCCAGGACAAACTTTCATAATTTCCACGTGACACAGTGAAAGAGCGGATATTGAAAATGGGGGATGGAAAAGAACAAAGTGAAACTCAATGTTTTCTCATTGAAATGTTAATCAAAGTCAGAGCAGGACATGTTGATGTGTGACAGAAGTCCTGAGGGAAATGAACTAACCAAACGGTTAGGCATAACAAAAATTGGCGGCTACAGCTCCATGCGGAGTACAAACTGAGGCTCAGGAAAATGAAGGAGCACGGTGGAGATGAAATTTTGTAGCCCAGAGTGGCACACATATCAGCCAGCTATGCTTACAGTGTCACTCGGCTTGCCTCCAGTCAAAATTGGGAGGCAGAACTAAGTCACAGCAGACTGTGTGTGCAAAAGTGAAGCAATCCATCTGCTTGCAAAACAGGCGCCTGGAATTTTCATTATGCTTGAGGAAAAAGAAAAATTACATTTCATGAAGGTAAATTCTCAGACATGCCACCTTTTGACCAAACTTAATCCATAAACACGTTTTCTCCATGATCGCTGGAATATTACTAATGTATACAATAAATCGGATTATAGGATTCTCCTCTCATCCCAACTCTCTGTGGAGCTGGACTTCATAACTTAAAGAGCCCAGACATCTTAAAGCTGCTAAAAGTGTGTAATGATTGTTTTAATTTCTATGGATTAAAAATGGATGGCTCAAACTGAAGAGTAAATCATTTTTGCATTCAGCTCTTGAGCTGAAACTGCAGTGACAGCATCAGGAATTGGCCCTGACATACTCCTTGTGTCTCCATCTATAATAGGACTGTGAAAAAAAAAAGAAAAAAGTCTTAAGCCAGCTTCAGATTTGTTGTTTCAGCCAATGGTGCCTAACCATTGGGGCTCAGGTACAGTAGACTGGGGAGGGGCATTATAGCTTTTGGAATACAAGCCCCACAAACTACACCACCCACTCCAACAGCACAAGCCCCCAACCCCACCCCACCCCCACCCCTGTAGTTGGCATTTGAGGAAAGGGGGGGAAAAAAAGACATTTAATTAAAACAATTGAAATGTGTGCAAACATCAAATCGCATCCTTATCCAGATGCTTCTTTGCACCATTCTTCAACTCCTGCTAATTAATTGTACGTGTCCTACTATTGAATGTTTTACTGTGTCAATGTGAAAGCCGCATGAATACAACGGGGGCAGTGGTTTCCTAGGACTTTGCATGCACACACATACACGGTGTAGTGTCGGCAAAGCACAACTACACGCACAGCCGCTTAGCCATGATGCGCCAACACAAGGATGAAGACACACGTTGGCCCACAGTGACAAGGAAGATCCGAATGATGAGTGGAGCGCTCCCATGATCCCATTATTACTACAGAGCGGAAAGCCACTTGCACCTCCAAATATCCACACCGCACAGTGTCTTTGTTGAATTGAGGCCAAAACAAAAAAAGATTGCAATGTGCGCCAACATCATTCTGAGCATAGAAAATTAAAAATAAAAGCTCCGAAAACAAACAAAGCGTTCAAAATTGCAATCATGTGGCAACGATTTTTTTTTTTATGAAGCCCTCCCCTATTCCTACCTGCACATCATTGGGATATTTACATTCAGTAGTTCAGTTCCAGGCTGAAAGCCGAGAACGAACACATTCTTACGAAGCAGAACCCATTGCAGTCGTGTTCTCAGAGAGTTTGTGGTTCTGTACATCGTTTTCGTCGCAGCTGCATCCGAGTCCCCTGTGACGGTCCAAAGCCCGGCAACGCTCCAGTTCTCATTCCAAAGAGTCTGAGCCTGCTGGATCGGGTTGGGTCCTAGCACAGTTTGAGCTTGAAGGCAGAGATCTCCATCGGATCCAGGCTGACTCTGGAGTGGTTGGCCAGTGGTGGACTCGAGTACATTAGGGTCAAAGACATGGGCTGCAGCAACTGCAGGTCCAAGTTCTTGAAGAGGCTGGAAACATTCAGCTGCATACAAGACAACAAAGCGACCCGGCGTGTCAACACAGATACAGAACAGTGTAGAGAAATGCAAGTTGGAGTAGAGCCGTGTGTGTGTGTGTAGATCGATAGAGAGAGAGAGTATTGGGAAAACCCTGCATAGAATTCGGACTCCAAAGGTTTCAAGAATAAGTTGGTTCTCTCCGTGACTCCAGAGAAAGGATCTTGAGGACACTGGGGTAAGTGTCCATGAAAGAAAAACAGTGTTCATTCAAGAAAATCAGAGGTGAAGACTTCAATTTTAAATTTGCGCCCTTGGCAAGTGGAACGAGGTCATTTCTTGTGCTTATATATGCTTCGCTGTATTTTGTCGTGGACTTGGAACTTATTGATCGTATTCATCCGTACTTTGTTTTTACGAGTTATACTTTAGTCTTATGACTGCACATGATGTTTGATTGTACCAACCTCCAAATAAAAATCAATTTTGACATGACACAGAGCAAACAAAAACAAACAAAAAAACATGCCACTGCTTAGAACTCAAAAAAACCCTGCAAGTTGGGGAACTTGTAAGTCAAGGTGCCACTGTGTTTCGTGTGTGGTTCCTCACCTGTCCTTGGGTGGTGGTGCAATTGAAGCCCAAGTTTGGAACATCGAAAGCACAGTCGAGGCCAAAACGGTGAAGAATTAAAGCTGTGTATGGTGATGGCGCATTGGGGTCCTAACACACACACATAAAAAGAAAGAGCTCACTTCATAAAAAAACAATGTCATAAGTTAGACTTGAGACGTTTCACCAACGCCGTCCTTTTCCAATTTGTTCAGACAGTACTTTAAAATAATGTTGCACCTATGACAAAACTGTTCCAATACAACGGCAATGGCTGGCAATGCAACCAGCCTGCGAGCCTCCCATGCGCTTCTATGAAAAGCTGTCTGTCCAAAAAACGTGATCGGTTGTCACCAGAATGAATGTGCACACATAGATGCATGGCCAAATCATATCGTGAAAACATTAGCATGAAAGTTGCAACATTTTTCTCATTGGAAGAAGACAAAACCTAACATGGGTTAGAAGTGCCTTAAAAATTATGGCCATACTTAAAACACTATAAAGCACTTTTATAGCAATATAGACCAGAAAAGAAGTCCAAAATGAACAGTCTGGTGTATATCACGCGAATTCCGTAATATGCCACGGGAATCGAGTGAATTGGTCAGAAATGTTCAATATGGCGGCGTACAGCCTATGTCATTATTTTGATAATTTATCAGCTTCTATTTTTTTTTTCGGGGAATCAGATGCCATTGATATTTGCACTGTTATTGTTTATACACACTGCCTCATAGAATGAAGGAAAATGAACGTTCAGTGGTGTTTTACTGGACGACCAAGATGACTAACTTGTGTCGCCAAAACTCTGGCTAAATGGTAGGTACTGTACAGTAATCCCTCGTTTATCGCGGTTAATGGGGACCAAAACCACCCACGATAAACGAAAATCCGCGAAGTAGCGACCAATAAACATATATACTGTATATAGTATATACTGTATTTTTTTTTTCCGCAAAAAGTCCGCGAGAAGCTGCAAAACAACAGTGAGTCACATAGAGCAACATATACAGTACTGTACTCCATGTATATGGATTTTTTTTATGAATATGTTTGAAAAAATCCACGATGCACTGAAGCCGCGATAAACGAACCACGAAATAGCGAGGGATCCTGTATTTGTAAATGTTACTTGAAGCACTGCTGTATTCACTTTCATTCTTTGCACGTCACTGTATTCCTTGAAAAGAAGTACAACCAAACATGTTGATAGGGAATTTTCCTGCTCTGTCTTGTGTTTCATTGTAATTATTTATCATTAGTTCATTTTATGATATGTTCTATACAAAATTTGTATTTTAAGAACAGATGGAAAAAAAAATACACATTTTATGTATAAATAATTTGAAATGCTGTATATTTTGTTTACTAAATGATTGATTTGCTTCGAATTGTCCACAGTCATTTACATTTATGGCCAGTGTTTTTAACGTGTTTGTGTTGTTGGAGCAAAGGTGGACCTATATACGTCACCGCTTGTGTATTCCGATGACGGTTCGCTCCTATATACAGTATAATATATCCCTCGTCTTTTAAAGTCTGCTGCACTTAAATTGTTCTATTTGATATGTGTTAGATTTTTATCTACATTTGGAAGAGACAAAATTCCAATTGGAATATACTGAAGTATTTGATTCCATGTATCGGCGCCAGTGAGGCATATCTGGTGGCCAACTGAGAGCAAAAAATTTGCAACGGTGCCCCTTGAACCATGCAGTGACACTATCCAGCCATAAAGGTGAAGCTGTGAATTTGAAAACGGTTTAAGAGTGGAGACGGCCTCTTTACTTGGCTCTGGATGCTGCGAAGGTTTAGAAGGTGGAAGTCACAGGGCAGCATTGACTTGAGTGGCGCAAAGGTTTGCAGAAGAGGGACGCCGCGCCTTTTAGGCAGGACAGGTAGCGCCAGAATGTTATGATTCAGGATGCCGTTGGTCATGTGACTAAGCACAGAGGGGAAGCTCATCGTGGAGCTGTCTGTCATCTGGAGGAAGGCACAGGGGGAAAAAAAGGATGATGATTAGTGTGATATAGACAGTAGCTTCTAGCTTCTATGTTTATTTTAACTCATTCACTCCCAAAGACGTTTTTAAACGTCTTTTCAGACTTGGTCCAGAATTGGCTGGTACTGAATGAGTTAAGAACAACCATCAATACACAGTGGGTTTGGTGAGGTCTACTATTAAATGCCAAGTACAGGACAATATTATGCTGCTCCAAGCACTATTTTTAATGTTTTACTTGAACAGAGGATCTTGGCAGACAGAGACTATCCAGTTTTGGAGCGCTCCACGGGAAAACTGCAATCGACGTCCTTTGTTCCATTTGTTACTTTTGGCTATGAGGAAGGAAAACAGGAGCTATAGAGCACAGGCGAAGGCGGTGATTCTCAACCTGTGTTGATGACTGAAGGTACATTATTAACCTGAATATGCCAAGTGGTGTGCCGTGAATGATTTTCCGATTTGAAATGCGTGCCTTCGATCAATAAAGGTTGAGAAACACGGGATGAAGGGTACATGTATCGCAGTCATGACGTTACCTCTTCAACTCTGTCATGCAATATTTTGGGGAGGAGCGTGTGAAACAAGGAGGAGAGTTTGGAAAAGAAGCCATCATGCTGAAGGCAGCACAAGGGAAGAGAAGGAAAACAAATGCATGAAATGTGAACTGGGGAAAAAAATAAGATGTTTTCATGAAGTGGGGGAGGAAGAACAATGAACAATTGATTGTTTTGAACAAAAAAAAATAAAATTACATATATCAAATTAAAATATACACACATAGGCCCATACACATACATAAAGTACATACAGACACATGCCTCAGACACACATATACACAGATCCGACATATATTAGCATATCGGTAATCATAAAAGACTGTAGTTATTAGAATTAAAGCCTCTCCTTTCTCTAGAGCACTTTGAAACAGTAACTCATGCCTTTGTCACATCCCGGCTGGGCTTTACTTTTGATTCAGCCAATCCTCCTTTCAGCGGCTCCAGTTGATCCAGAATGCTAGAGAGAGCACATAACTCCTACGCTAGCATTCCTTCACTGGCTCCCAAAACATTTTAGAATTAATTTATTTTATTATTTGTTTTCAAATGTTTCTCTGAGCTCCTGCGCCCCTACGCACTTGCCTCAGGTCTGCGGACCAGGCATTATCAGAGGAACCAAGAATTAAGCAGAGCGTCAGATGGGGATCAACCCTTTTCTGTTGCTGGCAGCTCTCTTTGGAATGACCTCCCACTGAAATTTTGGCAAGCCCTCTTGCTGCCCATCTTTAAAACTCTAGATGTGTGACTAGCTCCTTTGTACAGCAGTGTAAATTGAATTTCCCCTAAGGGACTGCAAGTATGATACATTATCCTGTGAAAATCTAATTACATCTTTTACCATATTGTGAGACAAAGGTTTTCTTATCTTATCTTATATTTATTGTTTGGTTTTGACGTAGCATGAGATTTGATATTTTGATAAGTTTTACTGCTTTTGTGCTTTTGACTACCTGTTATTCATTTGTTGTTTGAATTATTTTAAATAGAGTTGAGTTAAAAAACTAAATATGTGGATATAAATTAGAACTATCTATTATAAAACTTCAATCGTAAAACTCATTTGAACAGAGGTGTGACTAACTCCATTGTACAGCAGTGTAAAGTATAATAAATGATCCTGTAAAAATCTAATTACATCGTTTGCCAAATCAATAAAAGGAATTAAATTTTCCTGCAAAAGGCAGGCCACCACCTTTTTTTTGGTGCCAATACTTTTGTCCATTCAGTGTGCTTGCAGCAGTTAAAGGATGTGAGAATTTCCCACTTATCTGCTGTCAGCTATCTGACCTTGTTGCCCATCAATCTCCTCTCCAGAAGTAGTCGAAAGCGGTTGACAGTCCGCTTGTTGTCCTTGAGGCCTTGTCCCAGCCCACGATTATCATCCTGCATCAGTCGGCGGTCCAAAATTACTTCAAGCTGGCCTAGAGGAGATCATTATACATTTTTAAAAAAAAAACAAAACCTCACTTTCAAACCTTTAAGACTCGTACGCAATTGGGGAAGTGAGCAGTCAAAAGACAGAGACTTAAAAAAAGAGACAAAATTCAACAGAGTAAAAGAAAATGAGATGCAAACCATTTCCCAGACTGCTGACACCTAGAGACTGTGCCGTGTGCAGCGTTAGCCTGTGGTGGCTGTCTTGAATGTAAGCCTGGCTGGGCATTGGGAAGAAGTTAGCTTGCAAAGGAAGTTTCTCGTGGCGCTGACGAAGCTGCATCTACAAAAGGAGGGAGTTGCCAGCTTCTCAACTTTTTGAGATTGTAACAGGATATGCATCAGTAATACTCGACAAAGCATTGTCACACTGACCTGGAAGCCATTGAGGTCTGTGTAGAAGACGTCTCCACTCTGGATATCCGTGACCAGTCGCATGGCCAGCTCCTTGTTGTTCTGATCTCTGATGTCCACTGTGGTGGTGATGTCCACAGACAGGCCATCCACACCTGCAAACATGAGGAAATGAGAGGAAAGACTACACAAACATGTATCTTAATAGGATATAAATTGCCTGTTAAACGGAACAAGCTGGCCCAAGTGGTTTCATAAAATAAACAGAACACATCTGCTGCGTTTGCTATTTGAACAGATCCCAAAACAGTTTTGTTACCTGGCACGTTGTGGATGCGAATTGCCTGCTGAAAGTGTTGGTAGTATGCCACAACTTCAGAAAAGAGAGGTCCCTCAACGACACGCACCACAGGTGGCTCTTGGTGGAGGTATGGCTGAAAGCAGCAAGAAGGAGCACGATCAGCATCAATCGTGGCAATAGAAGCAGTGTGGGGTTTAGAACAGAACACAAAGTGAGTTCATACCCTTGCTTTTCCATCGGGCAGGAAAAGATAAGCGCCACTTTTGTCCTTAGAAGGACGAGTTCCATACACCATGAAGTGCATCTGAACCTTAATTTCCTGAGGATCATCTTTGTGTTTGATAGTCTGCAGATTAAGACAGATTTAGCAAAGTGAGCCTTGTTGAAATGAGCAGATCAGTAGTGTTGAAACAAACCTCCAGCAGCCCTGTCGTCCCAGAGAAGCCCAGTGTCAGAAACTGGCTGCTGATGTAGAATGTCTGAGGTTCAGCCTGCTGAGACCGAACAGGAAGTGGGTCTGAAGCTTGGGCAGTGCGGGTGCCTCCCGGTAGCCGGAGAAGGGTGTCCGAGCGCAGAGTCATGGGCGAGTCCGGAGAGTCATACAGATGGAAGACAGCGAGACCCAGCGCTGGTAGACGCACCATGAATGTAGCCTGTGAAGAGGATTGAATGGGTGAAAATTAGACATCTGTCAATTACCCGTCTGATGCCTGGCTGCATTTCCATCGCTATTGCAGAGGAGAATGAGAGTTGACAGCAAGGCATTAAACGTTTAAAAATTTGACACATTAGCAAAAAAACGACTGCATTTGAAGCTGATTAATAACAATTTGTAAATGAAGAATTCACATGATGAAAACCATTGCATCCAAAGCAGGGGTCTCAAACTCCTCAAGGGCCACGTTCCCGGACATTTGCCATTTCTCCCTGCTGCAACATATCTGATGATCAGCTCGTCACCAAGCTCTGCGGAAGCCTGATAGTGATGCTGATCATTTGAATCAGGTGTGCTGCAGCAGGGAGAGATGGAAAATATGCAGGAAAGCAGCCCTTGAGGACTAGAGTTTGAGACTCTGATCAAAAGAGTCAGGGATGCTCGTGACATGCATGTCTGACAACAGGTGCAAAAGGATCAATTTGTGCGTGAATGTTTTGTCAACTTAAAATATGAAAGGCTAGCTTGCAGGAAAAATAAAACAAAAAGAATTCTGTGGGATGATCCCTCAATGCTGTATTTTTTTTAGAAAGCACTCAAAGTGTGGAAAAAAGGAACAACTTTCTCAACCTGAGCAATATGGGAACGGATCAAGATCTGTTGTTCCAAAACACTGTCTATCAATAATTGTTCTGTGAAGCAAGTTCAGATTTACTGTGTTTTTTTTGTAAAAAAAATTGTCAAAGTAAAAAAAAAGATATATACATATATTTTTTGGGGGGCGGGGGGGGGGTCATATTGTCCACACCTACTGTAGTACCTCGTAAGTGCCTATGTCGCAAAATTGCACCAAGCAACATTTACAGTATGCCTTTACCTATAACCATTTTCAAGCTACAGCCTTTTGAAATAATGAGATCAAAACTGAATATTTTTTTGAAAAGGTTAAGACTGATCTAATGTTGCACAGCTAATGAAAAACCAGGCCAAGATAGGGATAGAATCATTAAGATTTATGCAAAGTCATCTCTCACCTCAAACACTTCTGCACTCATTTGAGTCGACGAGCTCCACTGAGCGCTAAGTTGTATAGGGAGGGTCTGTCCATCCTCAGTGAGGATCCTCACCTTGACAGTGTTGACCAACACAGTCACGGCACACAGCCGTTCCTGCTCAAATGGGTTGAACAGGACGAGGTACCTGACAGTGATGAGGGGAAATAGCAATCAGTCTCTTGGCATTGAAGGACCAGAAGGAATGGGGCCGACATGGTAGACATGATGCGGGTCCTACCTTGGCCCTGCTGGATCCAGCTCAATTAAAGTGCGCTGAGGTAGAGAGTCCTGAGTAGCACGCCTGTCATCCTACAAAATCAAACACACACACACAGACAGATAGAGGCGTGCATGCTGGTTGGGTGGGTTGAGAGGGTACTTTTAAAAATATATTGATGATTTTAATAATAATAATACATTCAATGAATTTATTTCTACAAGGATTCATTTTTCCATTAGACATGGTGACAGCCAGAAAAAAAGCGTAAAACTTGTCTCAATCAAATCACATTCCGCCAGGTGCGCCACAAATTACAGTAATCCCTCGTTTATCGCGGTTAATGGGGACCAAAACCACCCGCGATAAACGAAAATCCGCAAAGTAGCGTCCAATTAACATAAACAGGTAAAAAAAAATTCAGCCATTTTGGTGCTCCCTAGTTTTACCAGTGGTCTCCCTTTTTGGGACATCACATCTTTGCCTGGATGTTAGCCCTTATACTCTGACCACAGTGGGATAGTCTTGGGGGGGATCCCAGGGGGAATCAAACAGGGATGACCTTGGGTGTTCATGTGTTAAAGTCCGCAAACGGTCCGCGAGAAGCTGCAAAACAACAGTGAGTCACATAGAGCAACATATACAGTACTGTACTCCATGTATATGTAAAAAAAATATATATATATATTTTTTTGGTTTGAAAAAATCCACGATGCACTGAACCCGCGATAAATGAACCGCGAAATAGCGAGGGATCACTGTAGACCACTTTCAAGCTGATCTCAAGTCTAGTCTACTTTTCGTCATCAAATTGGCAAGTGCGTAAGGACGTGTAAGAAAGCACAGTCAGTTCGCCGGAAAGCCAAGAGAGGGGCAATGCGGTCTGCCAAATTCCCCAAACACAGTCACGTGACTTGCCCTGGCACAAAAATGACGATGGGCCAGATTTTGCGTGCAGCGCATCGGCGCCCGTCAACGAAAATAGGGCCTCAAGTAAGTCAAATGCAATGTAAATTGTTTATTACCCTGTTGGGAACACTCTCCAATGTTTCTTCTTACCATGTCTAAGAAAGGCTCTGTCTGGTAGAAGCGATAGAACTCTTTGTTCTTCATTACTAAGAAATGTGCAGCGTTGATGATCACTCTTTTCAAGCCAACGAGTGAGCGTAGTAATCTAGGATGACAGGAGACAATGGTATCACCCAGGAATCAACTGCTAATGGCATGTTATTTTGCTACTGGGTATCAAACTTGCAAGTCGCTTCAACAAAATTTGAGGATTAAATGATCCTTTCATACAAGAACTCATGTATTTATTTATTTAACCTTTATTGCTCAAGATAAATCAATTGAAAAAGGATTCTCATTTGTAAAATGTATCTGCTTTCTATATCTTGAGTCATCTAATCGAAAAATGAAATGAAATTATTCATTATTTTTCATGTACACTTAAAACCTTTAAATATGCAAATTACTAAACAATCCCTTTAACCAGATCTAATTTATCTATCAAGGCCATTGGGATTTCCTACCTGCCGCCATAGTCGACAACAACATTATCTTTTGCAGTACCAGTGATGCCATCATGATGTTGGAAGAGGCCCACATTGCGCCTGGCATCAACGAGGAGGCCGTAATCTGAGACTGGATAACGTCCTTCCATGCCCATGTGTCGCGCGTTGGCAACCGCTAAACTGTACAGTATCTCAGCTCCCCTGAATCGTGCATAACACAGCAATTTTGAGAAGCTGTGTAAAAGAGTTGATGTGCTTCACAACTGAAAACGTCTCATCGTATGTCAAGTTGGGACCTCAAATTTCTTCAATTGGCTCATCAGGTTTAAACCAAACATCTCCTTGTTCCATCACTAAACAAACACACCACTGATGAGACTTTCAAACTTTCAACAAAGCAAAGGTGCAGTGAGGCTTCTAAAAAAGGATTACACCAACTCCGGTTGAATTATATGAAACCAGCAGCTTCTGTAAACCTTCCTGTCGGGGCTGTCCTGTGCAAAACACGTGCCCATTTAAAAAAACAACAACACTGTGTTCTTTTTATTATTCTCCAAAAATTCTTTGAATAAAAAATAAAAGAAAAAAAATATTGAACCGATTTCCTTCACACTTTCTGCATCCATTCAAGTGGGGAAATAATGGATTTTTTTTAAATCCTTGCATTAATTCTAGCATTTTACTTAATTTTTGGAGAATAATAAAAAGAACACCGTTTTGTTGTTTTTTTAAATGGGCACGTGTTTTGCACAGGACAGCCCCAACAGGAAGGTTTACAGAAGCTGCTGGTTTCATATAATTCAACCGGAGTTGGTGGTCTACTGATGGCTCAAGCTTCTTCACCATTGAAAGGTTCCGTGAGAACCTCTGTTGGTCCTTGTATATTTAATGCCCACTTTTCTAAGAGTAACTACAAAAAGGCTGTATATTTTCTGTTGAACTACTGAATGGATGCCAGAAAAATCGAGTACACATCTGTGGAGCCTGACAGATGCTGGAAAAAAGTGATTCCTGCACTGACCCTCCTTTGGTCACTCCCACACAGTGGGCCGCAACTCCGCCTACCCCATGTACCAATCTGTGACTTTACGATTTAAACGGAATTAATAAAACTAATACATCTGTGTGCCAAACGAGTGCCATAAGTAAGGACGACAAAGTAAGAGAGACGTCACAGCCACAAAATGGCCTCCCTCAAGTCACTCATCTCAATATTCATGCCAAAAGAGGCATATAACCATAAATTCTGAACATAAAACTGGCACACAAAAAAAACACAAAAACAAAAATATTTTTAAATGGAAACATTTCTGGGTCATATCATCAAATCTACAGATTGTCTGTCTACAAAAGCATGAAACAGCGTGCAAAGGGACAGGGATGCCAGTGACAGTGTGCTTGCAGTGCATACAAAAAATATATAAACATTTCCTGTTAGACAGTTCCGTCATGCTCTAAAAACAGGTTGTAAGTGAGAGAGTGAGAGACAGAGACACACAGGATTGACGTGTGCATTAAATTGCCCAACCTGAGGTGTGACTCAATGACACGATCCAAGCTCTTATAAAAGGGCCTGGATGTAAAGTAGCCTGTCCAATAGTGGTCTTCTCGGTCTGCATAGGCAAAGAAATCCCCACTTAGCACGGGAAAGTCTGGAGGACGGGATCCTTGGACCAATCCATAGAATTTATACAGCGCATTGAAGTAGTCTGTGAGAGTTCCAAATTGAGCCTGGAGGAGTAGGCAGAGAAGCGCGAAAAGTTCAAACAAAAGAAAATGCATTAATTAAACTGAACACATAACAGAACAAAAGGATACATTGTTATACCTCTGAACCAAGCACTGAGCCATGACATATCTTGTTCTTTCAGCAAGATTAAATAGCTTGTATGATTCATTACCATCTCAAAGTTCATACTGTACACCCAAAATATTCTGATCACCACAAGCTAGGAAGCATGGAAAAACAAAAATACAATAGTGTGTCTGACAAGTACCAGATTACTTTCTCACCTTGACATGCATCTCAGGGTGAGAATTCATGTAATCGAAGAGCTTCTGATAGTTGATATACTGCTGATCCCACTCCAAGGACTTGTCATAGCGAAAGTCATCCCCCAGAGGGATGAGAAGCACCTTGCTACGGTAAAGTTTGGACTTCTTGCGATACTGATCAAGGAGGAGTTGTGCCCTGAAAAAGAAAAAAACTAATTGAGGCAGAGCCCCTGTGCAGTCTTTAACACCAGCTTCCTAAGAAATTACTACAACCTTGGAAAGAGCAGGTTCACAATAATAAAGAGCTATTTGCCATAAGCCAGTGAAATGTGCACTCAGAAGTTATTTATGGTTTTTAAAAGCCGCTGCCTCATAGGCCTGTAGGACAATTTGTATTCGATTGCCATCTTCCTCTATGTATGTCTTTCTGCCTGTTGTCCTTGGCTCAAGTTTAGGTATAGAAAATGTGCATTCATCACTGCTAACTGCAATAGCGGTTCCAAAATGCTGAATGCAGTTTTTCCCCCAGGAAGAAGCATTCTTTTTTTTTTTAAGGTCATCATTATATTAATTAGATTTTTACTAAATAGTCCAGTTTAAGGAATGCTGCGAGAGGACTTTGCAACAGACTCCAGTCTCCAACAAAACAAATCACAAATTAGACAAATGTCCAGAAATAACTGTTTATGATTCATTGATAAATTACGTTGCTCCAGAAATTCATATTTTGCAGCAGTATGACGCACCTCTCTGCTACATTTGCCTCCACCACAGCCTTGGGTGGCACTTTCCATGGACAGTTGATTCGACCGCCGGGTAACCTCTTAAAGTCAAACTGGCAGCAGACCTTTGGGTCAGGCCCGCATGTATGAGGCACGTCATAGCTGTAGAAGGGCATCATGTGGCATAAGATGTCTGAACTGGATCCAGCGTCTGTAAAGGTAGTACAAGTAAACATTAAATATTACCTTGAAATGAGAACATCTATCTTGGAGCAAAAGATAGATTTTTAAATTAACAGTATACAGAAAAATGTTGACGATTAAATGGAATGCAATTTCATTCATAAAATTAGTCAGCTGAGCTCTCAGCACGATGGAGAACATTTTTTCAATGAAAAGAGAAGGCGGTGAGGAGCCTTCATGCCCCTCTGGGACATTTGCTACTGGGTACACCTTAGATCTTTGGCAGAAGCGGAGATTGGTTTGCCTGTCCGTGGCGGATGCGGGTGTCATTCTGGATAGCATGCTCACCTTCCACTCACATATCAACACCATCACCCGCACTGCTTATTTCCACCTCTGCAATATTACCAGACTTCGCCCTTCCCTCACCCCCCGCACCACTGCTATTCTTGTCCACAGTCTTGTCACATCCCGCCTTGATTACTGCAACGCTCTCCTCTTCGGCCTACCTCAAAAGTCCCTCCATAAAATCTAGCTGGTTCAAAACGCCTCTGCTCGCATCATCACAAAAACATCTTCCCAGCAGCACATCACCCCCGTTCTCAAACAGCTCCACTGGCTCCCTGTTCAACATTGCATCAATTACAAACTGCTTCTATATAGATATATGGCCATCCACAACCTGGCCCCTCCTTACCTGTCCGACCTTCTCCAGGTGCATATCCCCTCTCGCTCCCTCAGATCCTCGTCCTCCCTCCGCCTGTCAGTGCCCGACTGAGCACCATGGGAGCTAGAGCCTTCAGTCACGCTGTTCCAAAGCTTTGGAACAACCTACCTCCGGACCTCCAAAACTGCACACCTCTTTCCACTTTCAAATCCCGTCTAAAAACACATCTGTTCAGGATTGCCTACAACACATAGCTCTTCCATTTCCTATGTTTTTATGATTTTATGTCCTGTTTTTATACAATATCTCATTTACAAATTTTTTACATTGTATTTTCTTATTGTCTGTACAGTGTCCTTGGGTGGCATGAAAGGCGCTTTTAAATAAAATGCATTATTATATTATTATTATTATATTTTTGGGGTTCTGATAACAGGCATCCTGCTGTTTGGATTTGGCATATTCATCTTTTGGAAGACGGTGATTATGTGAATGATTTCTCAAAACAATGATCAATAATGATTGAACAAGGTAAGAAATACTGCCAGATGTCTGCTTGCGGAATCACTTTTTTCAACGGTCACTTAATGGGATTAAATCTAAATCATGCATAACATGTTGGATATTAGCAGTGGTTACCGGTTTCAAGGACATATACCGTACTGAATCTCCAAATTATGTCAATAATCATCCGAAAAGGGAACACTTCCCATCAATTTGGGTGTTGTCGTAAAGATGTCCACAGCTACAATCATGCTTTCAATTTTGTCTGCTTCTCAGGAAACCCCTACTTCAATTCGCTGACAAATTTCAGCTAAAAATATACACTAATAAGCTCATACAGGCAGAAATTTCAAGGTGGTCTTCGAGTGGTAGTCCATTGTTGGATTTTGCACTACATAATGCACCATGATGATTAAAGCTGCATCTCTTGCCCTAAAAAAACTTGACTGAAAAAGCACAAATTGAACATTATTCATGTATTCATGAGAAGAGCAGTGTTGGCAGTAAAATAGGCCAAGGACTTTAATCATCAATTGTGCTTTCCTGAGTTTATTTCTTAAGTAGTATTTTGAAGGTGTGACTTTATTTTGGGGGCAAAATTCTCTAAGATGGCGGCCAATTCTCGCATTACAATTATAAGTGTGAAGAATAGTTGAACTCTCTGAAGATGTAATACGCTCTTTATTCTTCCAACATGTACTATTTGTGCTACACTCACCCCAGGGCTGTCGCCACATAAACTCCAGGTTGCGTGTGGCAGCAAAATGCTTTTTGACCGAGTAGTGGACCCTCTGGATGAGCATGTTGGTCAGGTTGGCTCTCTTCAGCACATAGGCCATAGTAGAGCTGTGACCAAAAGGGTCTATTGCCCATCCGCTGTGGGGTGTTGCCCCTGGAATAGAACAGAAAGACATTCTTATTATTATTACTCGGCTTACCCTGAGTGTTTTCACATTGGTCATGTCTCTGCTGCTCCAAATATAACGTACATTCTGCCGCAGTGAACAGGTGAGCACTGTCCACAGGGAGACCTGCCTGTGTGTCTGTCTGTGTCTTTTGGTGTCACACTGACTGCTAGAACCCCCCAAAAAAAACTTAACATGACATTGTGCGATGTCAAATGAAGCTATTACTGTTCAATTTGACAAGATCTTTACCGCTTTGAATTATTTGGTAGCTTTGTGACCTTTAAAATTTCAAAATGAAGAAAACCATTTTGTTTTCTCCTATCCCCGATCAGATGAAAATGACATGAACAGCCCCAGTTTCCAATCGCATTATCGGCTCAGAACATCTCTAGTTCATATACTTTTTCCTCCCACTGGAGGTGGCATCACCTGTTAAGTGAGAATCTTAAATTCAATGTTCCCTTACAAGATTTCATAATGGAATAGTGACTGGAATAGTCATCCTAACTTTTGTCTGACTCGTGAGTGATACGTTAACCATCTCGGAGTACGAGGGAAGCCAATAGAACATTTAAGTAGGACATGGATAGTTTCTAATGCACCTATGTTTCTCTCTAGCCACTGATGTCCCTCAATAAGCTGGTCTATCATGGCGAAGTAATGAACGTTGGCTTCATCTGTCATCACCCAGCCTCCCGTCACAATCTCTAGTTGTCCCCGAAGGATCAGTCTATTGGACAGAAAGGATTACAAAAAGAAGGTGAGAATAATCCTGCACCACCAACGTGCAAGAATCACACTATCCAGATAGCAAGCCATTTTCAGAATTTCCACAATCTGCCAGGATGCATGAGAGACGGTGTAAAACATTATCTCCACTAATTTTGGATTTAGCTCATAGAATTGAAAAAAATCCATTGAGTAGCGACTCACTTGCGTGCTGCCTCTTGCTTTTGGGCATCAGCACTCTCCCACCATTTGGAGAAGAAGGAAATCTCAGACCAGATGAACTTCCTGCGGGGATCTTTGGTCAGCTTCACCACCATGTTGTTTAAAATATGCTGCGTCTGGTCTGAGAAGTACTTGTCAAAAGTCTTAACCCAACCTAAAAAGAAAATTGTAGATTGTAGTCAGAGAGATGGTCTTTCTCTTACCACACACACAGAAAAAAAATTGTTAAAAGAACGCTGAGGGGAAAGTGCTGCAAACGGATCAGAAATATGGCTCATGATTTATTTAAATCGAAGAGTTGTGTGCACAGAGTGACAATATTTGGCAGTCAGGCTTTCTATGCATTCAAGGCATTACAAAGAAGTGCAATCTAAATATCTCGTAGCAGGTTTAC
Organism: Hippocampus guttulatus; assembly: GCF_054856545.1. NCBI lineage: Eukaryota > Metazoa > Chordata > Actinopteri > Syngnathiformes > Syngnathidae > Hippocampus > Hippocampus guttulatus. The sequence goes on along the minus strand of NC_141264.1, from coordinate 8,404,792 downwards.
TTACTAATTTTTTAAAAATGCCAAGAGGTCTGCAGGTTAAATCTGTGAGTAAACCAAATGTGATAAAGGTTCTTTAAATGAGTCACAGCACACTAGAAAAGGAATGTAATAGTACAATAGAGATGATTTCTTGGGAAGGACAACTCATTTCTACACAAGAATGGTCAGTGCCTGTCGTGTTGAAAATCCCCAAACCCAAAACCCCAAACGGTGGTAAGGGATGCCTTCCAACTAAAGTGGTGGGAGGGGAGGGGGGAGTGAGTCCTCTAGGGTGTTTTTGACCAGCGGGATTCCGGAGGCAGCTGACAGATACCGGCTGGCCAAACAGAATGTTGCTTTGCCGGTTGTCAAGGCAAAAACTCGGGCGGAGGAGGATTTCAGCGAGGCAATGGAAGCTGACTACCAGACGGCTTTGAGGAAATTCTGGTCTAACTTCCAGTTCCCCAAGGCTCTGGATGTTGTGGGGCTGTCCTGATTGACACGCCTCTGCAACATCACGTGGACATCAGGGACAGTGCCTATGGATTGGTGGTGGTCCCTCTTTTTATTCACGGGGACAGAAGTGTATGTTCCACCAACATATGGATGACACTCCTCAGCCTCCCTGGAAAGGTCTAAGTTCCACCAATGGCCTTGAATCCAGAATTCAGATCCTATTGTCAGGACAAATCTGCTCTGAACACACATCAAACAGAACCACCATTTTGTTTTGATTGTCTGATATGTGTACCCGACCAAAATGAGCTGAGTTCTTTCAAACTTAGCCTAACATTTGGCACCTCCACGGCAATATGCAAGTATTGATTCTCCACTCTGAAAAACAGACAACAGGCCCATAATGCTGCAAAAAATAAAAGGCCCAATTGGTTCAGCTGGCATTTAAGAGACATAAGTTGAAAATGCCTGAATACCTTCGCACATACAGAAATGCCCAAATCCGCTACCTCAACTCATGTGTTTCATTTATCCAATGTCAATGGAGGCATACCTGCTCATAACGCTAAATGTATAGCAGAATGTGAGACCTTCCTGTGCTGACCAGACGGCCCCTCCCAGATGTGCTCTGATGCTGACACTGATTTACACTTAGTAGTAGGGATGGATGGTAATTAGTGAACTGAAATATGTTACATTTAAATTATTAACATTCAACAATACATATCATATTGGAATAAAAGTATGGTCCACTGTTTTCACAACCCCTAGGTAAGAGCAAACTATATACGATCTTTGTGTTTGGTCCTTGATTTTTGACTTAAGTATACAAATATTTGTAATTTTGCGTGTACCAGTGTATCACACAGACGCATCGATTTTGAGTGGGGGGGGGGGGGTTTCAAATATTTTGGGTTATTCTCAAGAAATTATGAGAAATAATACACGCGTGCTTGAGGTGATCACCTGGATCATTGTGAGAATGTGGCACCACAAACACTTGCAGAGGTTCTTTGTCCCACTCATCAGCATCGTAAGTTATGTCAAAGCCCTGTTTCCACACACCACCATCCGGGTTGTCAAACTTAAGGAGTGAGTATACATCCAACATCTGAAAATGAAGACATAACATACATAATAATGTCACCAAAAAAAAAAAAAAGGTAATTTTACATTTGACATTCACGAAATAGAGTAACGTGTACGTGCTTGTCAAAATTTGCAGGAAGCTACAAACCTGAACGTCTGCCTGACTGGGACTGCCTGCAGCCAACTGACAGTCCTGTGGCTTGACAGCAAGGTAAGTGGGGCGGCCGTCAAAGGGAAGGACCCAGGAGCCATTGGCACTCCTGAAGGGCAGGTGGCCACTGGGAGACACTGCTCCCGTGTCTGTGAGCTCCATCACAGAGTCTTTTATGTGACTGATGATTTGATGGTTTTCCTCCAGGAGCTGCTCCAACTGCTCTATCCGATTCTGCAGGACGGAAATTTGGCTCTATAACATACAAAGAACAAGTTAACAAAAGATCACTCAGACTTAACAAGACCAACCAAATTCATGTCCAATGAAACTTATGTACATCATCGGATAATGGCTAAGTCAGAGCATTTGAATTTCAACCAAACGGTCGAGTAAAAATGTGGCCGAAACATCAAACACAACTTTGAGCTCAAACCATGTGTAACCTCACCATATCGAGTGAGACTTCAAGTCAGCCAGCATCTAATTAACTCTATATGTCTATTTTACTCTTTCTATGCCTTTATTGTGTTTTAGATGAACAAAAAGAGCATGTGTAAGTGATGATAAAGTAGATAAAAATATATACAACTGGAAAATGTATTTCTTAATGTCACGCAACACAAATTCAACATAACTGCATCGTATTATGTAAAAGATGGCGACAATTTTGCTCTACAAATACTTCCATTAAGTGTCTGTAGCTACAAAGAGATTTAAATGTTCAAACTGATAAACGTTCAAACATTTTGAATCTGCAACACATTTTAAAAATGCTGGGACAGCGGCAATAGGCAACTGGCAGTCAAGTAATGCTCAAACGATACCCGTTTAGAACATTCCACAGGTGAAAAGATTCATTCGAAATGGGAGCGTGCATGTTAAATACACTCTAGATCAGGGGTGTCAAACTCAGGTCCTGGAGGGCCGTTGTCCTGCATGTTTTCCAAGTCTCCCTGTTGCAACACACCTGATTCAAATGAACAGGTTCAATGTCAGGCTTCCGCAGAGCTTGCTGATGATCTGATCATTTGAATCAGCTGTGTTGCAACAGGGAGACTTGGAAAACATGCAGGACAGCGGCCCTCCAGGATCTGAGTTTGACACCCCTGCTCTAGATGATTGCTCGGAAAATGGTGACGGTAGAATACCGTATATGAATCCACAGACACCTATGGTCACACAGCTGAAGCAGAACCTTAGGGAGTTTTCATGAATGGGTGTACAGGTACAGTACAATTGACGTCTAATGTGTTTCGAATTCCTAAATTGAGATACCTCGTTAAATAAAGGCAACCCGACAATATGCTGTTTTCTCTTAAATAATCTACGTACAGTAGGTATTTTTTTTCAATGCCCATCTATGTACATACGGTATTTATTTTTCAGTCACCAGCTTCAACTTTCCAGGCCCCAATCTATTTTTCATTTTCTTACAGAAACTGTTGTGTTGTGATTGTTCTCTATTGTGTTTATCTGTTCAATAAAAATAAAGTTAAAATGTGAGTGCAATGATTTGGGTATGAAAGAAGCATCCCAGGAAGGCTCAGTTGTTCACAATCAATGATGGGGTAAGGTTCAACACTTTGACACCAACTGGGTGAGCACCAGTTGAAGAATGTATGTCAACTGCAAGGACATTTGTGATGTCATCCTCTACGGTTGATAATATCAAGATATTCTGATAATTTGGAGAAATCTCTGCACATAAATAACAAGGTCGAAAAGCAACATTGAATGCCTGTGACCTTTGATCCCTCAGGTGGCACTGCATTAAAAGTTGGCATCCTTGCATAAAGGAAATTGACACACGGGCTTAGAACACTTCAGTGTTAATTGGTTTGAACATTAAATATCTTGTCATTTTTATGTAGTCAATTGAATGTAGGTTGAAATGGATTTGCAAATCATTGTAGTCAGGTTTTTTCATATTAATTATATTACATATATGCATACATACATAAATATATGTACCACAGCTCAAAATAAGGCTCTGAAGTAACTTTTCTTTTAACTTAATATAAAATAAACACCGATACCGAATGTATTATAGGATAAAATTTACAGGCCCATTGCCGGTTCTGGCAGGGCCACCTCAACATTACTCATGGCAGCCCCTAAATGTTTTGTAAATCCATTTCTCTTTGCTAAATTGCGATAGTTGACTAAGCTTCACTACAAAAATGACCAATCACAAAAGAATGTCTTGTTTCCCATTTTGGATTGTATTTTCTGCCCAATAATAATGTGGGAAAGAAGCTAAAGAGGCAATCATTCCTAAACAAATAGATTGACTGAATGAAATGTAGTACAAATCGTCCCCCCCAAAAAAATCATACAACAAAATAGCCTTATGCAGTTTTTCTTACCCGTGGAAAGTTTCCACCATTTTGTCGCCTTGTAGGGTCATGCTGGACACGGTCCAACATGAGATAGAGTGAGAATACAGCCACACAGAAGATGGCCCCTCCACACACTGTCACCTGTTTCCTCAGCTTCATCTTCCCCGAGAGCGTGTTTTCTACAGACTCTAGGAGAACTCCAGCTGCTTTTTCAACCAACACAGAAAAATAGGTCAATCCCAAGGGTTTAGTTCCTCACAAATGGGTCCTCCAGCCTCCATTCATGATACTGGCGACTACACTGAAGTCGGCAGTGGCTGCAGTGGATGTGAACAAAGTGACTAAATCAGCAATGGCTGGCAAGAAGTCCATCAGCTCTGGCCAGGCCACAGCCACCGGTGGGCTCCTTCAAAGTGGCCCTTGTGCTCAATCATCCAAATCTATGAGATAGCAGGAAAAGAGAAAACAAGCACGACACAGATGGGAAGGGTCCGACAGGAAACTTAGTGTCCCTGCTGCATGAGGTGACTCCCAGTGGACCTGCGCTTTCTGGTCCAGTCCCCGCTCGCACAGCAGCAGCTAATCCTTCACTTTAAGTCCTCCTTTGCTCCCTTCCAGTGCCTTATCAAGTCTGCACGCTTGTCTGTTGCAAAGCTGGTACTGGTTTTGCAAAAGCAGCTCCAGGCAATGATGAGACAAAAGGTGTCTTTCTCACAGCGTTGTCATCAAATTTAAAAGAGCAGCAACGGTGGATCTGTCCTTGATCACAGTGGCCAAGATGAAATCACACTACTGTATCTTCCTTAGCTGCTGAAATAATTTAAAGAGATTAATGGTGCATACATATTGTAATCGGGCAATTGAAACTAACATGCTTGCATGATGTGCAGGCACTAGGAACACAGTGGTGAGAAAATGAGTGACAACATACCTAAACAAAAGGGAAACAATCAGGAAGCAGATGGTGGGGGAGTGTACTTCCTCTAAGCTCAAACGGATGTTCCTGGTTCACCACTGTGTGCAATCCAACCAAGACTAATCAGCTCACTTCTCAGGGCTGCAACTATTAGAACATGATCAGAGAAGAGTGGCATTAGCTCAGACACTCTAATAGCAGGTCTCAAACAACCAAAGGCAGACTATTTTGTAATACATAGGCAGAATAATAATGAAGTACAAAGGTACATTATACAATAAGTAGTATTTACTCAGTTTGAGCAATGTGCCAAATCGCTTGTGTAAACAACGACAACTGCCCAAACACGTCTATTTTATTGACAAACGGCTGTACCTCTGTTAAGCTTTAACTTTGCTGACTTTCAGACGGGGCAGCGAGTTTGACAGCGGAACTTCGATGTTGTAAAATAAAAAAATAAATGAATTGGGAAAAACCCCGCAATCGCCAAATGTCACTGGTGAATCAATGAAGGTATCATCTCTCAAGTAGCAACATCAGTGTGCCATTAATGCGAAACTCGCCGATATATTGCATTGTAACAAGCTAGCGCTAGTGTCAATGTATATAAATCCGAAATGACCTAGTCCGCTGATTTAAGAGCTTGTACGAAATTTCAAATGCTTTCCATAGTTTTCATTATGAGCAGAACAATTAAGTCGTACGCATATCAAGCGTGCTTGCCACGGCAAGTGTGGGCTTGGGGCATTCAAACAATAACCTGACGCGAGTGAAAACAGCCCGGGCAAAGATGTTCGATTTGGTCAAACACCGGGCAGAATTTTTTGTGGAACCCTTTTAAATAAAATTAAGAATTCTGACGTTACCTGTCAATGTGGCGAGTGGACCTTCGGCGAGGAGCCCCCTTATGCGCGCGTGTGTGCACCGTATATGTGTGTGCCTCCAGCTACACGTCACGTCAGGCTGACAGCTAACCGACTATAGCAGCCAACTAGCGTAAGCAGCTAACAACTAGCTAGCGTCGTCGAGCTGCTGCAAAAAGCTTGTGAGAGGAGAGCGCGATAATAATAATAATAATAATACATTTTATTTATAAGCGCCTTTCAAGACACCCATGGACACTTTACAATAACAAAAAACACAAAACAATACGGGTTGAGCAGCAGCAGCCAAAACGTGCCAGCGTTCACTCAACCCGGAAGTCAGAAAGAAACCACAAGGGAGGGAACCCTCAATTTGAGGATAATTTGAGTTAGGCATATAGATGGATGACGATGGGCCAGTGAATGACTGGATGGGTGGATGGATGGATGAATAGGCCAACAGAGGCCGATGGGGATGTCAAATATAATAATAATAATAACAGTAAAAATAATACACTCAATATGTAGAGTATATGAAACTGTAAAACTTCTCAGAGTATTATTTGGGAGTGTCGGTTTAGACGGTTTTCAAAAACCGTTTCACCACTTATAGTTATGCCTGACACCAAGTCGAAAATAACAACTGGTCCAGATACGAGAACAGCATCATGCAAAAGGGGAGATTTACAAACCTGGAAAGCTCCAGACCTGCGGAGATAAGCCATGGCTTCCAAGACTGTTTTCCGCACAGTCTAAGGCTGAGTACTGCAGTCAAAAAGGACGCATCAAGGACAACCGCATAATTAAAGCTTCAATGGGAACAATGACATTTTTTTCAAAATGGTAACTTTTAATTCTACAAAAAATGTTTTTAATCGTTTCATTTATGTGACAATGGCTTATTCGTAATGTTCATAAACCTTAAATCAGGGGTGTCAAACTCTGCATGTTTTCCAAATCTCCCTGCTGCAACACACCCGACCCAAATGAACAGGTTCAGTGTCAGGCTTCCGCAGAGCTTGCTGATGATCTGATCATTTGAATCAGGTTTGTTGCAACAGGGAGACCCGGAAAACATGCAGGACAGCGGCCTTCCAGGACCTACAGCGGCCTTCCAGGACCTACAGCGGCCTTCCAGGACCTACAGCGGCCTTCCAGGACCTACAGCGGCCTTCCAGGACCTGAGTTTAGGGGTGTTCACATGGCAAAGTTCGACTGCTTCAGCTGCTTGCTTGCTGTCAGCAAACAACCCATTTCTTCCTGTTGACTTTGGTCGAGTCATCACTAAACTATTGTCTACTCATAAAAGGTAGGTTTAATCAATAAAATACACCTCTCGAGTCTCCTTGTCTTTTTTTAGTGATGCGTTTTGAAACAGACTTTAAAAATAGAAAAACGAATGGTTATTTGATTTTCGTTGTAAAATGGGAACGCCATCGTTGAAATAATGCTTGATTTTCCTCTCAGGGTAAGTAAAGGGATTTGAATTTTTATTAGAATTTCTAAAAACGAAATGTGAACAAGAGATCTATCCCGATTATGGCATGTACATGTATTAGTTTTGGCAAAACAAGGCTTGTTCACCAAATGTATGAGCTCTAATTGTATGAAATTGCACCAATTATTATTGGACGTACAATACAACGTTGGAGTTTCGTGTGCATTCGAGCACGGTTGGCAAATGATTTTGCCCACATTCCTGGTTGACATTCAGGGGGAGATTTTCTGTGTCCAGTCCGCGTGATCCCCACGCAGTGGAAGCAGTGCCGCCGCATTCGTGGTGGCCAGCTAGCGAAGCGTAAAAGATGGTTGGCCAAATTTACTTCACACTTGACCTTTAAAATCCCTCACAAACAGGATGTGATCATTTAGCAGCATGATTTCAGCAAGATTTTAAAAGTGGCCCTGGCCTTCCTGTGTGGAATTTACATGTTCTTCCCATGCTGTGTGAGTTTTCTTCTGGTACAGTACTCCAGTTTCCTCCCGCATTCCAAAAACATGAATGAGATACTAGGTTAAATGAACACTCCAAATTGCCCCTAGCATGGATTGTCACTAGCGTTGCCCCTACTCCCTTTCCAGCCCCCATTACTTTTTCACATAGGGACAGGTAGTTTGGGATTTTTTATGCCTTCATAAAATAAATTCTCTTTTAGAAACTGCATTTCATATTTCCTTGAGTAGTCTCTATGTGATATTAAATTGGTTTGATGAACTGAAACCTTTATATATGAGAAATATGCAAAGAACACAGAAATCAGGATGAGGCAAATACTTTTTCACAGCACTGTAGGTCTTAAATTTTAACAGATATAAACTATTTGGGTAGAATCTGTGTATCATTTTATTAGATATCTCTCTGTTTGTAATAAAAATGTGGTGTGGCAAGAGCGAAACCGTCCAATTTCTACTGCCTACGTATGAGGACCAGGATGATATTGCAGAAAGTGTGAATACAATGTCTTGCTGAAAAAGAAATTGTTCGTTCGTGACATCTGTTGACTATTTTAGTTTGAATATACACCTTATGCTGAGTGTTTGTTCTATTTGGGCCAGTACTTGATACCAAAAAGACTTGCTTACCGCCTGGTTACTATACTGAACCTAACCTGCTTCTGTTTTTGCACTGCAGTAGGCTGCTATTTCTCAATTTAATTTTGCCACATGAAGCAAATTAAAACGTTTTCATGGTTCTTCACATTTTTGCATTTAACTTAATGCATAAGCAACATATCTACATTTTTTACAGATTTACGAGTCATTCCAAGTATGCACTGCGCGCATGAGGGATGGGGGGGGCGCGGTAGACGCGCTTCAGACAGACCAATCGCGCTCTTCTTTGCATCTGCAAAGACATGAAGCGTAACATTGTGTATATTTCACTTGAATTTAATCTCATGATGATGATAGTAAAACTTATGACACTCAGACGTTGCATATTTGACACGCCTAAATGACGTGACGTCATATTTAGAAGACGTCTCCATCAAATGACGACAGCGAGGAGTGGCGTCTCATTGCCCCAAAACATTTGTAACTGCTCCTGCCATATCAATGTCCGATCTCCTTGATAAAATGTTTCGTGGGAGGTGCTAGCATGAAAAGAGAGGAGCGAGTTCGTAGGAATGTGGAATTACAATAATGAGATGCGCCCAATGTAGAGCTAACCAAAATATTTGACACCAATGTACGCTCGGGCTTTCCTTATACGGACTGTACCGGAAAAAAAGGAGGCGTGACCGGTAACTCAACGTCATCATTTCTGCACCACACAGCCGGAAGTGTAGATCTTTGTCGATATACTCTAGTAGAAGTTCGCCGTGTGTGCCAGTACTTTTTATGAGTAGCGTTAAATTAATTACCACAATACCCAACGCGGACCTGTGAGGAACAACTTAAATGATGAGCGAGACAGAAAATGAGAAGGTAACAATGAAACACTTAATCGCAGACGCATGGGTTCGATTTGCACTTGTGGTAGTGAGCGCTCGTGTTGTATTCTTTGGGAGCATTCGTTCTTTCATTCCTTTTAGGGTCCTGCAGCCCTGAGGGAAGAGGGGAACAATCTTTTCAAGGCTGGGGACCTGCGGGGTGCGTTGTGTTGCTACACCAGAGCACTGAAGCTGAGTGACAACAGACAAGAGAGCGCTGTGCTTTATCGCAACCGTTCGGCGTGCTACTTGAAACTGGAGGAATATAACAAGGCCGAGACGGATGCCTCCAAGTGTAATGTATTCCTTCTTCTTAATGGTTTATTTTAGAGAGATCTATATCTGACTAGACTTTTATGGAAATGCATTGGTAAAGTGTAAATTACAAGCTATTTTCGTTAATGATGTACAGTACTACACTCCTTGATACAGACTCACTGGGCACCTCATTAGGTAATTTTTTTAAAAGTGGGATCACCATTAGTTTTCACCACGGTGAAGGGTATGCTTCCCGGGGTCCATCACAGAAATTACAGACAAATACAACACAAAACAGTTGTGCAAAATCAAAACGAGTGCAATCCTTCACCTAAACATTCCCAAACAAATAAAAAAAGAGTAAACATAAACTGAGCCTGCTACTTATTATTATTTAATTATTTAAATCAAGGCCCTTGAAAATAGATAAACATTTTATCACCTAATCCATTTGTATACGCGGTTATACAACATAGACCATAATTTCATTTTCCAGTTGCTTTTTTTGTTTTTTTTAAAGATTGATGTTTTAACCATAACAAGTTAGGTCGGAGGGCGGCCCGGTAGTCCAGTGGTTAGCACGTCGACTTCACAGTGCAGAGGTACCGGGTTCGATTCCAGCTCCGGCCTCCCTGTGTGGAGTTTGCATGTTCTCCCCGGGCCTGCGTGGGTTTTCTCCGGGTACTCCGGTTTCCTCCCACATTCCAAAAACATGCATGGCAGGCTGATTGAACTCTCTAGCATTGTCCCTAGGTGTGAATGTGAGCGTGGATGGTTGTTTGTCTCTGTGTGCCCTGCGATTGGCTGGCAACCGATTCAGGGTGTCCCCCGCCTACTGCCCGAAGACAGCTGGGATAGGCTCCAGCATCCCCCGCGACCCTAGTGAGGATTAAGCGGTTCGGAAAATGGATGGATGGAAGTTAGGTCGGTACAACATGGTTCCAGTATGAAACTGATTTGTGCATTAATGTTCTTTTCACTATTCGCTGTGGGAATAGGGAGGGCGAAACGATCACCGAGATCAGTGGTGCCCAATTCTGGGCCTTAAAAGCCCCTATCCAGCCTGTTTTCCATGTTTCCCTTCTCCAATACACCTGATTGAAATGATCAGCTCAACAGCAAGCTTTGCAGAAGCCTGATAACAATCCTGATCCTTTGAATCAAGTGTGTTCGAGGAGGGCAAATATGTAAAACAGACTTGGGCCCCCCTGTCCTAGAGCCTTGAACCAGCAGAGGGTCAGGCGAGTCGCTCTGTTTTTAGTGATTTGGAATTTTGCATGTTCTTGTGTTGCCTAGTTGACCAGATGAGACAAGACTAAAGATTTAATGAATAATCGGACTTAATTTTGGAGAGGTTTCTACTCATTTTCAACACAATATCATTAATGTGAAAATGGACAGCACGGCAGGCGAGGCAAGTGAACAGAACTCCATAGCACTTTGCTTCGCATCATCCCTTCTTCACTAAGATGGGGCAAAGAAATAATATTTTATTATTTTGTTTGTTTTTCAGCTCTCGATACTGATCCAAGTGATGTGAAAGCCAGGTTTCGCAGGGCTCAGGCTTACCAGAAACTTGGACGTCTTGATCAGGCCTTTGTGGATGCGCAGAGGTGTGCCCAGCTTGAGCCCAAAAACAAAGCATTCCAAGATCTCCTCAGACAGCTGGGGGCACAGATCCAGCAGAAGGTGATTTCATTCCCTTGTGAGAATTGGATGATCTTCCAAAAAAAGACAGTGCTCATCAGCCTCTTGTTTTCTTCCTTTAATCTTTGTAGTCGCTCCAGTTAAACTCCACAGATGCACGTGTGCAACAGATGTTCTCGCTCCTTGTAGATGCATCTGTGAAAGATTCTGACAGACAAAAGGTAGGTTTGCCTTCCCAGGCAAGAAGCTACAAAAAATGTTTCTTCCAGTAGTCTTGCGTTCTGTCCACAATGTGGTCATCTGTCTGATTTCAGGCTGCCCAGAATCTAGTGGTGTTATCTCGAGAAGACGCAGGAGCTGAGCAGATCTTCCGTAATGACGGCGTGAGGCTGATTGACCAACTTCTTCATTCAAAGCAAGAGGATGTTGTCCTTTCTGCTCTGAGGACTCTGGTTGGCTTGTGTACAGAACATCAGTCCAGAGTAAATTAATCTCTTTCCCATGCATTTTATTTTTTTTAGTACTGATTGTCTTCATTAGAGCTGGAGGCTACCATAGTAGACTTAAATGTGAGAGCTGAGATAAACCCGGTCACCAGAGGGTGGTCTTGCCAAGCTTGTCTGTGAAATGCAAGTTTGTAAACCACTGCAGTGACGGGACAGATCCCTGTAGATGGCAGAGTTGAATCGCTTTGCATTTATAATCGGCGCAGCTTTTGAGGTGAGGATAAAAATTAGGGGGTGAATCTCAGCTCGTCATGTTGACTAAGAGGGACAGAAATGCCAAAACATAGGAAGGTTTGGGCACCTGACACTCAAAAGTATGTACGTGTATGGTCTAAATAGAGTACGTGGCTTGAAAGTTTGTTGAAAGTGTGTTGCAGTCGTGAGTAAAGATGACACAGTTTATGGAGTAATGGCGAATGCCGTGACAAAAAAAGCAATACTCGAACCATGCAGTGAGTCAGCGTTTCATAATTATATATCTGTAAATAAGTATTCTCTGGATCTTGAAATATCAGTGAAAATGCTCTAAGACAGCTGGAAATATGGGGAACTGTGCTTTTAAAACGTGTGTCGATAAATGAGTGAATTCATCAACCTTGCTTGGGGAATGTGGGTGGAAGCCAGAGTACCGGCACCTACAGAAAATCAATTCAAGCACAGGAAGAACATTTAAAATTCACTCATGGACGGCTTGAGCTGAGATTTAAACCCACAACCTTGACTCAGAGATGGAAGTTATATTGATAGTTCATTTATATTTTCAACTGCATAAGGAAGTCAAGGAAAACCCGCAGTGCATTATTGTTGTCTATGACTATGTATTTGTAATTGATCGACTTGACCTATTCATCCGCAATACTCAAAGAAAGTACCCATCTAGCCTATCGCACAGGATTTTGCGTTTCTGTTCTTAATGCTGGCATGTATGGTTTTATTCCTAGACGATGGCAATAGTCAACGAGCTGGGCATGGAGCAACTGTGTGCAGTAATGGGGTCGGGAGGCTCGGCCGTTTCCCTGGCCACTTGCCACCTGCTGCAGGTGATGTTTGAGGCTCTCACAGAGGGCATGAAGAGGGAGATTCGGGGAAAGGAAGAAGCCATACTTCCTGGTAAGTCTGGACTCGGTCATCTTCATGTTTTGTTACATTAAATACTTGTTTCTCTAGGCTCTGGGAATTTGACTTAAAATGTCAAGGGAAATTTTGAACACAGACATGAATCCACCAAATGGTTATTAATATAAACAATACCCGTATAGTATTTTAAACTTTTTATGATGATTAAAGTTGAACCTTAGAACAGCGCAGTTGTAGTTCTAAACTTCAAATGGGGCAAACAGACCCTGGACATAGGGCTGAACCTTTTTTTAGGAAAAGATTGAATTGTAATTTTTCTGACGGATATCGCGATTTAGATTCAATTCACGATTTTCAAATCCAGCTTCAGTGCAGTATTCAGTATGGCCAGTAACATTTACAATCAAAACCGAAAATGTCATCACAGCATCGAAACCTTAAAAGCTATGTATGACTCAAATAATGCAAGGACACTGCGTGAATGAGGCAATCCTTTTTCAAGGTTTTTAAGATGGTTCAATAAAGCAAGACCAACCGATTGATCATATGAAATTATGTGTAATAGTGTATGTAGAAATATTTACATATTTTCTTTGTACATCAATATTTTGTATTAAGTTAAAGTGTCAGACATTTAACTGCTTGAAACGGAGACTGCGATATTTAATTTGTGGTATCAATTGAATCCTTTCACAGTAATGGTGAGTAGAAGTGTAAAAATCTGAATGGAAGTACTTCTCAATAGGTTATTCAAATGTGAAAGGTAAAAATGTCATTTTAAAAGGGTCAGAAATTGTCCTATTTATTCAAATTTTGCATTTTCATGTAAGTGTATGCTTTCCATTAAATGAAATCAATTTAACAGATTAAAACATACTGAAATCTTGATAAAAAAAGAAGAGTAATTTTGAGACTGATTAATGTGGAGATCTCAAATCTCACTTCAGTGCTCTGTGGTGCAAATAACATTTCTGTTGTTATCAGTATTTAATATAATTTGAGCTCTCGTCGTGGCTAATGTCAACTGTAAGCGGTTCATTTCCGGCTTACAATCATCCACTTATCATGTAGCTGTTGTCTGATCAATTGTAATATTAATTTGCTGTTCCTAGCTGGTTTTCTCTACACCCGAACGCAGTTCTAGCCAGACCTCTGTGGAAAATGTCCACCTAAGCACTGCTCTTTCGCACCATGTAGGTCATAAGGGGCGTTCACACAGCAACTTTTACTCCGGTGCAGCACCGAGGCTGACCCCGTAGAGCGTTCACACGTACAAAGTTAAACCGGTGTCGCCCCTGAAAACGGCTTCCACCGGAGCAAATTTAACCCTGCTCCAGGAAGTAGTTTAAAAATTTTCTCCGGAGTAAATGCTCGTTTGCGGGCCAGCACCGATATAAATTGGACGTGTGAACGCTACAGGAGTAGACTCGCTATTACGCGTGAGAAGAGTTGATTACATACGGGTATTGAATGCGTTGCTTTCGTGTTCTGTTATTCCTTCCGTCAACTTTCCTTTCTCTCTCTCTCATCCTTTTACGGTGTCTGATAGATCACGGCGTTGATTTGTCTGGAGAAGTATAAACCATGGTTTTTTCGATATGTCACATATTGCACGGCCGCAGAAACTGCCGTGTGAACGCAAGTGGGGCTGCACTGGGGTTAACACGCTTCTCTTTAGGAAGCAGCTTTTTACATGTGAACGCTCCACAAAATTTACACCGGTGTAAGATATATCGTAACAAAATACGGCGGTGCAGCACCGATGCAAATGTGTGCCGTGTGAACACCCCTATCGACACTGGTGCGGAGCAAGTTATCTTAGTACCTAATGTTCGCGAGCAGCTGGGAAAGCAGCGAGAATGGGCAGCAGTGTGATGTGGACGCAACACTTTTTTAACCAGCCTAGCGCAAACTGGTTATTGTGACCTGTCCTGTTGATTTGTGAGCTTGGGGGAAATAAGAGTGCTTAAAAAAAAAACGCACACGGCTTTGATGATCCTGAGATCACGATTCCGATAAAAAATGATAAATCGTTCAGACCTGCCTGGACAGATTGTGGAGTGTTACTGTACGTTCAGTGTGTTTTGGCTGTATTCGTTCTAAAACAGAACCATCCAAGGAGCTTCGTTCAATGTTGCGTCACCTCTTGGAGATGTTGCCAGCATCAAATGTGTCAGGACCTGGCAGAGACAACGCCATCAACCTCCTTGTCAAGCAAGTGCCCCGCAAGTCCTTAAAGAACCCAGACAACTCCCTGACACTATGGGTGATTGACCAGGGTATGTTAGTACTTAAGAGAATTGTATTTCTTCAAAGGTACAGTATGTAGAATTTACTCCCATCTAGTGGTCAACTAACAGAATATAATGACCTAAACTCTTAGGCACGTTCATTTTGAAGCCCGTGCACGACGTGTGCTTCCATCACCAATTTCTTCAGCCGAGGTGCAAGCACAATGTCATCCGAAACGACTTATAGTACAGTATTCCCTCAAGTGACAGAGTAAGTGCATAGCATTAATTCGACATGCTGCAGTCATCATGTTCAGGAACTATATTCGTTTATCTCCTATGGGTATCCATAGGAGGAAAATGGCAGCGAAACATGGCAGACTCCGCTAGGGGAGGCACTCCCTCTGTAGTATAATTCGCGATTACTTCACCTACAATGACAAAAAAAATGTATGATGATGTGACACAAGTTTTTTTTGTCGATAGTTGAAATTAATAGTGGGTTTTTGAAATACAGTACGAAGATTGAAAAATCAACACTTTTTACATACTGTCCCTTTAAAGACGTCAAAACAGGCAATTTCAGAGATGTACTTCCTGTTTTGTAGCGATATGTCTTTGTTGAGATCCATGAAATTCCCTCTTACAGGGTTGAAACAGATTTTAGAGGTGGCTGCATCAGTGCCTGAGCTTTCAGAAGGGCCAACACTTACAGAGAACACCCACATGAGCTGCTCAGTCTTGCTTAACAAGCTTTATGATGATCTTCAAAGTGACAAGGAGAGGGAGAACTTCAACAAACTGTGTGAAGACTACATTCGGTGAGTTGGCAAGCCAGGTTTTGTGTGACACAGGAACAGAGAAAGTTGCTCTGCACATCTAAATTGGAACTTCCTTCAGATATCGCTGTTTACATTTGGTTTAGACTACACTTTACCCAAACGGGCCTTGAAGCCAAGCTGCGAGCCATCCAGACCGTATCTGTGCTCCTCCAAGGACCGAGCGATGTTGGCAACCGAACCCTGGAGATGTCAGGAATGATGGATGCCGTTATATCCTTGTGTGCCTCTGAAGATGTAATTCACCAGCAGGTTGCAGTGGAGGCTCTTATTCATGCAGCAGGTAAAGCAAAGAGGGCTTCCTTCATCACAGCCAATGGTGTAGCACTTCTCAAGGACCTCTACAAGAAAAGTGAGAATGACAGGATACGCGTGAGAGCCCTTGTGGTAAGAAAGCTGTTGTGGATGTGAACATTTCCAAATGCAGAACTCAAATAACAATGGTCTCTGCTGGTTATTCAGGGGTTGTGCAAGCTTGGATCAGCAGGAGGGACTGATTTCAGCATGAAGCAGTTTGCAGAGGGATCCACACTAAAGCTATCCAAACAATGCAGGAAGTAGGGATAACTGTTAATGTTTCCAACTGAATATTGTTTAGGACTAAAGTGTTGGTGAAAAAAAAAACCCAGCTCAGCCATTGTATGATGGATACTTTCCTCGTTAGGTGGCTTTGTAATGAGTCTCTGCCCCCTACGTCCCGTCGGTGGTCTGTGGAAGGTATTGCCTATCTCACCTTTGATGCTGATGTGAAAGAAGACTTGGTTGAAGACAGTAATGCTCTTCGGGCCATGTTTGACCTTGCAAAGGTTTGATTTGAAAAGTATTTTTACCATGTGAATGTATTTAGTGTTTTATTTTTATTTTTTATAGTATGTGCAACTACCACCAATGTACTACACATGCCAATCTTGGAATAACGTGATTATTATTGCCTTTATTTTTCTGGCAGTCTGAGGACAAAACAGTGCTCTTTGCTGTAGGTTCCACTCTGGTGAATTGTACCAACAGCTATGAGGTGGAAAAACCCGACCCTCAAATGGTTGAACTGGCCAAGTATGCAAAGCAGCATGTGCCGGAGGAGCACCCCAAGGTAACGTGTCAGTAACCTTTTCAAAGTGGTTCTTCCCTTCTGTTCCTTAAATATCTGTTAGGGCCAACACTGTAACAGAATTAAAATACAGTGTTTTATTCTGTAAAACAAGATACTGTATGGTCTATCAGGATGCAGCTTCCTATGTAGAGAAGAGGCTAATAAAGTTGCTGGAGGCTGGTGTGGTTTCTGCATTGGTGTGTATGGTCAAACACGAGAGTCCGGCTCTCACAGATGCTTGTAGAGAATGTATCGCCAGGTAGGAAAACTTTTTTTCCCTCTCTTGATGCCACCCTCCTGTATAATTAATCAGTCTCTTTTACATCTTTCACCACAGGGTGTTCTTGGCTTTAGTGGAACGACAAGAAGACAGAGGCACAGTAGTGGCACAGGGTGGGGGAAAGGTACATTACACAGATATGCTGAGTTGAGCCCATACCAGAGTGACACCCTCTGGTATGGGCTAATGTATGTTTCTCTTCCACCATAGGCTCTCATCCCACTGGCATCTGATAACACTGATGTAGGAAAAGTCAAAGCAGCACAAGCACTTTCCAAAATTACGATAACATCCAATCCAGAGATTGCCTTCCCTGGAGAAAGGGTAAATAAAATAAAATACACAAATGTACTTCTGCTTTTAAAACTATATTTTCGGTCTTTAACACATTCTGTGTTGTTATTTCAGATTTATGAGGTTGTGCGCCCCCTTGTCAGTCTCTTAAATCTTCATTGCACCCTGCTACAGAACTTCGAGGCACTTATGGCTCTGACCAACCTGGCTGGAATCAGTGAGAGACTCAGGTTGGCCGCAAGGAGGAAGTCTCTCCTAAAAAAGTGACATGAATGTTTTAAATGGAGTCTCCAGCAGACAGTTTTCCAGCTGCTGTTTTTTACGAGCTCACCTAAGGGTCAAATAATATGGACATACAATACAATACAATACATGCTGATTTATATAGCGCTTTCACAACAGCGGCAGCTGTAACAAAGCGCTTAACAAAACAGTTAATATAAAGTAAAATAATAAACACAACACATAACATAAAACACGGACAGTCATGCAGTTCTAACCACTTTTCCATCACACGCTTTGTTGTTTGAAGCAGTTTGAGATGAAAGAGGAGAGAATCAAAGTGTCCTTTAACCAGTGGATCAGAGACGTCATGCTCAAAATGTGCACACGTCGGCTACAAGCTAAGTTTCAAAGTCAACAAGAAGCTGTAGCGTCCATTGACGAAAAAAGAGATTGGTTCACTTCTCCTGTCCCATGGAAATCCATTTCAATTCCAAGCGGCGACTCACGGTTCCAAATACGCATCGGCGCTCTGCGCCAACGCTCCTCTCTCCACATCCTCAACTTCAGCAGCCATCCATCCAGCCGCACCAACGCCGACTGTCCAACAGCGCCGACATAGCCACTGAACAAAACGGGGTTGTGAAAAATGCTGCCCATTACAGGCGCAAAAAACACAAGCGCCCCAGGTCTGTCCAGCACCGACAGTCAATGGCGCCGACATTCCTCCCAATCAAAATCTGTGCTGGTACAGGCGTGCTGCCGAGAAGGCGCAACCACCAAGCACAGATACTTCTCCTTTGACGAATGTCGTGGCCAAAAAGCGCTGAAAACAGTCCATATCAGGTCCACACGATGAAACAACAAACGTGACAAAACAAAAGACAAAAACTGCAAAAAAGAACAAAAAAGCAAGGCTCTTGAAGAGCACTTGCCGAAGGCTGCCTACTCGGGCGCCATCTTGGAAAAAAGGCATGTATATTTTACCACAGTAATCTCACCAATGTTACATCAAAAAATGCCACTAAAGGGAGCTCTGCTGTGTAGAGTTCAAATGCATGTTAAGAACAGGCATAAATAAAATGTTTAGAGGCCTGTTTGGAATAATTTAGTTTTCTCTTGATTTTTTGTATATCCCAACTCTTTTTGTAGTCGTAACTATTTTTAATGTAGAGGGTTCAGTCAAATATAGATTAATGTGGTGTGTTCATGCTGCTGTTCATGACATACTTTGTTTTACAGACAAAAGATAATAAAAGAGAAGGCTCTGCCAAAAATTGAAGGCTACATGTTTGAGGAGCACGACCTGGTCCGAGCAGCTGCCACAGAGTGCATGTGTAACCTCATCCTGAGCACAGAGGTTTGACATACACTCCATGATTCAGAGTCTTGTGTTGAAAAGTGGAACTGAAATAACGGTGTGTTTGTGCCTGATGTGTATGCTCAGGTGCAGGAGCTGTACCTTGCCACTGGCAATGATCGCCTGAAGTTGCTTGTCCTCTATTGTGGCGAGGAGGACGAAAGGCTGAGAAGAGCAGCTTCAGGAACACTGGCCATGCTGACGGCTGAGCAGCCTGAGCTTTGTGCTCGTATCATCACAACAGTAAGCAAAGCTCCATAACCCTCACCACCACTGTCACTATACACTCAATACTGCTACTCACACGACTCCTCGTTTTCAGAGCACACACTGGCTGGAGATCCTGCAGGCACTGCTTCTCAGTGAAATATCTGACTTGCGCCACCGCGGAGCGGTCATCATTTGTAATATGATGCGAGCCGAGAAGAGTCTGGCAGAGATACTTATTGAGAGTGAAGTCCTGGAGATTCTGTCTGTCTTGACAAAGGGAGGAGATGGCACACTCGAACCAGCCTCAAAGGTAGCTCAGAATTGCCTGGACAAGGCAATGGAGTACGGCATCATCATGAGTAGAGAGGGAAAGGAAAGGCCGGAAGGAACAAAAGTCTGAATCACCTCCACTCTGTGAATCTGCATTCTATCATAGCAATATCCAGTACCCGATACACCTCAGCCATTTCAATTTTGCTGGTCATCAGTTTTGTCAGAATTTCATGTGCATAAGATCAGGCACTTTATAGATGTCGTAAAGGAGGTGACAACGAATGTTTGATGAATTTTTAAGAGATTATATTAAATCTACTGTATTTATCACACAATTATGTACATGTAATGCATACCAATGCACAAAAAACAATCCACTTTTAAAACGTATTTTATTTGAAAATTGTACACATCATTTGAAACTGCGTGTTTTACATTTTTGTTCAAAAATATTTTGTGTGCCGCTATTTACATTCCTCTGCGTTTACACAATAAAATGAGCCACGATTACCTTTGACTTTTGGAGAGTGCGCATGCGCATGACTTACAGCATAGTTGTGGAAAGCGACACAGTGCCGCGCCGTTGTACTGGCACAGTAACCTAAAAGCAGTTCTCATGCGCTGGTTCGGGTTCGGCTTTAACGCCTTTGGACAGATATATGTAGGTGGACGAGTTAACGACGACGACACCGCCAACGAAGTTAAAGTTATAACGCCAATAGAGTTGACGTGTCATGTTGACGGAAGCCGCCGTACGAAAATAAGTGGGCTCCGAGCGAGTTGGAGTCGAAGAGCAACCCTTCACTCGAATGGTGAGAGAGACGAAATATGTCACTTGGTTACAAACGCGGACGTTTATGGAATATATCGTAATCGCTGGACCTCGCTATGTTGTCAGGTACCCGCTGCCTGTCAGGTTTCAACGCGGCGAGTGGAATTTGTGTGACAGGGTTCACCGACGTCGTTGTCGGAGAATCTTTCTTAATCCTCGCTTTTCCAGACCGAATTGAGTCATGGGACTTGGACAACGACAGGAAGACCCCAGTATGGAGCATGGAAGTCAAAACTCCATCCGATGGAACTGGTAATAGTTCTTCCTCGAGTCTGTCTAGTTTAAAAGGAAGTCGCATTTCGCCATAGCGCCATCCTCTGAGTCGCTTTGGGTGTTTGTCCCAACATTGCAAAACCTTAACTCAAACCCCACTTTGCGGGTTTCCAGGTACGCCTCCGAATCTGCCATTAATCTCTGATGGTTACATTGCCCTAAAACCACCCTTCTACCGGCCATTATCGCCGCACCTGAAAGCCACCAGGCTGGCACTGGGTGCAGAGCACAGCGTTCTCCTCAGTGCCTCTGGAACTGTGTACGCCTGGGGACTGGGCAGGTATCACTCACACACTTTTGGTTATCTAAAAAGTCTTTGTAAGCCTCTGTTGAGCCAAGGTACATATTTTACATTACCAAAAATCTCAGGCATGCCAGTGGATACACAATAACTATACATTGCTAACAAATATAATTCATGTGTAGTTAAGATCAAATTTCACACGAATCAAGGAAAATCGGATAATTCCCACAGCACACTGGTTTGCAATTACTGATCTACACCAGTGATTCCCATTGACACTTAATTTGTCCAAATAGTACAATTTTTCTTTGTCCAACCCGCAATACCAGCAATTTATCGGGACTGGCAATACAATTAAATGCTCTTTCACTCGGGAGCACAGTACACAATTAACCTGTTCATCCAACATCTCATGTAAAATGTATACCTCGGCCCAATAAAAGGTGGTAATGCCAGATTCACAGATTACAGTATTTATTTTTTTACTACTGAAACAGTCACGGTCAGTTAGGACATGGTGGCCTCTTGTATGAAGAGCAGCCCAGGGTCGTGGAGGCCCTCTGGGGTATGACCATGAGCTGCGTGGCTGCAGGAGGCTGGCACACTGTGTGCGTTAGTGGTAAGAATAGCTCATAATTATGTTAGTGGAATCAGGTATGTGCATACTGTAAATGGTACTATCCAAATGTATTAACAGATGCGGGTGACATGTATGTGTGGGGTTGGAATGAGAGTGGCCAGCTTGGACTTCCCTCACACGTTGCAAGGAAGACAGAGCATCATCCAACTAGTCAAGAAATAGCAGGTTGGCCAACTACGTTACCAGAATATTTAAACAATTTTATTTTCGTGCTTGCTATCCCTCAGCTACATATAACATGTCGTAAAAGCCCCCCCCCCCCCCTCCCCTCAACAAAAAGATTTTCATGAGCACCGAAAAACTTTTTTCGGTGAATGTACAGTATATATAAAAACTAGATAAGTTTTTTACTTCTTCCTACTCCCTTGAACATAACTGTGTTGAATGAAGATTGATTTCTTTCTTTTTACTTTTTTTATCTACCTTATTTTCTGTCAAATTATTACTGTATATATGTTTTATGTTCAATAAACAAACAAACAAATATGACCGGTGAATGTACAGTATATGACATGTGGATAGCAGGTAGTACTGTTCAAAAGAAGCCAAACGAACACTAACTTAAAATACCGGGACTTATTTTCATTCATTACAAAGAGCATGAGGGTGTTCATCTGTGCCTTACCTTGTAGTCTATTGCTGAAATCACATTTTCGATTCTTGATACTTGACTGTAACATGAACAATAAACATCATTTATCGATCAAAGGATGTCTATATCGCAATGTCTGCGGTTTGCTGGGAATCATTGAAAATAGCTGGATTTATATATAATTTTTGGGGGCCGGGGGGTATGTATGCACTCACATATTTCCAAATGGAGCTAAGTTTAACATTGATGGATTCGTCAACTGTTATGTTACAGACTTGTCTTCATATAAAGAGACACCCAAGGGAGAGAAGGACAAAGAAGTGTTTATATCGATCCAGGCATTCCCAGCACTGCTGGACGTCACTCCATCATGTGACATTAAGATAGTTGGCTGCGGTTCCCGACACACAGCTGCAGTGACATGTAAGTAATCTCATTCCATATGTCTGCATAAAGTTGTCTTTGGAAAGAGGGTATTTACAATCGGCCGTCCACAATTTGTTTCAACCAGTGATAAGCAAGCCATTTGATTTAAAAATCTGTTGTACACGGTTCTTATTTAGCTTGCACATTTTTAAATAATTCAAATCGAAGAAAACACTCAAATTAGAAGCTTCATGTAGTGCAAACTAGGCTAAGAGCATGCATAGATTTCTTTAAAATTGTCACCAGCAACATTCTATGGGACTTCACAACAATTTGGAGGACAAATTAAAAAGACTAACCAATCAAACTTACACCTGACGAGAACAGTGGTTCATATTTGGACTTCTGTTTTCAATGTGATCTTTCTCATTTTAGCTGCAGGTGACCTCTACACATGGGGATGGGGTAAGTTTGAGTGCAAGACTTAATATTCCCAGCAAGAGTATTTCCCAGCATTAACGCTTTCACTCACTAAAGTGGGGGCAACTTCTTTGTTTTTCACCTCAGGTCAATATGGTCAGCTTGGATACGAGACACCCTATTCAGATGAGCCGCGCTGTGTGGAGTTCTTCAGGGAACAACAGATGCGTGTCGTCGATGTGACTTGTGGGACGTGGAATACCTTTGCTGCTGTAGTCAAGGAGGAAGTAGCTGCCTCTTAAATATTATCGAATCCCATTGCGAAACATGGGCTTTGCACTGTATTGTACAAAATGACAACTTTAAGTCTTGAATGCATTTTGTATAGACTCAATAAAAAACTTGAATTATTAATTTTGCAAAACTTTATATGGAAACAGTTTGAAAAATTACAAGTGGGTGATTTATATAAAATAGTAAAGTCAGTAAAACCATATATAATTTACAGCAAACAATTACTCTGTCGAACTGATTAAACAATACGTGAGTGGTCAACTTCTGTCTTCACAGCACAATCTTGAAGGAACTGTGGAGAGGTTTTTTTGAAATAAGTAAATTGTTTTGACAAAGGTGCCCATTTTTAATTATGCAAGATTTTTATGCTCACCTGACAAAATCCGGTGACCTTGAAATGACGTGCTGAAATTCTGAGAGGTTCACGGTTCCATCCTTGTCAATGTCTGACTCATCAAGAATCTAAATAACATCCATTAGAAAGTATTGTAATTTTACAAATTACAAATCTGTTTGTCTTGTTGTGCAGTGCTTTAAGTGTGTGCTGTTTCACAATTACTGTAATTGTGCGCTCGCGCGTCGTACACTTTTTTTTACTGCCGGTATTAAAATAGTGGTGACTTGAATAGGGATTCGAGTGGCCATCAGTCTCTCTCCCATGGCATCATGCCCATGCGCTTTTATTTATTCATTTTTTTAGTTGCGCGGAGGGGGTGGACGACTGGTGAAACGCAACCACAGAGGCGCTTTAAAAGGACGAGGACAGATGGGGTTGAAGGACGATTATTTTGTGAATAAGGATGGAGGGACAATGACACGGACGAAGGATGGACCGGCAAAATTGGGTAAAGTGCCCATCTCTGGTTATGCTTGCCACTATGTGCAAGATAGATAGGCATAGATAGAAAAACAATCGTAATTTAGATATGAATCCATCCATTTTCTGAACCGCTTTATCCTCACAAGAGTCGCGGGGGGTGCTGGAGCCTATCCTAGCTGTCTTCGGGCAGTAGGCGGGGGACACCCTGAACCGGTTGCCAGCCAATCGCAGAGCACACAGAGACGAACAACCAACCATCCGCGCTCACACTCACACCTAGGGGACAATTTGGAGTGTTCAATCAGCCTATCATACATGTTTTTGGAATGTGGGAGGAAACCGGAGTACCCGAAGAAAACCCACGCAGGCCCGGGGAGAACATGCAAACTCCACACAGGGAGGCCGGAGCTGGAATTGAACCCGGTACCTCTATATTCTTGAGGTCGGCACGCTAAGCACTGGAACACCATAGTAATTCAAAATAATACTTTCAATACATTAATGTTTAACTACAAGAAAATGTATTATTTTTTTTTAAGTCAAGGCATACCAAACCAAACTGAAAACCATGAGCACAAAACCAACAACCAAAGTGAACCGTGGCTTTTATTTAACTGCCGACTTCACCTGGCAAAAGTCGAGTAAGGGGAATACCGGCATTTATTTTTTTCCACTTAAAGCACTTGTGTCTATACTGAATCATCTCACTCACGTTGTGGATGAGCTGTCTCATCTCCTCAGGGGTTAGTCTTGTGTCTTCCGTCTCTCCAGTCAGGCAGTTGACAAGTTTCTCCAGGTCACCACAGTCAAGCGTTCCATCATCATCAAAGTCTAAAAATGAGAAAATAGCATCAAATATGCTTTTGGTAATCACATGCACAAGTTTTTTTCAAACATGTTTACCAAATATACGGAATGCGTAGTGGGACTTGATTTCCAATGTTGCCGAGTCACTGAAGGCACTCAAAAGATCGAGAAAGTCCTCAAAGGTGAGGCTCCCATCTTTCACTATAGATGTTGAAAAGACGTGGCAGATCCTCGTTCTAAAGGGGTTGGACTGAAACAGGAATAAGTACAAAGGTCACTGCAGTTTCAGAAATAACTGGGGCACTTCCTCCAAACAACATGATACACCTTTCGCCATGAGGAGTGTTTTATTTATTTATGTATTTATTTATTTTACCTTGAGTTCTGGAAGGGTGAGGATCTTCTCCATGGGCACTCTAACGTTTGGAAGGTCTTTCTCATCTTTCGTAAGCAGCTCAGTGAATCTTTTATGTGCCCTGGAAATAAGCCACAACATAATACCTGGTTCGATGAGCACAACCGTACGAATCTTGCCATTCAAATAGCAAATACATTCAACGCGTGGCATAAAAATGGTCACTTACAGAAGAATTTCTTGTTTGGTTAAAAACGTCAGCTCCTAGAAGTAGGATGACAGTTACCACAAACATACACGCAAAAAAAGAAATCATGCAGGACATAGTGTTAGCAACATGTTTACATTTAGTAAGATAACTTGGGATTCAATATGATGAGACTCCACCGTCTGTTCAAATTCTAAATCGGTGTCCAATCTTGGATTCTTCTTCATGAGGTCAGCTAAAATATTTTAAGTTGTCTCACGTTGCTGGGTGGAACAAGTGTTTGGCAGAATGGCAGCTCAGCGTCACCCAGTTAACGTTAGGCAGTCATGACGGCATCGTGTTTTTTTTGTTTAGGATTCTTATATTTGGCCACTTACTTGATATTCTGAGAGCAAATCCTTTCCAAGTTGACTCGCCGTTGTCCCCATCGTGTACAGTCTTTCCCGACGTTAAAGTTTTGTCTTGTAAATACAGTACTGCGATGCCACTTTACTTCCGGTGATTCTGTTAACCCTTTCATGCTGGTTAACAGGCTACAAACACAGCTCCTAGCCAAAGTCCAACACATGCTACAAGAAGCCAATATGGTTACTAAAGCCTGAAAATACATTTCTGGATATTCTGAGGGGTATTGACACAAGGCTTTGTTTGAATGTATGCTGTATTGGGGGTACAAAAACACGAAAACAGTATCAACAAAAACAAAATGGAATTGCGTCAATAAAATCGTCCTAAATTATGAATCTTTTGGCTATACCTTTTCCGACGGCAGGGTTTACATTTCTGAAGGAAACTGGAAAATTACGACATTATTCTCCTACCTATTCGACGTTTCCTCTTTTACTGTATTGTTTTGTGTTTTCATCGTGTAAGTAATGTTAAGTAAATAATAGCTAATACTGTAGGAGTCGTCAGTCTTTCATTTATTTAGTTTATGTTTGACTGAAACGTTAAGAGGCAAAGTGAGATTTGTTTCCAATGTTCCAATGTTATTCTTGTATCGTTTAAAAGTTGTTAAATTGCAATAAAAAATGTGTAATTTTACTAGGAAAAAAACATCAGAAAATTATGAGAAAAAGTTGTCATTTACAAGAATAAAGTTCAAAATAATTTATGAGAACAAAGTTGTGATTTAACTAGTCATATAGTATACAGTAGTACAATAATGTGACACCCTAGTTTATCCTGACAGAAATGGTAATAAAAGTCTTAATATTGGGATGAATAAAGTGAAATGAAAAAATTTTAAACCCTAACCTTTGGAACGGAAGATGTGTGATTTAAACTCCTCTTGTTGTCTGTTTAAGAGGGAGGAAATTACAGCACATTTGACAATAAAGTTGTACTTGATATTTAATAAACTTATACAGTACTGTGCAATTTTAATTCCTAAATTATAACCAGTAGCAACCGTGAGGCGTTCAGGTAAAATGAGTGACATTCGCTAATACATATTAATTCATGATCAATTAATTATTTGATGAGCCGCTGACATGTTAGATTTTTAGATTTTGGTTTTCCATCCATTTTCGACAGTGCTTGTCCTTATAGAGTCACAAAGCTGACTGGAGCCTATCCCTGCTGACTTTGGGAAAAAGGCCGGATACACTGGTCGCCAACAAATCACAGGACAATGTAGGTGTTCTAGAAAATTCAGTTTTGCAATACTGTACTGGTGGCAGTTCATTGATGGTTGTGGTACATTGGCCTGACTTTGGTGCAGGAAACATGGGTTCACTTAAAACTCTAGAAACATTTTAGATTGACTACAACACAATATGTGTGAATTCAAATAACTTTTATTTTTTGACATTTAACAAAGTTTAAATAGCTCAGCAATCGACTCAACATGCAGAAGAGTGGAGTGGAACTCTGGAGGAGAGACAAGCTAAGCACCTGGGTTTGTTTCCCAGTCCGTTGAATCTAAAATAAAATACACAAAAAGAGAATTACACAACAGAATACAATGGAATAAAGTTCTGATGTGATTAAAACAGCACATACTGTTTTAATCACATCAGAACAGTTCTCTCTCTGTTGAGATCCATTTGACTGACCAACTTATTTTGATAGATAAAGCCTGCTATAGTAAAGGCAACATTATTAATGTGATTTCTTCAGACCTTACCTGTCATTCTTGTTCCTTCCCTCGTTTCAGCCGGAACGCCTGTGCCAAATTCATTTTCAGCAGTGACTCTGAAGTAGTAGATCCCTCCCTCCTCCAGGTCAGTCACCTTGTAGGACAACCTGTGGCATCTGTTAGTGAGTCTTGTCCATCCTTTTCTGCTGATGTCCAGTATATCAACAAGGTAGTTCTTAACGGAGGCTCCTCCCTCATTCTCAGGGATGTCCCAAGTAACTGTGGCAGAGTTCTTGGTAACGTCTTTAACAGCTAAATGTGTTGGCGGACCAGGGGAATCCAGAACCCTCACACTTAGAGTCAAAGAGGCATTCCCGACACCATTTTGCAATTTGACTATGTATTTTCCTGTATCATCGCGAGTCACTTTTTCCACAGTAATGGAGGTGACGGAGTTGGTGGTGTTGATCAGTCCTCTGATTCTTAGATCCACATCTGCTTTTTCCCAAGTCACACAGGGAGCAGGTCTGCCAGTGAAAGGCACGGTGAACGCGAAAGCGCCTCCTTCTTTAACATGGAGGGTCTTCTTCATATCAGTGCTAATGTCAAACCTGGGCTCTTCTTCTCTGTCCACAGCTGCAAAAGGATCTGTTTCAGGACTGGCCTCACTGATGCCTACCTTATTTATTGATCTAACAACAAACACATATTCTACACCTGAAGTGAGCCCAATTACTTTCAACTCTGTCTTCTCTGTGTTATGAGTCCCAACTGCCCATATGTTTTCTGTAGATTTTCTGAATTCAACTTTGTACCCAGTGACAGGTGCTCCACCATCAAACAGTGGCTTGTTCCATGACAGAGTGACTGAGGACTTGGAAGAATCAAGTATCGTAGGCTTTCCAGGAGGGGAAGGCAGAAACTTTGGATCTTCTGCCATGGTAAGAGGACACGGTATACTGGGTTCACTTATCCCTGCAGCATTCTCTGCAAAAACACGGAATTCATATTCGCATCCTTCATGTAGGCCAGAGGCTTTGACTCGTAGGTCGTACACAGGCTTCTTATTTACACGCAGCCAACGAATGCCCTGCTTGTCACGTTTCTCAATGATGTACCCGCTGATTCGGCTTCCGCCATCAGATACTGGTCTCTTCCAGCAGATAGTCATCGCATCACTCGTTGTACTTGTGACCTCAACATCCATTGGAGCGGATGGGATGGTAAAGGGGTCTGCTGCCTTGATGGGATCACTTTCCAAAGTCTCCCCCTCACCATACTTGTTCACTGCCCTCACCCTAAAGAGGTATTCATTTCCTTTGAGCAGCTTAGTTATCTTGCAAGTAGTTGCCATCAAGTCACCGTAAATAAGAGTCCAGACTACACGGCTGGTTTCACACTTCTCAACGATATAATGCATGATCTCTGCACCGCCTGTTTCATGAGGGGGTCCCCACGATAAGGTGACTTTCTCTGCTGTGAGTCCTGACGCTTGCAGAGGTCCAGCTGGAGGGCCCGGTCTGTCTAAGACTCTACATGTAATCGCAACAGATGCAGTACCCGCAGTGCTCTGTAGGGTCAGAATATACTGTCCAGAGTCTTTCCGAACACTTTCCCGGATTACCAGAGATGTATGTGTCTTTGTTGCTGTAATCTCAACCCTACCCTTTGTGCCAATAGCTCTACTATTCTTTGACCACAACACTGTAGGGTTGGGGCGGCCAGAGATGTCAGCATCTATTCTTAGAAGATCACCCACTTTGACAACCAAAACCTGTCGAAATTTGTCCTCGACGATAATTTTAGGTGGCTCCATATCATGCTGCACAGTGACAGTTCCTGTGGTCTCAGAAGGTGCACTGAAGAGCTCAGCTGCATTCTTTGCAAGTACCCTGAAGTCATATTGTTCACCCTCTGTGAGACCAGTCACCTCCAAAAAGGTGTCGAGTAAGTTGGTGAAGTTACACTTGAGCCAACAACTATCAGGAAGCTCTTTGCGCTCGACAATGAAACTAGTTATTTTAGCCCCACCATCATATTGTGGTTTCTCCCATGAGAGGGAAACTGAAGAGTTTGTTATGTTGGAGACTGTCAGGTTGCGTGGGGGATCACACTGGTCTCTCGCTGCAACAGGCTCAGAGGCATTACTGCAGGGACCTGCACCAACAATATTCTCAGCATACACCCGGAACTCATATATGAGGCCTTCTTCAATACTTGTAACTTTGAATCTGTTCTCGGTCACTAGACCTCTGTTTAACTTTGTCCACAGAATACTACTTTGATCTTTGCATTCAATATGATAGCCAAGAATAGGGCTGCCGCCATCACTGCTTGCCGGGTTCCATGTAATGACTATGACAGACTTGGAGGCACTCACAACAGAAATATTGGTTGGTGGACTTGGAACCTTGAAAGGATATTGGGCAACTACAGGTTCAGACTCAACAAAGGGGCTCCTCCCGTAGCGATTCTCTGCAGCAACACGAAAGTAATATTCAGTGCCCTGTGTCAGACGGGATATTTTTATAGACGTCCTGGCAACGGTGGCTGACACAGTCTGCCATATTGCGCTGCCTGTATCTCTCTTCTCAACAACATAATTTGAGATTTGACACCCCCCGCTATATTGCGGTGGCTGCCATATCAGAGCCACAAAGTCAGCGCTCACTTCTTCCACAGTGAAGTCACATGGTGGTCCAGGTTTTTCAAAAACATTAACATGAATATCAGCAGATGCAGTTCCAGCGGAATTGGTAACGGTTACCTGATACAAGCCAACATCTATCTTCGTTGCATCTTTGATTATGATTTGAGATGACATAACAGATGTACACACATTTACCCTGCAGGTCTCTTTCAATATGTTGCCATCTTTTTTCCATACGACTGTCGGCTGTGGTGCACCCTTGAACGGCACATCAATCCTTAAATCATTACCTGCTTTCACACTGAATGTGGTGGACAGCAAATTAATAACAGGTTGAGCACTTGTGTCTTTTACAGTAACAGGCGCCAAAAGGAGCTTTGGTTCACTCCTACCCTTTTCATTCACTGCACTAACTCTGAAGAAATACTCCATTCCTTTTGTCAGTCCATTAATGACTGTTTCCAGTGTTTTACTCTCAGAGCAGGTTCTCCACTTGCCATGTCCCTTTGCCTGCATTTCAACGATATAACATGTAATTTTGCTTCCTCCATCATGATCTGGCTTTTCCCAAGAGAGTTGTACACTGTCACTGGTGACATCACTCTGTGTGATTTTCCCAGGAGGATAAGGCACTTCAGACATTTTAACAGGCTCAACTGTTTCAGCTGCTTGTCCACTTCCAAACTCGTTTACAGCCAAGACACGGAAATAATAAAAACATCCCTCCTGGAGGTTGTCAATTTTATATGAATTCCTTGTGCAGTTACTACACACACTTGTGAACACCTTTCTCGCCTCCTCTCTTTTTTCCACGGCATAATGCGAGATCACTGCTCCTCCATCAATGAGAGGAGCTTCCCAGGAGATGAAGACAGAATCTCTGCGGAGATCTTTCACTTGCAGGTTTGTTGGTGCACTGGGAGTATCCAACACTCGAACATTGATAAATGCTGATTTAGAGCCCTTGCAGTTAGAAACGGTCAATACATACTTCCCAGTGTCATTCCTGTTTACGTTTTCAATCATCAGCAATGTGGAGGAGCCTGTCACCTCTATCTGCGCACGCTCACTGAGAGGACCACCTTCCATTGACCACTGGACTTCAGGTTCTGGCCTTCCTTTGATGGCGACATTGAGACATAATGTTGAACAGGCTCGAACACTAACGAGCTTTCTCAAAGCTGGGTCTAACTCCACTTCAGGATGCTCCAGTCTGTCAGCTGCGACCACTGACCCTGGTAAGTCCACAGGCTCACCGACTCCATTGGCATTTGTTGCACGTACCCGAAAGTTGTACTCTGCATTTTGTCTCAGACCTTTTATGGTGTCTTTTGTTTCTTCTGTGTTTGCTGTGCATGTGATCCACTCATCATCTGTGGCTTCTTTCATCTCAACAACAAATCCAGTAATGGGAGCTCCACCATCATAGATAGACTTGGACCAGGATAGAGAGACAGTACTGCGCGAATGGTCAGTCACTTTGAGGTTGGTAGGGGGACCAGGAGGATATGACGTATGACACACTTTAATATAATCACTTGCCTCACTGGGTGCACCAACACCTGCAGTATTCTCTGCCGATACTCTAAACTGATAATAACGTCCCTCAGTGAGTCCTGTGCATCTGTAACGCAAGTCATTCAGTCTTCGCTTGTTGCATTTAGTCCACCTAACACCCTCTTTATCACGTTTCTCCAGGATGTAGCCATCAATCTCAGAACCCCCGTCCGACTCGGGTCTTTCCCACGTCAGCATTACAGAGTCTTCAGTTGTAGCACTGGCTTTAGGGGTAGAAGGCGCACTGGGTGTTTGAAAAGGATTTTGTGCAATGAAAGGTTCTGATTCCAGGAACTCCCCTACACCAAATTTGTTCACAGCACTAACGCGGAATATGTATTCTCTCCCGGGTGTCAGTTTTGCTGCTTTGCAACTGAGAGCTTCAACATGGGCATCGACCCCTGTCCATGTAACACGACTTGTCTCCCTTTTCTCAACAATGTAATGTGAAACACTGGCACCGCCATCATTTAAAGGGGCGTTCCAATGAAGATTACATTTTTCACCACTGACAGCTTTCACTTTCAAAGGTCCGTCTGGGGAACCGGGTCGATCCAGTACTTTCACATTAACTGGCACAGATGTTGTTCCATCGACGTTAGTGAGGCTCAGGACAAAGTGTCCTCCATCCACTCGTGTACAGTCCCTGATAGTCAGTGTTGTATGAGTCAGGGTGTTTTTTACATCTGTCCTTGGTGTAGATTTGTTGATTTCCTCACCATCTTTCAGCCACCTTAGTTCGGGAAGTGGCTTTCCAAAGTAATCAGCTTCAATTGTAAATGTTTCGCCCGCCTGAGCAACGATTGTATTCTTGAACTTGGGGTCCATGAACACAGAAGGTCCTTCAATGACATCTTCAGCAAGGATGGTTATACTTTCAGAAGGTTTGCTCCAAACACCTGCACCATTCTTGGCAGTTACTCTGAACTCATAAGTGTGGCCTCCCGTCAGACCTGTAATTGTGAACTGATTTTCAATAACATTAGTGAAGTTTGCTTTCATCCATCGGCCATCTGAAAGCTCTTTCTTTTCAACAACATAGCCTGTAATGGAGCTACCACCATCATGGCCAGGTTTGGCCCACTGGAGTGTGATGTTCTCTTTTGTAATAACAACAGCTTCAGGTTTACCAGGTGGATCACAGGGATCTCTCGCCACATAGCAGTCAGATATCTTGCTTGCTGGACTGAGTCCAGCAATATTTTCAGCAAAGACTCTGAATTCATATTCAATACCTTCCTCCAAGCCACTTGTTTTGAATCGGGTGTCAGGTATGGCAAATTTGTTCAGCTTGGTCCATAGGATACTGTTTTTCTCCTTTCGTTCCAGGTGGTAGCCAATGACAGCGCTACCTCCATCTCTGGCTGGGGGTTCCCATTCAACTAACATGCTGTACTTTGTCACTGTGGACACAAAAGGTGTACCAGTAGCCATAGGCACGCTAAATGGGTACTGTGCAAGTACAATTGAAGATGTGATGGCTGCACTCTTTCCATACCTATTTTCTGCAAACACTCTGAATTGATACTCATTACCAGTCTTTAGTTTGGTGACTTTGATTGTGGTTCGCACTGTCGTTGCTGATACTGTTTGCCACTCAATGTTAGTAATGTCACGTTTCTCCACGACATAATTGTCAAGCTGACAGCCTCCTGTGTATTCTGGTGGCTCCCAGGAAATGGACACATAGTCACAACTGACCTCATCAATTCTCACAGGACCTTTGGGTGGGTCAGGCTTTTCAAGAACAACCACTGTTATTTCTCCTGTATAGTTTCCGGCATCGTTGCTTGCTGTGATGGAGTATTGGCCAACGTGCTCCCTGGTCGCGTTTCTGATATGAAAAACTGTCTTTGATGATGTCGTTGAGATCTGCAGCCTGGATGTCTCTTTGACCGCGTATCCATCTTTTTTCCATTCTATCTTTGGGGATGGATTCCCAAGCACTGGTATGTCTACTTTCAAATCTTCGCCATTTTTCACTGTGAATGTGGTAAAAGCCAGTTGAAGTGTTGGTTTTAAAACCTTGGCCTTTGCTGCATCAGTGGACTGTTCTTGAGGGTTTAGTGTGCTCCTTTCAACCGACATGGTGATCTGTCCTATTGAAACACAAAGCAAATAAAGAAAACATTATGTGAGACGTTAGGTCGATTATGATAATTTCCCACAGTGATTTGCAGATATCTTGAATTCGTAATAATATTTTATATACACTGTTATGAATGCATGCTGACTCTGAAAACGTCATGATGACTAGATGGGTGCCTTGCATACCTTCAACACTGGCAGAGGTGGATGACTCAGGATGAGTATCATGAGTCAGATTAAGGGTCTGAGCTGTATCGTTTCTTTCATTTCCTGTCTACAAAATAGATACAATTGTCATTTGTCAGTGAAATTACATTAAAGCACCGCTGCTTAATTCCTATATGATCTCATGAAAACCCTTAATATGCTAATGTGCATCCTGGTGAATGTGGCATTGTATTTTGAAAAGTATATAGATAGAAATTGTATATGGTAGGTGAGGCTTAACTGTTCATAATGACAGATTTAACTACATACAACTATTCATATTAATCCTAAAGAGCCAAAAAATAAAGCAATGCCCAAGACAAAACCAACAGATACGAGAGAGAAAGAGAGAGAGAGAGGCAGAGAGAGAGAGAGAGAGAGAGACTAGAATACCGTACATACAATGCTGTCGTATTTTCTGTGGAAGTTAAAAAAAAGCAACAACAAAAAAGTACTTACTTCTTTGTCAGTTCCTGCCTCCATCCTTATCTTATTAATGTCCTTATAAGAACAACAAAAAAAAACCCAACAAATTCAACTCAACGCTGTTCTAGATATTGTAAAATGAAGACTGCTCAGACACAACTCCAGCAGTC
The DNA here is from genome assembly GCF_054856545.1 of Hippocampus guttulatus. Classification (NCBI taxonomy): domain Eukaryota; kingdom Metazoa; phylum Chordata; class Actinopteri; order Syngnathiformes; family Syngnathidae; genus Hippocampus; species Hippocampus guttulatus. The sequence continues at coordinate 8,370,249 of NC_141264.1, read as the reverse complement.
ACTGCCTGCTTTATCTCCAAAAGTATGCAGTTACTCGGCTGCTAAAATAGCCACATGACTGACAGACCAGCTGCTGTATCTTCTAAAGTTAGTTGAACCTGCATAGATTACAAAACAAGAGCAAACTTAACTAGACCAAAATAATAATAATAAAATGCGACCAAAACATTTGTTGTATGTTGATATGATGAAACGTATTTTTCGGGGGGGGGGGGGGGGGGTTCTTTTTTAAATATAGATGTGATACTTTTACCATTTTTGCAGATGCACTGGAATTTTTATGCACGAGGCAAATTATGGAAATACAGTTCAGTATTTTTTTTAAAACACGATCGGTATTGCATAGAGTTGAAACAAGACACCAAAATTAAAATTAAGTGCTTACGTCGATTTCTGATCCATTGATTCGACACACGCTTCAACTGCAATTTTAGGTTCAGTAAAACCATGAGTTAAACCTTTATTTTGGCATCTCAAAAGGAAAAATGCAACCGTCAATGTAGAACATCTAACGGAACACGATGTCGTAGGTGCCATACAGTAAAACAAACGTACTAAAGTGTACGAAAAGCGCGTTGTTTGACCGTACTTGCACAATACTGTTCTTTATATCATATTGATACATTCGTTCACTTTATCTTATCGAGATTATGGGAACTAAACTGTAAACCCCTGGCCAGAAAACTATAAAGTTACTTTTATTTTGGTATCACAAACCGGAAAAACAAATACCAACGAAGAAGAATAGCGTAACTAACCAGGAAATAACACGTGATCAACCTTCGTAAAACGTGCTCAACTGTATGTAAAGTGTTTTGTGCGACATCTGTATTATAGTATATGATGTGCATCTTAGTTGAATATTTGTTGTTATTGTGTTCCCAGTGAAATACTTTCATTTCAATTTGTCCATTGGGTGAGAACTGAACAGATGGCATCCAACTGGACGACTGTGAAGATGACGCTCGCATGTTTATGTACACAAGCGGCGTGAAACGTCATTCGTTTTAATTTTGTTTTTTTGATAACTTAGTTCATCTCTAGAACCACCCATGGCAGTCCAATTTGTCTACAGGAACCAGGACTTGATACAAGATGTACGCGTCAATACCGATAACATATCCCAGTCGGCATGTAAATCGAGGTTCGATTCAGCCATTCAAACTGGATGGACGGACAGAATGGAAAGGGGACTCTTTCGGTACCGTTTGGGAGACTTACAAACACGTGTCTTGCCTGGCCCGTGTGGTTTTGTGGCCCAGTTAAATGTCAAGAGAGGAATGGAGAGAAGAAAGCCTCAGGAGATCCTCAGTATTCAGCAAGACTTCAACACCAATCAGTTTAATTTTAACAAGGTCAATCCAGATGAGATCATATTTGAGATGATCAAGGAGTCCGAGGATGGGCATGAAATTGGGAGTCTACCCTACAAGACAGTTGTGTTGGTCAATGTCAGCCCTCTGGAGTTTGGACATTGTCTTTTTGTTCCAGATCCAGCACAGTGCTTTCCTCAAATCCTCACAAGGCCTGCAATTCAAGTTGGTATCGAATCGGTGCTGCTCAGCTCTGATCCAGCCTTTCGTGTGGGCTTCAACAGTCTAGGAGCGTTTGCATCTGTCAACCATTTACACCTCCATGGATATTACCTGAAGCACAAGCTCAATATTGAATACATGTCCGTCCGGCCTCTTCTTCCTGAAAAAGGATTTTACACTTTAGCGGGATTTCCTGCAGGGTTTCTCTTCTACACTGAATTAGAGGGAGTGAATGATGTTGCCAGTGCCATCTGTCATGTCACTGACTACCTAATGGAAGCCAACGTTGCTCACAACCTCTTCATGACCAGAGGATGCCCACCCTGCGCAGAGGATGACAAGTTATTAAGAAAAGGCGTACGCATCGCCGTGTGGCCCAGAGTAGCTTGTTTTGGTACCAAAGAGGAGTCCGCTATCAATGTTGCTCTGTGTGAGCTTGCTGGCCATCTACCCTTTAAGAACAAGAAGGACTATGAGGTCAACACTGAGTCAGATGTGATAGAAACAATTCAGCATTATCTTCTGCAGCATGAAGATTTTCTTCAGCTGGAAAGGCAGCTGACTCAACATTTAATGATGCTGTAAAGTTTGTACAGAGAATGTCAAGTGGTGTTCAGTGCTTATGATATTAATAAATGACATGATGCTGTAAGGTTTGGACAAAGCATGTCAAGTGATGTTCAGTGCTTATGATAAATGACAATGTGAATTTTTTTCAGGGCCGATACAGATTATTGCAGTCAAGGAGGCTGATATTTAGAGCCGATATTTATTTTCAGTAAAAGTGATAATATTGAAGTCAAATTTTACAAAATAAATGTGGTAAAAGTGTTTGTTGAAATGTCTTAAAGCGTATTTTTATTGAACAACTTTTCAGATTTGCAAAATGTTTTTTTGAACATTCTAAAAAAAAGGTTGAGGAACTCTGTCATCGTTATGTCTTAAAAGGTTACATGAAAATTTAAACAAGTCATCCCCTCCGTATAGTTTGTTACAGTGAAAACCTTTCCAAAATGAATATAAAGTAAATTTCAAACTTTAACTTATCTTCATTGTTTTGATCCATCCATCCATCCATTTTCCGATCCACTTTATCCTCATACGGGTCGCGTGGGGGGGGGGGGGGGGGGGTGCTGGTAGCCTATCACTGCTGCCTTCGGGTAGTAGGCGGGGGACACCCTGAACTGGTTGCCAGCCAATCATAGGGCACACAGAGACAAACAACCATCCACGCCCACACCCACACCGAGGGACAATTTAGAGTGTTATATTCACCTGCCATGCATGTTTTTGGAATGTGAGGGGGGGACCGGAGCATCTGGAGAAAACCCACGCAGGCCCGGGGAGAACATGCAAACTCCACACAGGGAGGCCGCAGCTGGAATTGAACCCGGTACCTTTGCACTGTGAAGTCGACGTGCTTACCAGTCGACCATGGGCCACCACATTGTTTTGATTTCAAACAAAAACAAAACTGCGTAGAGCGTTGTTTTAAATTTATCTCTTAATTGGCCATCAGATTTTTTTTTAATTCGAATTATCCGGCCAGTTGTGAATTGGTCCATCCTTAATAAAACAGTTCTTTTTATGTCCTCACAGTGGTAATTGAGGTTCATGGGTCATACAAACCTTCTATATTTTAGAATCTCTTGCATAATGTAATATCCAGTAGAGGATTGGAATCAAAAATGTTGCTTTTATGAAGATACTACTGTTGGCTCAGGCCTGTGCGGAGTTTACATGTTGTCCCCATCCTTGCGTTGTTTTTCCCTGGCTACTTTGGCTTACTCTGACATTCTAAAATATGACATTGCGCTAATTGAAGACCACATTGTCCAGAAGGTCTTGATTAGCCCTGGGATCGGCTGACGACCTTTCCAGTGTCTACCTTGCTTCTCTTTTCAAGTCATCTGGGATAGGCTCCCGCTCACCTGCAATCCTAATGAGGACCAACAGTGTAAGATCGATAGTTGGCAATCCTGCATCACATGGACATACTGAGATTAAATTCAGCAAATGTACCTTCTTTTTTTTATATGGAGAAAAATAACATGAAAAATTGGACCACTTTGGTGGTAGAAAACAATCTTTCCGATCAGTGTGTAGACTAGAGTGATATGAATGGAAGGGGAGCATCATCCCAGGAGAGCTTATCATGTGCCTGAATGGCATCACCAAGGCAGCGATGCCAACTCAAATGGTCAATGCAGCGATGTGTGTTTTCATCTGATAACAAGCTTGTTTTTTCTCAGCGTCCAATGCTGCCTTGACAAAAACTATTATCTTCACAACTGATATACCATTAAGTCATAAGACTGAGAATTTAGATTTGGTTTTGCGATCACATTTTGTATCGGTTAATTCATAGTCTTGTTCGATAATTTGTAGCGCATTGTTTGTGCTTTGGTTCTTACTCATTTCTAGTCCTTTCAGATGGATTCCCAAGAGAGTAAAGAGAATGCGTAGATCAAGTTGAGTTGTAAAAAGTGTAATGATGACCATCAAAGCATTGCAACATAAGGATGAAAGTGTGACTCGTTTTCTTTCTGGATGCAAAAGTCATTCTGGCTAAATTGAGAATAAATCCGTTTTCTAGCCAATCGATACCACTTTTTTTTTTCAACTTGTATTGCAGGTAAGAGTGTAATGCATGAAGCCGACTCGCTTTGTGCTTTTGTCTAAGAGATGATTTCCATTGTGCATTATTTAATGGTGAGTTTTACTTCATGGTGCTTTTAATTCGTTTTGAACTGCATGAGTGACTCACTGTGGTGACCCCTGAAGGAAAAGCCAGCAGTTACTTCTAATAATTTTACTCTGGAAGGGATTATTTGATTTTCTTCTCTTTCCTATGAGGGGGTAAAAATATCGATGGTTGACCATTTTGTGTGTGACTGTCAAATCCGAAGCAATTAGCCTGATAGCAGGCCCATTTATCAACCAGGGCATGGTCAGCAGCTAATAAAGCCGCATTGAAATTTGTGAACAGTAACGTTCGCGTGACGTGACCAACAGCGTAAGAGGTGGAAACAGATCGATGTCCGCTTCTTTCACCACATCTCTTGCGCAGTTCAGGTAGACAGCACAATAAATGTGAGGTTTTATTCCTCCTGAAACCTCAGAACTGTTACGCAGACGCGCTAACCCACCCGCAACTGTCCTCCCCAGTATGAATAATTCTTGATAAATTTAGAACACAATGGGGAAAATCTAACACTGGCTGATAAAATGGATGGTCCGTCACAGGCTTCCACACACTTCTTTACCCACTTGAAAGTTCAGTGGACACCTGGGTTCACCTTGAACCCGGTGCTGTAATGGTTGACTGAGTCAAACCTGCCGAGCACCTTTCTCGTGTCTTGTGGGAAACATGTTATTTACAGTGCATGCTTCACAGGGTCTGACTTCTGAAGTCATGAGAACAACCCCCATTGAAGTTTATATCGCTTTTCTGGTGCACACTTTATTATTTTGCACACGAAAGACCCGACTATTGTTTCCTTATCGGCGTCGACTTTGAATTTGCCACCTTTTCGGTCCCCAATATCGCAATCATTCAATCAATGAAGATCTGAACAGCACTTGACTTTACCTTTCTCTGTGGACAGAATTTTGTGTCATCATCCGCAGAGATTGAAAAAAGTAACCAGTCTATTTTTGACAAAGTAAGGAATAAAAAGTCCAGACTTCTCTTTTCAAATGGCGGGATTAAAAGTAAAAGATTTGAAACACTGCATGTTTAGCTTCCAGACGGTGTCGAGGGAGTGACTATGGGAGTGTCATCTCATCTTCGCTCACCTTCACTCGAGCGTGGCCTTTCACTTGGTCAGGAACGTCAAGAGAGGACATCCAAGTTGAATGATTCCACTCCTGAACATATATTAGAACAACTTGAAATTGGCAAAAAGAAAAGCTAAGGCTGCGGAATGGGCTGCATTCAAAGCTTCAGGGAATTCTGCGATCGTTCTAAAAATACAAACGTTCGTCTCAGTCTTCCGGCAGTGTGTATAGTGTGGCAGACAGCCATGATCATCCTGTTTGGGGTTTTTATCCGTTATGACGAGGAGTCCAATCCACACTGGATAGAGCACAGGAAAGAAGCAAACATATCAAGTGACATTGAGAATGACTTCTACTTCAGATATCCAAGTAAGTGACTTCATCTTGGCTTGTGTGTCTTCTCTCATCCAATCGGTGTCACCTTTTTTGAAAGAACAAATTCAATGCAGCTTCTGTTCTTGGAGGTGCAATGTTGCGAATAAAGTGTATTTTACTTTTAGAAAAGAACAAAAAAAAAATTTAAAAGCGGGTTTTTTTCAGGCTGATACGGAATCAAATCACCCGTACATAATGAGTTGACACTGCTGACATCCACAAGTGATTATTTCCCTAGGGGTGGGCATTGTCACCCAGCTTTCCCGGTTTATGCGTCAAGTGTTTTCCAGTCGCAGCCTCGCTCAAATAAATAAATAAATGAAACAACCTATTTTCTTGTAGTTACATATACTTTTGTGTTGAGATCAATAAAAACCTGTTGTGTTGAGTCACAACTGCCCACAATGGTGTCAAGAGACTTTGGGGGGGGGGGGGGGGGGGCAATTATTTTGAGGGAAATAAAGACTTTCAGTTAGATGCACTCAAACACACTTTTCACACGATGCTGCTTGTCACAATGTATCCTAAAGTTTCACAGTGACAACATATTGTGCCAGTAGATGTGTCAGATGGTTTGTGGTCATGTTTTTGTAAATGACACCGGCCGGGTGATGCTGGTATCCACCGGAGAGCCAATAGCAGGCCTTGTTAGAAAAGTTTGCCTTCCAAAAGATAATAATGATCACAGTTTTTTTATTAGTTTGACACCCTCTGAGCTGTCTTAATTTACCGTGCTTGTTTATGTTTTTGCCATGTTGTCAACACATCACTGGATCATATTTTTAATACTGTGCTTAATACCACCAAAGTGATCGGTAAGGTGACAACAATCTTTATATAAAAAAAAACTATTTAGATACAGCTTGTGATTCTTCATTTAACAATTTTTTTTTACCAAGCTCCCATATGAATGTAAAATATGCATGTTCTGTGAATATACAAACACATACAATTATAAGGCAACCTTTAAGACATTTAGTGAAAATTGCAAAGAGACCGAATGCAATGCTGTCCAGAATCTTGATTGACTTTTCATTTTGGTCAGATTTCAAAACAATTATTCACCCATCGAGAATGTTCTTTGAAAATCATCTGTTAACGGGTCAAACAAATGCAACCTTAAAAGTTTTAGCTGTGCTGGATCAGTCAATTTGAATATACAGTACAATGATCCCTCGCTCACTTATCGTGGTTTCAGTGTATTGCCGATTTTTCAAAAGTATTCATCAAATAATAAATTAATAAATACATAGTGAAAATGCCGCAAAAGGTCCGCGAGAGGCAGCGAAAGTCATCAAAACAACAGGGAGTCACATAGAGCAACATATACTTACAGTACTACATGTATATTTCATGTTTATGTTTACTTTGTTATTTATACACTAACCTAATCTAACTTATACATCTTACACATAAATATATATTAGTATATAGTATGAAGTAATGTTAATTACTACAAACATTTACTTCTACTTGCATGTATACCATTAAATTTGGTCTTTTAAATATTATATATCCTCATACATATGTACATATAACTGTACGGGGGGTACCTACTTTGCGGATTTTCCTCTTTCGTGGGAGATCTTGGTTCCCATTAACCGCGATAAGATCACTGTATTTTTTTTGTCATACAAATTTAAAAAAGTAACTTAGCCATTGTTGTCTCCTTCTTATGTGTGAACCATATCCTAACACCTTCTTTGATTTTAAGGCTTTCAGGATGTCCATGTGATGATCTTTGTGGGCTTTGGCTTCCTGATGACTTTTCTCAAGCGCTACAGTTTTGGCGCCGTGGGTTTCAACTTCCTCATCGCAGCGTTTGGCCTCCAATGGGCGCTGCTGATGCAGGGCTGGTTCCACTCCCTGGATTACACTGATGGAAAGATCAAAATCGGCGTTGAAAAGTACGATTGTCTCCGACTTCCTCTTCAACCGAATCGTGAATACTGAATTATATAAATCATTTAAAACAAATGATGCTCACAGTTGGGTTTCTTTTTTTTTTTTTATGGAGTTGGATGAATATGTTTGATCGTTTCCGCCACACTTTTCACAGGACAAAAACAAAAGATGTTGCAAAAACCAGTCGACTCGGATACATTAGATTTAATCATGTTTCTTACGAGTGTAGCTCGCTGGTTCCAAGGTAAACTGAAATGTGACGCTCTTGAGAAATGATGATGCTGTTCAAATCTCGTCTGGTGAATGCACAACCATAACCTCCCTTGTTCATGTTTCTGAAAGTAAACTGCTCAATACTTACGATGTTGACTCCTAAATATTCACGTTTTTTTTTTCAAGTTTAATTAATGCAGATTTCTGTGTGGCGGGCTGCTTGATTGCTTATGGAGCTGTGCTTGGGAAAGTCAGTCCAGTCCAGCTGATGGTCTTGACCCTGTTTGGCATCACATTGTTTGCTGTGGAGGAATATATCATCCTCAGTGTCATACACGTAAGTATGAGAACTCATGTGTCGGTTTGTCGAGATATCCTTCAAAGCATTTTGTTGTTTCAATACGAAATAAATGAACTATAATTAAGCAGCAGCATAGCGAGGTAGTGTGAAGTGCGCCTGCCTTACACTCGAGAGGTTTGGGGTATGAATCTCTGCGCCGGCTTGCCAGGACCCCCCCCCCCCCCCATGCTTGTGTCGGTTTACCCTGGGTACTCCGACTTCCTCTCACATTCTGGAAATATATATGCTTGTTAGCTTCATTGAAGACTGACTTGTCCGGAGGTGTGAATGGCTGTTTTCCTCGATTTGGCCTGCAACTGGCTGACAACCAGCCCGAATTGGAGTAAGCTCTTGAAAGAAAAGGAATGGATCAACAGTGTAGAAATATACAGTATGTCATGTATATCTAACAGTATAGAAATAAATAACATTGACTATCAAAAGAGAGAGAGAAAAAAAAAGCAATAACATCAACAATAGCGTAAAACGGAGTGTTTTGTGACCAAATAAGCCTTGTTGACATGAAGGCCCGAGATGCAGGAGGCTCCATGGTGATCCATACGTTCGGCGCTTATTACGGCCTTGCCATCTCGTGGATGCTCTATCGACCCAACCTGGACCAGAGCAGTCGCCTGCAAGGCTCTGTCTACCACTCGGATGTCTTTGCTATGATAGGTAGGGTGGCGTCACGAAAAGCTGCATCACTTTGTTGTTTTGACTCGGCGTCTCGTGACTTCTTTGCAAAATTCAATGGGTAGGAACTCTCTTCCTGTGGATGTTCTGGCCCAGTTTCAATTCAGCCATCGCCGACCACGGGGACGGGCAGCACCGAGCCGCCATCAACACCTACCTGGCCTTGGCTTCAACAGTGCTCACCACTGTGGCTTTCTCAAGCCTCTTTCAGAAGCACGGCAAACTGGACATGGTAAGAGTCCCTAATAGACCTGCTGAGAATCCAATTTAAGTTCGGGGTCCTGGAATCGCACGGCATGGACGCACATTTGTTGTTCTTCTGCGCAGGTTCACATTCAAAACTCCACTTTGGCTGGCGGTGTCGCAGTGGGAACTGCAGCAGAATTTATGCTGATGCCCTACGGGTCTCTGATAGTTGGGTTCTGCTGCGGTGTCATCTCCACATTGGGTTATATCTTCCTCACGGTATTCTTCACATGTCGTTTAGATGTTAATTAGCATTCTCATGGTGGCCGAGTTAGTTCCCCTTTGAGTTTTAGTTCCTTTTTTAAGAGACTGTTGTATGCTTCTACGCTTTGTGGGAACAGTATGGAAGTCCCATATCTGTTCCAACACAAGGCACTGTGTATTAAGGCAGTGATAGATTAGCAAACACAAATACTGCACAATGTATTGACCGAGGTCTGACATTGGAGGTGCTGAACTTCACTAAACCATTGCTATGTTTAACGCTTCTCTCACAGCCATTTATGGAGAAGCACCTGAAGATTCAGGACACGTGTGGAGTCCACAACCTTCACGCCATGCCTGGGGTCATAGGTGGTATTGTGGGTGCTATTACTGCTGCAGCTGCTTCTGACTCGGTTTATGGTAAAGAAGGGTGAGAAGCATGTCAGGCTCATGGAATTTTTGATGAAGTTAGGCTTTTGGCCACCCTTAATGTTTTCTTTTTTCTTTTTCAATTAAAGGCTGATTAACACCTTTGATTTTGTGGGGGATTTTGAGGAAATGACTCCCACAAGGCAGGGGGGTCACCAGGCCGCGGGCATCTGTGTGGCCGTCTGCTTCGGTGTCGGTGGAGGCATCATGGTTGGTAAGCGACACAGACTGACCAAAACTGACTTCAACAGTTTTGGTGCAGTTTTATGATGTCGTTATATACTTGACAGGTTTTATTTTAAGATTACCCATCTGGGGGGACCCGGCTGATGACAACTGCTTTGATGATGAGGCCTACTGGGAGGTTAGCGACTACATCAGTCAATGTCATGAGCGTCTTTCGGAAGTCACAATACATTCAGTACAGTATAGAGTGACCAAACTGTGACACCAGTTGTACAGGGACCAAACATCCCATACTAGTAGTGTTATCCGGTACTCTGTACTACCGATGGCTGCCCACAAGCTCCCCTGGCGTACATGGCCGAACACTTTATCTAAGTTCGCATTTTGACTGGTTCTGCAACCTCCCATACACCTTCGAGGATACTGCTGAGGGTGTCGAGCTGGTTCCAGTCATCATCGGAGGTCTATGAGCCGTACTTTGCGTGGTCAATCACCTCAGATGTGCTTGCCATGGGTGACCCTGCCAGGGGTGTAAAGCTGCAGACAACTTAGCTCACTGGGACACACAAAACCCTTGAACATGGTAAGGTGATGGCTGAGGTGTATTACTCCAAAAATGGGAGCAAGCATCCTTAAATTACACAATTTCAGTTGGCTCTTGGTTTTGGAAAAGTAGTTTTGAAGTTGAATACATGAAAGCTAAAATGTGAAAAATAAGAACTAGCACAAATCTGCAACACAAATCATAGCAACGAGCACCTGTGATGATGCATTCTCATTATTTTTTTAAACTACGCTCTCAATGCTGTCGCACAAAGGCCATTTACAGTGTTTTAGCTGTCTATTTTTCAACTTTCCAGCTGATGTAGTTTGTACCCCCTGAATGATATTGAAATTGTCTGCAGGTGCCTGATGAGGAGGAGAGTATTCCACCAGTCCTGCAGTATAACAATCACATGCTCAACAAAGACGTGTAAGTGTTTTAGTTTGAAGACCAACAATGTTCAGGTCAATTACTCTCATATCCAGTCAATCTAGTCATTCATATTTGAAGAATTACTAGCATCACATAGGTTCCTAGTGCAGGGAATATTACTATTGTGCAACTTCAGATTCCAATTTCAATTTGAGAAACACAAAGAAGAGTGAGTGTGGTTAGTCCGGACAGTTTTCCCAGTGATCGGAAGAGCAGTGCATGACAAAAACAAATATTTAACAAGGCCTCTAACAATAGCCAAAGTCCACTCATAAATGCAAGAAGTAATAAAAAAAACATTTGTAAGGTAAGTAAAAATAAATATGGTGTAGTGTCGACGCACTCTTTCTCAACTAGGAATGTGGCTGCCAGAAGTTACAATTTCTTTCAGTGAAAAACAAACATTGACTTTAAATGTTCGTCCGATTGGATGATCCATTGCTGCTCAACGTGTGAGCAGTGCTTCCACCCGGGGGCAGTACAGGACTTTTAGGGAGGTGCAGAGAAATAGAAAGAAAAACGTTTATGATTTATTTTTGCTGTGGTGAGCGGTGCAAATTCGAAACTCGTCAAAGTAGGCTCCGGAAAATTGTTAACTAGGCTTGATTTTATTGGACTTCCTGACAAATGTTGCAATGATGATATAAATAGACAGTCAAACTGAGATTAACATGAGAGCTACGAGTGTAATATTTTTCGGGAGGTACTGTTATTGCTTTTATTATCCTCTTGGTGGCGGCACTAGTTCATGAAAGAGGATGTCTCAAACGTTCAAGCCCCTGAACAGGACATCAACGACATGGTTCGAACTCTTCCTCGCTTACACACGCTTGCTGTTTGGGCGATGTTACGTCATGCTCACGCTCGTGGGTTTTGTGCTTGTGCTGATGGGCTTTTCACAGCACACGCGCAAGCACATTTATACAAAACGTGCACAAGCGACCTTGATGATGCAACGTTGCTGTGCAAATGACATCATTCAATGAGACATACGTAATTTGTCGTTTTACATTTCGCAAGGACCATTCTAAGTGAATTACTGTACTGTATACCTGTTTTTTTAGTCAATGTTTGTTTAATTATGGGTCTTAATGTATTTGTTTGTTTGTTTTTAGAACTGAGTCAAATTTCACCTTGGAGCAGAACTGACCCAGCGTCTTGAAAATGATGGTTTGCTGGCCCGTGTTGGTCCCTTTTTAATATCCCGATGAACAGAATCGTTCATTCCATATTTTCAACGTCTGAAAATAAATTATTGGCCATCCAGAGAATATATTTATGTAAAATAGAAAATTAGGTGAAGTTAGGAATCGAACTCAAATGGCTAAATATAGGTCATATTATCACGTTATAGTTAAACGATTTCCAGTCTAATTCAATATTTGTACAATGTCAATTCATAATATGGATTTGGCCCTTTTTAAAAAGAAGCAAGACACAATGAGGCTATATTGTATGTTCTTTGCTGGGCCCATATTGATTTGTTCTTGTTGGAGAATTACAGATTCTGGAATTGTTACAAGATTATGTATGCGGATTAAAATGTTTAATGTGTGAGGAAAGGTGAAATCACAATAGATCGCTGAAACTCTTTTTGCATTGTTCTCTTGTGGTCATTGGGGTGTCAGGCATGAAAACGGCCACACTTGTGTGATGTCATGAAAACACACCATCATCATCATCATCACATTATGAGTATGAGGTGCTGGAAAGCCCCAAAATAACATTTTCGTTTTGCTCGTGGGATTTTATTTTGATGACTGTGATTTAATCTGTGTGTGTGTGTGTGTGTGTGTGTGTTATGTGGCGGAGTGAGATGGTTTCTGGTGCATATGAGAGTTTTGTGTGTGTGAGAGGTAAATGTGTTTTTTTGGGGGGGGGGGGGTGGTACCGTTAAGAGTCATCAACGTCAAGGACTCACTGATCCTGTTTGCTGTGTGTTCATGGTTTTGTAAATAAAGCGTTTGCAACACATAAATCACCCGCTATCTGATTTTGCTCTTAGATTAACAGTGTCATACAGGTGTTACATTTACAAAATATTTTAAATAGTTTACTGTAGTGAGTTGCACCGACAGCTTTTTCTTTCTTTAAGTGAAAGGATTAAGTTTCTTCGACAGCATCAGTGAAGACTGTGCTTGAATGTGTTTGTAAATGCTTTTTATTTTTCCATGCAGCTCATTTCTCTTGCTGATTGAAATCGTAATTGAATTTTCAATGAGTGGATGAAGTGTGTCTGCCAGATACTGCCTTTAAAACAATATGCTAATGAAAAGGATGCTCACTCGAGTTAAAATATCTCCAGCGAGTCCTTTCCCCAGGAGTGACACAGACTTCTCAAGAAAGGTTCCATGTATACTGACCCCAGGGCACACTTGAGCGACCCAACGTGCACTTGCCTTTACACTGTGACTTCAGTTCAAAGGGCAAGAAAAGGTAAAGGTCAAAGTCAGTGTTTCATGACATTGTTCTGACCAATGATGACCACTCTACTAAAAATGAGCATTCTGTCACTTCTTTTTCCACAGATAAGAGGCAGCAAGGAGTTTGTATCCACATCCAGTATTAACAAAAACAGGAACATGTTTGAGTAAAGGAGGTAATGATGCCACAAGTGTTCCAATTAAAGGAGATGCAGCCCTGCCGAGAGAAAGGGTTCCCACATTGCTGCATTGATACTAGCCACACACCCCCAACACACACACACACACACACACACACACACACACACACACACACACACTGGCCTCTTCTCATTGGACCTCAGTTCCCGCTCCTACTTGACTCATGTATATTCTCCATCTACTTAAAGGACAAATGCAGAACTAATTCAAGGTGTTGTTTACATGATAGCTGGCCTTCTTAAAAGTGCAGGTGCACCAGGCCTCGGGGCCTCGTGAGACCCAAGTTGAGCGTTTTTTTGGACTCAAACGGCTCTATCGTGATATTTGATTGACAGGTGGGGGGCATTAAGGAGAGGGTGGGAAAGGAGTACAGAAGAAGGACTCCAGAATGGGTAGTGCACAAAACATGCTTGCAAACAAGGGGCCACAGAGACGCTCATAAATAATAAAGAATTTGCCAGTAAAGGTGTGTTTACACTGCGTGCCAGTGATAGTGTTTGCAGATTTTAGATTAGGTTGCAATCCTTTACACATGGCTATAAAATGTACACAAAGGCAGAAATTCATCGTGGGGGGTCGTGTATGGGAGGGTGCCCGCTGATATGCATTCACAGCAAAAGGGCGTGACCTCTGACTGCAACTGCAGTTTACTATTGACACGTGGTTAGTTCAGTGTGAGCATCTTCTCCAAGTGTTTTCGTGTTACATTTGTGTTTTTGACTGTTCGTCCCGCTCAGCAACTGCATCAATGACTGTGCTCAAAATTTCCCCACATATTCCTTTCCTTCTTTTTTATAGTATCTATTTATATAACCGTAAAAAGAAAACATTTTTGTCATCCAGCGTAATAAAAATATCATTTGAGTATACAAATAAAAATGTATGTAAAACAGGCGTCACCAATGTGAAATGTGTATTAAACTGGATAGCTGTTCATGTTAATCAATACATAAGAAGTAGCTCTCAGTTTCAAAAATGCTGGTGACCACTGATGAAAAGTAATGTAAAATATCGAGATACATGTGTATCGCGATACGTGACGACTGTATAGTGGCACGTATTGTATCGTGAGGTTGTGGCAATACCCATACCTGTCAACTCATACGGTTTAGCCATAGTTCATACGGATTGTGTGGTGAATCTTACGTATATGGCCGTATCGCACATATCATACGGATTCTGAAAATTTCCGCCCCCCCCCCCAACAGGTAGTTCCGTTTGCTTTTGCCCAGAATGGTGCTAGTCTACTCGAATGCTTTCATTTCCAAAATAAATATGAATGGATGCTGTAACTTCGAGCCGATGGGTCAGCATTTGGAGTTGGTGAAAAAAGTAACGCAGGAATACAACTCTGAACGCAATAATGCCACGAAGTAGAATGATGATTATACATTAACCAGACTTTGTGTTATTGAGATCTACAATAAGTATCATTGAAAATTTCGTGGGTTTTTTTCTGCGGTTATTTTGACATATAAAATGCTTTGGTATGTTATAAGGATTTTTTTGGTAGTTTATACAGGTTGGCGCTCCGAAAAGTTGACAGGTATGAATACCCAGCCCTAGATCCTACCTCCTCTGAAGTATGTATGCAGAAATGAAGCTCACTTGAAATTCACATTATGGCTCGCTACACAAAGCATAGAATTGACTAAGCGATGGTTCATAATGCCCCAAAAACTCATCAGACAAGAGTAGGGACACCCTGGGCTTGTCGGCAGCCAATTCCAGGGCATGAGCAGAGTCAGGGGAGTGTGCCATGACACCTCAGTGAATTCAGCATGAAAAGTCTGTGTGAAAATGGCTGCACCATGTCGTCACAGATTGGCTGGCAACCAATTCAGGGTGTACCGCGCCTACTGCCAGAAGATGGCTGGGATAGCCTCCAGCACCCCCTGCGTCCCCTGTGAAGATAAGCGGATGGGAAAATGGATGGATGGGATGGATGTCGTCACATACGTGTTCAAAAGACAGCCTGCTGTCACACCAAACAAACTACTTCAACTTCATGAAGCAGCCCGGTGGTCCAGTGGTTAGCGCGTCGACCTCACAGTGCAGAGCTCGTGGGTTCGATCCCGGGACTTCGGGCTTCCGGGTGGAAGGGTTTTCTCCGGGTGCTCCGGGTTCCTCCCACATTCCAAAAACATGCGTGGCAGGCTGATTGAACACTCGAAATTGTCCCTCAGTTTTAGCGTGAGTGCGAATGGTTGTTTGTCTGCTATTGGCTGGCAACCGGTTCGGGGTGTCCCTGCCTACTGCCCGAAGACAGCTGGGATAGGCTCCAGCATCCCCCGTGACCCTTGTGAGAATAAAGCGGATCGGAAAATGAATGAATTAACTTGAAGATCTGTGACACTGTGTGCAGTATTAGTGCTTCAACATTCGTTTTGGTTGCTTTTCAAAACAGCCAAGGTATGGTGCACCTTTAGACACACTGTATATTTTTTTTTCTGAAAATATGGGTCAAATTCTGAACTGCACAACCTCGGGGGTGTCTCAATTTTATCATGAAACATCTTGGTATTTCCTTCTGTCTTTTACAGAGTTGAGTAGCAGTTGTTCATGCATTCAGGGATCCATGCTGTAACTCCAACAAAGCCAGCAGTAAAAGGCCTTAATGAAAGCCGCAAGTCCATAAATGTGTTCATAAACTTGTTCAAACAGAAGTCTCAAACAGAACCGTTCATGTTCTATTATTATTAAAGGTTAGTTCACTTTTTTTTTTCAATACTTGAACTTCACTTTTATGGAAGACTCGATGCAGACCAGAGACACCCAGACGCTATCTCAAGTGGCCGCAGCATTAGTTGTGTTGAGGACCTCTGATACGATAAACCCTTTCTATTTTTTCCACAGATGTTTTGTAGGCCTTATGTTTCACACCATACACAAAAATCAATGCAACTCCCACCTGTGTGTGCCCCAGGTATCTCCCCACTCCACTAATTGTCAACAGAGGCTGTTTAAGTGTCCCGATCAGACCACAGTGGTGAGGAACAGCAGATTAAGCATGATCCTATTCGATCCCTGCGAGCCCCTTCTTACGCTCTGTTACACCAGCATTTAAAAAGAGGAGGGTGTTCCTTTCAGACTTGTGATATGAATCCCAGACGTATGGACCAGAACAGAGCTTTCGCCCCCCCCCCCCCAGTTTCACAGAAAAGACCCCTTTTTGGCAACCTCTAATTCTAGTTGCTACGCGCGTCTGGGTTCAATGGCGTGCTCCTGTTGTGAGGGGACAAAGCCTCTCAGTCATCCAGCCATGGTTGCTAGGGGAGCCAGAATGTATGGGGAGGGACGGGCTGCTGTTGTCCCAGACCAAATGTCTCTCTTAAGGCGGGCAAGAAGGAGTGATTGACAGGTGGCTACACGCTCCACTGCAGATCACCCGGGAGGTCTGAGGGAGGTGACATTATATCTCTGACTGGGTGTGTGTGCTTACTTTGCTGAGTTATGCAGTCAGAGCAGACGGTATATATGATGGTGTAAATAAATGCCTTATATATATATGTGTGTGTGTGTGTGTGTGTGTGTGTGTGTGTGTGTGTGTGTGTGTGTGTGTGTGTGTGTGTGTGCGTGTGTAATGGTACACTCACCTGACTTGTATGCAAGCAGTGAGGGATCGGTTCCCACTCAGTGATGGTGTGGATGTGGGCGTGAATGGTTGTTTGTCTCAATACAGTATGTGCCCTGCGACTGATTAGCGACCAGTTTAGTGTATAGTCCGCTATTTTCGCCCGAAGTCAGCTGGGATAGGCTCCAGCGACCCTCTTCAGGAGAGGTGATGTTGAAAATAGATGGATGGATGGATCCATACATATATATATATATACAGTATGTGTGTGTGTGTGTGTGTGTGTGTGTGTGTGTGTGTGTGTGTGTGTGTATCGAATGAGAATTATTGTATCGTAACATTTTTCTGAACAGATTTGCTTTTATGCGTTGACAAAAAAAAATTATAATACTTCTCCGTCCGACAAATTGTACACTGCTGTGTGATCTACTGTTGCATGTGTTCTTATCAGTTTATATTTAGTGTGAAATTTCACTGTTGTATTCATAAAGGTTTTCTGATCTTATCTTATTTTATCCTGTCTGATGAAAACTTGCCCGATGGACTCATTGAAAACCTCATCAAACCATCGGTCAGTTCGACTTCAGCATTGGATCTCATTAGATGAGCAAATGAGTGAACATTTTTGCATACGGTTCACCGGCTTTTGTAAGATGAAGAGCCTTTGTTCCTCCTCTTTAGCCAAAACTGATCAAAATAAATATTTAATTGTACTTTGCCATAACCTTGACATGTCATATGGCACAGTTCCTTCTGAACTTTTTTCTCATACTGTATTCATCTTTTGATCAAGGACCCAAACGTCTTCAGTAAACAACAAAAACATGGAACCTTGCCACTCCAATACTTTTCGAGGGGGCTCAACGCATAAACTCTCAACAAAAACGTACATCGGTTAATAGATTGCAACAAACATCAATCGAAAAGTCTATCGCCAAGAAAATGTTTGTTCGAAAAGGGTTCTCATAATTATCCTCTAAAATAATGTTGATGAGAATCAAAATTAAACGTATGACTGGTGATGAACGAGAGACAAACGCAACTGAGTGTGATCCAAATGTTCAATCAATGTTGTTGTGTGGATTTGCATGGAGGCAGATTAGGGAGTCTTTGTGCTCTGCGCAGACACCAGCTCCCCCTCCAGGGGCGGGCAGCAGACAAAGTGTGGCGCTTCGGATGCAAAAGGGTTCACGACGGAGCCCGTCTGGCCTGGCATAGATGCTTGAGACTGTCTGGGTTCTGCACTCCCAGACAGGGAACCCTTCCACTCATCAGATGCCACCCATTCCCATCCCCGTCTCCCCAACCCCCTTCCCCTTGACCTTGACTCTCTGTCATCGTGGCCCTCCAGACAGTCTGGGGTCAAAGGCTAACACAGTAGTCACACATCAGACACGGTTCGAGTCCCCTGTGTTCGTATAAATGCTGAATGATAAATCACCTCAAACCAGCCTGTTGGAATGTGCCTTGGAATTCCTGTGGTGCTCGCACGGCTCAAAATGATAGAGGGGAAATATAACAACAGTTTCTTTTCACTTTTTTTTTTGGCCTAATTTTGTCTCAGCGTTCCCGTTTATCCATGGATAGCAAAGAATGTTATATATTTTCAGGGAATCAGCTTGCAGTGAAAATGTTAACCCTTAACTTTGAATGTGAATGCCAGCCAATCACAGCAGAGTTATTAGCGTGTGGCAACAATTTGGGAACTTCATTGTTGTGCTGTGCTGATAAACCAATATCAGCTTGCAAATTGCTTGGACAGATCCATGTTGGTGCCTTAAGCACAATATCTTTCATGGTGTTTCTCTCTTTCCAGCAGCATCAAACACCCTTTGAAATTCTTAAGATCTATCACGAAACCCTTTACTACATGGACACTTTTTTTCTTTTTTTCCACATGCAATGAAGCCTATATCCTGCTTGCTCTTTCTTTCTGTCACCCCCCCCCCCCCATCCTCTCTCTCTCTCTAATAGAACATCTGCATCACAGTGCAGAGGTCATGGGTTCAAATCCGGCCCCGGCCTTCCTGTGTGTGGTTTGCACTCTCCCTGTGCCTACGTGGGTTTTCTCTCACAGTCCAAATACATGCATGGGAGCTTGATTGAACTCGAAATCAGTAGTTCTTAACCCGGGTTCAATCGAAACCCGGGGGTTTGGTGATTCAGTCTAAACAAGTTCAGTGGCGATCAGGTCGGTCACGTGCAGTGAAAAGTATGATTCATGACAACTCGTCAAATTAAGAACTTTCTCCTAGGTTAATGGATCACTCTAAATTGTCCCGAGGAGTGAGTGTGAGCACGGATGGTTGTTTGTCTCTGTGTGCACTGCGATTGGCTGGTTTGTTTGTTTGTTTATTTATTGAACATATAAAACACAACACAACAACAAATTGACAAAAGTGAAGGCAAGCAAAAATTGTAAAAAGGAATAGAAAAAAAACAGTCATCATCACAATTCTACGTTCAAAGGAGTAGGAAGAAGTAAGAAACTTATCTAGTCCTACCCCTTGTTATGTAGCAACATATGAGTTGATCCTTTTTCAATACAAAAATAAAGGAAAAATCCACATATCATCAATGCTTTTATCCTTATGTGTACTGTACTTATCTATCTATACAGCTCTCAGTTTGTATATACATACTCACTATTGCAGATTTTTTAATGAATTTTCTCATATTCATAATAAATACTACATTTCATTAATACATTGAATAAGTTGATCAATGTAATTCTGATGTATTACTATATTCTATAGGTATAACTGGTCACCAGTTAAGAGAGAGAGAGAGAGATGTGTGTAAAAAAATAAATACACACACACACACACACACACACAATGGTGCCATTTAGCTTCTACATTCAAGATTTAAACTAAGAGAGAACTGAGCATTAATTGCCTTTACAAGCAAGTAATTTTTGATAATTAGTAAACAAAGTAATAAATAAAATTTCAATGTTTGGATGGAGATACTTTAACTAATCCAAAAATTGAGGTTATTCCGGTATATATTAGAGGAAACCCAATTGCGTAATGACCCAATGGGAGAAAAGGCCGCCCTGTTATTTCGAGGCCTGGGTCCATTCATAGGGCAAGGCACGAAACGTGTGGAAGGGGTGCATGCATGAGGAAAGCCTTGTAGGATACGTTAAATCAGCTCGATTGGGAGTTTAGGCCAAGGCCAAGGCTCCAAAGAATGGCCCACTAGTCACAGGGTGGGAGGGAGGTCGGCTTCAGAGAAGTTCACAGACCCCGTTTCCATTCTTATGCTAAAGGTTCACTTCCAAACTCTTTCACTGCAGGCACAAACAGCTCCAAGCGACTTTCCCTCCAAAACGTGGAGACTTTGTCGACAGAATTCATTCAAGTCTTGCTGCTTCGAAACATCTAAGATCTCATCTGCAGAAAATCGCTTGCTTTTGGACCATATTCCAAACTATTCGGTACAACTTCCATAGTGTTAAATGCACTCCTCGTTTTCCTCTTTTGCAGTTTCGTTGCCAATTATTCATCTAGTTTTCTGAATTTGCTGCTGGTTGTTCTGTGTACTTAAGTGGTCAGTGCATCTCAGTGCAGCGGTCACCGGGGAATGGCTGGAAATGGCCTCTTAATTAGCAGCCCTTGCCCTTTGACACTGGCTCCTGACCTCAGCATCTCTCTGGTCTGTTTATTGTGCTCTGGGGGACCATCCTGGTCATGACCTCGGACCCCTGATGTCCTGTAAGTACTTCGCCAAAACAAATAGCGAAATGTTTTTGGCCTGTGTGGTCAATACAGACGATTGGGAGTCTTGATTAATGGCAGCATTTATTAGTGGAGCACACAGGTTTGAAAGCACACAAGAAGTTTTTAATGAATAAAATCACACCAGTGGAGCAGTTTTATTAATGTGTTTATTTAAACATTCCAGAGGCTGGATTCACTAATTGCTTTGCATTCAACCAGAAAGGAGTTGCTACAATTATTGAGACACATCGAAAACATGCACAACTCCCCACCCTCACGGAATCACTTAAAAAAGCTTTTCGATTGGGGGGGGGAGTATTTTTTCACATTTGCCATCTCATTTTACGATTCATTGAACTAATGTCCACGTTTATTTGTGTATATTTGTGCAAGGAAATCGAAATTTGTCAAACAATCTTTTGTTACTTGTTTTCGCTTGAATTTAGTTTCGTACCGGCTGATATTGTTTTATGTGATGAAGTCCCTCTACTGCTCTCCTCACTATAGTCGTGGAGGGGCAAGGCTGCTAGGCACATGCATTACATTACACTGTATTCCGTTACCGGTATATTAAATTATATTAGCTTGTATTGTCGTAGATGATGCTGTGCTACTTTCCACGATACCTTTACATTTTGTATATTTTGTTTTGTATTGCATGTAAAATGTCAAAATTTAAGAACGTTTTCAATTTTTCCACAAACGTCAAATATGAAAGCTGTTGACATTTTAATCGTGCAAGGCATTTTTATTTTAATACATCAACATGACGTTACACGCGCCGTGGATCTATCTGAATAATCCACTGAGCCCTGACGAGCCCTGAGCCCAGATTCGTTTCTGCACATTCGTATGGGCCTTCAAATTACGTGAACGGGCTCCTGTTAATGCCTGCATCGCATTCGTTTTTCATTCCTTTAAAGAAACAGATGCAGTCTAATCCCGCGTTGACCCGTCTGCGCGTACCCGCGCGTTTGTGTGCGGGTCTCTTCACATGCTGTTTGTTTGGGTGGAAACAAGGCGTCACGCCATGTCATTCGATCGAACCTTCCTCCTTTTCTGCTCAACCTAAAACCACCCTGCTTCAAAAAAAATTCATAAACGAACAAGATGTTGAACCCATTTTAATCACAGGTGCAGCTCCAGCCAATTGTGCAGGGTCTGATGCACTTAATGGGCTCCCCCCCCCCCCCCAAAAAAAAGCGCCACAAGAAAAAGCGCACGCAAAGCTTGTACAGCGCATTTCCTCAGGCCAGCGTCTTTCGATGAACGAAATCATTTTATGATATACATTGCTATCAACATGAAAGCACTGCGCGTGCATGCCCTTTTCCCTAAACACGATTTAGACCGTTGTGCGTTTATTTCATTTTGTTGTTTATGTCAATATACAGAAGTATTCATCATTTGGGACGGAAGAGGGGGGGCGGGGGGGGGGATTAAAAGCAGAGTTTTATTTATTTTACAATGTTCTTGAAACAAATCACATTGAAAACAAATTGTACACAGGTTTTGCGGGTGGGGGGGTTATTTGCAGAATTTAAGATGAACACATTTTACATAAGTGCAGTAACGTTTTAATTGAAAAAAACATCGTGGTTTGAGTTGGTGTTATCCTTGAAAAAAAAATGGTGTGATGACTTTGGTCCCAAATATGTGCAGGCTGGAGTTATTCCACTGCTTGTCATCTTCAACCTAGGGACATAAAGAAAGAAAAGGAGCCTTTTCAATCCTGCACAAAATGTAAACATTTTTTATGAAACAAAAAAAATTGTCAATACAAGTGCATCGATATGTTTAAATAATTGCATAACTACGTTCTTGAAAAGGGTGCATGAAGGTAAATAAGAAACATCAGCAGTTTTTTTTTTAGCCTCTGTATCTACATGTTGTTTTTCTCTCTTATTTTCTGACTTTATCATGGAAGGGTTTTAAGGCTTTTATCCCCACGGGGAACCAGGGCCAACTCTTTCTCTGTCAATTTTCACCCACTCCCCAATTCACACGAGCCTTTTCTCCCACCAAGCCTCCAATGAATGATTTGTCCTTGTTCTTTGTCCACCTCTGATATCTTTTTTTTTTGCCCGCTCCTTTTATTTTCTGCAGACAGCATACAGCATATGCAAATACACACTCCTTTATTCGTGAGCACCCCCTCCCCTGAATGAATACAACCTTAAATGAGGCCACACTTTCACATATTTACGAAGGGGACATGGAGACGTGCACTTATTCCAATGAGCCGGCTTGCCGCTTTCTCAGAAGTAATAAAATCCTTACAAAAAACCCCCCCAAAAAAACATACATCGCCATGAAAGATGTCAAGCTTTCTTTCAAGGAGTTTCACAAAATGTTATTTACCACAAAACCCTTTTCTACAGATTGCCTCCGTTTAGGGAAAAGTGACATTATTGTATATAGCTGTCATTTATAATACTTGGATGGAATGACAGTGACACCGGCGCGTCACACGCAGGGCAGTAATAAACATGTCACTCGGTCCATATCCTTGAAAATGGAGACCTTTTGCGTGAAATGGCAATCTGGGCTCATGTCATACAAGTGTCCAGTTCAATCACATCTAGGATTGTATTCATTTCAAAATCATTTGGAGGGGAAATAACAAAAGACTCTTTGCCCAAATACTTTTAGACCAAACTGTACTCTAAACTATTTCAGTATTGTCTCACAAGTAAAATGTCCATCACTCCTTCTGACTTGAAATGATGATCTTAGGAGTATTCTTGTTTGAAATACGAAGGCGCACCATCTGACAAGTGGTGTATTTAGTGCCTTGCAAGCTCACACTATGCATAAAGGCTGCTCACATGAATGGGCTTGCAGCTTGGATGAATTATAACCAACATAAACTGCTTTCTTGCAGCTGACATCGAGAGAGAATGTGAATGGAAGTTTAGTGTGTGTGTGTGTGTGTGTGTGTGTGTGTGTGTGTGTGTGTGTGTGTGTGTGTGTGTGTGTGTGAGCTGCAGAGCAGTGACAGTTCCACCTTTTCATTCGTACATTACTGCGCCCGCCAGCCTCTTCCCCATAGCAACGGCAGCAGAGGTCAAAGGCTATGTAACCCCCAACAGGCATACAGGGACCACCGCCGTCTCCTCTCGCACTCGGCGGCCGCACCCATGAACTTGAACTTATAGCACCGGAGAACTGTTGAGTCAAACTGATAAATGATCACCTCTGAGCAAGAGCGTAGCCAATACTTGTCACGCTGGAAGGAATGATTACACACAAGTATTAAAGGCACAGTCACCTAATTCTCCTCCCCTGTAGGACCTGCACTCAGGGATTCCTCATAATCCCAGCGAATGTCTCGCCATCCTTCTTTAAGATACTTAACATTGAGCTTTGCGCCAGATTAATCCACGTTTCATTAAAGGAGCCCGTGTGAGCCTCGCTTGACCCACATGGCAAATCATCCCACACTCTCAGGTTGTGCCCGTGAGCTGAGCATTAAATATTACAGCGTGTTAAACATTCATATGGTAGTGGCAGATCCAAAGATTTGCTAGAGCCTCGGGAGGACCTTCAAGGGTCATAAAAAGAGTGTTTTTTTTTTGTTTTTGTTTTTTTACATGGGCAAACAAATGACTCCGATCTATCGTCAAACTAATGTGCTTATCCTCATGTCAAGAGGCAACACATGCAATAATATTCTGTCCCCCATTTATTCATATTCATTAGTTAGAAAAACATGACTGTTTTTGTAGTGCTTTAAATGTCATTGCTCTTGTGGAACATGACGAGAAAGACATTCTGTATGTCTAACCCTCTGGCATCACACAAACACACGATATTGCAATATGCAACATACGAAATGGGTGTTGAATATCGCAATGTCGATATTTAGATATTTAATATGTACTGAATGATTTTGTTTTCATGCGGAAAAATAAGCAGTCTTACCGTATTCTTAGCTCATTAAGTGTACAGTAATAACTTTTTTGTATGCAGAAGTTATTTTGTGCTCGTATTATTATGATTATTATTTATTATATTTATTCGACAAATATATTGCTAATGCTTTATTTTATATTGCACTCATATTGAACTGTATACAGTTCTTTTCTGAAACATTTATTTTGTGCAATGAAACACTTGATTCGCCCCCTACTCCCAATTTTGCTGCTGTAGACTGCAAATTCCCCAGTGTGGGACAAATAAAAGTTATCTTATCTTATCTTATCTTATCTTATTGGATGGTGATGCACATTAAGGTTGTATATTATTGGTCAAAGTCAGATAAAAGCATACAGTTCTATGGAACATATTCTACAAGGAAAATGATGGCGCCGATGAATTTTTTTTTAGATATACTGTGTAGTCCTATATATATAGAGAGAGAGAGAGAGAGAGAGAGAGAGAGACACACACACACACACACACACACACACACACACACACACACACACACACACACACACACACATTAAATTAGTTCTACCACAAACTGCATGTGAATTCATTTAATGCACTCGAGAACGGAGACTGTCAATATTTGAATGCACATGGTGCAGAGAACTCTACACACCGATGTCCTAAATCCTCTTCCCTGGCCAAATGGATAGTCTTGATTGCAAACACTTTTTGTTTTCAGATTAAACAGATGTTTGTGTTCAATCACCAGGTACCTAAATTATAACATGACTAACTTCACGTGATCTGCCGGCCGCAAAGGCAAAGAGAAAAATAGCTACAGTATATGTTAACTCTTCTTTGAGGAGATGTGGTCATACCGTGCCTGTGCAACAGACCTCCCAACTGAATGTCATGCTTACCGACACTCATTTGAACCCTATCTTGATCGGTTGCGTGTCATTCTCGTCTGTTTGTTAGTTAACCCAATTGTACGCGACCATTTTTTTCTTCAGTATGTGTGGTTCACGAAGCAGGGCGTCGATGAATGTGTGCAGTTTGGAGCTGCCTAGATTAAGGGTGTTCACATTCAGATGAGGTGACACGTAAATGTGTTTTTTACAACTAGTGACACGATTGATTCACAATTGACCTTTGTATCAGGTCTTCCCTCTTATCTGGACCTACAGTATGTAATCAAGTGAAGAATATATTTTCACCATATATGAATGCAACAATGTTATTTATTTGAACAGATATGTGTGCACCTTACAAAATCTACATCCGTGTGGTTCATTGTGAGAGATTATCAGCGAGATACTGTACGTCATTGGGCCTGTCATGCAGGCTGGTTCACAGGCACGGATAGGCTTGTGCCATTCCGAGTCCAAAGGTTTGCAGGCAACATACAATCAGATTGAGACTATGAATGTGCGGCTGATTTCTAATTGCATTCCACCTCTGATAAAGGCCAAGGAGAGAGTGACAAGGTGTAGGTCGGTGACTGCGTGCATGTGGTGTACTTTGCACGAATGCATGTTGAATCCCGCTCAATTGGCAGAGAAAAACAGCATCGCATCACCATGCCTTTCAGACATGCAGAGGGGGCTGAATAGACTAATGAACAGTCAGGTGGCACTCCAGGGCCCGCGCCGCCCCCACTCCCCAACGCACACATATCAAACACGCATACACTTGCAAACACATTAAAACTCAGCGCCTCACCCGACCTCGGTGCTCCGCACGACAATCTAATGTCTCAGGCATCTGCTCATGTCTAGTCTGGAGGGCCTTTCCCACCCTGCCCCCCAGGCCGGGCCCGCTGCGGCACCAGCTCTCACAATTGTGGGAAAGCAAGCTTTTTTGGAGGGGGGCAGGTGTGGCGGGGTGTCAGCAGAGTGTGTGTGTGTATGTGTGTGAGGGGGGTACGGGGGCGCTAACCAGCTATTGAGAGGGCAGTGAGCGAGAGCGAGCAGACTTGAATGATAATGTGAAAACGCACAACGCTGTTCATTAACACACGTGCACGGCAGCTGCGCACGTTGGCAGTGGACGCACGTTCACGTCTTCCCGCTTGCTGCTCCTGACTGCAGAGACGCCAGAGCAGTTAACCGATAGTCACAACATATAAGAACTGAATCAAAAATTCAACCAGGACAAACTAATAATGCTCAATTATGACACTTCATTTAAGATAAGATAAGATAAGATATCCTTTATTAATAATGTGTATTTGAATGCAGGTGTAGAACATCCCTACAGCACAGCTGGAGCTGTTGTCGAAAATCTTGACTCTTATGTTCCAAAATGAGGTCAACAGACCACGAGAAGTAGCTCTCATTGTAGTGCTGTATCGTTGTACTCCACTACAACCTGTAGCCACAGTAATAATAATAATAATAATAATAGATTTTATTTATAAGCGCCTTTCAAGACACCCAAGGACACATTACAATAACAAAAAACACAAAACAATACGGGTTGAGCAGTAATAAACATATTGTTGAATGGATGAAACCCTTTCTGAGTGTCACCAATACTGAGCAACATTCCCTTGGTAACAATTGAATATTTTACACAGATGTGTTGAAATATGACAACTTGTGTGTGTGTGTGTGTGTGTGTGTGTGCGTGTGTGTATATGATGATGAGATTGGCATCTTCATTTCTGCTGATTTCCATTATTTTTTTAAATCTTTTAACGTTTACGATGGGAATTTCTCCATTGTGAGACAAATAAAGCTTTATATTGTATATATACTGTATATATATATATACTGTATACTGTATATAAACTTTTTTACGTGACACCTAGAGTGTGTCAAGTGTTCATATTTGGTGGCATCAGATGTTTCCTGTTTGATTTGGGGAGACTTTTGGGAGAGGTTGTATGGCTGTTTCATTATCTTTAGCAATACTTTATCATAGAAAATGATCATTCAATCAAAGTAATGAAACTAAACGGCTTGAAATTGAACGACATCAATGAATCAATTTATTTAAAAAAAATTTAGACAACATAAAATTTAGGAGTCTATTTATTTCACCTATAAACTAGGACTGTAAAAACACAAGCGTGTGTGCGGTATGCGTGTGTGTGTGTGTATATATATATATATAGATAGATAGATAGATAGATAGATATAGATATATACACTTTGTAACGTGTATGTGCCAGGTGGCGTCCATCATGCTGTGTGCAAAGGAGCAGCGTGACAAGAGAGGGTGGCAGCTTTCCTTCAACCAGTGCCAGCTCATTAATTTTGTTTGCTACCCAGCCCCCTTCCTATCACTCCCCCCCACCCCCCACTAACTGCTAATTAGCAGGAAGAGAACAGATGAAAAAGGGGGAAGGCCATGTGAGTGTGAGAGTGTACGTGTGTGCGTGTTCGATTGGGGAAGAAATAAGGAACTCATCTTTTCTTCATCCACGTTGACATCAGTCCGTGCACTCACGCACACGCACGCATACACACTCACCATTCGTCCTCCCACTGCTCCCACCAAAAGCCAACGTTACCCTACCTAAAAAGGATAATGCAACCCACCTTGTACGTCAGCCCAGCCATTTTAAATATCACTGCAAGATCGCCCAAGATGGCTCCTCCGCCCGCAGCCAGGATCCGAGATCGGCCAAGGTCTTTGTCTGCCTCCTGGCATAGGCGCAGTGTCTGTCACTGGCAGTGCAGATGGCATCCCATGGCTTCTGGGCAAAAAGAAGAGAGGGCGGAGGAAGCGCGACGACCTCGTCCTCTTTTTCGCTGAACAATGCCTCCACCGTCTTTTCAAGAAGAACGGCGCTAATTGAAACTCTGTAACGAAAACATCAATCAGGGTTTAGACAACAAGCCCGCATTGAATTGTTGGTTGTGATGAAAGCTACACAAAGAGAAGCGATGCACGTTTGGATGCTTGATTCTCATACAGGTGATTAAACGTCGCTGTGAACCTGGGTTTATAATTCAGCTGCTCATCTCCAAAACGAGAATGGCGGTGAAGAATCATTCGTGGGCTAGAGGTACAAAGGATGACACAATGGTGCCTTGGAGCATCCCATAAATAAAGACACCATGAACAGGAAGAGGCTCGGACCACAGCCCCTTTCGCATCGCTGATATCCCGCAAGTGAAACCAAGCAATTAGACAGCGAGCTCCACTGCAATAGGTAGTTAACGCGCTGAATGCAAGCTCATCTCACACCGGTGCTCTTCAGGCTTTAGAGGCTCACGTGGATATGGACTGCATCACACTCAAGGAGCAAGTTGAAAAGTTCAGCTCCTGTCTACAGGATGGGGCGGCCCCTCTCATTGAGGCCCGCTCCAATCTATCTCAAAGACTCTAAAGATTCGTTACAGCTTTTAAACACAAATGCCAAGTGTTTTTTTAAACCCTGTTCTGCAGAGGGTCCTACACCACTCCATTTCATTATTAGTAGTCCTGGAAACATTAATGCCAGCACAAAGCACTCGTTTCCCCCTTTCTTTCTTCTGTCAACAAAGCGCGCTAGAGATGTTTTACATTTAAATTAAATGAAAAGATTCACGTTGGCACTTTATGACAAGCTTACACACCAATCTAGTTCATTTGCTGTTTAGTCATTTCCTATGAATATTTATTAAGTCTGCACTAAACAACGTGCCCAATGTGTGTGTGTCTTTACTTCTACAACAATGACGCCAGGCGAGCCCAATGCACAACTCTGGATTCAAACCTGTTTAAAACCAGCTCTTCGTATCGCTGATTTGATTAGTGGCTTGGTGATGTGCATCCTCAAAACAAACTTGCGTGAAATCCAATTATACCCAAAGATTTTACACATTCCAATCTATATGTCTGCACACGTAATATGATTTGAATTATTACGGTGTGGTCATTCATTGTGTCATATTTACATTTTAATTACAGTCATATTATTAGATAAGATCGATCATGACATTTTTCAATCCTGGTCTATAGATATTTCTCTACTTGACAATCTTTCTCATGGCAGTTTACAGCACTACTTTTCGACATTACACAATGATATGATAGCAATGCAAACTGTCATGTTTATTATGCACATGTTACACTGTGTCCTTGGCTTCTTTTTACTGCTACTATTTGTCATTCTCATTTAGGTTGTGTGCGTTGTTAAGTGTGTGTGGTATATGAGTGTGTTTGAATATGGAAGCAAAATTAGTAGTTTACATATGATCTGCTTGTTGATCGAAGATATTTGTGCATGACATATATAGCATTATTTTTCAACTGCAAAATTAAATGAACAAGCACTTAATGTAGAACAATCCTTACCTTTGAGGTAAAGGCCAGTCTTCGCTCTTTCTTGCTTTCTCCCTCAACGTTAATTACGAGAGTCATTCCTACATTCGGTTATCTAGCTTTATGACAGGAATTTAACACTCATACAGCTAGATAACCAAAGACAGAAACAGACTCCCAAAACATCTGATTGCTTTAACCACACAGGTTACCACTTATCATCTAGAGGAGGCAAAAATGTGTCAGTTTTCCCCCCCGAAATGAGTACAAATGGATTTACAGCATTTTACAAAATAATCACAAAACACACAGCTAAGGAAACGAGGACATATTTTTCAAATATTTTGTGAAATACATGTTACATTATAAAGAGCCCACAAAATACAAAATATTGTTATCATAATCAGGTCACTATTAATCGTACTCTAATCCCCCAAAATAATAATACAGTAGGTATATAAAGTATCTGTAAAACATGCACACTTGTTAAAGGCAAAAAAAAAAAAAGGCTGGGCCGAAACGCCTGATGGCCTATTTCACGCTAATTAATAAAATAAAAATGTCATGGAAGAAATTGTAATTCAAACGGTGGTTGATATATTTTCTTACGTTAGAGACGTGGGATAAAATGTGCATTTCTACAAGTATTACGGGACATCTTTGATGTTGAGGAAATTGCGTGTGAAGTATTTTTCGAACGTCGACAACCTCTGCTTCACACTTGGACGTGTTCAAACTCACGTTGTGCTCATCAAGGTTAGAACGCACTCAAGAAAGAAAGAAAAAAGGAAAGCAAAAAGGGGGCGAAGGCGCGAGACGTCAGATCACCGTGACCGTCTTTTCTAACTCGCCCCAATTACTTCGTTTTGACTCCATGACATTTTTTAATAGCCCAATATCTTCACTTTTAATTAGACTTATGTCATTGGCCTACTTCGACAAATATTGGGTTAGGCACACAAGGCAATGTTTCAGGCCAAAATATGTATATTATTACAATATTATAAGCGTGCAGTATTATTGATAGAACACTATTATATTTAATTATTAATGGCTACGTTTTATGTTTTTTTTCCGGAAAGTGAGAGCGTACATCATGCGTTCCCTCAATGCCCCACATCAGTAAGACACATGGTGTTAAGCAGGTAAAACATGATGTAGGCATAATCGTCTCCTTTAAAAACATTCGCTTACCTAATTGTAAGCCCGGACTGGAAAGTCCCTGACCAACAGTCGACTTGAATTTCCCACAAGGGTGTTTTTCGAGCATGAGGCCCAGGTAAAGCGTCCTCTTCCATCCTCGTTCATCCACCTTCTCCCTCTCCTCCAGCCTGCTCGCTGTCACTCAAGCCACTCCGGGATGACGTCACTAACAGCTCGCCCTCTCTGACCAATCACAGAATCCAGGGGCTCCGAAGAGTGTTTAAAGTGGTGGGAGGATGCTCTTCGAAAAGAAGTCGTTTTTGTCCAGATTTTTATTTTTATTTTTTACCCCACATTCATGTTATTTGAGGCCTGATTGCAAAATAATACTGTTTTTTTTCTTCAATTCAAGAAGAAAAAACCTTGAGAGATCACATGAATATATTATCGCTTCTTTACTCATTGCTGTTATTTTACGTTTAATCTCATTGAATTTCTACGTGTAAACTTTGAGACGTTTGCACATTTTGATTGGAGTCTGTTGCAGAGATTAGTCTCCCTTTTGCATGAAGTCAACTGGGATATGCTCCAGAACTCCCGCGACCCTGTTCAAGATAAGAGGTGTTGAAAATGGGTGAATGGATATTGCTAACTTTATTTTGTTTCCAATCCCCCTTTTAAAATCCAAATAATCACATTTGAGAACATAGTATTTACCGGACTCTGATTTTAAAACTAGTTAGTCATAGATTTGTTGAGTATATGCAATATGAGGCGATCATACATTTATTTGGGTTCACAGTCATAATGGTCCTCTGAACAAAACATCGGCAAAAAAAGAGTATAACACATCTGCACTTTTTAATGGGCTCGATAGTGAGTTCTCCATATGTAGTTTGATCGGGTAGTTGTGTAGTGATTATGGATTATCTCCTGTATCATGGGTCGCGAATATGGTGCCCACCAGGTGCGAACCACATGCGAACCCCGTGGCCCTGTTCTACAAATAACTCACCAATGATGAGACATTGTGATTTCCAAGACTGTTGTAGGAGTCATCATTTGAAAATCTAAACACTTGCCAAAAAAGTGTGACAAACTGATATTTATGTTTCCTGCCTTGTTAAAAAAATACCTGCTAATTATTGTGAGAAATCTTTAACATGATCTGTGTCGTACATGAGCTCCAGTTCCAATGAAATTGGAATGTTCTGTAAATCACTCATTTGGAATTTAAGTCTAAACTTAGAATTTGGTTGTTTGTTTAAGAAAGGCTAAATTGATTTAAAAAAAATCTTAAGATCTACTGTAATATCATTTTGAGAACAGTGATTGTGCAGATGTCAAAATCAAAACTCAGGACTCTGTTGCACACCCTGAACTAGTTGCCAGCCACTCGCAGGTTAGACATACACAAACAACCATCAGCACTCACACTCACAACAAGGGACAATTTAGAGTGTTCCATTAAACTGCCACACAGGTTTTTGGAAAGTGGGAGGAAACCTTAGTACCCGGAGAAAACCCATGCAGGGATGGGGAGAACACGCAAGCTCCACACAGGAAGACCGAGCTGTAATCGAACCCTGCCCCTCTGCACTGTGAGGCTGATGCACTAACCACTTGACCACAAGCCACCCTCGATTGGGTGCTTTCCATTTTATTTTTTTAGATTCCTGTGCATCTCATAAACCAAGTTCCTTGTTTATGTAGCACCCATTGTTTAGAAAAAGCAAAACACACGACGATGTATTGTTAGACCAGCGTTTACTTTTGCACCTGGCGTTGTATATTCGTAATATAATGCGAGAAACACGTGAGACGCTATCAACAAAACATTCGACCGTGGCAGGACTCGAACCTGCAATCCCCTGATCCGAAGTCAGATGCCTTATCCATTAGGCCACACGGCCGTCAGCGACCGGTCAAAGACTTTTAAATAAATATAAATAGTTTATTGGTGCAGCAGGCAAACCTTTTATTGTATTAGCACCAGGCATACGTAATTTACACGGAGCGCAAGTCAATGGAATCTTTTTCACAGTTATTCAGTTTAAATGAGTGGACGGAAGTAAACGCGGTTATCCAGACCACAAGATGTCGCAAACGTTTTAAAAGCATGGTGAACTACTCGAATAACACACCGAAGCAGTGCTAGCCTTATGCGGGAATATTTCGTCACATTTGTTTTTTGAATCTAACTTGGGTGCGTTTATGTTGCCCTCGGTCGCTGTCCTGTCATGAATCATAGCTGGACTTGAAGTAAGCAGCTGTTGCCTTGTTAGCTCACAATCGAGGCAAACACGAGCCGAGTATTGCAGTTGGTAACTCATCATCCCATCATGATTTGACCGGGGTAAGTTGGTAGAAGGACGTTCGTACGTACCTTTTATTGGAGTTTTTTTTTTTTTTTACATTTACTAATGACTGTCTTAACTGCATCGTGCTTGCAGTGTTCTTGAAATTGTCATGTAAAATAAATTAAGGCAACACCCGGGTAATATTTAAGGGCCATTTTTTTGTCCAACAGTTGCTACAAGCCGATGTGATTAAGTCAAATAGGTTGTGAATGTTTTTTTTTTCTCATAGGATGTAGTGAGCCGTCCAGATGCTCAAAGTGTTCCGCTGTCCCACGCCCAGGTCTCTCATCTCCAAAATAGGGATATGGCCACGCTCCTTCTGCTCCACAAAGCCTCACCCAGTTCAGGGCGAGGACACTGGAGAGACCCGTCTGAACCCCCTTAACATCCAGATGCTGTCAAGAAATCTCCATGAGCAGATCTTTCGAGGGCTGGTGCCCGAGTACAGAGAAGAAGATGTGGAACGCAGTGTAAGGCACTTGCAGAAGCATCAGCTGTGGGGGAAAGAGACGGCACTGTTACAAGAAGTGGAGCTGAAGCTTCCCAAAATGTACGGGGACAATATTGACGAGCACTTCCGTGTTTTGGCTCAGAAGCAAAGTCTTCCCTACCTGGAAGCTGCGGCCGCGCTGCAGCAAGCAGAGCTTCCTCCCTTACCCCAGGAGTGGACATGGCAGGTTGGCTGGACGCGTTATGGGTCCAGCGGGGAGAGCCACAGGGTTGACTTCCCAGATGAAACAGCGCTTGTGTTTGATGTAGAGGTGTGCATGGCAGAGGGCCACTGTCCAACATTGGCTGTTGCTTTGTCTCCAACACACTGGTAAGGATATTTAAAAAAAAAAAGAAAAAGAAGGGGGGGGGGGTGTTGCCACGGTGTAAGAACTTGAATGACTATGTTTGACTGGCTTCATCCATTTAGGAGCATGGTGTTCTAGTGGTTAGCAGGTCTGTGGTTCAGGGTTTGAATCTGAGCTCTGACCTTCCTGTGTGAAGTGTGCACATTCTAGTCACTCTATGCTTTTGTGTTTTCTTCATGTACTTTGGCTCCCTTAAATTCCAAAAAAGTTAGGCTATGAAGATGCTAAGTGTGGAATGTGAGTGTGAGTGGTTGTCTATACAGCCAGGTCCCTAAATATTTGGACATTGAAGCAAATCCTGATTGTTTCGTTTCAAATCCATTGTGGTGTTGTACAGAGTTAGAATGCTGAAAATTGTGTCACTGTCCAAATATTTATGTACTTGGCTGTGCTACGCGATTACAGATGACCAGTCCAAGTTGTACCCTGCCTCTCACCCAAAGTCACCTGTTGACAATGCTTCAGCTCACCCATCACCTGAATGAAGACATGGGCTACACAAAGTGGATGGATTTGTTCATTGCTTAGAAATTATTTGTCATTAAGTAGACACAACAATGGTATCAAAATAACATAGTGGCAGTGTGTCTTAAAAATGTAATTTGTTCTGTGACCAAATTCTTATGTGTAATTAAACTGAAAGTCCCATCACTGGAGTAACCATTTATGTCATTCTACTAGGGAGTGACGTCGGCTCCATGAAAGCTTTTTCATTTTGCATTTGTTTATTTCACTGTCCGGTTCAATCAATGGCCAGAAGTGCATCAGGCTTTTTTTTACCCACTTCACTCAAATTGCAGCGTATCTAAAACTCGCTCACAGCACTAAACAAACAAACAAAAAAATATCAAGTGGCTCGTAACTTGAAAGACCTTGGGGTAAGTTGGGGTACTTGTAACAGGGTACCACTGTGCGTGGGTTTTGTATGTTCTTGCAAGTGCATGTCACAAGTTTTTATGTGTCCATTACAAGGTACTCTTGGTGCAGCAAACGTCTGATTGAAGAGCGCTACTCCTGGTCAGACCAGCTCATCCTCGCTGACCTAATCCCTCTGGAGACACCAATGAATTCTGTCCGTCCACCAGGCGGTCAGTGGAAGGAACGCCTCATTGTGGGCCACAATGTCAGTTTTGACCGATCTCGCATTAAGGAGCAATACTTAATGAAGGTGGGTGTGCAAGTAGCAGGCTTGTGTTTTTGCACATTCAATTCATATCCATATCCGTTTCTCAAGGCATCTAAGGTGCGCTTCCTGGACACGATGAGTCTTCATATGGCTATCTCGGGCCTTACTGGCTTCCAGCGCACACTATGGATGGCCAATAAGCAGGGCAAGAAGGTGGGCCTCCAGGAGGTCAGCCAGCGCATGAAGAAAGTGGGACAGAAAAGAGACGGTCCCAAGGTTTGTGTATTCGACACTGGCTTTGGGTGGTGTTGTTGTTTTTGGCATAACCTCATGAAAAGGTTCACAGTGGAATGTTTGTGTGCATAGATTGGATTTTGGGACTGGGTGAATATTAGCAGCATCAACAACTTAGCCGATGTCCATGCTCTATATGTGGGTGGGCCGCCATTACAAAAAGAGATCAGGGAGACCTTTATCAATGGCTCCATGATGGATGTCAGGAAGCACTTCCAGGTCTGTCCGACTTTCTGTCCACTGTTTATCCATCCATCAATCTAACAAGCTATCAATGCGTCAGTGTACGGTTACTTTGTCTTTGCTGTCTCCCACAGGAGTTAATGCGCTACTGCGCCTCAGATGTTCAGGCCACCCATCAAATATTTGTTGAACAACTGCCCCTCTTCATGGAGAGGTTGGAAGACATATTTGTCTTAAATTGTAATTATTAGTGGATTTTAACAGCTAATTTGTCCTTCCAAAGATGTCCTCATCCAGTGACATTTGCCGGAATGCTGGAGATGGGTGTG
This sequence comes from Hippocampus guttulatus, assembly GCF_054856545.1. Lineage (NCBI taxonomy): Eukaryota > Metazoa > Chordata > Actinopteri > Syngnathiformes > Syngnathidae > Hippocampus > Hippocampus guttulatus. Next base: position 8,334,020 of record NC_141264.1, on the reverse strand, counting down.
AGCTACCTTCCTGTCAATCAGAACTGGGGGCGATACCTGGAGGATTCCCAGGATATTTATGAAGAGCTCCAGAGAGAGATGAAAAAATCTCTCATGATTCTAGCTGATGATGCATGCCAACTTCTGGAGAGTGAGAGGTGAGACTCTAACCTCATTTTGTCAAAAAACACATATTATTCCTCAAGAGGGAAATGAAATGAAGCTGAATTTTCGACACCAGGCGTATGATTTAACGTGGCTCTTTGTTCTCCTAAGATTGTTGCAATTTATGGTATTTTACATGAAGTACTTGCGAAAAGTTATTCAGGTGCATCTCAAGAAATTGGTATAACGTAGAACAGTTATTTCAGTAGCTCAGTTAAAAAAAATGAACTCATTCTATACATCTTTGGCCAATACCTTTCACAACTTCATATGTAGTACTGACATTTTTTGATTACTTAAGCTATAATCAGTGTTATTATGACAAACATACAATCAGGAAGTGTTTCACTTTGTGTGTAGTGAATCTTTCATTCAGAATGCGAAGTTGCTTTTTTAATAGATCTACTTCAATTACATTTTCTGTGATGCAGTAATTTTGAATTTCTTGTGATGCATCTGCACATTGGAGGACCTGCGTAATTAGCACATACTTTACATTCCCCCCAAAAATATTTGACCAGCTTTGTTTTTGTTGTGTGCTGAAGACATTAGTGTCTGGGGTTAACGTCAGACATCAGGTTTGGAGGAAACCAAGCATTATTATATTATTCCTACATTGATGCTTGATGGTAGCAGCACCACGCTATGGGGTTGTTTTTTCAGCAATAGGAACTGGAAAACCAGTCAGGATTGAGGGAAAGATGATTGCAGCAATGTACACACGCCGAGATATGAAGGAGTGGCTTCAGGGCAACTTTGAATATCCGTCAGTGGCCCAGCAAGACAGCAGACTTGAAACGGGTTGAACATATCTGGAAAGATCTAAAAATGTCTGTGCAGTCATCATATTAAAAAAAAAACTTCAGGTTGTCATACGTCTTAGATGCACTCGACCACTTAATCAGCTCATTCAATAGTTACGGTTGGCCCCTGACCCTTAAGTTCCCCCTTCAAGTTAAACATATGTTTTGGACGATACGTTGCTTCCGCATTTTTTTGCAGCGCATAAAGTCAGAACCATAAAGGCTTAAATGCACGAACCCCAAACTTAACCCCTTTTAAAAATGGAGGGCTCAACAAGAACCAAGACTGTCAGCCAGCCCCTCTCATCCAACATCAATGACCCCTGATGTTACAAATACTTAAATCTCATAATAAAAAAAAAAAGTATCAGGTATTTGCTGTGCAAAAAAGATGAGCCCCCTACCTTAATATAATGACTTATTGTCACCATACCATTGTCCATATCATGTATTGTCTGTATGTTTCCTAGATTCCGAGGTGATCCTTGGATTTGGGACCTTGAATGGGACGTGCAGGAATTCAAGCTGAAAAAACTGCCAGCCAGCAAAAAGAACCCGTCCCCAAAAGCGGTTGAATCCCAAACCGCGACTCCTCTTGCAGACTGGATGGATGGTATCACATTATAACGGTCTTCATTCCGAAAAGCCTTGATTATGATTTACTTTGTGCTACAAGACACAGGTCCACCAGCTGAAGACGACACTGTAGCGGGCCCTCTTCCCAGCAGGCTAGCTGTGGATAAATTGAAGGAAACGGTGAATCGACTTCCCAAGAGAAAGCAACACCTGCCTGGACATCCTGGGTCTGATCTCAAACCGCCAGAACTTGACTTTCACTTTCACTTTCCACTGTTTCTCAATTGCTCCATGTGTCCTGCATCGTCAGGTGGTATCGCAAGTTGTGTGAAAAGATGTTTGCAGACAGCTGGTCGCCGGGAGCGAATCTCATTAGTCTTCAGATGAGGGTGACCCCTAAACTGATGGGTCTGACGTGGGATGGATTTCCCCTGCATTACACAGAGAAGCATGGCTGGGGGTATCTGGTTCCGGGACGCAGAGATAACCTGGACTCCCCGGAGGGAAACATCGGGCCAGCACTTTGCCCTCACAAGTATGTCGTGGACCACACTCAAGTTTAGTGGTTCTCAACCTGAGGCAGAATAATTTGCATAAAATTCGGTGGTACTGTTTTCATAAGTGCATAGCTTTTAACACCTTTTAATCTCTTACCCATTTCTGCTTTGTTTTTCTTCTTCTAAATGTGTTTGTTTTCAATCATGTATGCTTGGCTTTAAAGTGTACATTTTATCCCGTGTTTTAAACTCTTGTGAAGTGTCTTTGAGTACGATGGAAAGCGCGTTCAAAATTAAAAGTATTATTATTATTACATATGGGGACCAGCCTACCAATAAAATAAACAAGCCAAGCCAATTACTGTGTCCTACTTCAGTTTAGGCCAGTTAGAAGCGCTGATATCTGATACTGTAACATAGCACATCAATGTGACTTCTCTGCATAGCATTTTTCGCTCTCTCACACTACTTTCTCCTTGAGTTGCACAAATATGGCAAAAGGACCTCAGCCAAATATGTAGTTTGGAAGTACATTGGGACAAAAGAAAAATGTCAATGTCATGGATAAAATACTACTTTTGCAATGTGTAAAAGGTAACCATGGCTTTGGCGATGTTGAGTCCAACTGTTTGTCGTCTGGAAAACAATGTGAAAATGATTCTGCTCGTATTGTATCTTTCTTATCGGGGTTTAAAGTTGCAAGTGTTTTTTTTTTTAATGGTCACTTGAGTGGTCTGAAAAGTCCCAAAATGTAGTGAACAAATTGCTAAGGTGCACCGAGAGCATTTGTAAAATTGCTCCTATCCATTTGCGCCAAGTTGTTTGTAAAAGCAGGGCACGCCAGCTAGTGATGATGGATACTGTTAATTTAATTCGATTGGATTTGGTTCCTTACTGTCAAACACGCCATGAATACTTTGGTTGAAACTGTTAAACACGTCATGGACACTTGGAAAACATTCTCATCTGCACCCTAAAAGTTTGAGAACCACTTTTCTAAGAATGAAATCCAGCCTGCATAGGATGTATTTGAGCTTTTTGTCTTCTACAGAGAAATTGAGCGTGTTTACAGAGAGTATTGTGATGAGAACTGCAAGGGGGCGCCTGAGTATGTGGACTGCGCACCATCAGAGGACCTTATGTGGACAGACAGCGCTGTTTGGGCAAAGGTACCTATGCCGTATATGATACGACTCCACAATAGTGGGCAAGCAAGTACACTATGCTGCACGCTCTTGAATTAACTATCCATCCATCCATCGATTTTCTGTCATTCTCATTAGTCGAGGGTGAGCTGGAATTTATCCCAGCTGACTCTTGAGCTGGGGTATTTCTTGGACTGGTCACCAGCCATTCAAGGGGCACTAACGGACAAAACAAGAAGTCACACTCACGTTTACACCTATGGTCAATTTAGAGTCTTCAGTTAACCTAACATGCATGTATACCTGTATGTATTTGGAATGCGGGAGGAAGCCAAAGTACCCGGTGAACACCCACACAAGCAAATTGCCCACTGAGCCATGATTTGGATGCAGGGCCGACGTAGTTCACCGTGCTGCTTCTATAATCAATTCCATTTTTAAAAATCAATTTTCCATCAACCAGATGCTACAAAAAAGTCCTAGTAAAGAAAAGAAGATGCACTGAGGTTTTTCCCCCCCCCCCACCAGGTGGAGGAGTTTGGAACACTGGAGAGACTAACAGAGGAACATGGAGTCAAAGCAGTAACACATGGGGTATCCAAATTCTTCTTTATTACCTTTATTCTCATGTCAACAGGAAAGTTACTGTTTTTACATACCAGCTCTCGACATCAATGCTTTTCGTCCGTTTGTTTTTCTTCCAGTTTGTAAAGAAGCCGCAACCTACCCGCAAATCCCACCCTGTCCCAGAGGAGAGTCATTGCCACTATCACCAAGGAATCGGCCCCTACAGCGATATAGACATTCCTGGGTGTTGGTTTTTCAAATTACCACATAAGGTAAGGTGTCAGTGCTTCATCAGTAAGCGACTGGCATTACACTCGAGTCTTTGTCTGTTTCAGGACGGGAATCAAAACAACGTTGGCAGTCCTTTTTCAAAAGACTTCCTACCTAAGATGGAGGATGGTACTCTCAGAGCGGGAAGAGGTGAAACCAATGCCACGCGTGCCTTAGAGATTAACAAAATGATGTCCTTCTGGAGGAACGCTCATAAACGCATAAGGTATCTAGTATTTAACATTGTATTACCGCGTTTTTCCCCATACACTCAGTATTTGATTTAAAAGCAAAGAAATTAGTTAAACTGTCATATGACTAAACCATACATGGTAAGACAAATACGGTTAGCAGAATTACACAGAATAAATTATTAAATAAATCGAAAGGTGCCACGTGGGCCACGTAATAATCCGTTACATTTTGGCAAAGATCTGAATGAAGATCCACATATAGGGATTAAAGTTCAACAGCAAGGTCCATTCCCAGAATTGTAATGGTACCGCCCTTGTATTCAACATTCATGAGCCAGGAAGTAGCCTGCCCGCTAACAGACAAATACTGTACACAATTTGGTTTTACTTTAGACTACACGTTTTACAATACTGTATTAATAAGTACTAATGACACAACATGAGCATTATATAACTTTTGTATAAAATTTCATGATGAACCTAAAATGCGCGCTAACCTTTACTGGTGATCTTAACTTGACCTTCCTTTTTGCACAACTTCCTGTGCAAACAAGGACGGTAACATTCACGACAGGTGAATCGTTCACCACATGTTGTGGTACAATCCAAATTGGTATTTAGCCCTCTTCACCATGCTGGTCACGTTTTGACATCATGAGGCCAAGATGGCACCTGACTATTGAGCAACAGTTCCTCGCCATTATAAGGCCTCAGGCAGGATGTTCTTAGAGGGAAATGGATACTGATCTTAGGGTGTAACAGAGCAGGTTGCCACAGAGATACAGAAAGAATGGAAGAGTCACAGAAAGGCACAATGGAGGACGCCCTGTCTTGTCCAGGGAAACCAAGACAATGAAAGTCTTTATCAAAAAAATGATGAAATTTATATCCGCCACAAAAAATATGGAGAGCACCATTCATAAATCTATCATGGAGTCTTCTCTCCCGAACAGTCAAGCGTTCCCTTTTTTACACTCTTCTTGGGAGGCGCTGAAGTGCAGATCATGCAGCACAATCAGCACTTTGGACAGCTGCTACTTCAGAGAACAGAATGAAGTCTGGCGCATGAGCAAGCAACTTTGCTTGTCTGCAAATAACATGGTCAACATTCATAATGGCACAAACAGTTTGTTATAATATACATTTTAGCACTGTTAGATGTCGAATTCCCATTACAGTCCTTGGAAATACATTGGCCGATTCATGGATCATGAATTATGCCATTCTACTCCTTTACGAGTTGTGCGACAAGTACCCGGTACTAAAACACTGAGCTTCAGCACTACAAAACAACCCCCATGAAAACTACTCTTGAAAGTGCTTGAATTTAACTTGGAAAAACATCATTGAAAACCGAGTTGATGGTCTTATCATAGCTCCCAGATGGTGATATGGCTGCGGAAAGGAGAGCTTCCTCGTTTTGTGAGCAGGTTAGTCTGCCACCGATGCATATTATCCGTATTGACCACAAAGGGTGAAGGAAAACTCAGCATTTCATACAACGATGTGTGTGTTTTCCAAAGGCACAAGGAGTTCGATGAAGAGGGCCAGTATGGTGCTATATTACCTCAGGTGGTCACGGCTGGAACTGTCACACGAAGGGCTGTGGAGCCAACATGGCTGACTGCCAGTAATGCACGTGTAAGCCACTCACACTAAATCTCATGATGATGTACTGTCATGTATAAGCTAAAAGCTGTGTTTGGAATCACTCCCTATCCGCTATCAATACTCATGTATTGAATATGCAATTTTGGAATGCTGTTCAAATGGGGGAATGAATGTCGGTTATCCCTGACAACAAAATGTAGTGCCCTCATTGTATCCCACACTACACTTTTAAAAGTAGTGAACGAACCATGGTCACTAAAAAAAAAAAAGCAATGTATTGTTGCACTAATACAGATTTGTGTGTGTGGGGGGGGGGGGTTGTTCTGGGGTAGAACTGAATTTGAAACCAATTCATGAGTGGTGTCAGGAAAATATATCTTTAGCATAAGTAGAGCAACATACTGTAGCACAACATGGATTGGTGCTTTTTTTGTTTATATTTTATAAAATTATGCTAATCTTTTAATAATGTCATGTTGACCTTGATTCAGTAGGTCATAATTATGCAACAGCAGGAAGTATTTATTCAAGGCATGCCTGAGTAGTGTTCCAAAAACTTTTTTTGGTTTGACTCATGAGTGAACAGTATCGTCCACTGTACAATATAAAAATCCTTATGAAGTGATTTGGGAGTCGGGAATGAGGATTCCGAACACAGCCAATATGTTTTGTGTCCTTAGCGGGACAGAGTGGGCAGTGAGCTGAAAGCGATGGTGCAGGCACCACCAGGTTACCACCTGGTTGGGGCCGACGTGGACTCTCAAGAGTTGTGGATTGCAGCTGTGCTCGGAGAGGCCCACTTTGCTGGCATGCATGGTGAGATTTGGCATCCATTTGTTCATTTTTCTATACTGCTGTGAAAAGGTATTTGCCCCCCCCACCCCCACCCCCTCCTGATTTCAGGGTTTTTTTTTTTGCATATCACAGAAAGGTTTCAAATCATCAAACCAATTTTAATATCACTCAGACAACCCAAGGAAATACAAAAGGCAGTTTTTAAATGCCAATTTAATTTATTAAGCCCCCCCCCCCCCAAAAAGAATATACACTGTATATGAATATTGTATATGTGTGTGTGGGTGTGCAAACCTGTTGCCTTAAAACCGTGTATAACTGATTTATATTGAGTATTGTCTATTGTAATCTTCCAGTGCTCAAATCCATTGACTTTCCAAAAACTACTAAGTACTGTAAATTCAACTTAATATTCAGGAGCCGTGAAGGCTGAATTCATTTTTTGTAATTGATGAGTAAAACTACAGTCTATCAACCTGGAACAACAAAAAAACATGTTATGGAACACCTCCAAGCCAGTCAGGCAAAATACCTTTCTGTGCGGTTCAGGTTGTACGGCGTTTGGCTGGATGACCCTTCAAGGGAAGAAGAGCCAGGCCACTGACCTGCACAGCCGTACAGCCGACGCCGTGGGCATCAGCAGGGAGCACGCCAAGGTGTTCAACTATGGCCGCATCTACGGCGCAGGACAGCCCTTTGCAGAAAGGCTGCTGATGCAGTTCAACCATCGCCTTAGCCAGACAGACGCTGCCAGTAAGGCCAGGCAGATGTATGCTTGCACAAAGGGGTTACGCAGGTACTCTCATTCATTGTAAACCTTGACTTAAGAGATTCAAGGCGATCCACATCCACGCTCATAACACAAAGCACTCATCGCTAAAATCAAATTTGCTTGTTGAAATTACGGTTCATGCATTTACTCCACCCCAATTTTTAGTGATGTTTTCAATTAGCATTGTACGATGTTTAACTGGGGCTGTGCGTCCATCCAAAAAAAACAAAAAAAACAAACACGATTCAATCAGCACGCATCCCGATATATTGGGTGTGGCTCAGTTCGAGAGGGATGGAATGAGTTTATTTTCTGCATCTTCTCATGGACAGAGGTCCACGTACTGTATGGGAAATTGTTTTACTGTCCTTGGCTGGCTTTTTAGACCACATGAACTCTTTCAACCGTGGTATGTAAGAACTACTCTTGTCCTGCTTCTCCAAGTTGACCACACAGTACACACACCCCTCTCTAATGTTTTTCAACTTAAATGGGCATCATCCAGTTGTTCTTCTCAGCACTGACTTTCTTCGTACCCTTGCTTGGTAAAAATACCTGCGCAAAAAAAACAAAACCCAAAAAAAAAATGGGAGCACAAAACGCAAGACACTCACTGCCAGTTGTGAACTGATGGTGGTTGGATATTGTGAAGGTGACTGACCCAAGCTTATAGCAGACTGTTTGCTGGTCACCAAAAGGTCAAAATTGTCCTTGCAACTCACAGCAGACAAATACAGCGACAGCTCGTAACTTGAAAACTTTGTAACCGCACGATGTGACTCAACAGTTTGTTGGGTTTTTTTTTTTGTTCTGGGGTGGGAGGTCAGATATGAACTATCAGACGAAGGTGAGTGGCTGGTCACTGAGCTGGGAATTGAGGTGGAAAGGGAGGAAGATGGAAGCGTATCCCTCCAGGAGTTGCGGAAGATCAGTCGACTGGCCTCACAGAGGTGAGAAATTCAACACCTGCAACCACCATTTTGTACATCTCAGTCTTCACCGATTGTTATTTCCTGTCTTCCATCTTCTCACTTGATTAATTCAGTTCCCGTCGGAGAAAATGGGATTTAGTTGGCAAACGAATATGGTTTGGGGGGACAGAGTCGGACATGTTCAACAAACTGGAGAGCATTGCGCATTCAGCCCAGCCGGCGACACCTGTACTGGGCTGCAGGATTAGCAGAGCTCTGGAGCCCAAGGCAGTCAAGGATGAGGTGAGCTAAGGAACTCACCGACACCAAACAAACTTACACTCGAGGACAGTGAGTCAATTTTTTTTTTATTATAAAGGGGTAAAATATTTCATTATTTAATCACTGCTTTTCAAGATTGTGCTATTGATCTAATTAATTGTAGTTCATTTCAAAAAGTGAAATTCATAGATTCATCAAATTGTCTCGTTACTCACATTCTTTACTTACTATATCTAGAAGCAGTAGTCGTCAGCTAATTAAGACTGATACAAGTAGAAGTTCTGATTTAACATTTGTTTTTTTTTGTTGTTTTTTTTTTACCAATGGATTGTACACAATACCCATTCCGATAACATGACCTAAAGAGAAAGAGGTTTCTGTTTTGGATTTTTTTTTTTTTTTTTTTTACAGCAACATGCTAAATTAAGTTATACCTGAAAAACATGTTGAATCCCAGGTGCTGGTGGATTTAGGGCCATACGAGGCATTCATGGTTCACCTCAAATCATTCTTGTAGCCGACAAAATCAAAAGGGTTCTCTTATCTTGAGATGGCGCCGCGAGAGTGGCTGCCTTTACAGCAGATCCTATACATTTCGTTCTTCTACTTTCTTCCTTTCATAATTTCACTGCTGTAAATTGGGAATTTCTCCATTGTGAGACAAATTTTTGACATTGTGAGACAAAAACATTGTCTTATTCTTATTAATATGGCCACACATGGGGAATCTCTTGCTTCTCAGAATCAGTTGTATTAGCCTTTTGTTGTTATTTGTTTTGATTTGTGTTTAACATTGTGTCATCTGCGATGGTGGAAAAAAGTAACTCCTATTTTGGCAAAATAAGCAGTAGAAATTACAGATATGTTTTGAACCTCTGTCTCCTTCTCTTAAGTCAACAGTCTCAAACTTGGGCATTAAACTGGACGGTGATTTCAAACTCGATCGGCAAATTGGTGCCGTTGTCAAATCCAGCTTCTTTCACCTTAGACAGCTGGCCAAAATAAAACCTCTCCTCTCACATGAACACTTTGAGACAGTAATTCATGCCTTTGTCACATCCCGGCTCGATTACTGCAATGCCCTTTACTTTGGAGTCAGCCAGTCCTCCATTAAGCGCCTTCAGCTGGTCCAGAATGCCGCTGCTCGCCTCTTGACTGGTACTCGTAAGAGGGAGCACATAACTCCTACTCTGGCATCCCTTCACTGGCTCCCCATTCATTTTAGAGTTATTTTCAAGATCCTCTTATTTGTTTTCTAATCTCGCGCCACCTTACCTCTCTGAGCTCATCCGCCCCTACACACGTGCCCGGCGCCTCAGGTCTGCGGACCAGACCTTATTAGAAGTACCAAGAACTAAACTGAGGCTCAGAGGGGTTCGAGCCTTTTCTGTTGCTGGTCCCTCTCTCTGGAATGACCTCCCGCTGAACATTCGGCAAGCCTCCTCGCTGCCCATCTTCAAAACCCTCCTCAAAACTCACTTGTATTCTTTGGCATTCGACTCAGCATGACTTAGATTTGTTCTTGGTTTTACTGTTTGGTGCTTTCTACCGCCTTTATTACCGATTTGTCTTACTGTTTATTGTGCATGTTAAATTGCTCCATGTACAGCACTTTGTATGCAGCGATGGCTGTTTGAAAGTGCTCAATAAATACTGTTGACTTGACTTGACTTGACTCGCGAGTAACAATTAAGTTGTCCAAAAAAATTAAAATACTCAACAGATGCCTGAAAAATCTCCACAAGTACAATCAAGTATTTGTACTTGGTTACTTCCCAACACTGTTAAATCCATCGGAAAACTATTTTCTGAATGACAATTGATACTAGACCCGTTTTCTACATTAAAGATCATTTCGGGGGGGTTTTCTTACGTAATATTAAAATTTCTTTAGATGGTGAATTCTGGGTAAACTCTGTCTTCACTGAGTTAATGTTAAGAGGTACTTTATTGGTTCAACGATGTGAATATGGTTTGTATTTTGCAACATTAGGTACAACTACACATTCTAAAGCTCATCGTTTATAAAAAAGGCCCCATCATGTGGCCCAAGTGAAGTGGTGAGTGAAGTTCACATGTGAGATGTCACATTTATGCCGGGTTTTCCTTGTGTCAGTTCATCACCAGCAGGGTGAACTGGGTGGTCCAGAGCTCGGCAGTTGATTACCTTCATCTGATGCTCGTGGCGATGAGGTGGCTCTTCGAGGAGCACGACATCGACGGCCGCTTCTGCATCAGCATCCACGACGAGGTGCGCTACCTCGTCCGCACCGAAGACCGATACCGAGCAGCGCTCGCATTGCAGATCACCAACCTTCTTGCCAGGTCTGTTCACAGATGGGGTAGACCTTTGTGGAAACTAAATTGGACATGGACTTCGGTGTTCTGTGTGCTGCTTTTGTCTCCCGCAGGAGTATGTTTGCACATGCATTAGGCATGCGGGACCTTCCACAGTCCGTCGCTTTCTTCAGTGCGGTTGACATCGACACGTGTCTGAGGAAAGAGGTCACAATGGACTGCGTCACCCCCTCCAACCCCATGGGTGTGGAACGAAAATACGGCCTTCCTCCTGGTGAGCCTAAAACCAAATACACCTGCTGACAATGATTTTCAGCATTGAGTGCTGCAAACTGTCAGCCATTCTAGCAGAGTGCGGTCATGTTGCTGGGCGAGGTCATACATACATATTGAGAAAATGAAATTAGCAATATAATTATAAAATGAATAATAATTCACCGACTGCCAATGAAAATGGATGACTATTATCTTTGTGAAGGTTGACTTTTTCATACAGTACTTTCGTCAGTACAGTACAATGAATAAGTCATGAACAAAGCTCACAGTTATATCAATCATGAACTTAATAGAAGTTACAGAAGTACAAATTGATCACGTAACACCCATGATGCAGTATGGTACAGTTTTAATGTCAGCCATAGGAAAACCTATACAAATTCGTTCAGAAATTCAAGACATGCTAAATATAGTGTTTCTTCATAATTAAATTAAACAAGAGGTGAAAACAGATACACAAGATGTGCTTTCAGGTGAAGCCTTGGACATCTACCAAATAATGGACATCACCAAAGGCTCCATCAGTAAAGGAAGACAAAATCTTATGGACCAGGCCAAGGACACTCGTAACATGTGAACCCAAAATGGAGAACTGCCTGGAAGCTCAACAACATGCAAGCAGGAGATGCGTGTAACCAACGTGAGCAGCTCAATGTTTCCGTTTTTTCTTCAGTTTGGGTTCTTGAGTCTCTTCCACAGCTTGTGACTCAACCTAAGGCACAGAAACAAATGCAAATGCTGAAATCAGACCTGGACAGATTGATCCTCCTCGAGTGCAGATGACGCTTACCTCCACAGTGTCGTCCTGCTCCTGCAGGGCCGCGTCTAGAGAAGCAGCATTGATACGGAAATCTCTCGAGGTGCTCAGTTTCATGTATTGCATCAGATTGACCTGGATGAAGCAGATGCCATTGAAATGAGTAGTTTACACTTTTTTCCCCCCCAAGGCATTTCAAACAACAGACATTCACATGTACCTTTGACTTCTTTGAGAGTGTGATGACGTATTTCTCATACTGTTCAATGCTGAAGATCAAGTCGGGAATGGCCTTTGTCTGACGCAGAAGTTTTGCCTACCCAGAAAGCAAGACGGGTGTATTCACTTAAATCTTTCTTTTGAAGTGTACACTGTACAGTTTATACTCCCTTTTTAAAAATTAAAACATGATCAAATGCACCATGATATCTTGATGGGATGGGTGGGCGCACCGTACCAAATGCTTGGCTTCATCATGAAGAACACCACGCCGATTGGGGGTGGGAGGTGAGGTGCTGTCACATTTTTTGCCAATGACACATGCTAATGACTAGTCAGGAATGGCCTTTTTTTTTTAAATAACTAATTTTTCAACTGGGGGTTGGGTGGGCCCCTGGAGATAAGCAGAATAGAAAATTGTATTGTTGATTCTGTCTAAATTACTTTGCAGTTTGGAGAGGACCAGGCTGACGTCGATCAGCTGTGGGAAGTTGAGTAACTATTATCCACTCAGGCCAAATGTCAGGCACAACTGCATTCCTAAGGGCAATGGGGCATCATTATTGTCCTTAATAGGACACTGAAAGACATTCATCTCATGATTCGGAGTTGAGGGTGCACTTAAGTCAACTTGGATAAGGTTGAGCTCACTTGACTAGCGTAAGTGAATGATTTAGCCCATTCCTAAAAGCAAATAAATATAAGGAAGGTCCTTACAGTGGCAGCAGTGTTCACCTCGTTCTTCTTTTTCTTCTTGTCTGCACCTCCAACACTCGGCTCTCCCCCCTGCAGAGGAACAATGGGAACATTTACGGTCTGTCATTTCAAATCTGGTTTTGAAAACTTGAACCCGTTTGCACCTGAACATATGTGATGAAGAAATAGCATTGTGGAGTCAGATGGGAGCCAGAGAGTTTGACCTGCATTGTGGCAAAAAATAAAATGAATTAAATTTGAGCATCACATCATCTGTAGTGCAAATCTCCCAAGATTGTTGCCAAGACTCACCAGCTTCTCAAAGCGGGAAGGCAATTTACCACTCTGACTGGCACAAACTTGAATGTACTAAAAATGTGAAAAGAATACATTTATATCAAACTGGGTAAGGTACATATATAGTACTGAACTATATATAAAAAAAAATGTAAATTTCAAATTAAGATGGGGAATTGTGGAAGTATCCAAATTGAAACCTTGTTTTTTAAAATGGGAATTAACTGAGAATTGCAGGTAAATAAATAGAAACGTATCATATTCAGGCTGAAACATTTGGTCATAAACGGACAATACAAAATACATAGCTGTCCTTGTCCACATGAGGGAGCATTACAGTTCCTTATTTGCAGCATTCATTATTTTTTTTTCTTCACATTAACGGCACCCTATCTGAAGCTTGCCTGTTCCTCAGATTTTTACTCACAACACAAATGGCCTCAAAAAAGAAAAGGTTATTCAGAAAAATAAAATCGACTAAACGACAGCTCATACCTAAGTCAAGGTACCACCATATTTGCATGAATTGTATTTGTTTAGCTCTCTATTTGGAGCGAGCCTTCAATTTAGGAGCTTCCTGCTTCATTCCCATTAATTCCCATGGAAAGTTTCTAACTTTGGCAAATTTCCAGGAAATTTGCAACCCTAACAATAAGTAGAACAGATACACACATATTTAACGAGCGTGGTGAGGATGGCGTAAGTGCGACTCAGAACTTTGAGCAATGTGATGGTGCAAGTTCCGGGCTGCAACGCGGTCTGGACCAACTCGTTGAGTGCAGTCAGAAGTGTTCCAAGCTGTAATGTCACTGCTTTCTCTGCAGGGTCCTGCTGGTCTGCAGACTGCGTGGCCTCTTCTACTTGTCAGAAACATAACAGAGCCCCAATCATTGTTGGCAACAGAAGAACACGTCCACCTTAAACCCGAAACTTCATGCCAGTGAGCATCAGTGTAAAAGTTTCCCTACCAGGGCATGATTTGTCAACGGCCATCTGGCTTTTCTTTGTGCCAATTAACCAGTCCACTTCATCTAGCACCTTGTCCACTTGAGACAGGACCTGCAGCTGGAGTTAGAGATTACAAACATAATGACTATTGTGATAAAAGTGACTTTATACCTTGGGGGCGGGGGAGGGGGGGGGAAAAAAAAAGGAAACCACTTACTGCTGCTGTCATTGCTGTTTTCATGTTGACAATAGCAAAGTGCGACTGCTTTTCGACCTCCACATCCTGGTAAGAAAAACAACAAGATAAAACAAAGCTGGTAATGATGCTGTGTATCCATCCGTTTTCTATCCCTCTTGTACTCATTTGGAGTCATGGATAATCTGGAGAATCTCGTAAATAGTGATGATGTGGCAATGTTCTCATTGCCGCTACATCGGCCACGCTTTAGAACAATTTCTCTCCAGCATTTCAGCTCGGTAACAGCATCTCACATCATTTGATAACGTACCTGATCAATATCGCCGAGGTGGCTATGGATGTCCTGACAGAGTTCCAGCAACAAGCTGGCAGGGCTCTTAAAAAGAACATGCAGGCTGAAGAGAAGTGAGAGAAGCCCCTTGGACAAAGCAGAGTCCTCTAAACACAAGGACATGTTTTGGTCAACCAATCAAAACCAACCAATGATGCTCGCTGGCATTCACTGACCAAAGCTGGTCTCCTTGCAGATTTTCACCGTCCATGTGATCATCTGAGCAAACTGTTTATTTGATGCGGATGTCAGCAGAACTAGTATGTATTTGTGATACGATCATTTCATGATTGCATACGTACTTGCTGAGAGGAGGGATTTAGCTGGAGTGAAAGCACGCTCAAAATGTTGACCAATAATTGAGCTTCTTTGCTGTTAAATTCCTCCTCTCCTCGACTCAACTGGGCAAACAGCGCTCTCTGTTGAGAAAGAGCAAGTACAACGCATAATGAGCGGTGATGACCGAACAATACATCTAGCCGTTCATCATCTATACTGCGTCTTCGGGCAGTAGGTGTAAAGCCAAACATTCAGGCTCGCATTCACAGCTATGGACAATTTGACTCTTCAATCAACTGTTTTTGGAATGCTGGGGAGAAGCTCAAGTGCGCCAAGAAAACTAAGGCAAGCATGCAGAGTACAAACAAGGACCTGAAATTGACGGATGTAACAGTATTTCATCTGTTCACAATCTTCTGGCTCAGCAATGTCGTCCGAGTTATCTAGAAGATAGAACACAATGGAATTACCGTCTACACTTTATTCAACGTGAGTGGGTTTTATTTCGGCAAGTCAAACCAATGGATGAGAGAAGCTTGGTCATCTTGTCAGGATAGCGCTGCTGGCATGCCGTGAATACCCCAAGAAGGCCTTCCAGGCTCAATTGTGACAGACTGGACCGCTTTTCTTTCTTCCCAGCATCCTCCGTTGCACTGGGGACGTTGGTATACCGCCACATCAGCACACTGTAAAATGCCCGTTACGTCACAGATGGGAGCACAAATGTCAAAACACATGTTCGCTGAATCAAGATTTAATGAAAATTTACAATAATAATACATAAACTAAAATTGGGGGAAAAAAACTAATCTCATACTAAATCTAATAAAAAAACTAAACTATGAAGCATTTTTGAAAACAAAAAATTAACACTAACAAACTATTTCAAACGACTGCGTAACTGTCTAAATGAAATAAATACAAACAATGACGCCAAATCCAAAGCTATTATAACCCCGCAGCTAAACGATTCCGACCTTGTCATTTCACACAGGAAGCGGAAAGTCGAGTCTGAACTTTGGCCATCTGGGCCATCTGTAACTCCAGTATCTTCCAGCTGCTGGATCTTCTGCACAGCCACGCAGAGCGCGTAACGTACAATTTCTCCACTGGAGCGCAACACGGTGAGCGCCTCCTCTCTGCTCTGAGAGCTGTCTCTGGAAACCACAATATTGTATCTTGATCACCTTGCAAAGGACACTATGTTTCAACTTCCTCGCTGTAGTTATTTTTTAATCAGGACCCAAGAATTAGCTCTCACTTTCAAAAAGGTTGGTGACCCCCGCTCTTGACCATGAGCGAGGAAAACATTCTCGAGAGTACATACTGAGCATACTTACCGAAGGAGCGCAGTGACGAGAGTTGATATGAAGCCCATTGAGAGTAAACTCCGAGGAATTTTGTTTGAGGCCTGCCGACCTTTTCCGGATTTCTCCCTCAGGATCTCACACAGCTTGTTGTAGCGGTTGAACAGTTCCACTAACTCCTCAAAGGCACTTTTACTGAAAGTGTCATGCAAAGTTTCTAAATATGAAATTCCCCATCACACACAATACAGGAAGTGACAAATACTTTGTACCTGTAATTGCCTTTGACAAAATTGTACTCCAAGAGGACCTCGTAGAGTCCTATCACGAGCACAGCGTAGATGTTATTCTTCACACCAACACTGGATACAGTGGAGAATTCTGCCGACTTGTCCTGATGAAACACAATGACCGTTGCCAATAACTGGGAAGAATGGGCTTGTGTCAAGTACATTCAACCGACTCTGGTTTGAGATCGTCACTTTGGTTTCTGATCAAAATGTTCATTTATAGCTTAAAATCTGAAAGCGCCGCAGTTGATTTATTGGAATTTATCAGTACGTGTGCAGTGTGCGTACCAGTTCAAAGTCCTCCATTTCACTTTTGATCATGCGTTTTGTGATGCTCTCTAGAATAACGTGCAGTTCGGATTGATATCCCTCATCCTCATCCTCGTCTTCGTTATCATCATCGTCGTAATCACTGATTTTGGCTGATCGCCGCATATTTGTAAGCCACAAAAGGCAGTGTACAGTGCAGGATACCAGGTGGGCCTGAGATAGAAAAGTGTTTACAACACATAGCGGATACATGTCAGAAATGACGTGGTCCACTCCGGAGTAAGATTTCAACAAGACTTTGACGAGTTGTCCATTATCCAGAAGAACATAGGTCAGTGTGAAGTTATGACCTAAAGCAAATCAAAAACAGCAAATCAGTGTCAGTAAAAATCAACAGTACTAGAGGCTCCTGAAGGTGGATCTGTTCTCCACTAGCTGTGATGCAGGGCTGCAGTTTCACTGGGGGCAAGAGATCTTGTTCGGGTTCGTAGTACCTCCGCAACTAGGAAACAAACCACAAATGCTACAAACTACAATGCATGTAACATGACAAGAAGGTCATTGTGGACAAATAGTAGGAGACATTCATACCTGTGAGAAAAGTGTCTGCATGATGGAGCTTGCAAGTTGGGAGTTCCGACGAAGAACATCATAGAAGCCCTGAATAACACATCCATCAACACGACACATAAAAAAGGGAGATCACATGAATCTTCTTAAACTAGATTGCAATGTAATATGTTGTTGTGACTTTCAGCTTGTCCCATCAACGGTCACTAGAACTATCCATCCATCCATTTTCTGATCCACTTTATCCTCACAAAGGTCGCGGGGAGTGCTGGTGCCTATCCCAGCTGTCTTCAGGCAGTCGGCGGGGGACACCCTGAACTGGTTGCCATCCAATCGCAGGGCACACATAGACAAACAATCATCCGTGCTCACACTCACTCCACGGGACAATTTAGAGCACTGGTGTCAAACTCAAGGCCCGCGGCCAGATCCGGCCCGCCACATCATTTTATGTGGCCCCCCGAAAGAAATCATGTGTGTCAACTTGCATGATCCTTGCTAAAAAAAATACTGAAAATGTCAAATTATCATGTGTAAAACATTTCATTGAGATTATGCAATACTTTTGTGACCCTTACAAGTAATAAGGCGATTAAACATTTTTGTGGTTTCACTGTGATAACGGCCCTCCGAGGGAAGACGTAACTCAAAAGTGGCCCGCGACAAAAATTAGTTCGACACCCCTGATTTAGAATGTTCAATCAGCCTGCCATGCATGTTTTTGAAATGTGGGAGGAAACCAGAGTACCTGGAGAAAACCCCACACAGGCACGGGGAAAACATGCACACTCCACACAGGAAGGCCAGAGCCGGGATCGAACCCACGGCCTCTGCACTGTGAGGTCAACGCGCTAACCACTCGGTCAGCAGGCCACCCTCGCTAGAACGAGTCACGGGTAATTTGATTTGCACTTATGTCAATGCAATAGGGATATAACAATACATCTAATAATTTTTGTATTTAGTTCTGGCACTAACAAAACACTGCTAAAACAATAATTTTGTCGGATGAAGCTGAAATTAGAACGGAAAATGGAAAATCGAATCCGGGCTTGAGTGAATCATTACATCCCGACAATGCAATATCACCATGCTCAGATGATCAAATCTGCATCTCTGCATAGCCCTAGCAAAATGACTAGAAAATAACATGAATTGAACACGAGGCTTAGAAAAACAGCACAAACCTCATAGAGCATGAGACGCACATCAGCCTGCTGGCCAAGGCAACGACGCAGGCTGCTCAAGATTTCCAGACAGAAGGCCTCGTTGGCGGCAGCGTTATAACGGGAATGAACATCCACATGGATCTGGTTGGGTTTACAGGAAGACAGTTGAGCATCTGTCACAAGTCATACACCAAATGTGGGACTTGACTGTATTCCGCCTCTCTTTTATAAGAATACAATCCAATCTTCACATACTTTAAAGTCGATATGCATTTTTCTTTTCTCCTAATAATATGTGTTACTGCAGAATTCGGCCATCTTCCCAGCCCTTGAAAACTTAGCAACATAATTCAAGCGCTTCCAACAATTTCAGGCACTAGTATGAACCTGAATGAAGCCCCTGCTGTGTTCCATACTCTATTAAGTAACTACCTACCTGGCTGGAGGAGATTGTCTGGCTGCACTGGCTGGAGGCCAGGCTGCCCAGCACTTTGAAGTTCTTCAGCAGCAACAAGAAGCCAGTTACAGCTGACTTTCGTCCATCCAGTTGGCTGACAAAGAATCAGAACAGATCTTTAAATGAGGATATCAAGATGCTCATTCAGATATGAAGCCACCACAATATGGCATAAATTCCACAATGCACAAATATGCTGACCTCGGCTCAAATTAGCAACAAAACACATTGGGGAATGTGGAACAATCCGTATACCTTGAAAACATGGCCTTGCGGAGAACCAGAATCAAGGCATCTTTCATAGACATGCTGACTTTCAGCAGAGGCTGGAAGTCAAACAGTGAAAACAATTTCCGCATGTTTCTCATGATGTGCGTATGTGAGCGCCTGCTCTGTGTTTTCAGTACCTGGACAGCTTTTAGCAATCCCTGCACAGTGGGCAGGGGAAGGTATGACAGGTGGTCAAATGTCTCTGTAACCTTGGAGGATGATTCCAGCAACATCATTGGAGCGGAGGTTACAATGTCTGAGAAGAGGTCTGAGGACACAGAAACTCGAGTTACAGTGTCATCAAAATATATTACTTGGCACTATACAGCACATTTTCATTTAAAAGGGAAGTCAAGTCTAACATTCTCTTTACTATTCTAATATGAATGTTCCTCTAAACATGGTACTCCGATTAATATTGCGTTTGAGAGTAAGGAATTAAGCAGCAAAATCAAAACAGTTTTTAATCCATCTCAAGGGGTGGCCGTTTTGCCGCTTGCTGTTGACCGAAGATGACATCACAGTTGTTGCTCAGGGCTCAACCCAGAGAACAGGTGAGCTGTGACAGGCGTTACGTGAGCCCTTTTCATGTGACTTCCCCTGTATAAGGTACACTTAGCAGCCACAATGTTATGAGCACTTACACAATTTACTGAGATTCAACACAAGAGCTGTATTTTTTTTAAACTGCTTTTACAAAAGATAGCGATGTTGACTTTTGATTACATTTTGGTACCATATTGGATCGGACGGTGTGTAAGCCGACATAATGATATCGAAAGTGATTGTACATTGTATTACCTAAAAAATGATTGACAGGTGAGGCAGTCTTTGTGACCAGTCGATTCAGAACTTGCTCCAGTATCTCGCCTCTTATTGCCTCATGCATCTTACAGAACAAAAACACATTGCAGTAAGACAGTAGAGTAGAGTCAACAAGTGCAGATAGTGTATTACAAAACAACTCAATGTTACCTTGAAGCCCTGGAGGAGCACCTGACCTCCAAGCTTACATGCCAGCTGAGAAGGAGTCCGGGCCACAGCAGCAGAACCTTCTATGGTCTTTCCAAATGGTCTGGGTTTCGGTCCAAATGTATCCATTAGAAAGAAACCCAGCTGCACCAGGCCCTGGGTCACATGATCCCATCCAAAGACACTGCACAAAAGGGTCCAGGCATTTTTTTCCACAAGAAACTATTTTTATACTCCATGTGAACATAGCAGAAGTGTGATTGCTCACGACCAAGTTAGAATACACAAAAACACACGATCAAGCTCTGAGTGGCCACAGTATGGCCAGAAAAAACACAACGAGTGCCACAAACCACGAGGACATTCAGTGGCATTTAAGTTCAAACGTCATACAATTTGGAAACAGTCTAAAAATTCACACAAACACGTGGGAGGTTGTTCAATATTACAAACATATCTATTTCTGGGCCGCTTGTACAATGTGCCTAAGTTAACAAAAAGACTGGAATGCTTTCTTTGCCCATCCATCACCAGATTTCTAGCCCACCATCAAAGACATGAATGATGACATTGCCTGTACAGTTTATAAAAAGGAAGACCCATGAACAGATTATTACATAATTCAGCTCTACAAACATTTTCTGAACAGCAAGCCGTTTCGTAGAGAGTAATGTTGATTGTTGCATGTACAAATATAATGAACTCATGACATGTAAGTGCTCACACCTGCTTTTCACCGTGTCCAAAATCATCTCAGCGATGCTACAGTGACCACGAGGCAGGAGGTCCTGCAGGAACTTGGACCCCTGCAGCAGCTGCACATCTTTCAAGCTCTTGAGAATTGCCCCCTTGAAAAGTTCAAACACCTATCGAATACAAAGAACAGTGGGGGCCAGTCATGAATAAGCAGCCAGGAGACAGATGAAGCTAAAGGAGGAGCATCTCGGCCACTCCCGACCTGTTCCTCGCAGCGCTGGATCTGTGCAACAGAGAGCAATAGGGCAACGCTGAAAGGGCAAAGGTCCCCATATGAAGCCTGTTGGAAGGGAATGATTTATGGCATCCAGGAAATGCATGAATTAGATTGTGTAACCATTTTCTGAAATGACTGTTGTGACATTAGGTACTTTGATGCTTTTCAGGAATTCTCTCCCAAGTTCATGGTTGAGCCTCACAGCAAAAACAATGTGGAGGATAACAGTGCCCTCCACGTGCCTTAGCTGGTCCTGCGGAATGGACTGAACTTCTAAATCTGAGTTCCTAACAGAGAGAACAGAGGAAGTGTGAGGACAGACAATAATGGTTTCACGTGGACAGTGCAACTTGCAATGTTTAAATCACCCACTCTCCATGTTTCCGCTCCTCTTGCTGGTGAAGGTCTTGCTGCTTAAAATAATGAACGATTCCATCGAGCACCTGTTTCTTGCAACCCTAAAAGGTGTAGCGCGGCCATTTAGACTGTATGGAGGACTTGTTTACAATACATGCCTGTCTCTCACCCTTCTACCTTTGCAGATAACAAGAGCAACTGATAAACAAGTGGCGGAATTTCCTGCAGGTCGAGCTTGCTGAACATGCGCAGCACTTTCTCCACCACGAACCGCAACTCATCCAGTGACAGAGGCACATCCCTAAAGCGAAGCAGACAAACTCGAAAGGGTCAGAGCACCACTTTGAAAATGTTGCCAAATATCGCTTGGACAAAAACACCAAATAGGTTACCTGAACATCGTGGCCAGGTGGATAACACATTGTGAGTCCCATCTGCAGGATAAATGCAAACATGTTGTGAGTTTATTCCTCTTTGGAAATGACTATTCAGTCTTTACTAGTTTTAGGTGATTGAATCAAATGGCCATTGTTGCTTCACGTGTTGATGCACAGAGTTGATCGGAATAATAAAATGATAATGAATTCTTTTTTTTTTTTCATGGCTGGGAGCATGAGCTATTGTATTAGATCACCTGCTAGCGCAAAGGCTGTTGATCAGCTGTTTCTTGTATTGCTCACCACTGAGCTCACCTGTGGGTAAAAAAAGAAATGACAGAAAACATATTTTTGAGTGGGAAAAAGTTTGTGTAGTTTATTACAATTTTCATCCACTATTTGTACTAACCTTTGCTGTATGAGAATGTTTCACAAGCTGTTATAGCCGTAAGTACAGTCGGAAATAGCTCCAAAGATTTGCCATTGCCTATTTTTCCTGCCTTGATTTCTTCAATGAATAGATCTGCTAGTTTTGCAAGCGAGGGTCCAACCAAAGTGTGTGTCTGCATTTACACAACACAAACAAAATAAGAAATAGAAAAAACATGTACAAGAGTGAGTGTCTGATGCAAAAGAAGAAAAAAAAACATTGACAGAAAAAAAAGAGTTTACACAGTCGGTAATGCTTTCAATCATCCTGTTCGCTGCTGTTTTGTTTTTGGTTTTTGTCCAATTAATTGCTAAGAAGCGGCCCGGTGGGCCAGTGGTTAGCACGTCGACCTCACAGTGCAGAGGTACCGGGTTCAATCCCAGCTCCGGCCTCCCTGTGTGGAGTTTACATGTTCTCCCCGGGGCCTGCGTGGATTTTTCTCCCGGTGCTCCGGTTTCCGCTGATTGAACACTCTCAATTGTCCCTAGGTGTGAGTGTGAGCGCGGATGGTTGTTCCTCTCTGTGTGCCCTGCGATTGGTTGGAAACCGTTTCGGGGTGTCCCCCGCCTACTGTCCGAAGACAGCTGGGATAGGCTCCAGCACCCCCCGCGATCCTTGTGAATGAATGAATGAATAACTGCTAAGAAATTAAAACCTTCACTTCTTGCTGTCCTTCAACAGAGCATCTTCCACATTTCAAATACTGTAAGGCCCCTGCCTGCGGGGAGGGGGACAGGGTAGTGAGCAATAGGTGCATTGTGTTTTGTACCTCTAACATGAGCAGTCCAATAATATCAGCTGCCACTTCACTTTGGAGGTCACCAGACTCACAGAGAGGGATGCAGTGTTGGTAAAGCAACAGTCTGCGTTTTGAACCTTCACTAGATCCCGGTGGCGAGCCTAAAATAAAAAGGAGTCAACATATTTTTTATCCGAGAGCGATTCTCATTTAAATGGCAACATGTGAAAATATGTAAATTAGGTCACACTAGGTTCCAGAAACAGGTTCATGGCAAGAACGTGGTAAAGAGTAATTACATATTGAACAAGAATTCGCAAACAAAAACAATGCTCTTACCTTTGAAGACGGCTTTAATAATTTTGCCAATCGTTTTCCCCTTGAGTGCACTACTGGTAATTAACGTAGTCAGCTTCAAAACAAAGAAGTGAGTCGTTTACATTTCCGACTAACCAGGTGAGCATTAGAACGAAGGGTGCAACTTGTTATGCGTTACCACGTCAATGCTGGTTACCTTGCTTTCAGAGAGGGAGGACAAGTATTTTTGAAGCTCTCCAGAACTGTCACCATCTGATAAGGAAATAATTCTTTCCATTTCAGCCTTCATGGTTGAAGAAAAGTGAAAAGATCAGGCAGACACACACAGCAACAGAAAAACGTCAACAACAGTCCCCCCACCACAGGATCTTTGCAGCAGCATATTTCCCGCCAGCAACGAGCACTTCCGGTTCTTTTTGGGGGGGCGGGGGGTTGCCATGTTTTTTTAAATCTTTTTAAAAAATCTTTTTCAATATGATGTTTGAACAAATTTCAATCATACAATTACCATGTGGGTAAAACGAATGTAAAGCTAATGACGTCATTGTGTGGCGTCATAGTGGTGAGGCTTTTGTTGGATTTTTTTTTTGCCTGTGCCATGTTTGTTTCAAAACGTCATTTAGCAACCTGCCAACCTTGTAAGTGACGATGAAATACTGAAGTAATCAATATGAATCATCAATAATATGAAATCAATCCCGACCGAATACGTTGCTCTATATGATATATACATACGCGTTTGCCATCGCACTTAACGGGCCAGTGGCGCAATGGATAACGCGTCTGACTACGGATCAGAAGATTCTAGGTTCGACTCCTGGCTGGCTCGACTTTTTTTCTCCCAAAAAATGTGTTTTAAATATATTAGCAAATGACGTAGCACACAGAAATCTTTGTGTTCACTTGTAATTAAAATAAATCTACATAATATGTTAATTTTGAAAGTTTTGGAAAGGAATTCGCAAAACTGTTGAAATTGGAATGGTTGAATCTGTCCCCCAAAAAATTGAAGGGCAAAATAGGGGGAAAATACCCCACACTTGTAATTGCCCTGATTCTGGAGGGCCTGAGCTGATTCGATTGACATAGAAGACAATAGAACTCGAGCCAGTTGACATGAAAAGTCAAAACACCCTCGTTTAATGCTAGGTTTTTGTGATCTAAAAATGTGAACAAGATAAAACATTTCAAAGATTTAGCCACATATAATCTGTTTAAAAAATATTTTTGAGATTGGAGGTAATCAGGAAGTAAAATAAACAACTGATGTAATGTGGTTGCACAATTGGGCAAACTCTGCTAACATGGGGCGGAGGCTGTTCAGAATTAATCACATTCAAATCCATCGTTATTGGGAATCACCAGTCACTGTTTCACTCAGCCAGGTCTTGCAGGACTTCTCAATTGGGTGTGCGTGTACTGTATTTGTGTGTGTGTGTGTGTTTGCATTTAAAAAAATACTTTTGTATACATGGACATAGCTGGTTTGTAGAGAACTGAAGGAGGTACCTGCTGACTTTGCTTTCCCTGCGAATGAGTTTGATGGTTGAGGTTTTTGATTCAGGGTTCTATGTAATAAAAGAATACAAATAATATAATATATTGTTGTGTCGGTGGTGGAATTCTGTGGGTAAGTCCATACTTTGTGGGGCCGGCATGGGTGGAGGACTGGAGATGCTTGCACAAGAGCAGACGTCAAACTCAAGGCCCGGGGGCAAGATCCGGCCTGCCACATTATTTTATATGGCCCGTGAAAGCAAATCATGTATGTCAACTTCCATGATCTTTGCTAAAATCTGTATCGAAATGTCAACTTGTCAGAGTAATAAATAACATTGAGATCTGGCGGTAATTTTGTTACCCTGTTTACACTTACTTGAACAAACGACTGTGTCGTTGATTTGAGTGAGTTCAAAACTAGTAAACCACCAATTTGTTGTAACGACGTAATGATACAATGAGACGATTAGACATTTATTTGTTTTCACAGTCTTAACGGCCCATCCGAGGGAAGACTTAACTTTGAAGTGGCTCGTGACGAAAATGAGTTTGACACCCCTGCACAGGAGTATACAGTAGTTCGGACGTTTAGCAAATCTAGCCAGGACCGCCTCTGGGTTAAGTCCAATGAACTCTGCCTAGCAACAGGCAAACGTGAAGTACTGTACATATAATCCATTAAATTCTGTAGATCACTCAAAGCAAGAATTCATAATTGCATATTATTTTTATATGGCACATCGTTATAAAAACGCCAGCGATTATTTTTTAAAACCACAAAAGCAGCACTGGGCAAATCCTTGGCTGATGTGACAGGTGACTCCTTCCTTTCCCTTGCTTCACTCGCTCGAGTCGAGGCCCTCGTTCACGTCACACTAGAGGACGAGATTAAGCACACTGCAGCGGAAACACGTGTGGGAGTGATGTAATGTCGCCCGTCTGCTGACCACGGATGGCTGTTTGTGCCAGGCTCTGCGGAGTGGGTCAGTCGCGGAGGTGCCGGAGGCGACCGCGGCAGAATCAGCAGGTGCAGGCGAGCGATTCGGACATGGACGAGGAGGAAGAAGAGCGGATCGTGGGCCAGAGGCGAGGCGACGCCTGCTGCGGGGGCCCGGAAAGCGGCGTCAACACCGCAGGGCCGAGCCGGGTGCACCGCGGTGTTGTGGGCGGCACGGGACACCCGCACCCGCAGGCTTTGTCGGAACTACCGCCAGAGCTTTTAGTGGAGATCTTCTCTTTGCTTCCCGGAACCGCGCTACCCAACGTCGCCCTCGTCTGCAAGACATTTAGACAAATCCTCAACACAGAAACCATCTGGAGAAGGCGGTGCATGGAAGGTACATAGACAGCTGTCGTCGCTATCTTTTAAACGGCCTGCTGCTAACCTCTATTTGCTACGTCGCGTAGACGTCACACGGCGTGACATTCCTCCGTGCTGTTAATTAGATGAGCCGCTGCGACGTAACTATATGTTGGCCGCGTGAGGCCTGCCTATTGATCGGAAACGAGAAGCACTCACACGCCGCTGTCAAAGCAACGCGTAGCAAAGCAAAGGCGGACCGGCTGACTTTGTTTACAGGCCCTCAGCTCAGCAATCTCGCAGCAAACAGCTGGTCTGTGGAAGGGATCTTTGTTTTTTTCCATGCCCCCCAGCCACTGACCGGCGAACAATTGCACGCGTTTTCGAAGGCAGCTGTCGATATATCAAAACTACAGCAGCGAATGTTGCCCTCTCGTCAGGTTTCATTCTAGGTCGCAAATGTTCGCCAGACTTTCACCAAGTTTTATATACATGTATATATGTTTTTCTTGTTACAAGGGACCTTTGAACGTGTACACAGGTGATTCCCAAGCAGTTATTTAGGGAAGGCACATATTTTGCATGAGCCAAATTTCACGGCATACCTCCAAAAAAAGCATCCCCAAAATTGGCATCCTGGATGCGTACTGGAACAATGGATTGCATTTAAAATGTCCTCCCAAATCCTCAGTGTGCAATGTGCCCCATGTTTAGCTGAACAAAAAAGCAGTTCTTTTGTCGTATAAAATTGGAGCTTTGGCCATCACATAGAACAGAATTTTATTGCCCATCTGTCATGGATAGAAGAACAAAGATATGTAGTATTTGTAACTAATAATAATTTTGGGGCGAATGGACGATTTACAAGCATGGAAACTCATTAAGTATTTCCTGACGAAAGGTCAAATAGCAGAACAGTTTACACTGTCAACATGTTGCAAGTTACTTGTACACTCGCCGACTGAAAAATAACCTCTGTTGTTAAATTAACTCTGGGTTGTGTAATTGCGACAGTGTTTTCAATAGGTCGGTCCTAGTACTTTTCTAGGTGCAAATGGCATTAAACGTTACATTTCAAAGACGAGGCCATAGCCCCTAGAGACACCGCTGCCCAGCAAGTGCCAGCTGCCAACTGGGTTACTGAGAATTAGTTTGCACACGATACCATCAAAATTGCAACCACTCACTGAGTAACTGTCTCGTGATTCAGAATTAGAAAAGGAATGTCTTGATCTCAGACACTCTGGGATCTAAGATTAAGATCTAGTTAAGATGCAGTGAAGCTCCTCTTGCAGCAGCAAAATACACTAAATGACCAAAAGTATTATTACACGTGTAAAAGGTGAAAACGACACGAACATGGAATTGCTACAAGAACAGATTGCGCTATTCAGAGAAATTTGAAATCGAGTTGACCTGATGACCCATCAGCTGTGTTCCAGTTTAACCCAAAGGTGTTTGATAGTAAACAACACTCATCCAAGTATGTCTTTATAGACCTTTCTTTGTGCAGCTTGCACACAAGAGGGCTTCTCCAAACTGACCTTCCACAAAATCGGTGACCTAGAATAGCGTAACATTTCCTAGTAATGTCAGGATTCCAAATTCAGGGGAATGGAGGCCAAAAAATTGTGAGATCTCTTGTCCTCACTGTACCAGATTGTCCAGTCTGAAGATTGAATACATTGTAACAGTGTGTCAACTATCTTCTATATGGGTCACATCTTCTGATAGTGGTTGTTTTAAAGTGGTCTATAAATAAGGTTGAGTTGATTTGCTGCCATGAAATTTCGCCCTGCCATCACACTTGATTAAGCTGTTGCTTTTAATATAACTGTCAAAATGCGTCTAAGATCTCCCAATGTGAGTAATGGGCATGCCCATCCTTTCTGGTTGTATCTTTCGAACCTTATTTTTTTTCTGCAGAGTTCCACATGAAGGAGGATCTGAGAAAGATGGAAGTGGGCGGAGTTTCGAGCCGAGACCTGTATGTGAAACGTGAGTGATCTTATTTAACACCGAAATGTCAACTCTGAATGTAATACTGTCATACTAGTATTATATTAATGTGGCTCTTATGGAATGTAACATACAGTCTCACGTAATCATTTTAATTCTCTGTCGAATAGGTCCTTATAAGTCGTATCCTATGCCGGGTATATTTTGTTGAATGAGTAGAAATCATTCCTGGTGAAAGCCACAACATTTGTCTTTTAAATTTGTGATTACTGGAGCATAGTCTTTTCCACTGCATTTTTGGGGGATTTTGTCTTTGCATTCACTTGAGTGCCTCGTCGGTCAGAGCGCACCTGGATCTGTGGCTCCTCAACATGCCAGTGTTGTGCCTGTCCAGGTGTTAACCCACGAGTGAAGTCTGGGCGCTTTATGAAGCTCCTTCCGGACTACGAGTATATGGACTATAAAGACGTGTACACGCACCGTATGTACACGGGCCCTGAATTAATGGCCACAGCACGAGGGCCTTTGTGTGTTTGTGGGGGGATGCTACTCTTGGTGTAATTCTGTTGGCAGTGTTTTGCTTTCTGTGTGGATTGCAAATGCTTTTAGTGGCCAGAAATAGAGACGTACAGTCGATGCATAGTGTTTTATTTAGCCAGCTGGTAGAGGGAAACTCAATCCGCTCACATATTCCTTTGAGGTTTCCAACAAATTGAACTCTGTGCTAATAGAGATACAAAAAAAAAAGTGTGTGGTGTGTGGCCTTGCGTCAAGCGTGTGCACAGCACTATCGGGAGCTTTGTGTTCTTGCGTTGCAGTGCTTCATCCGTACAGACACATTTTGGGATTATGGCAGCCTGACATCGGCCCTTATGGGGGATTATTAAACGTAGTGGTAAGCATGAATATGAAATGGAAAACTTTCTGAAATGCAAAATTCAGCCGTAAATGTTTGACAACTACATTATTCCAAGGTTGATGGGCTGTTCATCATCGGCTGGATGTATTTGCCACCACATGACCCTCGTGTAGAGGATCCCATGAGAAGACGGCCTCTCTTTCGTATCCACATGTGGGAGACCAAAAAGGCTACTGTGGAGTGCATGTATGGACACAAGGGTCCCCACAAAGGAGACATCCAGGTGAGGAGTCACACACACCTCTCTGAGCGAAACTATGCCACTGGAATGTATTAAATTCCTAAATGTGAGTGTATGTGTGAAAAGTAGTTCGTGTTTGTGTTATGTTGTTATTTGTAGACCGTCAGGAAGGATGAATTCTCAACCAAATGCAACCAGACGGATCATCACCGAATGCCAGGGGGCAGACAGGAAGTAGGGCAAAGTTACAGTACTTTCTCTGATTTGTGAATTTTTTATTATTATTTTTTGCTAAATTTTTAGTTGCTTCAACTCAAAACTCTTACTTTGGCATTCAGTTGATCTTTATGTGTTTGTGTAGGAGTTCAGGACATGGCTGGAGGAAGAATGGGGCCGGACGCTAGAAGAAATCTTCCATGAGCATATGCAGGAGCTCATCCTGATGAAGTTCATTTACACCAGCCAATATGAGTATGCACCATTTGCATGCACAGGTTTTGACATCAAATACTTTCTGACTGATGATTTTTGGACTTGAAATTCTCAAATTGCTCTCAGGACACGCATTGTACTTTACGGTCATTCAAAATTCTAGATTAGGTGATAAAAAAACAAACATGATTGCGGCACAGTTCTACACCACTGCAAAGTACACCCAGTATAACACATGTTGTTGAATGAATACTTGTCTCACAGTATTGATCCAAACTGAACATTATTACCTTTGCAAAGGCAGAATATTTGATGAAGCTTGTCGTGTGATGGAAGTTGTTATGTTGTAAAAGTGATCTTAATGTGGTGGTTGGTCATTGTATATGCCAACCATACATTACAGGTCAGCGCTATACACTACTTACAAAATCCTGCCTATAGTATGCATGTGTTGTTCTAAATTTAGGGTTAGACATTCTGACCTGATGAAAGTTTAAGAAGAAGTGAATCATTTAATAGACTGTCAACAATCTCTGTTGTTTTCCCTTGTCAGCAACTGCCTGACATACCGGCGGATCTACTTGCCTCCCGCAATGCCCTCTGACTTGATTCAGCCAGGCCTCTTTAAAGGCACCTATGGCAGTCACGGTTTGGAGATTGTCATGCTCAGTTTTCACAGGACTTCGGCAAGGGCCACCAAACTCACTGTAAGTCACAGCTCTAATAGAGTATTTCACCCATCACTCAACTGTCTGAGGCTATTTGCCTTTATTCCCTGACTGATTGGGTTTATGACCCTTTGACTTCCCACCGCCAGACATCTCTGTTGTCAATCATTAATAAATGCTCTCTTGGCCACTTAACTCTTGTGCGCACCCAAACACAGTGGTTATCCTGAGCATTGAATTTCCTACTTTGCAAGTTCTCCTCAAACTTAGCTCTGAGTAACATTTTTAAAAAGCAAAAAAAAAGGGATCAATTTAACTTGAGGCAAAATAAACCTGAGTCAATTAGTATGCACTATGCAGACTGTGGTTTGCAGTTGTCACACACATTTGTGCTGCGCCTGATTGAGGAAATAACCTCACAGCTGATCATTGTAAATGGGCTGGAATTTATCGCAATCGCTAATCTCGAATATATAATCGCACAACCCCAGTGAACCCTGTGCTGGTTGTCGATCAATTGCAGGGCACATATAGATACAAACGTGTATTTCACAGTTCATGCATTGCTGAGTGCACTAGTAATAAAAAAAGAAAAAGAATAAAGTCCATTTTAGGTAGACCTAAGCAGAACGTAACACATGTTGCATCTTGCATGACACAGTTAGTATGGGTTCACTGTGTCACTTGTTTTGTTTTGTCTGCATAATACATAACAAAGGCGATTTAATCAGATTGTGATATTATGCATTCTTTTTGTGGGGCAACTTTGGTCTGATGATACAAATGCCAATGTGAATTCTATAAATCAATTGTGCAGACTATATGTCTTTGGTGCAGTCCGGCGTACCGAAGTACAGGTGTGAACAGAGCTTTAAGAGTTCACACGCGTGTATTTAAAATAAGCAAAAAATAATAATTTTCGGTCTCCTCCAAATGTATTGGAACAGCATGGTCAGTTCCTTTGTTGTATGCTGAAGACATTTGGTGAATACTGAATGAGACAAAAGTTGAGAAGTCCAGCTTTTATTTCATGGTATTTACATCTACAGTGATGAAAGTCCTCCGGATTTTCCCGGAATTCCGGATTTTCAAATTTGCATGAAAATTCTTCCGGAAAATTGAGGAAAAATTGCCTAAAATCCATCCATCCATCCATTTTCCGAACCGCTTGATCCTCACTAGGGTCGCGGGGGGTGCTGGAGCCTATCCCAGCCATCTCCGGGCAGTAGGCGGGGGACACCCTGAATCAGTTGCCAGCCAATCGCAGGGCACACAGAGACGAACAACCATCCACGCCCACACTCACACCTAGGGACAATTTAGAGCGTCCAATCAGCCTGACATGCATGTTTTTGGAATGTGGGAGGAAACCGGAGCACCCGGAGAAAACCCACGCAGGCCCGGGGAGAACATGCAAACTCCACACAGGGAGGCCAGAGCTGGAATCGAACCCGGTACCTCTGCACTGTGAAGCCGACGTGCTAACCACTGGACTACAGAAAACTTTATTTATCCCCGTGGGGCAATTAGAGTGATGATCGGCCAGGTACGGCCCCAGCACAATGTTCAAACAGGTAGACAGGCAAGCTGACATACGTGCAATAAACGCGAGTGTTCGGAACAAGTTCAAGTGGTTATGGCTTGAGCAAAAGGACTTGGAACGCAGATTTTTTTGTCCGACTACATTAGAAAGGTTGACAAACCTAGTAAGTCAGTTAAAATCATTAAAAAAATAAATAAATCCTCGTCTCACCCCTCGGGTGGTGTCCGTCCCTCATTCAGCTCGGGTCCTCTACCAGAGGCCAGGAAGCTTGAGGGTTCTGCGCGGTATCCTTGCTGTTCCCAGCACTGCACATTTCTGGACTGAGATGTCCGATGTTGTTCCCAGGATCTGTTGCAACCACTCATATAGTTTGGGGGTCACTGCCCCGAGTGCTCCGACCACCACAGGCACGACTGTCACCTTTACCTTCCAGGCTCTCTCCAGCTCCTCTCTGAGCCCTTGGTATTTCTCGAGTTTCTCGTGTTCCTTCTTTCTGATGTTTCCATCACTTGGGACCGCTACATCCACTACAACGGCTTTCCTCTGCCCTTTATCTATGATCACGATATCTGGTTGGTTCGCCATTACCATCTTGTCAGTCTGGATCTGGAAGTCCCACAGGATCTTCGCTCTGTCATTCTCCACCACCTTCGGAGGTGTTTCCCATTTTGACCTTGGGGTTTCCAGTCCATACTCCGCACAGATGTTTCGGTAGACTATGCCAGCCACCTGGTTATGGCGTTCCATGTAGGCTTTCCCTGCCAGCATCTTACACCCTGCAGTTATGTGTTGGATCGTCTCAGGTGCCTCTTTGCACAACCTACACCTTGGGTCTTGTCTGGTGTGGTATATCTGGGCCTCAATGGCTCTGGTGCTCAGGGCCTGCTCCTGTGCAGCCAGGATGAGTGCCTCTGTGCTGTCCTTCAGGCCAGCCCTCTCTAGCCACTGATAGGACTTCTTGAGATCGGCCACTTCAGTTATGGTCCGGTGGTACATCCCGTGTAGGGGCTTGTCCTCCCATGATGGTCCCTCTTCCAGCGCCTCATCTTCTGTTCCCCATTGTCTGAGGCATTCTCTGAGTACGTCATCCGTTGGAGCCTTCTCCTTGATGTATTCATGGGGCTTGGATGTTTCATCCTGGACAGTGGCTCTCACACTCACTAGTCCCCGGCCTCCTTCCTTTCGGCTTGCGTACAGTCTCAGGGTGCTGGATTTGGGATGGAACCCTCCGTGCATGGTGAGGAGCTTTCGGGTCTTAACGTCCGTGGTCTGAATCTCTTCCTTTGGCCACCTCATTATTCCTGCAGGGTATCTGATCACTGGCAGGGCATAGCTGTTTATTGCCCTGGTCTTATTCTTGCCATTGAGCTGGCTTCTTAGGACTTGCCTCACTCCCTGGAGGTATTTGGCCGTAGCCGCTTTCCTTGTTGCCAGTTCGAGGTTGCCATTGGCTTGTGGTATACCAAGGTACTTGTAGCTGTCCTCAATGTCTGCTATTGTTCCTTCAGGGAGTGAGACCCCTTCAGTGCGGACTACCTTTCCTCTCTTAGTCACCATCCGACTACATTTCTCAAGCCCGAATGACATCCCGATGTCGCTGCTGTAGATCCTGGTTGTGTGGATCAGGGAGTCTATGTCCCTTTCGCTCTTAGCATACAGCTTTATGTCATCCATGTAGAGGAGGTGACTGATCGTAGCTCCATTTCTGAGGCGGTATCCATATCCTGTCTTGGTGATTACTTGGCTTAGGGGGTTCAGTCCTATGCAGAACAGCAGTGGGGAGAGTGCATCACCTTGGTATACCCACATTTGATGGACACTTGGGTAAGTGGCTTGCCATTGGCTTCAAGTGTGGTTTTCCACATCCTCATCGAGTTCGCAACGAAGGCTCTTAGGTGATCCAAATATCAGTGATAATATATATATACTGTATATATAAATTATATATACCTGTACAAAAGTGCAAAAGATTTTGGACACACTTTATTAAATGAACTTAAAGTGAAAATCGAGTGGGCCGGTAGTCCAGTGGTTAGCACATCGACTTCTCAGTGCAGAGGTATTTCAGCTCCGGCCTCCCTGTGTGGAGTTTGCATGTTCTCCCTGGGCCTGTGTGGGTTTTCTCCGGGTACTCCGGTTTCCTCCCACACTCCAAAAACATGCATGGCAGGCTGATTGAACACTCCAAATTGTCCCTAGCAGTGAGTGTGGGCGTGGATGGTTGTTCGTCTCTGTGTGCCCTGCGATTGGCTGGCAACTTATTCAGGGTGTCCCCCGCCTACTACCCGAAGACCGCTGGGATAGGCTCAAGCCCCCCCCCCCACCCCCCCGCGACCCTAGTGAGGATAAAGCGGTTCAGAATATGAATGAATGAACAAAGTGAAAATCATTGAATATTTGTTGGCATATCCCTTAACTGGAAATGCCTCTCTACATTTGAAATTATTTTCCAGGCCTTTAATGCAGTCTCTTTCCGTTCTTGTTTGTTTCTGGGGATTTCTGCCTTCAGTCAAAAATCGGACTTCCAAACACAATAATGCGGCGTGATCAGTGTTTATACCATGCTATTTTTACCAGCTGAGATGTCAAGAAGAAACGTGCTGTATTATATGTGCAGGGAGACCCCAATGTTCCTGCTGGGCAACTGACATTGGATATCGACCTGAGTCAGCCGCTCGTCCTTCCAGACTTGGAACATCAGCGCAATATAGAGGAGCTGTCACGTCTCGTATTGGGTGTACATGAACAAGTACAGAGACAGGTGAGGGAAGGTACCCCTGCCACAGTGAGAGCCCCTGCAGAAGGTGCTCCTGGCGATGCAAACGTGGCGGAGGCCGACCATGGCGTTGGTTCCAATGGCTGCCAGCCAGGTCCAAGTGCAGACACTTGTCCTTCTGAGAGCCAACCGTTCGTCCTGCCCTTAGGAGTCATGGCTCGCAATGAAGTGTACCCACGCACTTGCAGAAAATGGTAAGAACATCTGAAATACATATTGTATGGTAATAACTTTTACAGTTGTGTACAGGAGTTATTACCTGAAAACACATTTTTGTACTTGGGCCATGGCTGTAGCTCATCGCAACGGGCGGAACATCACGGTTGGAGTGAAGCATGGTGACAGGCAGAACATAAACATGCTCTTCCATTAGATGGCAGAACCCAGAGGAAAAGTTCACTCATCATTTGCTCTGTCTGAGCTTCGTTTGAGAAGCATGAACTGAATGTCAGATGAGAGCATATAGAGCTCAGATGGAAATTTCTCTGCCTGAGATCACAGACGGAAACTCTAGAAACAGAGAAATCTATGAGAACTTCTTCAGGTCTCTTGTCAAGCGCAAAAGGAGACTGACTTTTGGATAGTAGGGCCGTCACTATCGCATATTTTTAGAATTTATTCTATCGATTATTCCGTCGAATAATCAGAGAAAATTTTATTTTGCAAGAAAGTATTACAAAGCCATTTTTTTCTGAATTACTGTTAACTTACCAATTATTGTTGTTGTTTTGGTGTTGTTTAGGAGAAAACAACAATGAAACAAACAATTAAGCGATATTACACCAGAGGGGTTGATATTGGACTTAGCAATCTTATTGGAGCTGATTCAGTTACTGGTTAGCTCATCGTTTTCGAAAGTAAAAGCAGACGTTTGTAAATGTCTTATTTTGACTGAACACAAAAGACTACAAGTCTGCTTTCAGAGTTCAGGATTTGGACAGGTGTCAGATAAACAATGGCGATAAACGATTAGTTGATTTTCGAAAGAGTTGCTGATGAATTTGGTCATTGATTAGTTGTCGATTAATCGAATCATGTTTACAATATACATTGGTCTCAGTTTGGTATCACACAAATCTCATTGTCTCGGCGAGGTAAGTGAGACATGTTTGAGAGCTCCTTTCAGCAGTTCTTTTTCCTCAAAGAAGGTACACTTAACGTATCGATCCACGTGTTGCCAGTCATACAACCGAAACAGTCAGAGCTTTGTGCGAGTACATCAGCCTTTTGTTTAATTAAGTTCATCATTATTTCAGTATTTTTGTTTGTCTGGTGCTTTCCCCCAATAAATGTTGGGAAACACTCCACTAGGACACACCAGTCGAGAATTGCAGGTCTTTACTGTATGCGCTTTGTAATTGGCTGTCCACAAGTCCAGCATGTATCGCACCTCTTGCTCACAAACAGCTTGGATAGGCTCCTGCTCAATGATAAGTGGTTAAGAAGACTGTTCGGTTAAGTGTGATTTACATTTTGTTTAAAAAAACAAACAAACAAAAACATCCATATATTGACTGAAGAATTTATGTGTGTCCATCGCAGCTTCTATGGGACAGGTCTGATCGCTGGGCATGGCTTCACAAGTCCAGAGCGCACCCCAGGGCTATTTGTGCTGTTCGATCAGGATCGTTTTGGCTTCATCTGGCTGGAGTTGAAGTCGTTCAGTCTCTACATTCGTTTGACGGACCACCTGGCGCATGCACATGCTCCGAACTTGGAGCGATTCGAAGCCATGCTGCGCAATATGCAGTCTTGGACATCATGAGGCCCCAAGCTTCAATTCCCTTCCTGGCAATATGATGTATCATAGGAATAACCATACAAATAAATAATAATATAAGAGTACATGATACCTCGCCCACATCCCCACAGCAGTACACATGTTAGATTGTGACATGACCTTTTCCCACCTCTCTGTTTCTCAAACATTTGGTTTTACTGTCTAAAAGGGCAGATTTATTACTTTGACCCGTCTTGAGTCATAATGAAGTTGTTCCAGTGCAGAAAAAAAAAACGGGTCACAGCTGTGTTTTTATTTATTTATTTCTTCCAGGTGAAACCAAGATAGGATATTGGATACCGCTTATGGTGGATCGAACTTTATGTGCCTCTGATTCTGAAACCATGTCTGTACTTCGTCATCCTTGAGAAGGTAATGGTGTGATCCTAACATAATGGGCAGTGAATGGTATTGCCATTCACTGTTTTTGTTCGGTTCAACGGCATGTTCCATTTGATGTGCATTTGGCTTTGGAGCAAATTATTTTTAGGAAGAAGTGCTGTATGCCTTTCACTTTGATTTATAAATTACATGATCTTGAATAGACACCTTCTCAGGTATTTTTTGTCATCAAATTGTCAATTACAGGACACTCCTTGTGTCTTTGTTGTCAAAGTTAGTTACAGTAAGCCAGTTTTCCAGCTAGCCCAATGAATAAAGTGGTCCTCACAACCGCGGGGCATCTTTGCAACATTTGGCAAAGGAATTGCTCTCTTATCAAACTGTAGCTCCGATGTTTGTTTGTTTTTTTTTGTTTTTTGCTTTGAGCTCGAGTGATAATATTTTCTGTGATATGCTTTGGCTCTTACACATTATTTCACTACACCTTACTTGATAATGTCAGATGAAAAGTATAAGAAAAAGTATAATATAAGCTATACATACCACTGGAGTCATTCAATGTATTATTGGTACGTTTTTTTTTTTTTTTTTTAATTAGATACAACATTACAACATCTGGTATGTGTACCATTGCTGTTGAAATGTTTTACCCATCCACAAGGTTCGCACTTTTTCTGTTGTATTTCATGACACTGTTTCGCCGGATATTCCAGACCTCCAACATCCTCTCATTCTATATCACCGATGTGTATATTATATGTATGTACTGTATGTCTTATTATGGCTTGATGGAGTTGCCCAGTAGCTTTTCTACTACAAGTGCACTTTTCTGGGCCGTATAGTAATTCATATGTAAAGGAAGGACACAATGGGCAGCGTGTTTGTAGTAGACTGCAGCTATACTAACATTTGCCAAAAAAAACCCCAAACAAACAAAAAAGAGCTTTTGTCTTGTTCATCTGAACCACAATAAACGGTTCAATAAATTTTCCTATCTGCAAGTTATTTGTTTCTGGCTATTTAATTTGCTTACCTGAGCATTGCTTTGTACTCACCCGGCAGGGCTTATTTGATGTAATTACTAACGCTAAAGTTGTACGAATTGAAATGAGTCGTTTTTCCTTTAATTAGGGATACTGTGTTTTACTTTTGTGTTTATTGCCAAGACATTTGCAGTCGATGTGCTACTACAGGTACATTTTTATCACAAGCGCCATGATTATGTTGGATTAAACTGCACCCGTAGTAATTAACGCTATAGCATTAGCATCAGTTAATCGTACACGTTGGGTTTCTCCAGTCACTTGTCGAAGTACATTTTGTATTTACATAAAGAAATGTAATAAATAAACAATAAAACATGCCACACACTGTTTAATTGATTTAATTAAAATGTTATATTTTTGAGAAGCTGACCACTAGTACACGGTTCTCAGAACGCATCATGCTTGTTTAAAGAAATTCAAAATCAGTTCATCAACTTCTGTATGTAACCGACGAATCCCCGCATGAAACTTAAAGAACAGCGCAAAATGATGGGAGCAGGTTAAAAAAAAAGGTTTTAAAAAAATGCAAGTCACTTAAAGTTCAGTGCTGTGCTCCAAGTGCTCCATCTTCTCCTGATGTAGTCGAACCTTCTCGGGGAGGATCTGAGTCCAAAAGACGAAGCGATCCTTCTTCAGGTGCTGGGAAATGACTTGCTCCTTTGCACTTATTGCCAGGTACTTTTCTTCTTTTCCATATGTCGGCCAATGAGCAAGGCCATCACCATTGGGCGACCTACATGAATGCGTACAGTGCAGACGAGTTTGCCTTAGTAGTTGTTTCACTGTGATCGTATCTGCAATAAACGAGGAGGACTTTTG
Source organism: Hippocampus guttulatus (assembly GCF_054856545.1). Classification (NCBI taxonomy): domain Eukaryota; kingdom Metazoa; phylum Chordata; class Actinopteri; order Syngnathiformes; family Syngnathidae; genus Hippocampus; species Hippocampus guttulatus. Next base: position 8,295,389 of record NC_141264.1, on the reverse strand, counting down.
GGCAATTACCCTGTCCGAGCAAAGTTGCCCCAGTAGGCCATCATCGTTCGACTAAGTTGCTCTTCCTCCTCGAGGCATGTGGCTAAAACAAAGAGCCTAAGTGAAACACTTTGCACTCCCAAGTTAACATTCCATATTTCTTAAGACTTGACTTGACTTGACTTAAGATGTCAAAGAAGGTCTCACCGTTTAGTCGAATGTGCTTTGTGGTAAAGCAAAGCCCCAAAACTGTCACGATTTCGTCTCCATGGTCACATCGAACAAAGCTTGGCCTTTTTGCCCTCAAGAACTGAGGCGGATGTTGGTACTCATACAAGTACACGCGGGCACCTGCATCTAAGGACGGAAGAGTCGACAGTATGTAGGCATCGACAAATAATTGATGGCAAATGTTTGTTTACTCACTGTACCTCTGTGAGCATTTGCAGTCTTAATGGCAGGAATGGTGAACAATATATCCCCAAAGAACTCAGTAAAACCATCTCTAGTTTTCTCATGATCTTTATCATCTCCGATATATTCCTCCACCATCAAATCTGTGACAATGGAGTCTTTGGGCTGAAGTAAACAAATGACACTTTAGGAAAAAAAATGGAACGGTGATATTACAATAGGAGCATCAGGAGTCTTACAGTGGGGTTGAAGGTCAACATTATGTTTGCAGCCTGCTCCCGGTCTATTCCTTCAGTCCAGTTTGGAGGAGCGATGAACTAGGGGGAAAAAAGGGAAGAGAATGGGATTTTCACGAGTGGAGTTGAGAGACTGCAGAAAGACTTTAGTCACACTTACGGTAGGAAGTAACCAGCCCCCTTCATCATCATTAACACCAGTCATGAATGGGACATTCTGAATTTCATGCTGCTTGAAGAGCTCATATACTGGTTTTGTCAGGAAATGTCCATCTGTGTGCATAGTAATTCTGAGTGTAGGATCCTGAGAAAAGACAGTTTTGATCAGGGACAACAGTTACAAAAGTAGGGCACACTCATGAATGTTGATGCCAATTTGTCTTTTGCATGATAGCTTCAGAGTCTAAATCAGTTTTGCATAAGGTACCTGTGCAAAAGTCACAAAAGCGTCAATATCCAGGTTTCTCATGCAGGCAGCAATCGCCTGTGTGCTTTCAATGCTACATCCAGATGTATTAGCAACGCCCTGAAGAGGCATAACAAGAATTCATCAGTTACAACGGTTCTATTAAAACCAAAACTATTTTCGATTTTAAAATTTGATTCAACCTGTGCTACTGGTAGTGGATCATTTGACACCAATGCATCCATGGCGGCAGTGCCACTTTCAGCAATGGCTCGATGGATCAGGCCATCAGTTAATGGTGACAGAAGCTGTTTATTAACCCAAAGTCAGCGCATCAAATTCACTGTCAACATGAATAAAAAATTTCAGAAAGATGAGGCATCAGCGGAGTGATTCTTACCAACATGGAGACGCTCACTCCACCAGCAGACTCTCCGAATACGGTGACTGAGGCTGGGTCTCCCCCAAAGTTGTGAATGTGCTTTTGGATCCAGCGGAGTGCTTCAACCTGGTCCAGCAGGCCATAGTTACCAGACAAATGCTCGTCGCCTGTGCTATATCAGACATACATGATCACAGGTTATGACTGTTGCTCACATACACGTCAAATACTTCTAAGGTCAGACAATATTTGGGGTGAGAAACAATACTGCAAAGTCCACACAACTTTCTTTTTAATTTAAACAGAATGACACATTTTATGCGAGGTCAGGAAATCTTGCAACAACTTCGTGCTGTGAGCAGCAAAGGGCTAGCTTTTGCTTTTTCTTTAGCTTGTTGCAAAGCTAAAGAAGCAACAACCTCAACAAGGTTTTAAGAAAAGAAGAATTTAGAAAAGGGATAACATATGGTGGGGGTGGGGGATTGCAATACAATTGAGCTTTGTAACGTTTTTATGTAACGCAAAAAAAAAAACTTACCTGTAGCATGAACAAAGGTTTTATGTTGTCATAAATTGGAAAAGATTCCATTATTTGCAACTGTAAAATTTGCATTTCAGAACATGTTTGACTGTTAACGGTTCACTGTAACTTCATCCAAAGCCAGTTGTCATACTTGCATGCTTTTTCTAATACTGCACAACTTTTATTTATTTATTGCCCCCTTGTCTTCTTCATATCTCTTGGATGTGTTTATAGCAAACAACACCCGTTTTCAAAGTCCAGACTCTGGTTTGTAGGCATTCTAATCTGGACCCGCCATCTTTATCTTTGACAAATTGTATATGAGTAATTAACCCCTTTGTTTGTGGAGTGTTCATGGTCCTCCTGCGCTTGCATATATTTTCTTTGGGTACTCTGTGGGTTCCTCCCACAGTCCATTGACATGCAATTTTGCATTCCCATTGAGGGTCCAAGTGTGTAGACTGTAGACTGTAGTGTCCCAGTTCGAGAAGTGCTCTGTCACCACGCCAATTTTGCGCAGTTTTTTCCACACTTCAATTGAGCTTGCATCCATGGCACCTCAGCTGACAGATATGGCAAGAGATTTGTCAAAATTATTCGTACAAATATATTTATGATGTATGCGATTGGCTGGAAACAAAGCACAACTGAACTTGTGTAATTACCACCAAGCTATTGAACGTGAATGTGCTTTGTGTGTGTGTGTGTGCGTGTGTCAGTTAGTAATGGTGACCACTGACCAGTGTAAAGCAACGTTCCAAAGTGGATCATTGGTCGATATTGTACCGTCAAATAAGGGTTGTGGGAAGTGGCTTGCAAATACACATGTCGTCCAGCTTCATCAGTACCATGTGAATGACGCATATTTGAAAATCAAATAGTGAGTGTGAAGAGGAGCCATCTAAAACACTCTCTTGTGGAGAAATGATTATTTTTGAATGAAAACTACATCCCTGGCATGTGTCCTTTTCATGGCTCAACCGATATGGATTTTTTGAGGCCGATTCAGATTCTTGGCAGAAAAATTTGTGATTACTGATTAATCAGACGATTACTTTCAAAAATATTCATTATATTTTTTTCACACATTTCTTGAACAATTCTGTGCTTCTGAGATTTTTTTTTTTTTTGTTGTGCAAACAATCCCGCCTCAATTTACGTGTGGACATGGCCTTGATCACTGTCAGTTGTCACGTCTACTTGTCATTTCATGTTGGGTCTTTTCATGGTGCTTGTTTGTTGCTATGAATCTTGTTTTTGGACTTTTTTTATTTAGTTTTTTTATTCCTCCCTGCACTTTGCTTTTCTCTTTGTTCTTTCATTCATTCATCCATTTTACGATCCGCTTTATCCACACAAGGGTCGCGGGGGGTGCTGAAGCCTATCCCAGCCGTCTTCGGGCAGTAGGTGGGGTCTTTGTTCTTTTGAAATTCAATTATTTTTGGACTGCACTTGTGCCTTTCCTCCCTGCTTCCCTGCACTTGGGTTCTCAACCATGCATAACTTGAACACATAGGTGTGAATGTGGCCACTGTATGAATGGATATTTGGCGACCTGGCAACCTGAGCGGTCAGTCAAGCGTGCACACTGCCTCTTAGTTGAAGTAAGTTGGGATAAGCTCCTCCCTACGTTCCTGACCAGGATGAGCGGTTAAGAAGACAGATGGATTCATTGCATGTATTTTCTACTTTACAGAATGTGAGTGATATTTACGAGAGGAAGCCCAAAACTCCCAAGCGATATTGAATGAGCACCACAACCACATCCTGGTAAGCAGCCAGGGCGGATCCATCATAGACTGAAACCGATCCCAAAGTAAAGCCTCCACCATGGATCCATGCCATGACCTGGTCAGACAAACATTTGATCAAAACACATTTTGAACAGGCCGAGGTCAAGTTATGGACTGCCAAACCGACCATAATGTAATCATTCAAACTGAATGTTGCGTACAAGTAAGAAATTGAACAACTATTGAGGTAGAACTGGCAGTGAATTACAGTCAAGAGTATCAGTTCAATGAAGCAGTAAATGTTTCTTACTGGGAGCTTTCCATCATGAGCTCTGTTTGCAGGAGTATATATATTGAGGTAAAGACAGTCCTCTGAAATATCCGGGAGTTCTTCTGCTATGCCATCAATCATCTCCAGCAGATCTAAAAGGAACTGTCGGTGTTGAATGCACCTGAAGAAACACATTGTTTTAGCAATGACATGTGCCGTGTCACACAACTGGAGCACAGATGTGTTTACATTGGTGGCTGCCTGCTGGCATCTCTCACTCCTTGCCATCCCTCCACTTTCTGGGGTGGAGCCAGTCTCAGACCAGGACCAACAGGTGACTTGGCAAATGGGACACCTAGGTAGGCATAGACGCCCGTCTCCTTCCCTTTTACACTCACATACTCCCCTTTCAGGCTGCCAAGCTCCGTGTGGACGAGAGACGCTGTCAAGGTCATAGTGCAAAGGTAGAATCATTACCAAATTAAATATGATTTACGTTGATCATAAACAGCCAACACAAACTTGAAGCGAACTCAAGGCTTCAATCATTAATATATTACATCATCGCATTTAATATGGTGACTGGTGGTAACGGGCATATCAAGTGACACAAAACACCAACTTTGCCTACAGGTCATGCTACAAGTTGCCATATATTCTGACACCCAGCCACAATGTAGATGTGAACAGGAATACTAGTCTAAAAGTAGTAATTTAGTGATTACTAGAACGGAAACCAACCAAGATATTTTAATGATGACAACACATTATTTGCCGGTACCATCTTTTTAATACTGTTCATTGTTTCATGTTGAGATATAAAAACGTGAATCTGAAGTCCAGTCAGTTTTTAACTTTATTCAATCAATATAAGATTTATGTGGAGAGTCATGGAAAGTCCCATAACTGCATGTTGCGCAAGTCAGGTTAGTGGAACACAGGTGACTCAGAGCCCTGGTTTGCACCCTTTAGTGATGCAATGACTTCATGACTGTGATTCAAAAACACTGACATGGAAAGAGTGGTTTAGTCTATGTTAATCCTGTATATTATGATGTGGTGATCACATCTTTCATCACACATACTGTAGATACTAAAGGAAAAAAAACTATAAATCAGATAATCTCTCTATTAGTGTTTCTGCATGAGAAGGAAAAAAAACAATCATCTTAACTACCGGTAGTTGCTGCTAGGTCGGAAAATTGCCTTGGGACACAGGAAGACGAGCTGCAGTCGATTATGTTTGATGATGTCAAAGTTATGTACTGAAAGGCAAAGACAATGAAATCTCACATCATTGAATGACTATCTTGAATGGCACTCACCGTCAGGTTCTGCTGCAACACAGAAATATAAGACAGCCAAAAGAAAGGAAAGCGTTTCCTCTCCATGGAACTTCATGGTGCAGCTGGTTATGTGAATGTTGACGCTGGGCTTGAGGCGTTGTGAAGAGGTGTGCCAAAATCAGCTGCCCTCTGCTCTCTGTTTGCACTTTGACTTGTGGTGCTGTTATATCTGGCTAAAAGGAGAGTACAACCAGCTCAGTCGTCCGGGGTATTGAGATATACCCGCCCCCTATTCAACTGACTACATTATTCCTTCCTGGCCTCAACTTCCTCACTCAACATGAAGTACTGTACTTTCATCCTTCAAAGTATGTCCATTTCCATCATATATGATGCTTGTGGTCTACTTTAGGTTGATGGCCCATAACAAAATAGCATACTGTACATAATTAATTAGAGCTTAATTTTTTGTTTTGGAGCACCATATTTAACAGTACCATGCATATCGAAAGGTAGGCTGCTTAATTTATGAAATGGTATTTGATGCAGATGTCCAACCTAAACACCCACGAGCTGTTTTCACCCACTCATGGTGAATGTACTGTATTTTCAACCACTGTATTGTGCTTCCAGGTGTGAGTATGAGCGTGGATGGTTGTTCGTCTCTGTGTGCCCTGCGATTGGCTGACAACCGGTTCAGGGTGTTCCCCCGCTTACTGTCCGCAGACGGCTGGGATAGGCTCCAGCACGCCTCGTGACCGTTGTGAGGATAAAGCGGATGAGAAAATATTGATATTGCTTCGTTTAAAACTTTAGCAAAGCTGTAGGAACACATGGATTTGACAGCATAAAAATTTAGCGAATTAATGCCTGACGGCTTCTAAACCAGCAGCGTCTAAACCAGCGGTCCCCGATGTTTATTGCACCACGGATCTCTTTCACTAAAAGCTATATGGACTGAAAAATAAAATCTTTGTTTTCTGTTCTAGCCGAGCGGTGGAAATGCTTGCTCACCTGTCTTGCATCGCAATCAAGCCACTATTTTAGGACTCCCCTGCCGCCAATGGATTGTCGGATAATTGCCGTTGTGCAAGCCATTGTGCATGTGCAATTTTCGTTCCTGTTTTTTTGCTGTCTGTTTTGTAGTATTTATTATTTTGGTTTTGGTGAGTTATTCTTGGTTTTTAATTGTTTTGAATTGGTTCTCTTGTCATTTTGAGACGAGTTGCTTTCATTTATATTTTCCTTGCCTTTTGCAAACCTAGCGCCTTTTGTTTCTCTCGTTTTATCCTAATGTGTTTACCAGTGTCTTTATTTGTACTTTGTCGGCTTCGCGCCACTTTTTTCTGTAACTACAATTTTATTGTGTACTATTATCTGAGTCTGTTTTTTGAGTCCACTTCTGTCCCGCACCTACCAGACGCTGACAGAATCTAGTTGTACAGCAATTAGTGGGAGCCTACCACTTATTTTTCTTTGCCTTCGCAGCAAATAAAAAAAATCTTCAGTTGATTTGCAAATCACAGATATTTTGTTTTAATTATCACATTAGAAACCGGATCTTGCCCAGTGCAAGGATGGTCAAGATCAAACACTGTAAAGTCCTACAATTTTTCGTCAGATGGATGACAAAAATGAGCTCCCACTCAACGTTATGTAATCATAGTTCACGCTAAGGAGTTGGCAAAAAAGTGAACCCCATTACAATTGTTCAGAAGTAAGCACGTTACGATTGAATAATTTCAATGTCCATGAATTGCATTTGAGAGAACGTTGACCTCTCCAACATGGCCGCTATTTAGGCACGTCGTTTCGCCGTCTTGGACAGGAAGTCCCTGCATCTTAACAGTTTGACATTTGCTTTTATTAATTCAGAAAATGGATGAAAAATCAACAAGGCTGTCATCTCGTTGTTGCTGGATGTATTATATGTGGTCGTCCATTAAAAGCAAAGCTTTGGAAGTAAAAATATTTTAAAAAAATGTTGCCTGTCGTCAGTTATTAAAATGTACGAAGATAAATGGATTAACTGAGGAAATATAATGACGAATATGCCATCAAGACGCGCAGCGTGTGACTGAAAGATATGAGGTGTGCTTGTTTTGTTTACGTGTGTTTGACTGCCTTTGATTGAGTGCTTTTGCAAAGCATGCGGAGCTTCGAGCATACACAACACAAGAAGCGTGCTTCTGGATGTCGGCCCCAATCGGGTCGGTAAATTGTACCGAACACGCACAACATGTTTAGAAGTACGTTTCAAGGTGGATTTCTGTCTATATTATATAGCATCGGCAGCAAACCTCTTCAGATATGGGATATAAAGGTAGGTCACTCGCGAGTGAACCGGTTGGTCGTCTCCCTGGGCTGTGCCTCTGTCCTCCAGGTTCTGTCCTCCAGGTTGCATTTTTTAAACTCCTTGCAACACGTTTTATGACTCTCGTGTTATTCAATTTTGGAGCACTCACTGTTGAATTTATCATATAACATGACAATATTTAATATTAATAAAAACGTTATTTTCAAAATTGATGGAGTATTCACATACACTTGTATTTATAAGATTCAACCAACAAACACAAACCGGCAGCGGGTTTAACATAAATGTGAATCTAAACTAAAAAAGTCGTAAAATTGACAGTATAGTTATGATAAGATAAGATAAGATATCCTTTATTTGTCCCACACTGGGGAAATTTACATGCCATAGTAATACTGCATTACACAATGAGTTCAAAGTGGCAAGTTTGATCTTGACTGCGACTGTGTTAGAAACATTTGTAATACTGTATACCAAATATGTGCAGTCAGTAAAATTAACCCTCTTCATAATTTAGTTGAGGATCATGAAATCATTTATCCTTGTATTTGTGTAATATGTAATGCAGGTACACAAAATACTGTATCCGACTATCATTACTTTCCAAAAGCAAGACATCTGTACCTTTACGACAATGAAAAGTTATGAACATATTTTCCTAAATAAAGTGGATATTGTCATTCCTCTCGATAGTTGAGCATGAGCGCAGCCTCGCTCGTGCACAAAAACATACTACTGTACTGCATTTTGTGTTTCACAGGTGAAGAATGGTCATATCAAACGAGTTACAGACAATGACATCAACTCGCTCGTGTTGGAGGTGGAGGGTTCAAACGTCAGGTGAGTGTGATGTTTTAATTCAAAATGTTTAGAAGCACTGCATCACTGCTAAACAATTGTCATCTTTGTGTCATCATCTCCCTGTGCTTCTACAGTACCAACTACATCACATGTCCCGCTGACCCCAGGCAGACTCTTGGCATCAAAATGCCTTTTCTTGTGATGATCGTCAAGAAAACCAGGAAATATTTCAGCTTTGAAGTCCAGGCACTGAAACATGCACTTAACACGTGTTGATTATACACAGTAACTATTGCCATTCATGGTGAGCCATACTCTTGGTCTACTCCCCTTCCACTTTCAGGTGTTAGATGATCAGAATTTACGCCGGCGATTTCGGGCAAGTAATCACCACAGCAAGACGCAAGTGAATTCATTTATGTGCACTATGCCAATTAGTGTTGATGACCGCTGGAACCAGTTTCAGTTCAACTTGGCAGACATCACCAGGAGGGCTTATGGAACCAGTTATGTAGAGACGCAGCGTGTGCAGGTATGTGTGTGTGTACGGACAGCAGAGGAAAATGGTCACAAAATTGCTCAAGAACCCACCGAAACTAATAGAAATCGAAAGGATCCAAGACACAGTCCAAGTAGCATCCAACTGTTGCCATCTTGCTAATATTTTAACTGTTATACAAGTGTATAAACCAGTTAACCGGTGGCAATATTAAAATGAAAAAACACTGCAACTTAAATAAAGAAAGAGGGCTGAAATGCAAAGGTGATTTTTGCATTTCAGCCCCCCCCCCAAAAGGTCCTTTTTTTTGTTTTGTTTTTACATTCTTGATTGCCTAACGTATAAAAATAAGTTCATCACAAAACATAAAAAGTAAATACATCACAAATGCTGATACCAGGTTTTACTCCTTAGAGTGTGAGCTTGTTTACATGACTTCTGGGGTCTCTATTCTTATCACGCTCTCACACACTTGGTTGACGTTGCTGCTTCTTTGCGAACAAGTGTGGGCAATTACAGTTACAAGAAAAAGTATGTGAACCTCGTGGAATTCCCTGGATTTTTCATAAATTCAAATCTAATATTCATCAGAAGGCTGCTGCACACTGAGCAATGTGATGGATACTGCCTAGTGATTCCAAAATTATGCAAAATGTATACAGTATGCAAAATGTTAGTCCAAAATTTCAAATCAAGTCAGAAACACAACAACACTCTTCCTATAAGGCAACGCATGCATTGAAACATCCAAATAACAAATAAAATAAACAACTAACCTTGTTAAGTGCGTTTTTATGCACTAATATGCTTAAATTCAGTGAGTTGTCTCGTCTGATCTGAGGTGAGGGCGAGGTGGAAGTCATGCGAAGTCCATCGACAATAATTCCTGGACACCAATGCAAGCATGAGGGATCCCTCCTGCCGATTCATTGCAAAGGCATACTTGGACAGGGATAGCCCCGGGAGGGATGTGGGGCCACAATTGTGTGTTTGAGGTGTCCATAATCAAAATGTCCTGCAATTTAAATTTGGCCTTTCTTTTTTTAAATCAGACAATTACGTAACAGCACTACCAGAAATATTTCCTGTGCATTACTTCCTCATTAAAGTGCCGCACGTGGTCACATGGGTGACACGGTCAATCGAGTACCTGTCTATAATACAGACACACATTATTATGTACAGTAATCCCTCGTTTATCGCAGTGGTTATGTTCCAAAAAGATCCAGTGATAGGTGAAATCCGTGAAGTCGTGAGCTTTATTTTTTACAGTTATTATACAATACTGAACTATGTATACAATGAAACCAAAGACCAAAACCTATTTTCAGGCCCAAGCACAAAAAACCCCCAAACGTTTTCAACAAATAACTATAATAGTTTTTGGAAATACTGTACTGTAAAATGATATTTTTAATAGTCAGTACAATGTTGGACTGTTCACGTCGGTCAGTGCCTTAGCCAATCAGGATGCAGAATGCAATTCACAGTTTAAAAGCATTAAAAAAAATGCACAAAAAAAAATCCGTGAAATAGCGAAGCCGCGGAACTTGAACCGCGTTAGAGCGAGGGATCACTGTATTACATTTTAAGTCGAAGAGCTCATTTTTTTACAGGTACAGCACTACACTGTCAGGTCAGATATAGTAATTGGCTTCCGGGCCATGAGTTGCCGAGCCCTGCAGTCCAGCATGCTGTATGGGAAGTCTCAGAACTCAACAAAGTCTGTTATAAATGAAAATAATTTGATTAACATTGTGAGGCAACTCTACTTTAATGGTAAATAACAATTTTAAGCTACAACCGAAGTGTTTGTTGTGTGTGGCAGGTGCGTAAGCAGAAAATGTGAAACATTTCTGCCCTGGTTTCAGTTTCCCTCACCTTAGACTCCCTGTCCATGAACAGTTCCTTTTTTCCCCACAGCTGATGTGCCCCTGAGAAAGGCACCTGAATCTGTTAATAGCTCTGTGTTCAATGGGATGGGTCAAAATGAGAAATTTACTGTAATGTATGCTTGCAAGAAACACATGATAGGAGTAAACTTTAACCTGTGCAAGTCATCTAAAAAACTCCATGTCTGTTTTATCATGATCTGTTTTTCTTTCAGATTCATGCTAATTGTCGTATTAGGAGGGTATATTTCACCGATAAACAATACACAGAGGATGAGCTCCCACCTGAGTTCAAACTGGTTATTCCTGTCAAGAAACAGGATGCAAGGTGGGGGAATAAGTAATGAACATGTGGGGCATTTTTTTTAACTTGTTTTATTTTTTTCCTGCAGCAAAAAAGGAGGTCCTAGGCCTGCTGCAACCCGACAGACCTGAAACAAGTTTGAGCAGAGCAATTATTTGTGTAACCATTGGGTTAACTTTGAAGATCTGTTATATTCACAGTTGAAAATATTAGATGCGTCTTTTTAATTGTGTCATTCATTTACATGTTTTTGAAACAAATCCCACTACTCCATTTTATGATTGATTTACATTATAAATCAATGTAATACACATTCTTTCTTCATTATAAAACTGGAAATCTGGTGTTGTGAATAGCTATTTTTTTGCTGTGAATATCTATTCTTGGGGAAAATTATGTACTAAAATGATCACAAAATGCAAAAAGTTAAAATAGCTGGAGCATAAATTCTGCTGACCAGGAAGACTGAGATGAACATGAACACAACACATACTGTACATTCCTAAATCCAAATATAAAAATACAAATATATGTATTATGTACATATTTATATCATTTGCTACACAATCAAAAAACGATCGCTTATGGACTACCTAGTGTTAAAATATATAAATTAAATTAATAGCACATCGAATCCAAACTGATTATGGATGGAAAACAACAGGCTAGCGTATAATATACACTACTTGGACTGAACATACATGAGTCCGTTTTACATATTATGTTTGTATAGTGTTCATGAAATAAAGCATAAGGTAGATTTTTTCCCTCGCATTTTCGCTTTTATGCTTAAATTTTTTGTGCAGATATTTTTTCATGACTCATTTGAACCGTTTAAGTGACTGCCTGTTCCGTAGACATATGTGAAACCTGAAGGTGTTTTGCTATGCTGTCGGCAGTAAAGCGAATGCGGGGCCCTTGAACGCACCACGGTGTTTCCGCTTGGCACCAGTGAGCAGGCGCGCTACCTCACTCGCTCATCTCTCGCGAGGAACGACGCCGTTATCGGAACCTCGACAAATAACACGAGAATTCATCATTCACACGGTAATATAAGCCGATCCTTGACTGTGAATACCTTGTTTGCCAGCGGTGAGGGAATTAATGGGTTTTAAACAACATTTCACTGACATTTCATCCCGAAGGGTTACGACGATAGTACAACGTTTTCCTGGCCTTTAGGCCCAACTAGCATGCTAACCACCAGGTTAGCTTTTGGGACAGTTTGCATCTGCTTTGACATTAGCAGACGACTTCGCGCCAGCTAATGTTAGCTAGCGGTTTCGTATAAAAAAGTAATCGTTTCGTAGTTCGCTCTTACTTAGTCTATTCTCATGTATTTAAATATCTAGATGCGGAAATTCTTTCACAAGTGATGCATCGTTCTAAAAAAAACAAGCTTGGTTTTGATCAAAGCAAAAGAGACTGCATCAGAATAGCATCCTTCAAATGTGAAAACAACAAAATTATCGTTGGTATTTCAAGACTGCGACGTGCAGTGAAAGCTAAAAAATGCTCATGTCATCGTTGGGTCAGGGGCGTCAAAAAAGATGCATTGACAGAGTCCGTAGTAACTGAATACAAAATTCAGATTTAACACTAGATAAAGGTACGAAGTTCAGATAAAATAAACGGAAAATGCATCATTTATCCTTTGGGTGTTTGTGGAATTTGCCATGTTCCACGATCAACACGTGCGCATATCACGAGGTACTTTTGTGTGCAAACAAATTAAACCCGTTAGTCATGTTGCAGTAGTGCATTATATTTCCTTCCTGTGTGGAGTATACATGTTCTCACCGTGTCTGCATGAGTTTTCTCCGGGTACTTTGGTTCCCTCCCACGTTCCAAAAACGCATGGCAAGTTAATGGAACTAAATTATCCCTAAGTGTGATTGTGAGTACGAATTGTTGTTTGTCTATGTGTGCCCTGCCATTGGCTGGCAACCAGTTCAGGTTGTACCCTGCCGACTGCCCAAAGACAGCTGGGATAGACTCCAGTCCACGACCCTTGTGAGGATAAGCGGATCAGATAATGGATGTATAAATATTACAGGGTGTCACGGTGGATGACTTGTTTACACATCTGCCACACAGTGGGGAGTTTGTGTGTTTGAATCCAGCTTTCCTATGTGACATTTACACGTTCTCCCCGGGTAGTTGTTTCCTCCCACATTCCAAAATACACACATGGTAGGTAAATTGAGCAACCTCAATTGGTCTTAGGTGTGATTGTGAGTGTTGTTGGTTGGTAGTCAATGTGTGCCCTGCGGTTGGGTGGCAACCAGTTTAGGGTGTTATGGAGCCTATGCCAACTGCCCGAAGTCAGTTGGGGTAGGCTCTGGCACGCCCATAACACTGATGAGGATAAGCGGTCCAAACATTGCATGGGTTGATGAATGTTACCACAGTGATGTAAATGTTCATGTGTGTCTAGCCTTTATATTAAAACAATTATTGTACGAGGTGTCAATAAAAGATGGATTGCAGACCCCAAACTTCAAAATGTGAGTGAGGGGCAGACAATAAACCAGCACATCAAAGAGTTGCTGCGTCATATCCTTTGAGTGCGTGAGAGATGTGCCAGGAGAATTGATAGCTGCTTCACCGTACAATGGGCTTGCCCAAAGTATCAGTAGATTTCCTGGGAGAGATGAGCATCGCTATGCTGGCGTAACCTCCCGGCTCACTGCGACCTGGTTCGTGTGATTTCCCTCCCTCTTCCCCAGGCTCAAAGGGGTCATTAAAGGATCCTGGTTCGAAGAAATGGATGACATCATGATGGCCCTGATGATGTAGCTGCAGATGAGCCTGCAAGAATCTTCCCATGAGTGCGTGAAGGTGCGGTAGAGAAGGATGGGAAAGTGCATTCGGTTCCAAGCAGGTCACTTTGTAAGGGAAAACTTGTATTTTGGATTTGTAATGCATCTTTTGTGACACCAGTTTGGACTCCTGGAAGTTTTCTCATGCAACTCATACTTCCTATGATTCCTTACTGGGAAATTCCACTCAAGCTATGGTCTTTGGTTGCACACCACATAGAGAAGCAGATCACACACACATGCAGGGAGTCATGTTGAGTAAAAAGGCCATTCAGTTAGTGGGAGGAAGGTCACTGCATCTCTTAAAGGCACTTTGACATCAGCATCGCCAACAACTACAGTACAGTAGTTTCTTTAATTTGTCGGCAGCGGGACTAGCCCTGTGACCTGCTTTGTTTCAAACACTTAAGTTCTTATAAATGAGCTGCTACAGTCATAAAAGACAATGAAAGTATGATTTTTAATTATTTTTTTTTACCCTGCATTTCTTAGGTGGATCTTTATTCTCTCAGTAGGAAGATGTCCGCATGACCATAGTTCATGTGCACTATCACATAAAAATATGTCGAAATGTTCAACGATTCACTATATTGTAGTCCAAATGTTTGGAAGCGCAGATTTTTTTCTGGCACTGTAATTGTCAATCCCTCGGTTTTCTGAAGCCATTTTCATTTGGTCCAAAGGTGAGTGAGCAGGAGCTTTTACAAACTGATTGTGATATTTGAAGTGAAAGAACACTGGACTGGTCACCATTCAATTACAGGTTACATGTTGACGCACACCATTAAGTGATTTACACCTGAGGGCATCAATGAACTTAACATGCATGGTTTTGGAATGTAGCAAGAAGGCAGAGTACCTGGAAAAAGCCACCTGTCTGCATAATTCTATAATACTGTCTCCTGGTGGCCAAAGTGGTCCCATGAGACGGAGCAGCTCAATAAATTAAATTGCAGCATTACGGTAAATCCTGCTACAGAAACTGTTGTTTAGACCCCATTTAGTTGCGTTATTACACATTTTTTAAAATAAAGCATACTATTACAGAGCTATACTTTTTTAAAAAATAAAGCACAATACTAAGATAAGAAAACCTTTATTCGTCTCGCAATGGAGAAATTCCCGATTCACAGCAGCAAAGTAATGAAAGGAAGAAGTAGAACAACAAAATATAGGAGCTGCTGGAAAGGCAGCCACTCACGTGGCGCCATTTTGAAGTCAAAATAACAAAAATAACACAACACAACACATAGGACACAGACAGTCGCGCAATCTTCACCACTTTTCTGCATACACTTTGTTGTCTGAAGCAGTTGTAGATGAAAGAGGAGAGGATCAAAGTGTCCTTTCACCAGTGGATCAGAGACGTCATGCTGAAAATGTGCATACAGAGTGATTTTCCTTATTTAAAAAAAATGGGGGGGGGGCACAGGGCGGTACAGATTAATATAATTTCCATTCGTACAAATTTAAAAAAAGGTTTGAGATTACAGTGTTTTGGGTTATGAGTGTACGACTGTGGTCATGTAACAAATTAAATTTGTAGCTCAAGACACCGTGTCTTAATTTCATGCTGTCTAATGAAAAGCATGGGTCTTCACAATTAGTGAGTTATTCAAAAGTATATTTTTCTGTGTTTGGAAAAAGAAATGGAGGAGATACTTTTGATGGTCAATGGAGATCATTTGTATCAAACCTTATTCCAAGGTCCAAATTGCATATTTCAAATACAAGCTTGATGCATCAAAATGATTGTTGCACATTGCAGAAGCACAGCAAATAACATTTGCTAAAAAAGAACGTTCCTTTGATGACTTGAGCATAATTGCAGCCGCCAGTTGACAACAGCACCGAATATGATAATCAGACACCTCTTTTACACAGAGATCTTGCAAAATTGCAGGAGGAGAGCCATAATGGAATCATTCATCCACATGGGCCCTTAATAAGAAAGACTAAGAAAACCTTTATTTGTCTCGTAATAGAGAAATGCTCAAAAAAAAAATTTTTTTTATTGTTAATACATACAGAATTCAGCAAACCGGGTTAGGGATGCAGCTGCATCTGCTTTCACACAGAGACACCGCATCAATCATCCATCCATTTTCTAATCCGCTTATCCTCACGAGGGTCGTGGGCGGGCTGCAAACTATCCCAGCTGTCTTGAGGCAGTAGGCGGGGTACGCCCTTAACTGGTTGTCAACCAGTCAGATAACCCTAATTTAGATGCACGAAAACCTCAACATTGGTTGTCATGCAGTATGAAATGCTTGCAGAATTGTCGACTTATCTGCAACAATATTGGAAACATTTATCCAGTTTATTTCCTTTAATTGTCATCCACCTCCGTGGACACTTTCATCTAACATCTAATATCTAACTTGATTTCTGAAATTTAGCCACCATGCACATAGAGTATGGAACTTTGAAATCGAATCAGTCATTTTATCTTAAATGTCATGCTGTTATTTAAGTATAGTAAAGGGTGATTTTCAAAGGGTAGTCCAAGTTGTCTGTTAAAAAGCTTATTTCATCTTACTTTAGCTCCGAGCTATGTCCGAAGAGGAATTGGAAGAAATTGTACAAATAACAGTGGAGGACTTTAACTTAGCGGGCCAAACAGGTAAGAGTTATTGAATGCGATGCGAAAAGACGTTGACGTTCCTTTGACCTGTGCTTGTCAGTCAAATGTGTCTTTAACATCATAGAAAACATGCTGGACAATCAAGGCCAAAATGAGGCGAGTCCTCAGAAGAAAAAGAGGAAATTCAGCAACAGTCAAGAGAACAGCAGCAACAACCAGGACATAGGCTATATTAAGGTATTTAAGCTGTTGTACAAAGGACACAGTTCCAAACCCTCTTTTTACTGCCGACTTTATTTATTTTTTTACATTTGGGAACCGCTGCTACATTTGTGTTGGAACAACCTTCTTCTCAGAACCTGATGGTCTCCTTCACTGCATCAGTCAGCCAAAGATTGGAAGGCATTGAATCTAAGCTGCAGGCTCTGGACACCACATGTAAGGCTCTTGCACAAAAGCTGGACAGCATGGTGCCTTGTGCCAAGAATTCCATCCAAGTTCCTATGGTTGCTGGGTCACCCCAGGGTGCCACTCAGACTTGGAACAAAGTGCGATGGTAAGCATCATGGGTTCGCGGAACGCACACTTATATAATTTGAGTTAGGACCTCTTCATATTAGTTGGAGATTTCCAATGTATCAACTTAACTCTGGTTTCTCCACTTTGCTTATAGTGTTGTTCCACAAACAAATGTCATTGTGAGCAGTGAGTCCATGAAGCAGGAAGATCCCTCGCTAGAAAACCTGCTGAGCAAGTGAGTAGCTTGTCGTCCTACGCTGGAAGTACCATAATTTCACGAGAATAACGCGGGTATGGACACCACGACACTTACCGAAAGCCTGGCTTAACTTTGTGAAACAGAATGAAGAGTAGCCTCTGTGCAACACTTAGAGTAAGATGATATTGACGTGTAGAGGTTAACAAAGTGCCATGTTTGACGAGCTCGGTGCTCCCTCTGAGCATCAGACTATAGCATGCTGAATTTCAGTGTCATAACCGGGTGAGTTAAACAATAAAATATGTCCACTGGCACATCTAACAACAAACAGGGGGTTATCTTAAATGCAAATAAACAGCTAAGATTAGTGTCAGTATTTTCCAAAGCAAGCAGTGAGTGAGTGCTCTGCTCAGCTATATTGGACAGAATTGGGCCCACAACAGCCACCTTGTGAACACGCACAGTAACTGCTGCTAATTTGAATTGGGTTGTTAAATAGTTGTGCTTTTGTGTATCAAACGGCAGGTTTACCTATCAGTTGGAGCTCAGGAACATTAATTAATACTTATTTACACTCAAGTGTGAAATTATTTTCATCAGATTTTCAAAAATAAAGCTCTTTAGTGAAAGTGAAAAATTATGAACTTGGAAATTAAATTTTCAGAGGTCTGAAGTATTATTATTGCTTAAAAATAATGTGTGAGAATAACAGTATTAAAGGGGAAAAAAAACGTTAATTGAAATGCAATTTGTCGACACGTTTAGATGAGTTCATGCAAAAATCACCAGTCAGCTTCTCTATTTCAACCAGGATTGTCCAAAGTTTTTTTTCCAAGGTACATGTAAGGAAAAGAGGCAAGAGCTGCCTTCACAGCTTTCATTTAACACTAAACCAATCCATCAGTGCAAGTAAAGATATGTGAAGCTTAACTGTATAGTTAAAAGAAAAAAAACAAAAACACTTAACTGATAAAGCAAAACACCAATGATTTTTCAAGATTATGGGGTGGCCAGTCTCCCTATAGAGTGATGTCTGATTGGTTGAGAACAAGGAAGTGGGAAATGAGAATAAACTTTTTCTCTTCTATTGCCTTGCCTCACAGCGTTGAAGGAAATGCCCTAGTACGATGAAGACAAATGATACAGGCCCTGTCAAATGTTATTTTAGTCTGTTATAAAGTCGTTTAAAACGGGTGGTCGTGGTTTAGACTTGGGACACCCCTGATTTAAACCATGCACACTTTTTTGACCCTGCCCCTTGAAGAATTCATCCATCCATCCATTTTCCGATCCGCTTTATCCTCACAAGGGTCGCCGGTGGGTGCTCGAGCCTATCCCAGCCGTCTTCGGGCAGTAGACAGGGGACACCCTGAACCGGTTGCCAGACAATCACGGGGCACACAGAGTCGAACAACCATCCACGCTCACACTCACACCTAGGGACAATTTAGAGTGTTCGATCAGCCTGCCATGCATGTTTTTGGAATGTGGGAGGAAACCTGAGTACCCGGAGAAAACCCACGCAGGCCAGGGGAGAACAAGCAAACTCCACACCGGGAGGCCCGAGCTGGAATTGAAGTCGGCACCTCTGCACTGTGAGGTCGACGCGCTAACCACTGGACCACCTGGCCGCCTTCCCTTGAAGAATTCAAATCAATAATTCCAGAATCGAAACAAAGAACCGGAATCATTTAAATCTAAACGTTGCCCTACCCAAGTGTGGATAAATTGTATAGTAACATGGATGGATGAATAGTTACAGTGGGCTTTGTACAGTTATATTTTGTATTCCCACGTGTCTGACCTACCTCACGAAAAATGTGTATATGTAGCACGGTGGCTAAGAGGCGCCAAAACACAATCTTGGTGAAGGTGCCAGGCCCTGAGGAGAGTCAGGAGGAAGTGGAGAGTGGCTCTGAGGCGAGTGACACGGTTTCCAATGGTGGCCATCCCAACAATGCGCAAAACGGCCAAAATGTCACACTCATCACACTCAACTCAGAGGGTAAGATGTCGCAGCTTCGCCAAGGACACATACATGTAAAATCCTGCACAGTATTAAGCAGTATGATCATTTTCACACAGTCATTAATAAACTTTGTGTGATACTCTTAATCTTAGAAATGTGCTGGTTTCAGTCGTCACAAATCAACACTGGAGCAGCTTTTGTTATACTATGTTCTGTTTTTGCTCTCAGGTAATAGTGACAGATGGTTGGCAAAAGATACAACCGACAAACTATATCACACTGGGCTACATTTCATTACAGCGTGTACTTGTAATGCCGTCCGTGTCAAGTCTTATTAAGAGCATCATAATACCAAACCAGAAAAGGGTCAGGTGGTTTATTGAATAAAAATCCATGTCAACTCTGTATTGTTTTATTTTATTGAGGTATAAGTTATCTTTGCCAAAGGCATTGCCACTGACCAACGGAGGCTCCATTCAATCACAGTCCTTGGCCTTTGGGGTGGTTGGCAACAGCCAAGATGAACTTTTTCATTTTTATTTTGGACTACGTTGCTTCCATTTCTTCCAAAAAAAAGGCCTGAGTTATGAATTAGTTTCACGACCAAACAAGTTTCCACTGTGAGATGACCAGATGTCTCACAGGCTGGGAAGTAGTCGACAGGATGTCTGGGCTCAGTTGTGTTTTACCTGGCATTTGTGGATGTAACTACTTATTGGAGTTAGAGTCAACATTTTGCCAAAGTAACCATGAGCCCATGTCGTTATATCAGCTGGGGATGAATGATGTGTTTTTGACACAGCATCATCTTAGAGAGTGGCTATCACAGATGTTCATTTCTCTTTATTAGTAATTTGCTTTTGTATTACAGAAAAGTATCATTTTTGAAAATGTCATTCTTAGTTTGCCTTGGCTCTTTTATTCTGTAATTGCTTGCTTGTTTTTACTGTGAGTTTCATACTTTTCAAGACGCACGCGGCTGAAATTTCACTTCTCTTTTTACGCCATATGGGGGAGCTGTTGGATTACATAATTTATGTCACATGCTTGTAGGAGTGTGGGATCAGCGAAGCAGTTTTTCAATGTTAATGTTAAAGTGGGTTGATAACCATTTTCCACAATGAATAATGATCTCAGGGGTGCTTGTGGAGAGCTCTGATTTTTTTTATTTGTGCTTTTCAGAAGACTACCCAGGGGGCACATGGTTAGGTGATGACAGTAACCCAGAGATGCGTGTTCGTTGTCCAGTCTCGCCAGCCGACATGCTCCATATATCGTCCAACTGCCGCACGGCAGAAAAAATGGCTCTCACGCTGTTGGACTACCTTTTCCATCGGGAGGTCCAGGCCATGTCCAACCTCTCTGGACAGGGCAAACATGGCAAGAAGCAGCTGGATCCGCTCATGATTTATGGCATTCGCTGTGAGTCTTGCCACTTGCTTGATTTTTGTGCATTTTTGGAAGATGTCCTGGTGCTACTATTCAATGACTTCACTCTGACCCATGAGTCAGTGCAGTGTTTTTCCATACACCACCAGTGCATGATTTGTGTAGAGCTTATTGTATATCAAAGTAATGCACATAAATCTTCACTCAGCCAAGGATTATTAGATCCTTACCCCCTTGAATCAGTAAATGAAGTCTATGAGAACTTCCCAAATTTCACCCTCCCGCCATTACAAAGCAGCATTGAAATGAACACAGAAACAGGCTGCACTCTCTATTCCCATGGTGAGTTACAACAACATGCACTCATCATTGCACACAAGCGTTAATGTGCAACACATTTATAACATACCAGACTCTAAATGACAAGCACATGTCTGGAAGAATGATCTGAAAAGAGTCACGTTCAAGTCACTGAGCTCTTTTATTCCTGTTGGAATCCTGTAGCTCCATACTGTATTTTGCACATGTGTATGGAGTGCATATCAGATTAGTGCGAGGGTACAATGGTATGCAGGATCGAGAGCAGAGCCAATTGAGTGACTCACTCGGCCTTCCTTAAAAAAAATAGGGGAAGGAATGAAAGAGCACCTGCTCCTCCTGTCTGAACTGGTGCCACCGGATGTGAAAGCCCCTCCCCCCACATACACACACACATGACATTTATGCAGATAACCTTCAGTTTGACTGGGGTATGCATTTATGTAGATTTGAGATGTAAATCCTGTCATGGACAGCTCATTAGGTCAGCCACCAGCAGCGGCAGTTTCATATTTACTTGTTGTCCTGAGGGAAGGATGTTTCATAGGACTGCAGTAACACTTGAAGGTAAAGTAGTCGGCAAAATCAGTAATTCCTTCCGTTTTAATTAAATTGCTCCTTTGGATTATTGAACACTTTTAGGAAACTTTAAAAGCTTGCCCATTCTAATGCACTTTGTTTGTGATGCTGTATCAAAGTTGGCATCTGCGGTCTTCTGATTGTTATATTTGTGAATATCTGTGTAAAGTTACGTCATGATACCAACATTTTGACCGTGATATACTATACTTACATAAAATACTTCAAAACCGGTATAGCAAAAACTTAAAACATGAGTAAAAAGACATTAAATAATAGCTGACAGCTAAATAACTTCATTAAAAAAAAATTCTAACAATTACATCAAGGCTATTAATCAGAATTTTTCTGAAAAAATTACAAATATAGGGCGGCCCGGTAGTCCAGTGGTTAGCACGTCGGCTTCACAGTGCAGAGGTACCGGGTTCGATTCCAGCTCCGGCCTCCCTGTGTGGAGTTTGCATGTTCTCCCCGGGCCTGCGTGGGTTTTCTCCGGGTGCTCCGGTTTCCTCCCACATTCCAAAAACATGCATGTCAGGCTGATTGGACGCTCTAAATTTTCCCTAGGTGTGGGTGTGGGCGTGGATGGTTGTTCGTCTCTGTGTGCCCTGCGATTGGCTGGCAACTGATTCAGGGTGTCCCCCGCCTACTGCCCGGAGATGGCTGGGATAGGCTCCAGCACCCCCCGCGACCCTAGTGAGGATCAAGCGGTTCGGAAAATGGATGGATGAATTACAAATATATGTAGAATATTTTTAAACACAGCAATTGAAGAGAAAACTTGTAACCTTTTTATACATATATATCCAGAACTGTACAAAAGTCTTAGGGCGCCAAAAAATGTCTTGTTTATTTTAGCCTTCGGGAGGGATAAAACCTCATTGAATATTTAACTTTTGACATCCCAACCACTGGAATGGCAGATGGAAGCCAAGCGATTTGATTGGGTACTGGAACATATGTGACCAGATGGATCATTGATTGTAGTCAAGTCAAATAGGAACGTGATTTCACTCCATCATTCTTGTCAGCTTGTATAGCTTGATAGAAAGCTCTACGAGTTTAGATATTGGTACTTATTAACATTTAATGCGTTGGTGGACTTTTTATGACTTTCCAATTTCTGACTGCTTTGAAATGCACCTTGTGCGGAACGCGAGTGACGATGAGACAAATACTGTATTGACTTGCACGCATCTTCCTGGTATATGGCATGAGTGATCAAAGTGATCAGCACGCTATTGCTTTAAGATAGTGCCTGATGCGTGTCAGAGATGGGCTTCCGCCTTCTGTGCACGGCTGACGCGCTGTATGCTGGCCCCATCGAGTAGCTGGACAAAGAGTTGAAGCACCTTGATGATGATGAAACTGGGACTGGTACTTGGTGCAACACTACTGTCAAGAATGATTTATTTTCCTTTTATTTATATATCTCCCCCCCCCCCCCCCCCCTCTGCTTTTCCATAGGTCACTTATTCCACAAATTTGGCATCTCAGAGTCAGACTGGTATCGCATCAAGCAAAGCATCGACTCAAAGTGTCGCACTGCCTGGAGACGCAAGCAGCGTGGTCAGAGTTTGGCTGTCAAGAGCTTCTCCAAACGCACGCCTCGTGGTTCAGGCTCAGGTAATGTGTATACACCACATTGGTTTTGTCCTGCATGAAAACAGGAATTTGTGAGTGATGGTGACGTAAAGATGTCATTGTTAAATGACACCTCACACCAAAATGAATTGGCACAAAATCCTTTGACTTTTGCTGTGTCATTGTAGCAAATGGTCTCTAAGGGCCAATATTTTTTCATACCTCATCTATATGCATAATTGCCGAGGACACAATACATGTACCGGTACCTGTTTTTAACTCATTAATTCTATTGCCAACAGTGACACATCTAACAACTACATGGTGTGTCAACTCAAATGCAAATAAACAGCTAATATTAGCATTTGTACTTTCTATACAAAACAAGTGTGTGTTTTCATCTGCAGTAAGACACACGACCGTGTCCGCAACAGGCACATTGTCAATACACACTGTATCTTAACTGCTGCTAATCTGAACTTGGTTGCCAAATTGCTCTGCTTTTGTAAACACAGCAGGTTATCCCATCAGTGGGAGCTCGGTGTATACGCATTTACACTCGTGAATTTATTTTCATAAGGTTTTCAAAAATAAAGGTCTCTCGTGCAAGTTAAAAAAAACAGATAACTAAAAAAATTCAAGTTAATACGTTTGATTTTAATAGTGGTTAAAAGTAACGCTGTGCTTACATATTTAATTTCACACTAAACCAGTGGTGTCAGACTCATTTTTGTTGCGGGCCACATTGTAGTTACAGTTACCCTTGGAGAGCCATTATTACTGTGAATTTTGTGAAACCGTATAAATGTTTAACGACTTCCACATATTACATACACAACAAAGAAAAATTTGATGGATAGCTAGTTTTGAAACCAGAACCCAAGTATAATGGAAATAATCATTATAAAACAAAACAAAACACGTGTTCACAAATTTTTTACATAAAGCGTCTGTGTGTAGATTTTTAAAAAACTTGTCAATGTGTATTCGTTTTAAAAATCCACTATTAATTTCAATAATATGCAGAAAAATATGTTCTATCACATCAGCGTACCTTTTTAAAAATTATTTATTCATTTATTTATTTTTATTTTTTATTTTATTTTTTTAAATCTCTAATTATAATACATGGGTCACGCCTCGTCTTTTGGAGTGATAACCTCATTCACTCTTATTCACTCTTGGTTCAGACACTCAGTGGTTGATTTTATTACTACAAGAAATGATCTTTAAACCACTAAACATTTTCTGAGACTATTTCTTTTCAGCATTTATAGCATTTCATTGGTGTGAATTATTTTTCTTCTTCTTCTTCTTCTTATTGTTATTGTTATTTTTATTTTTTTTCCTTTAAGTGCCTCTGGAGTCATATGACTTATCAATTCAGGAATGTCAGGTTTCTGGTGAAGTGTTTATATTTTGAAGTCTATCGTTTTGATTACTAGCTCAAGAATCCCTGTTTGTGTATTTTAATGTCTGGCATACAGGTAAAATATAAATAAGAGATGGCTAGGCTTTTTACAAAAACTCAAACGATTCATATTTTCAATTGTATGATAAGCAAAAACAATGAGGCAACAAAATGTCAACATTTATTTTTGCCAGTCCATTTCTGGACGCAGCACTGGATAATGGCTAAAAACATCAAGCTTTTACAGTACTTCTACAGTAATATACCCCATACATGAATACAAGAATGGATTATGAGGAGCAATCTTTAATGTTTGCTTGAATCACGAGCTGGGGTTTCCATTACAATTTTTTGCAAAATAAAAACAATATTTCTACAATTTCGAAAAGAGTGGGGCCTGAACAGCCTGTGCGGCAGATTCAATTTAGCGTGTTCGGGCTGGGCGCACTTCCCTCACTGGCTCCGGATCAGCTCAAGGGCCTCAGTCTCTGTTGCACCCATGCGCTCTACAGAACTTCCCTGCCTGGACCATGCCGCTTCCCCTGGGGCCCCGGGACAGTACTCGCTGTTCCCTACACACGGACAGTGTCCCCCACTCTTGGCACAGCTGCCAACTGGCGTGGACTGCTCATAGGGCACTGGCCATGTTGTGCTGCCTTGGCGGGGACCGGCCCACAAGCGGGCGTCAGGGGTCTGCAGCGATGCCGGCGTTGTTGGATCTGCCCTCGTTGAGATTGTCTAAATAAGGCTTGGCGGAGTCGCCCAGGAAACCCCCATTCCCTCTGTCTCCCGCCGGTCCTCTGTCGAACCAGCACTCGTTGCGATGGCTGCCGGAGGCGTTGCTGGACAGCATGTTGCTGCTGGAGAGGCTGGAATACTGGGTTTCACCCTTTGAATGCGACCAGGCGAGGTCACATGAAAAGTGGAAATGTGTTTCTATTATACTTTTGCAATATACTTTGACATCGACATGTCTCAAAGGTCTGAATCAGAATCATATTTACTGGCCAAGTATGTAAAACACACAAGGAATTTACTTGTTAGTTAGAAGTTACAATTCGTCCAGAGGAACATAAACACAACAATGACCAACAGAGGGAGACAGAGCGGGTGGTTTTCAGATTCAGATTCAGATTCAGATTCAGTTTCGCTGTTAAGTGCCCTGATATCTTAGATGGGAAAGGAAAACAATAGAAGAGACGGGGTGCAGCAGAGACCGAGGCCCTTGGGCCTCCCGACCCCGTCATCTTCCCAAACCACCTCATGCATGAATGGAAAACATATATGCAATATTTGAGAATTTTTTTTTTCTGTGTTCACATTACTAGTTTGCTATTGAACAATTTACATTTTGCGCATTTCTGAGCGCAGTGGGAACTCAGCTCGTCTTAATTTCTAACCCATTCACATAAGCACATAAGCAGCATTGTAATTTCAGTGTTTCTACTTTGGAACAGAGGGATGCCTCTCAGAAGAAGCCACCCACATAGAAGCAGCCACCCAACAGACCCTGCACTACACACTGGCCAATCAGCAAGTCCAGTTCCATCACATTGGAGAGGATGGACAAGTTCAAGTGGTGAGTGTCAGTAATTTGTCCTCCCTTGATCATTCTCTGAATTGGTCATCTTTATGGAAATGTTAAATATGGTTCATAGTCTTGCATAAGTATTAGTTCTAACATGGTCGAAGGTCTGCCATACTATGAGCACTGCGAGTGAACGCAACTGAAGTGGACCATCTCTAAACAATTACGAGTCTTAGTTGCACTTCACAGCGTGCTAGGTAATGTGTGGTGCTTATTCGGTGTGAGTGAGTGAGGGTGTGAGTCTGTATTGCTTTTTTCTCTGAAAACACTGTTATCAGTGCGTGTTTTACGCTAGGATCCCTGCATGAAGTTAATATAGTATGAAATATTTATAATTTTGAGTAATATTATTTGTTATTTTTAACAATACGGACCTGGGTTCTGACCCTGACTTCTGAGGTCTGCACAATAAATGTTCTCAAAATTACATTACAGCAGAGCTTTTTGTAAAAAAAAAAAAAAATTGCTTTGCTTCTAGTCTGTACACAATGTGAATTTAAGAAATAAAATCTGTTGATTCTATTAAAAAAGAAAACCAGTTGTTCATTGATTATATTGTCATATTTTTATGGTTTAATAAAACCCTGGCTTCACTTCCCTGGGATTAACATGCAGGGGGGCGTGGGGGGGGGGCCAATGCTCCACAAAGTTAGAAAGTCGCTCATCAAATGAAGTCATTGATTGGCAAACCTTGTCCACAAAGAAAAAAAAATATTTTGTGCATTGCATTTTGGTTACTGATGAAAGCTTTCTTTGTTTCACAATGTTGGACGTTTGGAAGTTCACATTGTTTTTCATTTCGATTCTGTTCAGTGACAGATAACTTTTGTGCACTGTATTAAGTTACATATGGAAATTCAATGTTTCTACTTGGTATTCCTGTCAAGCTCCCTAATATCCACCAAAAACCCTTGACGAGACATGCGGCATGCAGTGTTTATGTAGTCCCCCCCACTCCCTTACATCTGCCCTTACTTTCCCATCTGTACTTTTCCTCGACTCTGCAACATTGAGGAATCCATACAAGATATTTGATCATTTGCATTGGCTGTCCAATTATAGTTGCATATGTTTTGCTAAGATGGTTTACACCACAACAATGCCGTTACTGAAAGACAAGACACTTTTTTGTGGTTGCTTGCCATTCACATGTCCTTTAAACTAAATCTTGGATTTATGATTTCAAGAAAGTGCAACACCACACTTTGTTCTGCCCTTCTTTGTTCATTCTCTTTCACAAATACATTGATGGTAAGAGTGATTAGGGAGGTATGTGAAAACGAATTATGTGTGTGTGTGTATGTGTATATATACAGTATATATAAATATATATATACATATATATATATATATGTGTGTATATGTATGTGTGTGTGTGTATATACTGGATATATATAAATAAAATCCTCGTCTCACCCCTCGGGTGGTGTCCGTCCCTCATTCAGCTCGGGTCCTCTACCAGAGGCCAGGAAGCTTCTTCTGCGCAGTATCCTTGCTGTTCCCAGCACTGCACATTTCTGGACTGAGATGTCCGATGTTGTTCCCGGGATCTGTTGCAACCACTCATCTAGTTTGGGGGTCACTGCCCCGAGTGCTCCGACCACCACAGGCACGACTGTCACCTTTACCTTCCAGGCGCTCTCCAGCTCCTCTCTGAGCCCTTGGTATTTCTCGAGTTTCTCGTGTTCCTTCTTTCTGATGTTTCCATCACTTGGGACCGCTACATCCACTACAACGGCTTTCCTCTGCCCTTTATCTATGATCACGATATCTGGTTGGTTCGCCATTACCATCTTGTCAGTTGGGATCTGGAAGTCCCACAGGATCTTCGCTCTGTCATTCTCCACCACCTTTGGAGGTGTTTTCCCATTTTGACCTTGGGGTTTCCAGTCAGTCCATACTCCACACAGATGTTTCGGTAGACTATGCCAGCCACCTGGTTACGGCGTTCCATGTAGGCTTTCCCTGCCAGCGTCTTACACCCTGCAGTTATGATGATATATATATATATGTGTGTGTGTATGTAGATATGTATATGTGTGTCTATACTGCATATGTATATATAAATGAATGAATACTTTGTCATTGCACACTTGTTACAACGAGATTTTGCAGGAGCCTCCACCCCCAAGTGTATCGTGAAATATAAAAACGTACAGTATATAAATACATTGCACTCCCCTAGATTTACACACAATCACATACACACGTTTAAAAATTGAAATTCAACGTTATGGAATGGATTTTTAAAAAATTGTGACTACACATTGTTCAAGGAAGGGTTAAAGTACGGTATATGTATGGAATGTATGTATGTGTGTGTGTATATATATAATTCCATTTTCTGAAAGGCCTATCCTCACTAGGGTCATGGCTGTGCAGGATGCACAGTATTTTTGACATTTTAAGAAAAATGTTCTCCATGTGTCTTTCTCAGATTCCACAAGGCCAACTGCACATTGCCCAGGTTCCTCAAGGAGAGGAGGTGCAGATCACCCAGGATAGTGAGGCAAGTTTGCATTGGTTTTTGGTGTAAGAGGATAATAACCCCTTTCTCTAGTGTTTTTTTTCCCACAGTATCACACACCAAACTTGAAAAGTACAGTACAAGTAGAGTAGAAATAACAACAACAACAAAAAACTACTCAAAGAAATATAGTCAAACCTCGGTTTTCGACCAAAAATTTAGATTTTTTTTTTTATGCCTCGGATTACGACCAAAAATCGGTTCTCAACCAAACTGAGCGCACATGAATGCGCCACTTGACTCCTCTCGCCTTCCTTACACGAGGAAGTGACACTTCCTTGGGTAGACGAGGAAGTGACGCTTCCTCGTATAGCGTTCCATTGTGAGCAGACGTGTTCACTAAAGATTTTTTTTTTTTAAAGAGCGTGGTTTCGGTTTTCGAACAAATCGGTTTTAGAACAGCCTTCTGGAACGGACTATGGTCAAAAACCGAGGTATGACTGTACCATATTTTTTGGACTGAAAGTCATAGTTTTTTTTTTTAAATCGTTTGGCTGGTCCTGCGGGCTTCGGCACTCCTTTTTTGGGGCACTCTAAATAACTAAATGGCACATTTGAACAATGTTCTTGAGTTTCTGAACAGTCGGAGTGAAACAATGCATGCTTGGTATGTATTTCTGGACGCACCCACGATGAGGAAACGGTGATTTCGGGGGCAATGAGCTTGACTGTTCTTGGTCTCGTTTTTAAAATTTCCCCTCAAAAATTGATTTTACTCTCTGCAATTACTTATTTTTTCTTCTTTCTGGTGCATTTTTGACCGGTATGACCCTGAAGCTATGTGTAGTCCGAAAATATGGATTTTTAAAAAAAATTACCTTTGAAACTGTATCTTAATTTGGTTTACAAAAAAGAATACAACTTCAGATTTAAGTAATGGATGTACAAAATAAAGCACTGTTAGGGTCACAGGGGGAGGGGGGGTACAATGAAATAAAGTTGTAATTTTGCAAGGAAAGACATACATCTATAATGAAAAATGTAGGACTGATGATGATAAAGTAACACTTGACCACCATCATTCGTATGAAAAGTTTTTGTGATTTTGTGTGCTTGCAAGAAAGAACAGCACAGAATGAAGTCATCAGACACGTTTTTATCCAATATTTAATTATATTAACTGATTACTATGACTATATGCATACTATAAACGTGTTCCTCGTAATGTATTATTGTTCAGTGAGTTTACAATTCTCTTCTGTACTTTGAGAGTAGATACCCTCAGTTTGACTGACACAAATTCCAGTCCATTAAGATTTATGATATTGCATCAACTACAATTGTGTCTTCTGCTAGAATCCAACATCATGAGCAAAGCACTTCAGTAATAGCTGACGATTAAAGTAAAGTCATTAGTGATTTGAATAAAAACAGATGTGGCCTGTTATAGGCCTTCATGTTTATATACCCGCCTACTTAGTCATGGACTTAGGACTTTTGTCTCCATGTAAATCCCAGATGTCTCATGTCCTTCACCAGGCATCACTGCATGTGCTCACAGCACAGACTTGCCAGTTGAAATTAAAATTTAAAGACCAGTGACAGTTGAGTAATTTCTGCATTCACATCATTCTAGATGACTTTGTCAGGTAGTTGGGCAGGAATTTATTTTAAGACGCCAGTAAATGTAAATATACGTGCTTGTAATCGCATACCGCATGCTATGTTCTGCACATTCATTACAGCTTGACATTTATGCAGCAGATATTGACACTTCAACCACGTGGTTTTCACATTTCTCACTGCGTTTTGCACTGAGAGGATGAAATGCACGATTGAGTGAGAGAAACCGGGAGTATTGAAGGCAGAAAAGCTTTAAAGTCTTCCCTGCTCTTTGTGGCTGAACTCCGATTTTCTTTTCTCCGCTTTCTGTCCTATTTCATGATTATGTTTCTTTTTTAGAGTTCAAAGCTTAGCAACGGAATCCCACTTCTCCCAACTGCCACTCACACAGAATATGTTTTCATTAGGAACAGACCCCTTTCCATCAAGACATTGGGTTTAGCATGCCCGAAGAGGAAATGAGCTGTTTGAGAGTTTACACTGTTCTCTGGCCGTATGACATCTCAGACTATGCTGCAAGCAAATAAAATGCAATTTGCGACTGAAAACCACAGAAAATTGTGACATTTTTTAAATATGACACATTCAGTATGATCCAGTTCGTGCACTTCTGTTTGTCATTGTGGATGTGGCTGTTCAAAGTTTTTATGGTGGGCATTGCAATTGCAATTTCTTTTCCAGGAGTCATGTTGTAACCAGACTTGACAGAATAGTTGATGTAGACATTTGTATCAATGTTTATGAGCTAACACTCATGGCAACTGCATGCTGAGAATTCATACAGCAGTTGTACTGTCCTGCTACTGACCGACATAGTGGATTGTGAATTGATGTAGATGTTTAAATGTAAACAAGCTACAAATCTCAAGTCAAGTCCTTTTTTAAAGATTTTTTCTTGTTAGCAGTTCAATCATGTTCAGGCCTTTCTGTCCCTTTCAAATTTAATGGGCTGTGCATATTTGGCATCTTGTTCAGGGTGTGTTCCCTTGGAGGAGGTCTGTCTTTTTTTTTTCATGGCATGTCATTTCTGTCTTTCAGGGGAACCTCCAGATCCATCAGGTGCATGTTGGCCAAGATGGGCAGGTAAGAATCTTGAATTATATTCGGGTCAGAGTAATGAAACACTGTAAGTTCTCGGAGGATAAGTTTTATACTGCTCTTCTGTGTTGTGTCGAGAGAGTGAGATAGATTGTTGGGGTTGCTGCTGTGTTTATCACATCCGCCTCACAGTACAGAGGTTCTTCGGCTTTTTATTAAAAAGGGGGGCGCGACAATGCCAACCCTGGACCTGATGTGATAACCATACATTCAATGAACGAGGGGTAACATAAACACACTTAAATGATAATAATTAATCATGATCTGATGGAAAAACGCCAGCATTACATGCACCAGTGCATCCTGGGAACCAAAGTACATCCGAAAAGTACACAACAGTATTTTTTTCCCCATTAGAACTGTTGACAGTTCATTTAAAGTGTGTTTGCATGTATAAAAGTGCGTATGTGTGTATAAAGATTTAAATTACTACTACTATTTCTTCTGTTTTGTGTATAACAGTGGGCTCTTTTCAAAAGTATTCACATAGGCAGGGGTGCCTAAAAGTGGGGTGCATGTGCACATATGCATATGCATACTGGAAATAGTCATGTGTGCGCCAGATTCGATTGCCTCAGAGTGCATTTGCATTTCAAACATATTGCAGCCACATGTGTCAGTGATTGCAGCTCAGTGACTTTGGGCATGGCAGCCCACAGTCAAAAGTCTAAGTCAAGTTTGGAGCCACAATAATTGCTTCCTAGAGTTAATTTCAGAATAAAATATTCATAATTATGTCCATGTACAGCATTACTTCTGAGGCTTTTACTTGAAGTTGGCATCACTTGACTCTGCGGGCTCTCACGGGAACCGCAGCTAGACTCGAGGGGTGGCAGCACTGGCCGAATACGGGGACACCAACAAAGGAGGGTCATCTCCTCTCGTTGCACCACGGCTTCGACGGTCCGTCAAAATACGTCATCATGTGAAAGTGGTCTGTGGGACAAAAAAGATTGGGCACCGGGCCACTCCCCTAAGAGGACTGTGCTAAATCAGTTAGTGGTCTCATATGGTCTCATTTTACAAGTCAGAGCTGGGCAATACATTTTTTGAAGGTGCCATGTGGAAAATGGTTGCCAAAGGGCCACACGAGGAAACTAACTCAGTTGTGTTAAATATGAATTCAATGTCTTATTTTGTATCAATCAGTAGAGTGCATTACCATTTGTAGCTCAGGTACACTGTAGCTTGTGATAAAATTGAAATTAAAAACTGGTGAAAAAGAAATCTGTTACATCACCCAGGTGTCAAACTCCGGTCCTGGAGGGCCGCTGTCCTGCATGTTTTCCAAGTCTCCCTTTTGCAACACACCTGATTCAAATGATCAGATCATCAGCAAGCTCTGCGGAAGCCTGATATTGAACCTGTTCATTTGAATCAGGTGTGTTGCAACAGGGAGACTTGGAAAACATGCAGGACAGCGGCCTTCCAGGACCTATGCATCGACATGACATATCTCCACATATTAACTTGAATCACTATTGAATCAATATTCACAAAAAACATCTACAGTATCCATATGGTTTTATCTTTTTATCGTGTGCTCACATAATGAGCACAAACCACCATTAGCTGTTGTTAGGATTTCCAAATCATTACCAAGGTACGCTCCTTTGTTCCCAATCCTCCCACTGTGCAGGAAATAATATTGTTGCTAACATGAGGACCACATTTGGCGTTGACAATATTGATATATACATATTTTGTAGTTGCTAGAATGATTTGAAAAGTCACTGAAGATAGCAACAATATATTTAAGTTGGCAACACTAAAGCAAAGTCGCTCCTTTTGTTCTTTGCTTGCATGGCTGACACATCAAAATGAAATTAGCACATACATAGCATTTTAGATGTGCTACAGATCTTTAAGTTCACCCATGAGATGAGAAAAAAAACGAGTGCCAAACAACAAACTTTGAGGCTGATTTGAGAACCACACCGACATTTTTACATGCACCTTTGCAGATAGACCTGTTATTTTTATTTTTTCCTGTACCCTTATAAGTAAACAAAAAGGCCCAAACTTTTACAGTTTGCACCATTTTTTGTTCCTTTTCTAACCATAAACAGCAGTGTTGTGTCCAAGGACCGGCAACCCGAGGCCAAGGCCAAGGCCAAGGACTTGACTCCGAGGCCGAGGCCAAGGACTGATTTTGAAACTGAGGCCGAGCCGAGGACATGTATAAAACAATGCTATCATACCACTTGGCAGATCCTCATGATTTGCAACACCCCTCTATCATAACCCTTTGCACTCCCTAAGGCTTGAATGAAGTGTTTTTATTCAAAGAGTAAAAAAATCATATGGTATATATTTATGAATTAATATTTTAGTGCAGTAGTTTCTTAATATGAAGTAAATCAACACTCAACAGCCATGACGTGGCACAGAACACAAGTTGAGAAATGACTTTGCATAGAAGTCAATCACTGACTGCAGAAAAAGCAGTAATCTCTCAGTGATAATTTTACAGTTTACCGGCAGCGAGTCCCAGGGACTCGCTGATCAGAAAAGTATGAGTCCCATTATGCATTGAGAGAGTCCCAAATTTCGAATTCTGAAAGGGTCTACTTATTCAATTGCATATGATAATAACACAAACAACAACATATACGTACAATGATAAACAAATGCTGCAAAAATTTAAATAATTCAAGAGCAGGCCTGAGGATTTCGGAAATTCATGGTAACCGTTTTTCGGTTCCGTCGGATTACCCAATGAACCACGATAACAAATGTTGGGTTCCGTAAACGTTCATCATGGGAACCCATTTTTCTGTTTTGACTGATCTTGATAATCAAGAATTCCGAAACTCAAAAGTATAATGTTTCAAGGGTCAATGTTTGAAAACTATGCATTAACAATGAACATTACATCAGCAGCTGTGTACTCCAGGTTTATTCCAAAAAATAAATGGATCAAAAACTGGTGTACTCATGTGGCATCATCAGAGTATTTTTTCCAATCTCACACTGCAAAGATTAATTGACTGGTAATCATTAATACAGGTAAGTATTGATGTGGCTTGACATCCTCTTCCCAAGACGATGCATGTGTAATCTACGATCAATTTGACGAAAGAATTTAACACACGTCATCATTAGTTCTACCAACAGTTAACATGAGCATTACTACACCTTGTGACGAATGTTTTATTCATAAAGTTACCATGCTACAACCAGTAAATTATAGAATAACCAAGACTGTTTCATAATATTTTTCACAGCGATTAGCCTACAAATCTAATGACCAATTTGCCTCGTAATCGTGCCTCGCGTCGTATTTCGCTCTCGCGTTCTGTGCATACGTCACAGGTGAGTTTAGTGATACGCCCTTTGGACGATTCATATGAAAAATCAGACAAGCATTCCCATTTCTTAAATATCGTAATTAGTAGACCTTGGTGAGTTTTTTTCGCCGCCATCTCAAACTTTCATCCGTGCGATTCCTCAGTTTGCGGACTAAAATAACAACCCGCATGCGCACATAACGTCATCTGTTGTGTCCCCCCCCAACACTGAAAACAAAACAAAACGAAAGTAAATTAGAAGAAACACACTCACACACCACACCACATCACAAACACGCATACAGGCGCCGTGAAATCGCGTGGATCACAGTCAATTCAAGTGCGGTGACTTTTATAATTAAACTATTTTTCGGTACCGTGAAAATGACGCCACGGAAACGACACGCTACCGGTAACGATGGTTACTGTGAAATCCCCAGGCTTGCCGTAGTTTTTTTGTTTGTTTGTTTGTTTGTTTGTTTTGACTGAGAAATTTCCTTGCGTCCCAAAAACGCACATTGTTTGGAACTGTGCGTCCCGTGGGAAAATTATGCGTCTAGGACGCGGGACGCAGAGGTAACGAGATGGCTGAACCATTCTCCGAGTACTACTATTATTACCACTACCACTAATACTACATTAATTAATACCTTCAGCTTCACAATAATAATAATAATATCAAATCAACCATGATTTTAAACTATGTATTATCAATATTCATTATTCCAAACATGAGAAAGCATTCAGCAAACATAACTGGAATCGAGCAAAAGGACTCCAAATCCCAACGGCCAAACCCGGAAGTGAACTGCCGACATTATTGACTCCAGCTGTAACGCAAATTACTTGGTTCAAACAAACATTCTAGTGCGACCGCACAAACGTGACGACTGTGCAAAAATAACTAAATAAAAGACACCACTGTTACAGAAAGGCTTTACACGCTATTTAAACTGCCAATCGCGAACGCAACAACCCGTGATTGAAACTAACTGTGATGCCGCTCTTTATACGTTGCGCTACCTGTTACGTGTCAGTGGCAGACCCGCCCCTCTTAAAGTGCCAGAGTTAATCCATCAATATGGGTTTCCTTGGGTGGAATTTATCAGATTCCTTCGTGACTCTAATCCCTCATTGTGTCCGAGGACCGGCAATCCGAGGCCAAGGCCAAGGACTTGACTCCCGAGGCCAAGGCCAAGGACCAAGGACTTGACTCCGAGGCCAAGGCCGAGGACCAAGGACCGCCCCTCGGTCCTCGAGCCGGTCCTCGAGGCCAAGGACCGGCTCGAGGAACACATCTCTGATAAACAGGGAGGACATTCTTTCACTA
This sequence comes from Hippocampus guttulatus, assembly GCF_054856545.1. NCBI lineage: Eukaryota > Metazoa > Chordata > Actinopteri > Syngnathiformes > Syngnathidae > Hippocampus > Hippocampus guttulatus. The sequence goes on along the minus strand of NC_141264.1, from coordinate 8,259,576 downwards.
GCTGTCTGGTCGTGAAATGTGTTTTGCTCTATGGACTGTTGTCTTTTTTTTTATTCAGCAGTTGTGAGCTTTTTTCTGACTACAAAGCAAAAGTTTGATAGATGCTTATGTGAGAATCAGGATTTTACAGTAATACCACCTCTCACCGACATATTACAAACCTTTAAGACCAGGGCTGTAAAAAGCAAGACATATATGACTATATTTATTTAGACCAGGGAGCCCAAACTTTTTTGACCGAAGATCTACTTTTCGATCAACCAACCTCCCGCGATCAACCCTTTACCACGCGCGCGCGTACGCACACACACACCTACACACACATGCCTTGATGAGCAATAGCCTGACGCCAAGGCATGCGACACACTTAGGCAGACTGTTAATGATCGTAGCTAACTCGTACCATTTTAAAATGTTTTCTCGGCCCTCCAGATTCCCATTCTTTGCCCGTCCCCTCTGTGAATTGTACAAAACGAACTCTGAATGACAATAATGATAATGACAAAAGATATAGCGCCAGAAGTCTGATCACCCGCTGCAACTGCAGACTGCTGAGCGCAAACAACTTCCGGTGACGCAGTCACACGTCACATTAGGTTAAAGATTACCTGCTTTCTTTTCTTTTCTTTTTAAAATACTTTTTGTGAAAGTGAGACTGATAGAATGATTAGGGTGCAGTGTGCATTAACACAAAAAATATATTACAAACATGCACAGAGACAAATGTTTTTTGTTTTTGTTTTTTCCTCTACACACCTTGGATCGACTTGGGGCCAGTCCTTGATCTACTGGTCGATCGCGATCGACGTAACGGGCACCCCTGATTTAGACAGTCGAGACTTGCTTTCTTGCAATTAAGCAGCTGATGTTATTGTATGGACATAATTTGCAGAGAAGGAATGGCACCAAACTCTGTCCATGAAAACAAATAATCATCCTCCACGAGACATAATATGTCAAAATATTTAAAATGATGTCATGCTTTAGGATCTTAAGCCGCCTCCTGGATCTGCATCTGGAAATATGCTCTCTCAGCTGCTCAGTTCCTTTTTCTGTTGATGAAGATCTCAATCATCCATATAGTTCATTTGTGCATACATTGGTTTCGAGAGCTTTTGTTAAGGTTTTATTTGTGGGTTTTCAACTGTTGAGGGTCTCGCCAATGATTGTTGCTCTTCATCTATGATTCATAAACACTATGGTGATTTCCTCGAATGGGTCTTATAGCCAGACTGCACGCATTCCTCTGCAGCTCTGTGGTTTGTCCAGTGTGAAGTGCTCTGAGACACATGTCCTGTACCATTCACATTTGCTCTAGAGTCCATCTTGATCAAGTTTAGCTTCTGTCATGACTGCCTTGAGAAACATGCATTAATTAGATGCACTGTTTGAACCTTCTGCATGTACAGGTATAATATATGCAGATTCGAGGATATGAGAACTAGAAAGTGCAAAAAGCATTTAATTCCCTTGTGTGCGTGAGTGAGCGCGGTCCAATAAAAAGCTATTCTCGCTTCCTTTTGAAACTGACATGCAGATTGTTTTTGTAAAATGATAGGCTGTTCCAAAACAAATCGAAAGGGGTTCCGCCCCCATCTTTCATGTTACACATTGAGCTTTTCATTCATATATATATATATAATATATATGTGTGTGAATGTGTGCGTGCGTGCGTGCGTGCATATACAGTATAATATGGGAAAACATATACAGTGTGACAAACCTGCAAAAAGAAAAATCAGGAAGGGTCCACACACCTTTTCACATCACTGTATGTTGACAATTGATGAAGTTAGACTGTTTTATTCTTATTTAAAGACTTTTTTTAACTGTTTTTCTATTGCTGATACAACAAAAACTAAGGGTATCAAATTATCACATTAATTGTGATTAATTAATTATATCACATTTAACACATTATTTTTTTTATCGCGTTAATCTACATTTTAGTCTCTGCCTTTCTTGTTTAGCCGTAGCTGATAGGCTCCCATTGGAGTTGGGCGGGCTTAGTAAGCAGCGCTGAGGAGTGGAGAGGTGAAAATGGAGGAGTGTGTGAGAGTTCTCGGCAAAATGAATGGAAAATTTACATTCCAAAAACGCCCTGATGACACAATTGAGAAAGGTAGAGTGTTGTGCCTAATTTGTAAGGAGTTTGCTTACCACCGAAGCAGCTCAAATTTAGCCTCCCACATCAATGCAAAGGACCCAGTCGTGAGTGCAGCCACAGCTAACGTTAGCACCGAAAGCGTTAGCAATATTGCGAGCGAGCCATACATAGCAAAGCTCTTTGGCAAACTAAACTCGAGAACACCTCACATACGAGGCACAGTTGATGTGTCCTCTGTAGACTACTAGAAGTGATTGATGTTTATTTCTGCACTTTTTGTTTGTCATGATGAACAGTGTTATTTCTGAAGTGCTCACTTACAGCACTGTGATTTAAGGGTCTGTTTTATTTATTGTTTATTATCTGAAGCAAGTTCATTGTTGAGTACTTGTATTGCTCAGAAAATTGTTCTTACTGTTTTTGATATGTTAACCTAAGCACTTTTTAAGGACCTGATGTTCTATTTTATTTTTATTTTGTAATTCTTTGGAGATTTACAAAAACAAACAAAACAGTGATACAGTATTCCCCCTCGTGGTCGAAACTAAAGGTTGCAGGTAGGACTTTGACTTGTCTCAAATACAGCAGAAAGAAAGAAATGGCTAGGACTGCATCTGTCCAAGTCTGCTAAAAAACAATAAAATACTTTATAATGCCACTTTTTCTTTATCTTTTGATCTGCCTCAATAGTGTAACGAATTTAAAATGAAAATAGGGGTTTTCTCAGTAATTTTTAGATGATCTTAAAATATAGATTAATTAATTAATTACAGATCCTAATTAATTAATCACCCTCATTAATCACTTGACAGCACTAACAAAAATGTTCCCTGAATTTTTTTTTGTTGTTGTTTTTTTTGGGGGGCCAAACAAAAAACTAAATTCGTCCATAATCCATCGTCTGATTTTCAACATTCTTTGTACGTTCAGGTTAAAGTGGCCATTCCAATCAGACTTTACGGACTGCATTCTCACATATAGTAATTTTTAGGAAATCTTGTCATGTTGCTACTTACTATCCACAGACGAGCACAAACCCCCAAAAAACCCCAATCCTTATATTACTGTCTATGTTGATGGTCAGAGAGAAACTTTAAAAATAAAAATACCATGCATATTTTACATTTTATTTTGACTGTGTATCAACATCAAAATGCCCGGTCAAATATTTTGGAGAAAGTATGACTACTGGAATCTAATAAAAAACCTTGGATGGATGAATGCCCCCTTTGCTTGTTTACAGGGGGGTCTTCACGAAACATTCTCCGTATTATGTCACTTTTTTGTTATCTCACACACACACACAAAAAAAAGTGTTTGGGTCCTATGTTTCTGTAACCTATCCCAAACAGTTAATCACATTGAGCTCACTTCCACTGCCTCTCTCCCTGGGTCTGTATTCTTCTCCAGCCTACTGTGTGTCAGTGTGCCTTGTTCATCTGTTCCTACTGAATGAAACACATGTCCTAAATGACACCTGCCACCATCTGACACTTTGGGTCACAAGTTACAGTTGTGCATCTGGATCCATTTCATAACATTGCTTGACTTTCACCATCACAAATTTACATTAGGATTCAAACAGGCAATCTCACGTTTTCTGTATATAAAAGATTTTGCTTGGGGTTCTGTTCACAGTAATCCTCCCTTATTGACCATTTATGTACGCTATAAACAAAACCATTTCAGGAAAGATAATGGGTCAAAATGATCCACCTACTGAGAAAAGAAACGAAAGACTTTTTGGTAATTGCTTATTTTCTTTCGAGGTCACTCCAACCTCCATTGTGTTTTGTTCTGTTGCTGAGTCATTGCGTGAGTGTACTGTACAATCATTAATTCATTGAGTCATGAATCAGGCCTACATTTCCATCGCAGAACGTAGGTAGGACATCGATAGATGTGACATAACCATAACAGCCAGATCTGAATTTACCAAGAAAATAAACAGGGCACACGCAGTGCAACAGTATCTTGCTTCGCGACTGACATATTCTTTATTTAATCTTGTGTTCTCTATGTAGAATCTACGAATTAGATGTGTCTTCATTGAAGATACATCAAATTCACATTCTCATACCTTCTGTTGTTCTTTGTTTGAATAGTATCACTTGATCAAGACTCTTCGAACATTTCCTACTAAAAAAATACAAGCATGTGTAATTCCTGCTGGTATCTTATCAGATTGGTATTGGACAGTACTCTAGGTAGCAACATCGGTATCATATCGGAAGTGAAAAAGTTGTATGGGGACACCCCAAATGACAATGTACCCTTCGTTGTAACTGCTCAATTGATTCCAATTAGCTCAAATTTTAAATCCCCCCTCTCAGTGGAAGAGATGGGAACAGACGGCAGACCAATGAAACTCTACTAACGTCTTTTACTCTGCTTCCTGAATACCCGTCTCCTTTGCTATTATATTGCATTGATGCAGACCAAATGGGGGCTTTTGTTAAAGAAAAGAGAGACTAATAAAGAGGAAGGAGGAAAGTGTTGCAAATGTGTGGAAAGGAAGCCAAGAAGAGAAATGGTGTTGGAGATGCCTTGTGCCATTCACGATAAAATACTGAGACAGTTGAGCTTTGAACAGAAGACAAAAAACCCATCACTGTACCAGATGACACCTGAAATTGAAAGAGGTCTATGCCATCTGAATTGGCCAAGGAAGTTTTCACATTCACCCATTTTATTTTCATGTTTCCGTATGTTCTTGAATTCTTCTTCCTCTGCCAATCTGTGATGTCAGGAAGTAAAACAGAACACAAACTAATGCAAGGTATGAAGACAATCACTAAGCTTACCGTGAAGAGACGCAAAATAAATCTCAATGAAAGGTTTGACATAGTTCTAGTCTAAGACTGTGAAGAAAGTCGGCCACCAAAAATGGTCGACGGAAATTTGTTTTTGCACCGAGGCATTGCCGCCTCCATTTTACGCCATCCACACAGAAATGCCACATACATCCATTGTATTCTATCCAAACCACTTAGAACCTTCTAATAATTTATGCGTACCCTCTCTTGGTGGAAAGTTGACACCACAGTTTGTGAGATTTTCCATATGCAGGGCACGTCTCGTCAGGTGTCACCACCGTGATTGTATGTTTGCCGTAGTTTTTACAGGATGCGCTTCCTGATGCGTCCTGCTCATTTTAACACAAAGGGTTGCGATTAGAGTCTATCATACCCATTAGGGTGTTAGTGTTCATGACTGTGATTTGAATCATGGTCCCCTGCTAAAGACCTCAATCCACCACAGTGCTCAGCTGCAAGGTAACGTGTTTTTAAATCTACCATCACAAGTTAAAATATAGTTACCCCAGAAGTGCTAGTTGGAATGTACTGCAAGGCGTTTGTAGAATACACATCATGTTGAGATGAGTGACAGCTGGAAATGGAAACTAATTTGTGTTCAATTTAGTTTAGCGTAGTTTGAGACATGTCTGTTGTCAACACATTGCTCAGCAGTGTGAGTGTAAGTGACGTGGGACGATAAGTACTAGAAATAATTAAAAATAAATAGGCCAATATGTTGCACGCCCATGCTTAAGGGCAGATGTTGCTGTGCATCTGCTAGATTCTCTCAAAAATCACTGATTGGGTCAGTGTGAGATTAAATGGAGAAAAAGACAGCTTTGCCCCTGCACTTGTTCTTGGCAGCCCCCTACCAGTACCTGTACATTGGTGTGAGTTGATTTTTATTGGCCACCGGCATCTTTCCCCTCATCACACTTGCTTCAAAACTGAATGACCCTCCAGACTTGGAGTTTAATTAGTGCTTGAATGAAACCGCAAGCTCATGCTAATTTTTCTTGTTGTTCAGTGTCTCTTCCTTCTCTGCTCAGGGGTGCTTTTGCGGTTCGACTCATAGTGTGTTGAGATTCCAGTCACTCATACATGCAGCAAAAGTAAAATGAGATCAAAAGCTACAAAGACCACGCTCTATGACGCATTTTAGTGTAAGGGGAATGTACATAAGCAGGGAGGCCAAAGTCCGGATACCGTTTCAATGTCTGTTTTGTGTCCTCGTGGCATCTCAGCGTGGCGATACAGAACTCGGCAATCCGAAATGCTGTTTGTGTGTGTATCATTAATTGGCCAGTACGCTTCTGGCTGTTTTCTTCTGTCTATTTGGGCAGGACCCAGGGTTACAGGCCGTGTGAGTAAGAGGGACCAGATGTTTCCGACTTATTTCAATGTGACTCAAGATCAGCACAAACTGGGTGCAGACCTGCCTGGCTGGCAACCTCATTTTGGAGTCTAAAAATGCTTGCATTTGAAAATGTTGAAGTGGAAATTTTTGATAGTCACAGTGAAACACTGAATATGGTCAACTTTGAAAATGTAGGACGTGTGGATGGATCCAAATAGGTCTTTTACTGCCTTGCAGTAGAAGTGCATTAATTCCATCATTCGAAGGTTATACAAAAGTTACACCCAGAATGATAAGCAGTTGCTGTGCATGCCTGTAGTGGTCTTTATGTTTTTTGTCATGCCAACTTTTGTTTTTCTTTAATGGGGATATTTTTGACACGCCTAAACTGTATCAGAGCTTTGAAACTGAGGATGTCTTCTTAGCTTATACTTGCAAATTGTGACCAGATTAGAAAACACATCAACAACCGGAGCCAAAATTTGATTTAGTGTGGCCCTGCTGTTCAGGCTTAGAATTATGTGTGGGAAAAAAAATGAAGCGCTACAAGGGGAGCTGTAAAACTTTTGTGTGACTAACCGACAAACAACAGCTTGCGTAGCAAACTAAGAAGGGAGAAAGCATCGTGAAGTTCACCAAATAACTAAGTGATGTCAAATAAGAAATGGTCATCTGGTGTTTGAGCTCGAGTAGAAATGTGGTCCCCTTGTGTTTAGGTGTTTAAAAGGAAATGTCAATAACTGAACTGTGAAGATGTGGAGCTTGTTGCAAATGGATATTTTATTTATTTTTCAGTCTAATACTTTGATGTTGAAATAGAGTAATAGACAGCCAGAAAATGTCAAATTCTTCGGCTCCATTAAATGGGGTGGTTCGAATCATAAAAGGGCCATCATCTTAAATCAAGAAGTGTACCATAACTATAAAGATGCCTTCATTAGTTAGACAGACCAAGTTTGAATTTGCACAAGAGGATTGAGAGAATAAGATGAACTGGAATTTCCATCCTTTTGGTTTGAGGGGCTTGACTTAATTACAGCTTTTATTTTTGTCATCGGTCCCCTTTTGATTTTCTGGTTCTGGATCAGGGTCAGAATGTGGGTCATGCCGGGTTTGTCACAAAGCCTCTGTAACCCGTGTCTTGATACGATTCTTAGTTTAATGGTGGGAATATGGTAGAGAGACCTTAATTAGATGCAGGTGTGAAGACCTTGTATGGGAGGAGATGGGAAGCTGTGGGTCAGGTTACAAGGTTAGAGTCAGGCCAGGACATACATTTATAGCATTCTGTGCAAAATTGAAAGAATGCACAGTTCATCGAGCTGTAATTATGGTATGTTTTATTTCCGCCAGTCTGTCATAAAGGCCAATGAGTTCAGTCAGAGAGACATTTCAGGCCAGCATGTTCATTTTGTAGGTCGGCACGAAACGAGCACCCAGAACACGACTATGTTTGGGCATCTTTACAGCAGAGTTGCAGCCAAAACAACGTCCAAAAGCCTTCCCACCCCACCTATCTAACTGGAGATAGTGTTACTGCCGAGACATCTGTCCAGAGTTGGCAGATACAGATGTTGACAGCTGTGAAGCTGAAAGGAAGTTCCAGTCACTCTCAAGTCCAAATGTTTCTTTTTTTCATTTCCGTGTTTTGCCTTTGAGATATTTCTCTGGGGATGAAAAGAACCAGATTAGTGTGTCCCTTTTCTTTAAACACAGAATCGTATCGTTTGTGTATAGATTTGGTTGCTCTTGTGAAATGGGAGTTTCCTTTCTAATCTCATTCCAGCAAACTAAACAGAAACACAAACACTCACACAGACATCAAGCGGATGACTCATGGTACCATCTGATGCACAGATTGCTCTTACTGAGTGAGCCCCTTTGGGGATGCCAGTCTGCATCATACATGTCGTTCCTGGTAGAAGTCTAGTTACCAGTCACCTTTTTGATGCATCAGTAGAATGGGATTTACATAGTTTGGCGGACGAGATGGATCATTTTGAACATCATGTCTTCTGTTAGGGTCAGTCATTTTTGTAGTGGTCACATTCTCTTTTTAAAGAGAGAAGTGCCTTCAAGTGTTTGATTCATGAGTCTTGACAGTTTTCCACGTTCTTCCTTTTGAGTGATGCATTTTTTTTGTGTTTCTCCTTGTACTGCCATGATATGTTTTATTCATCGTTGCTGGGAGCATGACAAACACAGCATTTTGTTTCTTCACTTTTTCGCTTGGTCAGAATCTTGCAAATCCTCCAGACAATTAAAACTACCCGTGATACAGTTTGTTGCCTTTTGCGTCAATACGGTTAAGTGGTAGACAGTGGTAGACAGCATTGAGGCCCACCAGCCAGCTCAGGTTATTTGAGACTCCTCGTGAAATCTGAGGTCAGCCCTAACTAATACACTTAAGACCCCGATGATAGCTCTTGTATCTGACAAATGGAGCCTCGTGAGCCAAATTCCTTTCGTTAGGCTGCGTTTTAAGTGAGACATTTTAGTTCTTATCTGGAAATGGATGAAGACGAAGCAATCATGTTTCATTGTTCCATTAAGTTTGAGAGTTTCCACCTTCTTCTCTCCTCTTTGTCCAGCTCACTCTGTTGTTGATTCCGTCCAATCATTAGAATTGATGTAAAATAGTTCACTGTGAAGAAGTTCAATCACAAATGATATATGAATAAATATAATCTGTAACATGTCTACTGCATCAAGGTATATTCATTATCTGACACAGCCGTATGAAGGAAAAAGGTCAACCACAATTTGTTGCAGGACCTGAGTCAACCTGCATTTTTCTTTTCATTTTCCCAAAATGTTTCCCCAAAGAATATAATTGAAATTGAAATAATCTGTTCCAGAGTCAAACCGTGGCCGGTGTAGCGGCAATTTACGGTCCTTTTGTCAGCAGGGCATGAAGGTACTCGACTTGTGCCTTTCGTCGACGGGCCTTTCCGTTCAGCAACAACGACAACAAAAGCACCAAGCCCATGCACTTGATCCAACAAAAAGATTCGCTTTAATTCCTCTTGAACACAAATTAAGGCTTTAAAAAAATGACAAATGTAACTAGGTAGTGTAACATTAATATTAAATTACACATATACACCTGGTCAATTCAAATTACCGGTATTCAATGGTGAACAAATAGCTGAATATACAATTAAACCAAATTTTCCTTATGGCTCTCACGGTCTGCATTAAACCCTTAACTGTACCAGCAGTGTTTCAAGTAATCGGGTCAAAATGCAAATCTTCCTATCTGAGGGACTTTCTGATTGGCTGATTTCACCTTGAGGAATGAGAACGGGGAAAGATGCCCATGTTTGGTCTGTCTGCAAGATACCACCACCTTTTTCAGATAAGGTGTTTTGCTTTCTGTCATCTTTAACTCACACAAGTGTTAAAAAAAGACCTGCCAATAAAATGCCAAAGCAATAAATGTATACTGCATGAATTTATTTTAGAATGACTTGGAAGTCGGCTTTAGCAGAGCCTTGACCTGAATTTAAAAATACAGTGGAAAAAAGAGCACAATTTCACTGAACAATAAAAATATACATATACAGTATATTTGCAAAATAACTGCCTGAATATTTCTTTGACGTGGTTCATGCAACTTCTTTTCCTGAACCTCTGCGCACAGTGTCTGCAAATCAGGGCTGTAGGAAGTCACCTTCATTTTTACGCAGGACTGTAAGCTGTCGTCTGGTTTGAGGTTCCACTGTATATTTGTGTTTCCTCACTTTAGAATTTGGTTTGCAAGCCATCATGTATTGAACCCAGTGTGACCCGTGTTCTTACATAGTGAGTCATGGGACAGGATACGATGCCGAGAAGTTCCGGCAAAGATCCTCGTCTTCCAAATCTATCCGCTTTTCTCAGCCTTTATGTGCATCTTCACAGCTGAGAATGCAAACTACTCTCAGATGGAAGTAGGGAGCGGAGTAAAACAAGCGTTTTACAACTGGCGCCAATTTTCAGGTCCGCTGAGCTGCAGTATTTGACCACATATGTCCATCAGTTGGACCAGTTGGGGAGGCTTAGTCTCGAGAGGCTTGGCTTTGGAACCGAAACTAGCTGGCTTCGCCAATCCGGTAGTGATAGCATGAATTTTCAGCAATTTGACATATGTCAGTCTGTTTAAAAATATCTATATACAGTAAATATTCTCTAGTACGGACTCGTGTTTGCGCTGTCCAATTTGTCCTGATAACAGAAATTCCTCATTTTGGAAATGAGCATGGTACATGTCCTTTATGAACCTGCAAGTATGTTGACAAAATGCACGTGTAACAACACAATCAATAAAATACAAAAATATACTGTCCAAAAACTGTTTATATAACAAAAACTGCAATACAGGTGTATCCCAAAAAAATCACAACAGTAAAATACATACAGTATTTTAATGTTTATTTTTTTCTGTCTTGGGAAAAAAATGTGTATTTTAGATTGTTTTGTTGGATGCATTCTTTGGTTTATGACAATGTTTGCCTGCGTGTCATACAGTTTTCTTGCTAGTTGCAAGCAACTGTCCCGTTGATCACCGATGTCTGGTAATTCTTGTGCATACTGAAGGATTTTTGTTGCCATTTGCATTGCTTCCTTGCTGGATGGTGGCTTGTCATCAGGAGTTGAATCGATGCCTTGTTTTTTAAAGTTTCGTAGATTTGCGTCTTTCCGACTCCTAGTGTCTGCTGGATCTTTTTAACTTTGTGTCCAGCCTCGCTCAAACGGACGCATTTCACTCGCTCCGCTCCAGTCGTTACAGTTCTTCTGTTTCGATGCGATGATCTACACGACGTAAGTGAATAAAGTTAAAATCTTTCGCAATTACAGTAAAACGCACGCCAATAAAAAGTCGCTTACACGTCTTCGTTTCGAATCTGATGAATGAAAACGGCGAAGCGAACACGTTTCTTCGGTCATGTTGAGTGGGTGCTGCTTTTAAGCTAGTGCCGCGTTCTCCAGGACGTAAGTGAATAAAGTTAAAATCATTCACAATTACAGTAAAACGCACGGCAATAAAAACTCACTTACACGTCGTCGTTTAGAATCTGATGATCGAAAAACGCGAAGCGAAAACTTGTTTCAGCATTGTGTCTTTTCCGTCGCATCGGGTGGGCGTTGCATGTATTTAAGCTGCCGCGGCATTACACTTCCATCCGGGTTACGGGTAGTGGAATTTCCGCTTACGCAAGTTCCGGTAACACGTAATATCTTAGTATACTGTATACAGTAAATATTCCCATCCCCGGAATTCTATGGAAAGGAATATCCTTCACCCGGAATAAAAACCTATGCATTAACATTTTGACTACGATATTACGTGTTACCGGAACTTGCGTAAGCGGAAATTCCACTACCCGTAACCCGGATGGAGGTGTAATGCCGCGGGAGCTTAAATACACGCAACGCCCACCCGATGCGACGGAAAATACACAACGCTGAAACAAGTTTTCACTTCGCGTTTTTCGATCATCAGATTCTAAACGACGACGAGTTTTTATTGCCGTGCGTTTTACTGTAATTGTGAATGATTTTAACTTTATTCACTTACGTCCTGGAGAACGCGGCACTAGCTTAAAAGCAGCACCCACTCGACATGACCGAAGAAACGTGTTCGCTTCGCCGTTTTCATTCATCAGATTCGAAACGAAGACGTGTAAGCGACTTTTTATTGGCATGCGTTTTACTGTAATTGCGAAAGATTTTAACTTTATTCACTTACGTCGTGTAGATCATCGCATCGAAACGTAGAAGAACTGTAACGACTGGAGCGGAGCGAGTGAAATGCATCCGTTTGAGCGAGGCTGGACACAAAGTTAAAAAGATCCAGCAGACACTTGGAGTCGGAAAGACGCAAATCTACGAAACTTTAAAAAACAAGGCATCGATTCAACTCCTGATGACAAGCCACCATCCAGCAAGGAAGCAATGCAAATGGCAACAAAAATCCTTCAGTATGCACAAGAATTACCAGACATCGGTGATCAACGGGACAGTTACTTGCAACTAGCAAGAAAACTGTATGACACGCAGGCAAACATTGTCATAAACCAAAGAATGCATCCAACAAAACAATCCAAAATACACATTTTTTTCCCAAGACAGAAAAAAATAAACATTAAAATACGTACGTATTTTACTGTTGTGATTTTTTGGGATACACCTGTATTGCAGTTTTTGTTATATAAACAGTTTTTGGACAGTATATTTTTGTATTTTATTGATTGTGTTGTTACACGTGCATTTTGTCAACATACTTGCAGGTTCATAAAGGACATGTACCATGCTCATTTCCCAAATGAGGAATTTCTGTTATCAGGACAAATTGGACAGCGCAAACACGAGTCCGTACTAGAGAATATTTACTGTATATTGGCTTCTGTCAGCCGATAAGAGATCAATTTAAAACTTAACTTAAATTCAGTGAATCATTTACATACATTTTCACTTATCTTTATGAGATGCTACAGTGAAACTCCTCTACAACGAAACCTAAATGAGCGAAAATACCCCCAAGTGTGAACATTTTTTCACGCATGTTATCCATTTCCACTTTTCTGCTACCCCTTCAACGAAAAGTCCCCGTGTTCCATTATACGGAATCTTTTTCTCTTCTCTTGCCTCGCAACGAGATTCACTACAACGAAAACAAGCCTTCTGCAAAAGTCTAATCCAACCTCAGCATTCACAGCGACATCTACTGCTTCGTTCGGAAACGGCAACAGCAACCACCACACTGGTTTACACATGCGCAGTAGTACAGGAAGTATTTGTTTCAGACGCAGCAAGAACGTTGCATTGCTAAAATGGCGACAAAACTGACCTATGCATACCAAGGAGTTAAGAAAAGCTTTAATGCTTGAAGACAGGATAAAGGTAATAAAAATGAAAGATGGAGGAATCAAAATAAAAGACATGCAAGAAATTGAAGTAAGTGAAAATAAATGCTGAGTGTAAATTTCACAATTTCTTTCCCTTTTTTTCTTTCTACGCTTATGCACTATTGGAATAAAAAAAATTACATGTTTTTTGCGCGTGTTCGTGTTTACGTCTGAGATAAAATGTGCTACAGTGAAAAGTCCCCTGTCGTGAAAAATTTCTTGCTGCAAACATGACATGAAGAGGAGTTTCACTGTATTGACCCTTTTGTTGAAGTGGAACATTTCAGTTATTTTCACATTTTGGAAAACTTTGACTGTAGACATTTATAGGGAGCTATTTATTTTGGTTCAGTTTCCATTTAAGCTTGTAAAACATGCTGATGACCCTGGGAGCTCCCTGAACTTTGTGTTAAAATTTTATGACCAAGATGTCTATTGTCGAAAATGTACATTTACTGAAAATGAATATCGGGTCCAGATATTGGTTATCAGCCTCCTTGACTACTAAAATCATTATCGTATCGGCCCTGGAAAAGAAATACATACATACATAAATAAACTATCAGTCTATTTGTTGAATCTAGTCGAGGTGCCCTCAAGCTAGGCACAAAACAATTTTGGCTCAGATGTGCGGCCTATACTGTGTGTTGTCTTGTTCTCTGCCTTGTGTAAAACATGCAACACAATCCGCGATGTTGATTACATTTCGGTGTACATCAATTAAAAATGGATGTTCGGTATTGATGATAGGTCTGCATGGCCAGATTGGGATGACTGTGAACGCAATATATAAATAAACCGCCACAAACCAATTATGACCACCTTGACCTCCTAAAGATATCCATCCACTTTAAGAGCTGTATCAATAATTTTCCCTTAAGAAAGAATAATTCTTGTTCAGTTTTAGTTGCGTGAGTGCTCTGACCTGATTGTTTACAGCAGAGTGAAACTTGAATACACATTAAATTATAAATAATAAGTAATAGTGTTGTTTTAAGATAAAACAATAATTAGAATAAAATCAAATATAATACTCAGGTCATGTTGTTAACACCACACAACCATAGACTCAAAACAGAGAACTTGGCAGAAGAGAGGTGAGCATTTCTTTATATCTTTGTGGATGAAGAAGTACTGACTCAACTGAATCTGCATTTTATTGTTCCCACATGATGAATTAAATGGCCTAACTGAGCTGTTTAAATGACACGTTGAACATACTGACTCTTGCTTTGAATATTTTGAAGCTACAAGAAGCTTAGCTTCGCTTACCTTAGAATAGAATCATAAAGCATGTCACTCCGCCTCAATGTAACAACTCCATCCATTTTCTAATCTGCTTATCCGCACTGTCCTATCCCAGCCGTCTTTGAGCAGTAGGCGGGGGACACCCCGAACCGGTTGCCCGACAATCACAGGGCACACACAGACGAACAACCATCCATGCTCACAATCACACCGCCGTACAATTTAGAGTGGTACATTCACTTGTTGTGCATGTTTTTGGAATGTGGGAGGAAACCGGAGAACCCGGAAAAAACCCTTGCAGGCACGTGGAGAACATGCAAACTCCACACCAGAAGGCTGGAACCAGAATCAAACCCTGCACCTCGGCACTGTGAGGCGCATGTGCCAACCAGTTGTCCTCTGTCCTGACCATGTAGCCAACCAGAACCTCTCAGACATCAACCTTTCAATCAGTTTTCTTTGATCAGTATTCATTTATTGGCAATCAAACATGATTCATTTGACTGAGGTCGAACAGTTTTCTTTTTTATTCAGTGTGACTGCTTCAACCTGAGTCAAGCCCCTTGTTTGACTGGCTTAGTCAGGCAGACTTCCACACTAATGTCTTCCATCAGGCTGGCTGGATTTGGTGTGTGGTGGTGATGACACAGCAGAAATTGTGGTGAAACTTGCAACCTTGTTGAAGACATAGCAAGTTGGCGGTTGTCGGGACGATTAACTAAACCCGAACCGCCGACCGGGGAGATTGTGTGGAAGTTTGGGTTTTCTGCCATTTGTAATGCCGATTGGAGAAGTCCCAGCCAGCCTCAGCAATAAGTGCAGCTGGAAAGCTACTTTGAAGAAGACCTCCCGTAACTTCACTCAACAATTGCGCACTGCGAGGGCTCTCTCTTTTTAAACACAAGACTTTGAACAATGGAATAAATAAAAATATGAACTAATGTTGTCATTGATCTGAGAAATACACGCCCCCATTTGGGTCGCTAAACAGCGAACCGCCAGGCTTCCCGTTCTGGCTGCCTCTGTTGGTTAGTTCTTTGTTTATGTTCCTCTGGACAGGTTGTAACTGGGAAAGTAGATTGCTTGTGTGTTTTGCATACTTTGCTTATAAATCTGATTCTGATATTGGCTCTGTCAAATCTTAAAAAACTAAAAGTAGTGGATAAAAAGGCATTCAAGATGCTAAATGTTCCCCCACTCATCAAAATATGGTATTTTGATTAATATTGCATTAGTGTAATAAGAATTAAGTAGATTAATCCATCAATTTTCATCCGTCTCTGGGGAAGCCATTTTGACAATCAACCGCTCTCTGATGTCCTCTGAAATTCGTTAAAAGTCAAAGTGCCCTCAGGCTCGCAATGAGTACGTCACCGCTCACCCATTTTCTAGGTTTGGTCACTGGACATGGGCAATGTAAGCCCAAGGGCATACGTGGCCTTATTTTATAGACACAACAGTACTATTGAAATGCAAAAGATCGCAACAACAGGAAACCTAACCGCACCCATGCTCTGTAATTAGGCCCCTGAACACACACAGCTTGAATCTTGCTTTACGAACTTTTCAAACTACAAACAAAAGGGAACACCAGCTACCAGTTATTACTAGAGCTGTCAGTTTAGCGCATTTTTATTGGCATTAATTTAAATGAATTTTAACGGGATAAAATTTTTTCTCGCGAGATTAACGTGGCACACGTCACAGCGGATGTTACGTTGCTCTATAAGTAAACCAGAAACAAAACAACAAGTGCGCTGCATAGGTCCACGCACATTTGTTTTGCCAGCCACGGCAGCGCGAGACACCGAAAACGGATACTTAAAGAGTTTATGAATGGAAAGTTTACTTTTAAAAAGTTGCCAGATTGCTCCACTGGCAAGACCAAAGTTACCTGTATCATACAGGTATACGATGTATGCCACTGACCCGATTGTTTGGAACTATTTTGTGTGGAAGGTTACAATGTTCTGTATCCATATAAATAGAGCGGGTGGAGCTTCTCTGTGTTCGTCTGACAGTGACGGTGTTCAGCGGTGCAGTGGTAGCGACCTCGCGAAAATAAAACGTCTCCAATGTTGTCATCGAACCAAGTGTAGTCATCCGAAATGATGTCTACACAAAACTGTAGAGAGACTTCCGCACAGGAAGGACCAACAGAATCAACATAGTCTGACTGCTGTGTTCAAAGCAAACTTGAGAAAAACGAAGTATGCAACCATGGCTTAAATCCACTATAGGCTGAGTACTAGTTTACTTACTTAGATGTGCACTTTATAATGTTATATTGCTCTGTTTTGATTCCATAAAAAGAGCTGTTAAAGCAGCTGTTGCGTGACAAAATATTATTTTCACTGTTGTTAATGGACAGTAATATTGTGTGAGAGATTATGTGTGAATAACTGCTCCAAGTGAAAAATGTTCATGTAAAATTGAAAATCCAAATTGTTAGTAAATATTTGGATTTGGCACATAGAAAACCAATTCATGATTCCATGTTAATTAGAGCATTAAAATGGGGAAAAATAGGACAAAAAATATAAAAGGAAATTCAGAAACGATAAAAAAAGCGTGAGTAATCACGATTAAATTTTAGTGAATTTAATTTAATTGTGACAGTTGCATTTTTAATTAGATTAAATATTTTAACCGTTTGACAGCTCTAGTTATTACTAAACATAACTGAATTGTCTCCACAAGTGTGAGAACAAACGGGGGTTAAGATGCCCGGGAGCTGCTGAGGTGAAAGTATCTTTCTTTCCCGTGGAACTGTGTGATCCTTTCGGTTGCCACAAATTTAGTTTGTATGTTTGTGTGACACCCAGTACTTCCAGTCTGACACCTGCGATCACTTAAAAGATATAAACACTTCAGAGTGAACATAAATGAGGCATTCGGCTATTTGCTTTCATTGGGCTCTTATTACGTCCACTGGTGCGCGCTGCACTGTCGATCATAACAAGTGAGTCTGCTGCTTTGCACGTTTCGATGAGGGGTATTGTCAGGTTTTCCTCAGATCAGTTACACTTTTCTGTCAAAGTCGAAGCCAAATGACACATCCTTCGTGTTTCTCGGCCCTCCCTCCCCATCTTTTGTAGGTACTTCGGGGAGCTCAGCTCATCGCGGTGGCGTCAGCTGAAGGGGCGGCAGCAGCGGTCGAGGGCACCGCTCTACCCCCTGACATTCAAGTGCAGTATGTTCAACTTGCCCCTGTCACAGATCACACAGCGACGGTACAGGTAAATAGAAATGACACAAACTCTGAGGCTCTCGCACCCATATTAAACAGTTACTGGCGGTAACACAGACACTGGGTAACATTGCCAGGACTCGAGTGAACTCCAATCCACTTTGTTTTATAGACTTCAGAATAAACTACAATAGCAGTTAAAAAAAATCTGCCTAGATATATGTTCAGTTTTTATTCAACTCTCTCAGAAAACACAGATAGGTCAAGAAGTATTTGGACTGTGACCAAGTTATGAAATCAATCAATCAGCATGAGAATGAAGTCTGAATTGACTGAGTTTTAATTTATGGGTTTCACAAATAATGGCATTTATCATCTAGTGTGTAACAGACATGGATGTATAGATAATTTGAGCAATTTTCCAGAAATATAAATCCTTATCAAACTGGGAGGCCTCCACAATAATCAGCACCTGACAAATAGCTCTGTTTTTAAAACGGTTGGTGACTCCATTGTTAGTGACTTGACCCATTTTAGTGGGGCTGAGGCCTACCTCAAATTGTCCACAGGTGTCGAAGTCAAGGCCCGGGGGCCAGATCTGGCCCGCCATATTATTTTATGTGGCCTGCGAAAGCATGTCAAGTTCCATGATGCTTACTAAAATCCGAACCAAAATTTCAAATTGTCATACAGTATGTAATCCACAATAACAGTCCTTGTTCTTGACTTCTGATTCCAAAACAAGTTATCCATCAATTGTAATAATTAATGGTTTTAAGGCTTTGAAATCTCAAAAATCCATAAACTAATGTATGTACTCCAAATAAACTTCTACTTTAGTATGAAGTGTCAATTTTATATGCAACTAGAGCAGGGGTGGCCAACCAGTCAGAGACTAAGAGCCAATTTTTTAACTGTGTTACTGCAAAGAGCCACACACACGCACATGTGCTCATACACACACAGACACACACAAACGTCCATGCACTCACACACATATGCATACATGCCACGATGAGCAACAGCCTGACGCCCGAACATAAATGAAACCTAAAGACACAAACACACAAATCTCCCATTTCCTCCTCCCACCGCTCGGGGTTGACTTGGGACCAGTATGCTGGCTCTTGGTCAATTGCGATCGACGTATTGGGCACCCCCGCCTTAAAACAGAGGTAATTCGCTGACTCGCTTAGCACTTAGCACTGAGCGCCGTTGTCTGCGCATGAGCGGTGATTCAGTCATCTGATTGATTGCCCTCTATGTCAATCAAGTAACGGGATTGGCGATAGACTAATGTAGTACGTTCTATGTCTTAAGCATGTTGTTTTAATGGCAGCGCCGTCGCCGAGGCGTTTTCGACAATTGGGAGCCGCATTGAACCAGCCAAAGAGCCGCATGCGGCTTGCGAGCCGCGGGTTGGCCACCCCTGAACTAGAGGGTGGTATTTCAACAAAAAATGTAAAATTTTGTTGATAAGATTAATGGTTTTAAGGCTTTAAAATCTCTAAAACCCATTAGCCTCCAGGGGCTTTGCCCCCTGGGCCCCTATCCGGGACGTTGCCCCTTGATCCTCCAGACCCCCGGCTGATTTTCAGATTTTTTTCATCACTAGCCACTCTCATCCCTGATGAGAAAATAGCAAAAAAATATGCCCCAGTACAGTGTTTTTCATCCCCTGTGCCGCGGCACACCAGTGTGCCGCAAGACATTGTCAGGTGTGCCTCCGGAAAATATCCAATTCGTATGCCTGTGTGGTCTATCGCACAGAAAGTAATCGTGTAGGACCCTCTCATACCGCTAGGGAGCAGCAACAGCTAGCCAATTGCCCTATGTTTAGACGAGAGACAAGCGAATTTGTGACGCATGAATGCAGGACGGCGGTGAAACAATAAATATGAAAGATGAGAAAATACTTTTTTCTTTGTGTTCATTTGATTCCAATTCAAGCTGTTATAATGTCATTCTTCAATGCTAAAAATGGTTATAGTAACAATATACCCGGTAACACATTAATTCTTCAAATAAGCGTTTTTTTTTTCACATTTTCAGCTAGTGGTGTGCCGCGAGATTTTTCCAATGAAAGAAGTGTGCCTTGGCTCAAAAAAGTTTGAAAAACACTGCCCTAGTATACCATTTTGACCTCCAAAAGTACTTACACCGATTTTTTTTGCAATCTATTTATGACTGAACTGTATGTGCCTGTGGCTTGCAACATTTCAACAGCGTCACCTGTTATGCCGTCTGATTTTTTTTGCCAAAAGTGCTTAATTTGCTGCTTGCATATGGTACCTTAACATACCATACCAAGGCCTTGCTTGCACCATGTTTGGCTCATGGTGTTTGAAATATGCTTTAATTCTTATTTAAGTTGTCCTTTCTTTTCCCACGCTTGTTTCATCCTGTTCCTGTTTTGTCACCTTTGTCTGGTTCTCGACCGTTTAGGGCTTTTTGCATGACATGGTTGAATGTTACCAGCGGTTTGCACCATGTTGTGAACCTTTTGTATTTACATCCATAAATGCATCCCTTTATGCAATATTTGACACAATTTGCCTGCAGACTCCAGAATATACAGTACTGGACTTCTGCTGATGCCGTGAAAAAAAATCTTGCTTTGTAATTTATCTATTTCATCCAATTTTATGATTCACCACCTAGATTATGTTCTCCTCATGATCTGCTTGATTGTAAATACTGTACAGTACACAGTTGCAAGCCAGCAGTAACATCTCATTTTATTTGCAGCTTTTCAGCCAACCTGAATATTTATAAGTCTTCTGTTGATGTGCTGACATAATTTACCATTTCTTCTCCCTCTTTTGCGATTTTCTGCCGCTGGCAGCTTTCTTTTTTGCCTCTCCATCTTGAGCTCCCTGTCATCAGACATTTCAAATGGAAACACTCATGCTCCGGCACGTGCCCGACGTGTGTGTGCGTTGGGGTGTGAGTAGAGGAGAGAAGAGAAGAGATGACAGGCCTCTGCTTTTTTTCATATAATTACGTGTGAACAAACAGCTGCTAACTATATAAAATACCTACTCAAAATAATTTTCCTCCCATCACTTTGGTGCCCCTTCTGGCGCAGCGCCTGTACACTGCAAATGGTGCATACCCGCTTTTTGCGCCACTGCTAGTACATCTTACTCTGTTGATTTGGGCCCCCGGGCGTCTTTTCTAAAACCACAAGCCTGGAATTTGGGTTTTACATTGGACAGTGATTTTAAATTGGACTGGTAAATTCGTGCTGTTGTGAAATCCATCTTTTTTTTTTTAATCTTAGGCAGTATGCTTATGTAAAGCCTCTCCTTTCAGAACAGCACATAGAAACAGAAATGCATGCCTGCATTACATCTAGACTGGATTACTGAAGTGCACTTTATTTTGGAGTCAGTCAGTCCTCCCTCAAGCGCCTCCAGTTGCTCCAAAATGCTGCTGCTTGTATGAAGGAGCACATAACTCCAATTATGGCCTCCCTTCAATGACTCCTTGCACATTTTAGTTCATTTTAAGATTCTTTTATTTATTTTTAAAGAGGAAGTCAAGTTAAAAATGTGCTCTACGATATGTCCTATGCACCGTCACTAGTCTAAACACGGTATTCTGCTTAATATTGTATTTGTGGAATATGAATTGAGTAGCAAAATTAAGATTAAGATATCCTTTATTAGTCCCACAATGGGGAAATTTACAGACTACTTGTCACCTGACAATAATATTACATAAGATAAGATAAGAAAACCTTTATTAGTCTCGCAATGGAGAAATTCCCAATTCACAGCAGCAAAGTTATAAAAGGAAGAAGTAGAACAACAAAATATAGGAGCTGCTGGAAAGGCAGCCACTCTCGCGGCGCCATTTTGAAGTCAAAATAACAAAAATAACACAACACAACACAACACATAGGACACAGACAGTCGTGCAATCTTCACCACTTTTCTGCATACACTTTGTTGTCTGAAGCAGTTCTAGATGAAAGAGGAGAGGATCAAAGTGTCCTTTCACCAGTGGATCAGAGACGTCATGCTGAAAATGTGCACACGTCTGCTACAAGCTAAGTTTTGAAAGCAAACATGAAGCTGTAGCGTCCATTGACGAAAAGAGATGAGTTCACTTCTCCTGTCCCACGTAATCCGCTTCAAACTCCAAGCCGCGACTCCCAGTTCCAAATCCGCATCGGCGCTCCGCCCTAACGCTCCTTTCTTCTCATCGTCGGCTCCTCAAGCCTTACATCCATCCAGCCACAGACCGTTCAACAGCACCGATCTCTCCGCTGAACAAAGCGGGGCTGTGAGAAATGCTGCCCATTACAGGCGCAAGACACAAGCGCCCCGGGACTGTCCAGCAACGACAGTCAAATGGCGCTGACATTCCTCCCAGTCAAAAACAGTGCTGGTATACCCATGCTGCCGAGAGGGCGCAAGCACAGAGACTCCTCCTTGATGAATGTCGTAGCCAAAAAAATGCTTAAAAAAGTCCACATCAGGTCCACACGACGTAACAACAAACACAAAGTGACAAAACAAACACAAAAACAACAAAAAAAGCAAGGCTCATGAGAGCACTTGCCGACGGCTGCCTACTCGGGCGCCATCTTGATTTCAAAGTACAAATTACATGACCAAACCCAGTAAACAGGTGAGGTGACATTACGGTTTTTACTTGGAAATTATGGTATTACATGATTTTTCTAAAATCTAAAATTCATAGTATGGTATTCATACGGGTAATTGGTGCATACGCAAGTTGATAAATAAGGAGGTGATACTGTTTTTGCATCACTATCTTAATCTTAAAAAAAAAATAAAAATTTTAATTTCCCCATTGCGGGACAAATAAAGGATATCTTAATTTGAAGGTGCTTTTTTTTAATACCAGATTTTTGAGATGTAATAATGGGGTTTCCATCCAAATGTTTTATACATTTTTAAGAGAATGTAGTGAAAATGCCCAAAATGACCATGTGACTTATGGCCGTTTCCATTTGTTATTATTTTGCCAATATTGAGAGGAGAGGAGAGGAGACTGCCAGCGCCATGGGATGACCTCATATGATAGCGTGTCTCCCACGTAATGTAACACTAAAGTGTTCCCCAAAACAGACACATGTTTCCAGCATAAAAAGCTCACTACAGGATCCCTGTGGCCTTTTGTCCGATTTTCAAAATTCTTGGTGTGCAATACTCAAGTTGAAGTGGCCTTTGCAAACCTTCAGACATTTTCTTTATAAGGAAATTCTGTCACATTGTTCCTCAAGGTATATCAGACAACAGGATAATGACCCCAAAGACAACGAAAATCACCTAGTAATGGTAAAGAGCACAGCATTGGATGAATCTGAAGTGGCCATCTATGAGCCCTGATCGAAAACCAATTGAACGTCTGTGGAAGAGCTGAAACATGTCACCTGGACAAGGCACCCTTCAAACCTGACACAATTGGAGCAGTTTGCTCATGCAGAATGGGCCAAAATACTAACTGAGAGGTGGAGAACTCTCATTGAAAGTCACAAAAATCATTTCAATCGGTTGTGCACCAAAATATTAAGATAAGGGGGCCATTGTTTTTGTCCAGGCCTGTTTCATAAGTTTGTTTTTGAAAACAATCCGAAACGCTGGTGCACCTCTGCAGTCCTCACTTTTCAGGTCCCCACAAAATTGCATGTTCGTGCATCATCATCATCATCATTAAAGAGAGGAAACCATTTGAAATACTTATATTGGTCAATAATTTTTTTTTTTTTAATGCACGCATGGACTGACCAGCAGTATACATTTGTGAAAAATATGACATCTAACTCATTGTGACATAGGAGTTCTGTGATTTTCATTAATTGATTAATTTTCATTACATTTTATGTTACTTTTCTCAGAAACTCATTTCTGTGGCCACCGTGGGTTGTTCTTTCATTAACAGAGGGATTGCAGCAATTTTTTCATTGTGTGTCACATCTGGTATTTTTTTTGCATTTTAAATAGTCATACATACGTTGATGTGCAGTTCTGCGATGTACTTCAAGCATGACTGCCACCAGGATATGAAAGAAGTAAACAGACAGTTTGCTGGTGCAGTTTTCAAGTGACCCTCAGGTTTCGGACACAAAATTGCAAATAGTTCCCACAATGATTGCCACCACATGCACTGTATTTCAAAAACTCCAACACAGAAAGCAATCCGACTGTTTTTCTCAAATGATTGATGTCATTTTTAGTTGTTCTTTTGCAAGTCCATCAGGCTGTCGGATCATTCAACAGCCTGCTTTCATTTGGGCTTGATTCTAGTTAGGTATGGATGCCGTCAAGGAAACCACTTGTTCACTACTTGATGTCTTTTGATTAGATTTTGTTCAATGGTTTTATTCGGATGTCATAATGTTTTGTTTTGTTTTTAAAAACTGTGCGTTCATAGTCAGCGCATCTTTAGATCTAACCAACCAATAAATCCTTGACATGAGCAATATAACACTTCTAAAGCATTTTAGCAGTTTAACTGGGAATAATAACTGCAACAGTGCTTACGAAGCTTCAAACATGCATCGATGCGATGAACCACAAAAGGAGCCGAGTGGTACCAAGTGTGGTATGACAGTTTGGTTTTTGTGTCCAAAACTGTAAACACTGTTGATTTACCATTGAAAGTTCAGCCAAAGGTTAGCGATGGTATGTATATCGCTTTGAACCGTGTGGAATTGAGAGAATGACTGTCATGTGTTTCCAAACACATGGTAGCATTTAAACAAGTTCTTGCAAAATTACTCTCACGTTTTGATTTATTTATCTCCGCGTTAGCATTTCGTTACAGTACTTGGGATAATTTCCCTCTCGTACACAACATGCGGTACAATTTCCTCAAGGTGGCGATAAGCTGTAGAAAATGTTCTTCAACTTACCCCCTGCTCAGTCCATCCCAGCTACCACAGAGTGCCAACACACTGGCTAAATTCGCATAATTATTAAATCATGTCATGACAGTCTTTGAAAAGTATAACCATGAGATTGTTATCCTTCCAAATGGAGAGCGAGGCCCTTGCTGTGAGACTTCATCATGGCCAGAATCTGAGATTTTCAATGAAAATCATCCATGTGAGTTTTACTTGGCCTCTTTAATAAGCAATGTTTCAAATATGTGACATGCTGTGATGCAGCTGTGTTGAGTGTGCTGGGCTACAGTGAGAAAACCCTGCAGGTGTGTTTGATGGAACCCCTGGCAGTGACTCATTCCTGACAGTCATCGCGGTTTTCACGCATACACCAGAGTCAGAGGGCATTGAAATGCTGATTGCGTCATCGGCATTGTCAAAGTGATCCACCTCAAAAATGACATTCTGTCATATCTACGCCAGGCCTGGAGTTTGTGATTTGTTGCTATGTAAAGAAATACTGGCTGCAGGCACGCCAACTGCGGAAAACAATAGCAGTGTGCGGCCTGTACGATGTAATCTGTGCACAATGTACAAAAACAGCGCTGTGGTCTGCCAGTTTTGTTTGGGTGCATTGTGTTTTATAAAGGCGTTTTTGAACATTGTTCTGTCATCATAAATTACATTTAAATTCACGTAAATTAAATCAAAACTGCTCACTAAACTAATCACCCAACCATACTTGTCTTTACCTCTTGTCCTCACTTGGATCAGTGGGACCTGATCCCATTGACTTTACAGGCATGTTTTTGAAAAATGTCAGAGGAAGTAGCCCAAAAAAAAAAAAAAACACACACAAGCACAGGGAGATCTAAACATTCATCAATTGTTTTTCTATACCACCTGTGCACATTTGGGTCATGGGTGAGGTAGAGCCTGTCCCGGCTGACTTTAGGCAAGACACGAGCTACACACCGGACTGTAGTCAGATGCCCCTTTTGCATTGCACCGGTTCTACCCTGAAACAGCTTGAAACAGTCGCTTTTACATGAGACTTTTTCGAGGCCGTGCTGTTACACTGGAACCATTCCTCAAAACCTCTTCCAACCTGGTTCTAGAATGCAGGTTGAGGAGGGCCGTGATGTCATGGTCATTGGCTGACAGATGTAGACATTACTTTAAGCGATGCAGCAAGGAACTCCACTGCGCATGCACACTTCCTGGTTCTGAGCGAGCGAGAGACAGACAGTCTGCCACCGCGTCATAAAAATACAGAATATACAGTAAACAAAGTTGTGGTGACACTTTTAGCAAGCGGTGCACGCTTTGCTGGGTCCATTCAATTCAATATTATTAAATCAATGTTAGTCAAGGAACAGACAGGCTCCAATCAAGACAAAACTGCAGATATATTTAAAGACGGGACTTCTCACATAAGCTTTGCTTATTTCATCTACAGGTACATATGAAATTATAAATATGGTTAAGATTTGTGTCTTGGTGGTGGGTAGCTGTATCTCTCTCGCTTGAACCCTGGAATAGATTTATTGTTTGTGTGAGAGCGGTGCATTTGATGCTATAATTTGCAACCTGACCACATCATGCAATTGCGATTTATATTTTGAATCACCACAAAACCAGTGGCCGATCCATGAAATTTGTGCCCCCCCCCCCCCCCCCCCCCCCAAAATAATTGGTGGCTGTTGTAGTGGAGAAACAACAGAGGCCAGACCAGGCCAAGTGAGGCCCGGGTAGAGCAAGGCCATGGTCATTTTGGAACCTGAAATGAAATTGCGCCTAAAAAGGTTGGAAAGCCCCGATGTTAAAAAAACAGCCAAATAAAGACAGATTGTATCCATAAAGCACCCATCTACACGGCGACTACGATTCCCCATGAAAATACAGTATTTTGTACAAAATCATGTATGAGATTTCAGACATCTTCTTTCCTTCCATCTTTTGCCTGTCCCAGGGTGCTGAGCTCGCGCCTGCCCTGCAAGCAGACATGGAAGTGAAAGATACCATCCAGGGAGAGAACGGCGAGGTCGTCCAAATCGTCTCTTCTGTGGCTACCTGAGAGAGGCTTCTGCTTTTTGGACAAGCAAAACTTTTACCGCTTATGCGGCACATGCAGAGAGACTGACAGACATTGATGTCAGAAACCCTGTTTCAAAAAAAATCCCCAACGTCAATCACACCGGTGTGAACAAGCCATTTTTTTTTTTGTTGTTGTTGATGTTGTCCCTTGCAAAGCAGATGTTCCTCACGAACTTGACCACGATTCTTCAAAATCAGCTGCTGTCATTGTGGTGTGTTCATCTGAAGAAGGAATCATCCCGCCCTGAAATCCACACCGGGATTATTGTCCACCGAGGGCAGTTGCTGTTAATGCAGCGTGTCGGCACATACACATACTTGTTTACGATGATGAAAAACAGCAACATTGGAGTGTTGAGAAGCCGGGTCCCCTATGATGGTGTGCAACCCCCTGAATGAACATTAAAGTGGAACTTGAAAATTTGCTGAGAATGATTCCTCTCGGGATGAGTTTGTTTTATCGGTCTTCATAATTGAGTCCATATTTTGTCTCTCGGCTGTGAGCTCCTCCCTTCACTTGCCTCATCATGTTCCCATATTGTTCTGATCTGTTGTTTGATTTATCTATTTGTTGCTTGCTGGGAGAAATGCTTTAGTTTGGAAAGAGGTAGACCGTGAAATGCAAGAGCTGGTGCCAGTGTAAGTGGCTTGCAGAATACCAAGGAAAGCCTGAAGGTGTTAATGTCCCCAGCTTTGTCTTTGGAAATATACATCCATGCGAATAAACCATGTTGGTGGTGGTTGTAAAAATGTGTTTTGACTTTGCTTAGTTTTCATTTTCATTCATTTCCATAAATTGAGGTTAACAAAATGGCTTCCTTGTGTTTCCAGACTTGCAGTATGCCAACATTGTCAACATCTCCAAAAGGAGCCAGAAATGCTTAAGCTGGAATACCAATTTTTTTTAATTGATTCATTTGCCTTTTTGGTAAATATTTATCGTGGTTACAAGGCTTCTACAGTATGTTGTCAGCCAGCCCGGCAAGTTTCTTCCATCCACTTTGTGCTCGTGTGTTACGGGTCGGGCGGCTGATTCTCAGAAGATGAATTTCTTTGAAAGGCAGCGCGCAAAGAAGATATCGGTGAGATATTGTTGAGGCTGTGTGTATGGCTTTTGGGGAAGTTTCCCATGCTTAGTGTGATGTCATCGTGTATTTTGGAATAGGAGAAAGACGCAGGCGACAAAGTGAACTTGATAAAACAACATCCATGTCTGAAGTCTTGACTGCTTCCTCTTGTTTCTCCCTCAGTGTGTTGTTGCTGTCTCTGACCTCTCGACGCGGCCACTTCATCTTGTCCGTTTCCCTCACTCCCTCTCTTATATAACTGCGCTGCTATGCAACTCTCACTCTCTTCCTGCTCGAGTGTTACACCCCATTTACCGGTACTCCCCTTTTAAAGTCTTTCGCTAAGCTGGTCCAGAGCTTGGAGGGGATCAACTGCAACGTGCATCCTATAAAAACAATCCTGACATCGCTCATTTCAAATGCCTCCTCCCAATGATCACTGTCTCTTGCGCTCAGCGCAGGCTCTTCTCTTCACTTTTACAACCCTGGGTTCCATCCAGGTGTTGCAGTGGTTTTCTTAGCAACGGACCCTCTCTCAGACTGTCTCGAAGATAACCTGCTGGAAACAGAAACAAAAGCATTGATAGAAGAAAACCATGTTTAGGAAGGAGTGTCCTGACTGACACATGAATAAACAAAGCAAAATGTTCTGCACTTTGTCTTTGGTCGATCTCGCTATTTCTGATTGAAAAATCCTTGGCAGGGGTATTCAGTTCACTGGCGAGAATGAAGAAGTAAATCCTTTTTATTTCAGACCTTTGTGGGATGAGCAGCACAACTTTGTGTGATTGAAGTCTTAGCGGAACCATCCAGCGATGGAGGTGCTGCCACAACATCACGCGACAGTCAGTCAGCAAGTGGACGGTACAGAAAGCTCCACTGTTTAACGGTTGTAACCAAAAGGCGTTGGAGAGGAGAAATCAATCAGTCAGGTCTTGGACGACTGTGCTCCTTCATTCTACCAATTGTGTGCTACCAGTTTTGTGGGGAAAAAAATACACTGAAGCCCTGACCCCACTGACCTAGATGGCCCTCATGGCCAATATCAATGACCTAACACATCACAAATGTTCCTCTGGGTCAGGGGTCGGCAACCCAAATTGTTGAAAGAGCCATATTGGACCCAAAAAACAAATATGTCTGCAGCCGCAAAAAATTAAAAGCCTTATCATGAAGGAAACACATGCTGTGTGTATCTACATTAGCCTACAATCAAAATGACTACGTTGGCTACAAATGCACAAAAGAGCCTTCATGATTACCGGTAAATGTTTTTTTCTCTGTGCAGGGTGTCCCAACCTTTTTTGACCGAAGATCTACTTTTCGATCAACCAGCCTCCCGAGATCGACCCGTTACCGCACACACGCACGCACATACACACGTATGCCGAGGCATAGGGCACACTTTTGCAGAGTGTTAACTATCGTAGCTCACGTAACTCTCTGCCCTCCAGATTCCCATTGTCTGCCAGTACCCTCTGTGAAATGAACATGAAACGCCATTTTTTTTTTAAAATAACAGCCACCTGTCTGGTACCCCACCCTGCTAATAGAAACGTGTCGCAGGCTGTGATGCAAATCTTCGTTGACAGAAATGTTGAAATTTAATATTTATTCTACACAATTTTTACAGCATTGTAAAACGTTAAGAATGTTTGTGTCATGTTTGTCCTCCTACAGAAACCATATTAAGATATATTTCCTTCTCCCATCTTTTTCCATTTTCAAACTTTTTTGAAAAGCTCCAGGGAGCCACTAGGGCGGCGCTAAAGAGCCACATGTGGCTCCCGGAGCCGCAGGTTGCCGACCTCCGCTCTGGGTAAATGCACAATAATTCCCACACATGTACTCCAAATTTTTTATAAAGTTGCTGTAGCTGTAAAAGGGGGACCACCTCCCATAGTTACAGTATTTCACTTACATGTGTAGTCCCAATAGTTTTGTTCATACTGTGTGTATATTTTCCTTCTCAGCACTGGTCTGATTTAATATGTGCATAAGCAGCACGCCGTGGTTGCTGCTCACCTGCCATCAAACCATTTGGAAGGAAGCATTATCTTGGGATTCATAAAGATCACTGGACACAACAATCATAAACTGCTGACAGAGCCAAGATTGGTCTGATTTATATGAAGAGTGAGATTACACCAGGACTGCAGTGTTTAAATTGGACCTCGTCACGCAATCCTATCAGTCAAAGTGCTATGTGCAAGACATGCAAATGTAGCTTTCCAAGACATCTCTGTTCTCTCGCTCTCCCTGTTCTGTGGTTGCAAATGATCAAGATTCTGTTTCTGTGGCTGTATTTATTTATTAAACAACACTACATCTTGGAGTGTTGTCTCAGCATGTCAGATTCTTGTTCTACGGCATATTTTTCTGAAATAAAACAACACAATTTTAATCATGCTAAGTAGAATAAGAATAAGAAAACCTTTATTTGTCTCACAATGGAGAAATTCCCAATTTACAGCAGCAAAATTATCAAAGGGAGCAAGTGGAAGACAGAAAGTATCTACATAAATATAAAATATAAAGATTTAAGGGGTCTAAATAATGCGGATACCGTCAATGATTCATCTTGCGAATATTATTATTTTCAGACATATATTTTATTGATAGGCTGGTACTTTCACCTTACCTACCACATTTAACTGTAATGAGCACAACATTCAGAATTAATCACACACTGAAGCAGACTCCAACTTTCCAGTGGCATGAGAAGATACTGGATTTAAAAGCCTTGCTCAAGAGCACCTTAGCTGTATGAAGGGGGCCACCTCACGGTTGCTTGAAAGTTGAGGACTGACGACTGCACTTAGAGATGATGTTTTTAAATTTTTTTTAAACCATGTTCTGTTTTGATCAAGGACATGATTGAATACCCCTGTGTCTTTCATTGCAGCTGCACCGATGAAAGAACACAATTTTGGTTTGGGCGTACAAGCAGGGTTGAACAGGTGTTGATATAGAGGGCAACAATTCGCAGAGATCTTATTTGTTACTCTGAGAAGCTACCTGAATCTTAAGCGATTTTACGTGTATTTCTTTATTGTTATCTAAACTATTTTGATCTGTAAATTTTATTGACTAAACATGGATGTAAACAGTTTGTAGAGGCTGGTTAAAATATCAAACCTATGTGTTAACACTGCATGAGTGGCAGTGCACCATCCTTATTGTTGTTTGTAATTTTATTTTTTATTTTTTTACCTGATACAGAGTAGTGATAGGTTTGTTTAAATAGTTAAATTAGCAGCTTTGTACATGTGGCAATCATATGTGGTCTGGATGTAAGGGGGTGAACATTTCCAGCTCTGGAAGGAGTCTCGATTCTCCAGAAGTCACCAATGAAATCACAAAAATTGATTTTCTTATTGTTAAAAAAAACCCCAAATGTGAACGGAAACGTAAAATAAATGTTGGCAACACTGAGTATGCTTGTTTCATTGCATGCCCTAGGAAAAAAGAGCCACAGCATACAGCCTTCTGTCCAGGATTATACTTGGCAACTTTATTCATACATTCTATTTAAATAACTACATTTTTAATGAGTGTGTCATATGATGACGTCACCAAATACGTATACAGCGGACGCTTGCTATTCTGAGCGGTGAGTGACCGGGGCGGCCTGTTAATAGAGAAAATTCGTATCCATGATTGACACAAATGAAATGCATTGGGGGAAAAAAATCAATAAAACCACCAAAATTCTTCCAAAAAATGCAGGTAAGCATTTTTATATGCGTTTTCCTAAGAAAGCATATTCAAATAATTGGGATAAAAAAATCTGGTAATATGTAAAACCAATCTAAACAAATCCCAAGTTTTAGCACAAGCTGATGATGGCAAAAGTTAATACCTAGCTGTAGTTATGCTGACGCTGAAGCTCTGCTCATCATTTGATATGATAGTGCTCCTTCCACTGGCCTTCGCTGTAGAATGGCCGATGAGACTGAGGAGCCATTCTGCCCAACCTTGGAGAGAGAAATTTGGTTAGGGTGGCAGCTATGTAAATTAGTGCCACTGTTAACATTTCAAGTAAAGACTGAGTAGTCTTTTACCAGCCGACAGAATTTCAGTTCTTTATTTGTGTCTCGATAGATGTTTTTGCTATCATAATATCAGAGATGGCAAATATACACCCTGCACTTAAGAAGTGCAGATTTCTCTTTTTCCAAAACCTTTTCCCACTAAACAGAAACTGTTGTGAGCATCCGCCGCTTTCCTTTTGATGTTGAGCAAATCCTGATGTAAATTATGTTTCCGTCCTTCCTCTTGATCTTAGCTTCCTGAACAGGTTCATCATCCTCCATTTTCATCACACGTTTATACCACCTCATTCTAATCTCCTTTACCGTCTCATATTTAGATTCCAATTGATATTGGCCCACAGTTCAATCCTGATATTGTCACATCTGTCCTTATTCTTTGGTGTCACCCCTTTAATTCTTTTTAACATCCTCATTTCTGTTGCCTCTAAAATCCTATTTCCCCGCCCCCTACTGACCGCCATTTGTCCATATCTCAGTGTCGCAACTTAACTTTGAACGCTCTGTTTATACCGCTGTCCAGCGGTTGGAATTCCTGTGTCAAGCTTCCATTAACGATGGCTCCGAATTCATTTGCTGCACTTGACTTTTCACATGGGCGCTCATGGAGTCACAGATCAACTGGGGTGGTGAGGCTTGGAAAAACCATCCCGTCTCTTTACCCAAACTGATGTTTTTTTGCACAATGCACATAACGGCACGATATTCACCGACTGGGTGTGTGCCTTTAGCATCCTCTTTCATGTCCACCCTTCCCCCTTTAACAACCGCATGCTGTCATCAGTCACGTCTGCCTTTCCTCTACATAAGCAGTGCATCGGCACAACATCAGTCAGTCAAGTGGAGCGCGCATCCAAGTCACATAGCAACATTCATAGATTTTGGAACTCGTTGCACACAGAAGGATAAGCATTACTAGGTGCCTCGTCCATTTTTGTGAAAATTCAAGGCTTGTAAGTGCGCCTTATGATTGTGAAAATATGGTACATTAAATGTGTGTGTGTGTGTGTGTGTTTAAAGTTCTATGGGCAGTATGATGTAGATCACAAGTGTCAATCTCAAGGTCTCAACGTTGTTTCAACAAGTCACAAATCTGTGAGGTATCTTGAATTGATGTTCAGTTTATTGAAAATGTAATTACGACTCGGTAGGTAATTCCAGAGTGTCACCTCCGTTTTTAAATGTTGACTCTTCTTCTGACTTTCTCTCTCAGGGTGTCCAATACGTCAACCGCGATTAAAAAAAAAAGACATTTGTGTGTCTCTGTGCGTGTTATTAATATTATATATTTTTATGTTAGTGGACGCTGCACCCATAACGTCCTATTTCAAAAATAAAATAAAAAAGCAGATCACCTTTAACCTACGGTGACGCCTGACCTGTATCACCGGAAGTTGTTCGCGGTCAGCAGTCTGGAATTGCAGTATGCGATCAGAGCTGTTGCGCAAAAGCTTTTATAGTTATTATTACTCTCATTCGGAGTTTGTGTCATGTACAATTCACTGAGGGCACTGGCAAAGAATGGGAATCTGGAGTGCCGGGAGAAGCATTTTAAAACGGTACACGTGAGCTACTATCTGAACACGCAACAAAAGTGCGTCCCATGCCTCCGCGTCAGGTCTCTGCTCAGGTAGGCAATTATTTGACTTTCACAAACTCACAAACTTTTGTGTCTACTTTATTTTTCTGTTTCGTGTTGCTCATCAGGGCATGCGTGTGTAAGTGCGTGCGTGTGCGCGCGTGTGCGGTAACGGGTCGATCGCGGGAGGTTGTTTGATTGAAAAGTTTGGTCAAAAACGGGTAGGCACCCCTGATCTATCTAATCCAAGCCCTTTGTGCAGATGCTGCAGATATCTATCTATAACTGCATTGTTTGTTCCTATCCAGAAATGGCAGTTCAGATATCTGCAAAATCGTTTTGCTTAGGACAAATGATAACACTTTTGCCATTCATGTGTATGAGGTTCGGCATTACATATACAATCTGCAATTCATTTGCAGATATTTGCTGTACAGTTATGGATATGGTGGTCACACCGTGTGCTTTCTGTGCATATGTTTGTATGCATACATGTGGTCCGTGGGTCGGTGTATATATTTTTATTAGTGCTTGTTTATTTCTTGCTGAGACGCCTAGGGATTGTTGGGGATGTTTCTACAGTGGGTTTTTTTTGTTGTCTTAACCGTGGATAAGAAAAAAACCCGAATAAAAAGTGCATTGTAAAAAAAAAAAAAAAAAAAGAAGTTTGTAGTTTTTCGGGTGGGAAAATATTTTTCACAAATCATTCGATTATACGTCTAGCCGATAACTTTTAAAACCATTACTTAAATGATCGTTGATGAGGAACACCTTGATTCTCCAAATCCGCTTTTTTACGAGTCCATTGCGTATCAGTCAATCAAGATTTCAACCGCATTTTACGATACCTCTGTATCTACACTTTTTTAAAAACTGTGACATCATCAGTGGAAGTTGAGAGTGTAATAAACCTATTTGAGGTACTGTAGTATGCGTGTATCTGTTTTCAAATGCATGAAATTCGAGTGCCGTAAAACGTCGGCTTTACTTCTGTAAAGTGGGTCCATAAACCTCATAAACTTACTTTAGTGTATCAACAGTCCATGCATTTGTTTTTACGCTGCTTCCCACCACTCTCATATTCTTCGCAAGCACGTCAGCGTTCTTCTGTTTTGACGCAAGCACATTGCCCATGATGTATATGCGCACCGTGCGTGATGTCATGAGCACAGCAGTTGTGCGGCAGGCGAATCACGTGTTTGAAAGCGGAGAGCGCGCACGAGCGCTCAAGAGTCCCAACTTCCTCTTGATGTCACCTGGGGACCAACGAGCAGGAAGGAACACTTTGACGCCTCGTTGGTGTTTATGTGAAACCTTCGAAATACAACTGATAATTCCATTCTGAAGGGAGTTTCTTGGAGTGGAGTGGAGAATTGAGAGGGGAGGTCCTCTCGGGTTTTAGGGACCAGATGTGTGAGAGAGGAGGGGTCTAAACACAACCAGAAACACACACCGCTCAAGCTGGCAGCACAGACCTTGGAGTGGACATCTTTAATTTTAGCAACCAACGTAAGTAAAAAAAAAAAAAAAGTGAGAGAAAGAGTTAGAACGAGCAAAAGACGTCGCAGTTGTTTGTCTTGTTCACAAAGTCGTGTGCGTGCACGTGCGTGTGTGTGTGTGTGTGTGTGGATGTGTGTGCGCGCGCGCGCGGGCGTGTGTGACGCTGCTGGAGAGGATGAAGATGAACTTGAGACATGATGACGTCGTGCGTAACCAGCTCACAGATGCTCCATGTCTTCCTGCTCGCAGTTGTTTAGTTTTCTTTTGAAAGCTTGCAATGCAGTCAAGTTCAATGGTGTTGTTGCTGTTTCCTCTGCAAATGCAGCTCATTTTAGGTCAACAGCCTTGAATGAATGAGCCTTGGAAGAGTATTTTTATTTTATTAGTACACTGAAAAGAATGTTGGTTGAATTTACTCCATTGTATTTGTATCAGTAGAGAATATATCTTCTTAAAATATGTATCTGGATCCAGATGATTTTATTTTCTGCAACCAGTTCCAGATACATTTTGATGTATTGTCTACTTGGAAAAAAATATATCTGGAAACGGATGATTTTATATTGTGGAACCACCTGAAGAAACACAATTGAGTAAATTCAGCACACTTTATTTAGTGTGCACCTGCAGAGCAATGACAATCTTATCAAAACAGAAACAAAAATTGCCTTAAATGTCTGGGGAACCGTTTCAACATTTACATCATAACAGTGACATGCTACGACTGTCTTTTTCCTCACCAATTAACGTGTGTCACTTTTGTTCCACTATTACAGATTTAAACCTGATTGGTAAACTACTGTAACTGTAACTCGCAGACATGTGGCATGCACTGCCCCGAGGTGCTGCGAGTATCACCAAAATGCCAGCTACTACCGTACTTTTGCTTCTCTTGTAACATGTCCAGTTCAGTTGTTAACCTCGTCTGCTCCTACTCAGCATTTAGACTTCATAATTGACACTTTACAGTGTAAAGTTTACACTGTGATCTAAGCATCCGCCCTTCCATTTCTTCTATCATGGTCTTCATCATTAGGGCCAGAGGTGAGCTGGAGTCTACTCGCTTACTTGAGAGCGATATGTATTACCTGGACGGATCACAGAGCACATGTCGACAAGAAAACATTCACACCTATGGACAGTTTAGAGAAGGGGTCACCAACATTGTGTCCACGGCACCCACAAGCTGACTACAAAAGTAGCCCATGGATGTGTTCTAAACATAACTCACCAGTGATAGGACATTGTGATTTCCTTGGTATACTGTAGAAGTGATCATTTAAAAATGTACACACTTTATAGAGAGATTTATAGAAATAATGGGCTGCATACTGATATTTATGTTTCCTACCTTGTTAATAAACCAGTCAAAAAAGTTGCTGACCCCCGATTTAGATTCTTCAATCAACCAAACATGCTTTTGTAATGTCAAAGAAAGTCAGAGTACCCGAAGAAAACCCAGCACGCAATCTTGGTGAGAACATTGAAACCCTACACTTGAAGTCACCGAGATCCAAACCTCGAACCTCAGAACTGGGAGGCAGACATGCTAACCACTTGACCACCAAGCTGGCACACGCTAAGCGGATTTATTTAAAAATTATTACAGAGATCCCTCGGGTTACGATGCTCACCACACTTTTTATGGTTTTGAGGTGACTTATGGCGTCGAACGAACTGTTTTGCGCAGCGACGTACAAATATGTCGGAACATGTTACGGAGACTCAGTTTTTCATTTGATTGTTTTACGATTATGTCCCAAAAGTTTTTTTTTCTTTTTCATACAAATATTTACCGTAATTATGATTTTACAACCGCATTAGTGATCGACTATTGCATATACCGAGTTTTGTAAAAAATAAATAAAAAATTGGGTCATGTTGCTGCCGGAGGAGCAGAATTTCTTCATAAAGTGAGGACCCCCTGTTTTTGGTCAGATCATGTGTCTATGCTACACCAAATGGGGAACTAATTTTGCTGTTACTAGGAGGCCGTAAACATAACATCTTGTCTCACATAAAACCTCCTCACCAGATGTATTTGTCCAACAGCAAGGTAATATGTTAGGAAAGGGAGTGTTTTACCCTTTGTTGAATGCCCCGTGGACTAATGGACTGCACTGGGAGTCGCTGAGATAGAGAGAGCACAGTGTCAGTTGAATCGAAGCTGCAAGAGAGTTGATCTGATCTACTTTGGCGTGAAGGGAGACTGCGTAATTCATTCCTGTGAAGGTTTCATGCATTTCTTGAATAATAATGAAGAGCAGGCTCCGTTAGCAGCTTTTTTAAATTTTAGTTGTTTTTTTTTTGGGGGGGGGGTGGTTCGCTTGCACCGACCTGCTCGTATAAATGCTTGACAAACAGTACCTGGCACTGCGTCCTTTGCCTCAGTTTTTTCTCCATCCTTATCGAGGAATGTTCCTTGGCAAATGTCAGGTTGCATTTCACTGAAAGATCCAGATCCTTAACACAGGTGTAAATATGTAACAGTGTAAGGATAATCTCACACAGGCCTTGTTGCAGCTTTATTTTCACTTCCCATCGGAGACATGAGTAACTGTATCACACAAAGTCATTTTGTTCACACTCTATTGAGTTTGAACAAGCCAGAATGGCCCTTTTGTTTTCAGAGACATTAGGGACCGAACGAGATCATCTAGTTTGGACTGAGTCCACGTCTAATTCCATGGGAGAACGACTGCTTGTTTGTTAACGCCAGAAAGCTCTTATGTGCTTATGTGATGAAAGAAAACGCCACTCTGAGAAAAGGCTGCGCTTGATTTAAATGCTTGGATTTTTGTTGCCACTATAAATATGATTCTGCCAGATGTGGCATGCAGTATAAGTTGTTTGTCGGGAGTTATAAATGGCTGATCTAAAAATGTATTTTCCCCTGGTCAGATTGCACCAATTTTTGGTAAGTAGGACTCCGTGGCTTTTGTGGTGGTTAATCACCACAGTCTAACATTTCATCCCCCTCCCCACCATCTTGGTTTACGTTCAGCCAATCGGGATTCACCAGTGTCAGTGTGTGCGTGTTGATTTATGTTGTTGTGAGTATGCCCGAGTGGTGATACATGTAAAGATTTATTGTGTTTTGGACTGTTTGTGGGACTTCACAACGTGAAACACGCTGCCGAACCTCCTTGTCTGATTGTGGGGTTGTGTCCTTGTGTTACGAGCACAGCATCTGAGGCCAAGCCCAGTCCGTACAAGACATTCTGCCACCAAAGTCACCAGAGAGCATGAAACACAAAAGCCTTGTTAGCTCTCTGGCTTGAGAAGCTGGCTAGATTTCAGCTGCTCGGATGATTATTTCACCGGACTGTTCACATTCAGAGAGAGATGTACTTTTGACTTTGTATGAGACATGCACCCTAATTCTCACGTCCAGGTTGCATAAAGAGTCCGTGATTGATGACGGCAGATGTCGAGTTGGTGGGAGACTTCAACTCTCTTCTAATATTGAACTTGCGTTACAGATCTAATTGGATAATCTTTGAATGGGAAAACTTATAGTTCAGAGAGGAGGACAGTTTAATGTCAGCTTAATTTTCACTTAACTTCTTGACTACAAATGACTGAATATAATTTAGTGATGGCTGCTGATTAGCTCCACCAGGGAAATATGCTTTTGTTGTCCAGTGTTACGAATATCCACCATCCCTTTTATCAAAATCTAATTTGTTTCATGAATGACTCGTTCATGAAATGAATTGATAAAAAAAACGTTTGTAATACGGGAGCCTGGTGGTCGAGTGGTTCGTGCATCGACCTCACAGTTTGATCCCGGCCGGCTCTGGCCTTCCTGTGTGGA
This sequence comes from Hippocampus guttulatus, assembly GCF_054856545.1. NCBI lineage: Eukaryota > Metazoa > Chordata > Actinopteri > Syngnathiformes > Syngnathidae > Hippocampus > Hippocampus guttulatus. The sequence continues at coordinate 8,221,015 of NC_141264.1, read as the reverse complement.
GTTTGCATGTTCTCGCCGTGCCTGCGTGGGTTTTCTCCGGGAACTCCGGTTTCCTCCCACATTCCAAAAACATGCATGGCAGGCTGATTGTACACTCTAAGTTGTCCCTAAGTGTGAGTGTGAGCATGAGTGGTTGTTCATCTCTGTGTGCCCTGCGATTGACTGGCAACTGGTTCAGGGTCTCCCCCACCTACTGCCCAAAGACAGCTGGGATAGGCTCCAGAATGACCCGCAACCCTCGTGAGGATAAAGCGGATCAGAAAATGGATTGATGGATGGGAGTTTGGAATACACCCATCCTTTTAGAAGCCTTTTTTGCCAATCTGTTATCCCCCCACCCCCCTCCAAAAAAAACAAGCAAAACATAAATTCATCAGGTGTCGAGAAAACGTGAAAAAAATGTGGTAAGAGCTGATGGAACCAACTGTACTAACTTGGCCAAAAGTTCCAAAAGCAAGCTTTGGAAAGATTTTTTCTTTCCCATAAATTCAGAACGTAGGCCTAAATCCAATTGAACATCTGTGAGGTGACATGTGTTTCCAGCTTCTGCACATCAGTTGGTGGGTTGCAATTGGGACCCGTACCTCATTATCTCTCATCAGCAGCCAGTCATACTATTTCATGTCCCCCAGTGAGGTCCAGCGTGCATGAAAAATTGTGAATATCAACAAATCCTTTTAAAGTCAACAGTTGAATAAGGTGCATAGCAAAATCCATCTAATAGAAGACTTGCTTCCAAAAGAATCTGTTCTGCTTTTGTATTTACATGTTTGTGTACGTCAGGTCATATATGTGATGTCATGCCGGACTGTAAGTGAACAAAGGAGAGAATAGACTAGAGCAGGGGTGTCAAACATACGGCCCGCGCGCCTGAACCGTCCCCCAAGGAGGTTCGATCAGGCCCGCAGGATAATTTAAAAGTGAAAGAATACACAAAAGACACGGAATGAATATTTTTATTAAGCTGCAATTCATGGATCATCCGCTAGGGAAACACTGTTTTGATCAGAGAAGAAGACAACAGCAGTCTCAGTCTGTCACTGAGACAGACCCAACACAGCAGTAAAAGCCAGCTACTTAATTGCTCGTGAAATAGCATTAGCATCAAAGCCATGTTCCAACGGTGACTTTGTGAAACGATGCATGATGAAGGCAGCTGAACTTGTATGTCTCAAGAACCGACAAGCTTTTGCCAATATTAGCCTGACAAGGAATACCAGAGAGCATTTCGGACCTATCAGCAGATTCAGACAGCCAATTGAAACAGAGAGTCAAGTCATTTTGTCAAATGTTTCGTAAAAGGTATGTTGATTAAATTTCAACATTTTCCGAATGTTCTTGTGCTTCTTTATACCAAAATAAAGGAAAGACATGATATTTTGGTTATTTATAGCAGAGTATGGTAAAATGTTAGTTAGTATGGTATAATGGTCCGGCCCACTTGACATCGACCGAGGCCGTATGTGGCCCACAATGGGAAATGAGTTTGACACCCCTGGAGTTTGTAGAGGGGAAAAAAAAGCAAGCTCAACTGCTAATGGGCTTTGCACTCGGCAGGACAAGAGCAGTTTATTTTCATGGGTGCATCCTGGAAGCATGACTCAGCTTTGCAAGACGTAACCTCTGTGATTAAGGTGAAGGTTGTTGTGCCCAGCTGTCCATTGGCCGAGCCAAAGCTTAGCGCAATTAGAGACAATGAGACAAGATCAGGAGACACCCACGTTGGACGTTGTCGCTGCTGAGCACCATGATGAAGTGAGCGTGGCTGGCAGCTTTCCTGAAAAGGCCCTGGGAGAAATCAGACGTAAACAAGGAGGAGTAGGACAAAACTCCTCACTTGCACCGAGTGAACTCTCTTTGAGTCCGTTTGTTGCGAGGCCGGCGCGAAGTCAGCCAGATGGTTTTATGGGTTAGTTATGGCTGACTTATTTATTCTTGTGAACATACTACGTTTGAGTTGTTTGTTAAAGGTGTGAATTGTGAAGAAAGAGTCAAGGAAGCGCGATCTGGAAGGTAATTCTTCACCATCTGGTTTACCTCTTCTTGGTCACATGATGATAAGTGGGTAGCTAGACCCAACACACACACAGTGCCTCGCTCTTTGTTTTGTTTTTTTTCATTCGACGAGACTAACATTTCTCCAGAATTACTAAGCAAATACAGAACTTTACCCTGTACGTAGCATATGCCTTTTTTTCCTGGTGACGACACTGTAAACAAACGTTTGTCTGCAAACTATTCTATTCTAATGATTGTGTTGTTTAAAAGGTGGCTGTCACCATCAACCAGCCATCGACTTTCTAACACTTTCTATATCTTTTCCTCATAAGAGTCGTGGGTGAGCTGAAGACTTTCCTAGCTGACTCCAGACAGGTACACCAATCCCACGACACCCTGGACATGCAGAGAGCATGTAGTAGTAAAAGTGAATACGATAAGAAGAAATTTGATGATAATACAAATAACATGAAAGGAATTTGGAGATTACTAAATGATCTGATAAAGGACGGCACGAAACAATATAGCTTCCCCAAATATTTTGGGGTGGATAACATTGAAAACTACTATATGGAAGAGGTAGCGAGTACTTTTCAGTGAATTCTTTGTAAATGTTGGCCCTGAACTTGCAAAAAAACCCAAAAACAAATCTAGATCCAAACTCACAACGATATGTTGACTATATGGGTGGATTGGTGGAGAGAAATCCTCACTCAATGTGCCTTAAGGATGTGAAGGACTCTGGAAGTGGTTCACAAAACTTCAACTGACTAAAAACAACATTGACATGACCCTTCTCAAACAGGTAATTGTCGGGATTTCCAGAGCATTTAAACCACAAAAGTAACTTAGTATTCTGGACTGGCACATTTACAAAGCAAATGAAAATTGCTCAAGTAATTCCCCAGTATTTGCTCAAAACAATAAATGTTGGCTGAGCACGATTTGCAAATCATTGCATTTTGTTTTGATATATTTTCAACACAACGTCTCAACTTGGAATTTAGTTTTTACAGTCGGGCCTATGTTGTGCCGAGTAAGATTTTTATGACTGGACCTTTGACATGCTGAAGCAATGCCATGATTTGACATACTCTTTTAGTGACTTGCTTGCTTTTATTTTTCCCAAGTAACTCAATTAGAAGCCATATTTTACATACAACGATGAGATATTTCCAAACGCGATTCAAAATGTTATCTGCAATCATCAGCTATTCAACTCAGGTTTCAGGTTCTTTTTCAGCCTTGACTGTAGGGACCTCATAGCTGACAGGCTAGTTTATTGAATCAGATGTGGCAGACGAACATTGATCCATGCTTTGAACTCAAAAACTATCGCGATGTATCCTCTCATAGGTATTGGCATTAGTACAGCATTTACACTTTAAACAAATAGTAATTGTAGTGTATATTTGAAAAGGGGATAATGTAATCAACCTTTTATAAATGGTTAGTAATATGGGTGATTATTATTCAGGGCTTCCGCTCTGAGATTTACAATGAGGCATTTGAAGTCTTAGATTGTGTTGGGTGAAATTATTTGGATATGCGTAGCCCTTGTTTATTCATATTTTTGGTTGTTATACAGATCATGTATGTTTTTGTGCAATAATTGCTTCCATTTGTCAGCTTAACCAGCCCACATAAATCCATTGTGTCTATGGGTTAGTAATGGATTCAGGAGCCTTTAATAGCTTTAGACAGTCATGAAGAGCCAGGAAGCATGAGCGGAAGGGGTACCGAATCCCGCTGATGAGGGCGGAGACTGGTGGCTGGAAGATGGGATAATGTGAAGTCGGTTTGAGGAGGGAGGCAGATTTGGGCAGACACCTCCTCGGTCCTCCTTGGTGATGATGAAACAAGATTGGCTCTGTAGGATGAATGGTGCGGATGCTTCCAACCAGAGCACTTGCCGTTTGTAATCATCCAATTTGTACCCAAAAAACGAATGGGGCTGTTTTCATTTTCAGATGACAATGTATTGTTCTGTATATGTTTGACTTTTGCTTAAGGAAAGACGCATTACTCAGTGATGTGGGTGTTTTGGATGGAATGGCAATTCAGCAAGTCCACTTAAGCCTTTCACATAATCATTCTTCGAGACAGGATGTGTTCCAATTATTTGTAATAGCAGGGATTTGATGCTAGCTTCTATCCCAGGTGGAGTGTACTTTTACCCAAATCATCTGTGTCAGGAAAAGAAAAAAAGGTAAATGCGGAAAGCAGCTGTGATCTTTCATGGACACAAAAACAGTGACACTGCCACCATTTCCACCGAAAGATTTTTCTCGAATGATCAAATAACAGATGACCTCTGCCAATTTATCAATCTCATCTTTATGGCGAGTTGCCCTGTTTATGATGGGAAGCCAGGAGTGACAGCAAAGAAGCAGACCCCGAAATTTATAACGGTAAAGGAACGAGGCTGCGAAGGAGATCAACTCAAGGCAACATGCTTTGATTTGTGACATCCTTCTTCTGGATGTGGGAGAGTTGTTTTTTCCAAAATCCAATTTCCCTTTGAGAATTAAATCACTTTTAAATGTTCCTTTTAAAACGATTTTCTATCCTGCTTGATGCTAAGTGACAGAGAGGTGTGAACAACCTTGGCATAGCAGAACCACAATCACTACTTTACTTTATCCAGTTTTCTTCCTCATAATTCAGACCATTTGTTGGCATCTCTGTGTTTTGTCTGGTAGTATTTTCCTAGGTTACATAGCTAACCTTGGGTTTATCACATGTTGCATAGTTTTGACTGCAGTTCAGATTTTTACCTTTTTTAGGGAACCTTCACTTCACTTCACTAAAAACTCATTTTACGGATAACAATAGTCTTCGGTGAGGTATTATGTAATGCACAAAATAACCCCCTCACCTCCAAATGTGTTCACACAAAAATAAAGACACCTCGGGAAGAAACAAATATTCCATTCATTAGCCTTCACCAAACCCCGACTACTTTTTAGTCTTTCATGACGGTCGCTATGTCAGATGACCAGAAATGGTGTCGTAAAACCGTTCTGTGTCTTCTTGTACAAGGCGAGTGGCCACACTCCAGTCCAGGCAGCAGGGGCACAGTTTGTGGGCATGCAGGACTGCAAAGTGTGAGTCCGCCATGGTGCACACGCCCGGCGAATGCCGATGTTGAGAGCGCACACCTGATATTTCGGACAAAAAGAGAACTCGAGAATGGTGGTGACGGGCGTTTCGCTCCATCAGACTGTTGGTCAATGTCTATGAACACATCCTGGGGACACGCACGGCATGTCATATTATGTGGAAAAACAAAACGCATTTTGACATGCCAGATTTTGTGTGTCGGAGGTGTCAGGCGTCCTAGATGCCAGATCGGCACAGGGCTAATACTATGTTAGGAAGCCACATTAACACGCATCGGACTGAGTTTTACTGTGTTTCGGTTCTTAATGCGGCTTCAAGCTGAGTGTCTTCGGCAAAGAGCAAGGTCGGTGTTACGATCACAGGCCAGGGAGTCACTTTGTGGCGTAACCTGGAATGAGCTCATCCTTTTGACATCTTCCCGTGCCGTCAACCGAACGGTTTTGCTTCCGCCTCCGATGTCTTGCACGTATGTAACATAAGCGTGTTGTACACGGCCGCTGTTTTGCTTCTCAGTGACTCTATGAGACACACAATGCAAATTTTGCCTTGCAAACTATGATGCAAAACCTTGGTGTGGACTAAGCCATCCACCAGCCATTCATATATCATATCTACATATCATATCTCTATAGACACCTGATCAAGGAAAATCATGGTCAATAAAATGTCAAAATACAAATAAAAAAATCAGGGCGTAAATTTTCTGGCATTCTGCGTGCTTTAGCCAGAGGCTACAATGTGATGTTGGATTTGAGCCACAATTACAAGCACCTAAGAGGATGTTTGGAGCACGAAAGTGTGTTTTGAGTGCACAAGAACACAGGCACTGTATTAGACATTCCGGTTAAAAGTCTGAAAAATAATGCAGCTCTCTTTTTGTCGCGTTTCCAAAGTGGTTATCTGTACCTTCTGTAAATTGTTCAGGTCTTTCTTCCAGCACTCCCACTGTGGTTTTAGGCGTTCAGGCAAGGGATCATCCCAGTTGGTACCTTGACTAGACATTTCTTGCAAGATTTTCTTGGCACTGAGAAGGCATGGAGCAATAAATCATAAATGATCATAAATCCATCTATCCACCCATCAATTTTCTAATCCACGTATCCTGGAGCCGATCCCAGCTGTCTTTAGGCAGTAGGCGGGGTACACCCTGAACTGGTTGCCAGCCAATCGCAGAAGGATCATACATATACTGATGATAATATTTCAATGTCGTGTGGAAGGCTGATCTCTCCGGGGGATGTTGAATGTGAAGCAATCCTTTTGTATATTCCAATGGATGCCCAGCACTCTCCCATTGGTGTTTCATTGGAAGAAAGGATCTTTAGCTTGGTTTTAGTTCTGCACTCTCATGCTGGTATATTGTTTAAAATGGTTTCATTGTCTTCGACAAATGTGTGTAGCCGGCGCCAAAGATATGCACAGTCATCCTGTGGTCTTGTGGTTGTGGACTGAAGTCTCCCATTTTTCCACCATAAGAAGCGCAGATAGTCACAACCAGGCGCTTGTACTTTGAATCGATGGAGCTTTTTTCTGTGATGAAGCCGAAAGCGGACGATGATGCCTGTTAGGTTTTTTTCATATCTGGTCCGGTTAACAGGTGCTTGTTTCCTCATGCCCTAATGTTTTGGTCAACAGTCAGAGACAATGCGGAGCTTTTCCGCTTTCTTTGGATGATAGATACTCTGGTGTGGTACAGTATATACCATCTCTCGCCTGAAATTCCTTCATCCTTGACTTCTTCAGCGTCACTTCTTGATTATACCACTCATGTGTGGAGTTTGCGCGTTCTCCTCCATGCCTGTGTGGGTTTTGTTCAGGTGCTCCGGTTTCCTCCCACATTCCAAAAACATGCAGAGCAGGCTCATGGAAAGCTCAAAATTGGGGGTGCCCAACCTTTTTTGAGCAAAGTCCATCGTCTTTTACTGTCCCTCTTTGCCATAGAGTCCTTTTGACGAAGTTTTGTGTGTCTTGACGTGACGCGCATACAGGTCTTCTACTTGCTCTGTCACTAGTTTCTTTGTCCTGTGTAGTTGTTTGAACGCAGAAGGCAAACGCCTTAGTTGTCTTGCTTTCATTTTCACTGTACAGCTCTGAAAAACGAAAAGCATGCATGGAGGTGACTGGTTTGCCATAAAACCTGATTCCAACTACAAAAAAATCTGTAAAATCACAGAAACATGGAAAATCTTTGCCATCCAATTGGGCTTTTGGAACACGTCAGGTCAATGTAGCAACTGCACAGTGGGGCCGTTTTTGAGTCACTCTTTGGTTTTGTTCACAGTCGTATATTACTTGCTTACAGCAAGAGAGTATTTATGAAGTCTGTAAACTTCCATCAGTGTCCTTGGCATGTAATTTTGGCCATCTCAGGAGTTTCTTTTTAAATGTTGTTTGTATAATGAATGTCTAGCCATATCTGATTGAGTTTTTTCCATGCTTCTTGGTAAGCTTGCTCATCACTTCCAAAGAGAGTTCCTTATAAGCATTTACGAGCTGGACTAGTGGCCAGTACCTTTTGAAGTAATACATTTTTCTGCAGCAGAAATGCCTTTATGGTCTATCGGCGATATAAAAGATGCTTTCCAATCAATAAAATGGATTGGTTTGCCAATAAACACTGTTTGCTCGGGCATGGGAAGTCTGTTAATTATCAAGCTGTGCGTTTTATGTGGAACTGATGCAGAGGGATGGATGTTAGTGTGTGGGCCTCACCTGTTTGCTTTTTACTGACTAAACTCCACCCATCCAGCTCATTTCAATGTTATAGTCCTCCAGTCTGGCTCGAGCTGCCTCCACATCCCTTTCTGCCTGTAGACGTTGCAACTCGGTTTTCATTTTTTGGGTGTTGCTCTTCCATTGACTATGATTGCCAAAACTTAATATAATGTTGTGTGTTTTTTTAAAACACAAGATCCGCTCCCGTGGAATCCGGAAGTCAGGCGACCACTGCCCTCTCGAAATAATGGGTTAGAAATAAGTGCCAGTCCTTCCTTCATTGGAAGAGCCGCCTGCTCTAAAACCAGTGTCCCTCTGTGATTGCATTATTTATTGTATCAAAACCGCCAATGTCTGTGCGTGTGTGTCCGAATGTGAAGGCGAGCGCAGAATATATCTTATACTCTGTATTCTATGTACAGTATTTCTATTTCTATGTATGTTTTTTGTCGCAAGTTCCGGTGGCGAAAGTTCAGAGTGTACCTCGCCTACCCCCCCGAAGACATCTGGGATAGGCTCCAGCACGCCCACGACCCTCGTGAGGTTTGGAAAAATGGAGGAGTTCAAACCACCATGTCATCAAAGTGTAGTTAAATTAGTCATCGGAGCAGACGCAGGAAGTCTCATAACCTGTTGTCCGGTTTGCACGTGTGCATAACTGTGTCGTTTTGAGGTGTGCCATATCATACCTTCTTTGATATTACCGGTGTATTTTTCTTGGTGATCAGAATTTTAAATACTGTACTGCGAAACTGACACTCGGACGTACAGGCGCCGTTCCGTACCACTTAACAACACTGTCGGAGAGCATGTGCAGCTCTCCGTCTTCGTCCTCACATGAGGATTCAGGGCCTCGGGGAGAACATACAAACTCCACACAGGAAGGCTGAAGCCGGAATCGAACCCTGCACCTCTGCACTGTGAGGCCAGTGCGCTAACTGGTCGACCATCGGGTCGCCCTTGTGAAACATCATGATATAATTTTGAAGCAAAATCGCCCACCACTTGTCACGCATGCTGAAACAGCTCATCTTCTTTTAAACAAAGAATATGAATAATTATTCCATGGTGTGCGCTGTTGTACTTGTCTAGACACCGACATTTGGTGCTGTTTACATTCTTCTGCCCACCACTGATCAATTAGAGAAGAAAGTAATGTCATGTAATTCAATCACAATCCAATCAACCGATTTTGGACCAGAGAAAGCTAAGAGAATGTATCCTTAATCATGAATCAAAAATAGTCTCCTCATCTGTACCATATTCAAGATTACACTCCCATTCTTGTTTGTCCTTTCATTTTTTCCCTAATTTCAGCTGGTAATAATCACCAATTTCGCATGCCTTTCAAGCTAATTGTGGTGCTGGAAATAATAGAATATGCTTACCCATGCTTGCTCGCACTAAAGTAACTTCATCTCCTTTTAGCCCTCAAAGCATGTTGTGGCTTTGCTGTGTACATAATGTACGGAAGAACACAGAGCCACGATAAGTGTCTACTACTGTACTGTAGTCGTCGTCTATACTGTTTTCCATATCTACCGGTACTTTTTTTATTTAACCAGCTTTGAGCTCCATCTCCTCCTGAAGGTCTAATACAGGGGTGGCCAACTCGCGGCTTGCGAGCCACATGTGGCTCTTTGGCTGGTTCAATGCGGCTCCCGGGCTTTCACACAATTGTCGAAAACGCCTCGGCGATGACGCTGCCATTAGAACAACGGTGGTTGATACATAGAACGTACTATGTCAGCCTATCATCAATCCCGTTACTTGATTGACATAGAGAGCAACCAATCAGATGAATCACCGCTCATGCGCAGACAACGGCGCTAAGTGCTAAGCTAGTCAGCGAACTACCTCTGTTTTTAAGGCAGTGGTGCCCAATACGTTGATTGCAATCGACCAAGAGCCAGCAGACTGGTCCCAAGTCGACCGCTCGCGATGAGAGGAGGGAATTTGGGAGGGGGGGGGGGGGATTTGTGTGTTTGTGTCTTTAGGTTTCATTTATGTTCAGAAGCTCAGGCTGTTGCTCGTCGTGGCGTGCATGCATATGTGCGCGAGTGCATGGTCGTGTGGGTCTGTGTGTGTGTGTGTGTTCATATGCTTGCACGTGCGCGATCGGGTCGATCGCTGGAGGTTGGTCTCTCCCAAAGTCGATCTTTGGGCAAAAAAGTGTGTGTGGCTCTTTGCAGCAACACAGTAAAAAATTGTCTCTTAGTCTCTGACTGGTTGGCCACCCCTGGTCTAATACATCTTTTTTTTTTTTCCAATTCCAAAATTTCAGCAGCATTGAGAGTAAAACATAATGCTACTGTCTAGTGATTTAATACAGTTGAAAGCTTGCAAGGAACTGTGTTACACTTACACGGACACCAAATATTTTGCCTTTTGTAGATTTGTGTAAAATCAGGCTAACTATTATCATGAAGATGGATAGATGATGATGATGATGAGCAGTGAAAAAGAGAGCTCATCGCGGGAGGACAGTATGTCCTTTGAATCTGATTGATATGGTGAGCATATTTTTATGCAACATAGCAGTCGATATATTTTGCATTGAAAAATAGCAGCTTCTTGCGCGTTCATATAACAGTTACTGATTTAGGATTGTGCATGACAATAAGATGTTTTTTGTTGTATTGTGTGATGGTTTCTAATCTGATGAAGGTAAAAAAGCCTCACTGCGACCTCACACAGACTGCGAATATGCGAATCCACGGGTGCCGAACCGCCGGTGTGCAGGGGTTGACTGTAGTTTTAAGTTGTCACATCAGCACTCACCTGCAGATAGCAGACAGGGCTTAGTTGCGCGAACACCAGGCTTTGCTTAAAATGGCCTATACTGCAACGTGACTATGCCTCATAATTTTTCCAGATTTGGAATAATAAAGCAGAACAAACATAGTACTGGACCTCAATAGTCAATTTTGAGTGAGTTGATTTGTGTTTAGAAATGCACAAATGAATTGGTTTGCTGTTCAGCACTTTTGTGCTGTCCTTGAATCGTAATTTCCATGCAAGAGAGCCCTTTGCAGTGGAAAAAAAAAGAAATCACAGCATGTGCCCATGCGCTTTGTTCAAACCCTTTGTTGTTGGGTTAGCATAGTGGATTTTTCCATTGCGAAATGTGTTGTGAAAAATTCTATCTATTCAAAGCACACATTTTGCACGTATGCATGTACTGTATTTTGTCCATATTCAAAATGGCATTTTTGTCAAACATCTGCTGAGGAATTCTGTGACCCAACAAAAGGACACTGGCCCCTGGTTCAGGAAACACAGGATGAAATGTATAGCATCCCTTTAGGGCAACTGCATAACAAAACAATGTACTTGATTCTATAGTTGACACAGTAGAGTTAGGAATGCAGTCGTCTTACAGGTCCAGTACAAGCAGATTGTATGGGATAACACCTATTGCAGTAGAGTACAGCTGGGAACACCAGCCGGACAAGTGTTCCAGGGGATACATCTTCAGTTGTAAACCCCTGCCATTATCAAGTATTTCAGTTATTAACACGAAACACGCACGGCTGAGTAAGCTCCGGCGGAGGTGATCAGGTCTGACATCGCTTTGATGATGTGGCGGAAGCTCTGGCCTCTGATTCCCAGGTTTCTAAGCAGTCTGGTGGTAGACACTGCCACAAAACCTCTGCAACCCACCTCCACGGGACAAACCTCAGTTTTCCACCCCGGCTGTTGCACTTCAGTGGCTAGTTCAGTCTCACGCAGTCTTCTTCTCTCGAAGACCTCATCAACCAAGTCTTCCTAGGCTACAGTGAGCTCAATGATGAACACCTTGTTCAGGGAGGAGGACCAGAGAACTATATCGGGCCTAAGGGTGGTGGTGGCAATCTCTAAAGGGAAAAACAACCTGCCGGCCAACTTCCACCAGCATCTTCCAGCACAGGCCCCATGGAGCTGATCATGCGGCATAAAAGTGGAGCTGCATCTGGCGTCCTTTGCCCCTGCATGAACAAAGTTGATCTACGGTAGCTTCTGTGCTGTTGATTGGAAGCAGTCCGCCTGTTTTCCAAGGTGGCTGCAAGGGTCTGAAGGACTTGGTTATGTCGCCAGGTGTAATGTCCCTGGGTGAGGCTTGAGCGATGCTGGCCTTGAGCAGAGAGCACATCCTGAGTCATTATTAGTAGCTCGGATGAAAAAGCTGATTTGTTTGGATTCCACAAATCTTTCTAGCTGATCCCCCTCTTCTCCACACTCTCCCACCTTGTCCACGGTCCCTGTTTACCAGGGGAACCTGCCTTGGCCAACCTGACTGCTTCGTCCTGACGGTGCAGTTCTTCAACCACCAATTTCCTCCGTTCCTTTGCTGTGGCTGTACTCCAGGCAGGCTGCCTATGTGTTAGCCCCAAGCCTCCCCTTCCGTACTGGACATGTCCCACTCTGTCGGCGTGTCTGAGAGCAGCGGTTGCTTCCTCCACCGCACTGGCTGGCCTCCATTTGCAGCCTGCCACCAACATTGATGTGTTGTTACTCACAGCCAGATCCCGGGACTCATTCAGTGTCATCTCGAGTCTTTCTTTCTCACCCTTGAATTTCTCAGAAAGACTGCTTAGTTGGCAGCTGAGTAGCACGGATGGAAAATTGTGGCCCTCTCCAGCGTTCACAGCAGATGATTGAATAATATGCACTTGGCACACAATTTATAACAGGCTTGTAACATGGTGTCACATGTACATTTCATTTAATGAGCTTGTAATATATTTGTGTGTGCGTGTGTGTGTGTAGCTCTCTCTCTCTCTCTCTCTCTCTCTCTCTCTCTATATATACAAGTATATATATTTTGCTCTTGTGCGTGTGTTACATAACATACATTTGGTCTTATCTCTGATAGGAGCGTGACACCAGCTGAGAGCAGCTGTTGAGCCATACACAGATGGGAGGGTAAGTGCAACACTTAATTCCGTTCTAATTGTGCCTAAACCCAACTAAATAATTGAAATCTGTGTCTATAAAAGATGGCCATCTGTGTGAGATGCAAGATTAAAGTTAGAATGATCTGTAAACATTTGCTTTGTGTGAATGCGCAACATTGGGATTTCTCATTTCTAGTCTTGCAAAGTCTGCAAAGCATGTTCCGATCTCCAAACGATAGCCATAAAAAGATTAGAATCAGATAATTAGTCTCTATGCAGTCATGCTCAACAAACTACCTGTTATTTTTAACCCAAATCTGATCCCAACTAATAAATGTATCCTAAAACAAACACTGTATTTTTTTCTGAATTTATGCTGACACTTAATATATATCCAAAAACTTTCATCACATTGCCTAAGAAATCCCGAGGGGTGATGGTGATGGTTTTCAGCAGTCGTTCAAAAGCATTTTTCCGGGGTGATTCAATATTTTACCACACGGGGGCGGTGGTATGGCACCAATGAGATACTTGGACTTGTTTTGATAAAAAGTCGACTTTCACAAGTCCAGGTAAATGGCTTTTCCTATTTCAATGCCAACTAAATCTTATGAGTCATTCAGTCATATTTTGTCTTTGGTGATCAATAATTTTGTACATTGAATCTATGAAATGTATTGACATTGTATTTTAGTATATTAGACAGAAGAGAGTTTCCAGATTTTACAACTGTTCACCAACTGTAGTTGACATAGAGGAAGTAATGGAAGGAGACCAGGCCATTGACCAGATTTGGGATTTATCTCTCGGGAACACGTCAAAGACAGCTTTTCACAAAGTGAAAGTCGGCTTTGTTGTAGATGCAAGTAATATATAGTATGTCAATGTTGTGATTCAACATTTTAACAGAATATACAACAACAGTAATATTTGCTGGAGGAGCTCTTAACTGTCACCTACAGTTCACTTTACGTGCCCACACCGTTTGTTCCGGGTCAATATTGACCCCGGCCAAGAATATCCTCATGATAATTGCCCATATTATATTGATATGAATGACAGAGCTTGTCAAAATGTATTAATGCTGAAGAGTTGTCTTTTTAAGTGACTGCGTTGAGTAAAGGTTTACTCTCTCGAAATAGCTGACTACTGTGAGTGTGTGCTATGATTTATGAGCTGTGTGCCACATGCTGCAAGCCGCTTACTGTCAGGGGACTGACATCCATTCACCTCCTATTTATGAGCACTGTTTGCTTGTGTGTAACTTAGGCTTGATTTAGGTCCAACTGCCCGATTCTCATTTTATGCCCAGACCCAATGTTGTTGTTACATTTGCACATTTCCAGTGACGCATATCCGCAAGCGTCAACACTGGTTCGTGACAACACGGAATTAAACAGCAATGCATACATATTACAAAAATGAAATGTTACCGTTTTAAATTGTATTGATGACATACTGTCAGGCAGCATTATGGGTGAGTGGTTAGCATGTGTGCCTCACGGCTCTGAGGTTAAGCGTTCAAATCTGTTCTGAGGCCTTCCTGTGTGGAGATGGCGTGTTCTCCTCACGCTTGTGTGTGTTTTCTCCAGGTGCTCCAGTTCCCTCCCACATTCCAAAACATGCATATTTGGTTCGGTGACGACTCGAAGTGCACTATAGATGTGAATGTGAGGGTGAATCAGTCCAGGGCGTATCCCGCCTCTTGCCCTAAGTCAGCTGGGATAGGTTCTAACTCACCCTCGATCCTAGTGAGGATGAACAGTGTAAAAAAATGGATGGATGGTCTCATTGTCCTTTTACTGAGAAGTCAGGACAGAGATACTGTATGTGTACTGATTTTGTCACTGCCCTTCTGCTATGCCACAGATTTGAAATATTTCCTGATCTGTTATGTTTATTGACACCTTCTATTTGTTAAGATGTTATGTTTTAAAACAGCTGTTTTGCTTGTCTTGTACAGTGACCGTTAGTTTTTAGACTGTTGCCTATAAATCAAATGGATTATGACTTTTTTGGAGGTAATGCTAGCCTTGGTCTGGGAATTCAAAATGTGTATTTTTGTGTGACTTTAGAGGCGTTTGCTCTGGAGATGGTGTTCAAAGCGCACAAAATGTTTGCAAAAAAATGCCAAGCATTTGTCGTAAGTGATTCTATTCTACAGCACTCTTGTTCTGCATTCATAGGTCCAAGTCATGCCATGGACTTTGTGTAGAGCTACTTCTTTTGGATGAATGCGCTCTGCACAGGTTTGGTTCATACCCATGCATTGATGTGTGCTGGTGTCATTGGTTGTCCACAGTTGAAAAGATGTCTCATGATGTCTATCGGTGCTTCTTGCATGTGTGTACACGTGTTTATTGACTGGCACACAATCTGGTGCTATGAGTCATCAGCCTTTCTGGATATGCAATCAGTAAAGTCAGGAAAACACGAAGAAAAATGCATTCCCGAGATCAGTGGTATACGTTATGTACGGGAAGTGTGGCTGATCGTGCTGCGGTTCTCTCACGGCAGAGAAAATGGCATGCGTTCAACAGAGCATGTATGTATCAAACACTATTAGGCTTGTATTTGCATGTTCCTGTCTGGCACACATCGTGCACGCGTGTACATCATTCACATGGACCACCCAAAGCTTTTGAAGTCCGAACAATAACTGGTTCTCTTTCTGGCTTTGGTTCAGCCAGAGGTGGATGGGATAGACACACCATAGCTTCCATAACACAGCAAGAGCAGCCACTTTGTTTAGTCGACTTGTCACGGTTGCCATCCATCCGCCCAATGCCTTCATCTTCTTTTGCGTGACCAGAAGTACACAGCAGCAGCTTTTCATTCAGTCATTTATCAGTCTGTTTAAGCCTTCATAGCAACCAAAAGATTTTCAAGGGTAATGTGTCGGGTTTTCACGTTTACTTTGGCCTCGACTGCAAAATGCGGCGCTGTTTTACTCTTTGAAAAACAATTCTGTGTGGACAAATTTCTCTGGTTAGACATCGCTCTTATTTTTAGTTTGTGATCTATTTTTCCTCTTTGTGCGCACAAATACACTGTGGTAATGGTAATTAATATTATAATATGTGTCCTGGCACCTTTTCTTTTTTTCCAGACCTCATTGTGAGCCATGTTAAATTGAGGCCTGACTGAGGTTTCGGCTGGAAACGGTGAGGAGAAACCTAGTACACTATGTCTCTGTCTGTGCCTGGCAAAACTGGCAAAAAAAAAACCATCTTTTTTTTTTTTTTTGTACTTCAGGCAGAACTATATATCCAAATAACCGAGTGAATTTTTTATCTTTGCTCACCTTGGTTTCTATTGAGTCATTGTGGAAGAGCGCAGATTTGACTCACCACAGAAGTTGCACAGTTGCGTGATTGTTTATTTGAGCTGCGCATTTGGACAGAAATGTACTAATGCAGTTAATTCAAACTCACTTTCAATCCAAGGTTCTTTCCCTTTGACATGTTGTTTTATTCTTCAAATATGTTTCTCAACACCCGAACCTAAACGCTTATGCGCAAGGATCTGCTTTATGGTTGTAAAACCCAGCGGAACACACAAATATAGAGAAGCGCCGTGTCGAGCTAGTGCAAAGTCTCGTGTTGACCCAATTGTGGATGAGTATCACTTCTCCAATGTCTTTGTGAGCTACATTGTGTGAGGTGGAGTACATTCGAATAACTGACAGGGAGAGTGAGCTTCAGTGGCGTTGTGTCCTCAGCTCAGATGATGCTCCAACCTGCTCATGCTGTTAAGAGGCAATCAGCACAAATACGGCTCTTAAATTTGAGGTGGATGGGGACAATGTCATAAAACTGACATTAAGTTTTAGTGCTCTGCACTTCTGGGTCAAATGAACATACTTTCTCAAGCCAGCAATAATGTCCGCGACACAGCTGATAACTGATAAATGATAGCAAAGCCCCGGGAACCTGCTGTGAGGTATCCAGATGGTTTATATTACATGTCATTTCGAAATATATATTTTTAGTTACTGTATAGGCTCCCAAAAATGCTTTTCCCTTTATCTGATAGAAATCTGTCAACAGAGCTGTGATCTTGAGATTATGTGTGTTGTCTGTAATGGGTCATTTTACATGAGGTGCTGGTTGTTGACATGCAAAAAGATCTTCCGTCATTCTTGACGGTGTTAGATTTTGTTGTTTCATGAGGGCTTGTATTCTTATAGATTTATTTATTTTTTTCTCAGATGTTGCCATTGTTGTACCCATATTATTCATTCGCATGCAGACCGATGCGATCAGTTAAAATCAACCATTGCTCATCTACGTGAGTAATGAAATAGCCCAGCTATGCATGAATTGGCCTGTCTGAGTGATGAATGACCTCTGGACCGACGGTGACTGTTTTAATTGCCAGTGATGAGAGTCTGTTTGCAATTAAAAGCTAGAAATGGCCATTTTATTTCCGTGGGAACTGCCCTATCGGCGCACACAGCCTCCTCTCTTCACGTGTTGTTAAATTACACTGAGTATCGCTTATGTTTTACTTGGTTGACTTCCTTTCTTGCCGTGGACTATAGATTACTCATTATTCAATGGATTGCACTGATTCATTTCACTTAACTCCTTATTTCATTTGAGTCAAGACCAAAATCACATACAGTACATCATTTATGTGCATAAATGCACTTTGATTGGTTGGCATCACTGATTGTGCTAATACTCGATCCATGCTGACTCGCTTGCTGTGTCTAAATTCAGGAGCTGCATCCTTGCGAAAAATGCATCTGAGGGTTGATGACTCCGTCGCCCTGCAAGTAGGCTGTCTAAATTCGATAACGCTCAAAATTGCATCCCTCGCCACTGCTATTTCTAAGTCTGCATAATTTTCGCACTTGGCGGCCTTCCATATCCCAACAAGTCCTGAAAAATGCATATTTCAATATGACAGCACAAGCATGGAGGAGCAGCACAGTGGTTGTTGCTTTTTTTTTTTTTTTTTAAGTAATGTCAAATGTTAAGTTTTGTGGGATCTTGAAACCATAACATTTCTACAAATGTTGAAAAGACTCATTGTACAATACAGATTTGCTTTAAGGCCTACAGGGCTTTGGTTTGGCAGCTTTTACTTTTTCCTTGTCCTCTTCGGCTTTGCCAGTTTGCTAATCATCCACCCGCTTATAGTGCAAGGTCATGGGGAGGCTGGAGACTTTGCCAGCTGACTTGGAGTGAGAGGTGGGGTACAGCCATATACAGAGACACCGACACTCACATGTACACTTATGGACAATTTAGCTTTAGTGAACCTAACATACATCGATTGAGAAGAATGGAGGCCAAATTACCGGAAGAGAACCCCAGTTCAATACAACACTAGGACACTGCATGCAGCAAAATGTACAGTACCGTATATGTCCACAAGGGGGTGGACATTCAGCACTCATGGACTGAGTCCTCTGCGTCAAGCACTCTTTGAGGGACAACGGTTTGAAAACAGAGCCCTTTGCAGAAGGATCTATATGGACATGTATAAATAATAAAATGGATAGTGTGCAGTTCTTTATTAACTGTTATTCAACTCGCTTTTTTTGTCTCATACAGCCAGCTCTTGAAACTACAGACAGCCTTTTCAATAATTCTATGCAATGCCAGACTTGTATTTAAGGGAAAAAACCGTTAGCAGTTAGATTTATTGCCATGTCTTTATCACTTTACTTCAATCAGCTGTGTATGAGTCATGTGTAATTCCTGTTGAAAACGGGGCAGTGTCACAGGGGTAGTGATGACAATTCTAAAGGGCTCTTGGGTTAAATATTTTCAATTTGCGGCATTGAAGGCGTTGGGCCCAAAGTGAGATTTTTTTTTATTTTTTCCACCGGGCCCCAAATTCCTCGTGGTTCCCTTGTGTGCAAATGTATGCATAGCAGAAAACAGCAAGGCTTTTCTTACACTTAATTCTGAGCAGTTTTGATAAAAGGTATAAAAAAACATTCCCTTTTCTAAGCCTCGCATGCAGATACAAATTCTATATAGCACTGTAATTTACAGACCAAATTCAACATATTGAAAACTTCACATAATCAGTTCACTGGGATATCCATTTTTCCGTTATCTAAGTTTCCATCGTGACTTGCACTTAGGTAAAGAGTAGCGGTGCTTTGTGTGTAGGGGGACACCTGGGATCTTCCGCCGTCATTATTTTACACACTCCGGCACACTGTTCCAGTCAGATTGATGCATTCCATTTGACCCATAAATATTGTTTTGCTATCGTTTTTGGAACTGCAGCTCGTCCAAATGTCCCACTGTTAGTCCATTGTCACACGTTCCAGCATTCCAAATTCTCCCTCAAGGGGATTTTTGTGGGGCTTGTATTGGCAGGATTAAAGCTTGTATTGGCAGGAATGTTTGGCAGTACAGTGGACTGCGAGTTCAAATTAGGGACGTGCCTTGAAGTGTGTTAAGGTAGGCTGTTTATTTTCTTAAAAAATAATTGGCTAAGGAGGTAGACAGACAGGGCTGAAGTCCAGGTGCAGTCAGTCAAGATAAATGATGTGTAGTAAGGCCATGAATGATAGGTAGGATTTCCTTTTCATTTATTGCATCGTGTATCATACACGGAAAGGCACCTACGTTGTTTGACCTTTCCCTTTATGAAATGCCAAATGATCCTTCCGAAGCACGCATTCACTTTTCAGATGATTAGATACTCCGACGTCTTTTATTGTTCGCAGGTGTCAAACGATACACGGCTGTGTTCGCATTTTCAGGGTGAAGAGACGCTTGCATTGTTTCTTTTTACTCCATCGAATCTGTCTTGATTTCCGTTTGAACTTGATGAACTCTCATGCTGCGCTGATTTACTGTTTGGGGAACCTGTGCGATTGCCACGCCTTCCTAATTTGCTCAGCATTAGCACTCTTGAAAGAAGTCATGTCGTTTGGGTGTAAGATTCTTTTTCATGTCAACATCTACACCTGTCCAATGCATCGTGAATGTGTTCGTTTTGATTACCCCATCCCCCCATTATCTGAGGCTCCATTAAATCATCACAGTTTACCTTGCATGTGTTGCGTACATACAGTACTGGTTTGGAGTACATACAGAGCATGTTTTCTTCTTACCTTATTAAGCTAGGATGATGCTGTCAGTGCTACCTTGGACTCGACTTGTCTTGCAGTCAGCTAGTACTCAGATCTGCAGCTGCTTTGAAGGTCACCGGTGTACACTGGGTGTTGCTTGAACTTGACTGGGGTGTGTTAAACTACTCAGAGATGTTGACATATGAGAGCAAAAAGGAAGTCGTGAAGGAGTGGGGTGGAAGAGAAAGCCCGAAAAGATGGACAACTGCATTTTGAGACAATTATAAATCAAGAAGTGAAAGAGAAAGCACCTGTGGCTGAGGTCAGAATTAGATTGAATGCGAGTCATTATTACATCGTTATTGGCAATTCAAAGACAGTAGTTCAGTCAACGTTTTTTCTTTTAGCAAACGAAGGACCAGCGCGATCTCTGTTATCCTCTTCTAAAGATGGAATTTGGCCGTGATAGGTTGCTCTTGAAGGTCCAGTCATTCCATAGTTATCTGGGAGAACCCTGATGACGCTGACAGATTGCAGATGATTACAACACAGCTCGAGTTTGTACGTATGACTTGCAGACAGGGTTGCAAGCCCATTCTGAGTCTCGTTGGGCAAATAAAACTCTTTAAAAGGTAGGTAAGAAAGCATGATGATAAAATGTGGGATGCAAAGGAATTATTCATCATGGAGTTCTTCATAAGGCATTCATTAAGATTATTATTATTATTATTTTTTTGGACTTTTGGAAAATCGTCAATCATCACAGCTTTTCACAATGTTATTAATAACATCTACCCTTTCCGATTAAAGTTTTAACTTTCTGTTGATAGCCTCTCTAAAAACCTGTGCTCAAAATGCTGTGACAGTCAGAAAAGCATACATAAAACAAAATTGGGCAGCAATTGTCATGTTCCTATATCTTTTTTTTTTTTTTTTTTTTTAATGATTTGAGAAACCGCCCTGCGATTGGCTGGCAACTGATTCAGGGTGTCCCCCGCCTACTGCCCGGAGACGGCTGGGATAGGCTCCAGCGCCCCCCGCGACCCTAGTGAGGATCAAGCGGTTCGGAAAATGGATGGATGGATGGATTTGAGAAACCCAGACGATGCACGAAACCACCTGAGTGAATATGTTGTTGAGAGGGAGTTTTACCGAAGACAAAAACGTAAGAACAGGAAGAATTGGATGAATGAGGAGCACGTCCTTGAAGGAGAAAATGTGCGTTGTTCAGAACGTTGACTTTGTGAAGACACACACGAAAGCTCTCCACAGTTATTTTCACTTGGGCGAAAATATTCAACATTCAGCTTTTCAACATCGTGCAGAAGAGAATGAATGAAAGTGGTGACATGAATCTTGGTTGCGTTATTCCGTAACTGTTGTGGCTTTGGCTGCATAAAGAAATGTAGTCTTGCACCCTGACATCATTGTTAAAAGACAATTAACATTGATGTGACAACAACAAAGTTGGGTTTAAAAAACAATCTGTAATGTTCCCCACATGAAGCGCTCAATCTTATCAACTGCTGCCAATGCGAAACTGTTGTTAAATAGAAAACAGGGACAGTCATTTCTTTAAGCTCTTATGTGCAGGAAGGATTTATGCGGATGCCAAAAGTCAAATACAATCAAAAATTCCAAAAAGTTGGAATGAAATGTTAAAACCAGGATCTAAATCTTTTCAGATATGTCTTCAAGTAATGGCATCAAATTGTAATTTATGTTCCACTTGTGATAAACCCTGTTTCTTTTTGTGAGTGAATTCCATCAACATTTTTTGGTCTGGAACATGTGGGAAAAAAATACCCATGGAAAAAACCCCCCAACACAATCAACGATCTCCTCTTGTAATGTGAAAAACTGTCACTGATATTCAGTATCTGAGAAAAGATTGTCATGATACATGAACCATTTCAGGGACAGCGGTTACTACAGTGGACAGCTTGTCATGTTTTCAGGAGACAGGGTGCATGAAAGGGTTAAATGCTTGTTCCTTTTAGGTACTCTGAATCCTTGCATTATTTTAGCTATCGGGAACTGACAGAAAATTAGTCAGCGCGATTCATCAAGTTGGATAAATGACAATGCACA
Source organism: Hippocampus guttulatus (assembly GCF_054856545.1). Lineage (NCBI taxonomy): Eukaryota > Metazoa > Chordata > Actinopteri > Syngnathiformes > Syngnathidae > Hippocampus > Hippocampus guttulatus. The sequence goes on along the minus strand of NC_141264.1, from coordinate 8,199,166 downwards.
TGAATACATATATTAAATGCATGCTCGTCCTCAAAGGTGCAAAATGAACGGCAGTATTGCCGGTTTGGCAGACACAAATCCTGACTGGAACTGCTTTGGAGATCATCTTCCACTTGTGTTGCATGAGCAATCAAGTTTGCGCCGTTTATTTTTATTTTTTTATAAACATGTGCAACCAAAAGTAAATGAGATCCAGAATGTGAAGAAATCTGGTTATGGCAATTCGTAGCCATTAATTGTCATGCAGTTCCATGCAATTATCTTTACTGGCAAAACTGGGAGAAAAAGAAAGCTGACAAAGTGTGAATTTCCTTTTTCTGTTCGGTTAGAGGGCAGGTACTCTGCTGAAAACATATTCCGTCTGTCACATCCGCTACAAGGCAGCCAGATGAACAAGGAACAAGTGTTTTTTGCCAAGCAAGCAGACAAAACTTTGATCAATATAAAACTAAAAACTAAGCGCTGTTCATTCCTCTTCCTTTGATGAATTGATACTTGGTGTATTTTCATAAAACCATTGAAATGGCAGGGTGATCGCTTTGGTGGCACCAGTTATTCACGATCCTACAATTTCTTGCGTCTGTCACTTCTTTCAACTTTGACAAATATTCCCAAAATACAAGCCCTATTTGGATTCAAACACAGAAAAAAACCCCAACAAAAAAAAGGGTGTCGTTCTTCCAGTGAAACTAATCAAATTGTGCTTATTAATTCCTAGCCAGGTACACATTTCCTTTAAAAAAAACAAAACAAAAAAAAACACCGCCATTCATTTAATACATTTTGTGTTGTGTTGAATTAATAGCAGCTGCACTTTTTTTTTTTTGGAACAATAATAACACACGCTAAGTAAAATCAGGTTATCTAACTAATGTGAAGGAGACCGGTACACTATGGCTCACTGTAAGCACGTCGCTCCGTCATATCATGTGGACAAAGTCCTCAGGGCACATTAGCTGAGGAAATCAGCAATCTTTAATCCAGCACACATGTACAGTATGTGGCTCATCTTTTTTTTTTTTTTTTTTTTTAACCTTCCCTTCCTGTAATTTCGGGCATGTTGCCAAAAATATTATGTTTCAAAGCTGAGATAGATTGATTTTCAAGTATTAAGTACATTAGGTGTGTTTGTAGATGTGTCGTGTTGATGGAAGCCCACATTCTCCATCGTGTGCTCTGTCGACTATGTCAATAGAAACGAGCATTGACATCAGCTACAGTAACAGCCTGAAGCAAAATGTTAAAAATGAGACTTGTAGTATCAAAGTCAGGGTGTGTTTTCATTTGATTTGGACGATGTTCAGTTCTTATCTGGCACGAGGGAAACAATTGCAATCTGTTACAGAACTGCTACATTCCAAGTTTTATCTTCAAGTCACATGACATGCATCTGGCTTTATTTTCTTACTAACTAGTAACACGGAATTAATCAATGTAACGTGTGCCTTATTGATTTAGAATGTTGGATGTTTCATAATATAGATGTCCAATTACGTGAGTTGAATGTTAACTGTTGAACTTTTTTTGGACTAGGAACAGGCATTGAGATAGATTGTTAATTAATCATGTCTGAACATATCTGTGCGTGTGTGTGTGTATATATATATATGTATATATATACATACACACACACACATTTTTATATATATACATACAGTATATATATATATATATATATATATATATATATACTGTGTATATATATACATATATATACTGTATATATATATATTTTTTTTCTTATCTTATATATATATACTGTATGTATATATATAAAAATGTGTGTGTGTATGTATATATATGTATATATATATATATATATATATATATATATATATATGCACTGTATATATACTGTATATATATTTACACACACAGCTCTGGCCTTCCTGTGTGGAGTTTGCATGTTCTCCCGGTGCCTGTGTGAGTTTTCTCGGGGTACTCCGGTTTCCTCCCATTCACCTGCCATGCATGTTTTTGGAATGTGGGAGGAAACCGGAGTACCCGGAGAAAACCCACTCAGGCACGGGAAGAACATGCAAACTCCACACAGGAAGGCCAGAGCCGGAATCTAACCCTGCACATCTGCACTGTGAGGCCGACGAGTAAATAAATTCCCATGTTAAATCATATTAAATCAAAACTAAAAAAAGCCAATACTTTCTTACTTGAAACTATTCAGAGAGGAGAAAATATTACAAGAATACAGAAACATGAGGAAAATATTAATGTTGTTCAGAGACTTGCTGTTGACATGTGCTTATTATGGGCTGATACCCAAATGTTCTTGCCAAAATCAGAAAGTTCACTGGTTGTTCATTGTGAAAAACAAACAAACAAAAAAACCCAATCAAACATTGCAGTGTCAAAAGTATTGTCATTGTGTTGTCATTGGTACAGGCCAACGTCAGCTGCCTCTCTGGGGTCCCTTCGGCTCAGGAGCACCAGAATATTGCCTGGCCTGTTGTGACATCTATGCTCCCATCCCATTACAAATAATATTGATGATTGCCTGAATACAGTACATTTAGTCAAATGTAGTCGATTTCAAATACAGGGAAATGCTTATCCCATTTTCATTGCACTTCTAACATGCACCTGTTAAGGAGTGGTGACTGACATGAGTGACTTTGAGGGATCACCTCTTCAGAGTCGCATCCATGTGACCAGCTTAAGTGTCAGGCTTTGAAGATTTTCACATCACACAGATTTTTCCTTGATGTTGCTATGACAGTTTTTTTTGGGGGGGGGGGTGTTGGGGCTCTGCACATGGAAGGAATTAGCCATGGGCTCAGGAGTGCTTTTCCATGGAGAGAAAGGGGCCTGGAGACCATCTATACATTACACCTGAGGTCTTCTTTTTCCCTGAAGTCCCCGGTTTCATCCCTGGAAAGGAAGGGATTGTTTCCTTTTGCTGAGAGTGAGAAACCCAGATTACAAAAAAAACTAACAAATCTTACAATAAGATACAAATAAGAATTGCTGTACAAAATTATGCTAAGATGTTCGGCTTTTATGGAGTTGTTCCACAAACCCCAATTCCATTTAGGTTGCAATGTTGTGTACAATGAAAATAAAAACAGAATACACTCATTTGTAGATTGTTTTCAATATTGAATGTATTTAATGTTAAAATTGATTAACTTAAAGGCTCAGTCGTGCATAAGCAAAGACAAGGTGAGATTTGCCACTTTGCAATCAACGGCGTGAGCAAATAGTTCAACAGTTTAACATTGACAACATTTTGTCAATTGAAATATCATCATCTACGGCTCGTTAAACCATCAAAAAATTCAGAAAATCTGTAGAAATCTGTGCACGTAAGTGGCAAGGCCGAAAACCAACGTTGAATACGTGTGACCTTTCATCCCTCAGGCCCCGCTGCATTAAAAACTGGCATCATTATGTCGAGGATTTTTCCATGTGGGCTCAGAACCACTTCAGAAAACCATTGTCAGTTACAACAGCTAATAAGTTAATAAGCTGTAAGTTAAAACTCGACCGTGCAAAGTGAATGTTTCAGCTAAACCTCAGAAAACGCTGCTAGCTTCTCTGGGCCGCAGCTCCTCTGAGATTGAGTGACGCAAAGTGGAAAAGTTTCTGATGAGTCCATTTTTCAAATTGTTTTGGGAAATCATGGACATTGGGTCCTCTAGTCCAGGGGTCCCCAACTGCCGGTCCGCGGTCCGGTACCGGTCCGCAGGGCATTTGGTGCCAGGCCGCACAGAAAGAACTTGCCTTAATTCCGTTTTATTTATTTCAGAATACGAAAGATGTTTTATTTTGAAAAATTACCGGATTGTCCGTTACATCCGTCTGTGTCACGCTTGACACACGTCAAGCCACGCTTCTGCGTCACGTGACCGATTATGCTAAAAACACAATGAGTAAAAAATGAGTAAAAAAACTGCTGGAGGTCGCAAATGACGGCGACCTTAAAAGTACGTTCGAGCCAACTGGAGTGAAGGTATGGCTGAATATTCTGAGATTGCCACAATAGCACTGTTGCTATTTCAGACATGCTACCTGTGTGAGGCGGGTTTTTCTGCAGCAACGGCGACTAAAACAAAATTACGAAGTAGACTGGACATAAAACACACACTTGAGGTGTCATTGTCTCCTATTACCACGAGATGGGACCGTCTGGTTGCAGAAAATCAAGCTCGGGGCTGTGGTGAGTCGTCATTTTCATGCACTTTGAATTTCCATTGTATCGTATTTTGAAGGCATTAAACATGACCATCGCGATATGAGTGTTGCGGCCAGATTAGACGCTCCTTGTGCTTATTATTATATTTCGAAAACACCACCGTTTCCATGCAGCTCATACCATATTATTTTGTCATATTATTTCCGCCACACCTTAAATGCCGGTCCCTGAAAATATTGTCTGACATAAACCGGTCCGTGGGGCAAAAAAGGTTGGGGACCCCTGCTCTAGTCCAAAGAGGATAAGGACCGTGCGGATTGTTAATGCAAAGTTCAAAACCCAGAATCTGTGATGGGACCAATCATGTTGAAAGGTATATCCAGATTTTGGAGCAACAGATGCTCTCAAGCAACACATTTTTCAGGGACATCCCTGCTTATTTCAGCCAGACAATGCCAAAACAAAATCTGCTTGTGACTACAGCGTGGCTTTGTCGTAGAAGAGTGCAAGTACTGGACCGGCCCGCCAACAGTGGATGCCCGCTATCTGGGCAGTCGAGTAGCTCTATGATCACCTCAGCCAAGAAACTCGGGTCGCGGTCCCCTTCTTATCAGACCCTCTGTGTCGCGGACGCCTGCCTATCAGGCATTCAGGAGCTTGGGTCGTGGTCGCCCTCTTACCGGACGTCTGCGTCACGGTTGGCCCGCCGTGCATCCAGCCATAGTGAGTCACATGCTCTTGTTCGGCCAGAGATGTAGCTTGGTGTTGCGGTCGAAGTGACCCGTTGGAGTATGTCGGCAAGCCTTAGAGGTCGGCTTAGAGAAATTTCAGAGTTAGACGCTGAAAAAACGCCCACGTCCATACACAGCCCTCATGAGGATATCTGGCACAGAAAATGGATGGATGGACGGACGGGTGAGTGTGGTCGCTTTTGACATCTTAAGCTTAAGTAGAGATGTCAACATAAATTTAGGTCCCAATTGGTCACTGTTTTGGGAAATTCTTAGCAATATATGTAAAATGATTTTGAATGGACACATTTTCTCCGGTTCCTTACCTCACTCCTCCCAAGACATCTGAAGAGGGAAGGGGATGTGGCTATATTCATGATTAGAAAGGCATTTTGAGATTTCGTTATTTACTGATTCCTCCAAATCGAGTGATAAAATTGAAAATGCAAGCTAATATTTTCCTGATTTAAAAAAAAAAAACATACATTGAGCTTGTTCGTGAAAAATGGGCCACACCATGCAAATGATCCCTTTAAAAGGAAAGATGATGGACATGTCCCATCTTTTTCGAAATGTGTTGCGGGCATCACATTCACTAATTAATATTTGTAATAAAGAAAAAAACAATAACGTTGATCAGTTTGAACCCTAAATATCTTGTCTTTGTAGTGAATTTAATTAAATACCGGTTGAAAGAGATTGGCAAATCATTGAACTTTGGAAAAAAAAAAGAACGATTTTTATTTGCATTTTACACAAGGTGCCGACTTTATTGGAATTGGCATTTGTCAGGACATTTGATCTAAATTCATACCCCGTGTTGCCACGATAGAACATCATCCATCTCTTTGTTGTTATTTGACTAACTATGGATTGCTATTCCAATTCTGCCTGGCTGTTGAAATTGGTGGTGAAGCTTCACTGAGCATGGAGAGAGTGAAAAGGGAGCCAGAGAAAGCTCATCTGGACTCCATCAATGCTTGGTAAATAGAGCCTACATGGAGCTATTGAGCCAGACCTTGGCTCCCACACACCATCACAGAGAGTCAGACAATGGCTCCAGATACAAAATGACACACACATTGTCATTATCTCAAACCAAGTGCAAAAATGCAAATCTGTTCGAAGATTGCAAAAAACAATCTTCAAATTGAGTTGCTTTGGTTGAAAGCATGAGTTGAATACTAAAAAATATACTGTATCTCCAGAGCCAGGGCAATTGTTTCTTTGGTTATGCTATTTGGATCCCTTTGAATACAAAATACTTTGTGAGCATCATGTAAAACACTTGCATTGTGTGCTGTCCATCTTTATTTTTCTGAATTCCTCTGCCCTAAACACATGCAAATGAGTGTCAAATGCCCCAAGTCTAGGCCACAACTAAATAATTTATAAAAGGCAAAAAACAAAAACAAAAGTATGCAGTATTGCCAACATTGTCCATCCCGATGCAGGTTATTCTATATCCTGACAACGCTACACTGTAGACCACAAGATAGTATTTTTCCTTACACTCTGAACCTTTCTAATAACCACATGCTCCACCATCTTGCTTTACAAAGTATTGGGACCACCAAGGTTGCTCTCGTTATTTACAGTATGTCAGAGTTTTGGTAGTGACAGTGAAGTTTGTTCAGCCTTTTCACTTTTAACACGCATCAGTGAGAATGACAACGTTGAAAACTATCAAGATGGGCATGGTGAGATGTGATGAATTGAGAGTTGTGTTCAAACGCTGGTGTCAGTGCGGCAATGACGCCACTGTATGCCCACTGCGAAGGAACAAAGCATCCCAATGTCATTTTATTTTCTGGGTATCCAAAGAATGTCATCCACTCAAAGTGCGCATGTAGATAATACATCGTAGTATGTGATAATACCTGAGAAAAATATATATTCTTAAGGAAAGTGGCCAATACAGTAATGGTTATCATTTAAAGATGGTGGAATCGTTCCATCCTTATTGCAGAGCGAAAGATTGAATTGAAAAAGAACAGTAAATTGACGTCATTATCAATAATTACTGTACTTGCTTCATCCCATTCACTTTATGTGCAAAGTGATGTGTTTGAAACCCACCCCATAATTTGGGCAAGTAAATCATCTTAAGTGCACCATAAATTCTGTCCCTCACCGCATTCCTGTGCCACCCGCACTCCAAATGAACATAAACGAAACCAAAGCCACACCATGGCAACAGAAGAGTGTCAATTTGAACAGGAAATAATTTATTTCAATGAAACTGCCTTTCTCAGATTGCACAGAGGGTCTTTCACAAATATTGACTTATTTGTGTGCCATGATAGATTATCAGGCGTGTGGCAGAGAGGTGTGTGAAATTACCCAATTTCACTTCAATAGTCTGAAAATGATTTCCTACAATATTCTGTCCCAGCACGTTTTGTGATGGGCAGGACAATTAGAGGCTCTTTCATTCAATGGCTGAAGGTACAATTAAACTGTTGCCATTCTAACAACAGACTAAGAGCTTCGGGTTCAACAAACCAGTTTTCACACTGTCGACAGGCTCTCAGTAGTTTGGCGGGCAAATGTAGAATTTGCTTCCTTTCGTATTCGAACAATAGCTGCAGTCTCCCCCTAAATACCTGAATGATATATATCAGTGTCAAATTTCAGTGTCTCTGTGCTCAGCAATACCCGGGAGGCCCGGCAGCAGAGCCTTTTACCCCACTTGTAATGACCTTCAAACACCACAACACCACTTAATAGTTGGCGATATGCGGACGTACATACTGAAGTCGGCATACATTTATGTTGAATAAAGTGCGTTTGACCACGGCAGTTGGCCCAGGCCACACATCAGCACCACCCAATGGCAGGTGATGTGTGTTCGTCCAATTGGGCAGTCATCACATTTTCTCTTCTGGACCCTCCTCTCATTCCTTTTCCTTGGTCCAGGGCAGAGAGTAGAGATGATGGGCCACAGAGTTCGCCACTAGGCGTCTCTTACGGGTCTCACTTTGAATGGGTGTCTGTTCCCTGACATCTCAGTCTCTCATCACCACCTCATCAATCCCATATATCTGTGACCATCCCCCACAGAGACAGGGCTCCACTTTGTCCCAGAACGGACCAACCTTCCCCACTAGTCCAACTCCCTCGCGGTGTGAAAAAATTCACACGGCGAAACAAAATGACAGAAAGTCTCTTTCTGTTTCAAACACCAGTGGGCCTCGAAATGTGAGGGGAGGCATCCCCAAACATATTGATGTACTGTCCCATGCGTCTGCCCAAGAGGATGAGACGATCTTTCCATCTTTATAATGGGGGCCTTCTCCTTTGCTTTTATCCGCACCAAGATTCCCTGAGCCAGTAAACGGCTCCAGGATCAAGGTCCCATTGGGGAATAGAGGTGGATGTTTTCGTAGCATTCCTACCCATGAGAAAGTATGCCAATTAGCATCGCTGGAAAATGTTTTTTGCGAGTCTTCTCACTAAACCCTTTTCCCATTTGCTGGTGATCCAAAGGCATGTGTGAATGTGTGTACTGTACGTATGCGCTTTGCACACATGCACACGCACACACTGAGTGATTGCCCTTTAAGTTTCAGACAGGTTTATTGGGTGTTTGCACTGGAGAGTCAACATGAGGTTGGACGGCCATTTGTATGTTTTTCCTGCTGTCTCCTGTGGGAAGTGAAGGAATATTAGACACACATTTATAATTTATTTTACTGACACTCTGCGACATCAGGCTGAATTGTGACACACTCGTTGCATTATTCTTTACGAATAATTGAAATGACACGCAGAAGAGCTGTCTCTGTGGTGGATGTTTTGTGCCGCTTGTGTGCAAGCAGAACTTGCAAAGGGATGAAAGTTAGCCTGCCGTTTTATGTGCGTGTGCTTGCATCACTGCCAAGTGGAACTGGGCCAGATAAAGACCCATTTGTGACAACTGCAGTCATTTCCCCCAGAGACAAAAGCCATATGCTTGTGAGTGCTTGTGGGTTCGCTGTTTTATTATCCAACGTTTTACTGCTGTCTTTCATGACAGTGACAATGAAACAACACAGGAAGAAGGAACCCCAATGCTTAATAGTTAAGGTTAAAACTAGCCATATGCTCAATACAATACATCAATACGTCAATAGGCTGACTTGCTCTCTGTGTTGTCATCCGTCAGGCAACCATCCATTTCATGTAAAACGAACTGCTTTGAATAAGTCCTCTTCTAACAGGCATTTTAAATTTAAATATCGAAACATAAATCTTAACTCATTGTCATTTCAAAGGAAATATTTTTATGTCTTTTAAGAGTCCAGCCATTCAATCCAATGCACTTATATATTCACACCCTCGATAGCAGTTTTATTTCATTTTCATCAGTTTAAGGGATGCTTGAGCTGACACGCGGCTGTTGTCATTTTTGGTCTGGCTGGTCTGCAGGTTATTTTGTTTTGGCATTGTCTGGCTGAAATAAGCAGGGATGTCCCTGAAAAATGTGTTGCTTGAGAGCATCTGTTGCTCCAAAATCTGGATATACCTTTCAACATGATTGGTCCCATCACAGATTCTGGGTTTTGAACTTTGCATTAACAATCCGCACGGTCCTTATCCTCTTTGGACTAGAGCAGGGGTCCCCAACCTTTTTTGCCCCACGGACCGGTTTATGTCAGACAATATTTTCAGGGACCGGCATTTAAGGTGTGGCGGAAATAATATGACAAAATAATATGGTATGAGCTGCATGAAAACGGTGGTGTTTTCGAAATATAATAATAAGCACAAGGAGCGTCTAATCTGGCCGCAACACTCATATCGCGATGGTCATGTTTAATGCCTTCAAAATACGATACAATGGAAATTCAAAGTGCATGAAAATGACGACTCACCACAGCCCCGAGCTTGATTTTCTGCAACCAGACGGTCCCATCTCGTGGTAATAGGAGACAATGACACCTCAAGTGTGTGTTTTATGTCCAGTCTACTTCGTAATTTTGTTTTAGTCGCCGTTGCTGCAGAAAAACCCGCCTCACACAGGTAGCATGTCTGAAATAGCAACAGTGCTATTGTGGCAATCTCAGAATATTCAGCCATACCTTCACTCCAGTTGGCTCGAACGTACTTTTAAGGTCGCCGTCATTTGCGACCTCCAGCAGTTTTTTTACTCATTTTTTACTCATTGTGTTTTTAGCATAATCGGTCACGTGACGCAGAAGCGTGGCTTGACGTGTGTCAAGCGTGACACAGACGGATGTAACGGACAATCCGGTAATTTTTCAAAATAAAACATCTTTCGTATTCTGAAATAAATAAAACGGAATTAAGGCAAGTTCTTTCTGTGCGGCCCGGCACCAAATGCCCTGCGGACCGGTACCGGTCCGCGGTACCGGTCCGCGGACCGGCGGTTGGGGACCCCTGGTCTAGAGTCTTCCAATGACCCTAAACGTAACGCCAGAGCTACAGTGGAATGATTTCGATCATAAGCTGCCAGGAGCTTGCGAAAGGGATCATTCCGAGTGCTCATGGTATCTTTAAAAAAAAAAACCTCCCACCTATCATCCATTGTGAAATTTGTCACTTGATTGATATACAGTCCAGCCAGTCATATTTCAGTTGAATGCATCACAGTGTGTGTGTGTGTGTGTGTCTGTGTGTGTGTGTGTGTTTGTGTGGGTGTGTTCATGCAGTACATAGATCATTTGGACTTGATATTTTTTCTAAATGTGTGGCTCACATAGGACCACACATTTCCTTAGCAGATGCATGGCAAAAATGCTCTTTCAAATATGAATAAAATGAATGCGTACATACAAAGATAATTTGGGCTTTGTTAAAATAAATAAATAAAGGGGGTGGGGAGGGGAGTTTGAAAATTAATTACGGTCCAATTACAGTGTGGTGCATGCAGCCGGCGGAAGTGCTTCCCTTGGTGAAAAAAATATTAATGTGTTGGAATGGCCCAGCTAAAGTCCAAACCTAAATCCCTTTAATCGTGTGTCGCAAGACTTGAAAATTGCTGTTTATGAATAATCTCTCTCCGATCTGGCCAAGCTTCAGCTTTTTTGCAAAAAAGGGACAAACATTTTCAATGTCTAGATGCGCAAAGCGAGTAACAACAACCTCTGCGATTGCGACTGCGATGCAGTGGGGCTGAATTTAAAAAAAAATGCAATTATGTGCTACCTTGTGTTGGTCCATCACATAAAATCTCAGTTTTAACTATAATCTAATCAATAATCTAAATATAAATTATCAAAATGAATGAATTACGTATTTTGAACAAGTGTGAAAATGACATAAGCAATGAACAGCTAAACCGGCAAAATGTAAACAACCATGAAAGTCAGATTTCAAAGGAAATTAGGTTGGCCAACGGTGCTGCGCCAACTTTACATCATCTGCAAGTGGAGGGAGGTCTGCTCGCAGTGACTTATAAACGTGCTTTACATGCCTCAATCTTCCGCATGGCTTCCAGCGAGTCTATTTCTGCTTCCGCAATGTCAAAGACTGTGTGCGTGCCTCTCCTATGCTGTATTTAACCTCAATGAGCGGAGCCACTTTAATTGGTTAGGAAGTAAGTCGGCTGTGTTCACTCCCACTACGGCACAAGTGCCCCTTTCAAACTGCATCCCTCGACAAAAATACCAAATGAAAGAAAACTCCACCCATGCCCAGTTTGACAGCACTTTGTGCTAGACTTGGCACAGGCCAAGAGTGTCACCAGTCAACTGAGAAAGGCTTAGTTTGAGTGTCCGGTTTCGTAAAATTACCATGGTGGAATTGACTTGAATAATACAGTGAATTCATTTCAGTTTTGAACACAGAGCTGCCTGTTTTTACGTCCCCTGACGCCGGTTTATGTTGATGGATTGACATGATGATTTTTCTGCAGTCTCTTCCTCTTTGGTAATGCACCGCTTCCACTTTTAAAGATTTGACAGTTCACAGTGCACTATAAAGTTGGGCAACCACAAACCCTCGCCTCACACAATGCACTATAACTGAAGAGCATTGTTTTTGACACATGGCACGTTGTTTAACACCGGATCTGATCCCAGTCTAACCGCAACACCAAATGCTTTAACTTGGCTCTGGGATAGCGTGCAATGCATTCCTGCATCCATAGCCTAAGCACACCCTGTCCTACAGGAAACAAATCTTTTTCACTACAGCGAAACTCCTCTACAACGAAACCTACATGGGTGAAAATACCCCCTAGTGTGAAAAAATCTTCATGCATTAACACCATTCCCACTTTCCTGCCCGCCATTAAAAAAAAAAAAAACCCGTTGTGTTATACGAAATGTTTTTCTCTGCTCTTGCCTCGTGACGAGATTCACTACAACGAAGTCTAATCCAACAGCGACCTCTACTGCTTTGTTCGGTCGGAAACGGCAATAGCAACCACCACACTGGTTTACACATGCACAGTAGTCCAGGAAGTATTTGTTATTGTTAGTTTCAGAGAAAGCAAGAATGTTGCATTACTAAAATGGCTACAAAACGGACCTTTGGATGTCAAGCAGCTAAGACAAGAAGAGCTCTGATGCTGGAAGAGAGGGTAAAAGTGACCAAAATGAAAGACGGAGGAAGCAAAATAAAAGACATTATCCAAGAAATTGATGGAGGTGAAAGTGAATGCTTATCGTAAATTTCGCCATTTCTTTCCCTCTTTTCTTTCTACGCTGACTATATGAAGTGTCAAATAAGTGTACGCTCATATTTATACCCTATTGGAATAAAAATAAAGAGTACACTTATGTTTGTGAGTGCGTGTACACATACCTGTGTGTGTGTGTGTGTGTGTGTGTGTGTGTGTGTGTGTGTGTGTGTGTGTGTGTGTGTTTACATCTGAGATCAAATTTGCTACAGCGAAAAACCCCCTGTTGTGGAAAATTTCTGGCTGCAAACATGATTTCGTTGTCGATGAGTTTCACTGTATTTACTTTGGCCGGACAGTTCATAAATATGATACAGCAGCAATTGAATTACTCTGATGGTATTTCACGCTGTTAACGGATTTTTATATGGTCGTCGATGTTATCCTGGCAGGCATCCATACATCGTGGTCGTCTATGACCGGGAAAGCGTCACATAATATGTGATGTTCCATGACAGTCACGGTCCTCTGTTAGACAATGCCTTTGTGATTTCATAAATAGTTGCGTCTTAGCTGTGAAGTAAAGCAATGTTTAAGGTGTTGGGGTTTTTATGTATTATCTTAAGTGAATGACTTTCATACTTCAGAGTTCAGTCATCTCCACAATAATTTAGAAGAAGTCTGGACTTAATTACTTAATTAGTAACAGCAATTCCATTTATGTCATGCTGCTTTGGTCATTCTTAAGCCGTCACCGGTTCTCCAATTCCATCTCTGTCCAGATTGTTGGTCAACTTTCTGGGATCACTTGAAGGGTATTTGATTGTTCTCATGGCTAGACAACAATCAAGACTCGGGTCTTGATTGACTCCGAAGGTCTAGACAACCTTTCAGGTTCTGTAAACTCTTATTTCAAACTTTCTCTGTGCTGGGTTTTCTTTTGAATCGTTCCCGAACTTGAGTTTGTGTAAGTGTGTCATTGGTGTGTTGTTGAATTTTGACTGAGAGGGTTAGAACCGGCATTTATATGCCAGCAAATGAATATGGAATCAATCAAGAGTCTTGTTCATTGAGATGCAGCTGGCTTCCCGATGCCCCTCCAAACCCTTTCTGATCATGTTCCGGACAGTTCTTTACTGGATATAAATCTGTGACTGAACCCCCCCTTCCCCCCAAATTTCAATGGTTTACATCTTTGGGTTTTCTGAAAGTTACGCGAAATAAACTATCAGGTATTAAGACTGCAATCGTCATCATCATCATTATTAGCCAATTATCAGGAAGGATTTTAGCCTCTCCCTTCTCAGAAAATGTTCTCATGTGTGCTCAGACAGAAAGTCATAAAAATGAGAATTTATTTTTGTGGCTATGTGAGTAAACGATGGCTTGAAAAGTGTTTCGGTTGTCAAAGTCACAATGCGGAAAAGTGGAGCAAGTTGGCCTGAAATACTTTCATTTCACTTTTAACAACCCGAGAGTAAAGATAAGGAGGAAGCAAGTAACTTCATTGTTTTGGTGTGTTACTGCATACTGATTCGCGCAAAAACATGTTGGGACTGTTTTTATGAAACTGGATTCTTACTCATAAATTAGTGTGCCGTGATGACTTCAACATGGCATTGCAATCAACTCTGTCCCGCACGCTCGATCAGCTCGACTAGCACCACAATCCACAGTCAGTGAACATAGTTTTTTATTTTTATTTTTTCAAACCCAACCACATCCTGATCGTATCTTGGACATTAACCCAGAGAGTGACATATACAGACTACATTTATTGAGTTCTATTTCCCATCAGGCGACACAATGTTTCACTTGACACGTTGCGTTTATATTAATCCCATAGTTGTCCAGTTCTGTCCTTCATCAAACATCAAAGCCTGTCAGATGTCAATTGCTGGAGCATGTTCACTTCCATACTTTCCACATAACAAAGCCAGACTACACGGGCCAGATCAAACTCGCAGCCACCCCAGCTAAATGAATGTCATGTGGGAGAGAAACTGTGAACAATTCAGTATACGGAATCAGAAGATGCCTTGTCACCCTTTTTGTCTCACGAGCACCATACTAACAAGAAAATGGATATTTCTGTTTCGTATCAGAGGTGTTGATGGTGTGGCATCAAGTTGATCAAGAAAAAGAAAAACTCGGAACATGTTAACATATGGTTTATTTATATTTTTGGCTGTGGGTTTTACACTATATCATTTGATGATTGCATGCCAAACCCCTGACTGGAGTTCACATGGTTTTTGGGGGTTTTTTTTGTAATGGATTTCACGTGCTGATGCAAAATGCAGCAACGTGATGCTTATCAGCATGTAGCTGGCTTATTCCTGGTTTAAGATGGTTTATCTTGGAGTCACTGGAAACCATCGTGTCCTGGTAGAAGTTAGGGAACCGAGCGGGGAAAGGTCTGACTACGTGTGATATTGTCATAAAAAAATTGAAACCAGGAGCCGCGCACTCGTCCACCTTGGCAGGAACTCTGCGACACCAGAGATGAAGACGAAGACTTTGCTTACTCCTGGAAGCAGGTCTTCCGCCCTTTATCAGATCTGATTTATAATATTGGTGAAGCACTGGGAAACACCAGGTTCATGACACCAAGCGCTCTTTGGCATGCGGCTAGTTGTCTGCATTCTCAAAGGGCTAATGAACGAAAAATGGCTGCAAACAGAACGCGCGGAGCAAAAATGGAAGTGCATGCCAACCTCATAAATTTATTTCTGTAACAGAACTGTCTTGATCCAGGAAAAGACTGGAATGCTTTCAATTGCGTATTTCACGTGTGCATCGTTCCAAAACTCCATGCACAGTGGTTTTGGAGTAGATGCAGTCTTTTCACACACATTCTCATCCCAAACTCTCGAGTCACTCCAAGTTGAAAAGAGTAATGCACAGGATCTGTCTGGAACTTGGCTGCTAGTTTCGATGTTTTACTGCATCTGCACATTGCAAAGTACGTGAGCGCTTCTGCCCCAGACATGTGCCCCTCACTCTATACTGCTGCACTGTATGTAGCTTGGTTTGAGATGGAATGCGTGCAGGTGTTTGAGCCTAGCAGCAGTGCTTTCAGGTTTCTTGACAAATTTTGGATTCTATGCGGGAAGAAAATGGGAGATACAGAACACTGAAAAAATATTGAGCTTTGAGCACACTTTGGATCTTTCTACAGTATCAATTGGCTCTCATGACTTTCAATAAATGTTGTCTTTTTTTTTTTTTTAACAGTTTGGACAAACAGTATTCCCTCTGCTGATGTTGGCTAAAGTGCCATTTGTTTCAAGATTTTAGATAATTACTTTTTGAAGAATAGCAGCGTGCAACAAAATACTTTTTTTGATAATTTCAAGAAAAGAAAAAAACTTAAAGTTCTTGGTACTTGGTGATGTGTGACTAAAATACTACCCACATTCTCACATTTTACCAATAGGGCATCCACTTCAGCTACCTCAAACATTTTTGAGCAAATGTTAAAAAAAAAAAAAAAAAAAAAAAAACAGGACATTTTTTTTTGCTCTCACATGTCCAGAATAAATGTTGCACTTGTCTCTTTTAATGGTTCACTTTTAAAAATGGTTCTGGTTGATGGTTTAGTGTTAAAACTACCATCCTGTTGATTGTAAATGATATTACAGACACGACGGTGGCGGGGCCTACTACCCAGTGTCAGTCAGAATGTTTCTCGTCAGTACTGTGCTGGCTCGGTGCGCCATGTTAAAGCAAGAATGTGTTATTTAAATAAATAAAATAAAGCATTCATGACAAGACAACCTTTGCAGGCAAGCAAAGTTTAAATTTGTACATGTATCTTCAAACTCTTACTCAGAGGTCCCCCAACTTTTGAACGATGCAACATGTCATCCAAGATGCTTCGGATGACTGGGGTTTTAATGTCACCTCTTTGTGGCCATTTCTAGAATCTACTCCCTTTGTACTCGTGCAGCTGCTTTTAATTAAAAACGTTTCGTTTCGTTGGCCCGCGACGTAAAAGACTAATGCTCCGCCATTTCAATTGTTCTGACAAATCTGTGAATATGTTTGATTTGTTCTATTGTTTGTTTTTCAGTGATCTCAACTTGGATTTCACATGAGCAGAATTATTAGGTTAGTACTTCATATTACATATGTGCTTTGTTCTTTTTCATCTGAGAGCTAAAATAAATAAATCTTACATTTTACAGTGGAGAGAATGGGCACTGTAGATCTCTGTACATGTCCCGAGGATGACCCAGTAAATTGGCAGCATCCTGCTACAGCTGCATAGCATATTCTCCCTTTTCTTTCTTCCAGTTCCAGTTTTGACCTTCGACTCAACTGAACTGCCAAAGACAAAAGACGCAGCGGTATGTTTCAAGTCTCTTTTCAAGAAAGTTGTTTGTGCCTTGGTATTAAATATTGAATCGCACCTAACAGGAAGCAGACATAGACTTACACGCGTGCACACACAGTCTGCCCGGCTTGCACCTACGGTGTGGTTTTCATTTTAATCCGTAGTTCCACTTCTCTCCACCTACCACAGTGTGTGAAATGGGATGCTGTGAGTTTTAATGGCTTATTCTGAGCTTTAATTACACCCAAGACTTTTTTTTTCTATGCAGGATGTGGCAGCTTGTGTGAATGGATGTTTTTATTGGTCTCCACTCATACACAACTAGAGGTGAGCAGTTGGTGAGGTGCTTTCGGTGCGCCCAGCAAACAGTGCAAGATTTGGACAGAAAAGGGAGCAAAGAGCCTCTTGGCTCTTTGCTGCACATGACAGGCCCTGTCGGACTGTTTCTTCGTTGTCGACAACTGTGCCCTCGTTGCTAATTGACCCTGTCCTCGCCACTTAGTTTGTGTTGACAGCAGGTCAGTGGCCAGCATATAAGCGAGCAGCTGGCCTGACCTCATGCGTTCAAGTTTACGTGTCCAGATGTTTTTTTTTTTTAATGCGTGCATATTTGTGCGCATGTGTGCTTGTTTGTACAGTCGGATGGCTGTGCATGCTCGTGTGAGTAATGCTAGGTGGAATCAATTAGAGTTGCGAATTAACCCTGGAGGTTGGTCATTGATCCCCAGAGTTCTTTATCACGGTTCTGCTTTGGAAGTCTCTTTTTGGCAGCCTGAATGCACGCAGTGCCGCTCAGGAGGGCTTTTGGACTCTCCAGTTCTGCAAATCATGCCATGGTTCAGAAAGCTCTACTACCGAGATGTAAATCAGTGAGAAAGGTTGTTGAATTTGCTTTGGTATCCACTCTTACGTCTTCATAGTCCCCGGTTGGTGAATTCCTTCCAGTAGGAACCCTCAGAGGCTGCTTCAGGACAGGTTGATGGAAGGACGTTGAAAGCAAGCCTAGAAAAAACAGGGACAGAATAACACATAGACACAGACAGATACATTCTTCAAAAACTCTTAGTGATATGGAGGAGAGAGAGCAGGAGCAAAAGAGCTGGGGGACGGTCTGCTGGGTCAGGAGACGGGGAGATGAAGAATGAGCAAAAAGAGCACAGGAGAAGAAAAGGAGGTGTGGAAATTTGAATGGAGTGGAAACTGGGCTGGAGGCCACTCAGCAGTTCCTCCAGAGCCCTGCCAGAGCAATTAGCTATCAGGAGTTAAGAAAGGGAACTTAAGAAACTCCAGCAGGGGTTTGCAGGGATTTGGACGGTGCTTTAGGCCCGAATGTGGGAAGGCTTTTGTATCGTTTGTCTTTTTTTATGGAGAAAGACAGAGTTCGTCTGTCTTTTAATGGGATCAAAGTAGCTCAGGTGAAGATATCTACCCTTTGCTTGGAGTAGTATACACGCACCGACGCACGCGGACACATGCACACACACATATTATTGTGTCTGGCTTGTATTGAGGGAAAAGCTTGCTTTACCCATGTCTCTCTAATAAAAATCTTTTTTTGCTTTAAGCAAACTCTTGGACTTGTTAAACATTGTAGGTTGCTTGAAAGACATAAATACATTTAACAAGATTTTCTGAGGCTGTGTGTGCAAAGAAACATGATGGTATTTCTTTTACGGTTCCCCATATAATCTTTATATAACCATTCATGAATTCATTTACAGCTGAAATTTCCCTGATTTGCCAGTAATTGTATTACAACTCAATGTAAAACTATTTTTGTACAGTGCTCACTCAACATCTTATAACATATTTTAATGCTTAGATACACTCGTGTTGGGCGATACGCCCCCCCTCAAAAAAAAGCATAAAATAAAAAATCATTTGATGCTATAAATATACTGTGAACTTGCTTCACAGAACAATTATGGGTAGACAGGGTTTCTGAACAACAAAACTTGTTTATACAGCTAAAATCCTCTACAACGAAACGCACATGGGCGAAAATGCCTCCTAGTGTGAAAAAATCTTCATGGATTAAGATAAAATAAGATAAGAAAACCTTTATTAGTCTCGCAATGGAGAAATTCCCAATTCACAGCAGCAAAGTTATGAAAGGAAGAAGTAGAACAAGAAAATATAGGAGCGGCTGGAAAGGCAACCACTCATGCGGCGCCATTTTGAAGTCAAAATAACAAAAATAACACAACACAACACATAGGACACAGACAGTCGTGCAATCTTCACCACTTTTCTGCATACACTTTGTTGTCTGAAGCAGTACTAGATGAAAGAGGAGAGGATCAAAGTGTCCTTTCACCAGTGGATCAGAGACGTCATGCTGAAAATGTGCACACGTCTGCTGCAAGCTAAGTTTTGAAAGCAAACACGAAGCTGTAGCGTCCATTGACGAAAAAGAGATTGGCTCACATCTCCTGTCCCATGTAAATCCACTTCAATTCCAAGCCGCGACTCCCAGTTCCACATCCGCATCGGCGCTCCGCACTAACGCTCCTTTCTTCTCATCGTCGGCTCCTCAAGCCTTACATCCTTTCACCCGCAGACCGTTCAACAGCACCGATCTCTCCGCTGAAGAAAGTGGGGCTGTGAAAAATGCTGCCCATAACAGGCACAAGACACAAGCGCCCCGGGACTGTCCAGCAACGACAGTCAAATGGCGCCAACATTCCTCCCAGGCAAAAACAGTGCTGGTATACCCATTCTGCCGAGAAGGCGCAACCACCAAGCACAGAGTTTCCTCCTTGATGAATGTCGTGGCCAAAAAATTTTGAAAAAAGTCCACATCAGGTCCACACGACGTAACAACAAACACAAAGTGACAAAACAAACCAAAAAACAACAAAAAAAGCAAGGCTCATGAGAGCACTTGCCGACGGCTGCCTACTCGGGCGCCATCTTGACTTCAAAGCATTAACACCATTCACACTTTCCTGCCTCCCATACAACGAAAAGACCCCTGTTGCGTTATATGAAATATTTTTCTCTGCTCTTGCCTCGTGACGAGATTCATGAGAATGAAGTCTAATCCAACAGCGACCTCTACTGCTTCATTCGGAAATGGCAACGGCAACCACCACACTGGTTTACACATGTGAAGTCGTCCAGGAAGTATTTGTTATTGTCAGACGCCGCAAGAACATTGCATTGCTAAAATGGCTACAAAACGGACCTTTGGATGTCAAACAGCTAAGACAAGAAGAGCTCTGACGCTGGAAGAGAGGGTAAAAGTGATCAAAATGAAAGACGGAGGAACAAAATAAAACATTGTCCAAGAAATTGATGTAAGTTAAAGTGAGTGGTGATCGTAAATTTCGCAATTTCTTTCCCTTTTTTTCTTTCTACACTGACTATATGAAGTGTCAAATAAGTGTATGCTCATATTTATACCCTATTGGAATAAAAATAAAGAGTACACATACATTTGTGTGTGTGTGTGTGTTAACATCTGAGATCAAATTTGCTACAGTGAAACCCCCCTGTTGTGAAAAAGTTCTTGCTGCAAACATGATTTCGTTGTAGGGGAGTTTCACTGTATGTTAAATGGCTTCATACATCTTCTGCAAAACAACAATATTCTGCAGTAATATTTGATACAATGAAGAACTTCAAATTACTTCCAGGCGATATACACGGACGGTGTTTTCATTGATTTATGTGACTATTTATGTCACTTAAATGTTTCACATTTTGAGCTGCAGTAATTCCTGCCAACTACTACAGCAATTAGAATGAGAAAAGCTCCAGCAGCCATAATGGGGGAAAAATGATTTATTTGAAATATGGTGATTTATGCCACATGCGTCATACTGGAATAAAAGTATGTAAATTGTGGACGGTCCTTAATAAAGATTGGAAAGAGAGACACCACGTCTAGCGCTGTCATTGCATATATGTTTGGAATGACAACAAATTCAGACGCGTTCTTTTAATAGAGTTTCTGAAATGATCATACACTCTCGTCGCAAATGTAGTTATGATGCAAACGAAGAACGTGTAAAGTGAATGATAAGTGATGTTAAGTTTTACTTGCGCTCATAAAATAATGTTACAGTGATGCCGGTGTTAGGGATCTCTGGCCAATGTTTACTTGCTTTGTCAATGGTACAGTGTGAGTTTTTGCTCACTTAAGCGAGGGTTTTCTGAGTGTGTGGCTTAGCTTGACTTATCTTTGCTTGAGCGTTTCTGTGAAGTTGCAAAGTTTTCCTCGTAATCCAGATGGTTTATGGTGGAACACTTTTGTTTGTAAATTCCTCTTCACGGCAACCGTTTTGGCACATTTTATAATCTTATTCCGAACGGCATCAGTCTTGTCAACCCCGAATCATTTCCAGGCTCGAGACGTGGACTGAGGTCTTGTATGAAATACTCGCAGAGAGAAGAGACTCGACCATTTCTCCATTTTCTAAATTTGAATCAATGCCGTCTTCCGCTTGCTGATCCCACAGAGTCCTGTGACTTAATCCGTCCCGCTGATTCGCAGAATGACGATTTATCACTTCCTCCTGCTTTGCCGGCTATTCATGCGGACTCACCGTCACCACTTCCTCCAACTTTGCAGCCAGTCAATGAATGGACTGTTTTGTCTTTTCTTTTCAAGACAGTACCAATACTCGATAATGTAAAATTGCATATTGTGAAAGCGACGTTGACAACAGTCGCCTTGATGATACATACCGCCCACACTTAATACACTCCCTTTGAAAGGCTTTCTATCCACCGTCTGTAGGCTACGTATGTTTTTTTTACTTCTGATCAATTTTCTGAATATTGACAATGACTGGGATGATTTATGGTAGAATTTTTGAGGGTTTTTAAAAAATATACCTGTATATATTTTGTGAGACTCTTAATTAATGTGGAGCCATTTTCGTACAATTGTAACAATGAATTTGGGAATTTGTGCGCAGACATCAACAAATCAATGGTCCGCATTTTGAATCGTACAGCCTGTCTTTTACTGACTAGTGTAGCCCATTGGGGCAAGCAATCAAGGTCGGAAGGATACTCTCCTCGTCGCCAGGCAGTAGCTGTACTGTTAAAGGCATTTGGACCTTAAAACGTTGTTGTTTATGTAACCAAGAGAAAGTGGAAACTCCCTCATGACTCCTTCAAAAACCAGATGCCGGAGGGTTTTGCTTTGACTTTTTATAGATTATTTATGATGCAGGCGACTATGGCATTTGTTCTGTGTTTGTCTGATTCAAAACATGCATTGAAATATTAAGGGCTAATTACTCAGGTGATTTGACAAATATTGCCTGGCAACCAGTTCAGGGTCCAGCACGCCTACTGCCCGAAGACAACTGGGATAGGCTCCAGCACGCCCGCGACTCTTGTGAGAATAAGAGGATTAGAAAATGGATGGGTGGATGGACGTTATGTAAAAAAAAAAAAAAAAAAAATCTTTCAGGTGCTTGGTAAATGGGAGAATGAATTTTGCTTTCTCTGTACACTAGTTAGTCTATATATGTTTTGCAATAGAATAGTTTCTTTTGTACTACTACAATTATCTCATTCTTGATAAAGTAGCCAAAAGAAAAGTGTGACACAGCAGTAAATTCTCTCAATGCTTTTGTAATATTGCACATGATGATAGTTTCAACACCGTAGCTCTATTTTCGTGCCCCTTGCGAGGCAGGTTAGACCTTGTGTTGGTATTCTAGCAGATGCGTGAAAGACATGCGTGAGCAGCAGGTCGAGGCTCACAAAGTGCGTTGATAAAGAAGTGCAAGCAGATATCCATGCATGGATGGCTTGGGAGATTTGTGAAATGGGACAAGCCCTTTCACCCTGATTGTTATTGTCAGTCCATAACAATTGGAATGCAGTAAAAACCATGATACAGTATGTGGCTGGTACACATCCTTAGCCACAAACTGTGGGTGTTGTTGTGGTTGAGCATATAGAAGCAGAGTTGAGAAGGAGAAAGAAGAAAAAAAAACTTTGCATGCCTGTGATCGGGGACTCTTCGTTTTGCCTGACACCACATAAAGGTGGTCTTTGAAGTCCCTTGAATTTCCTACCTTTTCATTTTATTCTATTCAGTCAAAAATGGTATGTGGATATCAACTCAACCAATAAAATTGTGTGTCATTTTATTTGTCACTTTGTTTTTCTTCTTTCTTATTTCTACCCACAATCTTGCTGTTGTAGACTGTAAATTTCCCCAGTGTGGGACAAATAAAGGATATCTTATCATATGGTTTAGTACAGGGGTGCCCAACCTTTTTGACCAAAGATCTACTTTTCGATCAACCGACCTCCGTGATCGAACAGTTACAGCACACACTTACACGCGCATGCCCTGACGCCATTTGAAGTGTTGAGGCGGAATCTTGTAAAAACTTCCTGGTGTGTATTGCATGGTGGCCATTTCTGGATGTGAGCTTAGCTGCCATCTTTAGGGTCTGAGATATGACAGATCTACACCTTTGGAGGTGCTGCAGGCATTTTCCACAGTGATGTAATAATCGTTTGTGTTGATGTTGAGCTGGCCTCTGCCTTCGTTTAAACATCAGTCACTTGTCATTTCCTTTACTAAGTGTGAAAGGGCCGTTGCATCAGTGGAAGAGGAAAATGAATGAGACATTTATGTTTTTCTAAGAATCTGCACTTTTGGGAGTACCTCTGCCCCGTGTCGCCCCCACAGACATCTGCTATGGCACACGCGACGTAGCTCTCGGCGGCCATGCGGTGAATGCTCTGACACTACACTGACACTCAAAAAGTGATCACACAACATTTTTGCCTCTTGCCATGAGGTGATTGCAATTCATTCTTGGCAGATAAAGTCTAATGTACATCTTTTTAAATGTAATCATCGCACACGGTCACGTTTTTAATGATGCACTTAGTTAGCAATAAACAGAGCACTACAATGGGAAAATATTAAGTATTGAAAATCTGTATGGAAGGATACTGTCGTTACCATTGGCCCTCTTCCTTAAAACAACAGTTTACATAAAAGTGCATTTTACACCTTTCATGGTGTTTTGATTTTTAAATCCTTTTTAAAAAAACACTTTTATAGCACTGAGAGAAAATACTGCATCATGTATTTTGTATTGGCACTCAGCCCCCCAAAAATATAGTGACATGAATTTTAGTCCACATCGCTGAGGCTTAAGGCTGAGATCTAACAACGAAGCAATCTGTTCCTCAGTGGCTTTTTAAATTGTATTTTCAGTGTGGTGTGATTGAATAGTTTTGGCAGCAGCACTGTAAATTGTTGAGTGATACACCTTCAGCACTGAAATCCCACATGTGTTGTAGTAAAACCGATGAAATTAAAGTCAAACACACAGCATAAAACGTTATAGCACCCAAAAGCAGTCAACAGTAGGAGTGGAGCCACAATTGAGCCGTTCAAACACTTTGTCACTTGATTACTGAACCCTTGGGATATCTTTTCGTCATTGTCAGTCGGCCAAGTCTGGAGGTACTCGTTGGAGTCGGGGTCACCAATGGGGTTCCCACGGGCACCAGGTAGCCCCCAAGGACCACATGAGTAGCCACCAGGCCTATTCTAAAAATAGCTCACCAGTGATGGGATGTTGTCATTTTCTAGGAATGTTGTAGAAGAGACCTTTTCAAAAAGTAAACACTGAGAGGGAATTGGGGGGGGGGGGGTGCTGCAAATGGACATTTACATGTTTCCTAATTATTTCTCAGAAATCATGACCATGATCAGTGCCATAACATGTAGTTATGATAAAAATAATGTGATAATAACTTAAGGGAATTGGAGCGTAGCTTTTACTTCAAAAATTTGTCATGTCAATGTGGTAGCCCTCCGCATTCTCAGTTTCAAAAAAGTTGGTGACCCCTGCTTGATGGTGTAGGACACAGGTTGCACATTTTGTTTCTTTGTCACCGTATTTAAGACTCCCCAACCCCCCCAAAAAAGTGAAGTTATTACCGTATGTCTCATAGTTTATGTAAACTGGAAATACAGTCGTATATGAACGACAAGTTGCTTGTTGTGTACGTTTTAGGCCGGATTCGAATCCATGACCTGGGAACTGTGAAGCAAACATGCTAACCACTCCGTCCCTGTGTCATGCCTGCTCTGAAAGTTTTTAGTGTAATACTCTGAAGATCTTGCTCAAAAAATGAAATGTGCAATTAGCCATTTAGGAATTTGAAATTTACATGAGGGATTTGCTTCAATGCTGTTTCACTGTAGTCCAAACGAAGCTCCTGGGCTGCACTCGATGACCCATTAACTGCATGTGTCTAGTTCCATTTCTTTTCAGTGACTCATCTGCTCAAAGTTTTATTTTTTGCAAAGCAAGAACACAAATACTGTTGAATATCTCACCAAGAAAGTGCCCAAAACACTCTGAGGAATGTTGTCTTTCTTTCTTTCTCTCTCTCTCTTTCCCTTTCTTTGATTCTCTCCTCTTTCATCTCAAACTGCTTCAAACAACCAAGCGTGTGACGGAAAAGTGGTTAGGACTGCACGACTGTCCGTGTTTTATGTTATGTGTTGTGTTCATTTATTTTACTTTATGTTAACTGTTTTGTTAAGCGCTTTGTTACAGCTGCCACTGTTGTGAAAGCGCTATATAAATCAGCATGTATTGTATTGTATTGTTCTTTGTTTTTCCTGTCTCTTTCCTTCTTTCTTTGTTTCTTTCTTACTTTGTTTCTTCTTTTCCTTCTTTCTGTCTTTCTTTCTTTCAAAACTTTAAATGAGGTGAATTGCTGAGCCCTGTGTTTCCATAGTCGTCATTTGTTTTGATGTGACTCATTTGCCTGCAGCAGTTTCCAGTCTCATCACATCATCAAACCTCTCGATGAACCGGATAGTTGTTATCAAATGTAGGACAAAAACAGATAAAACCAGGATGTCCTCAGGTATTCCCAATATATTTTAATAATCGATTCATCTATTGATTATTTTGTTTATTAATTGATGAGTCGGCTAATTTGTATCCCTATATAAGATAAAAAAGGATATTATTTCAAATTGATTGTGCACAACATGCACAAACAAAATCTTATGATTCAATTACTGGTTTGGTGTGTAACACTGGAAAAAAAAGTTTTCCAAAGTAAAACTGCTTTTATTTGACTTTGGGAAAATGATTTATTTTAATTCCACTGCAGGTGCAATGATTAATCGATGCATCAAAAAAAAAAAGAAATTAATTTAATAATCGATTCACCATTGCATCTTTTTTTTTTTTTAATTAGAAATTGTACAAATCCTCAGAATCTCAGAATAATTTTATTTGTTCTGTGGAAGCGGACATTGTCCCAAATGATCACATAAATGGGATGTGCGGGCCCAGGATGGTGGTGTTGGCGGTCCAGGAGTATGTCTCTTAGCTCCTCTAGGAAGGTGAGGGGACATTGGGTGTTGTAAGACCCAAGTACAGCATGCCGTTGGACAAGCCCCATGACCGCACAAAGAGTAATATTGCCCCCTCATTGGCCAGGAACCTCAGTGACAGTTCTTTGGCCAATGATGTCACGGTCTCTTTGCCTTCATTTCCGCAAGTTGAAGCCAGCCTCATCCGGGAAGAGGTCTGGCCAATCACGTCTGACTGTAAAATCCTCTGTGAAAATGCACAGATGTTCAGAACAACACTCACTCAGGTAGCACAGCACTGTCCAGAAGCAATGTAAGCCACAGAGCAACACAGTATGTACACTTGCTGTCATGTGAACATGGATGTATACTTACTTGCACATTCTCGCAACCTAGGTCTTTGTGTCGCGCAGAGTTGCACTCGAAGGGAACCCTGTTTCATCTGCATCTTTTGATGCCGGAGAACTCTGTCTATTTTGGCCAAGCTGACATCATCAATGCTCTCAAAGTTGACATTATCGGCAATGACTTTGTCTCTGATCTCCCGGAATCTGATGAGGTTGTTCTCACGAACCATACAAACAAGGAGCATTTCTTGTGCCACTGTAAATATGACATCCCTCCCACCTCGATGTGGCATTTTTTCAACTCAAAAGGAAGAGACGTGTTGTCAGTTGACATGTTTTACAAAAAGAACTGATTTGAAACCAATAGACTACTTTCACAGGCTTATAAAACTGTATTGTGACAAAGAAAGCAATTGAGTACAATCACTGTTGTGTTGTCTGAATGCCCCAATAAATGTGGCCACGGTGAATCTACTAAGGTTTGGATGGGCTCTTCATCCTGCGTCAGCCATTGTCATGCCATGAGAAATGACATGGTCAATCTGTATTGCTCGCATCTCATCCGTAAAGATCGTGCGCAGTTGTCTTGCTCTTCCTCCTGGACCTTCTCCTCTCCCTTGTTGGCCTCCTCCTCTTCCTTGTTGGCCTGCTCGTCTTCCTTGTTGGCCTGCTCCTCTTCTTCCATGGCAAGCTCTTCTCCCTTCAAGGCCAGTTCGTCTCCCTCCTCTGACTTGAATTCCTCTTCCCCGGACTCTGCCTTCATCCGTTGTGTTTGTTTGGAATCTTCTGCAAACTGTGCATTCTGAACTTGGTTTTATACAGTATATGTGCTCACAGCTTGAGCAAACGGTGTCTTCAATTTTGAGTCGATTGTTATGAATGACGCAAGGTGTGTTCATTGTCTTCAAATGTTGCTGACTGTGGCGAGCATTTTGCATCACATGAGCTTTCATTTGAGAATATGAGCAGAGTTCTTTTACAACTTGTGTTTTAGCAAGGAAAAATGTGTTTAGATTTATGAGAACGTAGGATTGTTATTGGTGAATTGTGCCTTCATGTGAAATGTGTTTATGATGTTGACAAATGGTGGCTAGATTTAGGAAATGTTTTTAGACAACTGGTCCTTTGGTTTAGAGCAGGGGTGCCCAAACTTTTCGGATCGAAGATCTACTTTTCGATCAACTAACCCCCCGGGATCTACCCTTATCGGCACGCGCGCACACACACACACACACACACACGCACGTCATGATGAGAAACAGCCTGAAACTGAGGCATGCGACGCACTTTTGCAGCCTGTTAACTATCGTAGCTCAAACGTACCGTTTTAAAGTGCTTCCCTGGACCCACCTAGATTCCAATTCTTTGCCCGTGCCCTCGGTGAATTGCACACGAAGCAAACTCTGAATGAGAATAATGACGATAAAAGATAGAGCGCAACAGCTCTGATCACAAGCTGCAATTGCAGACGGACTGCTGAGCGCTAACAACTTCCGGTGACGTAATCACAAGCCACCATAAATTCAAGATTTACCTGCTTTATTTTATTTTTTAAATATTTTTTTGGTGAAAATGAGACTGATAAGATGATTAGGGTGCAGCGTACATGAACAAAAAAAAATGTTACTAACATGTACAAAGACACACAAATTGTTGTTTGTTTTTTTTCTCCTCGACACTCTTCGTATCTACCTGGGACCTGTCTTCGATCTACCGGTAGATCAGGATCGACGTAATGGGCACCCCTGGTTCAGAGGATTGGCGTTTGCATTTTTAACATTTGAAAAAAAACCTCATGATTTATCACACTAACAATTACTAACAATATAGGATACAGATAGATACATTTCAATATGTAACAATTTATTCTAAAAATCTGAATTTTCAAGCGATCCCTTCTACAACATTACAAGAAAAGCTCAATATACCATCACTGGTGAGATATTTTGAGAACAGGCCTGCCGGCTACTCATGTCATTTTGTGCACAAACATCATCCTTGTGACTTATGCTGCATAATTTTGCCGAAGTGTATTGGAGGTTTTTGTTTGTCCTTTTGTATCCTGAAATTGGCAAGCGGACAGATCAGGGCGTATCCTGCCTTTCATCCAAAGTCAGCAGAGATTTCAGCTATCCCGCAACCCTAATGGCAGCTAGCGGTTCCTGTTCCCAGCACAGCTGTAGTTTAACCGAAGTGATATCATTACGGTAAAACTAACACAGACAGTTTCCTAGGATCGAAAATTCAGGCTACTTAACATTTGCAGCTCTAGGGAAATACGTCATGAATAATTGGTAGGATAATTTCCGCGGTGCCGGCCGAGGTCACATTTGGGCGTCCCCCCAAACCCCCTTTTCCACAGTCTACATTCGGAACCTTTATCTGCCCACCCTCATCATGTTGTTGTCCATTGGTTAGACATGTTTCTGCCAGCACAGTAGCACATGGCTAGCACCTTTGCCTTGCAGTCAAAGGTTCAGTGCTCAAATTTGAACTTAGACCATTCTCTGTGGAGTGGACATGTTCTCTCCCTGCCTGCGTGGGTTTTTTGCGGGTGCTCCAGTTTCCACCTGCACAGGGATGGCGCTCCATCGGGGCGAGGGGGCTGTAGCCCAGAACCCCGTCAGAACTGCGTGAGCCACGGCTAAGCCCCTCCGGCATGTTATGTAGTTTTATAAGTTAGTTTCTCAGCCCTCCTATGTGTCAGTCAAGCCCCCAATTAGCTCCGTGAGAAAAGGAATCCGGGATCCATGCTTGCCCCTGCATTCCTAAAACATGCATGGTAACTTAATTGAAGACTCTAAATTGTCACGAGGTGTTATAATGTCACATAAATAATGGTTGTTATTAATTTAATATAATAGATTATTATACAAGATATTCAATGTTCCACTGATGAATTGTTTTAAGCAAATATTAATCAATTTAGAATTTAATAGCTGCAGCTTGGGAAGGGTGGCAAAAAAAGACAGGTGACCAGGCTAACTGGGAACAGGTGGCTGCCATGATTTGGTTTGAAATTCCTCATTCACAAGCAAAGATGAGGCAAGGTTCACCTTTTTGTGAACAATTGCGTGAGGAAATAGTCGAACAGTTTAAGGACAATGTCTCTCGACGTACAATTGAAAGCGAATTAGGGATCTCATCATCTCCGGTCCATAATATCATCAAAAGGTTCAGAGAATCTGGAGAAATCACGGCATGTCAGCAGCAAGGCCAAAAAACAATATTGAATGCCCGTGACCTCCAATACCTCAGACGGCACTGCATCAAAGAAAATTATATCAATGTGTAAAGAATGATATCCGCACATGGGCTCGGGAACACGTCAGAAACCCAATGTCAGTAAATACAGTTCAGAGCTACATCTGTAAGTGCAACTTAAAACTCTACTATGCAAAGCAAACGCCATCTACCACCAACACCCAGAAATGTGACCGGCTTCTCTGGGCCTGAGCTCATCGAAGATGAACTGATGTAAATTGAAAACGTGCTCTGAGGTCTGACGAACCCACATTTCAAATTGCTTTTGGAAATTGTGGACGTTGTGTCCTTTGGGACAAAGATGAACTGAACCATAAGGACCTTGATGGATGCAATCTTCAAGAGTCCCCATCTATGATGATGGTATGGGGCTGTGTTTGTGCCAATGGCACATCTGTCAAGGCACCATTAAGATTAAGATATCCTTTATTTATTTGTATATTAATGGTGAAAGGTACATACAGGTTTGGGAGAAACGTATATATGCTGCCATCCAAACGTCTTTTTCATGGACACCCCTGCTTATTTCAGCAAGACAATGCCAAACCACACGAGTTACAGCAATGTGTCTTCGTAATAAAATAATGCAGATACGAGAGGGGCCTGCATGCAGTTCAAACCTGTCTCCCAGTGAAAACGTGTGGCGCATTATGAAGCGTAGAATACAACATTGGAGACCCCGGACTGTTGAACTGAAGCTGTACATTAAGCAGGAATGGGAAAGAATTCCACCTAGAAAGCTTCAACAGTTATTGTCCTCGTTTCTTGAATGTTGTTCAAAGAAAAGGTGATGTAACACAGTGGTAAACATGACAGTGACTTTTTTGGAACATGTTGCAGCCATCAAATTCAAAGTTAATGATTATTTGCTAAAATCAATGACGTTCATCAGTTTCAAAATAAAATATCTTGTCTTTGTAGAGTATTCAATTAAATATAGGTCGAACATGATTTACAAATCATCGTATTCTGATCTTGTTCATGTTCAACACAACATCCCAACTTCATTGGAATTGGGTCTATCTGTTTGTCTGGTCGCCGGCTGTCTATCTATCCTTCTATCTATATACGATAGATGGCGCTGTTCTCTGCAGACTCGGGGCCGTTGGCGTAGCTGCTTGAAGTTGCGTTGATCGGCTGTTTGGGGTCATGTGACCATTCAAGCCAGCGACCTCCGAGTCGGATTCAAGGGATTGCGAAGCCGAAGAGATGTTGTTGTATTTTGCTGCTACTCTTACTTGCTTCTGCGCAAATCAATCTTGCCAAAGATAAACTCATTTATTCTGCAAATGTGTTTGAAGAGTGCATGCGCCGTGGATAATAGCAGTGTGCGGTTGGCTCCTGTGCCCAGCTTACAAATGGTGCCTCAATGCCGAAATGATTACATTTTTTTTTTGTAATACTTGGCGCCGAATCCACACTCCAAAAATACCCCCGCACACGTGGTATGGATGGCGAAATGCCCAGCGCGAATTGCATACGAGTGCCGATGGCGCCTCACGTGTGCCGGGCTTAAAGTTCAAAACCACATATTTCTATAAAGCTCATAATAGCATTGATGCTTTGCCTCCAGATGAGATATGCATGCATTTATCAGGCACCTGTCATCCATCGGCTGCAAACATTATCTTCTTTATTCAACGTTGTCGACACTTGCTGTGTTAGAAGAATGTTCTTTTCACCCTGTTGTGCGTTTTCACTTGTCTTCAAAACTATTTGCAATGGTAGAAATGTGCTCTTAAGAGGAAGCATGTGTGTGAGACAATTGTGGCAGTAAAATAGCAAGATAAAAGGAACAAATGTTGCAAAATGAAATCATACAAATGAAATTGCAAATTCTAACTCATTCACAATCTATTTACAAGCCATCCGGAATAACTCAGATGTTGATTGTTTCATGCATTTTAATTTTATGGACAGGCCCAAGTTCAATTTAATTGACACAATATTACAAAAATGATTCTCTGTTTCTGGAACACACAACTTTGGAAACCTTTGAAAAAAAAATCTTGATGAAATATCGCTCTGATAGAACCGAGACATCCACAAGTTTGGGTGAGCTGTCAGAACCAGATGCGTTGTCAGTTGCAGCACTGGCAAGTGCCATTTACCCGAGACGTTGATGGTAGCAATGTAGAAGAAACAAAAAATACAGCCAGGAATGCGGAATTGGAAGAGAGAGATTCATGTCACTTGGAAGGGGTAACGCTCACGTCAACCATAATGAAAACTTTCACAGGAACTGCAGTGTGTCAGAATCTTATTTGACTCATTGACGAAGCAGTCCGAACACAATCCCGATGGATGACCGCCATGATGGTGGAGAAAGGTTTGAAAAACAGCTCTTTGACTTGGCACTCCTTTTTATGAGCAGACTTCATCTCAGAATTTCTTATTGTGCTCAAATGCTAAGTTGTTCGTGATTTGTTCTTAATGGCCTTTTTTTTTCCTGGATTCATTCCTCTTTCACTGCTTTTTCTCTCGCTGTTGTGTGCTGCGATAGTATGTTATTATTATGATCTGTTTCCTATTTATCTCCTCTCCCTCGTGCTAGACTATGTGTCAGCCACAACTTTCTCCATCATGGCCCAGCCAGCATAGGACACTGGAGACTCGATCTGTGGGTGGGAAACGGTTGCATGCGAGCCACACTCTGGGCCGCGTGCTGTGCACTTTTCTCCCCCGTAAAGCCTCTGTCGCTTTTCTCCCCCTCTCACTCTATGTTTCTCTCCTCTGTCTTCCCTCTCCCTTTCTCTCAGTTCCTTCAGTGGGGGAAAAACTTATGGTGCGGTTTATTTGTTCTGGTTTGGTGTCAGTTCTCACATGTCCTTGGCAGGCTTTCATACCTCCATGACAGTAGCCTGGGATTGCGAGGGTCTATCATGATATAGTGTGCACGTGTGAGTCCCTCTTGACGGTTCATGCCCGGTGTCTTTGCAACGCAGTGTGGTTCAAGGTCAGAAAAGGAACATGTGTTCGAGATACAGCTTGTCACTGTTACTCTTGGAGTAGCAAAGTGCTTGACTGCCAGTGCATTGACGCTGCCATAGAGCTTTGTTCCCCAGCATTCAGGCTCATCTCTTCTCTTCTCCCCTCTGCCTCACCTTGCGCGCATCTGTCTTGTTTATCTTTCTCCACTGGGAAAAAGCTCACTGACCTTGTCACGGGTAGTGTGAGGCCAAAAATGCAACTGGCGATTTCAGGGGAATGAATGAGGAGACAGAAATGAGCGGCGGCTTTGGGAGATGAAGAAGTTGAAGTGAAAGACAGAGTCTTTCCATCCAAGTCTTTCCCCTAATCCTAAATTGCAGCCACTGGAAGACAGTATCCTTCTCAGAACATGTGTTCACCATTAATCTACCCATTGTGAGGGAAGGCCTGTTTTCACTAGAGAGAAAAATGAGAATGTAAAGGAGTTGCCCCTAAATCCTTACCGTATTCACACCACATTTATAGCCATTAAGGGGTTCTGTACGTGCATATATTGTTTAATTTGAAGAGCTTTTTTGAGGGGTTCCAAGTGAAGAAATCATCTGCAAGTTTGATGCGTAATGTATTGCTTTTGAAGTGCGGCATTGTTTGGCAAAAAGACAAAATGCAGCTTGGATTTACATATGCGAAGAGAATCACTTTCATCTGTTGCATGGACGAAACTTGAGTATTGCTTTGGTAAATATGCTTGGCTGAGATCTCTTTCAGGCCACAATTTGAAATGAGTTATTCAGGACCGGCAGTGTGTCACGAGTCAGCAAAAACAATCTGTTTCTATTCCGCGAGGGATGACCTCTTTTGCTACTTGCCAAATCATCCAGTTGAACATTTTTGAAAACCGTTTCAGACTTATTTATTTTAGTTGTCATTTCTGGTGGCGTTACTGCACCATAAGCCTGTGACTTTTTCTTTGAATGGAAGATTCAGGGAACTTAGGTCGCGGTGACCTACAGCCACTCCACTCTGATATATGAGTTGGCTGTAGATGAGGAAAGGGATTGAAGCACTCCGCCACTGTTTGGGAGGGACAAAAACATGACAAAACTGAAATTAAATATAGCTACAAAACATTTGTGTTAACATTTTTAGAACGTGCCCAAGGTCAATGACAATTCCAATTGTGTTTGTAAAGCCCTTTCCTTTTGGCAAGCTAAACCCATTGTGCTTCAGGATAAAAAACAAGATATTTCATTTTAAAATGCAATTTAAAAAATTACAACAAGTCAACAAACAAACAACAGAACTAATTGGAAGCCTGTTAGGAGAGATACGTGTTAAGACTGCATTTGAAGTAAGATATCGTTGGAGATGAGCGGATTTCCAAAGATACATTTTTCCACCGTGTTTGGCCAAAACAATTTCATAATAATAATATTAATAATACATTTTATTTATAAGCGCCTTTCAAGACACCCAAGGACACTTTACAATAACAAAAAACACAAAACAATACGATCATGTAGATCAAAGATGTCTGTCTAGTGTATACAGTACGAAAATAGGGCTATAAATGTTCTATTTTCATGACCAATTTTGGTGTTTTTTCCAGGCCCCTGCAGGTCGCAGCAGCATGGCATATCAAAAATACGCGTCTTTGCCAATGTGGGAGTGAACACAGCTGACTTGTTTCGCTGCCAATGAAAGCTGCTCCTTTCATTCCCTTGAATTGGTGCCGGCGAGAGGTGCGCTCGTAGTCGCAATTAGTAACAATGTGTTCTGTGAATTGATTTGTGCAATGATTGAGAGGGTTTGATGCACACTGTTGGCATAGTTATGAATGAAATACGATGGCATCAACATGTCTGAGGAGCTCACAATCTTACTGCCTGCACCTTGACCAGATTCACCAAAAATCATCAATAGTGAGACACGGTTCCAGCAGGCGTAACGTTTAGTCTACTTTCAGACACCAAATTGTCAGTTGGGCCGAGCACATGTTGAGCATGTCAGAAACAAAGGGAAGGGGGGTACCATTGAAATATTAAAAACAAGTACAATTTTAAAATTGATATTGTACTTAACCGGATGCCAATGGAGACTCTTTAAAACTGTAGTGATGTGCTCGTACCTGTTTGTTTTTGTCAGTTTTTTTTTTATTTTGAGTAAGTTGTAGTTTTTTGTTGCATTTTTTTTGAGTGCCAGAAAAAAAAACAGCATCAAAGTAATCTAAATGACGAGAGATGAATACATGCAACATTTTTTTTTAGTCTGATACAGATCAAATTGATCGAACCGGATAGTTTCCTTTCATGATAAAAGGCAGTCTTGGAAAGAGAGGAAGTATTCTTTTCTAAGATGAGATCCTTTTCAAAAATCACACCCAGGTTTCTGACGTGTACACTGGGTTTTACAGAGAAGTTGTTCAACTGGATAAGATTCTCGGTGTTAAGAGGTTGGCAGAAACAGATACAATTGTCTGTCATTAGCATAAGAATGCTATATGTTGTATATATGAATTGTGGAACCAAGTCGGAGAATATATCAGTTAAACAGAAGAGGGCCAATAATGGATCCCTGGGGAACACCACATGGATGGATTACATGATCTGATTTGTTGTCACTTAGACAACCTGAAAATGATCTATTGATGAGGTAGGAACAAAACCTGTCAAGAGCAGTCCACCGGAGGCCAATATGGTTTTCAAAGCGAAGAAGCAAAGTGGTTTGGTCAACCATCTCAAAAGCAACACTGAGATCGAGCAGAACCAGCATGGAAACTTGACCATGGTCTGAATTAATTTTAAGAATGTTGACAACCCATACGAGAGCTCTTTCTGTGCTCTGACAGATTCTAAAACCAGACTGATAGAAGTCATATGAATTATCCTGAGACAAATCATTGTGTAATTGCTGATACACCTGCTTTTCTCAAATTTTTCCAAAGAATGGTGAATTTGAGATTGGACTATAGTTACAGATGACCAACAGCGTAGTAACTATGGCATGCTTGAGTCCAGTGGAGAAAATTCAAGAGAGCAGAGAGAGGTATGAACAATCTTCAGGAGATTGTATTCCAATCACGAGCACTTTTAAAAACTTAGTCGGTATAACATACAAGAGCGCAGGTTGCCGAACTTGGCTCTTGAGCTATGGCTTTGTAGCTCATGACTTGGTATACAAAATTGAAATTAGAAAAAACTACTGGTATTGTGTTACACTGGAGTCATATGAGCATCCCGAGCACCAGTTGAGCTAGATTTGATATTTTCCCAATGTTAGTAACTTTACAATTTAAAATATGAAGCAAATTCATGGCAATTTTTGAAGAACAAATCTTCGCAGGTAATGCGGAGGTTGATTAGTCTATTGATTGTGCGGAACAGAAATTTTGAATTTTTTTAACTTTACTGTCAATAATTAGTGAGAAATAGTGATGTTGACATTATTTAATGACCGAGTTTTAATCCAAACCCTAGTAGTCACAATAATCACCTTGTAGGTACTGTCCTAGCGGTGCCCAACCTTTTTTTTTCACCAAATCAGGTAAATTTTACATGATTTTCATTTCATCTCAAAATGGAGGTACACGTGTGGAGTGATGGTTGTGGTTGTTTGGGTGGCCTCTCAAATAAACAGAGATATAAAGATGAAGCTTAATAACTCAACCTATCAGTGTGCTAAGCAATGCATGTGAGAAAAGTGAGAAAAATTGTGTGTTTAATTTAGTCTATTTTATTATGTCACTGGTTTGCCCAAGATAAAATAATCTCTGGTCCCGATACATCACTCCAAAAAATGTATCTGGAGCCAGATGATTTTACTGCATGTAACCACTTGAAGATATAAAAGTGAGTAAATTCAACAATCAATTTTTCCAGTGTATGGGCAGAAATCATAGCACTCGCCTCTGCTCAGGAGACACCAGCGAACTTAGCACAGAATGCTAATGTCCGACTCTTGACAAGTCCGACAAGGTCCCCAGGGTCTGATTATTATTCACAATAATTATGCTTAATGTACCTTGTAAATGACAGAATAAATAATCAATATTCTCACGTTTAAGCTTAAATACACCATGTTTGGTCGATTTGAATCGCCTGCCTTGTGAGCAGACCCAGCATTCATTTCTATGGAGATTTGCCATAGGCCAATGAAAGATCCACATAGACACTGAGTGTCCTGCAAGGCTGTGAGTCTCAAGTCGCAGTCCAAATATACAAAGGTATTCTCAAACAACGCACGCCTGCCAACGACAACACTCATATTTATTTATGTATGTATCTGTATTTCCTGTGTACTTGTTGAGATCTTGGGCGTTGTGGCCCTTGCTAT
The DNA here is from genome assembly GCF_054856545.1 of Hippocampus guttulatus. NCBI lineage: Eukaryota > Metazoa > Chordata > Actinopteri > Syngnathiformes > Syngnathidae > Hippocampus > Hippocampus guttulatus. Next base: position 8,162,171 of record NC_141264.1, on the reverse strand, counting down.
CTGAGGCCCATTTGACAAGTCCTGGCCATGCTGCGCCACATTGCATTAGGCTGGGCTATTTATCCTGCATGGGAATCAATGATGCCGCTGTCCCGTCGGCCTGGCAGCTAAACTCACATACTCTGCTACAAATGTATTGCAATGCTGCAGCAGAGGCATCATCTGGGTTTACTTTCTACGTGCCTGCATGAGTATTTGTTGTAGTCAAGACTGTGTTCCTTTCACAAAAAATGTGCTCTTTTTGCTTGACTGCGGCTAATGTTTTTTTTCTCCCCATATTTGACAGTAAAGTAAATAAAATTTCTCTGATAACTATACTGATGGACCTACCTGGATGCATTCATTTTCTTATAGGCTGAGTGCCATCCTGTGTGCTGCCCATTAAAATGATGAAATGTCTTGGAAAAAAGGAGAGTAAAAAATGCACACCGTTTCGTGGGGCTGACTGCATTATGTTTTTGCATCTCTTTCCTGAGTGTGAAGAGTGCATTGAGAAGGAGCTCCCTGCAACATAAGTGTGTGCCTATCAGTAAAACGAAGGGATGATTTGAGGCAAGTGTGAGCCAGCCCTAATTATAAGCTTGATCAAAAAGGAACATTTCAAGCCTACTCTTAAATGTAGTCACGGTGTCTGTTCACACAAGGGAATGATATCAAAATAAAACAAAAAAATTACCCAGAAGTCTAAAGACATCCTATTTTTTAATTTTTTACGAATAGATATTGTTAGAATTTCAATTGATAATAGAAGTTCATTCAATACAGTTTGTATGAAGGTAGATGATATATTGTAAATTCAATCACTATGCGATCAAATTTGTTTTCTCTCACCAGCACACAGTGGATTCACTGCCTTGTGGTACCTCCTTGACCTTGAAAATCATCTGTGGCAAATGTTTGTGGGGTTTCGTCCATTGGACTGCATTGACTTCCTGGTCTGGTGGACCGGTGACATTTATCGACGGAACTGAAACGCAGTTAAAATACCATGACGGACTGACTGACGATCACAGTTGAATGACGGACCTACAAAATTCTCACAAATTCCTCACTTCTCATAATTTGCGGATGAAGATGTGATGATTGGATGAGGTCTAGTTGGTGTCACACATGTAGTGTGGCCACTCTGCTGATCCAAGACACAGAATGAACATACAGTATGAGACCTTGGGCTCTATTTTCACGATGCGCTCGGCATGAAAACGGATGCCCAATTGGGGGTGCAAGGCGGTCGGTCTACAATTCCCCACCTCACAGGCATGGCCAAATCCATCATTTGCAAGGGGAGATCTTGCAGTTAACCAGTATAAATGCAATTTGCAAGTCTCATGCACAGGCCCCAGTCACTTTCTTCTTCAGCAAAGTCAATTGCTTTTAAAGAGAATGAAGGGAGCCCTTTTGTCTATAGCAGTGGTTCTCACTTATTTTCTGTAATGCCCCCCCAAGGAAGAGGAAAACATCTCGCAGCCCCCCCCCCCCCGCACGGCTATAAATATCATTTGTCTGTAAAATTGTTATAAGTGCACCTTTGCATAACACTGTATCCTTATTAACGTATAAGAGAATAAAAAAAAGAGAGAAATATGGACCAACTTTATGGACCAACTTACAACAAAGGATAGCTTTAGTAACTGGAACAGAAAGGATTTAAAGTGCATCTGAAATTCAAAAATAACATTGAATCCTTAATTTAACAATACATATTTTTTGACTGACCATGTCAAACCATACGATACTGAAAAATAAAATGACATTAACTCAATGACTAATAATGCATTCAAACTAATCACCAACATTATCTCAGGAGCACAATATTAAAAAAAACATGAACCAGCAAAAAAAAAAAAAAATATATATATATATATATATATATATATATAAAGAATTTGTGCTTTTTTTTTTTAAATCAAACTTGATGTCTGGATTAATGGCTACAATGAGCACATTTTGCAATGCACAGCTTTTCAAACCGAGGTTTGAAGCAGGACACAGCAACTCTCGGCTCCTGCTCAATGTGTAGCCGGGACCTGTACAGTATTATTAGTTTACTGAAGTAGCAGTCACAAAGCGGCATGATTGTTGACAATATTCGGCACGTTTTCGCTGAAAATAAACATTGAAGCCAAGCTCTACATACGCCTCGTCATATTTCCTCCCTGAGAATGCTCCCTGCGCAAACTCTGCCAATGAGAGCGCCACTGCTCCCTAACGTAGTGGAGGTGCAACTGCAAGTTATTTTAGGACAGTAAAAAAAATAAAAAAGCATGTTCCCCGAGGTCAAACGCGCCCCCCCTGGGGGAGGGGGGGGGGTGCCCCACTATAGGAAAATAACAAAAATAAATAAATAAATGAATAAAAAAGAGAACTCCACTCAGAGTTTGACGAAGTTTTGTGTTAGACTTCGGCTAACCATGAAAATCGGGCCCATCATCTCTCTTGCAAATCTAAGTCCCAAATCTGTAGCCTTTGATTCTTTTGTCAAGGCATAAGTACTCAAAGCTTGCGTAAGTCATAATGACACCATCTCTGGTTGTAAATAAGTTTCATTTTTAAGGGGTTGAAAAAAAGAAAAGCAGTTCAAACAATCTTCTTGCCGCTGGGGGAAAAAAAAACCACGGCAATCCCAAAGATTAAATGAAGTTCACTGCAGTTATTCATATTATGTGTTGTCGTGTATGCACTGCATTTTCTTGTCAACATCTTTTGCATCCAAAGAACAAATCTCAGTCATTTTATACCCAAAGGACTCAAAATATCCCTTCATGACTGAACAGTAGCTTGTTTGTGTTGCTCAATAATGCTTAATCAACAATCCAAACCCAAGTATAGTCTGTTATTATCCCAAGGAGTGTGCCAGTTTGGCACACGGTGAAGACTGCAGTCTGTTTCAAACAGGAACTTACAGAGACAGCATCATACATTCGCGCGGGCGCGCGCACACACACACACACACACACACACGCACACGCACACTCACACACACAGCCTGCAATGCAAGTCAGAACATACACACACAGGAGCACACAGGAGCACTATCATGCCAAGTGAACGTGCCAAGCGTAGCAGTACACGTGAACTAATTTACAGCCGCGCACAGACATTTACTGCATGCATCATTTGAATATAATAGTGGAGACTTGTGGTTGAGATGAGTAACGTAAAGAGAGATTATTCACGACTTGGAGAGAGCGCTGCAACTGTAGCGAGACATCTTTATTTCATTAGGGAGGATAGGAATAGTTCCACTGGGCCTGAAGGCATTCATTACACTAAGACCGGGCTCTGTACGGGTTCTATAGTAGGCACTAACACATAACATCAAGTAGCCCCATGTTATCTGGCCTTTTCTAGTCAGACACTTTTTCAGAGAGGGAATCCTGACCTCGTGTGTCCTGTTAACTAGTAAGAGCAACACGTATGTTGACGGTGTCCTGGTGTCTCTCGCAATATTTGTTGCCTTATTGCTTTGTGTATTTTTTCTGAAAACAGCTCCACAGAAGAGCGCGGACACGTGCAAAATTACACACGCACGCACACATGCACCCGTCCAAAATTGCGTGAGTGACAGGAAGATGATGGTTGACAGAAACTGGGAAGCTAAATGACAAGCATTTTTTCTTTTTCAACTTTTTTTTTGAAGTGCTTTGATTGATCTCGCATGATGCAAGAGAGGCTACAGAGAGAAACACGTTCTGCCACGGCGAAGATGGATGAGGCTCATTTATAAGGCCATCATGAAATTAATTGGCAGCCCGGTGAGCATTGGAAGAAGCGAGCGAAAGGAGCATGATCTGTGCTTCCCAAACATCTCGAGAAGTGTCAGATTGAAAAGGTCAGCAATTAGAAAACAAGCGGTTGTAAGGGTGGTAACGTTTGCTGCGGCGGTGATCAAAAAAGACAGCAGGCAGCAGGGGCTCAGGTCAATGCCAGGACAAATAGACTTTGTGCAACACTCAGACAGGGAAGAATACTTCAGATATTTGAACAGCATGATGCTTTTACTTCAAGTCTTGCCGGAGTGACTGAAGGGCAGCTTTCTTACCATATACCAACCACAACACTCGCACATATTTCCAACAGATGTGGTTAAAGTTTAATGAACAGAAAACAACGGAGACCAAGAGACAGTATGTTCTCCATCTAATTGGCTTATTTGATTAGGAGATTTTTATTTAGTTCTCCATCTGATGTCAGACCTAGGATGTAATGGAGAATGAGTCAGAGCCAAAGACAGAAGTCCAAAAGGAGTGGCGAAAGCCTCGACTCACTCACAGCAACCATATAGTTCTGCTTTTCATTTACTTCTCGCTCATCATTTTCTGTCTTGGCTGCAGTTTGCTTAAATTCGTTTTCCTGAATCAAATTGGATGAGCGGGCAAGGTTGAGTGTCTGCTTGAGGTTTTCTCCCTCATTCCCCCGCCAACAAAACAAAATGACCGAGAGACCGTCCATAGAGACCAAACGCTCTGCTTTATCATAATGTACGACCATAGTCTATGTGCTAGCCCACAACTTGAAAACATTCATGTTTGATAAATGGTCTGCTGATTGTGTAAGGGAAAAAAAAGCCGGGGGGGGGGGGGTAATAAGAAGTAACAAAGAACTTCTCTCACAGTTTTGGGTTGATGAGATGATTCAAGTGTATGGGAAAAAGTTGAGGATTCAGCAAAAACGATGCTATTAAATAGTGACATCAGTGTGGTAAAACCATAACTCACTGGTTTTGAAAGTATCTTGCTGGATCTGCAATGTGCTCTTCTCGTGGTTATTTTGAGGCAAATGGCAGACTCGCTGTTCTCACACACACACGCACCCGCACAGACACATGCACACACAAACTCAGTAAGAAAAAAAAGTACTATAGAGAGTGATGGGATTATTATTTAGATTTGTTGGGGTTGTTTGTGTGTGATTCTATGATCCCAATTACTTTGAATCAAGTGCAAAGTAACATTCTATGTAGGCTTATCGGGTTAGGTTTAAAAAAAACAAAAAAAACAACTGCACCTCAAGTTTTGGGCAATACTCCAAGCAGGAACCACAATCTTGTGAAGCTATGAATTCATAATTTAATAACTTGACAAGGTTGTGGTTCTTGTGTAAATTATTAGCAGAATAACTACTTTATCACCGCGGGCACACAGAGAAAGCTAAAGCATTGACAGTTTTTATCACTGCGCTGATTATAGTTGGAAGAATTCAGATCCTTAATCTTTAATCTATGAAAGAAAACGGAAAAAGAGGTTTGGGAAGGATGCTGCTATGTTTTGAGAGATTTCTTGACCACTCATATGTCTTGCATTCAGCTTTTGGGAGAAAGAAAGGTGAAATTGGTGGAAATTTTCTTGGTTCCCCACCGGCATCAACGTGGACTGGAAGCCACATCAGTTTGACTCCCAGGTATCAGTAGGCTCTACCGCAATTGTAGAATCTACATCAACAGCACTCTCCACCAGTAATGGCATCCATTTTTTCCCCATTGGAGTTGAAAACAAATGAGCAAAAGAAGATGGATGAAAAACAGATGAAGGTATTTCTTCCACACAAATAATAATGAAGTATTACAAAATACAAAGTTTGAAGCAAAGTTCTTTGTGATGAACTGCAGATGCAACAAAGTTAAAAGTTGTATTTTCACAGACACGAAGGCACACGGCGTGATTATGTCTTCAAACCTAACTTGGGCTGGACCATTGCCAAAATTTGACAGTTGGAAGAGGGCGTGAAGAGAATAACAGAGCAAAAAAAGAATAACGGGGTAAATGAAAGACTCGGCTTGCCCCCTTTCAATAGAATGTCTGTACCCGATGCAGTATGTGCGGCTCGCTTATATTTTGGACACAAGCTGTCTGTATTTCACCCGCAGGCAGAGATCGTCGCTGTCCTGTGAAAAACACGTACACTGTATGTCAATTTTTGTGTTAATGCGTGTTAATGCACAACATGCTTACACTTTCTCATTTTTTTTCAAATAAGATGAACTGCGTAATACCAAACATTTAATATCCTATAGCTGACTCATTTTGTTCTCACTCTCTTGTCTTCATATTTTATTTCAGATCTTAATTCTGAAGTTTGCCATAAAGCAAACCAGACCTGATCCTTTCTGCATCTATAAATCCCCCCCAATGTTGGCCTATGTCATTGCATAAAGATACTGTATCTGACAGCCATGAGACCGGAGAGATAGGCATGTTTACTACAACAATAATCACGGGTCATTAATAACACAACTCCTGAAAATAAAGAGCTTCATCTGAAATATTGCTGCAATATAAATTAATTGGTCATTTGTGTAAAAGTAAAATTATACCGCTCCATACTTTTCACAGACTAAATGTTTTAATAACCAAGGCCACAAACTCTGAAAAGATGAGAAATGTGCGGTAAAAGACGCTTTTTCTTTCGGAAACGATAATATCAGCGAATCTTTATGGTCCATGCTTGAAAAATAAGATCACGGTGGGTATTACAATTTCACACTGCCAGCGACCGCCGAACTCCTCCTGTGCTCACATTTGAACAACAATAGCAGTGATGAGTAGTTTGAAGAGAACAGTGCTGAGCTCAGTGACTTTATATCCAGTTGACGTGCCAGAGCTTGATACAATGCAGATTTCTGGTTTGAAGAGCAGAAATTGAAGTTTACATTGAAAAGTTGCCATAAATCCAGTCAAAGCTCCAGTAATAGCTCTTTGAATCTACAGCAAAAGCATGACACTTGTGCCACAATTTACTTTTTCCTGTGGTAATGAATGCAACACTTCTTCTGGGACCTCACCCAGCTCAGGCCGAGAAGCGGTAACATTAAAGTGTACAATGGAAACATTTCAAGTGAGGTTGGAGGAAAATGGTGGTTTGATTGCCATTAGCCATCCGCTGTTGACATATAATCACAAATGAAGACGGGTCACCTCTTCTTTATAGGACCATACATTGGTCAAAGGACAAGTGCATCGGAGGTCCTCACACCGATTGCTTTGAGGAGGTCGTTCCTGCCGGCAGATAGGCTACTTAGAATGACTGATGTGCAGGCTGTGGAAGGACCTCACAAGCTTCTCCTCCTCGCTGTTATTGAAAGACAGTTTCCTTCCCCCTTTAGGAAATAGAGCTTTCCACCGACACAGACACAGAGGTTATGTTAGCTGCCACATGCCGGCATTTGGCTCTTTCATTATAAAAATGCCAGACAATAATTTGCACTTCCACCCACGATGGCCGTCAAACAGTACAGTGATAAATGATGTGGAGGAGAGTTTCAGTCAGACATGTCAAATTGAGTCCTCATTTTGTTGCCCAGTTGGAATCATCCTGCAAATGAGCCACCGCTCACCTCATCCACCAACTACAGGGCGTGATGACATGAGGATGGCTGTGCGTTACCATAACGACCAGGGGCAGAGTGTGGAGAGTGCTTGTGGTTGTACTGAAGTGGCAGCCTTGAGTCCGTGGAAAGAAATAAGCCCCCTCAAAGATGGTCACTTTCTTGTCAGTTAGTGTGTGGAGTCTGTGGATAATCTCCGGAAGCAGTGGAATCGTAACCCCCCATCTTTTGTGAACATATTTCTGTGAGTATAAGTATGGGGGGGGGTGTCTTCCAACTGAGGACAGCACAGTGCAGAGGGAGGCGTTGAACACACGCACACACACACACGCACACACACACACACACACACACACACACACACACACACACACACACACACACACACACACACACACACACACACACACACACACACACACTTTACTCAACATTAAGCACCAACATATTACACGTGGTAAAATTTATCCTTGATTGTTTTCCTTTTGTTCACACTCGTATAATGTGTACTGAAAACTACAACTCAGAATCACACCCAAAATCTGCATTGTCCAAAGCTCTTTACCAAGCTCCACATTCTCTTTTTTGAAGACACATCGGCGTGTACACCAATGTGCTAATGAAGCCACGTCCTTTCCTTTATGGTTTGAAATAACTTACTTAAAAAATAACACGCAGCCGCGAGAGTGGCTGCCTTTACAGCAGCTCCTACACTTTTTGTTCTTCTACTTTCTTCCTTTTATAACTTTGCTGCTGTAAATTGGGAATTTCTCCATTGTGAGACGAATAAAGGTTTTCTTATTCTTATTCTTTAACCTCCAGGATCCCTCACCATACAATGGCCAATGACAGAACCCAGGATGTTCCTTTGGATCAATTTTAAATCCATCCACTTGCAGCGTACCAGCTGCAAACTAACGCTTAGCTCAACCTCTGTGTTTTCTTCTCCGGTCCAGCGTCCAAGTTTTCAAACTTGTGAGGACTGCACGAGAGGCCAACAGCGAGTAAACAAAGGTGTTGATACAATGCTGAGCTGGGCTTTATTGACTGACTGCTGAACAGCCGAATTTAATGCCAATTTGAAAGCGGCGTGCTTTCACGCACGACATGCACTCCCCACATACTGTACATACTGTAGCAGCCTTCACAAGTTCTGCGGTTTCCTGTGGTCTGTGTGGGGAGGTGGTGTTGGTGGGGGCGGTGGGGTGAAGCTAGAGATTGAAAGGAGCAATGACACCGTAAACTTCACTCCAATGTTGTTTTGGCGAGGCAATTAAACAGCATTTAAACTAAACAGTAATTCTCTTTGTTCATATAAAAGAGTTTGACGCTAGCGCCCCACTTGGCCTGGTTGATTCTGCAATGCTAATATACATCACACATATTGAAACGGGGGGTTTTTCCCACCCAAACGTTCCTATGTAGCAATACATGTAACAATATGACCCTTTCTGACTTTAACAAGATAATTCAGATTCGGCGATCATTTTTAATGGCCAAATCGCTTGTCCAGTCGAGTTATCACCAATTTGTGCACAACCCTACCGAAAACAAATGTTTTGTTGTGCTTGTCTCCAATGATGCCATATATCTTGGTTATTAATTTTAATGGTTCTTCTATAACGCGAGTATGTTCAGAATCAGAATCAGGATCACCTTTATTGTCATTGTATTACATACAACGCAATTTGGGTGCTACTCCTTTGTGCATTTAGTAAAAAAATAAAATAACGCGTTTTATGTAACAATGTTACATATTGTAACATATTTGTAAAATGTGGGTGAAGAGGAGTTTATTTTGGAATGTAGGAAGAGATTCTGCTCTGTGACAGAAATCATTTGCTTCAACAGCAATAATTAGTGTGACTTATTTTTTTCTTGAATAGATCATTCAATAATAGCAGCGAGATGGTTTTAATTATTGGCAGGCAATTGCTCAATTTGACTGGAAATTTGTTGGCAATGTTGGCCTTGGGGAAAAAAAAAACAACCTTGGCGTAACGTCATCCTGGAAATTTGCATTTTCATTACTCATTTTAAAACAGAACATAAGCGGTATGGAGGTTTCTCTTGTCCTTTGAGTAATCCTTTGACATTTGACGATAACGCGCATTGCTGTCTCTCTTCTGATTGATTTGGGCTCTGATTATTATTTTTTTCCTCATCATCAAACAGCCTCCGGGTCGTTCACGCTCATAGCGTATCATTGTAACGGGTGGCCGCTCTGATTGATGGTCCTTGCTTCCCAGATGTGCACGTTTATGTGTATGTGTCGCAGCAGCAGAATTAGGAGTGCATTTGCCATGCTGTGGCCATGTTGAAGAGTGTGTTTGTGTATTTGAGTGTAAACACATGGTTCACTCGATGTGAGTGTCCGCATTTTGGCCCAGGACTGCCTGTGAGGGGACATGATTGATCACTTATGCATTGTGAGCCTTTTTCAAATTAAGTCAAAATGGGTTTTCAAATCTATGACTTCATCAGACTTGTTCATTTTTCTGTGATGTTAATGAAATGTGTCTCTTCACCTCAGACCGTGCTTTTTATTCCACGAGAAGTGCTTTGCTGCACTGTGTCATTGTGCTCAGCTTTCTCCAGCATGAGTGATTAGACATTGGATGATCTCCTATAAGTGAGCTCATTGTGATCACATTACAAGAGCGGGGTCTTGCTCGGTCTACATGCTGTACCAGGACGTCCGCCACATTCCCTGACATGCATCTCCATGTATATTATTGTCACTGTTCTCTTTTAATGGACCTGCACGCTTTCTCTTCAATCATTTAATTCAGACAAAATGTAGGATGTGATTGTTTATGGTCCTGTCGCTTTAGGCAATTTTCAGTGCAATAAAAACACAAACGATTGCAGCCCATTTTAAAGGTTGAGAAGTCACAGCTGTCAATTGTGCAGTCAATTTTAACATAATATTGTTTCGACCAAGGAAACTATTTCAAAATGGCACAGCTCTTGCAGATAGACACACAGATTACCGTATTTTCCGGACTACAAGTCGCTCCTGAGTATAATTCGCACCAGCCATAAAATGCATAATAACGAAGAAAAAAAACATATATAAATTGCACTGTAGTCACATTTTTTGGTGAAATTCATTTGATAAAATCCAACACCAAGAACAGATCTTGAAAGGCAAATATAAATAAAAACAGAGAACAACAGGCTGAACAAGTGTACGCTATGCTAACGTTAAATGACACATAAACAACGAACTGAGAATGTGCCTGATATGTTCACAGAACATATTAAGAGTTATTCAGATAGCTATAGCATAAAGAACATGCTTACAAGTTCACCAAACCATCAGTGTCAATCCAAATCACTAAATCCAATGAAATCCTCTGTGTCACAACTCCGCGAACTTCCAAGGCAGGAGATGCGGCTCTTCATAATCTACGTCGCTTATGTGAGAGTCATCATCAGTTGTTTTATCAGTTACCGTCAATGTGGAAAGTATCAACACAGGACTAGAATACCCTATTGCCATTCATTCATTCATTTTCCGAACTGATTGATCTTCACAAGGGTCGCGGGGGGTGCTGGAGCCTATCCCAGCCATCTTCGGGCAGTAGGCGGGGGACACCCTGAATCGGTTGCCAGCCAATCGCAGGGCACACAGAGACGAACAACCATCCACGCTCACAGTCACACCTAGGGACAATCTAGAGTGTTCAATCGGCTTGCCATGAATGTTTTTGGAATGTGGGAGGAAACCGGAGTACCCGGAGAAAACCCACGCTGGCCCGGGGAGAACATGCAAACTACACACAGGGAGGCCGGAGCTGGAATTGAACCCGGTACCTCCGCACTGTGAAGTCGACGTGCTAACCACTGGACTACCGGGCCGCCCCCTATTGCCATTTAATGTGAAAATACAATGTGAAATGATATAATGTGTAATTTCACACATAAGTCCCTCCAGAGTATAAACTATGAAAAAAATTGAGACCTACAGGTCCGTAAAATACGGTAGTCAGCCCTCGTAAAGACGTATGGTTATTAGAACGATATCTTTTGCTAACGTGCCTCTTCTCAAGCTCTCAGGTGTCACGTCTTTCATTACATGATGTAGTGCATCTCCCCTCAAGCCATACTCAATTGTGCCAATTGAAACATAGCATTTATCTTTGAAAAGGCAAACTATTCAGTGGATGCAGAGAGTGTAGACACCAGTGTTCAAATGTCAGGTTTCTGTGATATGAAATAAAATGACCCAAGACAAATATTTTGAAACTCTTTCCACAATTAACATGAGCTTCAACCTGTACAACTCAACAGTGACGGTGGGAGCCTGAATGCGAGTGGCTGGCCGTCTCTGTATGAGCCCTGTGACTAACTGCCGACCAGTGCATAGTTTAGTCCGCCTTTTGTCTAAAGTCAGCTGGTGAAGACACAGGCACCCCGTGACCCTGAACAGGATAAGCGGAACTGAAAATGGATGGATGGATAGATAGTCTGGTTGCATACCTCCTTCCAACTGGGAACCAATCACATTCAAAAGCCTCATCTTAAATTGGAGTCAGCACACACTTGCTCCCATCTAAAGTGCCTCCGATGAACCCCAAATAAAGTTCAGCTCTTCCAGAATGCTTCTTCCGACATTTTATTCACATTTTTTCGCAAAAGCCACGGTTTCCACAGAGCTTCCACAATGGTGCGGGGATCTCATTGTTCAAAGGCTTCAGTCAGCATAGGGTACAAAAGAATTTACAAGGCATTACATACTGTATAGCATGGAATACGGTGAGGTCAGCCATCATCAAGTGGATGAAATATGGGACAGCAGTAACATTAATAAGAACTGCATGTCCCTCCCAAATTGATGAAAGAAAAGAGGCAAAAAGGGAATTCTGCCAAGAGGCTCAGAGCAAAATTGAAGCAGCTGTAGGGATTTCTAGCAAGTATTCGCTATTTACTATCAACAACCTCCCATCCTATTTATATGTCTGGGCTATGGGTGGTGATGCGGAATCCTGATCTGACAAAGAAAAAAAATGCACACACTTGAAGTGTGTTACGGTGTGATGAAACCAAAGTTGAAATTTTTGGCCATGATTGCAAAACCTACACTGCTCTTCATCAAAACAACACCGCACTTCCAATGAAGCATGGTGGTGGCAGCATCGTTTATCATCAGCTGGAACTGGGGATATTATGAACAGTTCTGAATTGCACTCAGTGTTTTCACAAGCCATTCAGAGTTCTGCTTGAAACAAAAAAATACAGACTTATTAAGAGGCACGTTCAATGGCAGCAGTTGTATGCTGACTGAGTTTGAATGTCCATCCATCCTCTGTAAAGCTTGCCCTCACTAGGATCATATGTGCAGGCGGCTATCCCGGCTGACTTTTCAAGAGAGGCAAAGGGACACCCTGGACTGGACGCCAGCCAATCAGAGAAGCTTCCAGCCCCCGGTATTCCTGGATGGTCTCCCATCCAAGTAACAATCTGGCCAGACCCTGCTTTGCTTCCAAGATTGGGCATTCTCAGGGTAAAATAAGTTTGAATAGTGCTGGTTGATTCTGAACCCTCTCACATCAACTGTCCTAAGTGTGCACGTGTGCAACCAGCTCGCCTCAACTAGATTTTAACTTACTCGTCTTGAAGATTGAGCTTTTTGGGGGCTATGACCAACAGGATGCAGATCTCTTTCTCTGATTGCATTGATGTCGGCAATGGAGTGCTGCTTGCCTGCTGTTTCAGTTGATTGTATATCGTTCACATTTAACCTGACCTTTGTTTTCCAATATGAACTTTTATCACAGATCAGTTGATACGTTACGGAGCAAAAGGTTGCCTTTCTATGAGGTAAAAGGTTCATGCTCCATCAGTCCATAAAATGTCCCTAAATTGCTCAGACTCATCGTTGGACTCTGCAAATTCCAGCATGGCCTTCCCAATGCTTGCTAATTAGTGGTTTGCTCTTCTAGTGTAATGTCTGCACTTGTGTGCATGAAGCCATCCGCAAAGAGTCGACCGTGATACGTTCAACGTGTGCTACTTTGTACACCGTTGGTTCCTTTATTTTTCACGAAATTCCAAATGGCTCCATTGGCTTTGTCTAGATATGAGCAACGGCTCTGATTGATTTTCTTAATTCCTCTGAGCTCCACGATGGCTTTTTCTCCCCATACATAGGACTTTGTTGTGCATGTTTGTTACACCTCTAACTGGAACTATTTGTTGTACAGGCCAAACACAAATCTGAAACTTGGTGTTGACATTCCCCAGTATTTGTTGTTTAAATAATTGGAGTGATGGAATACACGTGGGCAAAAAAAACAAACAAATTAAAAAAAACATCCATCATATTTCTGCTACTATTACTTTTGCTCATATAAAAAATGGGTTGCTTTAAACAAAGGAGAATTTACCGTCTAACTTGTGTATATGCTCCAGATGTAATTGCCCGGTAATACAAAGTGATGAAACGTTGATCCTTTGTCTCATGACTATGTCGTACCCATACAAGCGTTTTCATAACATTGTTTAGTAATTTATCAATGCAAATTTTTTAGACCACCTGACATTAAAAGAATTCCCCCAAAATAACTAAAAATTTGGAGTGAGTTCCCGACTTTATTTATTTATTTATTCATTCCAATTTTGAGCAGGATAGAGAAAATTGTACATAATTGTCATTTCATTTTGACCTCCTAGTCATGAAATAATGATGGGCTTGACTATTCTTTTTAAAACACGACATTAATGATAGCATTACTTTACTAGGAAAAATGAAACATCTATCTCTCTGCTCTCTTGCACAGACTTGCGACACACCAAGGAATGGATTTGAGGTCACTACAGGTTATCTACTGTCAACGAGATGTCAGCACAGCCAGCTTGGTGGTGAGTGTCGTGTACTTTGACGACGCGGCAGAGCTACAAGCACAAACACACATCTGCACGTCTGAAAAGTGCAGTCACGGTTCCTCTGTCCCCCTTAGGAAAGGAAAAATTCATACTATCATATTTATGTGTTTCACACCAACTCCCCCCTTTTGCAAACCTGCCGGGACAGAGGCTTGAGTAACACTTCAGCATCTGTTTGCACCCCAGGGGTTCGAGTTTGGTATTCAGTTCTTTCTGGTTTGCCTCTGGTTAGCAAAAGTCTATTTGATCACGAACCATCTGTCACTGTTGGATTCAATCCAAACAACTTCTGTGTGCAGAACCATCAGTACTGTTATCGTATTTGGTGTGTGATGAACGAGTTGTTGCATCTTTATGTGTGCCGCGTGCACTCACCCTGGGAATGGAGAATCGGGCCACGATGATACTTCAAGACAGAGAAGAAAGTAAAAGTTGGACAGCAGTGAATTCTCACCTAAGTGCCGAATGTACATATAGCGGCATCATGCGTCTGCGGTTTTCAATGGTGTCAGTGTCTTACCAATGGCTATGTGGAACATACGAGCCATGACCTGATAGGAAAATCCCTCCGTGGCCAGTTTGTGTTATTTCAGGGATTATCAATGGCTGCCGCTGTGTCGAGGGTCACAACTCTCAGGTGTGTTGCTGCCACAGTTCGTGCTTATTACGATGCGAGTCTGCCTTTGAGATACTATCGGCAGTATATAGAGTACAAAGCACGCTGTATGCGTTACGTGTTGTAGTGGGCATTGGCCCAGAGGTAAAGATGCAGTCGGTACACTCTGAGCTATCCGTTGCACGCCATGCAGTGTGGCGTGCTTCCATTTTACAAGACTGTAAAGCAGCGGTGGGTAAAAATATCGATTCATAAATGCAGTGCGATACTTCACCCCACACGTCGATATCACTTCTTGCAAATACTTTGAAGCGATTCACCTCCTGTTCACACGGACGCTTCACATTTAATTTTGATTCTCGTTGTGGGGACGGAAGTGAAGTGAACAACAACATGGCGACAAAAGCAAGCAACGGCCTTTTTATCAAGTGGCTTCTACTTTTAAACCTGAGGTTCAGTCTTTTTAGATTCCCTGTAAATTTGCCTGCCAACTGCCACCCAGCTCTTTCCATGCCCAGAAGATAACGGCGTCTATGGCCGCATTCATATCTAAGGACCGTTGATTGTACGGTCAGTATCATGGAAAACCAGGAGTTTAAAAAATGCTTCAGACCCTCAAAACACGATACGCAATCCCAACATGAAAACATGTCAGAAATCGCCATCCCGAAGCTGAGCAGAGTTGAAGGCGGCGGTTTTGGAGTTGTTGAAGTCGGCAGAGGGAGTGTCTTACATGTGACGGTTGGACTTCCAGAGCCACTGACCCCTATTTCTTCTCATTTCATTAAGAGTTAATCAATATCAAGTGAACATGCCCTTTAATTTTTCGATACAGAGCTGGCATCATGTTTTAGATGTTTGTTCTGCCTTTATACAAATATGGGTCTGTTATTATTGTGCATTTTTTCCCTTACCATTTCTAAGACAAAATAAATATTAATCTTACATGAACTGTACTTTTCAGTGTTCCAAACAACCTTAATGTTTTTTTACTATCACACTCCGCGTACGCAAGGAATAGTCATCCGATCAATGGCCCGATTTCCGTGGAAACCTGACTGATCCTCGTGTGTTCGATTATATCCCATCACAATAAACCGGTTACCCGCGACTTGTAAAGATTTATCTGACATTTGTAAAACAAACACTTGGCTCAACCATGTGAGTTTTGAAGGCTTACTGCAGAGAATAAAAAGAAGGGAGATGGAGCCGCGACGGCCAAATAGCAGCTCACGTAGCGCACACTGGGCAAAATGCACCCGAATGAGCGTGACTGTCAAAAGGCTCAACAAATAACCCCTCGAATAATTGAATTCATCGGACTAAATGACCAGTCTTTCTCAGTGGTGGAAGACACCAGATTCCATCTGTTCTTTCACTTGGAACCCCGCTACGCGTTACCTGATGTAGCACTTCCACAGCGCCAACAGACAGCAAGCTCTCGCAATGGAAGTCGCCTGAAAGAAGGCATTTTATCCCCTGTAGGTTTTCTCTGCTTTATGACAAAGAACCGTGCGCACCTCTCAACACTAAACGTTCTCTGATTTTTGTAGACCTCCATGAAGGCAAACTGATTATCTTTGTGGCTAATTCGAATAAGATATTTGCAAACAACCTTTTTTTCACTTCTGGAAACAATGATCATATTTGGGGTTTTTTTTTCCCCGTCTGACATGTTACAGACAGTAACTGAATTACAACTGATTTTTGAACAGTTCCTGCACTGTCAGTTTTAAATGGTGTGCTGTTTTTGAATTGAAAAATGTATCATTATTCTTGCTATTCTATGTAATTTAATACTACAGATAGTAATGTTCATGAATTAAGGCTTCGGTTCAGCAACAAGGGGATATTTTTTCTGAAATGTCACAGCTCGAATTAAAACCACATGGTAAAATTTGTAGTGGCCTAGGGTCGAATTTAAAAACAAAAAAATGAAAATACTTCGAAAACCTGATGCGCTTGAAAATAGAAAAGAATTTTTTTTAAAAAATCTGCGCTTAAAATATGTGTAGGGACCCATGAAGCTATCTCCGATTAGTCGTTAAATCCATGTGATTAGTCTCACTCTAGGGGATGATTGGTGTCAGAATCGGCAGCATAAAACTAATGATCGGAGCACCCCTACAAATACGTTTGGTGCAAATTTTTTGCTTCAGACATTTTATTGCAGAAAAAGAAAATGTGACTTGACATGCCATCTATGTTGACATGGCAGGGTTGAAAATTTCAACACGGTCAAAATTTACTCTATGTACTTCTTACTGAATTGATATTGGGGCAATGAACAAAGCTAATCCTTACTGCAAAGATCGTAATGGTGGAGAAAGTTATGATATGAAAGTTTGTACGATTAAACCGGATCTGGCTTGTTTTGTCATCGCTGCATGACAGCTGTATCAGTAGCTTCTGATGTCAATCGCTTCATATCATTAGAGGCTTGGCACAACTCCTGTTGGATTTCTAATCAATTCAACAAATGAGTGGAATTTGACATAACAGAAGCGGCATTTATTTCTTTGTTCGTGGCTGATAGCTGTTTAGAAAATATAATTTGCCCAACTCACCACCTCCCACACCTGCAAAACAATGACTGGATTTTATCCATTCAATATGCAGATCGGCAAGACAATGTTGTAGGATGTGTGGTGGGAAGAAAATAAGTCGAAGCAATGATGCCCAACTGGCAGGTCGGGACCCGAAACTGATCCATTTTGTCGTAAATATTCTTAATTTGATTCTTCTGGTAAACTGCAGAACTGCCTCACGCTTTAGCCATGAGTTTCCTCTGTAAACAAATGCACTGCAGCTCAGACTCTGGCTTGAGGACGTAATGGCAAGCCATATGCTATCCATCAAACTCATTTGAACTGACATTTGAAAATACTATATGAGTGTTTTCAGAGGCTCTTTTTATATAAAGCATATTCTTTGTTGTTCTTAGTGCAGACAAAAATGGGTCATGACTTTGCAACAGTAGAAAAATGTGGGTTCTGGTATGAGAGCACTTGAGAAACACTGCTGCATTTAGTATTTTGAGCCCAGTACTCAACACAGTCTACAAAATCGGCTGCCGATCCTCTTCAGCAACACCATTGTGAAATTTGCAGATGACACAATGGTTGATTCCTTCTGGGTTTAGAACAGGCATGTGCCAGTGGTCCAGCCACGCAAAAAAAAACTTCTTCCCCCAAGCCCTGACAATTACACCAACATTCATTGCACGCTGCTGCTCCTTTGTACATATAAAGATCCATGACTCCCCTGCTACGCGACATATCACAAGAGTGCCGCACTGCACAGCCTTTAGTATTTTTTAGTGAAGTTTTTGTATGATTTATTTTTATAATCCATTTTATGATCTTGACAGACACACTCGGAGATGCAGATTGATTTTGTTGTATCTGCACCACACAATGACAATGAAGACTTTTTATTCAATTTTAGAAGCCAATAAGACTGGATAGGACGGGTCAGGAAAAGGGTAGTGAGCTACATCGTCCGATTGGTGTGTGGTGGGAGTGGCTATGCAGTGCCACAACCCCTGTCAAGAATTTCACTCCAAATGAGAGGACAGTCCAGGAAGTTAAACATAATCACATGGGCTGTGTCAGGCAATTAGAGAGTGGCCCCACACAAATCCCAAAGGCGTGTGTCTCGGGCAACAAGCTAGTGAATCAAAGCCACCACATGTGCACTTTAGTCATCAGTGGTGTCCAGAGTCGCGAGGATGGGATGGGCCCTTTCAGCATCACCCCTCCGAATGAGATATGCACCCATCCCAGGGGGAACCGGTCAAGAAGATTACTCCCGCACACAGGCATCCAGGGCTGTCCTCCAGCACCACCACCGGCCACCAGAAGGACGACATGGGCACCCGTCCTGATATGCACTAGGCAGATGAATCACGAAATAGGGAGGCACAATCAAATGCGAAAGGGCGCTAAGATCGACGGGAAAATCAGTAGGCTGACACAAGTGTGACCCAAGAGCAACCCTCTCCTCTAAACTAGAGGCCTGGGGGGTGCAGTTGTCACACCAAAGCTGATTACAGTAGTGTGTGATTGCTGCATTATTCGAGAGTGATATTTGTTGTGTGATAAGGTTTACAGCAGGGGTAGGGAACTCCGGTTCCTCGAGAGCCATATCCTGCTTGTTTTCGATTCCTCCCTACACCAACACACCCGATTCAAAGGATCAACTGATTAGCAAGTGCTGTAGAAGTCTGAAACCATCATGCTCAATTGAATCAGGTCTGTTGGATGAGGGAGAGCTCTAAAACAGGCAGGATATGGCTCTCGAGGAACCGGAGTTCCCTACCCCTGGTTTACAGTAGCCATCTTGCGCCACCCTTTTGTTCCTGTACTGCAGTGGATGGGTGCTAGCCAAGTTTGTATTGCATGGCTCCGTTCTCAGGGTACCTCCCTCGATTTTTGATGGTGCAAAAAAAAAGAAACAACAAAAACAACATGCATGTAAAATATTGGACTAAACTCAACCCTACTCCTTAACAGAAACAGCTTCAGAGACAGAAACAGACTCTCTCAGCAGGTGGGCTTGTTTTATCTCGACTCAACTACTGTGTGTGTACCTCAAACCCTAAACAGATTATCAGAATGAAAGCTAGCACAATGGGAATACTGTATGTGTCCAAAGGGTGTGAAAACATTCCTGTTATCACGATGGAAAACTCTCCCAGCTGTCATCAGAAGGAGGAAATATTATGAGTCTGTCTGCCTGCTAGTGTGTGTTATTCCTGGGACAATCATGCTGTGTTTATTTTCTGAAACAGAAGACATTTAGCTTTCACATCACACATACCATCGTTTCATGCTGTGCATGTGACAGAGAGAAGCTGGGTCATACCAAAAAAAAATCTACAAAGATATTCACTGACGCTGATTAATAATACAATTTAAAACAAATTGTTAGACAATTTAAAAAAATAACACAATTGTTAAGGATACCTGAACACACCCCCCCCCCCCCCCCCCACACACACACACATAAAAGCTGAGTAAAGGTAAACAGAGTTTCCAGATGACCATCCACTTTGGAATCTCAGATTACAGGAAAACTTTTCCAAAGCAACATTCTCATCTTAGTTTTTCCTCTCTATGACTTTCTTGCAGTTTGGAGATCCCTCACATGTTTCCATTGGGCAACAGAGTTATGAGTTATAGCTTCCCCCTTTTTTTTTTTTTTTTTCAAACGGATGCTTCTTGAAAACCTTTTTTTATTTTCTAAAGCAGTGTCTAAGGCCCCAGGAAGAAAACACAGCATTATTATCTTCAGATGGCCTTGACTGTCGCAAATATATTTTCCATGCACCTCTACAATTTCATCCCATGTGATTAATCGAGTCAGTGACCCCATCGAATTGACTATTAAATTCAACTCAACTTTATTTATAGAGCGCTTAAAAAGAAGCAAGAGGAGCTGGATTGTTCATAAGATTTAACATAATATATAAAAGACATAAACCTATGCACACAAATAAATAGAGAGCTCCCTTCACATTGACATTCAGGAAGTCTTCATGGACTCCGCTGTGTTAGGGTGCTGGGATACTTTTATTATAATCTTGCAACAGGTTTACAATAATAATTTTGTATGTCCTCCATTAAGCGTCTCCAGCTGGTCCAAAATGCTGCTGCTCGCCTCTTGACAGGTACTCGTAGGAGGGAGAACATAACTCAGACTCTGGCATCCCTTCACTGGCTTGCCATACATTTTAGAGTTATTTTCAAGATCCTCTTATTTGTTTTCAAATCTCTAAATAATCTCGCGCCAATTTACCTCTCTGAGCTCATCCGCCCCTACACACCTGCCTGGCGCCTCAGGTCTGCGGACCAGACATTATTAGAAGTAGCAAGAACTAAACTGAGGCTCAGAGGGGATCGAGCCTTTTCATTTGCTGGTCCCTCTCTCTAGAATGACATCCCACTGAACATTCGGCAAGCCTCCTCGGTGCCCATCTTCAAAACCCTCCTCAAAACTCACTTGTATTCTTTGGCATTTGACTCAGCATGACTCAGTTTTGATCTTAGTTTTACTGTTTGGTGCCTTCTACCAACTTTGTTACGGATGTATTGCTTTATTGTTGTATATATGTTAGTTGCTCCATGTACAGCACTTTGTATGCAGCAATGGCTGTTTGACAGTGCTCTATAAGTACAGTTGAGTTGAGCATATGTCATTTTAGTTCGTTTTATTTCATTTTAAATTAAGTTATTTTTAGTAAATAAGTTATTTTTTTGGAAATGCTTCATTTCGTTTTTATTTTAGTATTAGGTTCAGTCTTTTGGAGGACCGTATTTGTTGAGTGCAAACTCAAAAAGTAAATGATTCTCAAACGATTGTTTAACCTTCCTTCTTCTCTGTAAACGTACAGCAATACCAAATTTAGTACATTTAAAATGAACCCTGAAAGCTCTGTGCGTGTGCGTGCGTGTATGCGTGTGCGGAGAAAGCATTGATGTCTCTCTTTGCATGGAATGAAGTCAACCCATTTGTCTTGACAGATTAGGACACCTTTTGGAAAGGGAGCCACCTTTCAGCAGCAGCTCTTGGTATCAGGTGCCATGATGGTTAAACCTCACTGCACTGATACAAATGTTTTTTCATCAATGAAAACAGGAAAAAAAAGTTTATTTTCACAACACCTAATCACAACAGAAATTGTCAACTCACTTATAAGGAGAACATGCTGCCAATTTCTTTGTTTTTACATTGCATCTGCTATGCAATGAGTGCCACTCAGTCTCATGCTTCATATTTATATTCGACATTTCTATCATCGTTGTTACAGACCGACCCACTAACTTAGCATGTCTGATGGGGTTTGTCATGTGTTGATACAACATAAGTTGCAGTTTTCTAAATACTTTTTTTTTGAAGACATTCATTTCATGTTTCATTTTATTTTACCGTCCATATGTGTCATACCTTGACCTGGTCTTAATTAATATGACCACATAGGTATTACCTGCTCGAGTACTGAAGTATGTGGATCATCCGTCAGCCATTTTTCATAGGATAGCCTGAGTGTAGAAAAGCATGCTGCCTCACGCTACGACTTTGAGACCTATCATTTTCCACTATGCACTTACCCTAACCCTGGCAAACGAAAACGTGTCACTGCAAATTACCTGAAGCCATGGTTCTATCACAGCCGGGTTCGTCTGAACTGTCCTCCTAGAAGAATGACGACTTGCTGCTGGCCTACGGTTATACCTATACATCATACGCTGCCTAATGTGATGCCCCAGGGTAGGAACCTAAGGGTGCTTGCCTGACAAATATCTTAGGTGTGTGATTTGGATCTTTCATGTCTTAAACACCCGCCGTGTTTTTGCCTTTCTCTTCCAAAACATATCGTTTTCTTTGTCAGTCTGTCTTAAGATTGATTTGAAAGAAAGAAATCAAGTCATGGTCCACCCGAGGGATGGGTATTTGCCGATATGTGCTTGATTGACTCTGGAAGAAATGACTGATGAACTGTAAAACGTTATTTCAGATTTTTCTTTTGTTCATGGTATGGAGAAAATCCCTCTAAATGTTCTGATATCCTGTTTCCATCGCAGTTTAATGCTGCCTGGAGGAGTTTGGCCGTGGTGAAAAGCTGCACGGATGTAGCTCGACCTCCTTAAAAGGTTGTCACATTGGTCTTGTGTCGACAGCAAGTTGAAACTAACCCAACATTGTTTCCAAAGCAAAGACCTGTATTTTGCGATATAGCCAGGACAAATTATGACATGTGTGATAAGATCAGCTCCAGTTATGTGCAGTGGCCTCAGGTTTGATGGAACTGTCAGAGACGGACGCCACTGTGACTTAAGTTTTAAAGAGGAAGAGGGTGTTAGTGGTGCACACTTATTTTGGTTGGGTTTGCTAGGTTGTGTTGCGCAGGGCACAGCATTACGGTTTGCTTTATGGGGTAATGGCACAAATTTGTTCCGGCGGTGATTGGTAACATTATAACATTGTAACAATTGTATCTATCTATCAGAGATGTGATCCTCGAGCCGGTCCTTGGCCTCGAGGACCGGCTCGAGGACCGAGGGGCGGTCCTTGGCCTTGGCCTCGGCCTCGGAGTCAAGTCCTTGGTCCTTGGCCTTGGGAGTCAAGTCCTTGGCCTTGGCCTCGGATTGCCGGTCCTCGGACACAATGAGGAATTAGAGCCTCGAAACCATTGTAAAAGGACCGCAAAAATCACGAAGGAATCTATTAATTTCCATCCAAAGAGACCCATATTGATGGATTAACTCTGGCCCTTTAAGAGGGGCGGGTCTATCACTGACAGGCAACAGTTAGCGCAACGTATAAAGAGTGGCATCACAGTTAGTTTCAATCACGGTTTGTTGCGTTCGCGATCGGCAGTTTAAATAGCGTGTAAAGCCTTTCTGTAACAGTGGTGTATTTTATTTAGTTACTTTTGCACAGTCGTCACGTTTGTGCGGTCGCACTAGAATGTTTGTTTGAACCAAATAATTTGCGTTACAGCTGGAGTCAATAATGTCGGCAGTTCACTTCCGGGTTTGGCCGTTGGGATTTGGAGTCCTTTTGCTCGATTCCAGTTATGTTTGCTGAATGCTTTCTCATGTTTGGAATAATGAATATTGATAATACATAGTTTAAAATCATGGGTGATTTAATTATTTATTATTATTATTGTGAAGTTGAAGGTATTAATTAATGTAGTATTAGTGGTAGTGGTAATAATAGTAGTACTCAGAGAATGGTTAGAGATTCAGCCATCTCGTTACCTCTGCGTCCCACGTCCTAGACGCATAATTTTCCCACGGGACGCACAGTTCCAAACAATGTGAGTTTTTGGGACGCAAGGAATTTTCTCAGTCAAAACAAACAAACAAACAAAAAAAAAAACTACGGCAAGCCTGAGGATTTCACAGGCACAATCATTACCGGTAGCGTGTCGTTTCCGTGGCGTCATTTTCACGGTACCGAAAAATAGTTTAATTATAGAAGTCACCGCACTTGAATTGACTGTGTGATCCACGCAATTTCACTGTGCCTGTATGTGTGTTTGTGATGTGGTGTGGTGTGTGAGTGTGTTTCTTCTAATTTACTTTCGTTTTGTTTTGTTTTCAGTGTTGGGGGGCGGGGGGCACAACAGATGACGTTATGTGCGCATGCGGGTTGTTATTTTAGTCCGCAAACTGAGGAATCGCGCGGATGAAAGTTTGAGATGGCGGCGAAAAAAACTCACCAAGGTCTACTAATTACGATATTTAAGAAATGGGAATGCTTGTCTGATTTTTCATATGAATCGTCCAAAGGGCGTATCACTAAACTCACCTGTGACGTATGCACAGAACGCGAGAGCGAAATACGACGCGAGGCACGATTACGAGGCAAATTGGTCATTAGATTTGTAGGCTAATCGCTGTGAAAAATATTATGAAACAGTCTTGGTTATTCTATAATTTACTGGTTGTAGCATGGTAACTTTATGAATAAAACATTCGTCACAAGGTGTAGTAATGCTCATGTTAACTGTTGGTAGAACTAATGATGACGTGTGTTAAATTCTTTCGTCAAATTGATCGTAGATTACACATGCATCGTCTTGGGAAGAGGATGTCAAGCCACATCAATACTTACCTGTATTAATGATTACCAGTCAATTAATCTTTGCAGTGTGAGATTGGAAAAAAAATACTCTGATGATGCCACATGAGTACACCAGTTTTTGATCCATTTATTTTTTGGAATAAACCGGGAGTACACAGCTGCTGATGTAATGTTCATTGTTAATGCATAGTTTTCAAACATTGACCCTTGAAACATTATACTTTTGAGTTTCGTAATTCTTGATTATCAATATCAGCCAAAATAGAAAAATGGGTTCCCATGATGAACGTTTACGGAACCCAACATTTGTTATCGTGGTTTCCCATTGGGTAATCCGACGGAACCGAAAAACGGTTACCATGAATTTCCGAAATCCTCAGGCCTGCTCCTGAATTATTTAGATTTTTGCAGCATTTGCTTATCATTGTATGTATATGTTGTTGTTTGTGTTATTATCATATGCAATTGAATAAGTAGAACCTGGGACTCGCTGCCGGTAAACTGTAAAATTATCACTGAGAGATTACCGCTTTTTCTGCAGTCAGTGATTGACTTCTATGCAAAGTCATTTCTCAACTTGTGTTCCGTGCCATGTCATGCCTGTTGAGTGTTGATTTACTTCATATTAAGAAACTACTGCACTAAAACATTAATTCATAAATGTATACCATATGATTTTATTTTTTTTTCTCAGTATAAATAACACGTACCCTGACTGTTCTACTCTTTGAATAAAAACACTTCATTCAAGCGTTAGGGAGTGCAAAGGGTTATGATGGAGGGGTGTTGCAAATCATGAAGACCTGCCAAGTGGTATGATAGCATTGTTTTATACATGTCCTCGGCTAGGCCTCAGTTTCAAAATCAGTCCTTGGTCCTTGGCCTCGGAGTCAAGTCCTTGGCCTTGGGTTGCTGGTCCTTGGACACAACACTGCTATCTATCTGTCTATCTGTCTGTCTGTCTGTCTGTCTGTCTGTCTGTCTGTCTGTCTGTCTGTCTGTCTGTCTGTCTGTCTTGCATTTAAATGTGAGTCGTTAATCAGTTATAAGAGGGTGTGCATACTTGTGCAACCCCATTTTTAGTCAGTGTATTTTTACTTACCCTCTCAAAAACAAAACTCATTTGAGTCGTACAGCTTAAAGGTCAAATTACTGTTGGAAAACGTTCTGAAATAATTTAGCTTGGTCTCACTTTTTATAACACGTCACTTGGCATTTGAACGGGGGGGGGGGGCGGGGGCTTTGCAACTCATTATAACTCACAGGCTTTTTTCCCCCCACAAATGAACTTGATGTTTGTGGTAAGTGTGGATGACATTGGGGTGGAGCTGCAGACTGCAGAATGCCCCCAGAAAAAAAGTGACAATGCCATTAATAAAATACAGTACCAGAATTGGCCAAGGGTTGTGACATTGTAAACAAAGTTTTATTTTTATTCCGGTTTATTTCAAGTGTGGCTTTTTCAAGCCTTTATTTACTCTGTGGGGATCAGTGTTTTCTATAGGACACATAATCCTGACCAAAATAATTTTGGTTTTTTGTTTCGTCCTCAAACTTGTTTACCATTGCTCTTATCTTACGTAAAGCTTCTATTTACAATCTACATTTTTGGGGGGGGGGGGGGTGATAAGGTCAAGGAAGATTTATTTGGGGGCGGGGGGACGGAATGCAATCAATTGCTGGACTAAATTATTTACATGAGCAGAAAGTATGTGTGTTTTCCCTACAGTATTGGCAGTTATTTTGTCCACATGTTTGAGATTAGACTCTTGCAGGTAGAGGAGATGGGAAGTAGTTACCTGATTTTAACAACATCTTTTACATGCTTGCCCTAAGATATGGCCTATTTAATCAATAGTAATTACGGTTTAACTTTTAGTGCCAAGGGTTGGCGAGGCTTCTGTATGTAATAAATCTGTTTTACTCTTGGGCTAATGCCCTACATGATCACTTCAAGCTCTAAAGGACTGAATGAAAAGCAACCGAGCTGATAGCGCTGTTAAACATTTTCTCGCATCATGTGACTACATATTTGGCGACCAAATTATCCATCCTTCCATCCATCCATTTTCTGAACTGCTTTCCCTTGCTAGGGTCACAGGCATGCTGGAACCTGTCCCAGCCAACTCCTAGCAGTCGGCGGGGTACACCCTGAACCGGTTGCCAGCCAAAGGCAGGGCACATATAGACAAACAAAAACCATTCACACTCACAGTCACACCTAAGGACAATTTAAAGTGGACACTCAACATACCATCCATGTTTTTGGAATGTGGGAGGAAACCGGAGTACCCGGAGAAAACCCACGCACGCACGGAGAGAACATGCAAACTCCACACAGAAAAGCCGGTGCCGGAATCGAGCCCTGCACCTGTGCACTGTGAGGCAGACGTGCTAACCAGTTGTGCACCGGTGCCGCCTTGCCGAATACCATCAGGGGTATGTAACTTTAGATACCAGGTTTCACCTAGACACTTTTACTGTATGGTACACATGGGTACTCGATTGTGTCTTCAGTCCTATAAATTTACATGCTTTTTATCTTTTCTCGTTTCACCCATTTCACCTAAATTCTTGAAATTAGCACCTCTCAATGCTAATATGTTTTTTATCACTTTGGGAAAAAAAATGAGATCCAGGCCTCAGAGCTCAGGGTTGTGCGGCCACATGGAAAATGCCACTTTGTGCCACAAAAAACACAAAGGATTAAATGGAAACACAGACTTTTCTTATTTTCCTTTTCATGTGTCGATATCTTTTCTCTTTTACTCCATTGCTTTTAGGCTATTTAGTTTTTGAACATGATTCTGGCAGTGAGGTTCTCTCTGACTGGAACAGATGTTGTGCTTGGATTGTATTGACTTTGTTCTGGTGTGACTGCATCAGTGTGTTTGAGCACATTCAGGGGTTGTGGTGTAAGGGAGTCTTCTTCCCTGAATGCTTTCTCCCCTTGTGATCATAACTTTAAGGCCGGAGGTGGTATTGAGCCCAGCCCGTCCGTCTCTCTCCAAGCCATGGTTGCTGCCACGAGTGGCTGTGGATATGGCTGCCTGGATAAACACCTCCTTGTCAAATCACACTGTATTGTATATCTAGGTGGTAATCGGCTATTGACTTTTTGATCTGTGATACACATGTTCCCAATTGTAGGAATTAAATCCAGATTTCTTCAAAAGCACACAAAAAAGAGAATCGTTGTTATGGTAAATCATCAAATGAGGATAATGATGAAATCCATTTCTCTGAAGTTGATGGAAATTTGATCAGCCAATTGAAATAGCTTCATCACAAATGAGTGGGATATAAGGACCTCAGATTCCACCCTACATGACCGACACGTATGTGTAGTTTGGCAGGTACTGTCGGCCTTCTGAAAGGTAGGTTCATTGATCTGCAGTCTACATTTGACCAAGTTTCAAATGTACAGTAGGGCATTGTTTACTTAAGAGTAAAAAGCAACACTGTCTAGAAAGTGGAAGGAAAGTGCCTATAAACAGTTCAAGTGTACCCCCGGCAGCCCATTTCGAGGTTACTGATGGGGAAAGGGAGCAATATTGTAAAGTTTGAGAAATATTTGGTGTTCCCATCATTGTGTCTAGTCTTGTATTAGCCAAGACAGCACACCCGCAATCCCCCTGGTCAATTGCACTGCAAGATGCCATTTTAGGAACGGATGTGGCATCAGGTTATTGACTGCGACTTCACTTCTACCCACCAGGTGATATTGAGTGATAACACATCGTATCATTGTCATATTACTGTCATTGATGAAATGGAGTACTCTCAGGAAAGTTGAAAAGAAATGGGCCAAGAGGAATATATATTTGGGCCAGAAAGGTCCTCATTCAAACTCAGAATCAGGCAATGAAACAATACCTGCATGAACTCAACCTTTAGATTGCCGTTGAGTGCGGCATGGATTTCACGTAACTGTGTTTCCAACGTTGCTTGCCTATGGATGTCAATCGGCCTTGTCTCATTTTTTTTCTTCTCAAAGCCGCCGTAGAAAAGTTCTTCCCAAAGTAAGGAAAAAAAAGTCCACTCCCAGGGATGCCGTAAGCACTGCAGCGCGTCACCTCCACCCGCTTCCTCGTTCGACAGCTAGGCGCGCACAACAACAGTTCCTTCCTGCGTCCAAACGCATAACAGTCATCCAAAAATGCCAAGTGAACGTGGCATCCAGAGTGAGATGATTATTTAGTTATTCTTTTAAATATAATAAGATAATCTGACCCACGTCAGACAGGCTTCCACTGTCTGTGAGGAGGGCAATGAGCTCCAGCCTGGTCTGACACAGAGAGTTACGTTTCCCCACAATGTTTGTGTATTTAATGCATTTTACTGCCATTTAAGGCCTTAATTTTCACAGTATCAATTGAATGACTTAGTGCTTTTCAATGAGCTGTGGAAACTCTGTGTTACAATAGGGTTTTTTTTCCATTTATTTACATGTATTTGGGTCATAAACATTTTGTGTATTCATTCGGGTTTTGCATTCGATATGCAATATTGCATTTGAGTACGTCATATTTACTTTCGACAAAACCAATTCCAATAAAGTTCGGATGTTTTGTTAAACATAAAAACACAATACCATGATTTGCAAATCATGAAATTCTAAGTTGTTGATTATTTACTAAAAGTAGGTTGATCATGGTTTGCAAATCATTGTATTCTGTTCTTATTTACCGGTATGTTTAATGTGACGTCCCAACTTTATTGGAATTGGGTTTGCATCTTGTTTAAATATTTGTTCCTATTCAAATTGCTTTGTTACCATGGAACCTTTCCTCAGAACCTCTTCCAAGTTTCTAAAACACAGGCTGAGCTTGGCTGTGACATCAGTCATCTGATTGGCCGACAGATGTTTCTTACGTGATGCAGCAAGGAACTCCACGACACACCTAGTTTTAAGCAAGCGAGACAGAGAGATAGTATGTACAGTACAAATGTATTGTGTGTGTGTTTTTTTTTTAACAAGGCTTGCAATGGTTCAGTATTCTTGTAAAACACAATACTGCATACTGTATGTATACTGTGCATACTGTATTTTCTCGCTGGCGGGCGGCTATCTCTGGCTAGAATATGTGTGTGTGTGTGTGTGTGTGTGTGTGTGTGTGTGTGTGTGTGTGTGTGTGTGTGTGTGTGTGTGTGTGTGTGTGTGTGTGTGAAAGTTCCTCTGCATTTGATTGCTTGTATTTTTTGATTGTCAAAGACATACTGTATGTGATATACAGTACCTTGTGTTCATAATCAGCCAATTTTACCACCACCAATATTTTGAATTAAAATGTAAGTCAGTGCAACATCTGACCAGTATAGTGTATGTGGTATGCATCATGAAGACTTTAACTCCCTATTGCTTTTGAGCACTCAGTTGCCTCGGGCAAAAATTTGTTTTGGCTCGTAAACTTAAGAAATACACCCCCCCCCCCCCTCCTTTTCTTTTTTTTTGTAATTGCAGAAAATGCCAAACAAGTTATGTCATTTTTTCCTTTGCAAAGTGACAGTGAGGTTAAATTGTAAAAAGGTTAATCTAAGTCTACATGCTTCAGGGGTTCCCCTTTTGAAATTTATTATGGAGCGATAAGGTCACTGTTTTGTCACACGAACACAAACGTTGGGGTGCTGCCAAAGCACATGCAAGGCTGCGGCACATTCCTCAATGTGTCTCCACAAGCAGCCCTTTTCACTGCATTTAAAAATTTCATGTGGGGAGGGGGGTATTTCTCTTGTTTAGGAAGGTTGATTCTGTACACACATTTTTTGAGACCTGCCTTTTGAGCAATTTGGCACAGCAGAAAACTGACATAAAGAATAGGGAACGATGGCCATTTAATCACAGCGAATGAAGCAAACATTCTGTGAAAACATGCTCCTCCAATCACAGCATCTATGCTACATTTGAAAACCGCACAAAGCAAACACAGAATTCTGATTACCCGTAATGTGCCGTGGTCTCGATATTCCTTTGATTGTGATGAACATCGCATCCTGTTTTGTTCTGTTCATCTTAATTCCATAAATGCAGCAATAGGAATTCTTAAATGCTAACAAGTTCCTTCATAAATGGCTATTAAATAGTTTGTGGAGCATTTTTAAATTGTAATTCAATGATACTTGAATACAAAGCAAATCCAGAAGTTTGTGGTGAAAAGGCCAGAAGAGATTTTCCGTTAATGCCACCACAAACTTGTGAAGTTTCTTTGTCTGAAGTGCTACAAGAAAAAGGAATCAAAAATAGTTTGGTTTGAATTAAACTATACTGATTTACAACTCAAAAGATACCAGTAATCAGGCGCACCACCAAAGAATAAAACTGAATAAACGTGTTGGATTAAGGCACCAAGGCTTGAACTTTCGCTTTTAATTTTTTCCAGTAATTGTCCGCAGCTTCGTCATGCAGTTCGGGTGGTCTGTATGTGTTCTTGCAAACAGATTTGCTGTACAACTAGTGGATCCTGTTGTAGTTTGCGTTGGAGTTGGCTTGTCTCGCCAGCGGACAGAGAGACGAGAGAGACAGCAATAGCAAAGGACAACAACTGTACCAACATTGCCTTGGGTTTTACCATGGGAGACCGAAAAAAAAGAGGAAAAAGCTGATCTAGTGACAACCTCAAAAAATTCTCCTGAAAAGATTTTCTGAGATAAGCAAACACACACACACACACACACACACATACACATGCATGTGTGGACAACAAAAGGGTCCACACATGCAAAGCATAAAGTACACAAAGCTGTAGTGCCGCTTAATTACAATTTAAAACAGTCATGCTAACTATTTGAAAAGTTTTCACGGTCTGTTGAAAAATGAACTGTTTCATTCTTTGTCACATCAAGCCATGAAGAAATAGGATGCCATGTTTAAATGCAAAACCTGAGACTTTACAGCAGCAGTCCACAATCCAATAGATGATGTCACAGTGGCTTAAAATATTTATTTATTTTCACCCAAATGTTTTTCATCACACTAATCTGTTTTCAGCAATGTTTAAGAGTGAAGCCATATATTCAGGTATTGTGTACATTACACATTATATTCACACTGAATAATATAAGAAGGATTTTTTTTGAAGGATATTGTGGGCAGGAGGTCAAAACATAAATTGAAGGGCTTTTAACATGGATGTTTAGCAGGAGTGCCTTTGACAGGCTCTCTACTCCGCGGAAAGCTTTACATTTGTCTACTTTGGAAAAATGTGGCAAATTGTTTTCGACAAATTTCCTACGTCAGAACGTCTGTATTGCCGTTCAATTCACTGGAAAGGATCAAAGCTTTTTCACCGGCATTTAATATTCCACCATAAAATGTATTTCTTGGATATTTGAATGGAAGGTTAAAAAGTGTGAAGCGACTTACTTTACAAGTTTACAAGAACAGTTTGTAGTTGTCTCAATAATATAGTGTCACACATCTGTGTCAAAATAGATGGATCAACAATTATTGTACACTTTGCACCTTTTTTGAGGCTCGCTCCGAGCCTGTTGTGAAGGTGGGGTGGTGTCTCAAGAAATTGGGCCACTGCTCAGCCCACCTCACTTCTGCAAGCCAACTATGCCATGACCATGAAGACGATCTGAGCAAATCCTTATTCTCTTCAAATATAATTTTGTTAAAGGTTTAGCCTTGTTTCAACAGTCCTTGAAACTTTGTTATCTGAGGTCCATCACTGTGCTTTTCTTTGAATTCCAGCCTTGTCTTCCCATTTTGAATGGTTTGCATCTGGTAGTTTAGCATCCATACTTTGGTTCCTATTCTATTCATGACCTTCACTTCTGCCGTCGAGCGGTTGCTACTGTTGTTGGACACAGTTTTGTTGTCTTTCTTTACAGCTCTCAAAATATTTTGGTCATCACAATGTTACTCTTTCCCTCGGTCTGCCTGTTTGTCATCTAGTAATTAGTACAGCATCTTCCACAGGACATTCCAACTGATGTATTATTTCATGCTGGTTCTACCGCCAATAAAAATATAGTACTTGTATTCACCAGCCAAAGAACAAATTGGAAACTAAGTGTAGACTTTCAGTGCGAGTATTCATCCATTTTCAGCACCGGTGGCGCTGGAGCCTATCCCAGTTGACTTCGGGTGAAAATCATATTACACCCTGAACTGGTCGGCAATCAGTCGCAGGGCACATACAGAGACAAACAACCATTCACACCCACAACACAAGTCAAATACAACTTTATTGTCAAATGTGCAGTATGTGCAACATACAGCACAGATGAAATCTCTTCCCTCTCAAACAGACAAGACAACAAGAGGAGCTGCTGCGGGTGCCCGCGCCGCCTTCAAAAGAACAGTTAACATAAAATTAACGAAAAAGAGATTAGCTCTCTTCTCCTGTCCCATGTAAATCCGCTTCAATTCCAAGCCGCGACTCCCAGTTCCACATACGCATCGGCGCTGTGCACTGACACTCCTTTCTTCTCATCGTCGGCTCCTCAAGCCATGCATCCATCCAGCCGCAGACTGTCCATCAGCACCGACCTTTCCGCTGAACAAAGGCTGTGAAAATGCTGTCTATTTCAGGCGCAAGACACAAGCGCCCCGGGGCTGTCCAGCAACGACAGTCAAATGGCGCCGACATTCCTCCCAATCATAATCAGTGCTGGTACATGCGTGCCGCCGAGAAGGCGCAACCACCAAGCACAGATTCTTCTTCTTTGACGAATGTCGTGGCCAAAAATGCTGGAAACAGTCTACTTCAGGTCCACACGACGTAACAAGACCATGTGACAAAACAAAAGACAAAAACAAACAAAAAAAAACTCCAACAAAACACGCCGGGCTCTTGAAGAGCACTTGCTGACGGCTGCCGACTCGGGCGCCATCTTGGAAAAAAAAATGCTGCAATACTTAACCCATGTCCATTTAAACATAATAACTGCCATTATATTGTTAAAGGGAATGTCAAACCAAAAATATCCTTTACAAGAATATGTTTTATGTAGCCCCACTTGTCTAAACACAGCATTCTGAACAAAATTGCGTATGTGAATATGAGTTACTGTATTTTCTAGACTGTAAGAGGCTACATTTTTCCCCAAACATTGAACCGTCCGGCTTTGAATTTGAGGCGGTTCTTTTATAGATTTTTACTGATGAGCATCAAGCATTCCATAGATTTACCCATTCTTGTTACAGCTGACCAATGAAATGACGGAACACATCACATTGGACCAATGAAAGCGTTCGAGTCCACCCTCGTACTGAATACTCAACTATTTGCGGTTGGAGCAACACAATTTACAGCAGCTGGCCGATCGGCTGGCTGAGCAAGAGAGAGAGAAAGGTTGAGAGAGAGAGCGACAGAAAAGCAGAAGCGTGGCTGCCTAGCGGTGCACGCAGCTGTGTGAAGGAGGAGTTGAGAGTCAAAATAAGCAGATTTGAGTTGAATAAGAAACAGGGAACGAGTGCAATAAACACAGCCATCTCTGCCTTGTGACCCCAGCCTAATATCATCTGCGAATTTGCCTCATGTGACAACAAAATTTTGAGAAAGGTTCCGGGACGCTGTGCATTTTCGGCATTCTGCATTGTTATTTTAGGGACAGCATTTACCAGTGGGTTTAGAATACAGATAAAATCCCATTTAATGATGTGAAGACCCGCGACTATTAGTCCGAAGTGGCTAATGTCTGTAGAAATTGTTTATATGGCTAAATTTAGCTTTTGCAGTTTTTAGTTAGGTGCACTTTGTTGTCTGGAAATTACAATAAGCAATAAAATCCACCTGTTTTTGTCCATGTCAAGGAGCAGTCATTTTGCCACTTGCGGTCAACTGACTATGACATAACAGTTGCTAAGGGCTCAGGTAATAACGAATCATAGCTCACGTTTTCTGAATTTGAGCCATGATTTATTATGTCAGCCCTGAGCAACTGTGTGAAAATGGTCAAATTGCCACCCCCTTAGATGGACAAAATCAAGGCAGATTTTGCTGCTTAACTTGTATTCCACAAATGCAATATGAATCCGAATGCATTGTTTAGACGAGTGAAGGCACATAGAACAAATTATTGTGAAGAAAAAATTGAGGGCTGACTTCCCCTTTGAGAACAATCACTAACCATGAGTCCTGACACACTTTTTCCATAAAGCGATTTAAAAAAAAAAATAAAAATAAAAAACGGTTTTAGCGACCAGCGCCATAATGGAAAATATGGCTGAACCACTTCCTCTATGGACTCAAAATCATCTGTATGAGATTTAATACTCCCCCTAAACATTAATGTCATCCTCACATCATTCATCACCTATATCTATTATACTGTATACATTCTTTATATAACACAGGCTGTGGTCCTGGCAGTCGATTTGTGGGGGAGAAAGGGCTCAAGTAGCGGTTAGGAACAGAATGAAGATAAGCGTTAGGAAAGCAGTAGCATAAAACGCCGTTGTAAGTTTTGGCAGAACTATTGTATACTTAAAATGATGCTTCATGAAGCAGTTCCCATCTTTCTGTCAACCACTTTAAGCTTTCTTTTATCAATCAGTGGCTTTGCTCCTCTGTCACTAAATTGACTGATCTATTCCTGGGTCAGTGAATCATCTCTTTACATTCCTGAGCACTCCACTCAATAATGTCTCATCTTTGTGATCAGTCTGCATCTTGTTAGCGTTTGTTACGGTTCTGTCCTTGTCATTTCACTCATGTCAGAATTACCAACAGTGTACACCACGTTAAACTGAGAAAACAATCGACTTTCTATTCCACTTGTCAGTCTTATGGTCTGAATAGCTGGGCCCTTTCCAAACCTGACTTTAGGCGAAAGGCGAGGTACGTTCACACACAGTCACACCAATGGACAATTAACAATCTTCAGTCAATATAACATGCCAATTTCAATCATGAACTCGTACAAGGCAACATCTGGCCACATATCGACCTGAATTTCAACCTTCAACATGTAGTTCAAGTTGGTCACACACGGTGAGGGTTTTTTTTTTTTAAACTTCAGGCGAAAAGTAAAAAAAATAAAATAATCCAAGGTCTCGTGAGACAGAAAATTCACTGAAAAACTCAAACAGTGAGCTATCTGCTGAGCAAACGGTCTCAGTCGACTTTTTGCTCAGCAACTCCATTGTGTGACCATCTGTCTGCCAGTTGAAGCTTTACGGGAGATTGGTGATGCAACAGGAGAAAGACCCAGACGACAGAATTAAATCAACAACTGAATAGCTCCCACAAAAGAAAATACACCCTCCAGGCTTGACCTCAACCCGATGGCTGGCATGACCTGAAGAGAGCGATATACACCAGACATCCCGATAATATTTCGGAAATGAAACAGTTTTGTAATGGAAAATGGTCCAAAATTCCTCCAGACCTTTATGTGACTGGTCTGATCCACAACTACAGGAAATGTTTGGTTGAGTATATTATGGCCAAAAGAGGCGAGACGGTTATTAAATGGAAAGGTTTACACGCATACTTTTTTGACCCTGCACTGTGACGTTTTAGGGCCTTTTCCGTTGAGGGGCGAACGATTATGACTTTTGTAGAAGGTAGCAAAAAGCGCATTTGCATCAGTTTGTCAGGGTTTGCTCAAGGTCACAAATGTTCAGCGAAGCTACACGTTCGCCAACGGTTTCAGTGGGGGGGGGTTCTTGTCGCAAGGACATTTTGAACACCTTGCAATAAGATAAATACAGGCCAATGTTGTGGCCTGATGAAAATGCAACATTCGCTGGCTTTGAAAACACTTGAACAATTGTTCGCCGCTCAGGAGGATAACATCTTCAAATGTTGGTTTTAGTAATTGCTTGTGTGGTATTTGTTGAAGAAAACGGTTTGTTGTTATGACTTTGATGATCAGATCACATTGAATGACCAACTTATGCGGAAATCCAAGTCATTCCGAAGGGTTCACCAACTTTTTCCTGTAACCAAGACTATATGTCCTGCGCTTGATAGTGCCCACATGTTCAATTTAAATATTGTGGGACATATCTGCTGAAAGAGCTTGGATCAGGTCGCCATACAATTTAATTTTACAGTGTTAGTGTGACGAAATCTTGAAAAACAGTCAATATATACAGCAAACCGAGGAGTGAGCTGTGGGTTTTTTGTCTTAGTGAATCTAATTAATTATGCACATCCAGTTCTAAAACACTTTATCATGGTGAAATAAATGACTGTTGAAAATTGGAAGTGGGAAAATGGAAAAGTTTTGTTGAGATTTATCTCTTAAAGTCGAGACACGCATGTGTGTGTGCGTGCTCTTACTAAGACCCAGCAGATCCTGAGGTGGACCGAAGCCAGGGTGCAGAGAAGAATTCAGGTCATCAGAGAATGGGGCTCCACTTTGTCGACAGGTGGACTGGTCGTAACAGAGGCATCATTGTCCCTGGCCTACTGAGGCAGACAGGTGTGCCCCTTAGCACTCAGCCCATGCCAACAACGTGACTTGCTCTTTGATTCTTTGCCTCCTCATCACTCTCTCTTCATCCACGCATGCACACGTACATACTATGCCACTTAAGTGCATTCATATGTACAGTTGTTCACTTGCTGACAAGTTTTGACTTTTTAGTATAGCGAGACTGTCTCGTTCCCTGTCTCTCACCTTTTTGCATAACTGAACGAGCAATCAAAATCAGTTTTCTAACATCAGATGTTTAAAAACACTTTCGCTGTTTTTTTTGGGGGGGGGGGTGTAAGAGCCGAACATCACACCGATTCTAAGGCTGCAGCTATCCAATATTGTCGTATTCAAGTTTTGTTCATTCACATATCCAACTGAAATTTCTATTGGCTAATCGAGTATTGAAACAAAATATATTTATGCCTGGTAAAAGAGCAATTATGAAGAACACAAGAGAAAAAACGTTTCAGTAAATAATGAACGACCATTTAAAACATGTTTTTCGTTTCATTAATAGGTGAGATTTTGGCCTATGCACCGATGTGACATCAGAACCACAGTAACTAGCACTTTTTGCCTGGTAAGAGTGCATTTGAGTAAGCCTGGTTTGTTTCACGGGCCGAGACTGGGGGTTGGACCAGTGCCACCCCTGGAACCCCCCCCCACCACCGCCACCACCACCACCCACACACCCCAGGTGCCACTCCAGATAACTGCCGTGTTATGTTAACAGCTCGGCACACATCTTGCAAGCTGTTCGATTATGCCTCTTTGACACATATAGTATATGCAGTTCTATGTTTGTTAGCCCATTCTGCAAACTTCATATAACAGCTTGTAGAAGATTACTTCCACTGCGTGTCAGCTTGTTGAAAAGAACAATAAAGTGAACAGCAATGGTGGTCCATTTTCATTTATTTAGGCTGAAAGTGGAGTTTTGATAACATTGTCTGACTTTAAGTGATGGCAGCCTACAAGTAACAATAAAAGAATGCTTTCTCAAGAGAAGCAACATAGATTTCACCTTTATGTATTTTCGTAT
The DNA here is from genome assembly GCF_054856545.1 of Hippocampus guttulatus. Classification (NCBI taxonomy): domain Eukaryota; kingdom Metazoa; phylum Chordata; class Actinopteri; order Syngnathiformes; family Syngnathidae; genus Hippocampus; species Hippocampus guttulatus. The sequence continues at coordinate 8,124,323 of NC_141264.1, read as the reverse complement.
GTCTTTAATATTGCAACTATCAAGGCCTGTTATTAACTGAAAGCTGGATTTTTGTATTTTGTTTTAGATGAACATTCATCTTTCCTAGGATGTAAATGGATGACGTCATTTACAAATTTCCCAAAGAAAGTAAAGTTTATTTACCTTATTAAGATTTGGAAAACAATGGCAATAATAAAGTTTAAATATGTGCTTGTCCAGTCTTGTAATATGACATGCCAGTGTCTGCCATTCTCCTTTTTTAATAAATGCCCATGAGTCTTCAAATTCATGTGTCCCTTTAATCATCCCTAACCGGGTTAAGTATAATTTATTATAATAGTTTGAATGTATTTGAAATTGGTTCTATTGCACGTTTTCCTTGAATTCTTGTGCTTTCCAAAGAGAACATTTTGCTTTTTCTGTTTTCAGTTTTATAAGGAGCACTATCATTAAGAGTGTGATTCTCTGTGTGCTCTTCTCAGGGGCCGAGATGAACTCTTTTATTCATCAACAACAGTGGCGAGCGCTTTCCCAGAGTTAGTCGCCAATCAATATTTTCGCTTGCCACAATTGTTGTTAGACAATCGGGGTTACACGCAACCGACTTCCAAATTTGGTAAAGCAAGCCCAATGGCTGGAGATGACAATAATGCAACTGAAGAAATATTCGCCTACGTTTTAATGCACACATTTTTTTTGTAATTAATTAAACATAACACAATAAGGTCCCACCTCTGCAAAATATATTTATTAAAAGGTGCATGTTTTTAAATGTCAATGCCACTTTTGGACACATAAATCAAGACTACCGCAACGTAAACGTTTACACTAGAAGCCATTATCGAGTATTTGGCTCAAATAAGGTTGTGTGTAAGGTTTTGCTCCTTCTGAAAATATGATTCTTTAATAAGATTCATACTTTTTTTTTTTAAATATGAAACCCAAGCTCTTTAGCCCCATTTGAATCTCTCCAATTACTTTCAACTACCGGTGTCAGGCCTTTCCCCTAGCTCATCCAACCACGACAATACATAGATTGAGCAACATGAAAACTTTCCTACAAACTTAAAATAACATGCCACAGGGTCCTTCATTGCAGTTTCTAAACACAAAATTAGCTCATGTTTATTTTTTCCGCAAAAAACTAAACCCAGGCTCTCACTTTTAATAACAAATGTGTCAGTAGTTTGAGACCCAGCTCTGACTGTCCGCTTTCATCGTATCTTTAAGCAAGACACTGAACTTTAAATTGCCTTGAGGTTGACACTGTAAATGATAAACTGTTCTCAATGTCCTTACCAGGTAAAACAAACATATATTGTTTTTGCTATTACCGGTATTATAGGATTTACACCCATTTTGGGAAGCCACCAGTCCTATGCCAGTATATACAGGTTAGTTGATATTAATATAACAGCCTATGTCAAGCACATTTCTTGAACAATCAGAAAACTGGTACTCTTAACCGCTATCTCCATCTGCAATGGTCATTTGTAAAGCTGTCTACGCAGGAGCGGGTTCTGACTGGAGTCCATGCGGAGTATTCATTGCCAAGTTGAGTCAAGCAATCATGAGCAATTTCTATGATTTTCCATCTGCTGACTATAGTTTACACAAACGATGCCAAATAATATAGAGTTGGCATATCAGAGTGTATGGGGATGAGCAACTCAAATGAAGGTACATTAGAGAAAAAAAATAAAATGAACTGACGGACCTTCACCTAGATGGGCAGAACAAATGTAACACTACGAGTAGAGAAATGTGCTGCCATCTGCAAATGTCAGCCTAATGCTGGGGGATTAGCTCTGAATATTGTCATTTGTAAGAAAATCAGGGATTTTCCAAGTTTTACACAGACAGGCCGAGGCCAACGTTTTTCGCCCCATGGAGTAAGTTTTTCCTCCTAATGAGAAGTGATTGTTCACTTAGCTGAATCATTATTTTGGCTGTAGAGTGAACAGATTTGGGTTTGGCGTCAAAACTTTAACATGAGACAAGAGATGAGCCTTTTCATCTTGACTTTCCAGTAATTAGCTTCTAAATCAGATAACTTTAAGACAGCACCTTTTGTTTTGAAACTACCCAGTTTTTATGTGAGCAAAAGCAATGGAACAGGTGTCTTTTGTTGCAGAGTTCTGTCCTGCAAAAGTCATTATTCACACAATAAACAGCTGAACGTTGTGGAACAAACGTGAAAACAGAGAGCTGTCCAAGGGTGAAAAATGAGCAAGACGTCAAATGGTCAGATCAGGTAAACATCAACCGCTGACAACAAAAGCATTGTGAGGGCTGCTTAGGAAGATGCAAAATCAATTGACATCAGCACCATCCTTCAGAGGAAGGTCAAGTCACAAACCCCTAATTGACAAAAAAGAATGAAAAGGCCAGGTTGGAATTTGCAAGAAATATAGATTATGGACTAATGGAGCAAAGATAAACCTTTACCTTTAGCTTTGAGAAACAAAAGATATACTCATGATGCCAAACTTACCAGCTCATCTGTGAAAGTCAGTGAAGGTAATGTGACAGATAAGGCTTGCATAGTTTGGTGTGGGAAGGGCACACGAATCTTTATTGAGTAACAACATGATGCCACCGAAGCAAAACAAACTCAATACAAAACAAAGTTGTAGTGAAACATTTTGTCTGCCAAATTAAAGAAAGATGCCATACCCCAAAATAATAATAAGAAAACTGAATGGAAGATCATTTATCATGCATCAAGATAATGAGCCAAGACAAACTGCCCGAACAACATAAGAATTCATCGAGAGAAAAAAGTGGAACATTTTTAGATCAATCTGCAGCCTTAAACTCCATTGCATGTTTTTGCCTTCCAAAGAGGAGGCTGAGGGTGGTCACTCCTGAAACAAACACGTGAAAGAGTGGAAAAGTGGCTCTGTTCAGTCTTTGCAACTAAATAGAAAGTTATATTTTTTTCTTCTTACTTTTGCTTACCTAAAAATGTTGCCGTTTGTTACAAACAAGGCTAGCTCATCCAGATGCAGATGTATTTGGGTGGTTCTCAGGTTCAGCCAGATGGTCAAACGCTGACCCGCTCCTTAAGTCAATATTTTTTCCCTGTGCAATTAATCATTAGATTTTACTGCTTACAATATTGCAAATATACCGCAGGGGGATAAAATCCACAACCTCACTGAGATTTGTGCTGCTGTTGTGTTTGGAGTGGTGAAAAATAGCCATAACGACCGATTTTTCTTCCTGACGTGCCAACCAGACATTACTTCTACTCAAGTAGAAGTACAGATAGTGGGATTTATAAAGACTTTAGTAGAAGTTGCAGTACCAACTTCAGCTTTTTACGCTAGTAAAACTATCAATGTAATGATTTTGAAACTGCTTAAAGTAGAAAAGTAAAAGTAATGCAAGGAGAAAAAAAATGCATCGGAGAGGAAGTCAAGTCAAACATTTTCTTTTCAATATGTCCTATGTGACTTGATATTGTAAACACGATTTTCTGATTAAGGAAAGAATTCAAAGGTGAGAACTCCGCTGCCTCTCACTGTAGGATGAAGAGGGTAGACTTACATGGAATGATGTTTCAGAACAACTTCTTCAAGTTCGATCAGGGATGTGAGATGGTTGGCTGGCTTTTCTGCCAAAGAAACTCCTTGTCAGTATTTGGGACACGGATATCTTGCCGGCAAAGCTGTACATCTGCACTAGCTTGAGTGTGGCTAGTTGTCATTCATTTGTTGATTTGTGTCACATGCAATCACGTACAAACCAACAGTGTTGGAATGTTATATGTTTATCTTTGTCATACAACCACAATCAAAATCACTCAATCTATCCTAGCGCGAGTTATCCGAATTGGTGTTTTGAACTGTGATAAACTGGAATGAACCAAATCCAAAACGAAATAGTAACAATGCTTTTGTTGTGGATAAAGAGTAGAAAGTACAGATATTTGCGTAAAAATGTAAGGAGTAGAAGTACAAAGTAGGCAGAAAAATACATACTTGACGAAAGTAGTTTCTCACATTTCTACTTAAGTAAGAGAACTAAATATTTTTAATTTGACACTTGACATTTCTGATGCCAACACACCCTTATAATTAAGAGTCCTTTAGATCCTTAAAATGTATCACTTTCAAGAACATTTGTGACCAATAAACACACAAAATGCCCATTTAATCGAATCCTACGTTATCCATAATGTGACAACTCATCGGCCGAAAAGAAATGACGTTCCCCCGATGACTTCATTTGTGGAAAATGTATGGGGTGCGTTGAAAAGAGATTCAACTCTACCATGACCTTCAACAACCTCTTCCAATCAAAGGGCTGAGTGAACTATATTTATTCATAGCACACTGCAGAAAGGGTTGTTCTGATGCATATTTCATTGTAACCTGTTTTTACGAAGCTAATTTTGGGGCTCTCGTGGCGCATTCTGGGATCATACTTTCTGAGAACCACCCACAGACCTGTGAGTGAAAGCTGACATTTTGATGGAGGGGTATGTGCATTGTCCATTTGTTTGCCGACATAGCCCAACAGTTGTAGTGCTGTCATATGTCAATCAGAGATACCACTCTCCAGAAGTACTTTTCAGCACATTTAAAATGCATGTCTGTCGCATGCTTGTCTGTGGCTGACCCAGAGTGGCTAAAAGGTTCTGAAACCTTCAAAGGCTCTGCAGCTCTTTACCCCAAAACAAAGAGCCGCTTGATTCAGACTTGGGCCTGAGTTTTGCTCTGTCTACTTGCAGGTGTTTGTATATTTATATATACATCCGTTTAAACGTGGAAGTGACTGATCGTGCTTGGCACATAACTCCCCCTTTTCTTTGACTTCAATTATGCATGACATACATTTTTGTGTGCAATTTAATATTTCCCTCAGGGTGAACAGGATGCAGGCCCGAAGGAAATAAATGAGCGAGGCCTGAAAATTGATGATCACAAATATTTCACTGTCAGTGACTGTGCAAAACAAACAACAGCACACTATTTCACTGCAGTCATCTGTCACGACACTGGATTACCAGATTCTTATCAGATGTGCCTGTTCATGCTCTAAGTCACACCTTTATGTCTCGGTTTGTATGTGCACAGTGCATAATCAAATGTGTGTATGTGTCAAGTAGTATTTGTAAGTGTGTCAAGATCTGTCAGTGTTGAACCGTGTGCCCTTATCGACAGTAATTGTGTGTGTGCGTGTGTGCATGCGCGCGTGTGTGTGTACGTGTGTGTCACTGTGGTCATTATGCACAGTACTGTATATGGAATGAGGGAGCACATAGATGTCTTGGTTTCCTCTACACTAGTGGGACTATTTTCACCAAACCTTATGGAGGTCTGTTTCATAGGATAAGAAAAGCAAACATTACATCACTCCAGCAATGCAATTAATAAAACAATATTGATTTCTCCGTCTTAGACCCTTTTGTCCATTTTACCAAGTATTGGTACTTTGTTTCTCTGGTCTGGACACAATAGAAAAAGATGCATGGTGCATTTTGCACCATGCATTTGACAAACAAGGCGTCTCCCCCGAAAGTTTTCAAATCCATACTTTTCCAATCTAGAATTTTGACATTTCACAAACAGTTACATTAGAGTATTCAAGCAAATGCTGGACCATTAGAAATGCTTAAATGTGACAGTCCTACAGTCCTGGCTCTGCATTCTTCCGCCTGCTTATTGCATTATTATCCTGAAAGCTTTGCAAGCAGTGTTTGCCCACCACCACTTCTAGTCTTCCACATTTGAAGCCCATTAAGGACACATTTGGCTAGAATTTGGATTTATTGCTTATATTCTACCTCCTTATTGAAGCAAAAAGAGAATAACATCCATGGCTTGTAGAGGTCATATTTCAGCCTTTATTACTTAGGTAAAGAAAACACACTGAAGTATTTTTGAGGCCTGAATGACTTTCACCTCATTTAGAAGAACTGAGATGAAGAAGAAAGGATTTGCTTTTCTTATTTTTTTTTATTACAATGATATCAATGTCCTGGAGTTAACTGTCCACAGTACATTAATTCGTTCATTCATTTCTTCTCTACCGCTTATCCTATTTAAGGTTGTGACTGAGCTGGCTTTGGGCGAGAGTCAGGATACATCCTTCAACAGTTACCAATCAAAAGCGACATCGAGTAACATGACCAGTAACACTCGCATTAACACCTACTGTATGTGAATCTCAAAGTATTCAGTAAACCTAACACATGTTTTTACCGTGAGGGAGGCAGCCAGACCAGTCTGCCTTCCTTCAGAAGAAACCTGATGATATATACTTTCTATTAAACCAATCCAAGTGAAAATGTGCTGTTGATGTCTTTATCACCAAGACAATTACTGTTTGTCTTAACTAGAAAACCTTGTCTGAATACAGAGGCAGGAGCAGTGCTGAAGGTTAGGGATGCTGCATTTAAGGCATGTGAAGCAACAGTATTCAGAGCAGCGAGACAACAGCTGACCGCGGACATCAGGAGGGCAAAATACTCCTATGGACAGAAAATTCACTTCTGCCTTCAATACCATCATCCAGCAGACCCTGGTGGAACATTTTTGGTCTTAGTCCATCACTGGGGAACTGGACCCTTGACTTCCTGACCAACAGACCGCAGACTGTCAGGATCGACAACACCGTCTCCTCCTCCATCAGCCTCACTACTGACTCACCCCAGGGCTGTGTGCCGAGCCCCCTCCTATTCACACTACTGACCTATGACTACTTTGCAGAATTCCCGAGATGTCGTTCAGTGAAGTTCTCAGCAGTATAGTGGGAAACATCATGAATAACGATGAGTCAGAGTACAGAGAAGAGGTAGAGCATATGGTGGACTGGTGCAAAGAAAATCTCTGTACCAGTAGGAAGAAGACGAAAGAGATGGTGGTCAACTTCTGGAGCGACAGGTGCCTCCTCACCTCCATGCACATCGGAGGAGTAGCAATGGAAGTGTTCGCGAGTTACAAGTACCTTGGGGTCCACCTTTCCGAGGACTTCACCAGGAGAAGAAACAATTCCTGTCTTTTCAAGAAGTCTCACCGACGTCTCTACTTCTGCCGCAAGCTGCCGGACTGAGGAGCTATGTCTCACCCATCTTTATCTGCTCAGCTGTAGGGAGGAAAGCACTTCAAAGTAGGGTCAAGGCCTTGTCTGGTTAGCACGTTCGCCTCACAGTGCAGAGGTGTAAGGTCAAATCGGGCCCCAGCCTTCCTGTGTGGAGTTTAGATGTTCTTCCCGTCCCCGCGTGGGTTTTCTCCAGGTACTCCGGTTTCCTCCCACATTCCCAAAACATGCATGGCAGGTTTATGGAACACTCGAAATTGACCCTAGGTGTGATTGTGAGCACGGATGGTTGTTCTTCTAAGTGTGCCCTGGCTGGAAACCAGTTCAGGGTGTTGCCTGAAGACAACTGGGATAGGCTTCAGCACACCTTGTGAAGATAAGCGGATTAGAAAATGGACGGAAGGATGGAAAATTTCGTACAACTTTTGTGGGTTGAGAACAGATTGAATCCATCATTGTCAGAACCACATATCCCAGTCGCAGTTGACTCATGGCCTTCACCTTTTTCGCTCTCTTTTGAGCCTTTGCACGGATCCAACATGGACGCCGGGCAGCTTTGAAGCACTTTTGTTGCCCTGACAGTCAAATGAAGCTCCCCTGCCTGGCCTAGGTCCAGAGTCAGCATCAGCATTGGAAGGGGGAAAGCTAAATATACAGCCTCTCAATAAATGTTTGATAATATTAGTTTTCTGGCAACAACAATTTACTAATCACTACTACTGTACCAAAACATCCAAAGAGGCCCGCTATTCATACACGTAGTGTACTTGATTACATTCTGTGAAAGACAGAGACACTCTCACTCTCTCACATTCAACATTTAGTGTTGCAAACAGCTATGGTACAATGCCACAGCATAGCAGTAGACGAGTTGTGAGCTGTGAGTGTGAGATGCTAGGGAATAGCCTAAATATTGTATGCTTACCATTTGTGTTATGTCCTGTTACGTACTTTCAGGTTTAGTAGCATCGACTCCATTTAAATAAAGCTGACTAGGTTTCTCATCTACACCGTGGCAAAAGGTTTGACAATTTAAACATCCAGTCAGCCATCCACAGCAATCCCGCCCTCCACGTTGCCTCGCATCCATCCGGTTTTCTGTTTGGTGGCCTGAAACGTGACTGCCAGGGCCACCGGGAAATAGTGTGAAGATAATTTAAAGAGCCAGCTCCAAGTGATAACCAAGCTTTGTACAACCAATGGTGTATATGATGACATTAAGCAACATTGCGAACATTCATTTGTTGTGTTTTACCCAGTCGTCTATATGATCCGGATCTTATCAGTCAGAATGAATGACCTTTATCGCTTTGACCGCTTAGCGACTGGTGAACTACACAGCTTGCATCCCAATGGCTGATACAGATTTGTGTAAATGACAGCTGTATTTAATCGAATTTGCGGTCATTTGTTGAAGTTAAACTCTGGGAATGTAGAAAGAAAATATTTTAAGTGATAACAGGTAACCTGCGCCTTCTGCTCATTTTTCATCTCACTTTCACCGGGGGCACTGCCAAGACACACACATGAGCAACTCTGCCTCCGCCAGATTGACTGAATAAGAGCTAGACTTCAGTCCAAATGCATTACTGGCCAGGCCTGGAAAAGTTATGAGAAAAGCCATGCATTTTCATTCCATCCTGCTTTTTTTTTCTTTTCTTTAAACAGTCCAGAGCTCTCTGAGACAAATCTCCTATCTTGCATTTTTTATATGATCAATGAACATTTTCTGACACATGACAAGCAGGGTTAGTTGCAGCTACATTGGTGAACCCTCTGCAAAAGTCTGTCCCTTGATGGGGGGGGCAAAACAAAAGAAAACAACAAAAAAAAACATAAACATTTTCATTAGTTGTTTATCATATGACCAGCCTGAGTAGAATTTAATTAAATCAATAAACAATTCTGACTTTATGGAAAGAAATGTAAGAAGAGTACGATTTAAGTGGTGTGCCCATTTTCTTTACTCTTCAGTGTGTGTGACTGGGCTCAGCTGCTTTGCTATAGTCACATTTAGTGTTTGGGTTCATTCTTCTTTCCATGGCACATTTTGTTTTTGTAGCATGGCCAGTTATTTAAATCACTTTAAAGTTTCCCAATTTTAAGCTTGAATTAGGGATGGCAATTGATCTAGCTATCCACCCATTTTTCATTTAAAAAAAATATTGTTCAGTCATTCATTTTCCGTTTATCCTCACAAGGGTCGCGGGGGGGGGGGGGGTGCTGGAGCCTATTCTAGCTGTCTTCGGCCAGCCAATCACAGGGCACACACAGATGAACAACCATCCGCGCTTACACTCACACCTAGGGACAATTTCGATTCTCCAATCAGCCTGCCATGCGTGTTTTTGGAATGTGGGAGGAAACCAGAGTACCCGGAGAAAACCCACGCAGGCCCGGGGCGAACATGCAAACTCCACACAGGGAGGCCGGAGCTGGAATTCAACCCGGTACCTCTGCACTGTGAGGTCGACGCGGTAACCACTGGATCACCGGGCCGCAAAAAATTATTATTATTGTTGTAATATAAAATGCTGACAAAAATCATCCGCGAAACAGCAAGACTGCAGAAGGCGAACCGCATGATCGCAAGGGCACACTGTCTTAAAATGTGGCCCCTTTCGAAAAAGGCATCATGTGACATTTCATATGGCTTGAATGTGATCTCCAATTGGACATGCACATTACAAATTAAATCATGCATTTGGTGGGCGTTAATGTGTAAATACTGTAGCTCAGAGTAGGGGAAGTGGCTGGTGAAATCCAATGTAAGGAAGCAGAGGGACTTGCTTATTATTTCAAAGGGGATCAGCCCCAGTCTGACAGGACCCTGACGGATGTTTTTTTTTAGTGCAGACAGGTCCCCTTGGTTTCCCAAGAGATTTCAGCACCATGACTGCACCAGTCTGCTTGATTCACTGAATGCTGTGTGGGCCCCGAGACACCTGCTATACACGGTGCCAAATTGGACAACGAAGAGATAGTTTGTCTCTTTTTAAATAATCATTTTTCTCTTTGCATTGACCTTAATGATATAGTAGGCAGTAGAAGCGATGTAAACAAAGTCCTACAGTACATGTATATAAAGACTTCAAACTACTTCCAGATACACGGTTGGGGGTTGGGTGGTAGGGCTGTTTAAACATAACACGAGCAAATTATAATCCGTTCACATTTTAGGGACGTCCACTTCCTAAATTTACACAAGTGCTCACCAGCTTCCAAAGACATCTGTCACAGCTCCCCTCAATTAAAGATGACTTATTATGTGCTTTTTTTTCACAGTTGAGACCAGTTCACAGGTGTCTTAATAACACATCTGTGTCATGCTTTCATCAAAATGGACCCAGGATCAAGAAGTACAGCACATTTTACATCCCCTCCACTAAACAAAGTACTGCACTTGACTGATCGGTGAAGTTGTCCACGTGCTGGTCATGGCCAGGGGCGTTATTTGCATTTAGCAATCCAGGCTAATTTTAGTTTGGTAAATGTAGTAGAATGTAAGATGTACCGTTATTTTTGATTCGTGGGACATATTGATGTATGTCTTTAGCAGGTTATGAAGACAGACACCTTAGAACCGTTTTAAATTGTGAAAAATGCATGCAATATCAAGATACCACATCTGGGAATTATTTTAAGTCATTTAAAACATGCATAATTTCTCCTTTATTTTAGATTTTGTTTTAATGAATTTATATCGTTTAACCAGTTAAACTGCATGCGTGCGTGCGTATGTGTGTGTCAATCACTCGAAATTGTCCATAGGTGTGCGTGTGAGCGCGGATGGTTGTTCGTCTCTGTGTACCGTGCGATTGGCTGCCAACGGGTTCAGGGTGTTCTTGAGTAGCTCTAACTCTAAGAATGGTCACAAAAGCAACAATAGCACATACATGCAAGCCAGCCGTGTACTGTAAATAAGCAACACCAACATCATGACCTTTCGGATGCATTTGCTGCGCCTCCGACAACACTTTGTATGACAACAAAACAATGACCCTACCTCATACATTTCTAGAAAAACATGCTTTGGAAGACATTTGAATCATTTTAATAAATGAGAAGAGGCACGTGTTGTTCAGTCCTACACAACACACAGCACAGCACAGGTGTTAATAATAACATCAACAGTTTTTTTTTCACTTGAGCTAGTAAGTGGTGCCAGCGTGACAGAACGCTTGATTGCACCATACCAGGACCTTGAAATGTTAAGTCATCAAGTTAACAAATTACATGTGCTCTTTTCCAACTGGCATCTGTCACCCCGTCCTCAGTAGAAAAGCCTATTATATGATTCTTCTCAGTGTTGTGACACGATGAGTAGTAATCGTTCCTTTCATGCATGCTATTGGGTCTTCAAATTATGTTTTGACACCAGTTCAAATGCTCAAGTATGATTATGTTGATTTTTCTGACATAATTCTTCTGCAGTCTCAATATCTTGGTTCTTTTTCTTTTTCCAAAAGATTGAAGTGTTCAGGCCACAGTACAGACAACACAGCCATTATGGATAATATTTTCAAACAGTCCTGATCCTCTTGTTGGGTTTGTTCACACGTAACCATGGTAGCCTATAGACCTCCCCTGCAAGTGAAGTGAGAACATCAACAGTTAGATGCCACCTTGAAAACCCACCTAAATTGTACATTTTGGTAAAATTTGGCCAAATATTTGGGGGGTGAAAAACACACTCCAAAGTTCTAATAGTCATCATACACCAATATGCTCTACTTGAAGAGTTGCACTTCAAACTTTCACTTTCTATGCTGCTCGTTCTTATTCAGGTTGTGGGTGAGCTCAAGCCCATCACAGATGATTTAGGTCTGGATGTGAGGTTCACCCTGGACTGGACTTGATTTTTAATAACAATGTAGCTGCTTTCAAGACATACAATTACATCAAATAATTAAGTGGGAACATTTTTTTTAACTATTTTAATGAGGAACTTAACTTTTAGATGTAAATCCTGCATGGCAGTATGAAGTGAAGTGGGATGCTGATGCTGTCTACTCGTTGGATGTTAATGGTGGACAGGGGGTTTAGCCGTTGCATATATACACTAGCATTGTTTCTTTCACAAAGATCATTTTCAACTTTGAAACTGTATAATTGGGGCCCGGCCGGGCTCAGCCCGAAGAGGCAACGTGGGTCCCCCTTCTCATGGTCTCACCACCCGTGGGAGGGGTCAAAGGGGTCGGGTGCAATGCGAGCTGGGCGGCAGCCAAAGGCGGGGACCCTGGCGGTCCGATCCTCGGCTGCAGAAGCTAGCTCTTGGGACATGGAATGTCACCTCTCTGGCAGGGAAGGAGCCCGAGCTGGTGTGTGAGGCAGAGAAGTTCCGACTGGATATAGTCGGACTTGCCTCCACACACAGCCTGGGTTCTGGTACTAGTTCTCTCGAGAGGGGTTGGACTCTCTTCCACTCTGGAGTTGCTCATGGTGAGAGGCGCAGAGCAGGTGTGGGCATGCTCATTGCCCCCCGGCTCAGTGCCTGTACATTGGGGTTCACACCGGTAGACGAGAGGGTTGCTTCCCTCCGCCTTCAGGTGGGGGGACGGGTCCTGACTGTTGTTTGTGCATATGCACCAAACAGCAGTTTAGTATACCCACCCTTTTTGGAGTCCTTGGAGGGTGTGCTGGAGAGTACTCCTGCTGGGGACTCCCTTGTTCTACTGGGGGACTTCAATGCTCACGTGGGCAATGACAGTGAGACCTGGAGGGGCGTGATTGGGAGGAACGGCCCCCCCGATCAGAACTCGAGTGGTGTTTTGTTATTGGACTTCTGTGCTCGTCACGGACTGTCCATAACGAACACCTTGTTCAAACATAAGGGTGTCCATATGTGCACTTGGCACCAGGACACCCTGGGCCGTAGTTCGATGATCGACCTTGTGGTTGTATCATCGGATTTTGGGCCGCATGTTTTGGACACTCGGGTGAAGAGAGGGGCGGAGCTGTCAACTGATCACCACCTGGTGGTGATTAGGCTCCGATGGTGGGTGAAGATGCCGGTCCGTCCTGGCAGACCCAAACGTATTGTGAGAGTTTGTTGGGAGCGTCTGGCGGAATCCCCTGTCAGAAGGAGTTTCAACTCCCACCTCCGACAGAGCTTTTCCCATGTTCCGGGGGAGACGGGGGACATTGAGTCCGAGTGGACCATGTTCCATGCCTCTATTGTTGAGGCGGCCAATCTGAGTTGTGGCCGTAAGGTGGTTGGTGCCTGTCGTGGCGGCAACCCTCGTACTCGCTGGTGGACACCAGCAGTAAGGGATGCCGTCAAGCTGAAGAAGGAGTCCTATCGAGCCTTTATGGCCTGTGGGACCCCAGAGGCAGCTGACGGGTATCGACTGGCCAAGCGGAACGCAGCTTCGGTGGTCGCCGAGGCAAAAACCCGAGCGTGGGAAGAGTTCGGTGAGGCCATGGAAGCCGACTTCCGGACGGCTTCGAGGAAATTCTGGTCCACCATCCGACGTCTCAGGAGGGGGAAGCAGTGCACCACTAACACTGTGTACAGTGGAGATGGGGCACTGCTGACTTCGACTCGGGACGTTGTGAACCGGTGGGCAGAGTACTTCGAAGACCTCCTCAACTCCACCAACACGTCTTCCTTGGAGGAAGCAGAGTCTGAGGACCCTGAGGTGGGCTCTCCTATCTCTGTGGTTGAAGTCACCGATGTGGTTAAAAAGCTCCTCGGTGGCAAGGCCCCAGGGGTGGATGAGATCCGCCCGGAGTTCCTCAAGGCTCTGGATGTTGTGGGGCTGTCCTGGTTGACACGCCTCTGCAACATCGCGTGGTCAACAGGGAGAGTGCCTCTGGATTGGCAGACCGGGGTGGTAGTCCCTCTTTTTAAAAAGGGGGACTGGAGGGTGTGTTCCAACTACAGAGGGATCACACTCCTCAGCCTCCCTGGTAAGGTCTATTCAGGGGTGCTGGAGAGGAGGGTCCGTCAGGAAGTCGAGCCTCAGATTGAGGAGGAGCAGTGTGGTTTTCGTCCCGGCCATGGAACAGTGGACCAGCTCTACACCCTTAGCAGGGTCCTCGAGGGTATGTGGGAATTCGCCCAACCAGTCTACATGTGTTTTGTGGACTTGGAGAAGGCGTTTGACCGTGTCCCTCGGGGAGTTCTGTGGGGGGTGCTTCGTGGGTATGGGGTACCGAACCCCCTGATACGGGCTATTCGGTCACTATACCACCGATGTCAGAGTTTGGTTCGCATTGCCGGCAGTAAGTCGGAATCGTTTCCAGTGAGGGTAGGACTCCGCCAAGGCTGCCCTTTGTCGCCGATTCGGTTCATAATCTTTATGGACAGAATTTCTAGGCGCAGCCGAAGCGTTGAGGGGGTCCGTTTTGGTGGCCTCAGTATTGCATCCCTGCTTTTTGCAGATGATGTGGTGCTGTTGGCTCCTTCAAACAGGGCTCTCCAACTCTCACTGGAGCGTTTCGCAGCCGAGTGTGAAGCGGTTGGGATGAAAATCAGCACCTCCAAATCTGAAACCATGGTCCTCAGTCGGAAAAGGGTGGAGTGCCCCCTCCGGGTCGGGGGAGAGATCTTGCCCCAAGTGGAGGAGTTTAAGTATCTTGGGGTCTTGTTCACAAGTGAGGGCAGGAGGGAGCAAGAGATCGACAGGCGGATCGGTGCAGCGTCTGCTGTGATGCGGACGCTGTATCGGTCTGTCGTGGTGAAGAAGGAGCTGAGCCAAAGGGCGAAGCTCTCAATTTACCGGTCGATCTACGTTCCAACCCTCATCTATGGTCACGAGCTATGGGTCGTGACCGAAAGAACGAGATCCCGGGCTCTCCCTTAGAGATAAGGTGAGAAGCTCGGTCATCCGGGAGGGGCTCAGAGTCGAGCCGCTTCTCCTCCACATCGAGAGGAGCCAGATGAGGTGGCTTGGGTATCTGATTCGGATGCCTCCTGAACGCCTCCCTGGTGAGGTGTTCCGGGCATGTCCCACCGGGAGGAGACCCCGAGGAAGACCCAGGACACGCTGGAGTGACTATGTCACCCAGCTGGCCTGGGAACGCCTCGGGATCCCCGGGGAGAGCTGGAAGAAGTAGCTAGGGAGAGGGAAGTCTGGGCTTCCCTGCTAAAGCTGTTGCCCCAGCGACCCAGCCCCGGATAAGCGGTAGAAGATGGATGGATGGAAACTGTATAATTGTGGGCAATAGAGTTAATGGATATACACTCCTTCTGTTGGGGAGCAAATTCATAATAACAACCGGGTTTGTGGTCCGGCACTGCAGTATTGTTTCACTTCCTGTAATTTTTTTTTTTTTGGTTATGTAATCCTATAATCTGAAGATCCTTATGACTGTACATTGGATTTAAATTCATTGACCCCGATATAATTTTTGGTTTATTTGAACATAACTCCCTATTGAGAACCTTTATAGAGAATATATAGTTCTCTTTTTTTTTCATTGTATGAGTACTTTTACATGTACAGCACTTTGGATGCAGCAATGCTGGTTGTTTTAAAGTTTTGTAAATACAGTTGAGTTAAGAATTCATTCTTGTATTGCTGTGTTGTAAAACACAAACCTCTAATGTTGGTATAAAGTTATTTTTCTGATCAATATCACTCTGTTTGCTGTCTGCTGCAAAGAGAGGCTTGTATACAGGTGGTCTACAGAAGTCCAGGTTGTGTTGACTTTATTCAGACATGATTTTGATGTGTGCTTTTAACTTTTTTTTTTTTTGCAAGTCAACGTCAAAACACACGGATGAAATAACAACATGGAAAGACTCTGATTGTCCTTCATTGGTGTTGTTGGCACGTCTCCTTTTCCGCAACCTCTGAGGCAAGCCTGTTTTGTTGTGGAAAAGAGCTAGAATTTCAAGCCAAGTTTCAGCCATGGCAAGCCAAATATGTAGTGTGCAATAAAAAAAAAAATCAGCTTTTGTAGTGGAAAGCCTGCCATCCCAAACTGAGGTGTGGGAAAAGCTGTGGCAAGGCGAGTACATATCGTGCAGTAGAATAGTTGTGTGAAATCCTTCTTTGATCCCTTGGTTTAATGCTACATTTGCCAAAGGGTAATGCCTAGCAACACAACTGTCACTGTTCCCCTAAATGTCAGTGCTGCACTAAGTTTAAACTTCGGGTGTCCTGTTTGACTCAGAAAATAAACATTGAACTCAGCGGATGAATGAATGATCTCCGGTAATGAAAGGCGACATGTTGAGCAGGATGCCGAGGGAAGAGAATTAGGTTGGAAAGTTGCCTCCCCAATGTGCCTGGAACAAACCTGACAATCTTCCTCAATTAGTTCGCATGCTCACATTTGCTGCTGCCGAGCTGTTGCCTCGGACGGTTTTGCATCGATGAGCATAGCGACGTCACAAATGGCACCAGTCATATTAGTACAATTGTTGGTCATTATCAAGATGACTGACTTGTCCTCATGTGACTGAGCATGACACCATGACACACTGATTGCATTTAACAGTCTTTACATCATCTTAATTGTGGTCTGGCATGACATACGGTGGCAGAACACTACAAACTTGTAGCGTTCTTACCTTGCCTTTTAACTCATTCACTCCCAAAGACGTTTTTAAACGTCTTTTCAGACTTGCTCCAGAATTGGCTGGTACTGAATGAGTTAATGGGCACACGCTCATGTCACGATGAACCAATTATATGGACTGAAAGTTGTCCAGACACTCTTTCCAGCTCTCTACTTGTTTCCTGTGGCACCTGTTAGGTGCCACAAAAGCATTGTAGGAGACAAACAAACAAAAGCATTGTGTAACAAAAGCATTGTAGGAGACTCTTCATGTTTGCGTGTACAAATAACTTTTTTTGGGCTAGGGGGGTGGGGGGGTCTCCTTTGTTAGCATCAAAGCTTGTGACGATTAAAAAAAAAATCACAACTGAACCTTACAAACATTTTCTTCTTTGTTGAACGTTGCCTTTGTGTTTTTATGAGTAAAACCAAGTAATTATATTTCGTTCATGTCAAGGCTGTGCCAATTTGACCATGAATGTGTGTCACCAAGGAGAGTCATGATATGATGGCAAACACTGAAAACATTCAGTCAACCTTGATTCTGTGCCACAGTTTGACATTGGAACATTTGAACTTTCTTTCAGAAGAACAAAATAATACAATGGAATCTCAAGAGGAAAATAAACTCAGACTTGAGACCACCATCTCAACACAAGCTGGACTTTCTTTCCTCCTGATGTTTTTGTGACGCTGCCATAGAAGGGTTGCGGTGATGGCAAAGAGGAAGAGTGTGTAATGACAAATGTATGATCAGGAGAGGATCTGCGCTCTTTGCTCAGTGTAATACGAGAAATAGAGGTAATTGCAGCGGAAGCATAATGGCTTATGATTAGCATGAGAATGACCAAAGACACTTTCCACCAAACACCACATGTTTACTGTCCATTAATCTCCATTATGTGTCTGTTCCTGATATTGAAAAAAGAAACTGAACCTACTACAATAAAGGAACAAATTTGCCTGCCCAGTACAATGTGAGCAACTAAATTCATATCAATGTAATCCAGAAATTAACATAATTGAATTGACAGGACAGATTTTTTCCCCCCACAATTTGGAACAGTTCGCAGGTGTCTTAATAACATGTCTGTGGCATGCTTTTGCCAAAAATACCCCAAAGATGAAGCATTCCAGACAAAATGTGACAGCATGACCGACCAGCAGTAGGCTCAATTTCGCCGGCATGTACAGGTGCCTTTTGCCATTTAGCCATCTTCTAAACTTGGCGGTGGCCAACTGCTTTACTTCTGCTAAGCAGAAGCAGAGCCCCGAGTGTGGAAAACAAGCCTGTGCCCTCCGCTTCAAGACAATGAAAGCATTTTGACTTGCAGATGCAACAGTTACCTCTTTGTATGTGACGAGTTTGCACATTGGCAAATGCAAACTCAAGAACCTACTGTATACCAGCCAACTTTAGGTAAAAGGCGGACCAGGCCCTGGACAGGTCACCAGCGAGTCGCAGGGCACATGCAGAGACAAGGCAACACTTCTTACTTGCATTCACACGGTCACAGTGAGAAATGAACCCACAGGAAGATGTACTGTACTACAACACCATCAATGACTATACAAAGATCTTAAATCACAGTTTCCATATGTTCCCTTTAAAATACATGACACAAAACATCTGCGTTCCATCTGCACAAAATGTCACTAAACACATTCCTGTATCGTCATGTGCTTCAACCAAGCATTTTCAAAGAGTTCGAATTTTTCGTTTGTTGTTTGTTGTTTTGGTTTATACAAGTTAGTGGTTACTCCTCTACACTTGTGACAGTTGGGTACATGTTTCTTAAAAAGACTGCCGTTACGTTTTATAGCGGCAACACTTTGAGGCTGGAGTGAATTAACATTATATGACAACATGATTTCATATTTGGAAGAAAATGTGGAAGTCAAGCAGCATAATGGAAAAGATTGTGGTTGACATTGGAGATTCCGCTGAATATTTTGCCATCAATCAAGCAGTATTTAAAATCATCCCTCACACCTGCACATTTGACTATTGACTGTCCCGAGATCAGCTGTGTTAAACCCATTTTGTTGCCGGCCACATCATAGTTACGACTTCCTTCAAAGGACCGTTAACGACTGAACCCAAATCAATGTATGATCGTCTCGTATTACATTTACACAACAAATTGATAAATGATTCATTTTTAAATCAGAGGCTAGCAAAAACTGTTTGTTCAAATATTATTGCGTTGATTTTACAAGGGGGATTGGTCATATAATTTGCTTTCATGGGCCGCATGAAATGATGTGACTGGCCAAATTTGGCCCCGGGGCCTTGAGTTTGACACCATGCCCTAGATGAAGAAATGCTTACAGAAACATACACACATTTATTGCCTTCGTTTAAAAGACTTGCGTGATTACAGTGTACTTAATGGTGGCAGAAGTGGTAGTTGTCCGCCTTTGGCATGCCTTTTAGGTTGTAGCATCACCAGAGTTGTGGGTGGGCTTGCAAGATTGTCACGTTTGGCAGATGGCAATTTGTGGCAGTCTGTGGTTAGTATTGGGGTAAGCATCAGCATAGTTATGACTGGTGTTGGTTTAACTTGGCGGAAGCCGGTGGAAGCTTCTGTCCTTTCTCTGACTGTCTGCTATAGATGAGAAGGTACCACGGTTTCTTCTTCTGTCCTGTTGCTCTTTTTAAAACTGTTTTACTTTGTGAATCAGCAATATGTGGAGGAAGATTGAACATTGGGATGACAGACACAGTGGTGGAGAGTGACGGGATAATGTTGAAAAGGTAGTTAATGGGCTAAAAGAGACAATGAACCCACATTTATTGCAGTGGTTAAGTTTCAGAACAATTAAAAAAGATATATAGCATGGAAGGCAATTAAACCGAAGGCACTTTAACCCAATATAAAAATATTTTAATACAAAAGTGAAAAATTGAAAGCATAAAATGCATGGAAAATAATGTGTCTGTGTGTAGGTATACTACGCGGGTTTTCAGAGGCCGGACCTGGTGGGGATAGCATGTGACTTCAGCAAGGCTGGTTATGAATGAGCGTGAGCGGTGCCTGACAGCAGCTGCTGTATGAGTGTGCTCATTGAGTGCTTTTTTTTTTTTTTCCTTCTGGCCTTCAGTAAAGGGCAGCAAAATATGTCGGCCATTGTGGTCCACCTTTTCCACATGCAGGGACATTATACTGTAGTAAGGAGGTAGGCTGCTTCATACTAAAAATCCATTTAAAAAATGTAATAAAAAATCACCAGAATAGCGGGGCCAAGTGACAAAATTCATAGCCACAACTTTGAAAAGTATAGCTTATCGTGTCATTGAGAAATTTGGTGTGGGGGGTGACTGTCATGATACTTGACAGTGAGGCAGAAGAAGTACAAAATGGCTTGACATTTTCAAATATTGGAAGATGTACTTGGTCGTTTAGTTGCAGAGTTGATGGGCAATCCAGAGACCCAATTATTTTAAAGTCTATTTTACATACTAAAGTATGTACTGTATATCTCCATTAGTGAGTGCAGAGCGCCGGGTCTGATTTACTGAAGGTTTGCACTTTCAAACAGATGTGGAGGCTGATACATGAGCACATGACTGATTTTGCATCTTTTAATATGGAATCTGTCAGGCAGGCGCAAACTAGCACCCAAAGTGGTGCTAGCGTAGAGCAGGCAAAATATGAGGTGGTGGGAGAACTTTTTCTCTCATATATAAATTTGTTGAAATCCCGGGAAAGAAGAATTAGTGTGACAAATCGTCTGTTGAGCAATTAAATGTTGGAGCTTCTGAATGATCTAAACGACGTGGAGCCAGTCACAAGGAGTCATGCCATGCCACCTGTGACAAAATCACCAAACACGTGTGTTAAATTTGTGGTAAGGTGCAATAAAAAAAAAAAAAAGGTTGGGCCTTAAGTTCGAACAGGGGCTTTAAACAAGGTGGATGGAATTATGAGTACCGGTAGTTGGAAATAACAATTAGTGTTACTACAACCCTCAGGCAGGGGAAAATAAAAGGTAAAAAAAGCAGACAAGATAATTTGAATTTAATTGGGTTTTAATCTGTGGCACGTTCAGTCGTGGCAGGTATCTTCTGCCTGCCATTTTCTCATGTTTTATTGTTCTGCCTATTTGTGACATCATTATTGCTTTTTCTCAACAGTTCCTTTCAGGAGCTCTGGTGGAACGCGCCCGCTGGCAATTTACTCAGATTAGTGCTCAGGTGCGATTAAAGTGGAAGGAAGGCGCCAAATTATGACGTTGCATTACTTTGGTGATTTTTCATTTTTCTGCACTTGTACCTTGTATAGATATTATAGATACGTACCTTGTATATAGGCTTTTTTTTAAACATAGTTAATCTATAGTTGTTCTTTCACGGCGAGCTTTTGTTGTCCATGTTTCTTCTCTGTATCATCTGTCTGGTCTGCGATCCAACCTTCGGCTGATCGTCAACCATTACATGTTCATCAATTGAGTTGTACCAAGTTATAGGTCATTAAAGATGGAAACAACTTTTCAAACTATTTAGCTTGGCCTAATTTTTTTTTCCATCACAAAATCTTGGGATTTGAACAGGGATGTGTGGACTTTATATCCACCGCACAGAGATTGATGTGCTAACATATACTGTAAATGCTGTCTTAAAGTCATTTTGTATGTTTACAAATATTCTTGGTGCTTTTAAGGAAGGCCATTAGCTTGTCAGTCATGTTCCCAATGGGAAAAACCCACAACCACGTTGACAAAATTCAGCCAATAAAATCGCTTGCAGCATGGTAAACCGAGAGATTAGATCCAGATTTAGACCAGAAAGAGAAGAATGACACCAGATGAAGTCTTGGTGCACAAAATGACCAAGAGGTTAGTACGTAATAGGTGATTTAAGCATGATGGACAAAAACAAGACTCCTGACAAGGAGCTGAAGGCAGTGATGAATGTGAATACTGACTGCATTGCGTTTCAAGACCTTGGAATGATTACTGACATCCATGTCAAAATTCTAATAGGGCTTGACAATGTCAGAATGGCAGGATAGGAGCACAAAGTGTGATGACCAAGTATCAGGCCACCTCCCAGGCAGCCCTGCCCTTCCCCCCTTGAAAGTTCTATATTGTCTGGGATCTGTCACTGTCTTCATGCATTTTGGGGGACATTCAAACTTTTGGAGCTTGTACTTGACAGTTTGCTCAAGAGGAACATCCTTTCTCCAAGCCACGTGTGCTGGGGCGGACGCACATCTGTTTAATAGCCATAACTGCAACAAGGGTGATGTGTTTTTAGTAGTACATGCACGGGTGTATTTCACTCTCATCACTGTCCTATGTGTCTGTTAAAACAAGAAAAAAATTGCCTTTGTTTCAAAGCTTCACACGTGCAGTGACTCAGATTGGAGGAGGTGACAGATGTGTGTTAAGTAATGACAAAGCTCAGCCAAGCTGCTGCTCATTCACGCATTCCGACTCATAACCTGGATATTTAACTGTTATGGGCACGTATTTATGAACACAGACATTTTCTTTGGCAGCGGGCTACCAATAATACATTTGTCTCACTGTACTCATCTGACTTCTGCAATTCAAGACCCCTGTCCGATTTTCGGGTTCAGTGCTAGTTCCCGAATATTCTGAAACAGTATAAACCAGATACACAGATTTTGACCCATGGATGTCTATGTGTGCCCTGTGATTGGCTGGCGACCAGTTCAGGGTGTACCCCGCCTACTGCCCGAAGACAGCTGCGATTGGCTCCAGCATACCTGCGGCCCTCGTGAGGATAAACAGTTTGGAAAATGGATGGCTAAATGGATGGATGCCTATGTATGCCTGGTAGATCTGTCAGTAAAGGTCCAAACTATGACAAATTGAAAACAACTGTATTTTTGTTGTTGTCTGCACTTCCCTAGAGTAGTAGCACAGTCTGGTTTTTGTGTAATTATGATTTTGGTCGTGTGGTTTGCTTGTTTGTGTTTGGACAACACCAAAACTTGAGGCCTGAGGCCTGAGTGTGACAGAGAGGTTAACCAACACATTGCCTCTGGGCTCCATTCTTGATTTGTGTGGACTGGTATTTTTTTTTTCCATGGTTTGTGTTATCTGGATTGGAAGCTGAGAACTTACAGCTATACAACCTTTGGAAGCTTGAGAGCATGTGTGCTGTTACACCTGTTTGTCCATGGGGATGACAAGGGGGATATGTCATGAATGTTAAAAGGTGTTTAGGAGCTGCAAAAGAGCATAAAAACAGAAAACATGAGTGAATGTCCTTCTGGAAGGCTTTAAGCCTCCATCTGGTTTCACTCAGTGCATTAAGCACATATAATAGATATAATAAGTCAGCGTAACACTACGTGTGTGTGTGTGTGTGTGTGTGTGTGTATACATATATATATATATACATATATATATATATATATATATATATATATATATATATATATATATATATATATATATATATATATATATACATATATATATATATATATATATGTGTGTGTGTGTGTGTGTGTGTGTGTGTGAGATAGCTGGGTGACAGTCCGCATACAACAAATGCCCATGTGGTAAACACAGAAGTGACTTAAAAATGGTTCCGGCATTGCAGATATGGTTTTAAAATTCCCATTTTCAGTTTGTAAATGGTGTTGTCCAATTTTTTGTGGTCGACCTAACTTAACTGAGTTAGCTGGGGTTTTTTGTCCCCAGTCCTAAATGTGTGTGTGTGTGTGTGTGTGTGTGTGTGTGTGTGTGTGTGTGTGAGTGTGTGTGTGTGTGTGTGTATGAAGTATGATCACATTGAAAGCATTTTCAAAAGTATGTTGCTATGTGTTTATTGGTCATTGGGTTTATTGAGGCAACTCAAACCAAAGTTCAATTATACCATGTACCGGTAGTAATACTATACACTAGCCCCAATGCTGTGTCACATCAACTTGGAAATAAAACATGTACTGTAACTGAAGTGGACAGATACAGCCACACCATGACGTGAATATGCAATCCGCAGTTTCAGACTACTTTATGTGGTTGTAAAGTTTCCAACAGAGACAAACAAGTGGGTGCTTTCGAAGCCGCATTGTTTAATCCGGTAGAACTGGACTGTATGTCAACTACGCCTTGCTTCAATTTGTTTGGGCAAGTGTGATCACAGCAGTGGTACTGTAGTGGGGACCAAGACTGTTTGGAGGAAATGGTCTTGGTCTGGTCAACAAAGAATCTTTGTGTTTTGTTGTGTTTTTTTGGCAGGAGCGTGATTCGACCTGCATTTGACCCAACCAGTAGACACACTTTGAAAATGGCTACCATAACAAACTGGTTTGCTCGGACCAACACATTTTTCATTCTCGAAATTCTGACACCAAGGCCTTCCTTTTTCAATGTCCTAATGTCAAATGGGGAAAACAATGTCTTGGCAAGGCCCTCACATGTCTTTTATTGGTTTATTTTGCTCTTTAAGATATCCTTTATTTGTCCCACACTTGGGAAATTTGGTGTGTTTAGATTTTGCCATTGCTGCAAGAAATTGAAGCAAGGGGAAATTGTTCATATTTTCCAACTCATTCATGTCAGACAAAAACATAAATCACGAGAACACCTTGAGTCTATTAGTCCACACGGGGTGCTAATGCAACATGCAGTCGTCGGTCAGACGGTTCTGAGTAATTTGGTGGTTGAGTTGGAAGATAGCAGGAACATTCCTCATGAGTCAACCATGTGGCTGTATAGGGATGAAAAACTCTAGTTGGTAATGATTTACTGGTGAGAGAAACAAAAAAGCTTGTCGTTCTTTACCTAAGTCAGGAGCACTGTACTGTATGATCTATTTTTATTTAAGATAAAGGATCTGATCAACTCAGATTGTGAAGCGGGGGTTAAAATGCATCCTCACTCACCCGAACAGAGTACATCCATGCTGGCAAGGGGTATGAAAGTGGTTGCGACTGCCTTATTGAAAGGGGGGTCATTTGCGCTTAACTTCAATGATTTTCACCATGAAATATTTTAAGATAAGATAAGATATCCTTTATTTGTCCCACACTGGGGAAATTTACAGCCTCCAGCAGCAAGAATGTAGGCAGAAAGAAGAAGAAAAAACAAACAAACACCGTTCGATTAAGTGCAATATAAATACAAAATGGATAAATCGCAGTGCTATTTACAGTTGTTTTCCACATCATTTAATTATTATTAATATTATTGTTGCCATTTTTTATTCAGCAGCCTGACAGCAGTTGGTAGGAACGAGCGTCGGTATCTCTCCTTCTTGCAGCGCGGGTGTAACAGTCTCTGGCTGAAGGAGCTACCTAGTGCTGTCAGGGCGGGCTGGAGAGGGTGGGAGGGACTGTCCATCATAGCTTTTAGCTTAATTAGCATCCTTCTGTTGCCCACCTCCTCCAGAGTGTCAAGGGAGCAGCCCAGGACAGAACTGGCCTTCCTGACCAATCGCTCCAGTCTCTTTCTGTCCCGGGCTGAGATGCTGCCTGACCAGCAGACAATGCCATAATGGATGGCCGAGGCCACCACCGAGTTATAGAAAGTCTTAAGGAGCGACCCCTGAACCCCAAAAGACCTCAGTTTCCTGAGTAGGAAGAGTCGGCTCTGTCCTTTCCTAATCAGGGTGTCCGTGTTTGTAGACCAGTCCAGTTTGTTGTTCAGAAGAACACCTAGGTACTTGTAGGAGGTCGCCAGTCTTTAGGTGGGCGCCAAAAGCAAAAAATGGAAAGTTTTGTGCTTTTTGGTGGAGAAACAATCTTTCTTATTCACAGAAAATAAATAGGGTCGATAATTGTGGGTAAGCCATGTTTTGTTTAATTTAGCTCGTCCCAAATGTGTAGCAATAGACCCATTTTTGTTCTAATTCAGTAAAAACTGTGCACGCATTGTTGGCTCAGAATGACGGGAGGCATATGAGTGTGGCCGTGAATATTTGTTTTTTAGCGTGGACTTTCAAACAATAGCTTGCCTTGCTGTTGTGTGTACGGGTGTACGAATTGTAGTTGAAAAGGGTTCAAATGTTTTTCAATTCTAAGAGGTAACAGACCATTTCTAGTGATGGGCATCGCCAATCCGTCAGTGAGCTGCCATGAGCATTTCAGGCCAGCCCAGTCCGACCGAGTCATCAGCGACAGCCAAATAGCATCGAGAACCGATTTACTGATACTATGTCAGAAGCAGGTGCTGCATACCTGGCATGCAGCCAAATAGAGAATAAATATCAAATAAAATAGGGCTGGATAACTTTCAACCCCACAGACCTCAATGACATACGGCAGACATTGGTTTTATTTCATCAATCACAATGCTGTGCGCGTATGTGTGTGGCTGTTGTTTTTTATTTTATTTTATTTATGTGTATTTGGCTTGTCTGACAGCCGGCCTTATGGTCGAGTGTTTAGCGCGTCGACCTCACAGCGCAGAGGTACCGGGTTCAATTCCAGCTGCAGCCTCCCTGTTTGGAATTTGCATGTTCTCCCCGGGCCTGCGTGGGTTTTCTCCGGGTACTCCGGTTCCCTCCCACATTCCAAAAACATGCATGGTAGACTGATCGAACACTCTAAATTGTCCCCAGGTGTGAGTGTGAGTGTGGATGGTTGTTCGTCTCTGCGTGCCCTGCGATTGGCTGGCAACCGGTTCAGGGTGTCCTCTGCTCGAAGACAGCTGCGATAGGCTCCAGTATGCCTGCGACCCATGTGAGGATAAGCGAATCAGAAAATGGATGGATGGATGGCTTGCTCGACGCTTGTGTGTGACGTGGAAATTACCGATTGGCTGTCTCCGAAGAATGCCTGAAATACTGACAGAAATAGTCATGGAATGATGGACCTTACTGAGGTCGGCTCAGGGGTGCTTTTAAAATATATACAGTATGTAAGGTGATAATAATATTATGAATAATAATTATCATAAGGGGCTCCGATGCATGCTGATGTCATACTTTTGAATGAAATACAATGACATCCACCACACATGTCATCGACGCACATTCGGTATATGAGCCTGCTCCTGGATCTAATTGCCCCACGGGGATAAATAAAGTTTTCTGAATCTGAATCTGAATCAAATCCACCAAAATACCTTATCCCCTCTGCACCACAACATAGACGTGGTTTCACCTGGTCTAAAGTCTAGTCTACTTTCTGTCACTAAATTGTCAGGTGTGCCCTGGACGTGTTGTAAAAAAATACCCCGGATCACCCAGCAAGGAGTAGCCCCATATGCCAAATTCCCAAACATGGTAAACTAGGCTTTTCCCAACATGAAAATGAAGATGTGCCAGTTTCTATGCCGAGTGCACGTGTGCCTGTCTACGAAAATTACAACGCAAACCTAAGTGCACTAGTTCAAGACCAACAGCTGCTTTTTCTCTCCTAAGACCTGCCATATCTTCATTGAGGTGGTATTAAATCATTTATAAACCTGCTTCTGGTTGTTGCAGTTCAAAGCAGACTCCACCAAAACGGACATTTTCAAATTCCTTGTGATGATATGAGATTCAATATAAGAACACACTTCAATAATAAATAAACTTTACACAGATGAAAAAATTAAATTCAACAGTTCTCAACTTTGAACGACACTGAGGTCTTACTTTATAATGTTTTTTATTGTTTGAAACGGTTTGTTAGTGTACAGTCGCATTGCACCAGTGAGTTGATTTTGATATGTTAGAAAAGCCAACCAAAGTATTGATTTCATTCCTCTCGAAGACCCTTAATTTAGACTCACCATAGTTTTGATAGAGCTCTTTGTTTTCCATGGCGACACACGCACGCAGTCAAAGACAAATGCTATGCACTCGTAAAAGAGAAGGGAGAAAAGAGACTGTGCACTGGTGTCATGCCTAATAGCTATTTGGCTATGCTCTGCTCCACCTGGCAATCACTGAACAATTCCTTTTAGTTACGAGACGGAGTGCCAATTTCCCAATTACATTTGCTTGAACGCAGTCACTTTAGCAATAAGTACAGTAATAGGATTGTCTCACTTGGCCCTTACGACATAAACAATCAGTCATGAAGTGAGTGAAACATCATGACTTTTATCGGTTGCTGATCTATAAATGATGGCGGTTCAGGTTGAAAGTGTATTATGGACGGACACTAACTTTATGTCAATGATTTAGCAGTATGCTGTAACTGATAAGACTGGCCTCATTCAAGTAGGGGATTCTCACTCCTCAATGCATTCAACCATTCTCCACACTGTTCAAGGTTGCTGGGTGCTGGGGCCTGTCTCTAATGATGAAAGGCGGCTCAGTCGCACATACTGTACAGTGTATAGAGACAAACATCCATTCAGAATCACATTCACATCACTGAGTGGGAACTGAGTTCACGATAGCTGCACACAAGTCAGGTGATTGTATCTCTACACCTTCCATGTCAGTGACTAATTTCAGTCATTCATACATTCTATTGAACAGGCAAATCCCTTTTCCCTCTAAATGGTGAAACACTGCATTGCAGGTCTGCACCTAAATCAGAATTCTAAGCCTAAAAGTTCCCCAAAAGCCAAAGCACCAAACAAACTGCGGATGTGTTTATGGTTTAACAAGCCAGAAAAGTAGCAAAGAGGAGTGGAATAGGATTCTGGGGAAAAAAAAGAGTAAGGTTGCTTTTCAACACTAAGTAGTGGAATTTTACCTCGCCAGGACTCATAACTAATAAAATGAGATGTTATGATAAGGAAGCATAATTCTTTGACATGCTCACAAATCATGCAACAGTAAAGCTTAGCTATGGGACAGTTATTTTCAGTTTTTCCACCCAAAATATTTTAAAAGAGCCAACAGTCGGTCTTAATCAATTACTACATTATTTACCCTTAGCTTAGTGAACACACGAAAAACAATCAAGTAGGTAGAGACGTACCTATCGATTAGCCCAGGGGTGCCCAACCTTCTCTGACCGAAGATCTACGTTCCAACCTCCCGCGATTGACCCGTTACCGCACGTGCACTCATACACGCATGTACGTATGCACAGGCATGCGCACCAATGCACATGCGCACACACATAGGCCATGATGAGGAACAGCCATAACAGCCCCTAACATGAATGAAACAAAAAAAAGGACACATAATAATTTGTGAGTTTGTGAAAAGGAAATCACTGCCTACCTTAATAGAGACCCATAGGCACCAGCACGGCCGCCACCCTTGTGAGGGTAAGTGGATTAGAAAATGGACGGATGGATGGATGGATGGAAATCACTGCCTCCCTTCGTAGACACTTGACGCGGAGGCATGGGACGCACTTTTGCAGCGTGCAGAAACTATTGTACGTACTTGTACCGTTTTAAACACGCTCCAGATTCCCTTTCTTTGCCCGTGCCCTCAGTGAATTTTACATGAAACAAACTTTGAATTCTAATAATAATAAAAATAAAATATCGCAACAGCTCTGATTGCAGGCTGCTATTGCAGACTGCTGACCGCTAACAAATTCTGGTGATGGAGGTCACGCGCCAACGTATGTTAAAGGTGACTTGCAGTTTTTATTTTCTTTTTTAAATACGATTTTGGTGAAAGTGAAACTGATAGGATGCTGAGGGTCCAGTGTGCACTCACACAAAATATATCATACTAATAACACGTACACAGCCACACAAATTTTGTTTTTCCATTTCCCCCTATCCCCTCGCGATCAACTTGGGACCACTCCACAGGCTACCGGTCGATCGCGATTGACGTATTGAGCACTCCTGCATTAATTAGCCTACATACTTTTAAACTACGATTAAACGTTTTTTTTTTCTCATTTAGCATTTTTGTGTGTGTGTGTGTGTGTGTGTGTGTGTGTGTGTGTGTGTGTGTGTGTGTGTGTGTGTGTGTGTGTTGCCTTTTTTATGTCTTCCATGCCCAAACAGGCATGCCTGAGACATTTATTTTTGATTACGGTATTTAAATTTTAAGCCAAAGGCAAAGTCTGATTGTCTGAACAAGAAAACTTGTTTGGGAAACATGATAAACAATCCCAGCAGCTTCTATTTTGCCACAGCTTTGTTGATATCACCCATTGACAGAGCAAATGGCGGTAAACAAAAGTGGAAAATGATAAAGACATTAACAGCTTGATCGTAACCAAGTGAGTTGCACAATATACATGTTGCCCTTGAAACCTTGAAGACTGACGTGCACACTTCCAAACTACTCATTAAACCCATTATTCCCTGTCTTTATCATTTGAGTAAAGACATGTATTTATTATGACAGTTTCACAAATTCATACATACCTCAGAAACAAGGTTTGATTCCGACCCCGGCCTTCCTGTGTGGACTTTGCATGTTCTCCCCGTGCCTGTGTGGTTTTTCTCCGGGTACTCCGGTTTCCTCCCACACTCCAAAAACATGCATAGCAGGTTGATTTAACACTCTAAATTGTCCCTTGACATGAGTGTGAGCACTGATGGTTGTGCCCTGCAATTGGCTGGCAACCGATTCAGGGTGTCCCCCGCCTACTGCCTGAAGACAGTTGGGATAGGCTCCAGCACCCCTTGTGAGGATAAGCGGATCAAAAAATGGATGGATGGATCTACAGGCAGAATTATGCTTTTGAGCATTCATGTTCATCCATTTAGCCTTCAAATGCTGCAGTCATTTAATAGCATGCTGCCTGTGTTATATATAAGGGCAGCACATATATTTTGAAAAATGGTCCTGTCTGGTTGTGGTGGAAAAGTGTCATGTTGAAACCCTTAACGTGTGAAACATAAAATATAGATTTATTATTCCTGCTATGTATTTTAATCCATGTCTGTGCTGCTTGGCAGAGCATCAAAATAATCTTTTGCATTCGACGAACAGTGGAAAACACAAGAATGTGTTGCAAAGCAGACTTGTCTTCATGTTATTTCTTTCTGTCTGTGTTGAACCTGACCTCTTTGAGTCCCGTGGTCCACACATTGACTGACTGAGCAAAGCTCTATTTGGCCTTCACAATGCGGCCGCACTCCAGCAGGGCTTTTCCCTGCCGAATCCTTTCTGAAATGTTTATCCTCACACTCATGCCGGGGTGGTCTCAGAGCACGAGGTTAATGGGCATACGACGCAAGAGCTCAGCTGCGCGGCCACTCAACATGTAAACTCAAAACAAGTATGACATCACATTCATATCCTGTACATTGTGCTCATGGGGAAAAAAACCAAGGTTACATACTGCAGCTGCATTTGACATTTTGGCCAGGCTGTTGGTGTGCGCTGTTTACTTGCCGCAGGGAATATGACACCAAACGGGGCTGAAATAAAACTAGCAGAAAATTGACTTAATCTCAAAGTACTCCATATTTGAAGTGGAACCAACACTATTTGGGCGTCTCCTCTATCAATTCATCCATCTGTCCATAAGTCCATCGTCTGTACATCACGAGGGTCACAGGTGTGATGGAGCCTATCCCATACCCCTGACGGCCCATATAGATAAGCATTCAAGTACAATTTAGAGTCAACCACAGAACAGCTGATGTGCCAACCACTCGTCCCACTGCACCAGAGGCTTTCATCTCATCAAGCATAATTTCTTCAATATTATCATCTCCTCCTTTTGTGTTTGAGACGAGTGCTTTGGTGGAACTTCATCATGAGTCACTGTTTTTGGAATTGAAGTGTCCTGCTTTCCTTTGAAGCCTGGATGTTTTTTCTCCAACGATTTAATAAGGTAACTGTTAGTGGATGAGCCATTCTAATTCTCACAGGGGGATGCGTGTTACTAGAATCAGCACGGCAGTGACACAGGTCCTATTTCACCTGCATCTGGTCAGCACTGAAATGTGCATTATATTATCATCACAAACACATGGCGCTGGTAAAAATAAGCAGTCTTGGATGTTTTACAGACTCGACACACATCTTTAGATTACTCATCGTCATCGCCATACTTTTTAATTCTTTTTAACTCTGGTCACATTGAGGCCACTTGTGCTCTGGTGGTGCTTCAAGTCTGTGTTAGATTAAGCACGTCTGGCTGCTTGAATCAAACTAAAACCAACATTTCTGTTCTTTTAGATCTGAATGATTTGTGCAAATGCAATTCGATTTTCAGTTTTGTGTATCAGTTTTGGGCATTTTGTTGGGTAGCGGGGAGCACTAAATGTGATGTGTTCTCCAAATGTTGTACCAAAAATTTTATTTGTAATACCTGTGTTTAAAGTCAAGTCAAGTCAACAGTATTTATAGAGCACTTTCAAACAGCCATCGCTGCATACAAAGTGCTGTACATGGAGCAATTTAACATGCACAATAAACAGTAAGACAAATCGGTAATAAAGGCGGTAGAAAGCACCAAACAGTAAAACCAAGAACAAATCTAAGTCATGCTGAGTCGAATGCCAAAGAATACAAGTGAGTTTTGAGGAGGGTTTTGAAGATGGGCAGCGAGGAGGCTTGCCGAATGTTCAGCGGGAGGTCATTCCAGAGAGAGGGACCAGCAACAGAAAAGGCTCGAACCCCTCTGAGCCTCAGTTTAGTTCTTGGTACTTCTAATAAGGTCTGGTCCGCAGACCTGAGGCGCCGGGCAGGTGTGTAGGGGCGGATGAGCTCAGAGAGGTAAAGTGGCGCGAGATTATTCAGAGATTTGAAAACAAATAAGAGGATCTTGAAAATAACTCTAAAATGAATGGGGAGCCAGTGAAGGGATGCCAGAGTAGGAGTTATGTGCTCCCTCTTACGAATACCAGTCAAGAGGCTAGCAGCGGCTTCTGGACCAGCTGAAGGCGCTTAATGGAGGACTGGCTGACTCCAAAGTAAAGGGCATTGCAGTAATCGAGCCGGGATGTGACAAAGGCATGAATTACTGTCTCAAAGTGTTCATGTGAGAGGAGAGGTTTTATTTTGGCCAGCTGTCTAAGGTGAAAGAAGCTGGATTTAACAACGGCACCAATTTGCCGATCCAGTTTGAAATCACTGTCCAGTTTAAGGCCCAAGTTTGAGACTGTTGACTTAAGATAAGGAGACAGGGGACCCAAGTCTACAGGATGGAATGTACAAGGGCCACTGGGACCAAACAATATCACCTCTGTCTTCTTTTCATTGAATTTCAAGAAATTTTGTGCCATCCAGGTTTTGATTTCTTCCAGACAGGATAGGAGGGGCCTTAATGATCAGTCACTGTCAATCCACATTGCCGATCCAACCCGCAAGTTATTTGTTCTGATTATGCCACATATTGGACAACATATTCTGTTTTGTGTTTTGGGAGAATTGCAGTTTTTTGGACACGATCTTTTAAATATGGTAAAGTCCTGAATCCCTTAATGATTCGTCTGAGTAAATCCATCATTCGCATAAATCTCAGAATATTCACATTCCATCCAAACATCCATGATCTGAACCACTTTATCCTCAGGAGGGTCACTGGCGTGCTGAAATCTATCCCAGCTGACTTCGGGCAGTAGGCGGGGTAAAACCTGAACCGGTTGGCCGTCAGTCACAGGGCACACAGAGACAAACAACCATTCACACCTACGGACAATTTGGACTAGATTATCAATTAATCTACTGTGCATGTTTTTGGCACCCGGGAGGAAACCCGCGGTCGAGCCCTCTGCACTGTAAGGTGGACATGCTAACCAGTCGTGCCGCCCTATGCTCATTCCATTTTACTGTAATTTGACTCTTCTGAAACATACAGACTAACATTTTACCTCTGACAACAAAACATGTGATCTGTCATTGTAACGCTCCTCTATGCTTCAAGTTGAGGAGCTTTGAACAGCAACAATTATTTTACAAAGCCGTCTTTGACATGCGGTGTAAAAGGACTTAATGTGGCCACAATCCAATGAGAACAAGTCATTCAACCTGGAACAAGAGCTAATCAATTGTATGTCTTTCTATAGTTTTGCTTACATTTGATTTGCAGCATATAGATCTCCTTCTCGTTTACTATCTGCATACTTGATGGCCTGCAAAGGTACTGTTTTTAAATTCATGCCCTGTCATGATTTTAATTTATCTTCTTTTTTGTTTCTAGGAGTAAAGGCTTCCATGAGACTACATATTCGGTATGTCCACCATTCACCTCATCCCAGCCTACACTTCAGCCCATAATGATTCATACTGCCAAGTTTTGAGTTTGCGTTTTATTCTCATTTTGAAATCGACATCTTTTGACAAGTAATAATGCAAGAAAGTGGCAAATATATTGTCAATTATTTTTTAATCTTTCCAAAGGATTCTGACATTTTCTATTAAAGCATCTCAAGTTAGAGTATGCTACTCTACTGTACATTTAGAACAGATAAATACGCCTTTATATTTAACATATTTAACTTTTCAGATGCAAGATTATTTGGCAAATACAAATGTACTGTTATAAATAGCTTTGGGATTAACGCCACAAGGCAATTGATGCCTCAGATTGAAAACATTTTTGTGACATTCATTCTTCTGAAGCAGGAACACATTTTTATACTTCTTTTCTGGTGTTCAAATGTTTCCATGTTTGGCACAAATTGTCTCCTATGGGTACAAATCCATCCCTATCTCTTGTCTACCTCTTTCACACGTAAACGCCCGTCCGTCTCTGACCACAGCCGATGGGGGATAATGCATGGTTGATGCTTTGCCCCTCCCTCTCAGACGTAACTTTTGCTTTTCCCTTGTTGACCACCACATTCCCAAGAAAAGACAACAGTCTTCCAAATAACACGGTTGTAGGCTTCCGATTACAACCCTCTCACTAACTCCACTGATGTGAAACACATGATGGACAAGGAGAAGGAGTGAAGACAGGAGAGCTTTGGTTTTGTATTTGTCACCAGACGTCGGGGCCACTGGTTTGTATGCTCAACAGAACACATCAAAAATGACATCATGCCATCATTTGCGCTGTCTCATGACACACTTGTTTCAGTCCTCAAGAGGCTAATTGGACTTTAAAACGGTCAACATAATTCATCATCGTGAGTTGAACCAAGTTTTGTTTTTCAGTTGAAATGCAGAAGTCAGAACACAAGTCGATGAAATGATGTGAAATATTATGACCCCATGGTAAGCTCTGTCACATTTTCAAATTGTCAAATGATACGTTATTCACATTTGGCCATGCAGATGACAATTACAATAGTTTGAGCCACTGCATCTCGGTGATCCTGTGGCCTGAGAGAAGACAGTCCAAGTGCTGGCTTCAACTTGGCCTCCTGACCAAAAGTGTGATAATTTTAGACTGAAGTCTCTCACATGGTCTGGAGCAAGGACAGGCTTTGGAAATAAACTTGGAATTTAGTTTAATTGCAGTTTACAGATTTAGGAGGGGACTGTTCTCTTCTTTATTTTCTGGCATAAATAGAGAGTGACTTGAGGCCACAGATATGAGGTTTCGAGACCACAAAAGAGGTTCAAGAACGTCACAGGCAATAAGGCGACTTCTGAGTCCAGTTTTTTGCTCTGTCGCATGTCTGACCAGGCTCTTCCACTAATGGGAGATCATTCTCTTCAGTCACTAAATCCACCCCTTTTACTATTCCACTAAAGATCTCTGGTCCCCCCAATAAAATGTGAATGTTGCTTTTTAAATGCACAACCAAGTTACAATGTTGGTTTTTTTTTCAGATGCTAATTTCTGTAGGAGGTTGAATAAGTTGGTGAAGGTTTTTGATGTGGGAATTTTCCCAATTTCATTCAGCTGGATCTCATGAATCTTCCTCTGAGGTTGCCAAAATCTTGACAGCCTCTCTGCATACTCTGTTTGTTCCAGATACTTCCCATTACCTCATTGCCATTAATAGTAAATTGCTCCTTGTCCTTTGCTATTTTAAGGTATAATATTATCTCATCCGTTCCATTTCAACAAATTAATACATTTCGGTCCGTGTACAACTGGTGTCACAGTTTGATCTGCTTGCCAAGACCCACTTTCTTCCGTGAAGGTTGAACTCTATACCAAGGCAGCCCATTGTCACTGATTCTTTTTTTGTTGGGGGGTGGGGGGGGGGGGGTGAGATCCTACCCCAAGTCGAGCAGATCAAGTATCTTCAAGTCTTGTTCACAAATGAGAGCCGAATGAAGCAATGGAGCGGGAAATTGTCCGGCAGATCAGTGCAGCGTCCGCAGTCATTCAGACTCCGCATATTCCTGCTGTGATGAAAGCAGATTTACCGGTACTCGTTGATATGCTGTTTCCTTCACCTGAGCTCGGATAAGCAGGAGAATAGATAAAAGAGCGTCTGTGAGAGAAAAGCCAAAAATTAAATACCATTTATTTGAGATTGTGTGGGAGTACCATGAGGGAGCTAAATCATACAAATGCTGCCCAAGAATTGTTGTTGAGATTTAACAAACAGGGAAGAAACATATTTCAGTTGGGGTGTCAGGTGACTGGACAGAAAGTGTGTGTGACCAGCGCAATTGCAGTGCAAAGCTCACTCTAACTGTGATCATGGGTGGAGTTGACTTACTTTTGGTATTTTTGTAGACGCGAGCAGTTACAAATGGGCAGTTTGCTCCATTGTGGGCGTAAACACAGCCGACTAGCTTCATGGCCGATGGAAAGGGCTCCTCTCATTCACTTTAAAATTCAGAGCACAAGAGGCGCACTGAGTGTGTGCAGGCAAAGCAAGAACCTCAAACAGACCTCCACGAGAAGATGATGTAAGATTGGCCGGGGCGATCACAGATCACTGCTGGGAAGTGGCCACTTGGAGACCACCTTCCACCCCAATCGCATTGCTGTGATGTGTTCCACGGGGTGATTAAAAAAATTAAATAAGGACAATTTATTTCCACCATGATTCAGAGGGTTCTATGCAGTCTGTTGTCATGAATGAAACCCGATGACATCCACCACGTCTGCAGAGCTCAGAATCTGTCTGCCTGCACCTCATTCCAATTCACTCACCACCTGTGCCACAATAGAGACCTGCTTCTAGCAGGAATAAAGTTTACTTTATTTTCAGCTACCAAATTTTCAGGTGCCGGATCATGTAAAAGAAAACACTCTTGGAATGCCTAGTGTGGTGCAGCGTGGTCTGCCAAACTCCCAAATACGCTAAAATGAGGCCTCCACCGGCATGAAAATCAAGATGCACCAGTTCATACAGCAGAGAGCACATTGACTCTCTCCAAATTTAGAGCCCGTAAAGTGTTCCTCATCCTTTTTGGTCGCTTGGTATCATTGATATAATCAGAGCCCCTTATACTCATTTATCTTCTAAGTTTAGAGAAAGCTGAGATACTTATACAGTGACTTCACTCAACAGCACATGCATGTGACGTAGGTTTATGGGAGTGTGAAAGGAGTAATCTTCAAGTTACTAAAGTTAGCATAGGAGCAAGTTCGCTCTAGCCTCTTTTGTCTTTTTGGGGGCGGTGGGTGCTCAGGAGCTGAATCTCCACTGCTGTCAGCTGAGACAAAAGGGGAACTATTCCTCATTAGACAGTATCAGCATCACAAAAACAATCCAAGTCCTGATCTGATGTGGACTGGATACAAAAGCACGGTGAGATACTCGGCCACTTGCCGCTCAGCTCCCCTCAATCGACGGTGTTCCTACCATCGCGTCGTACTTACACGCATGCTCGCAGTGCCATTATTGTGATCAACCGATGACAGTGTCTTTGTAGCTTTTAACTCTGAAGAAGAGTGTCTCCCAGTGTCAGCTGCCTCTATTTCTCCATTTTTTAATCACTCTGCAGGCTTCCTTTAGTTAGCCTTGGCCAGGGCGCTTTATTACCTTCTCTGTGGGCTTACAGTACCCTCCAAACAGTGCTGTCTATGGTGTGACTAACGGAACCGGTGACATATGCTGACTGTCGCATCTCTTGAGAATCCTTTTCAAGCTGAAGACTTGGTGGGGAAATGCATGAGGTCCTCCTGCGTCCTATGGATTAAAAAAAAAAAAGCTTAATCGAGTTAACCTGTGTATGCTGCAAAACGGCTGGATTATAAACAAGTTAACCCGAGGTTGGGAATGAATTCATAAAAATGTAGATCCAAAAATCATTTTCAGAACTCCATGCCTCAAAGGCAAGAACATGAGCAACATCAGTTCACAATCACGCCACTTTCACTCAGATTTTCACAGTGACAAATGTTCACATTATTTATGGACCGTACTGTATATTTCAAACATATGTTTGACTTAGATTGAAATAGAAGGATACAAAATAACATCCAACAAAAGCAATATTGTGGTTGCCTGCAATGTAGTGGCGGAAACAATAGACTTACTGAACAATACAAGACACCAACAACAAAAAACTAACGCCATAACATGAAACAAAGCCAAATACAATCAAAACAAACACATCCATCATGACACCTACAATATTACCCGTTTGCTGTCCTGATGGCAATGTAGTGCCCTGCAAGCATGTGCTAGTGATTACGAAAATAAAACAGCATGAAAGATCACTGCAAGACTGTGTTTTATTGACAAATATTTATGTAATACCTACCGCGGGTCCAGCAATATAAACAATGAGCTTAAACATTTAGAAATGAGGCACAGCGGGCTGGCAGTGCTATATAACTGTAAAAAAAAAAATCGGGTTTGGTCAAGAAAGGCAGTTAAAGTTACGTGTTTTTCTTGTCTCCAAATACTTTATATTACGGCCTCTATTCAACATAGGATTAATGCACGTGGCCATGTACATGTGAGTGCATGCTGGGAAGAGGGCCTTTTCACCGCTCTAAGATGAAAGATCAAGTGTTTCTTAGAGATGAGGAAAAATATCTCGGAACAGTTTGCGCTAGTAGAGAGTATGTTCTCCAAATACTGTGTGTCTACATTAGTAAGAATCTATCCTTGCCCCAGACCTGGGAAAATAGTCACTTCAAAGGCAAAGTAGATCAAACACAAGCCTCCAAGACGTTAACATGGCACATACTTGTATATCATACTAGGATTCCCTGGTCTGAGGATAGAGGGTAGGTAACGTTGATAGAATGTGAGCAATGAAGGTCACATTTTGCAATCCCTTTGTCCACATAATCTGTCAATAATTTGTATTGTGCCAGTGTTCCGTTCAGCAATTTTGTGCCAGGGTGTCATATTAAGAATAGCAGAGAAGTCACTTCCATTAAAGAGAGAGCTTTAATCCTGGTGAGAATGGCGGCGCGAGGGAGTTGGGGCCCCATGAAAAAAATATCACTTTGCTGCAAATTGAAAATATTATTTTGTAGGGCCCCTGACTTTCAAAGGCCCTTAGAATCATCATCATCCTCCCCTAGCTTACAGTACCTATGACTACAGACACATTTTCAGCAAAGCCTGGTATTTAAATTCAATTGATATTTTTAAACGTTGGAGAGGAAAAATATCACCATGTGTGTTGTTGCTTTTGTAGTATTTATTAAATACACATCTCTTCCTGAACCAAAAGCAGCATGAGCTTCAGGTTGCTTCCTCATTGACGATTGTTCCGTTTCATGTCACAATCTTGACGTGGCTTGGCTGATCTCTGTATTGACCACACACACACGTGGAATTGAGAGCACAACTACTGATAGTTTAACACTTCCACTCGTTGGCTCCATCCATTTACCTAGTCCATCAGCAAGGAATAATCACTCATACACCCCCACCACAGCATAATCGTGTGCTGAGTTCCATTTGACATCACGTTTGATGGCCACATCCCATTTTAGAGAGTGCACATACTGGTGCAACCACATTTTTTCAGTTGTTTTTACTTCCTCTCCAAACATATTGGAAGATTTCGCTTAGTCTCGTTTATTTATTTTTTATTTCCCTGGCAGGGGAACAACTTATGGAGTGTAGTTGCATGAAGAGGGACGGGGGCAAAATGCTCAGTGCCACCTCTGACAAAGAGGGAAATCATGGCCAAAATTAAAGTACAGTACACATGACTTGGATAGGTTTGCTACATGTATTATTGATAAGCAACATGTATTCAGGTAGGCACCCAGTGCAAGAAATAAGTGGGGTAACAATATATGCCACTGGTGTCAAATTCAAGGCCCGGGGACCAGATCTGGCCCGCCACATCATTTTATGTGGCCCGCGAAAGCAAATCAAACATGTCAACTTCCATGATGCTTGCTAAAATCTCTACCAAAATTCTCCTATGTAATAAATAAGAGACATATTGTAAGCATTTTATTGTAACCAATCTCTCTCCCCCTCTTTACAGTAACTTAAACAATATTTGATTAAACTGTTATTATTGACCTTTTTTTAAAATTTGGTTTCAGTCATAACGGCCCTCCAAGGGAACTCCAAAGGTAACTAAAATATGGCCCATGACGAAAACGAGTTTCACACCCCTGATATATGCGGTAAAAGGAGCAAAGGGGCTCTGGGTGTCAGGGTGTCTTGCTCGCCTGGTTCTGCTACCTTTGAGTATTTGTATCCCAAAAATCAGGCATGTAGACTTTTTTTTTTAATCCATTGTATTTCTTATGAACATCCATCCATTTTCTGATCCGCCTTATCCTCACAAGAGTCGTGGGGCATGCTGGAGCCTACCCCGACCGTCTTCGGGCAGTAGGCGGGGGACACCCTGAACCGGTTGCCAGCATATTGCAGGGTTCTTATTAACATGGTGAATACAATTTACATGGGAAAATACAAAATTTTAATGAAAGAAGGATTTTTGACCGTGAATAAAATCAATAAGAATTTATGGGAGCTCAGTTGTAGTATGTGGGTGTTGACCCCTGTTTTGCACGCAAATTTCAAACCCAGATTAAAGTTCCACTTAAATGAAGTTTCTGATATAAACACTTTCAGATGAGGAGAGCAGTGTCACACTATAATTTCATTCAATGAAGGTAAGACAACAACAGCATACTGATGTTGTAACCCCATCTGTTCCCACTGTTATCCTTGTTACCCACTGTCCTTTTTACGACATAGGTGATGCGGTTCAAGCGTGAGCTGTTGTTCTAGTGTTTGTTTGGTTGAGGAGAAGCATCAGAGTGGCATGTGTTTAACATGCCATGTGAAATGGATGATAACACCTCAAAGAAGGATTAGTATGAGTTTGGAGCTGTTTGTTCTTCCTTTACCCTAACCCTCCCTTTCTTGAGAGCTTAATGGGTGATTGACAGGCAGGAGTGATTCTGGGGGTCACTGGGCGTGCAGACCTGCAGGGTTGGACCTCCTTTCATGACCCAACACGCAGGCTCACTAGACTCTGGTTTTCTAATGACAGACAAGTGGTTTATTAGTGTAAGAAGGGTGTGGTTTTCTAAGATGGAACACATCATGGACACCAGGAAAAAACTACCGTCACATATGTTGTTCTTCTCCCAGGATTGGAAATAAAGGAGTTATGTCATCACCGTTCTTCAAAATATTGGATAACAAGTGTGTGCATCTGTCCGGGAAGAGAAATCTAGTATTAAATGACACTTCCATTGCCCTCAGTCTGCAAGCTATTCCATCCACACCAGACAACGGTTGTCACTTCCCAAAAATTAGTTCTCCTTGAAAGGAATCTGTTATCTACACGGTGCATCTTTACTTTGACCTTTGAGTTTCCTTTGCTGGAATCTTACGGCATTCATCCAGGAAATGTGACAGTCAGCTGAGTAGTGCACTATAGTTTGAGTGTTGTCTCTCATGTATATATATCTATAAATACAGATTTTTATTTTTTTTTACAGTACATATTTGGGTTGTGGTGACCCCCTTCAACTCTGCAGTCAACCTCAAGCTCCTTTTGACCAACAACAATGTTCAAAACAATTCTACCGCAGAGTCACTTTAAGTCATACGTAGCTTTTAGGCCAAGGGGCATCCTTTAGCTAAAAAGCCAGGTAAATTACAGCCCTCTTGCAGCTTTGATTGTATGGACTCACCGTCAGAAGGCTCATGAAAAGCAATACAGTGAAAGCTGATTGTGGATTGTTATGCAGTGAGGCAGGTTCTAGACATGGCAAAAGGAATTGGGGGTCAACGCCCCACTTTGAAGTCCTCTCAGCTTTGCAGCTGAATACTCAGTGGTGATCTGAACCGGTGGTTCCACACATTTATTCAGCCAAGGTGCATATTTTACATTATCACAGTGTCACAGCACACCACTAAACAAAATGTCCCAAAAAGTATGAATACTAAAATATTCATGGTCTGATTTCAATTTACTCACACGTTTACTTACTCAATGTGATATTTGATACAGTATACTCACAAAACAAGAACCATGGCTTTTCGGACCAATGAAGTGAAACTGGAGCTGTGAATCTGTCATGGCACACTCGTGAGGCGTGACAGAGTAGTTGGCAATAACTGATCTCAACTGAGGCATCATTTTTATTTCTAAGATTCATTGCCTATTCAGGCAATTGCTGGGGACCTTCAGTTTATAATTGAGTTCTATACATGTGAGCTCACCTCAATTTGTACATAAATTGGAACGCGCCATAGGCTCTCTCACCACTCCTAACAACAAAGTTAAGTTATCCTGTTATTATGGGTACATTAAAATGTGGTTGAAAAAAAATATACTTTGGCCATGGATATAAAACAATCAAATGAAAAACAGCAAATTGAGACATGAAACTGAGTCTGCATATTGTTATTATTATCTTGTTTTATTTATTTATTTTGCTGAATGACGACACAAACTACGGTAGTTTATTCCGTGCCGTGTCAGAACCTCAAAACCAAAGCGTGTTTGGAAATAAGGGTTTGTTTGTGAGCTTGACATCTCTGACTAAATAGTCTTCAGTGAAATTGAGAAAGTGCTCATACTCGACACTGATGCGTAAGGCAACGCCCTCGTGCGTATTCGACATCGTAAATCCACAACAGAAAGAGGTTTTAAATTTGGTTTTCTGTTTGTCTATAATCACAGTATGAATTATTATATTTTGAAAGCTGACCAAATCTTTCCAGCACTTCTATGACTCTTTCCTGCAAGTGTTTTCTAACACTTATACGTCCTAATAAATTAGGCCTAATTCTATCCATACTGTAGTCACAGAAATGACATTTAGCAATGCAAACATTTTCAAAATGCGTAATGAGTCTTACACTTAGGCAAAATGAATTTCATGTTTTTTCTAATATGCAAAGCATCCATATTCTGTGATGTGACGATTATAGCCCACCCAAATGATGGCCAGTCTTGATATGCGACCGCCCAAGCTAAATATTCATGCAATTTAACATTTGACATTTGTCAATCGTCATAATTTAAAAGGCGTTTGTTGCAACAAAGTAATTCTGCCATTTGTAACTGGAAATTGTGGACGTATCGCATTTGAATATTTGGATAATGGCTTTGTCATATGAAATGTATTGTCAAACAGTCTGCTTTCCAAAGGACTCATTTTTCTTGACTTCTAACAGCCTGCTCTCAGTTATTTAATAATCCTTTTAAGGCCATGACAGCTTTGCAAATAAATCAAAAGTAATAACAAGAGTCATCTTAATTACAAGTTTTTTGAAAAGGAGGAGGACATCTGCCATCTATTTGGTTTTAGAGCCCCATATTTAGTGCCATGGTTTAGAAGGTCAAAACATTAAGTTCCAGCTTTGGTGCATAAACACATCGAAGACAATTAAAATATAGTGCTCTATTTTTGTCTTTGTTTGTTTTCTTTCAAAAAAAAAAAGATACAAACACACAATTTCGGTGTTAAGCTTTGGGATGTGATGGACGAAATTCCATTATTGTTCTGCCAGCATGGGTTTATATCTTATCTATGCGCTAGTCTGAAAAATGCCAATTCTGTGGATCAGGACAGACAGCTGGATTTCCTGCAACTGCCACTGAAATACTCCAAAGTGAACCAATCAACTCGAATGAAACGAGCACAGTTCTAAAGGACGGATTGCTTGGCTGTAAGGGCCATGCCAAAAAACTATTGGCAATCGTTCGTAAATGATGAACAAAATAATAGACCT
The DNA here is from genome assembly GCF_054856545.1 of Hippocampus guttulatus. Taxonomy (NCBI): domain Eukaryota; kingdom Metazoa; phylum Chordata; class Actinopteri; order Syngnathiformes; family Syngnathidae; genus Hippocampus; species Hippocampus guttulatus. The sequence continues at coordinate 8,080,994 of NC_141264.1, read as the reverse complement.
ACCTGATGCAACGGCACAAAGATTGAGGATCTTATTCTTCATCTAACTCTCCTATGCAGCCTGCCGATGTTACACCATCACCACTTTGCCTGACAAAAGACTTCAACATCCACATATTGCAAATCTGCCCGATTTGTCCACGGAATAATCGAAAGGATAATCTATTCTAAGAAGATTTAAAAGTGACTATATGGAACAAGTAGATGAAATACAGTGAACCATCTTGGACATGAATGAGTGGAGAGCAGTGTGAGTTAAGGTCACTGGGGGATGGGAGATGCAGAGGCAAACATGCTTCAGCACAATTCAGGGCAGTTGGTCCAGAAGTGTGACAGATTGTTTCATCAATTCGCTAGCTTGGAGGAGTCAGAATCGGAATCGTCTTTATGGGCCAAGTATGTTAAAACACTCGAGGAATTAGTCACTAGTAGATGGTGTCCCTCTATTACTCTCGTAACAAAAACTAAACACCATGTCAAAATATACGCTTTGGATATACAGTTTACACATACACGCAAAGCTCAGTCATGAAGAAATACAAAGTGCGCAATATTAGGTAAATACTGATCAATAGAAGCAAGGGTGCAAATGATGCCAGGTGACAGCTATAATGACGAAGACACAGCCTTTAAAATAGAGGAAATAGGCAAATCTATTAAATAGATAAATACAACAGTATAAAAAAAATAAACAACTGAGTGCCATTGGTAGAGCAGCTCGTGCTAAAAATAACATACAGTGTATAGCATAAAAATAGCATATTTGCTTCAAATAATGCTCAGAAAATCCGGTGTGAATGTATGAGTCACTTTTTTATTTTCTATCTTTCAACATAGAAATTCAAATACTACTCCGAAATGTTCCATGTTACATTTAATCTAAGTCTAAATCCTAAACCATTTTATCCAGGGGAGTGGTTTTTGGACATGGATTATATTGATAATAACTACCTATGAAGCAAGCACGTTGGCGAAACTTTGTTAGACGACGACTTTGAGGTTTTTAGTGTCACTTTTATGAAGGCCAAGAGATTTATGACCACCATAGCAACAGCCCACGACCTCAACAGCTGTCCACATGGAGCCTCACTTTGAAGAATCCCTCATGATTACTTGCTTCCCTCAGCTTTTATTTCTGAATTTGCATTTACTGTCGTTAAATATTTTGTTTCACCCAAAACATTTAGATATAAGATTGAGATTTACATTCATTATTTAAATTTTGCGATAGTTAATATTTCCATGTAACAATTCAATATAGCTTTAAATTGATATTATTGTAACAATGCAAAAAAGACACTCTCAAAAATCCACACTACTTTTTTTCATCATTGACGCTAAATGTGACAAAATGTTGCTGTTGAGGCCTTTTGCCACTGACCTTTGTTGAGCGCCGTCCATTCATTGGTTATGTGGTGCCATGAAGAGATGATGAAACGCCATGGCGCATCGCATGGATGCGCTCAAGGTGTGTCACGGCTCTGTGGCGGTGCATCAAATATGAGAGGTGGTGGCGGAGTGATTTCAGAGTGACAATGGCAAGAGATTTTGGCGGGGTTGTATGTACAGAAAATGGCATGGACCACGTTGAATAAATCAGATTGGTTGAAAGTGGGGGAAATGTGTGATGTTCAACAATAGAAATGTTATTTAAAATATGTAATATATATAACTTATGAGTCAACGGATTAAAAAAAAAAAAGTTTATGGCTGAGAGAAAAAGTTGTTTGGATGTCTGGTGGTTTTGGTGTCCAGCGTTCGATCGAGGAAAGGAATTAGAGGAGGGATTTATGAGGCATCCTGCAGCCAAAGCAGGTTATGTTGAGTGATGTGCCATTCGTGTTGCGCTCTAGTTACTGCTTCTTCTCTGGTGACAAGTGATGTGTAGCTGGACACTGAAATATCAATACCTCAGGTTTTTATTCTTTTAACTGAGCACTCAACTGTATGCATCTCAAATCAAAGTATCACTGAATGGAAAATGTTAAGATCTTGTTTAAAATGATACGCTGTTGATGAGAATTACTTTTTTCTTTCACTTGAGTACCGTAAGTGCATCATGTGTCTGGCAGCACATCACGCTGCTCATGCAGTCAGTCTCAGTCGCACTCTGTTGTTATGGCAGCGTGTGGGGAGAAGTCATGTGCTGAGCTACAGTATTTCAGCTGCAAACCAGAGAATTGCCATTGTTGTTATTGCAACGCAACACACCTTTTGGAACATCTCAGGTTTTGCCACACCATTGAATACGAGGCATTTCTGATATGGTGGATTTGCAGACAGAAGAGGAAGAGGACGGTGGAATTCTTTGGGTGCTTCAGGTAATCACTATCCAGGTATAAATGGAGAAAATGCAGAGCTTCAAGCAGAAACAAGTACAGTTGCTGCTGGAGTTGTTCAAACACTGTGCATAAATGACACTAAAGAAACAAGAACCAAAATAAACACATGACTCAACAAAAAGCGGAATGAGTTCAGTATGTGTATCGCTGAGATTATCTCACACTGGCAAAACAGCATTGATTTATTGAGGTAAGGTTCAATTTAAGTGGATTAAATTCCACAGCACAATTGCGATACGGTGGCCATGGTGTAGTTTGACAAATATGTACTAGAAAAGATGGATAAAAATAATATTTTTCCCTAGATAATAAATCATAATAACTCAGTTAATAATTAGAATCAATCTTAATTTCATTTCACTGTTATATAAATATTTTAAATATAATTATTGAAAAACCCACGTGCAATATTTTTGTGCCATTTACTGACCGGATGTTCAATAATAACCTTTTTATTTATTTATTTAGGCTTAAAAAAAACAAACTCAAGTTGGCCATACACGAGTACACAGGAATTGGTGACAATTTGGCACATTGTATTCATGTTGACTGGTACCTAGGGGTTGTGAAAAAGGTATATTTCATTCCAATATTATATTTAAATGTCTAATGTTTCAAATTCATGTATAACATTTGGTGCCAAAGAAAGGGAGTTGTATCGCTAGGCACTTTACTGAAACTACACAAGGCTCAGAGGAACAACAAGGAAGTACTTAAAAACACGTGGAACCCAATAACCGTTCTTTAGTGCCGTGGGGGAATTACGTCAAAACCACCAAAATAACATAATTTTGGCAGCTCAGCAAAAATCTTGGAGTCGCATTTGTTCCAAAACGTGCTGGGGCAAAGAACAAGGAAACAACCGGAAATATAAACAAACATGTCTTAGCCAATGTCTTATTTCACTACCAAGTGGGTTGCCCAGATGTCAAGAAGTATTTTCCACATCAATCCTTTTTCCCCCGACATTACCATTACCAGTCAACATTGATGCATATACGTGACATGCTGTTGCTCCTTGGTTTTGGGAGATCACCTGATCATGTGAGAGGCCTTCTTGTGTTGACAGCTGAAACTTATAGCAACTAAGAGAACTTATCTTTTTCAATAAAATACGTGAATGAACACAAGAAATCCCGATGCATCAAATTATCATGCGGATCATTTTTTGAGCATGGATACCAGCAAAGCATAAAAGATGAATACCAAGGAAAGGTTCTTTTAATCCGATTGGCTGGCGTTCAATGTTCCCCGCCTCTTGCACAGTCGTCAGCCTTGTGAGGATGAGCGGTGCAGAGAATGGGTGTAATTAAACCTTTACTGCCCCTCCCCCCACTCCCCACAAAAATCTGATTGCTAGATCATTATACTTCTGAGTTTAAATAAACAAATAGCCCCTGATGTCTCATAGTCTTTATGAAGCTCTAATTTGAAATACACACTTTTTTTTTGGGGGGCGGGGGGGTTGTTTTTTTTTAGTTCTACCAGGCACGGGTGTATTTGCCCGAGGTATCAGATCAGTATTGCCAACACCACCTTGATTTTGATTCCTTATAGGCAAGGAAATCAGTTCTGTCAAATATCACTAGTGTTGACAAAAACTCATTCACTAATCACATCAAAATGGCATACTATTTTGAAAACTAATGTGAATATCATGAGCATCTTGCTGTAGCCCAGGACCTTCGTTATTTCATGCTACTAAAAAACAATCAGTGATTTATGATCAGTCAACAAACACGCGAGAGAGTGATTCTCAAGAGCTGAATGTTCCTGGTCTACATTTAAGCCTAATGATACGTTTATTTCTTCCTCCCTTCACCTATTGTGTTTGGTCGTCTGATTGTCTTCACTGGGTCAAATCTCTTCTTGAAGTCAATATCGGGAGACCATAAGCACTTGTGCAGTACCTTTTCTTTTTTCCAACAGATTTAAAAGAGGCTCACTATGACAGGGGTTTCACCGGGCTAGTTCATTTCGGTTGTAATTAAACAATATTATTACAGGATGTGTTGCTGACTGTATGTTTACATAAACATTGTTTCCACCCCCTGCAACTATGTCGTTACCATGGCACGAAATAATGTCATCAACACCAAGCTCGGGCTTGTTGAGGTATCTGCAAAAAGCACATGGATATTAAACAAAGCCTTCACTTGTCTCACTCCCACTAAACCCTTTCTTTGAATATATCCATGCGCACTGAGATGACAAACCCAGGAGTATGGCAAATGATTGTTGAAAGGCATCACTGAGACCTGCCCTACTGAACAAATCCAAACTCAAATCCTTGTTGTCATGGTGATCACAGGAAGGAAAGTCATGTCATGTGCAAAGTCAATGAACCCAATAGTTTCTGCAAAGGCAGTATTGTGGTGGGTTATTTCCAGGAGTTGGTGTCCAAATGTAATACTTTTTGTGTACTTTGCATTGTTCTTTCCATGCTTGTGTAGGCTCTCCCCAGGTTCATTAGACACTCTAAATTGCGTTTGAATGGTCTGTCTCGATACGTCAGTCTGTGATTGACGGGTGATCAGTCAAGGGTATGCCCTGCCTCTCTCCATTAGTCAGCTGGCATCAGCTCCAGCTTATTTATGGCCCTGAACAAGGCAAGGACCTTTGAAAATTGATGAAGTCTTGTGTTGGAGAATATTTGACATTACGGACATCTTGACCAACATGGTACACGATTGCCACTTTAAAAGCCAGGTACTCGGCTTTTCCTGCTCACTACACATGCGTTTTGAAACCTAAAATGATTTGTTCGAGGTAAACATGAGGTTTTGATTTATTTTTATTTTTTTCCTCCAGGTGGTTCTGTTGAACCTCTGCTTATTGTTAACATGTTCATCAGTCCCCGCTCGCACGCACGCACACACAAGCGCACCAAAAACTCCAAACTCAGGTCTTTGATCTCTTCCCCCTTTGAGTCCCCTCAAAATAAGGTATCCAACTCAAGCAGATTCAGTGACCCTCACTCTCTCTGCCGCATATCTGATAAGTGATGAAACAGCAATTATTCTCCACGAATATACAAACTATGCACTGTATTCTGACCCCAAGCATGAAAAATTACCTTGCAAATTGCTCATTCAAGTAATTTTTCCATCTGTCAACACCTCAAACTGAAGAATACCGCAGGTTGAGCTCTACCTTTTCCATGTCAGCTAGAAATTCACACTACAGATAGCGCTTTTTGTTTTTTAGTCCACACAATTTCAGATGTTTAGCACAGCGGTTTTCCAGCTGTTTGACTGTTGAACTGAGGGAGGACTATATAATGGTTCATTGGTAAAATGCATTTAGTTTTGGCAATTCATTTGTACAAGATGTACTTGCCTCACATATGGAATGGATTATTGCTTGTAAATCTTGAACATCAACAAAATCATTCTACACTTCAACATAATCTTATTTACATACCTTACAAAAATCTCTACAGCTCTAATGCTGTTTGCCTCACTCATATTACTCACACATTTTGTGAAGTTTTACGTTCATTTTGATTGGCTGTAATCTCTGATGTTTCCATGTTGTCCAACTGCAAGTCAAACTTTGAATCTAGTCTTGGCCATTCATGAAAATTATTTTCCGAACCCTGCATACTATGCGAGAGAATTTAGCCAGGTTTGAAGAGACTTTTGCTCGATACTGTATCTCAGGTGCTTTAACCACTTTTCATGTTTAGGTTTTTGTTGTTTTTACCTGCTGGTCTTGAGCTCGGGTCACCTCTTTGAGCACCATGAGACTTCTTTCGTATGTATTTGTATTAAGATTTTATTTGATATCTGAGTCTGATTCATGAGGAAAAAAGAATAGGAACATATTTAGTTGTTAGTTGTTGTGACTTTCAGCGAGGAGCTTGGCCGACTGTCTTGTTTTGGATAATTGTATATTGCACTGTCTCCCCATGGCCTTGGCTGCGAGAACCATATTTAGCTTGTATGTCATCCTCATCATAAGCTGGCTCATCTTCATGCTGTCTGACACACCCCCACAGTGTTGATGGTGGCAGACAGTGGGACTACTAGCTTTCTTGAGAAGATGTGATATGCTTCACTCTTTAGTTACATTCTTATGGGACAAAGGCTTATCGGTTGAATAGTTTGAGTGTTTGGAAGAATGTATGTGCTGAAACATTTTCAACAATGCTGTAGCTAAACGTTGGGATGCACGGGTAGTCCTTATCCATTCAATTTCTTCCATTTATCTGAGGTCGGGTTGCAGGGGCAGCTTTTGGAGGAAAGGGCAGACTTCCCTCTCCCGAGCCACTTCATCCAGGTCTTCCTGGGTGATATTAAGGCATTTGCAAGCCAGCCAGAGGCATAGTCTTTCCGGCATGTCCCAGATTGTCTCCGGGACCTCCTCCCATTGGGACATGCCCGCAACACCTCACCAGCAAGTTGTCCAGGAGGCTTGTCATCAGATAACCGAACCACCTCACCTGGCTCCTCTCAATGCAGAGGAGCAGCGGCTCTTCTTTGCGCCCATCCCGGATGTTCGAGTTTCTCTCCTTATCTCTCAGGGAGAGCCCGGGCATTCTGTGGAGGATCGTCTGTTTCTGGATCTCATTCTTTCATTCATGACCCACAGCCCATGACCATAGTCGAGGCTTTGTATCACTGCATCACTGCGGACACTGCACCGATCAATATTCCACCAATCAATCTCCCACTCTGTCCTTCCCTCACTCCTGAGAGCCCAAGTTATTTGATAGAATAAGCTCCAATGCCCCCTCCAAGGACTTGAGCAAGGCTGGGTACGGGGAACTGCTGTTTGGTGCATAGGTGCAAACAATAGTCAGTTCCTGTCTCCCGCACTCGGAGGTGAAGGGAGGCTACCTTCTTCCAATGTGCAGGCACTGAGCTGGGGGGGCAAAAAGTATGCTAGCACCTGCTTGTCGCCTCTCTCTGTGGGCAACTTTAGAGTGGAAGAAAGTCCACCCCTGTTAACAGGACTGGTACAAGAGCCCAAGCTGTGTTTCGAAGTGAGCCCGACTATATCTACAGCTAGTCAGAACTGCTCGACCTCGCACACTAGCTTGGGCTTCTTCCTGGCTCGAGAAGTGACATTCCACATCCATGGAGCCAAGTTCTGTATATACCGCAAAGGCCCCTGCCTTTGCCCGTTATCCATTTGTCTTGGCAGCTGATGTACTTGGCCCCTCCCACAGGTGGAGAGCCCATGTGTTGTGGGACCCACACTATCTATTCAGGTTCTGTCCAGCTGGGTGCCAATTGGTGCAGGCCCAGTCATCAGGCGCTGGCTAACGAGCCCCAGTCGTGGCTGCAGGAGGGGGCGGGGCGCTGGTGTGCCATTTCCGGGCGAGGGAAATCAAGTTCCAAAATTTTTAGCCGTTATAGGAGGTCTATGAGCTGGACTTTGTCAGGTCCCTCGCCTAGGATCTATCTGCCATGGGTGACCCTTTAAGGGGCATGACGCCCCAGACAACATAGCTCTGAGGATCATTGGGACGTACAAACCCCTCTCCCATGATAAGGTGATGGCTCAGGGAGGGTGGTAGTGCTTGTTTTGGAAGTTAAAAAAAGGTGTTAGGATAAGAATGAAAAAAAAAAGGGTACACAACTGTAAATTGTTCCTGCAATATCCAGAAGCTGATCAAGGCCTTTGAAATTTGAATGAAGGTTTCTAGAATTACAAATGTTTACAGAAATTGTACCATTTAATCCACGGCAAAATAAAATGTAATATTATATTTAATAACCAATGTTGTGGCGTGCTAAACATAATAGAAATATATTACACCATACAAAAAAATCGAACAGTTGTAGTGATCAATCATGTACAAAATTGCTACATTATAAAAGTAATAAACGCTTGTCATGTTTTTAATGATTGAATGTTGAACTCTATAACTCAAGCTATATGTTGCTTTAGTCATTGCCTTGTCATATACATTGTGCACAATGTATATGACATAATATGGGGGGATAATTCTGATCGATATGCACTGTATACCATATTCTAAAACATCAAAGGGGAAGGCCCGGTGATCCAGTGGTTTGACTCACTCAAGTGGTCGACCTCACAGTGTAGAGGCACCAGGTTCGATTCCAGCTCCGGCCTTCTTGTGTGGAGTTTGCATGTTCTCCCCGGGCCTGTGTGGGCTTTCTCCGGGTACTCCGGTTTCCTCCCTCATTCCAAAAACATGCATGGCAGGCTGATTGAACACTCAAAATTGTCCCTAGGCGTGAGCGTGAGCGCGGATGGTTGTTCGTCTCTGTGTGCCCTGCGATTGGCTGGCAACCGGTTCAGGGTGTCCCCCGCCTACTGCCCAAAGACAGCTGGGATAGGCTCCAGCACCCCCCCCCACCCCTCCGCGACCCTTGTGAGGATAAAGCGGATCGAAAAATGGATGGATGGATGGATAAAACATCAAAGGCCTTCAGCTACCAACCTTTAAACATTGTGGAGGTTTTGGGTTTTGTTTTGTTTTTTGTTTTTTGTGGGTGCATTGGGATATTATGATATTCAAACAGTCTGGTGTTATGACAGCCTGTACTGCTTTTGTTCATAAATCACCCAAAAAGTCACAGTAGTTCTATTGTGTTTTTCAAAAACGGGCATTGAAGTATTCAATGAATTCTGCAACTGTTAGCGTAGACTGGCACTATTGACGGTGAAAATTTGAAATACTGAACTAGTTTCGCCTTCAATTTTAAGATCAACTGTTTTACAAGTACCGGCAGATTGGAAGCAAGAAACACTCTTAACACAGCCCGCAGCTCAGGAGAATTGCTTGCGACTTTGAACGGAAAGGAGGAAAAATGTTGAAATGTGTCCCAGTTTGTAGTGTGTGTGTGTAAAGTGAAAGTTTGCTAAGGACGTTTGGAAAATTGCAACCTGTAAATTCCTTTTTATTTTTTGGACGCATTTGTCTTTGCATTAAGCAAAGATAAGTCTTTATGACAGACTATATGGGTTATAGGTTAAACTAAAATGCTTGTCTATACGATCTATTCATTCTTATGACATAGTGTGTTATCATTGCCTGCATCAACTTGTAAGCTTGGCACCTGCGGCAAATGAAAGTAGAAGCAGGTGTTGGTACAAATATTAGACTGATGGGATAGCTTGCGTTCTCTTCCCTTCCCTTCTCTCCTGTCTATCTTTCTGTTTCATCCTCCCTCCTTCACGCTTACATATTCACTTGGACATAAACCCTCCTTCACCTTCAATTTTTTTTCGTGAAGCAGGAAAGAATTTGTCGCTGCTGGGTGTAAATTCCAATCATTATCTGATTAAATCACCCATACAATGCACATGCATGTTTTATGCTTAGGCCTGTAAGTTCCTCTTATTTATTGTACTATGAGAGGCCCATCAAGCAAACACCAGACATCAATACTGTGCCTTAATTAAAACGATGATTGCTATTGTGAGGTTCCGTATTATCGGGCAATCATTATATGGTTTAATTATGAACCCCCCGCCAGTGAGCTGTGTTTTTGACTGTGAGGAATGACACGGGAGGTGTTCAGCATTTGACAGGGAGGGAATCTTTTGGCAGATAGACATTAGCTGCTCTCTATGGTACAGCACACATTATAGACAGCCTCACATACACTACATGGCCACAGCGTGAAGCTCACTTGCAAAATGTATTGCGATCCAGAGCAAAGGTGATGTGTGCGATAATCCTCAATTTTGTTCGATAAAATGGCGCCTCTGCCCTGTAGCTTATATTGAGCCAACAAAAATTCCCCATTGCAAAGAAACTTTCCAAATACGTCTGCATTTTCAACTCATTTTGCCAGCTTTTGGGGTTTATATTAGGTTAAGCGATTGAGACAGCATCATGAAATGCGTTGAGTCAGTCATAGATACGGTACATGTCAGAGAGAAAATCCAGTCACATTTCGATAACAAAATAGTTTTCAGCCTCAGATGACAAATAAACTAGAAATATAGTACATTGCTTTGGGGTTTTTAAATTTTTTTTTTTTACTGTCATCTCTGCGGCCTGCCATGGCCCGGCGGAGGATGGGGACTGCTGCTTCTTTACAAGTTTTAGATCCATTTTACTGATGATGAATACGATTGTGAAAGTTTCTAATCCTCAAGCGGGTAATGAAACCCGCAATTGTGTTGAATTTCCAGCCGCCCCCAGCATCCTTCCTACCCCCCTGTGGATGATGGTAATTCCTCTTGACTGGAATTGGGATGAACACTTTCCAATGAGTGAGCGCATTGCGACATGTCTCCGTATTTCCACTCCTTATACCCAATAATACACTTGCAATTTGCATTTTGTTGTGGGTTTGCAAGTATGCAGCAAACACAAGCGGACATAAAAAACAAACAACAGCCCAAAAAAATAACCCTCAAAAAACTGCAGACACACATATGTGACCCAAACTGGAATCAGTCTTATCATCTTGAGGACATTAAGTACTGTGCATGACAGAACTGCACCAAGGGTGTTTCAGACTACACAAAAAGGACTTGGGAAGATTCTGGGGGAGTGAGGCATGACCGCCCCTTTGAACATGGAAGCTGTGCCAGATTCCCAAAGACTACATCATGACTCAGAGTTCAAGGCTCGTTACTTGTAAACAGCATTGTTCACACGGCTTTTCGTCCAAAACATGCATGTATGTTATTCATAAAGACCTGCTTATTCAACCGAATCTTAATTATTTTGATTCAAGAGGAAAATGGGGAATATATGGGCAGAAATAATACACCTTATTTATTTAGAGTCAGCACAAATATAAGACCAAGATTTGATGAGGATGTAACCCCTCATCTGGGCACAATTCCACGGGTGTTGGTAAAACTGCAGACAGTTCATTGATTTATGGTTGTAATTTGGTTTTCCAGCATAAAATTGCGCCAGTGGTTTGTGTCACGGTTGGGGGGGATCGGCATTGCATCAGGTCATAGCATCACCACAAATATGAACTGGATATAGTCACGTCTCGTCATTTTTTTGCCCCCCAATGTGTTTCATTGATTGAAGTGCAATAGAACAGACTCACGGAAAATAATACAATTCTTGTCAATAAATCATTTCCGATGCCTTGCTTTGAACTACTTATTTTCTGTCAAAACCTCATGGAGACTCCTACGAGGTTTGCCTTCAAATGGACACATTCGCCACTGACCTAACACCGTGCATTCCTCACATTCTGGACAGAAAGTGCCAGGCTCTTTTGAGCCTTCAAGTTAAAGGTGTGTGTTATGTGTGAGAGAACGTTGCTCCTGCGAGAACCATATTACATGTGCAGTGCTTTGGAACCAAAGAGGAGACCTGTGCATTTCTCCGCATCGTCCATCACACGGGAGCGAGTACTAGTCTACAGATTAAGGGATGCATATACTGTAGTGTGGTCAGTCAACCGCTATAGCCTTCCAGTGCATGCAGTACTAGTGTGTCCCCTCTCTCCTTTTCACACAGATTAGATCATATAGAGCAGGGGTGGCCAACCCGCGGCTCGCGAGCCGCATGCGGCTCTATGGCCGGTTCAGTGCGGCTCCCGGGCTCTCACACGACAAGCGTCCAAAACGCCTCAGCAGTGGCGATGCCATTCAAACAAGGCCCTAACTTCACAGAACGTACTCTGTCAGCCTATCATCAATCCCGTTACTTGATTGACATAGAGGGCCACCAATCAGATGACTGCATCACCCCTCATGTGCAAACAACGGTGCTAAGCGCTAAGCTAGTCAGCGAATTACCTCTGATTTTAAGGCAGGGGTGCCCAATACGTCGATCAGAATCGACCGGGAGCCAGCGAACTGGTCCCAGGTCAACCGCAAGGGGTGGGAGGAGGAAATGGGTGGGAAAAAAAAGATTATTTTGTTTGTATCTTTAGCTTTCATTCATTTTCGGCCCGTTCCGACTGTTGCTCATCGTGGTGTGCGTGCATAGGAGCGCGAGTGCCCTGGTGGGCACCCGCGTGAGTGTGTGCGTGCGAGCGCGCGCGTGTGTGTATGCTTGCATGTGCGCGATCGGGTCGTTCGTGAGAAGTTTGTCGCTTCAAAAGTCGATCTTTGGCCAATAAAGTGTGTAAGTGTGTAAGTGTGTGTGTGTGTGTGTGTGTCTGTGTGTGTGCGTGTGCGAGGAAGGGTATGATGTGGCTCTTTGCAGTAACACAATAAAAAATTTGGCTCTTCGTCTCTGACTGGTTGGCCACCCCGGATATGGAGGCTCACACTGCAACAACGCTATACATTTGTGTGTGTGTGTGTGTGTGTGTGCGTGGGTGGGTGGCTGTGTGTGTGGGCATGTTTAGATAAAACAGCAGCAGGGTGCAAAGCAGGAAAATATTTGTGGAGGGCAAGAAAACAAAACATGGAATAAAAAAAAGAATTTAGGTAGCTCTTCTTTTTTCAAAAGTACCGGTAGTTTGAAGGAAATTTTGGCAGCAGAGTGAAGGCAACCAAAGAGGTAAGTGCCTTTTAAAAATAAATGAATGTGTAGTGGCGAGAAGGTGAATTTTGTAGTTGTAGTACGGTACTCTCTTTTTTTCTCCCGAGGGTGTTTTTGGATGCCTTTCTCATCAGTCTGGGCAGGACCTACGTGCACCCCCCACACCTCCTACCCCTTCCCTTTTCCCTGCCTCATTTCTCTGCAGTGGAGAACGTAACTAGAGCCATGCGTTGCCTTCAGGTTGAGAAGTGAGTGAGGGAAAGAGAGGCAGAGAAAAGGAGAGAAGAGACTCACAGGCACCTCACATGTTGGGAATTGGAGTCACTGTGCAGCCCACAGAGTTGAGGTGAGGGGTGAATATTTTGACACTTTATCCACTTTCCTTGTGCATGAGGGTGTGAATCTGTGTGTTTGTTTGCAAACAAATCTTTTGCTGAGAGTCCAGTCAAGATTTTGTCCATATTGCTGGATCAACAAGGAAATGCAGTCAAAAGCAGAGATCCCGCGTGCCCCGACTGAACTTATGCGTGAACACCTCTTTTCATGTCAGTGATCAGACTTTAACGCACGTGTGACAGGTTTACCGTTCCAGTATCACAGTGGGGTGTGTGTGTGTGTGTGTGTGTGTGTGTGTGCGTGTGTGTGTGTGTGTGATTCAGTCTGTGAAGTGGAGAAAAAGAGTCATTGTTAGAGACTGCAGACACCATGCACCAATATTTATCTGCGTGTGCATGTTGAGTCTCAGTGATTCATTGTTTGATTCAGAGTCTGCGATATTTGTAGAAAACAAGGTTTTGTTTCAGCTGTGGTCTGCAGTGGACACCAAATGAGGGGCAGACCTCGGAGAATCAAGATCTCATCTGGCCACAATATGGACTGCCTGCACATTTCGCTGTCACGTTAAAATGTTGGATTCTTTTAGTGCAAGATTTATGTTTGCAACAGACCTCAGATGTTATAAAAGTGATGAGAAGCGGTATGCAGATGTGGTGAGTTGCCACAAGGATGGCTTTGGAGACTCCAAAAAAAAAAATGCATCAACTTGTACGTCACAAAGTTGTGTGATAACATGTTGCCTCCAATGCTGTTGAGATGAATCTTGCCTCGAACTGCAATGACCACGCGAGAAAGATTGCCATGTGGATGTGCTTGTCCCCCTTTGGTCACGGCCCTTTCTGATCTTGGAGGGTGTTGTTGTGAGATGTCAGGGTGGGGCTAAGGTACGCAGCGGACGTCTGTGCCCCAACCCCACCTGTGATGCCGAGTGAAACCTGCTCAGTCATGCCAGTCTGCTACACTTGTTTTAAACGGTGGAAAATCTTCCTCAGCTTTGCCAGGGTTGGCATTCCCCATGTGAGTGTAACGTTGTAATTTGCAACATTATACACATGCACAGCTGGGCGCCGTGTGTATTTCTCAGAGTTGTCCAGATTAGTTCCTCAACGTTTAGAGTGCTGCAACATCCATAAAAGTGTCATATGACAAATAACATTTGACTAAATTTGTCAGCATATAACCAATTCAGTCACTTCTCAAACCGTTTACTCGTTACAAGTAAGGTTCTCATTTCATAGAATTATTTGGTCAATGTATTAGTCCACCGTGAGGTCAGCAGTACAAGATGGAAGTGCCAAATACTGCACAACTTTGCAACAGACTAGTGATCTTCGACAAAAATGATTGTTTGCTGAAAATGCTTGACAAAAAAAGAGAAAGCCTATCATCGAAAGCCAAAAAAGTAAAACCTCTGGCTATAAGTAAAAGCGTTTCAACAGATGGAAAGATGAGGGTGTGACAGAAAAAGACGTACAGAGAGGTAAGAGGGAGTGGATGACGACTGTCTACTCAGTAAATGCTGCTGGAATGACGTTTTTTTTTTTTTTTTTTTTTACCGTATACTAAACTCTCCTCTTCCTGCCCCTCCCTCCTTTTTGGCTGCTGTAGTCTTCTTTCATAATTCTGTAGTTCCCATTTGCCGTTTACAAGCTCTTCTGTTGAAACAACTCATTGTGTGAATGCTGAAATGAGTAGTGGAATTATATCAAGATTTTTTTTTTAACTTTCATTCCAACACTCATTTAAACTGTATTCATATTCAGATGCAACAGTGAGAATTAGTCATTTACGACCTTCGAGTCTGAAAATGTGAAGAACTACCCAAAGTCCGAGTTCATATGTACAAACCCGGAACAGGTCAGGGTTTCAGGCTTCGTTTTGGATCGTCATGAAGGGGGACTTTTGCAAATGTTACTTTCTAGTGAGGAAGTCTCAGTAAGGAGGCCGTCAAGGGTGGAGAGGTCGGATAAACAGCAGACTTTGCCATGGGAGACCGCTGTTCAGTTCCTGTATCCAACTGTGAGTCCCAAACGTACAATTAAAGTCCAAGTAGTGCACGTCGGCTTGGCCATTCGCTGCACTGCATGTTAGTAATGTGTATGCAGAATATAAGCAAGCAATGAAATATTATTTTGTTTTGCGCTGTGTTTATGGTTGTGAATATGTAATGATGACCTGCAAGGGCAGCAGCGTGCCACAGAGCAACTTTTGTCGAAACAGCTGAAGGCAGTTTGCTGCTGCTGGATGGCACTTTGCAGCTTCACTGGTGGCATCTCACGCTCAGACGGAGGTTTATATCGCGCTTCAACGCTTCCTCCCCGATTTCCTATCAGATCACAAAGTTGAGTGGACCAAAGACGATGCAAGTTGAATATCTTTCAGGAAGTCAACTCGCAGTGGAGCTCATAGCCCAATAACACAGTTGGAGTATGGCCAAATTGTCTGTAAACAGAACAGAAGCTCACGCAGACCACAGCTCATCATTTCTTATCGGATAAAAGTTTGATATGATCCACCTTTGACCAGTTTTTGACAGGATCCTTTTATTTTATTTTTTTTTAGTTTATGATTTAACTGTCGTTGATGCAAAGATACGTTTTATTGCATGTCTGTCTAGACGCTATTTTTTTGTCTAATGTGTCCATTTTAACCATTTCTAATCAAGAATGCTTTTATCCTGAAGATGACAGGTGAGCTGTCCATGTTACACCAAGTTTTTTGAACTCCTTAATGCTGCAGTTACATTGGGTAGACTATAGAATAATTAATAACTGCGGTAAGTCAACAAATTAAGAGTCTAATGCCCAGGCCAATAGTGAGCACACTGTCAACAAACATATAGCACTAACAAGTAGTGTGTGTGTGCGTGCGTGTGTGTGTGTAATTAAGACTTATGAAAATATTGAACTATATTATGACAAAGCTGTGTATTTAGACACTTGAGTTTTTAAGCAACAGCCTGTAACCCGTCTTAGAATTTTCTCAGGGGCACAAGGAGAAAAGCACGGGTGGAGGGCGTGTTGAGATAATTTGTTCCTCACAATCATCAAGACTTTGAACTCGGGTGTAAGAATGATAACTCGGTTAATGAAGCAGAATTCCTGCCCCAAGCTTTGCGCCAATCCCCTTTGTCGTGTTTATTTTTGTTGATTGTTCAAATATACAATGTGAAGCCGGTTTGGTGTGGTCTACGGGCTCCATGACGAGCGAGGCTCCCCCTTCTCCTGATTTCGATGCTGTCATTTTGAAATTATGAAGTCTTCCCAGCTGGGACGCAGGGCAGTATGCCAGACTGGGATGGGGCCAGTGTAACCAGACACCGTAATGTAGACCCTCTTTTACTGAGCATACTATCTAGAACTTAACTAAAACGAATTCATCACTCTGTATGAAAGCACCACTGCGAGTATTAACCGCAAAAATCATGTTTTACATTTTTTTGACAGGGTCTGCTTGTTACTTGGGCTGCAGAAACGTGGCTTGTTAAAACTCATGTTGAAGGATGGTGCAAAAATGCAAATCTGGTGAAAATATGTTTTATCTCCATGCGTTTAGTCACAGGAAGTTAACAGTCCATCTATCAAAAATCCAACCACAATTTCCCCCAATGAGGTCGGAGGTGAACGGGAACATATCCCAGCTGACTTTGGGCGATGGCAGGGTACGTCCTGAACAGGGGCCAGATCTGCACAAACAATCATTCACTTATTTTCACAACTCTACAATTTCAAGGATTCAATGAAGCCAAAATGCATGACTTGGGAAACCCCAAACCTCAGACCTGTGAGGCAGGCATGCTAACCACTGTAACACGGTGCTGCCTGCGGAAGATAACTGCAATTAGGGAAATATCAGTTGCCTTTTTATGCTCAAAGGACATTTTTAACCCGTACATTGCCAGACTGGTTAAAAATAGAGCAGACCGTTTAATAATATAAACATCCAATATGTTCTTACTCTCCCAATTTCATAAAACAGACTTTTCTATTGTCATTTTCAAATGATAGCAAGTGAGTCCAAATGAGCGCATGATGCATGCACATGTGACGCTTTGCTCCCCAGCGACTAATGTGACTGCTGTTTCCTTCCGTGTGCATGGGCAAATGTGTGGGTGTTTGCATGTTTGAATTTGCGGTTGCAAGGCTCCGTCTGTGTGTCTGTGTATCAGTGCGTGCAGGCAAGTCTTTGACACAAGAAGCGGTCGCTGCTCTGCGGTCGCGTGGACTAAATGAACTCAAATGTCGCACACCCACACACGCACACACACACGTGCATTGACTTCCCTCAGAACACCTAGAGGTGACTCCCTGTGGCAGGGTGCCCAGTGTGTCGCTAAAACCACACAGCAGTGCATTCCCAGACTCTGAGAGTGAGGCGAGATGAGCAAAGTGGAACACACTCATCAGTCGACTGTGGTTCCGTGTTCGTCGGATTGTGTTTGTGTGTTGATCTGTGTCTGCACACAAACTTGGTGGGAGAGAAGCAAGGTGGGGGCATTGCTTGAGCTCTCAGCTGTGGCTGCTTCTTATTAGATGGTGTGAGTGTTCCCTGGTGAGCTCCCACGGGGAACCATTTTATGGCTGTGTAGATGACTCTGTGTTCCACATGGCCATTTCAGCCAGCACGTAATTTGATGTCTTAACACCGAATGACTTTATGGTTTGTTTTTTTGATTGGCAGACAAGTCAAACGTGGCTCGAGGCTACCACATTTGCCATGAAAATATGGCATTCAAATCTACAGGCTTCAATCCGCAGCGGCATTTGTTTTAATTTCCTCTATTTTACGCACTAGACAGACCTTTGGGCTCTGGCAACAGAATGAGGGTTAGGGGAAGTTAAAAAAGTCCAGAGGTTTCCTTTTGTTCATCTTGCAACCTGATGTTGATCAACGTTGCGCTGATGGATGATGTAAATAGAAACCAACTCACAATCGCTATCGCTTGTGATAATTCTCATTCAAAGCGCTTCAGAGCTGACGATCCACTAAGATGAGAAAGGGCTCGACATGCACTTTGGTTTTTGATGAGAATTGAAAATGTCTGGTACGTCCTCGTCATTCAGAGTTCACCAAAGGAATAGTCCATTTGACTCTCGATGCATGTTGGCAAGTTTCTACAAAGGTTTCGCTACTTTATTTCCATTGCAAAATTGTGACCGCAGACTGCTTTGGAGTCGGCGGGAGGTGAGTTATGCTTTTCGCATACTGTGGATTTTGGGTGAAGTATCAGTTTAGGTTCACCATGGAAAAAGAATAACAGGCTCCAATCTATTGCTCATTGTTCAAATAAATGTGGATTTCTGCATGCGTGTGCCAGTGCATATCAAACATGTTTTGTTCTATGGTTTCACTTCAGATCGCAGTGGGTCTATACGGGAGATAAGTCTGGAGTTGATAACCGAGTCAGCAAACGCAACCCTATATAGTGCAGTATATAAGGACGACGGGCGGCAAGTGGTTGAAGTCAAATATTAAAGAAAACGGCGCAGCAAATCGAGAGTGGGTGCAGTGTTTGACAAAGAAGTGATGAGCCAAGAGAGAATAGATGAGCAGGATGCCACCATCTGTTAGCCACATGCATACCCCACAGCTGTCACATAAATCTCAGGCGAGCTCGGCAAGGCTGCATTCCGCCAGGCAAAACATTCATCGGGTCTCTCCCTCATCGGGCCCACACCATGCATTCAATGCATGTAAAAATTAATTGAGGTAAAATCATATGCATTGGGCTTATAAAGACCCGTTGATTTACGGCGAGCGAGAGGCTAAATTGGAGATCATTTGAACAGCGGGGAATTGTGACGTTGAAGAATGGTATTGCAATGTGTCAGCATTTGAGGCCTTGGAGCAAATGTTACATAATCATTGCTATTTCACTTGAGCTCTATGAATTACTGCCTCTAACTATTGGCAATAAATGATGTTGTAAAGTACTGCTGCTAGGCAACTGTTGACGATGAAGTCGTGTTCTCCTCGTGTGGTCTTTGAGCTCTCCACTACATTAGGAACAGTGGATGTGAAAATAACCAACACGATGCAAACGCATACACACAGTTTAGGGTCACTCGGGTCAGTCTCGATCTCAAGGAGGCAAATGGAGGCATGTGGGTACAGATGTGCAAAGTCAATTCATTTGTTCTCCTTTGCTGGGCTCTGATGTGCGGGATATTTGCCTTGTCAATATTAAATCTCATTGAACTACTTAATAGCGGTGCAATAGATATCGTAACTCAACAACCACTCAGGTTTGTTAAAATCGATAATCAAATCGATGAAAGAATCATCGATGCAGCTCTTGGATGTCAGTAGATTGTGGAGGTGTACCCAGTGAAGTGTCCAATCATACCGTCCAAGTCAGTTGCTTGTACACGCCAATCAAGGCGTGTACAATATCTCTCATTACCTCTACGTCAAAATAGCTGTCGGTAATCTGAAATGGTTGTATCTCTGAGAAAAGTGTGTGAGCACGGTGTCGTGTTTCTGTGTCACAGGTATAAATGTATTTTGGGATATCTTTGCTCCGATTTTACTGAAACTTGGTAATAATTGGGGTCATTGCTGTTAAAGAAATAATGTAATAACATAGCGGTCATGGATGAGTCATCACTAATTTGAAGTTCTCTTTCAAACCATATTCAGGAACTGCGGGTGACCAGAGCAGGGCTGATGAGAAAGCCCAGTCATTACATCACAGTCATGGAGTGTGGCAGATGAATGGGGGTGAATGTTTTCCGGGCAAAATATCAGAATAGGATTGAAGCAAATGTAATGCTCTATTATTCTTACTGCACTCATCAGCAGGAATGACTTGAGAGAAGCGTAGAGCCTCGGGTCTGGTTTACGTGACAGGAACATTGGGACATTCTCTGGTTACCCTAAAATGATTGCAGTCCACGACTGTCAAGTCGCTGGGCAGTACATCAACGCGTCATTCGGCATGTTGCCTTCCTGTGGTGTCACCTCGTCTAATCCGCAACAAACAGAGAAAGACAATGTGGACATTGAACCACAGAGTTCATACGAGTGGTATGAATCAATGGCATGTTTGAGTGTTGACGGTCTGACTGCCGCACTGGCTGCATCGGTTTCATTGCATGACAACTTGTGGATGCCGCAGAGCTTTGCCTCATCTGGATGAAGTGACTTGACTACAGCCAGTCCAATGCTCACTCCACAGCTGCACATCAGGGACAGCTGTGACTCTGAATCCCATCTTCTGTATCTGGGGGCCAAGTCCCACTAATCGCAACTGGATCAGTCCCTTTCCAGAGAGACTGAGATGCGTCTTCAATTATAAACACATTGTATGATGACTGGGAAAGAAATGTGCTCAAGATTTTTTCGAGTATGTTTAAACCAAATCTGCACAAATGCTCGTCTCTCTTTGGGTATTTTGGGGTTTATAAGATATTACAAGTAGCATCAATGCTTTCTCAGGGATGTATCAATCTCTAAACTTTAGCGTGGCCTCCCTCCAGCTCACATGCAGCAGAACAAAACAGAAAACCTGCACATTTTCTTCCTGTATTTTTGTTCTCCCTTTCTACATCATCCTTTCATTCTCAAGCCACATGTTTTGGGCATGAAAAAAATGCAAGACAGAGAAGAAAAAAGAGAAATAGACAGCTCCAAAGGAATATGGCTTGTATTAATCTGGAAACATTCATTTTCATCTGAATTAAATTATTGGTTTGAACTCAGTGTCCTGAGAAAGCAGGCAATGCGTCACCAGCTTCCCATATGGGCAAGGAGTGGTCATTAGGTCTGTCACTGTTACCACGAAGCTGAGTTTGGCTGAGCTTTCTTGCAGTTTTTTTACTGCAAGAAAGCATACATCACATCAAAAGTACACATTTGATGTTGGCAGACCCTTGGTTTATTCTTGGGAAGTAACATGATATGGGAGTTGAGATGTTTCTTTCAATCATCGTGGCTTTGTGCCTCCATGTTGATAAAAACACTCATACAGAAACACGTTTGACGACAATGAGATATCCTCTGCGCTATACTAGAAGGATGTTCTATTCTGTGAGACCTATTTTGCAGAAGACAAACAAGACCCAATTAAGAAAGTGTCATGGTCCCATAAAAAAGTGTTACATATCAAACTTTTTTTCTGATGCCATAATTATTAGCGAAACGCAGCAATAGACGAGCAATGTAAATCAATATTTTCACGGCCATAAATGCATGTTGTTGGCCCATGTTTTCAAATGTTGACATAGACTTACTCCATAAGTTCTGGGGTCTGGGCTAGGACAAATATGCATACAGAATAATGGCTTTTCTATAAAAATGTTAAGATTCAATGGTTGAATGGAATGCTTCAAAAACTCCAAACTCACACTGCATTTAAGCAATTTACTGCAAAGGGTTTATGTGAAGGGCGGCCCGGTGGTCGACTGGTTAGCACGTCGGCCTCAGAGTGCAGAGGCTCTGGCCTTTCTGTGTGGATTTTGCATTTTCTCCCCGTGCCTGCGTGGGTTTTGTGCGGGTACGCCGGTTTCCTTCTACATTCCAAAAACATGCACGGCAAGTGAATGGGGACGCTCTAAATTGTCCCTAGGTGTGATTGGGAGTGCGGATGGTTGTTTGTCTTTATGAGCCCTGCGATTGGCTGGCAAGTAATTTGTCTGATTTAATCACTCAATGTGCATTTTTGAAATGCACACCTAATGCACATTACAGTTTTTTTACCCCCTCATCAGTTCAAAAAAATGCAAATGCCTTTGTCGAAGGTGGTCAGCACTTAGAAAAACAATGGGGCGGATGAGACACAAAAAAAACCCTGTGTTTGTGTTCTGCCCATTACCAATGTCATTGTGTTGGGTACCCCAGTGTTAGGTGCCAACGGGGCTCATTTAACCTACCAATGCTGCTTCCAAAGACTTTAACGGTTCTGCCACAACCATTACATTCACACTCAGTCCATCTGAGATCCCGCTCAGGTATAACTAAGCACAACTAATATGCAAACATTTTCTGGGAGTCCCTGAGACAAGACATGTGACTATTGCATAACGTCAGTGGCCAGTGGCACCAAGTCAGACAAAACTTCCTGCTTTGAGTGGTCCCAGTTCTACCGCTCAGGAAAGGGTCTACTTTTTTATTGGGCTTTTTTTTTTTTTTTTTTTTTTGGTCTCTGTCAAAAGGTGGTTATCAGATGTGTAACAATACAGACCTTCACAAGCAGGCACAGCAGAGATGTTGTCTCAACTTTACATCAATCACTAAATCTAGCAGACAGGAGAATCCTATGATTTAGAATTTACCTTTGTGGAAAAACCCCCCATAAATTTCCTACAGATGCCCTTTGGACACCTTTTAACAAAAAACAGCAGAAATGTTTGACTTGAGCAGCCTCAGTACCTGCAATGCCTCAGTCACGGTGATAACTACCAAACACATAAAGCGCATAGCCTCTGAAATGTTCTGTACTTGCTGGTGGTCGGAAAAAATAAAGCGAAGCACTAGCATGCTCCAAGCAAATTTCAACATTACTCTTCAAAAAGTGCTGCGAAATTCCTGAAAGGAGTCTTGAGGAGAAGATGGGTATGTTTGCGTTTGATATTATCCAAGAAGACAATAAAACAACTGTAAAGAGCCGTTGAGGCTGCGATTGCCTAGTTTGAGATGCTAAAATCCTTTCAGAGCTGCTAAATGAGGGTACACCCATGCTGGTCTTTAACAACTGGGCGACTCCTTAAATGACAGAAATAGCAGATTTATGTAAGCAGAATATTTAAGAAAAACAACAAAAAACGGTGTTTGCTTACTGGTCCTGTAGTGCTTGATACAGTACTGTGTACTCGGAGGTGACCAACACCACAGACTCAACGATACCCCCCCCCCCCCCCAACGACTCTCTTATCCCCAACCAGATGTCTTTTGTCAGACCAAGAAAAAAAACAGTCCCTGAGCAGCAGCATGCAGAGGGCATAACGTATTGTACAAGGAAGGAGAGAAAGTAGAAGAAGAAACAGAAGAAGCTCGGCTTACTGCTAGTTTATTTGGTAACTACAATACATGGTACTTGCAAAGTCTTCTCCTTGTCTTTCATGTGGTGAATGACTTGCTTGACACATTATAGTAACACTCAGGTGCATTCTTGATTGACTGTCGTTCTGTTTCACAATGATGAAGAGAATTCTGAGGCAAAATCAGTGTTGAACACACATTAATGTATTTGCGGTGGGATATGCTGAACAAGTGCCCAACTGGGCAGATTGAGTCGGAATAATCATACCTAACACGCCGTATACCGCAATTGCTCAGGATGATGTCATTAGTGACGTTTGATAATTAGACCCTTGCTGACTTTGATGTAAGGAGGTTTTATATTCAAAAGTGGCCAGATTTTCCATATGCGTGTGCCCCGCTGAAGTTCAAGCCAAAGATTGATATGCGCAATGACTGAGCTTCTGTGTTTGACATTAGACCATAGCGTGAGGGGGTTTTTTTTCTGTCTAATTCTGCTGGGTGGCACACGGGACCACATTACTGGCATACTTCACTGTAATGCAATGTAAGCACCAGCAGACAGAAGTTTACCACATTATCCAAACTTATCATTGTGCAGTGACGAGAGGGCACACTCCTTGTTGACAAATACACTTTTGCCAACGTTGCGTATCAATAAACCTGATTTATAATGCTAAAATGTGGCATTCCTCACCTTCACAAAGGAGAATGACAGTGGTCAGCATCCGCTGTGGTTGTATATTTACCTGGCTTGCATCTGGATGACCTCTGACCGCAAGGAATACATCCCCGTGGGAGAGGGAAATGTGCCTGTTAGAGGCCAACTCGTGGGCGGCAGAGCGGTTTTATACACAGACTGGCATTATCTGCAACTTTTGCTTCACTCAGGGCCACTAAATATACCCTCCGAGGCCTTCCCAGGCTCCTCCAGGCTGGGGAGAAGCGGCCACTGCTTGGGCCGTGGTCCAATGACATGGCTGCCGACCTCCACTGAAAGTATTTTTAAGGTCAATTACAGGGTATAGTCCTTTTTAAATGGCCGACTGGTGCTGAGGAGGCCTCATATTAAAGGTTTATGTGGCAAAGGACAGGGAGAAGTCTGCCGTCGCTCACCCCAGTTCCTATTGTTACCATCCATGCACCCGCTGAGACAGTGCACTGTACATATAGATTAAAATTGTAATGCTTAGCTCTGTATAATATAAATCAAGACTCTACAGTCAAAGTTTGTGCTTGGAATAGCAAGGTAAGATGAAGCTTACAGAGCAAAATAGATCAAACCATTTCTTAAGGGCAGCGTGGTAACCTTTTTGGAAGCACATCTGCCTCACAGTTCTGATGTTCAGGGTTTGAATCTTGGCTTCATCTTTCCTGTGCAGAATTTGCATGTTCTGCCTGTGCTTGCTAAGGTTGTTTTGTTTTTGTTTTTTTTGATGGGGTGGGGGGGGGGGGCTTTTCCACCCACACCACAAAACCTTTATTGCTTAATTGAACACAAAATTGACCCCTGCTGACTTTGATGTAAGGAGGTTTTATATTCAAAAGTGGCCAGATTTTCCATATGCGTGTGCCCCGCTGAAGTTCAAGCCAAAGATTGATATGCGCAATGACTGAGCTTCTGTGTTTGACATTAGACCATAGCGTGAGGTTTTTTTTTTTCTGTCTAATTCCGCTGGGTGGCACACGGAACCACATTACTGGCATACTTCACACCACAAAACCTTTATTGCTTAATTGAACACAAAATTGACCATAGCTGTGTATATTTGAGCGTGAATGGTGGTTTGTCTAAGTGCACTATTATTGACTGGCGACCAGTACAGTGTGAACCGAGCTTCTCTCCCATAATCGGCTGGGATAAGCTCCGTATCTCCCTGGCCCCCATTTTTTGGTTATTTTTTTTATTACACTTATTGGTATCGCTCAAGAGGAAATTCAACTCATACGCTGTACTTTTGTGAGCCACAGCACACATGCGCATGCAAGGAGAGATTCCGAGGGAAAGACGACTGCACTGCCTGAGCTGGGATGGCAGATGATGCCTTGCTCAAGGACACCTCAACAGTACCCAGCAAGCACACTAGTATCCCTCCACTAACTGGATATCATTTTTGTATATTTCTGTCCATAGTTGAACTCGTACCCGTGACCTACCACTCAAAAGTCCAAGTCCTGAGAGACTGAGCTACATTTGACACATATTGAGGATTGAGGATTATTTACTACAAGCCGGAAGGATGCTTCAGATGGACAATTATCGCTCTGATCATCAACTCAATAACTTTATTTCTTCAATTGTTAAATTACAGGTTGCATATTGGCGAGTGGTTAACGCATCTGCCTGAAATTAAGCGTTTGAATTCAGGCTCCAACCTTCCTGTGTGTGAAGTCTGCATATCCTTCCCATGCTTGCGTAGTTTTTCTCCAGGTTGCTCCTACATCCCCAAAAACGTGCATGTTAGGTTAAATGAAGACTCACAGTTGTCCATAGGTGTGAATATATAGTAGGTGTGATTGGTTGTATGTTTGTAAGTGCCCCGTGATTGGCTGATGACCAGTGCAGGGTGTACATTGCCTCTCGCCCAAAGTAGCAGGGATGAGTTACAACTCACCCATGACCCTAGTGAGGTAATAGAAAATGGATGGCTGGATGGATGCTATGGTACACACATGCTCATGTATTTTTACACTGAAAAAATGTCAGCCCTTAAAGCGGTTATCATAATCCGGATGCTCGCCTAGTCGGACAAACAGCACTCTGCATACACAAAGGCCACACACGCAGACTGGCACAGTTGCTCAATACAGGACCTACAGCGGGATCATTCTGGTGCTTTTCATGATTCATTCCAACATGAATCGACCATAAATACAGGCCTGTCAAACTGTTTCTACCCCACAGAGAGGGAGCTCGATGGTACAGTCGACACCATTCACCTCTGTGTATTTGTAGGGGGCATAAGGAAGGTTGGATTTGGTGGCTTTGGTCTTACTGAAGAGGGAGGTGTTGATGGGACAAAAGGGGTGGGGGGTCAGGAGGCTTGAAAGGCCTATTTGTGCAGATGAGGGCTGTGTTTGCTTTGCTGTGGTTCCCCTGCAGTTCAATGGATGCTCTATCCATGCGTAGCTATTCCTTCCTTAGCACTTTAGTAACACAGGATTATTACAAAAGAAGAGCGGTACGGCATTTCCTGACCTCCGTCTTTCACATATGAACAACGAAGTACAAAAAAAGTTTGATTGAAAGCTAGTGAGACAATAGGCGTGTTTTTTTTTCTTTTTCACTACAGATTGGTCACTCGGGTAGAATTTGAAAATGACATACGACTTATCAAGTTCTATTGCATCAATGTCAGCAACAAGCCCAGAGCACAATCAGTTTTTGCCCAGCTACTTTTCTGTAAAAACGATATGCTGTAAAAATGGAAAGTAACTCTGCATTCCTACATTTACAGTACACTTGAAGCGAATGTTTTCAGGAGAGGGACTGAGTGTCACAAGGATCCATCCATGTCACCTGTTGGCGTGCTGTTTTTTGCATTACCCCCACTGACAGGACTGAAGTGCAACAATGTAATGCCACAGGCAAACATCTGCATCCAAAAGTTTCAGAAAACATTATTTGTCCCTAGGGGGAAAAACAATTAACTGAAGCAGGCGGATATTTTCACTGACGTGTTTTAAGAGTTGGTTCAGCCTTGAAAGAGGTCTGCGCTCTAATGAGAACCATTCTAGTGTCAAAGTCGGAAATGGAATGGTATGTGAGTGTGTAGGGTTCAGCTCACAGGTGTGCTGTCATTTGAACAAAATCATTACACTCGGTCAGACAGCTTGATTTTAACAACAGGTTGTTCATTTCCTCAAATTCGTGAATATCAAATGCGCAACTTAGGAAATGTCTTCTTAAGTCTATTAGATGAATACATTTAATCCTTGTGACAACTCACTACTGATGTTTTAGTTTTTTTCTGCTTACATAAATGGGACAATTCTCCAATTTTAACACCGAATGTAACTTTTTACAATGAACATATCCTTCACTCTAACGAATGCTATCCATCTTATTGAAGTTGACTCGACCTGTATTGGCATGAATACTGAACTTGCTGTGAATTAAGAATTGTTCAGCACAACATTAATAATCGTATGTAAAAATGCTGGTGTTAATTCAACACCATGGGTTGTTAATGTTAACACCGGCAAAGTGTCTGTAGACATCCACACTGCCCAGTGTGAAAGTAAATAATTTACCAAAGTGTTTAATGTTCAACACCAAAAAGTCTGTAACAGCAACAAAATTGTAGTGTTGACAGCGCAATAATAATGACAGTTCCGAGCGTTTAGATTAACACCGCTGAGTTTTCATGCCAACACTAGACAGTGTGGGGAAAATATCCCATGCTTCATTACTTTGAATAAAACATTACAAAATCTTAATTCAAAACACTTTTTTGAATTACATCTTTCAATTAACTCATACAAAACAGCAGTTTTGTATGAGTTAATTTGTTTGTTTGTTTTTTCATGCGAAAACTGCCCATCATGTCAACATAAAAATCAGGTCAGATACACCAATAACAGTGAACAAATCCTCCTCAATTCTAAATGCATCAAAACCCAAAGTAATAACATTTGTGGTCAAAAGAAATGTCTTACCTTCATGAAGTTGTTTATTTTCCTGAAAGTAGGAAATTCACTTTCAGTTGCCACACATCCAAGCATTCCATTCTGGCATTCAGCTCCATAGTTTTGCACCCACGAGGTCGTGGCAACAGTAGACATTACATTTAAAAAGACCTTTTCACCTGAACTGGATGGTATGGCATACTTCTTTGCATGAACATGGCCTTCTTTTTGACACTTTGGCAACTGGTTCGCCCATTATTTCATCATGGACAAGCCCTATGCAGATGATGGCTGCCTAGATGTTGATTGGTCTTGCAGTTTTTGAGCCACCTTCAAAAGCACGTGGCAGCAAAACAGACAGATGAATACGGACACAAAACAATTACCATTCCATACTCAAGTCCATTTCTTGTCGGCCTCCACGGCCAAATGAGAAAAGCCTCGAGGTTGTTTTGCAAATCTGTTCTCACATAAGTTGGTGAGGCCTTGTCTTGCAGATTGGAGAAGAGTGTGAGAATTCCACGGACATAATGCGGACCTTAACTTTTCACACGAACGCTTCAACGCAATCAAATTCCTTCAAAGACACTTGGCTTTTCATATTATCTTATTTACCCCTTTACATTGTGGGGAGTAGGCTTATTGTTTGTCAAGCGGATGACAAATGATGCTCACAAATATGATCATTATGAATGGAGTTATTGCAGTGAAGTTCATCACTCTCGTTACCTACACCTGCTGGTTTCAATTTCAAATAGACCCCAATCAGGGTCGAATCAAGGTGACACCCCATTTTAACAAAGTATCAGTGTTACGTCCTGCACTACACAGCCTACACTATTTGCAATGCAGTTGTAAAATTTTTCAATTCTTCTTCTTTTTTAGGATTCCAATGAAATTTGCTTTTCACAGATGGATGCCATTTGTAGCACAACAACAATGCCAAATGCGTGAAATAGCATGAGAGTTACCCTATTACATTACAAGGGCTTTACTGCTTGCTTAAGATTTGAATGATTTACTCATGCATATATTGGCATTCGTACATTCACGAGAGTTCCACAAAGAAGTACTTTTACTTTCTAGCTTTTTATGCGCAATCACTTGTTGTTAACTATCCATCCATCCATTTTCCAAACCGCTTGATCCTCACTAGGGTCGCGGGGGGTGCTGGAGCCTATCCCAGCTGTCTTCGGGCAGTAGGCGGGGGACACCCTGAATCGGTTGCCAGCCAATCGCAGGGCAGTTGTTAACTATGATGCTTGATTTTGACAGCAACAATATCCGTACCTTCTGTCTATGAAAGGGGTGTAAAAGGCAAATTAGGATATTCACAATTAGTGTTTTGTCAGTTTAGTTTGCGACCCGATTCGGTACATCGGTGTTTGATTTGCCAAATTTGAATCACACTTTATTTGGAATGTGTGATATTTTTGACAGAAATCCATTTTTAGAACGACTTGTGCCAGAGCCCAGTGATAGAGACATGGCCAGCTCATATAACAGTCATTCGAAATTTTGTGACAACTCCGTCCACTGTTACTCTTCAAAGAACACAAAAAAAGCTCTTTATGAGCCTTTTGGGGGGGGGGGGTTCGCCAAAACCTTGAATCCACACTACCTCCTCACCGAAAACTGCCAGACTCTGTCTTCCTGGGAACATCCTCACTCCTGGTCCACATGGATGGACGAGTACACATCGCCAGGCTGCTAAGTCTACACTGTCTGGGGTGACTCGTGTTTGTCTAAGGAGGCAAGCATATGTTCGTGGCTGCTGGACTCGGAAAGACACACCAGTGTGTGATTGGCCCATCACTGGTCGATTTGAGTGTGAAATTCCTAGATCTCAAGAGCAATACAACTCAAACTGTTGAATTTGAGTCAAGAGATTCAGATGGGGGTTGTCTTTTGGTATATTGAACACTTGAATGTAAAATCAACAGCTCTAACTCATCACGAACACACACGGTAGCAGAAAATCGAATGTATTCTCAATCTTATAGACTGTATCTGAGAGATCAGTCAAGAGTCGCAGCCAGTCAGTGGCTGTGTAGTTGCTCTCACTAGTCCTAATTGGGAGACGCTTTGGTGTTCGCAGCAAACGGGAAGCCATTTTTTTCATTGGTGCTTTGGGTATGTCAGCAACTTGACCCGGAATGACCCCTGACAGCCGTGCTCCTCACACAGCAAGCCATGCTCGCAGGTATTATTTTAAGATGTGTTTTCAAGAAAAAACTGGCCACCGTGCACTCATGTCAGGCTGTTGCAATTGTTACATACGAGGCGGGCATTTCTCCTGATCATTTCTCGAAAGACAAAGATGCACTGTGAGGTCTCATTGAAGAGTCAGCTCAGGTCACCACACATGAATAACTGTAAGTGCGCCAACTGCAATGGCACAAAGCCAAAGCAGGTGAGCCTGTTTCCAAAATACAGTTTCTACTTTCTTGTTTCTTTTTCTTTTTCCAGATTTAAATAGTTATTATGGTGAACCCTCGTTTGTCCTGGGGGGATACACTCCAGACTGGCATGCAATAAGTGAAAATTTGTGACATAGACCATATGAAACGTAAAAGGTTTACATCTATATTTTTTATGTCATTTTACCTTTCTCACGTGCTTTGAAAACAATTAAGGCTCACTTTTTTAAATTATTGCTTAACATTTGTTCTCACTCCCCACGCTGAATGAAATCATTTGTTGGATGAACGTAATAAAATTATGGAATGAATTTCCACCTAATTAAAATGCTTTTATTATCCGTGATAGGGTTTTGTTGAACCGAGTATTAGTGTCAACATGATGTATTTGCAATGTTTAAAACTTAATTCGTATTGGTTGTTTTCACATATTTACTAAACCAGTGGCTGACTTTTGTTCCTCGGGTAAATTAAATGATATAATATGATTATGTCTTATTTTGACAGGGTGGGCATGGCTAAATTTTGAAATGGTAAAATAAGACCAGCTGTTTAATACTGTCTTAACAAGTTCAGTCAAAAAAAATAAAAAAAATTGGATCATATGAAAATAAACTGTCAAATAAGTCATCAGTCAGACAATAAGACATTGTTGATGAATGTTTACATTGAGCACCTTTCACAAGTCAACTTCGTTTAACCTCAATTGGTGTCGAGTTTGAAAAAGATCACAAAGCGGACCGGATTGACAATAGAAATGTATTCTACAGAAACTGGAAACAATGACCAACAAAAACTATGTATCTTGACTTTAGAGCCGTTAAAATAAGCGCCTTTAAAAAGAAGGAAAGACAGAGTCGTTTTCGCCGTCATGTTTCCCTGGTGATTTTCTGCAGAGCGTCAAAGGTGTATCGTAGCTGTGAATGCTAGTTTAGGTGGTGTGCGTAGACCAGAACGAACAGCATTGCAACGGCAAATGGGACATTCCGCAGCTCATCCAGAACATTGCCACCCTCCACATCGTCTCTGTCTGCGCACACTACTTTCCAATGACAGCAAATTCAAAGACCACCGCCTTCATTTCAACTTGTTTGCTTTGAACTTCTGCATCCCTTTAGGAGAAAAAAAATATTTTCATCCATGTTATACTCATCCCTTTAATTAAATATGAACAAGACAACTGTTGACGGATGTTATTCATTTCAAAGTCAAAGACTATATTTGCAGTGTCTGTTTTTGGGTGAATGACAGATGCCAGAGGCCTGGAGGAGCAAAAAAATGAACTCCATACCATGTATTGTTTCACCAGCTTCTCTGGTTTGCCCTTGATGTTGACGCACAGGGCTTTGAAGGTACGCTCTCTCCTGACAGCAATGATGATGGTCTGAGCAATGTCAGTCAAAGTTTTTCACAGCACACGCACAAAAAAATAAGAACCCGCATTTTACATCATGGGGAGAGTGGATATCACAACGCACACATAAGCATTGGTAAGTCACACTTGTCTCATACATTTTAGTTCAAATCAAAACTTTTAAAATGAAAAATGTGCAAAGCTGTAACTTTCGTCCATTCAGGTTTCCTTTTTCAGACGTGCATTTTGATATCATCAAATTTCTTTTTGAATGGTCAAGTCTTTTGTAAGATCTTTGTTGGGGTTTTTTCCCATTAGCAAAACTCTTTTTTTTTAAGAGCGGAGGAGTGAAGCCCCAAAAAAGACAGTCTGACACACTGCGATGATCAATCCAACTAAACTATTTGTTTTTAGACTAAACTGTAATCATCTTTTATTGATGGAAACAAGGCTCACAGCTTTTGTGTTTTTGATGACAAAAAAAAAGATCAAACGGAAGTGTTTTAATAGAATTTTAGTATTCATTGGGAGAAGGAATTACATTTTAATTTCTATTACGTAGGTTTCTGTAAAAAAAAAAAGAGGATGGAAACAAAATTAAAATTTCTGTGTTTAAGAAAGGAGCAACATGATTGAGGCGGGCGGCCCGGTGGTGCAGTGGTTAGCCCGTCGACCTCACAGTGCAGACGGTTTTCTCCGGGTACTGCGGTTTTCTCCCACATTCGCGACCCTTGTGAGGATAAGCGGATCGGAAAATGGATGGATGGATGGATGTTTGAGGTGTAATAAATGTCTTAGTGAAAAAAAAAACATTAGCCTTAGTATGCACACTTGAAATACTAAATATCAGCACATCAAACCATTGTTTTTCTCAAAATCTACTCGTCTTTTTTATTGGAATATAACACTCTACCACCAGGGCTCTTAACGTATTTACTTACCTCACATTCACAGGAGAGCTGGTACGTACTTTTCAAGAAATAGTATCACCACTTTGCGCTTCAAACTATTTATCACTCCCAGTTCACTGTAAAACTGATACTGTACATGCAGTAAAACTAAATTACAATTAAATACAGCAAAATGTTTGACCCATCCATATAGTTCAAATGAAAGTCAATTTGCTAAATCAGGGAAGCACAGTGGACGAATAAATGGTCAGCATGTTTTGCTTGCGGGTTTGAATCTTTCCTCATTGAGGTATTTGCATATTCTTGCCAAACAGTTGACGCAAACTTTGTCTATCAAGACTGTATCGTAAAATTACATATTTTCAAAGCAAGCTGCATTTTATCTTGCGCAGCAAAAAAATTAAATAAAATTGATGAAAATACCTCAAAGATCGCGTGGTCGGCTAGTGGTTAGGACATCTGCTTCACAGTTCGGAGGTATGGGGTTCGAATCTAGGCTCCTGACTGTGGAGAGTTTACGTGTTCCCCATGCTTGCGGAGGTTTTGTCTGAGTTTGCGGGGTTCCTGCTGGGTTTAAAAAAAAAAAAGGAAAACATGCATGTTAAGTTCATTGAAGATGCTGAATTGTCAATATTGTGCACGTGAGGGTGACTGCTTGTTTCTCTGTTGACTATTATGATACCGTATCATGGCGTAGGGACAATTTAGAGTGTTTCATAAACCTGCCATGCATGTTTTTGGAATGTGGAGGAAACAGGGAGAACATGCAAACTCCATAAAGGAAGGCTCGGGCCTGAAATCAAACCTTGCACCTTTGCACTGTGAGGCGGACATGCTGACCAGTCATCCACCGTATTGAAAATGCATGGGAGATATACCGGTAATTATTTTTTATTACACAGTCAAGTGGATTATTTTTTTTAAGTAGAGGCAGAATAACACAAATAATGAAAGCTGTCACCCTGAATACATGTCGCAGTAGTACAGTACAGTGTGTGTTCTGCTCTCAACCGACTGCCTAAAATAAATTATGACTTGCTCTTTAAAAAGAACTCCGCCAATATAACTGAGTTACAGTAATCTTAGCTTAGAAAACAAAAGCACAAAGATTCATTATCCCCAAAACAGAACAGTCTCACCAAGATGTTGCGTAAAAGGTTTGCTGCCAAACCTCTGCATCTGTATAAACCTACGGTATTGTGTACTGTACTTTGCAGCTCCACCGAGCTCCTGGTGGCAGCGTGTGATATTGCCTTCCTTCAATAAAGTTCACCTGAATCCAAAATATCACTTAGAGATCTCGGGGTGAGGGGGGGATCTGTAACTGATAGCCAGTCACCACTGCTCCATTTTGTCTCATTATTTGGCCACATTACTGTTTGTATCTATTTGCTGTTGTTGTGGTAATGACAGTTTGCGTTTACATGGTGAAATGTAAACATATAATGATTTCAAATGTTGGATTTGTGTTTTATCCGTGACCAAATCTCCAGATCGCAGAAGACTCCCAACATGACCTTTTGAGATTTTGATTGTGAAAGAGAACCAAGAGTAGTTTGTCAGCCCTTTACTGTTTATGCAAGTGTGTCAAGTCCCCAATCCTCGAACAGGCTTTTCACGACCTACAATGAAGTCAGCCTGTAACCTTCAGTACTGCTTTGTGGAACTGTGTAAATTTGACACCATTATGCCACAGAGAGGGTCTGGGTAGGTGTTAATGCTAGAATAGGAGAACGCCAGAGATCTGTACTCCTTCCATGCCTTATCCACGACTGCGAAATGTTTACTTACACCGTCTCTAGGTGATTTTGAATTGTTTCAAAATGTTACTGCAACCTTAATGGTGTATTAGTGGGATTATTCCTTCTGCCAATGGTTGAAAAGTCATAAAAACATCATTGCATGTTATTTTTGAAGTAATGCAGGCGGGATATGCCAGAAGACATACTTCAAGCAGGGACAGTGGCAGTATATTGGCGAGAGCAATTCACTGTGGTCGTGTTGCTTTCAAGCTGTCTCGAAGATCAAGCCCTGTCCGGTCTCTGTTGTGCACTGGAGCATGACCTAGCTGCAGATGAGCTCCCACAGATCCTTTGGGCAATCTCTACTTAAGGTTAAAAATGTTGTGTTTGAGGTCCAGATCCTGCTGCGCATTTCTCGGGCTCATCACTATGTTTTTTGGGGCTTTTTTGTTTTTTTTTCTCTGTACTCTTAAGGAACCAATGTCCTCTAATCTTTAACCCCCTTTTTGGGCACCGTGGCCTGGTTTAAACCTTCAAACCTGGTAGAGAATGGTTTGCGTGTGGCTTAGTTGGGGCCAGGGTGCAGCACAACCCCTTATAATTATATACAGTAAACAGCAAGAGTGTCTTTCAGGGAGAAAGAGAGAGAGGGTTTGAAGAAATGCGCAGAAAGGAGGAGATGGAGGAGCAGTGCTTCAGTCTGAAGATGGACAAACACCAAATGTCAAACTCAATTTACACGTGAACGACATGACGACAGTTACAGTGAATGCAAGACGGGTTTATTGACGTTGGCACACCGAAGCAGACGTTGTCTCCATTTCGTGTGATCTTCCTTCGAGTCTTAATTGGAGAAGTCCTAACATTCCCTGGCCATTATGTGTCTTTGCTGGCTACGACTGTCAAATTGATCAACCGTTTTGCTCCATGTGTCCCAGTGAGCGTCTGTGCTTTTCTTTCCGTCTGCCCGTCTGTCTGTGTCATTCGGGCACCCCCCCCCCCCCACACACACACACACCCCACCCCACACTTAAGTGAATCCCCACCGCCTCGCAATCTTGACTTGATCCAAATTTAATTCTACTCCCTCTGTTTTTCTTCTTCGTACTCATTTAATGACCCGACCGCACAGACACATGCACGCCATCCACGCTTATTTTCGAGCACTTCAGCTATGAGGCTGCGACACATCTGACGCAGTGCTCTCATGTAAAACTTCAAAACAAATAACAGTTTGTGGATTCTTGTAGTATGCCATCTTGCTGTCTTTCCAGCTCCCTCCTCATCTTTCTGTCCCTTCTCTGTGTGCACAGCACAGTACTGGCTGGTGTCAGGCTGAGAGGTTTTCTTTGGCAGTCTGCTCCCCCCTTGGCTGGGACAGGCCGCTTGCTACTGGCTGCGAGTTGAGAAGGGAAGCAGGGAGGGAGACTGGAGGGGTGGAGGAGGCGTGGTCTCCAGCTGGTAATGAAGTCTTCTCTTTTCATCCTCAGAAGGCAGAGTGTTAGTGGACGGGCCTGGGATCTGCGCGGCTCCTCTGCTTTCTGCCGAGTGACACTCTGCTCAGCGCTGCCTGCACGTCTCAGCGCCCGTCTCCACAGCTGAGAGAGATAAGCAGAGGCAGAGACTCCGCTAGTCATGAGGCTTTTCCTCATACGCACTCCACATCAGAACTCTTGAGGTACGCATTCCGACTGCTCCCGCTCGCGCCGCTCTCCCATACTGTCTGTCTGTGTTGATTGTTGTGGTGGGGGTTGGCGTATCGTGTGGGTTGTCCGCTCCAGGTCCCTCCCACTTTTTTTATGGGCATGCATGGGCGTGTGTTTATGATCCCACTGTGTATGATAGAGCTTGATGCATCTTACTTACTGTGTTTACCTTCGCACACCTTTTGCCTGACAGTCTGCCTGCCTGTTTATATGCCAGTGACTCACAGAATTGATACCAGGAATTGCATCATTGAGCAGTGTGGAGTAGTTAGAGGCTTCATCCTCCCCAGACATTGTTGCTTTACCTTCAGTGTTGTATACATGCACATTTGGTGTTTGTGTTTGACGGCGCAGCTCCGATCCATGCAGTGATCGCACAGTGCTGTCTCCCTGCGTGCGTGTTTACATTAGTGCACTCGTGGTTTATCTTAAGGCAGTCAGATACATGCAACTGGCATGTGAGGCTCATCTCTTTCAACAAAATAGACAGGAGACGGTCTGTATTCGTCTGCAGCTCTGTGACACCAGGCTTTGATGTGATTTCCGTGGATGTGTACTCCTCCCCGCGGGCCAATACAGATCCGGTCCACAATCTCCTGGAAATCCGTCCATCTGTAAGCTTTCACTTGCCTCCTTTCTGCCCCTCTTGCACTGTGTGCCTGCACCCCAATCGCCCCTCAGTGAGGTCTTGACCTTCCTATCAACACCTCCTCTATTCTCACCCCCAGTATTCCAGCTTCACCCTCCATGTGCGCTAGTCTGAAACAACTTCTAGGGAACGGGTCTTTCCGATACCACTCCTGGAAAAAAAAAGAACTCTTAACTAAGTGACTTTCCATTAGGTTCTGCTGGGCCATGAGAATTATGGTTTCCCAAATGAATAGTGCACAGGAGCCCAGCTTAATTGAAAAAACACAAGTACGGTCTGCCATGGTGGAGACGGTCCTTGTGTCACTGCTGAACTGCGTGAATGAGCTTTCCAGAACTGGCAAGGCGAAGTGAAGGGAGAGAGGAAAGTACAGAGCATGAGATAAAGGCAAGGCAGAAGAGAAGGAAAATCAAAGTCAAAAGGGTTATTAATTCATTTTGCTGTCATTCATTTTGTGTATTGTTACTTAATCCCCTGTTCCGACCAAATTTATAAATTATATCAAGTTTGACTGAATGGCAGAAAGAGATCATCATGAAACGCTTTCCTGATCATTAAGCCTCAAACAACAACAGCATTAGCCACAGGTAATATCCTGCTTGATTCAAGTCCAGTAAACAACAGCTTTCTCTCTCATGCTCCTCCCAACAGGCAGTCATCCTATTTAACCATCCTCGGAGCCGTCAGAAGTTATTTCAGTCGGACCACCAAGGAGTCTGAAAAATAGTCCTTTCGATGTTGCATAAACAACAAGAGCAGACTTTTTCAATCATTGAGGTTCAATATAGGCGTCATTATCGTGGTTTTCTGTTTCTGCTTGCATCCCCCCCCCCACACAGTCTCTCTGCTCTGTTTCTGTCACAGCCTCATATTGTGATGATTGAGACCCCGTCACTGGTTTCAAACGGCACATTTGTCACACATGTTTGCCAGCATCTTCTGTTGCCAGGGCTTTCTGGGCTGCAGAGGAAAGCATTCTCTTGTTGACTTCCCAGCTGGGTGGCTCAGTTGTTTGTCCGTGTACCATGACTCCTGACCCCGCTACCACCCCTAGCTGTCTCACTGACTATTAATGTAACCCTCGACTCACTTCCAGCCCGACCACCTCCGTTTTTCCACCGGTCCGCCAGCCGTTTTGACACCCCGGCATTTGTGACCCGAGATTTGGGAAAAGTCTATCAACTCTGATTTACGGGAACATCCGCAGGGGTTCTGGGATGGGCATTAGATTCTAATACGATGTGTGGGGACTGCAAAAAG
Source organism: Hippocampus guttulatus (assembly GCF_054856545.1). NCBI lineage: Eukaryota > Metazoa > Chordata > Actinopteri > Syngnathiformes > Syngnathidae > Hippocampus > Hippocampus guttulatus. The sequence continues at coordinate 8,043,272 of NC_141264.1, read as the reverse complement.
GAGACAACTCCAGGAGGCTCTTCTGTTTGTTATTAATCTTACTTCACATTTTAATTTCTTCTATACCAAAGTATATCGAATGTAATACTCCAGCTGTAATTTTTTATTTTGTTTGTTTGTTTGTTTGTTTGTTTTGCATATGTGCGTATGTGTAATTTACTAGTTTAGTTTATTATCATCTCAACAGATACTGGCCAGACCGGTGGCTTACGTTACATAACACCATGGAGGGCATTCCTCCCCTAATTTCCATGTGGAGTAATAAGAGTCGAGGGTTTCAACTTCTTTGACCCAATACTGACAATCCATGTATGTGACCTCATCCGAAGTCGAAAACAACTATCCTAATAGTTTTCCCAATGAAAATCATTTTGATTACGCTCACATTCAATACAGAAAAATACTGTCGTTGAGAGCCTAACGATAAAAATGCTAATCTTGTTCATTGCATTGTGTCATGACTCATGACTGCATTCTGCTTGTTTGCCAATTTTGATTTGTCAGTCAGCTGCCAACACAGCAGGAGCAGTGTCATCTTTCCATTGATTTGCTGGTTTTAGTTTGTTATTGAATGACTAAATCCGAGAAAAACTTTCTGCACTAGTATGATGAATATAGTAGAGTTGACATTTTGCATCTACTTTGCACAGTGCTCTGTCACCAAAGCCTCCATCAAAAGAGTTATTCTGCGACCTTGATTACATTTGGCATATTGGCATTTCTATATTCGACAGGTAGGAGGCACCATTATTGTTCTGACTCAAATTCAATTGCAAGTGTAGATATGAAAAGTAAAATCATCTGTTTTTAGTTACAAACCCATTAGTCATCCGTTTCACAATTCTAATATTTTACCTTGGTCCGTTCTTTGACCTGTATTTCCTATTAATCTCACAAAACCGGATTGCCACTCCTACTGATTTACAGTCAAGATAACATGCATTTTGGGTTTGAGGTTTTTTAATTTATTTGACTTATTTACTTTATTATTTTTTTAAGACGCCTGAAATTTCTACAGACTCTCTACTCCACCTTTCGTGTTGGTGGTGGCTAACTGGTTGTCCTCACCTAGAATTGGGCCGACATACTGTTGGAAGTTGATATTTTCAAAGGTGACCACTGTGAATCCCCAGTGCTGATGTAAAACACATGAGTTACAGATGACGAGAATCTATCAGCTTCCATCATCTCATTCCCTAATCCAACCTCCTCCTACTCCTCCTCTTCTTCCCTATCTGTGTCTGTCCACCCTTTCCAACACATTCAGCATATTTTCCATCCTACCAAATATGACTCACACACCTTCAATCGAAAAGGTCTCCCGAGACCTCCACCCGCATTCCGACAGTGGAGCACACAGATGCGAAGGTGTACAAGTATATGCTTGTATCTGACTGTTGGTTGACCGCGTTGCATCCTTGATGATGAATCAAATTATTGCATGCGTGTCCAGGGTTGCGATAATCTGCCCGTCTGTTGAACCGTCATGTGTTCATTAGATGCTTTACTCAAGGCAGAAAATTGGCCTGAATATTTGCCTTGCTGCTGCGCTCCCACTGCTGCTTGACTGCAGACCCAGCAGCTCTGATTGATTCTGACAGTGACAACAAGAACAGGCTGCTTGCAAAGATTTTCGGAGGACCTCCCCCTGTAACCACACCGAAAAGTCAGACTAAAGCCAAATAAAACAATGGAACGCTTTGCCCCACCCCCCCTCAAAACTTCCTTCAAGCCTAGTGATACAGTGTTAGTGAAGCATTACCAGTACACACACAATCCCTTTTTTTTAGTTTATTTAGCATTAAATTGTCTCACTGGACTAAATGGATTTGCCAAGCCACTGAAGCAGCTTCCGTGTATACACTGCGTTGATCAGGCCTTCGGAGAGCGAGGGGCAAGGGGAGTCACCAGTAAATTATAGGTCAGTGTTGGCCTGGGTCCTGGAGCTAAAAGAGTTGAAGCGCTGCTTTCCCTTTTTCAAGACTTCCGCATTCCGACTCTTCCACTCTCACTCCTGCCGTTTCACTCCAGATGTGGCATTGTTAGGACACATTTGTTTTGGGCCCGTGGACCCGTGCAGAGTCTGACGTCTTGCTTTATTTCAAGGGAGAGCCTTGAGAATTAGCTGGAAAGGAGTGAGCTTCTTGTCTCGCTTCAAAGCTGGGTTGAACGCTTCTGATGACTGTCATTCAGGCAGCAGCAATTTGTGGAATAGACACAGATGACATTCATTGAAAGGGTTGATCGACATGTCAAAGTTCAGCGGAGTCCCCTGCTTTTCGTCATCCAAATTTACTATACTTTAAGCGTCAGTTGAAAGTACACTTGCACCAAAGTGATTTTTTTTTAAATGTATTTTTGAAATGTATTCTTTACCAGGGCTAACGAGAAGTGACGTTACATACCTGTTCCATTAAAAGGGAAAAAAAACAAAGATGGCCTTGGGAGACTTTGGAATGGAAGGTTCTTAAGGCCAAGTTAATACATGCCTCTGGTATACTACTGTATGGATACACAATTCTACTTTAAAAGTTTTTGATAATTCATCTGTTCACAGTTGCAGTATCCGTTATTCAGGCATAAATCAAACAATATCAAAATCTTGATGGGGGTTTGGGAGGATGGGGACAGGGGGGTGTCTGCAATGACTGCGCTTATTGTGAAACTGTCAGTGTAGTGTAGTCAGGAGCAGAAGATGATCAGGGTCTACTGTCAGATTCCCCATGCGAGCTCTGCCTTCCACTCTGTTTGGCCCTCAAACACACATGTATTTGTCAGGTCCTACACAGCATCTTCGGTTCAAACAGCTCCAACCCTGTTGAATATTTCCGGTTCAAATGGGCATGATTGCTTCAGTTTTCCCTTCATTTACTCCAGAAAATCACCATGGCCTCTTGGCCCTTTTGTGAGCTGACGGCACTAGCAGATGACGGCCGTATTTCCGTTAGTCATGCACGCATTCATGCGTGGAGAAAGGGAAAGCACTATTGTGGATAATGCACTTCTCAGACTGTCTGTCGGTAGAGCATATCGTCACTGTCCCGTGAAAAACACGTATTTCAATTTTTGTCATTTTTTTTAATGTTTACATTGTGATGTCCGAAACGTCGGTACCCTCTTCACATAAATCACTAACAAAATAGACATGTTTTTCACAAGACAGCGATGATATGTCCCCCCCCCCCCCCACACCACTTTCGTGATAGCTTGACAAGTTTTTTTTTCCCCAAAAAAAGGTGCTGCCACAGCACTTTCAACTGTATTTTTTATATATATATAACTAAGTTAAGTAAACTGGGTCTTGATTGTTTTTAGAGTGCTGTTTGCCTCACTTGTTCGGCATGACGGAAAGTTGTTCTGTAATCTCAGGTGTGGTGCTTTAAATTCAACACAGATTAGTATGCATACTGGAAAAGCAGATGTTTTATATGCAGCGACGTGTGGTCTTTCTCACTAAACTGCAGTGTGTCAGACTTGTGTTCCAATTGATGCATATACACACACAATTGGGAACAGAGCTCTGCATCACTTAGATTACTTTTTGACTATAAACTCACCAACTCAATGGAGAAAATGGTATGGCAAGCGCATTCTTTCTCACAGCCGTGCGCGCAAACACACAGGCCCTCTGGCTGTTGCCCTGAATCTCACACAAAGTGAAAGTGCGAGAGTTCAGGACAGGGGCAAATGAGGTCAAGCACATCTAGGTGATCTGTGCTTCCGGCCCATATTTTGTTTATGAGGATGTATTTACACACCATGCAGTCTTGTCCGACACTTGTATACACCCCACACCCAGCTTCAAGCACACACAGCTGGCACAGCCAAACATACACTCTGTTTTAGGAGTGCGAGAGAGTGGGAGAGAGAGATTTTGTGTGTGAGTGTGTGTGTGTGTGTGTGTGTGTGTGTGTGTGTGTGTGTGTGTGCGCGCGCGCGTATGTGTGTGTGTGTTTAAGGAATATAATGATTCTTCACACACTCTCATACACTTTGAAAAGGGAAACATTCCAGAATCCCCAATCACAAATATGCAGTGATTGGTGCACAATTGTGTGGAAATGTAAATACAACCCAAATTCTACAAACAAGTTTACCCTGCTGGAAGGATTTGAGGTGCATTTGGCAAAATGTACGAGTTCGTTATGTTCCATCAGTTATTGCCTGAGGTTTTAATAGAATTGTGTGGTCTCTTTATCTAATCTCCAACAGTCTGCATCTGGTGTAATCTGCCAAAACTGTGACTCATCCAGTTCCATTCATGAGTCTGCTTCACTATGTATCTGTGCCTTTGCTGAAGGTTGCTCAAAACAAATGGAAGGCTTCAGGGTCAGTCCAAATATTAGCGCTCTAAACAGTCACTTGACAGTGGTTCTGTTTATTAAGCAGAAACAGGTGACAGTGTCCTCGTAAAAATGGGATGTACAGGTCAGTCAAGTGGCGGGGAGGGGTAAGGACAAACTTCAGTACAAACTGAGATTAAGCATTATAATTTGAGGGGAGTGTCATTGCGGCTCTCATATTTGCCTGCTTTTTCCTTTTGGCCGTGTTTCCCCAATCCTCGTTTTGCTTGTATGGACTTGTTACACAACTTAATGAATCAGGAAGAAAACCTCTAATTTGGATTATTACTCTTGAGTTTTCCAAATGTCAGTACAGACAATTGCTAAAACATAAATAAATATTTAACCGATTGCAAAAGCAGGATCAATGTCTTTTGGGGGGGGGGGGGGGGGGGGGGTTGGTGAGACAAACAAACAAACAAAAAACATTAAAAATAGCCCCACAGTAAAGTTGGATTTCACTGCTACATTTGTGAACGTTTTGAAGGAGCTTTTATTTGCAGCTTTGCTTTGGTGCAAATAAACGTATTTTTTATGGTGGTACAGCTGTCAAACCGTATAGTGGTACGCTACAGTCCAAGTCAAAGTTGTTCATCTGTCAGTGTGTGCGGGGGCATGTTTTCACCTAAATCCACATGTGTTTTTCTTTGAGTGGCTACCAGTTGGTTACATCTCAGCGGTGCAAAGTTTGTGCCCACCCCTCAAGTTTCAGCTTCAGCGCAGTAGTGTATATCTCATTTCCGTGTTTGGATGTAGCCTGAAACTGCCATTGAGAAGAAAGGGATTTGTTATGTGAACCATGTGTGACGGCTGACGCACATAGGCATGAATTAGTGGAGGGAGTGGGTGGTGTCCTAAACAGTGGGGCTTCGTTTGCCAATCTGGTTCCTTTCCAATCTGCTGTCAGAACATTAGATTGACAGTCTGTGAGTATACATGACATCAGTTCCGTCATAACCACTGAGGCCTAAAAGTCGTCACCGATACTTGATTGGAAGCCCTCGAGTCTCACCTTCAGCTCACATTTGAATATTGTCTATTTGGTAAAGACTTTAGATTGCCTAATTATCCTGGCGGTGACATTGGAATCCTGCGGCTACTGTATTTTATCAAATATGTGAGGAACACCTGCTAATTTAGTCCTACTTATTTTAGACCTAATTTATTACAGTGAAACTCCTCTACAACGAAATCATGTTTGCAGCCAGAAATTTTTCACTCAAGCAAATATTATCTCAGACATAAACACAAACACACACAAAATACGTGTATGTGTACTTTTAATTTGTATTCTAATAGCACATAAGTATGAGCATACACTTATATTTACATAAGTATATATATACTTCATATAGCCAGCGTAGAAAGAAAAAAAGGGAAAGAAATTGCAAAAATTACAATCAGCATTCACTTTCACTTACATCAATTTCTTGCACAATGTCTTTTACTTTGCTTCCTCCATCTTTCATCTTTATTACTTTTATCCTGTATTCAAGTGTTAATGCTTTTCTTTTCTTAACTCCTTGTGAAGAACCTTGGTCTGCAAAGGTCCGTTTTGTAGCCATTTTATACCAAGAAATGCAATGTTCATGCTGTGTCTGAAACTACAAGTGACATTTCTAACCACGTGCTAACAATAACAAATACTTCCTGTAGTACTATGCATGTGTAAGCCAGTGTGGTGGTTGCTGTTGACGTTTCCTAGCTAAGCAGTAGGAGTCGCTCTGGCAGGCTGAGGTTGGATTAGACTTTTGCGGGAAGGTTTGTTTTCGTTGTAGTGAACCTCATTGCGAGGCAAGGTGGAGAAAAGGATTTCATATTACGCAACAGGGGGACTTTTCGTTGTACGTGGAAGCAGAAAACAGGGAATGGCTTTAATGCATGAAGATTTTTTCACACTAGGGGGTGTTTTCGACCATGTAGGTTTCGTTGTAGAGGAGTTTCACTGTAGACGCACGTGCTGTTGTTCAACTGTTAATGTTGAAAATGCAGAAAATTTTTATTTTAAGTAGACTTCTGTGGAAAACCATTTTGACAGAACATTGTACACCCCCCCCCCCCTCACTCACCCCCAAGCTCCTTAAAAATAAAATTACACAAGAATACTTCAAAGTTGGGGAAGTATTTCTGGGTAACTCTGGGCCAGTGACGCAATACTTACATCAAAGAGTCAATGGTGGCAGTGGTGAAAATTGTTCCAGTAGGACCTCCAACCACATCTTCAGCAGCACTGGGTGGTTGACTTGCAATTTCAAGACTCTCCACTGAGATTTTAGTACAGTCATTCGCTAACCACCCTCTAATAAGACCAACACTAAAACACAATGGAACTATGCACTGACGCGAACACAAAAGTGAGGGGGTGGAGACTTACAAAAGGCAGCTAGCTTCCTGAATCAGTTTTTATTCAACTTTCTGAAGTATTAAAAATCATCCCAGTTTTGACATACAGGCAATATTGCGTGAGGCAAAGAACAGTGGGAAACATACACAGAGGAAGGATGACTGCATGTGCCTGCTAGATGAGTGTCTTTAAAGTCTCTTCACCTCTGAATGTCTGCACATTCACTTCCTTTATATTTGCTTCACCATACGTTATTGTACTTAGCAAGAGAGATGTGTGGTTTCTTACGTCACAGTAAGTTACATTTCCCCTTATATGATCATTGTCATACCTTTCCTCTTACTGTCAATAGAACCCCCTTCTGTTCCAGATTTGTGCAGTGACTTGGACAAAATGTTGTATCCTGATATAGGTCATTTTGTACCCTGACACCTGTATATATTACGATCTCTGTTTTTTTTTTCTTGAAATGACATGGAATTAATGGGAATTTTCTCTGATCTTTTCTCAGTTAAATTCTCAGTTCATTAGGCCAAATAAAGTAAAGTCATGATCTTTTCTCGGTTTTAGATGACTATAGACTGTTATGTACATTTGAATGTAGTGTAATGAATAATTTGTTGACGCTCATGTTCCTCTTGCAGTGCCATCAGCAAAAATTAGTGGGTAATAGCATTAATGCAGTTACTCTAACCTTCATGGTTTGTCACAGCGAAACCCACATTCTTATTCTAACTTTGGAGCACATGCTTGCCAGTAGTGCCTGCCATAGCTTTGAACCCAAATTACTACTAACCCACCGGCTACTGTTACTACGGAGTAAGGTTTGATGAACATACTTTTCCGTAAATCGTCTTGACCTGGCATCACGCACACTGCACAAATTCCATTTATTGAACTTAACTGACCAGCGTAAGAGTTAGTCACTGTGTCCCACCTCCAAGCGTGAACAATCAAGCCACGCCTAATCCAACTGTTTCATTAGTTCAACAGATAGATGGAGCATACATAGATCTATTAGTCATGCCTTGAGAGTGAGGCACAAGCATGACAAATAAAAGAAAATCGACTGTTGTTCTGTGACCGTCTCAGGTGCTACATTCATGTAACAACAGAGCTAATCAAAATACAGCACAGATCAAAATGACGATAGAAACGATCTAAGTTTAAAATCGTACGCTACATGTTTTTACATATGATACATTGTTTAATAGCACAACTATATTCCATGTATTTTAAATCCGCTTTAGACCTGGAGAGGAAAGGTCTTTCCCATTGCGTTTTGTTAGATGGCAAAACCTCTGGACCCTGGATTCCTTCTTACAATAGAAGAGCTAATATTCAAATCATCCCCTGGATCACAAATGGCCTTTACTCATAGCTGGATTTCAGCTGAGAAGCTTAAAGTCATCCAAGGCGCTTAGCTGTCTTGTAGACACAGGTCTGCACCTGGTAGATGGATGAGGGAATCCCCCAGGCTCTCTCACATGAGACGAACATTATCTTCCATCGTTTTTCTTCTCATCATCTTCTTACTTTTATCTCTAGATAATAAATACAGTACCTCACCTTGGCCTCTGACGCTCCAAAAAAAGAACTAGCAATCTTATTGGCTTAGTTGCCACATGCTCGACACCCCCATTAAAAATGATAGAGCAGTGAGGGAGACACAGGGTGGGCAGGGCTGAGTCATTACGCTCAGGTTTCGCTTTAACTTCCGCCACCACTGGGTCTAAGCCGGTAAGCTGTACAGAATTTAAAGAGCCGCTACTTTGTTGCGGCATAAGTTTCAGCTAAATTAACATAGAGGTGGTTAATGTATGACTGAAAATCACTGTATCTTAAACGCGATCCCTATATTTGTCCTCAGCTCGGAAAAGGATCAAACAAGCATGTTCGTGAAGAGGTCTTTTGAAGTCGTTTCTTGTGCTTCTGTAACTGGAGACCATTGTTTCATTTAGTTATTAATGTCCAAATGAAAATAAAAGTCCATTTGATTTACACTTTGGTGCTTTATAGTTTTATTTTTACAGGAAATGTACTCATGTCCCCCACAACAGCGTTTCCCGACCTTTGAGCTAATTGAGGTACCATCTGACATGAGAAAAATCACACGGGACACTACAACCAAAAAGTAGGAATATTGAAATAATGATGATCTCATCTCTGTTTACACACAACCATTCTATACAGTACAGCTGATATGCTCTACTTGCAGGAAGTTATGACTCGTTCTCTTTTATGAATAGTCAGAGGTGCAAAAACTGATTTTGTGGACCCTCAACCATTTAATCGAAGAGCATTTAGTTTTTCTTCCCGTCACAGTACATTGCTGGCCTAGATAGATAAACAGTATTTGTAATAAATATTTTTGGGGAACAAAAGTAATTTCCTTCAGCACCAGTTGGGAATCACTGCCCTTAAAGTCTGTTGACCAGATTAAAATGGATCATTGTTGTTATCTGTATGCACAGGTCACGTCACTCATTAACCTTTTGAGGACCTTCTAAAGGCATCAAAATTACTTTATTTTCTTAAATTTGTCTCTAATAACAGTATGCTCACATCCTTTATTTTATCATCATCGTTACGATGCCACACATTTTCAGTCTTTCATCAAGCATAGACCTGCAGGGTTCAAACACACAGCTGTCAGTGAAGGTCCAAATTTTAGTCATTATTCTGTGATTTATCACTGCTGCATTCTGATGGCTGACAGAGAGCAATACGTAAGAGTCTCGTTGGCTTTGTAATAAAGAGATTAAAGTGACTGCCGTTGCCAAGCTAACCTGGAACACCTACTTTCGTGATCTTTGATTTTAATTATATCTCTCATGTTTATTCTCTAGCACTGATGATAGCTGTAAATAATTTACTTTGTTTGAAAACATAAAGTCATGGAATAAAATTACCTGCTCTTGTTTTTTTTTTTTGCTATTTCTTGCCACGATTCTGCTGTAATGCTGATCATGTCTTTGAGTCCGTACCTCTTTTTTTGGACTGTTGTGTGAGTGCGCTGCTGTGGCAACCCCTGAAAAGGATCAGCCGAACGGAAAAGAAGAAGAAGTGTGAGTGCACTATTGTCAGGCTTTGTCACACTGATACTCTGGGCTTCCGCAGAGACTGTAGGTGGCACAATTGAGGAGCAACGGGCCCATTTGAATGTAGTGCTAAAGCTGGGTAAGGTTCAGCTTGTTCTAGTTTGTGCTACCTCCAGTTGTGTGACAAAACACAACAGCACTATGCTAGCTGCACTGTAAAGAATTTCTGAGTAAAATCCATCCATCCATCCATTTTCCGATCCGCTTATCCTTACAAGGGTCGCGGGGGGCGCTGGAGCCTATCCCAGCTGTCTTCGGGCAGTAGGCGGGGGACACCCTGAAGCGGTTGCCAGCCAATCACAGGGCACACAGAGACGAACAACCATCTGCGCTCACACTCAATTTGGAGTGTTCAATCAGCCTGTTTATGGAATGTGGGAGAAAACCGGAGTACCTGGAGAAAACCCACGCCGGCCCGGGGAGAACATGTAAACTCCACACAGGGAGGCTGGAGCTGGAATTGAACCTGGTGACACTGCACTGTGAGGTCGATGTGTTAACCACTAGACCACCGGGCCGCCCTCTGCGTAAAATAACAGTAAATTACTGGCAACATCGACACCAGTAATTTATTGTTATTTTACAATGCACTACTTGTAATTTATTTTAAGTTTACAACTGGATTTTGGATTACAGTACATGCTAGTTTCTTTTTTTTGGGGGGGGGGGTTGGTTTAAAAAAATGCTATTTGACAATTTTTCACTGTTATGGACCAGATTTGTATGCCACTTTTCTGTCACATAGTCAAAGTGCTCATAATGGATATTCAAGTAGTTGCACATACACACCCTGGTTTGGGGAAACAACATATGCAGCCATGAAGACGCATGTCCCAAACAGAGTGGGATTCAAACAGTGGACGCTTCGTTTATCAGATGACCTGCACTACCTCCGGACCCACGGAGGTTCCTTCGTTTCTTGTATTTTTATTCTTATCTTATTTTACTTCCTGTGCTTCTCCCTTAATCCTATCATAAACACGTCCAGCAACATGTATGCACCACTATTTGCTTGTCTGTGCCACCTGGAAACAAGTAACATGTTAAAAGTGTAGCTTCAACCATTTTGAGGTATTGATGGGGAAACGGAGCAATTTTGTAAAGTTTGATAAATATCTTTGTGTGTCGTCCTTTATTCGCCACAACAGAGGTGTTAAAATCAACACGTGGTTGATTTTAATGCAAAGCGATTATATAGAAAATTAAGCTAAAAGTTGCCTCAGGAGCCAGTTGTATTTTTTGACTCCTCTACCGGGCTCTTTTGGTTTTAATAAAGGGGTTGCAAAAATAGCAAGTGAGTGTGCTTTCAGGCCAGATGGTGTCATCTAGAGCAGTCCAAAAAAATACAGCAACTAGCTCCTGAAGCAAATTTGAAGCTTCATTTTCCCATCACTAGCGATTAATGAAAAAGCGGAATGTGTTTGCTGTCAAGCGGTGGAGATTGGCATGTGTTGCCTCCTCTCCATGGCTTGATGGAAAATACTGTTTTATACAGTAAAAGTTTGTGATTCTGAACCAAGTATTAACTATTAATTTACATGTGTGGATGAATAATTAATGCTATTTTCATTTTCTTATCTGTATATCCTCATAAATCTCGCGAGCATGCTGGCACCTATCCCAGCTGTCTTCGAGCAGTAGGCGGAGTACACCCTGAACTGATTGCCAGCCAATCGCAAGGCACACAGAGGCTTACACCCATCCGTCGTCGCTCACAATCACAGCTCGGGAAAATTGAGAGTGTTCCCTTAACCTGCCATGCATGTTTTTGGAATGTGGGAGGAAACCGGAGTACCTGGAGGAAACCCACGCAGGCGTGGGGAAAACATGCAAACTTAAACGGTATTTTTACAATTTAAAAAAAGAATACAGGAAGATACTGTTCTAATATCAGGAATTTATAGCAATCCACAATTTTATGCTCTTAAATCGTAGAGATCTACTGATTTAACTCTGAATTTACATGCTATGAATGAATATTTAACCCTCCTGTTGTCCTCGGGTCAAAATGACCCGTCACTGTGTTAAAAACGCCCCAAAAAAACCCTAAATGATATTTTTTAACTTGAAATTTTATGACTTTTCCTAGATTGGCCCCATCTGCAGAAAAATTGAAATGTTGTTTTTATTCACATTTCCATGGAAGCTCTACAAAAAAAAGTACAAAGGTGGTCTTCGGGTCAAAATGACCCATGAGGCAAATAGGGTTGAAATCAAGGTCACCAAGTTATTTACACACCATAGACTGTTTCAATGTTTTAGTTGTGTCTCAGATCAATTAGTAGAACACGTGGCGTTGATAGGTGGCGTTCTCGAAGATGGCAGAACTATTTTTTGGGGATTTCAAGGGGTTATAAAGGTGCTACAGAGGACAGGACTCCGAATTCTCTCTGTGCTGACGCCATGAGTGTGTGTTATGACATTCAAGAGGCTCTAGAGCTGATTTTTTCTGCTGTCCAGCAAGACAACTGATTCAGAAGAGCAAGTAGAGGATGTATCAGAAGAAGATGGGGAGGAATATAACCCAGAGTATGATGAATTATCTTCAGAACAAGAAGAAATCCCTGAAGCTGAAAGAGAGACTTTCCTTTCAAAAAATGGCAAAATAACACGGTCCTCAGCAGCATACAACCAACAAGGCAGGCATGCAGAACAAAACGTACAGGAGCACCTTCCACAGCCACTTCCCCAGCGAGGGCAAGTAAGAAGAAGAAATGCCAGTTCTGCCCTCAAAAGAAGGACTGTAAAACACATACTGTGTGCTATAGGTGAAAGAAATATATCTACAAAGGCTGTGCACTTGCATACTGCGCTACATGTGCTAATTAGTTGAATGGGTTATATTATTTTTCATATTTTTGTCTTGTATTGTATTGTCCTAAATAGTTTACTGGAGGAAAAAAAAGAAAGAAACTTTAGTCATTGGAATGAATACAAATGCATCCATAACTCATTCTCGCACATTTTTTCCTTTTCTTAAGCTATAGAAATCCAAGTGAAGAGGGAGAACTATATCACACATAATGTGGTGAAGGACAAGTTGTTTCTTCAAGTAATATGACATTTGGTGTTTAAAATTCAATTTAGCTGCTGATTTGGGGGGTTTAGTGAAGATGGGTCATTTTGACCCGGAGGACACAGGGTGTGTACAGGAAATGAGGACAACAGGAGGGTTAACAGTATTTTACAATTATTATTTTTAAAAAAGAGTCAGAAAATGTTATAAATTCACCATGAAATTCACAATCGACCTTGAGTGGAATTCTATCCTCTTTGCTGCTTACCGAGCTTTTTCGGAACAACTGAAGCTTTTCCCCTTGGACTTATATTGGAGATGCCCCAGGCTGGTCTCTGTCACTTTCCCAATCTCATCTCAAGGTTTAGTGGAAATTGTTTTTGTTCTTCTACGAACCTCACCAATGGCCATCAAATCAGTACCTCTTGCCTGGTGCTTTCTTACATGGCAGAGGTAATAAAAGACAACATATGTGCAAATGGGTGGAGCCATGTATTGCGAATGTAACAAGAATGGTGTCCCCCCCCCCCCCCCCTTCAACCTGGCCTTGGGTCACTGAGAGTAGGCCCAGTAAAACCAGTGGACCATGACTGCCACTTTCATTTGAAAAGTTCAGGGCAGAGATTGAGGTGATCCTAATAGTCGGGGAAGGAAAGCATCGCAGCAGTATGTCGGAGAAAGAAGTGATGTGAGGAGAGCTCCACTGTGTATTGAGGTATAGGAGTATTAAACAGCTGGATGTTTTCTCACAGCTTGTGTTATTTCACTTTTGGGGGGGGGGGGGGGGGGTCAGTATCTCAGACTAACCCATTTTTTGTTGTTCAGACGGAAGTGAGCAGCCCCCACAAGCGGAGGAAGAAGTTTGGTCTTTCGAATGATGTCAGTGTTTGGAAAGAATGACTGTTGGTGGTAGGGGCTGAGATTAGTCTAGCGGAGTAGATGAGAAGAGCGCTTGTGGGGGAGGTAAAACGAGATCCCCCACAGAGATGCTGAACTCTGGAACTGAAGAAAGAAGACGCCTTACAAGAATGAAGAAAAAGTTCCACTTTATATCCGTGCGCAATCTAAAAATAACCTCACTTTCCTGCCAACTGCCCACTGGGCCAGGCTTATTAAGAGAATCTGTTTCAAAGAGAGCGCGCGTCTGTGCTGGAGACGGTGAAAAAAAGGGACAAGAAAGAGGGAGGGATTCAAGTGGAAAACTGAGTTCAAAGTGGCAAGGCTGAATCAGTGTCGAGAGCGAAGAAGGGAGTGATGCAAGGAAGGTTGGTGAATCTTTTAAGACCGTGAGAATGAGTTTGAGAAGACTGCTGAGTGGATTTTCAGCGTTTTCCCTCTTTCCCATGCCCATGTCAGCTAGTGTGGCTCTGTGCGCACCATTACAGACCCATTTGGCCCGGAGATTTTGTGGGTCTACTCCGCGCAATAAAAGCTCTTAAAGCTTGGTAATGTAGAGTAACAGATGAGTCTTTATAGGGCCCGGTGGCATGCTCCTTTTAGAGGTTCACCGCGTAAATAGTGAATCACACAGCCCATACCGTCACCCATTCTTTAAATGTTTCCTTGCTTCCTGCCTCTGAGCTTCCACTCTGAGTCACAGCTTGCTACTGTACCAGGTCAGACAGCCACCCAGTCTGATGTGTCATCTTTGTGTTCTTTTCCCCTGACTTTCAGGAAAATGAATGGAACGGGACAGAGATGGTTTGTTTTTAAGGGGACTGGCATTTGGTGAATCGTGATGAGAAACGTTGAATAAAGATGGCTCTGCATTCTAAAAATATGCCGCGCTGTCTCTGAAACGTTTAGATTTCCACTGGAAACTAAAACAGTCTTTGTTCTAGACACCCATCTGCTCAAGGTTGGGACAATCCTCTCAGCTGCAGACTTGTGGTTTTTCTGAACAATTTGGAGCCCATCGGGCAAAGACGCCCAACAGGTGGATTCACTGTGCTCAACGTTATGGTCAACCAACTCGACCGTCCCTTTGACCTGTGGCTCGAACCTGCTGACTCTTAGCTTGTTTCATTTCAAAGGTCTTGCTAAAACGCTGGCTTTCTGCAGCCAAACCATAACTCACATGCATCCGCAACCTCTCTGGTCTTTCTTCTTACGCTCACTCTATGATTGCCAGCAAATTACATATGCCGTGGAGATTCCCTGATGATTTAAAGACCACTTGGCTATAAAGTTCACAATTTCGGCATTGCAGTTGCCTAACGTTGCTTATTAACAGTTAAAGTCAAGATGAAGAGGTTGCACGGTCCCTTTTTTTTCCCACACAGAAGCACCTTTAACTTCACAAGCGTGTACTCCATGCAACCCCCTGACCGTTACGAGACTGGAGCATCAGCTGGGCGTTGTCTCACTTATCCATTGAGGTTGGGGAGAGCCCTTGAGACTCCCAACAAATACGAGTAGGTTTACTGTAGACATACTTGATGGCAGTTGATGTGTCTCTGGTGTGGAGGATCATCTACAATAATATAGCTGGACATTCTAGATTCAGTTGAGAGCACAGCCTTTGGTAGATATGCCATTAATTCCACTTGCCTCGACTCTTCTATTTGAGAGTTTGCTTTCTTTGGTTGGACAAAGCTTTTAACATTTGAAAATGTTCCCAAAACTTTATGAGCGTATAAATCATTTGAATTGCTTTCGGCTTCTCTTTCTGCATGTGTGCATGATAGTGAGCTAGATGAGGGTTGCAGAGCCGCGACGCTCTGAAGACAATACACCAATCAGATGGGAATATGTTCGTGTGTTATTCTTTTCCAAGAACTGTTGCGTGCATATACTCCCCCACATAAACTGTCAAAGTGTAAACTTGATCTTTATTTTGTGGAAACGTATTTGATGGACTGTATCTTGGTGTCCACGTTTGTCACAGCTCAAGAGATGTAAGATTACACTCCTCCATATGCTCTCTCTCTCTCTATCTCTATCTATCTATCTATCTATCTATCCATCTATCTATATCTATATATATATAGATATAGATAGATAGATAGATAGATAGATAGATAGATAGATAGATAGATAGATAGATAGATAGATAGATAGATAGATAGATAGATAGATGTGCAATTGGCTGGCAACTAGTGTTCAGGGTGTACCCTGCCTACTGCCTTAAGACAGCTGGGATAGGCTCCAGCACCCTTGTGAGGATAAGTGGGTTAGGAAATGGATGGATGGATGGATACACACACACACACACACACACAATGGTACCTATTTTGGACATATTTTACCAAAATTTGGGTGTGTATTAATGACCGGTTGTCCTGACATGGTCATGAGATTTCCTGCATGCCTGGAGACTGAGGCTTTGCCATTATAAATGAGGCATATGATGCTGGTGTGGCCAAGTTGAAGTCAGGGCATTTAGGCCAAATGGCAGATGATTATAAATATATTTGAAGCCTGTATTTGTACAGTTATGCTGTGCTAAGAGGTAAAAATCTCGGATGGGCTTTTTGACCCTATAGTTTGTCCCTCTGTCTCCGACTTAATGGACTGTGACCGATCCCAGCCACACGTTTTCTTCATCTGAGCTGCTCATGATCATTATCGGTGCTGATTAAAATCCTTGATGATGCATAAATAGTTTGACCCCACTATTTGCTGTAGGACAATGGCCAACCTGCCGTCTTATTGCATTTAGAATACAAAATACAAATACAAAATAAGCGAATCCTTTATTGAAGTCAACTTTTTGTTTCCATATTTTAGCAACCAACCAGGGAAACCAATGTGTACTGCTTTTCCACTTGTACAGTCATTGTTGTTGTTGTTGTTTATTGAACATAAAACATATACAGTAATAATTTGACAGAAAATAAGGTAGATAAAATAGTAAAAAGAAAGAAATCAGTATTCATCGTTACGTTTCCTCTTCGCCATCAGTGTTGTTGCAGACCAAAGTACAAGCAAAACACATTTGTAATGAATCCTTTAGCTGCTCACTGAGCTGAAATCTGACAATACATGTCATAGTCTTGTGAGATTTGCAGAGGCCTCATAAGATATTACGAGGTCTTGTGTATATCCCACATGATGACCTCATAGCCATATTTTTCCCAAAGAAAATGGTTGAACTCCCTAAGGGCTGCTAGACTTCACAGTGTGGTGTATGTACAGTAACTGGGAAGTCAGTAGCATACCGTAAATAACAATCGTTATTTAATTTTTGTTGCCCATTGGGAGCGATACAATCATACAGTTCAACAAGCCTTGATGACTCACAGTCATGCTGCCCAATCCAAGCCAACAGTTAGAGTAGTCCCCTATCAAGTTGCACATTCTTCAGGAGTCATACATTTACATTATTCACTTGATGGATTTTAAAAATTAACCGACACTATGTACACATACATGTTTTGGAAAAGCTCGTATGCATTTGAGAGTCATAGGGGAGAATGATTAGTGATTGTTAATGCAGAGAGGGAGGAAGTCTTGAATCCTGTGGATTTATTTCTCTGTCACAGAGGAGAAAAACATTTTCAGCAGCTCTATTTGACAAGCAGCTGTAAAAATAGGAAAGACGGAAGTAAAGTATAATTCATGTGTTTTGAGATGGAGTCCAGCTTGTGCACATTGCTGTGGTACATTCTGAAGAGGATGCAATTGATGTGGATACACTAAGTCTGATATTCCAGCTCGTACATCGTGTCAGAGAGATGTGATTTCGTAAAGGCGTCAACTTTTACATATTGCTTATATATTGCGTATACACTCTAGTTATTCATCCTGCGTGCAGTCTGAGTGCATAAAATCCCAGGAAGGAAATGCTGTTATCTTTATAAGTGAAGTGCTCTTGGATGGTTGCAATTTCCTTAAATTGTGTTTCTAGATGAATAATCCAAAATAAACGGGTCACTCTTTGGCTTGGCCCTGCTTCCCACCTCAGACACACACACACACACACACACACGCACGCACGCACGCACGCACACACACACACACATACACACACACACACAATGGTGCCTATTTTTGACACATTTTACCAAAATTTGATGTACAGAAATCACTCCTGACATGCCCAATTCCAATGAAGTTGGGACATTGTGTTAAACATAAATAAAAACACAATTTGCAAATCATGTTCAGCTTATATTTAATTAAATGCACTCCAAATAAAGGATATTTAATGGTAAAACAGATTGTTTTAGCAGATAATCATTAACCTTGAATTTTATGGCTGCACCACGTTCCAGAAAAGCTGGGACAGGGTCATATTTACCACTGCGTTACATCACCTTTTCTTTTAACGACATTCAATAAACATTTTGGAGGCTAATAGTTGAATCTTTGTAAGTGGAATTCTTTCCCGTTCTTGCTTGATGTACAGTTTAAGTCGGGGGTCTCCACACATTTTCAATAGGAGACAAGGCAGGCCAGTCTTTTACCCGCACTCAATTGCTACAAAGCAATGCTGTTGTAACACGTGCAGAATGTGCTTTGTCTTGCTGAAAAAAGCAGGGGCGTCCATGAAAAAGATGTTGCTTGGATGGCAGGATATGTTTCTCCAAAACCCATATGTACTGTACCTTCCAGCATTAATGGTGCCTTCACCAATGTGTAAGTTACCCATTCCATTGGCACGAACACAGCCCCGTACCATCACAGATGCTGACTTTTGAAGTTTGTGTCCATAACAGTCCGGATCATTTCCTCTTTGGCCCAGAGGACATGGCATCCACAATTTCCAAAAACGATTTGAAATGTGGACTCGTCAGACCACAGAACACTTTTTCACTTTGCATCAGCCCATCTTAAATGAGCTCAGGCCGAGAGAAGCCGGCGACATTTCGGGGTGTTGTTGATAGATGGCTTTTGCTTTGCATAGTAGAGTTTTAACTTGCACTTAGTGGTGGAATGCTTAGCTGCATTTACTGATAGTGTTTTTTTTCTAAAGTGTTCCTGAGCCCAGGCGGTGATTTCCGTTCCATATTGATGTCGGTTTTTGATACAGTGCCACCTAAGGGTTTAAAGGTCACAGGCATTCAATGTTGGTTTTTAGCCTTGCTGCTGAGATGCAGTTAATTCTCCAGATTCTCTGGATCTTTTGATGATATTATGGACCATAGATAATGAAATCCCTAAATTCCTTACAGTTGTACAGTGAGGAACATTGTCCTTTTCTCATGCAGTTATTTACAAAGAGGTAACCCTTGCTTCAGCTTGCTTGTGAAGTACCTGAGCAATTTAGGGAAGCTCCTTTTACACCCAAACATTTCACCCACCACTTCCCGATTAGCCTCTTCACTGATGGGATGTTCCAAATAGGTGCATCTTGTCTTTGTAATTATATGCAATTAAATATAGATTTGCAAATATTGATTTTCAAATCAATGTATCCTGTATAAATTCATGTTTAACACATCCCAAATTTATCGAAATTGGGTTTGTATACAGATCTGCAGCTTCAGCCTGAGTGTCTTTGAGTGGAAAACCTTGGTTCCTTCACCTTGTGTCAGCTGCTTGGCTATGGAAATATTTTTATTTTGCATAAAAACAACGACCACTAGTCTTGCTTGGTGGAGATTATTAATGACAGGAATTGATCTTGTAATCATTTAATCAGTGTGTTGAGTAGTAAAAAGAAATGATTGTTTATTGGGGAGAGTTGTGTCTTGTGTTGTCCCATCTCATGAGTTAACTGAGCCAATGTACAGGAACATTCCGAAGAACGTTATGGCTGAATCACTGTCAATTTTTTCCGTTTTGGTGGGACCAGGTGAATCAGTGGACACGTTGTCCCTGCGGTGCTCTCCTGTCTACTTGGGATTACATCAATACCCGGGTTGTTTCGTGTTGGGACAGCAGGGACGGCATCAGTACTAGTTCTGTTCTAACCGCTATTGGTCAGTGCTTCACACTCTCTCTGTGGCTCAGCCGGCAGCATGAATGACTTCTTGCAGTGGCCTTACAGAGCGTCATTCTTCATACCCTCATCTAAGGCTGACATCCAACGGGGAAGCACAAGACGCCGGCAGGACGAAATGTTTTTTTATCCCCCTGGTAGGCATGGATGTATCAGGTGCTGTTTTAATGCGTTTTAAGTAGAAAAACATGCAGTGTCCAACGGCCGAAGGTAGGAACGACAAGGACAGTAGTCAAAACAGCTTGAAGCTGTTGACCCTCCCCTGGCAGTATGCAAAGGGCAAAGCAATAACATCCAGGCCAGTGACAGACTCATCATTAATGTCCCAGGTATATTTATTTAAAGAGCGATTTGCCCACTTTGACATTTCCCCCGGAATCTTAAATGCCCCTGCCGTCTGTGCTCTCATTGGGTCTCTTACATGTAGAGACCAACTCAGCAAGAGCCCACTATCCCTTAACTGTAGCCCCTCCCACTGCTGCCTTGTGCTGTGGGACAAAAAGTGAGCATTCCAGGCATAGATGTGAAACACACAAGTCTCAGCCTTCTCCTCCTCATTTTCAACTCCGCACCCAAACTTTAGCGGGATCCTACATGCAAATGTCGCTTCTTCCAGAACAAGCTACATGTTTCTTTTGTTTCTAAAGTCTCAGTGTAAAAACTATTGCAACTGGTCTCAAGGTGTCCATTAAAGTATGACATTTGCTCCATGCCTTGCCTTCTTATGTACCAAGACCGATGCCAGAGGTGTGCCTTTATCTGATGCAAATACTTGACACCAACTTGCTTTTACCTCTTAAGTACCAGGGTGGCACAAACACAGTTGGTCTGTCAGGCACCAGTGAAAAGAGGAACACGAGCAAAGTTTACGTCAATTCCTCAGAGAGGGGAATATTTGTAAATTTTTAAAATAAAGCTATCCTCGGGTATGCTTAGGAGAGAAGCAGGGAGGAGCATTCGGATAAAAATGAATAGAGTCCTGTGCTCAGCCCTTCAGTGGACTGAACCCCTCTGTTTGTGCTTTTTTTTCGGACTTGCCACAGTGCTGCCTGTGAGGAGTGGTTCGGAAGCAGGAAGCGGTTGTGTAAGGCGATCTGCAGATGCTGCACAGAGCCCCTTTTCAAAAGCAGTCCTCTTGGTCCTATTATGCACGGGGACACTTCAGGTAGTCCTCCTGTCACTGCCATATCCCGACAGTGGCCACACCCACTGTGGACAAAAGGAAGAGAGAGCATGAAAGATACAAAACGAGAAGAGTGGATGTCGCAGAGTGGTGCCGATGTGCAAGGCAAAGTGCATATTTGGCCGGCAAGCATTCACAACTATTGGGGAAAAAGAAGAAAATTCTTACCAGATCCACAAGTGGGTTATTTGCCAAAATTTGCTCTGACTGGCCCAGATTGCTGTCTGTGAAGTTGATTGATAGCTAAGCAGTGATAGGAACATCAACTTGATGAATGGTATCAAAAACGATGAATCGTGCTACAGTTGCCAAGGTTCATTTTTCATGGCACACAGAGGAAGATTTTGAAATGTTTAATTGTAGAAGGTCTGCAATGTGTCCGCATCTGTGTCTCTTGAACCCCAGCTCTCTGGCAACGACTTTAATTTCTCAAGCGACACAACTGTTGTCTGTGAATCCGTAAAATTTTAGGATCATGTAATTGCCAAAGGTCACAACCCCTGCTCTGTATTTATAGGTAGTTTTCGCATCTGCAAATAGCTCCAAAGGTGACCCACTGACAGAGCACTTAGCTTAAACCAACAGGAATGTCTTTCATCACTTCAGGAATATTTGTAAGTCATTGTCAAAAAGAAAGGTACATTTCGCATCCGACTAAAATGTTTGTATGAAATGACACCTTTGTTTGAACACATCCAATGTCACTGTTTTCAAGGATTACTTAGTGGGCTGTCAAAGTGTTGCTGTTCTGAAAGAGAACAATGGAATGGTGTGGATGAGTCAAGGCCATCTTTTATGCCCCTTGGTTCCTCATGACAGGTGTCGTGATTCTGTTTTTGTTGAGATGACATTTGCTATTGTTTCATTGTTTTGTTTCCTCGTGTGCTTTTTGTCTTCCTCATTTGGTTTTGTTTCCACCTTTTGAAGTCTGGGCCCCTTGATGACAAGAACAGGAATAGAAAATGGAGGCACGGATAGTTTGGCGAAATGGCAATATTACTGTTTTAGATTGCGGTAAGATTTATGTTATTGCAACATACTTTACAGCAGATGTCATCAGTTAAAAGTTAATGAGAGGTCCCGTTTGGGAAAAGGCTCAGGGCATCATGTGCATGTGAAAAAATGTTTTGTAATGAATTCCAACTATAGTGTCATCACTTTATTTTCAAATAAATAAAATGAGTCCCGATTCTTTTGTATGCCAATAGAGCTCTATTGGTGACTTCCACACTGGACTGAAAGGACACATAAAAAAAAAAATATATATATATATATATATATATATATATATATATATTCCTCGTCTCACCCCCCCTCGGGTGGTGTCCATCCCTCATTCAGCTCGGGTCTTCTACCAGAGGCCAGGAAGCTTGAGGGTTCTGCGCAGTATCCTTGCTGTTCCCAGCACTGCACATTTCTGGACTGAGATGTCCGATGTTGTTCCCGGGATCTGTTGCAACCACTCATCTAGTTTGGGGGTCACTGCCCCGAGTGCTCCGACCACCACAGGCACGACTGTCACCTTTACCTTCCACCCCCCCCTATATATATATATATATATATACTGTATATATAAACATCTTAATTTCATCCTGCTTTGTTGAATGTAAGTGTGTGAAGAAAGGATCTCTTTGGTTACGAACTCATAATTCATCTTGAAGCAATGGAAAACTTTGTGGGGGGAAAAAAGGCTTGATGCATCAGAAAAAGTCATCTGGACAACTCTTGAGTTCACTCTCCCAGATGAAGAGAAGCATGATTCATTGCCTCAAAAGTAGCGCTACTGTTTTGTGACGATGGACATTCTGAATATCTTGTCATTCATTGACATGGGCTACTTAGGAAACCCTGAGTTGTAATTAGGTCATTTGGACATTTCGCCGGACTATGAAAAAAAGGAGTCAGTCGGAGTGAATGTGGAAAATTCTGCTTCTGACTCACATTGCAGACTGTGCCTGGAATTCCCACTTTACCATTGGCCATCCGAGAGTTTTTGTTTTGGTGTAAATTGAATTGATTTGGAAAGCAAGAGAAAAGTATCAAGTCATACACTGCTAACCTTTCCACGATGCTCAACCCACCCAATCTGAAAGGCCTGCACTTATAAAACATAAATTCCTTCCCTTGAGTTTGCCAGTGTGTGTTGTATAGGGCTGATGTTTTTGTTTCCTGTACTACACTAATCCTACCTGCCTTTCCGTCCTTGGCACGCAATGCCAAATTGAAGCGAAGTGCTTCTATGTGCTTTTTGCAAAACCTGATATTGCAAACATTGTAAACCTTTATACATAATACAAGATTTGTAAAAGCATACAGTTAAGCACTGCTTTACCACATTCAGACAATCCTTTGCAGTCTCATTGACTGCAACTCATGCAGACATGTAGTCTAATAATACAGGGTGCAGAGTATTACGCAGTTGCGTGCACGCATGTACTCAAATGTCTGCTTGTAAAATGGGATTTTCTCCCAATTGCTGACATGATTGTAGATTAAAGTTTCATTTACAGATAGTACTGTTGGCCGACAAGTACTCTGCTCCCTTATTCTACCACATGTTGGAACTTGAATGTCCTTTGAAAATCCTAAAATAAGTTTTGGGGGGTTTTTTCCCAGAAAACACAAAAAAACTGAACCAAAAATTGATTGTATTATACTTCTTAATAACTTCATTCCAGAGCGGCACGGTGGTCGACTAGTTAGGACACCTATCCTCACAGTGCAGAGGTGCATGATTCGATTCCGGCTCCAGCCTTCCTGTGTAGAGTTGGCATGTTCTTCCCGTGGCTGCGCAGGTTTTCTCCGGGTACTCCGGTTTCCTCCCAAGTTCCAAACACATGCATGGCGGGCTAATGGAACACTCTAAATTGTCCCAAGGTGTGATTGTGAGCACACATGGTTGTTTGTCAATGTGTGGCTTGCAGTTGGCTGGCAACCCGACAAAGACAGCTGGGATAGGCTCCAGCATGCCCATGATACTGTGTGTGTGTGTGTGTGTGTGTGTGTGTGTGTGTGTGTGTGTGTGTGTGTGTGTGTGTGTGTGTGTGTGTGTATATATATATATACACACACACATATATATATATATATATATATATATATATACACACATATATATAGAGTATATATATATATATATATAGAGAGAGAGAGAGAGAGCGACAGAGAGAGAGAGAGAGAGGGTCAAAATATGACTTAGGCCATTATATTTGGGGAAAGTGATGAAACGCAAATGTCTCCCCAGTCCTACGACTAAACTGTAGGCCTTACCTGGAGGTCAAAACGAGTGAGTGTGACCTGGAGGTGGGTTGAGTTTTTAGACCAAACAAACATTCTCAGATGGATGTCAGCCATGGCTCAGCTTTCCAAAAGCCACTTCAAAGTCATAAGAATCAAAGACCAGTCTTCTCACATATTTGTCGTGCAGACATTAATTGCACCAGGATGCTTTGTGCTCCTCACATTTAGGACTGTTTATATTAAGGGTTGGAAATTGTCTAACGAGTGCCATTGTATTTTTATTTTTTTTTAATTCAAGCTAAGCACATGAAATTCTTTGTTCAGATGCTTAGGCCTGTCACAAAAATTACTATCAACTTATCATTTGACAAATAAATTGGACACAAGAATTTTTTTTTTCCAGACTCGAAACATTTCCATTTACATGCGTCTTTGTTAACATATGTTGTCAACAATCAGTTGAGCGGTGTTGTTCCGTCTCCTGTCAGTTGCTCGCCAGTGTGGGTTGAAGCAGTGAGAATTAACATATTCAAAGCAAAGTTTTCCTACTGCGGTAGTTAGATAATCACAGAAAGTTGAGCAGCATATTTGGAATTGGTTCCAAACCTTAATGCAGCAGCATGTGGGATTTTTTTTGGATTTAAGCCAGATGAACGTGCAATTGCGTATGACGCATTTGTATGAAGAAAGTTGCAACACAACAAACCTCAAAGTCCATGCAAAACAACCATCCAAGTTCCAACCCAGTTTCTTCAGCTGGTAACAGAAAAAGCATGGTGGTCTGGCCATTTCCCGACAACTTGCAAATGATATGCTGATAGCGTTACTCTCCTTTAGGCGGAAGAAATGCAGCCATTCAAAAGGTTTGAGAAACCCGTGTTTAAAGAAAAGCTGCAAACTTTGATTTGGCAGTAAAAATTGTGTAAAAACTGACATTTCCCAAGCAGTCATTCCATCCTTATACAACCAGGTGACAGAGATCACTCTGAAGGAGTTTAAAGACATCTCATTTATTTACTCTGCCACGACAGATGTGTAGTTTGTATGTTTTGTGGTAATATTTGTTTTCATGGACTTTTTGTGAACGGAGCTTGTTTTAGTTATATATTTTTATCAATATATTGTATTTCTTGCTCTACATTTCAATGTCAGTGTTTTGCCAATCTTTAGTTAAGGCAGCACGGTGGAAAATGGTTAGCACGTCGGCCTCACAGTGCCAAGGTGCAGGGTTCGATTCTGGTTCCGGTCTTCCTGTGTGGCATTTGCATGTTCTCCCCATGCCTGTGTGGATTTTCTCCGGGTACTCATTTCCTCCCACGTTCCAAAAACATGCATGACGGGCAGATTCAACACCTTAAATTGTCCCTAATTGCGAGTGTGAGCGCAGATGGTTGTTCATCTCTGGGTGCCCTGCAATTGTCTGGCAACCAGTTAAGGGTGTACCCCCACCTGCTGCCTGAAGACAGCTAAGATAGGATCCAGCACGCCCACGACCCTCGTGAGAATAAGTTTTTTTCAACTATTATGCTCTAATATCATTATATCAGTGGCATTAACAAAACATTATTGATACTATTGCTTATTGTGAGTTTCTAAGAAAATATATCATCCAAAAAATGGTGTGATCGTGATGATGAGAAATTGTATGAAAACATTTCCTACTCACAACATGGACTGTGACTGCAAGGCATGGAAAAATCATTGAGATTTTGGCCAGATATGCTGAATTGTTTGTGTTGGATGACATATTACTGGATGAATGGACTTTTGTCAAACAGGTGTTATTAGTGACATGAGGATCCATTCCTGCTTGCCTGTGCACGCTTGCCTTAAATGAGTTTGTTCACTGATTCATGGTAGGAGGCTGACAGGTCAATAAGAAAGGTGCCCTCTGGCAACAGAGGCTCTCACACTGTAACTTTGCCCCTGCAAGCTTAAATCCCCTCTTTGGACTTTCACCTACATGCTGCCTGCTGCCTGCTGCCTTTAGATTTTTCGCACATTAAAAAAAAAGTCACTGTAAAATATAGTTGAGAATATAAAGAATATTTCGTGTATGTGAGGGATGCAAAAGTACCGATATCTGTACCTGTGTGGATATTGTATGTCTGTCTTAAAAATACTCAGATATTACGACATATATCTTGCGCTCAAGTGGAGCAGGAGCCAAAAGCCAACAGTAAAATATTCTGTGAGAGTTGTGGCAGCAGGTTGTTCATGCAGGCAAAGAGTTCTCAAAAAGAGTTCTCAAGCAGCATTTGTCCAATCTCTCTCACTCTACACACATATATGTATATATATTTTTGATCCACTGGTGAAAAGGACACTTTGATTTGCTCCTCTTTCATCTATAACTGCTTCAGACAACAAAGTGTATGCAGGAAAGTGGTGAAGAGTGCACGATTGTCTGTGTCTCATGTGTTGTTTTGTATTATTTTGTCATTTTTTTGTTAACTTTTCTTTTGATGGTGGCGCGGACACCCGCAGCGGCTCCTCTTGTTTTATGTTGAGAGGGAAGAAATTTCATCTGTGCTGTATGTTACACATACAGTACATTTGACAATAAAGTTTATCCAATCCAATCCACATTACATGTGTGTGTGTGTGTGTGTGTGTGTGTGTGTGTGTGTGTGTGTGTGTGTGTGTGTGTGTGTGTGTGTGTGTGTGCGTGTGTGAGAGAGACAGAGAGAGAGAGAGAGAGAGACAGACAGAGAGAGACAGACAGACAGACAGAGAGAGACAGACAGAGAGAGAGAGAAAGAGGATCCACAAATTATGAACGCTCTTAGCCCTTTAGACGCGCAATTCGAATTACTCAAAATTTTCACAGAAAAATTACCGCTAATTACGTACCATTTTCATAATGCTTTCATCATTCTTTTTTTTAAACTGTGATAACATTGGTGCTTGATTTCAGATGTGTTTTTGCCCGTGAAGTCTACATTTGGAGTATACTCATTAGACGTCTAACTGTCGTGAAAAACAGAGAACCGACTATTTGCGAAAAACAAGCAATTGTGAATGAAGCTGAGCGAAGATAAGAAAAGTTATCTGAGCTACTACACGCATATAGACAGACCATAGCCAAAATAACAATGTGCAATTTCCAGGAGAAGAGAAAAGAAGAATTGATCTACTAAATTAGAGACATACATTGAGTAGATCAAGGAAATGAGCAGCAGTTAATGAAACCTTGTGAGAGCTGTAAAGCTGTCTGAAAAATAACTATCAGTGACATCAGCAACAACCTCCAGAGGGTAGGGGTGAAGGTATCCTGATCAAGTCAGGCCAAGCTGGAATGTGCCTCAAAGTACAGAGGCGCGACTCAAAATGTCAGCGACAAAGATTTACAGACCGATGAGAAAATGGGGTTACCGTTACTAATGTGATGGAAAGGCTAAAGCTTGGACAACAGATCTTTTCTTTCTTATGATCCCCCAAATATAACCACACCTGTGAAAGGGGAGGTTCTCTTGGGCTTGCATGGCTTATTTTGGAGAGAGGGGACCATAATGTTTGTTGAGCAGAAAAACTCTGCAGGCTACAGCAACACTGTAAATACCAGGAAATGAAGCTAAACTGTGTTACAGTATATTCATCCTTTCATGTCAGATGTTTTCATTCGACAGGGGGAACAAAATTGGCCTCACTACAGTATTTTTGGGGAGGAGTGTGTGTAGAATGTTCCAAAATTAGCTTGTCTGAAGCCATGGAATGAGGTACAACAATACTGAAATTACATTTATCAAAAAAAAAAGAAATACCCATAAGTAACTCTCTCATCTGTCTGTATTTTCATATCCGTTTGTTTTGCTATTCGTAATGGACTAAAAGTGATGATTGATGACTTCTTTGCTGTGTGTGGGTGAGACCCTTGTGTGCGGCTATATTTCCTCTCCCCGTTTCTGTTTGGATTTGTGGGGTCCATCTGCCACGTTCAAGTCCAGTCGGGACCACCCCAAGGTCCTATTTTCATTGTTTGGGTTGCCTAAACACTCGTGAGTTATGCAGCTATATTATTTGTTTCCGTCTTCCCCGCGTGTTGTAATTCTAAAAAGTACCTGGTTAATTCTTCGGCTATTGAAATTCAGGAGTGTTGCCCCAGACATACCTGTGACAATTAAGCTAATCCTATACTTATTCAATCTCAAAGTATCTCTTTCTTTTAATAAAACTTGTTTTGCGAGGGAACCAAATACTTTTGCCCCTGGCTAAAGTGGGGACAAGCAAATATTGATATGCCAAAAGAAGGAAGGTGGACGAAATAAAACCTGAATGAAGGAATTTGCCAATTAAAGATAAGCTTGACTTGCTTAGCTGTAAGAGTCAGGCTAGATTTTCTCACTTGCAGTTCCACTGCAGTCATGCCCCTTTCGCAGTCTTGTTTTATGATCAGTCCAATAGTATACCTGTTTTTATGGAACTGCCATGCAAGTAACGTTCCATAAGCACGCAGACACAAGGGAAATTATGTCAAAAAGAGGAAAGAAAATGACTTTTAACAAAGATTCCATCATGTTTGTGGAATGTTGTGGTTAGCAATATGGAAACAGAATCCACTGGTTTGCAAAAATAAATAAATAAAACTCGTCTGCGGAAGGGGGGAAAACGAGGGAGGTGGTCAAGGGAGCCTCTGGAATTACACACCAATGTCCCTTTATACACACACACACACACATTTACGTCGTCCCTGCCGTGCAGCTAACCGCAATGGGGTAAGGGTGGAGTTAGGGCTGGTGGAGGTACGATGGCAACACTACTGTATAGCAGTCGCTCCTCGGTACTGCACTACGTCATTTGAACTTCAACAGCAATAAGAGTTCTAATATTTCTGATACTTTGTGTTCTGTCAAGCTCTCATCAGCATGGAATAAGTTCAACTATGTCAAAGATTTAGCCCATAAATCACAAGTAGAGCAGTAAGGGGTGTGATGGAATACTGACAGATCACTCATGATCACACTTCCACTCGCAGGGTATTAATATCCATGGCCGCATTGCTGTGAAAACATGCTGCTGCACTGTCCTCACATCATTGACATTTCTTCCCCGCCAGCCTTTGAATGCAGAGATCTTAAAGGCAAATTGCTTGCATAATGGATGTTTCCAAAAATACAGAGTAGGCAGGCACGCTGACCGAGGTTTTGGCAATGTGCCCCTGAATGGGCGCTGGGCCAGCCCTTCTGACTGCACATTCCCTCTGCTGGACTAGTCATGACGGCAGTGGCCTGATGAGAGCAGCAACACAGCTTTTATTCTGCCAGTTCACCCCCCCCCCCCCACACACACACACACCGCCGCCCCCCCCAAGCACCCCGCTGCCCCCCTCATTATACAGCTTGCCGAGCATCGCACTCACCTCAATGTGGGATTTTCCTGAAAGTGAATGACCTTCTCTGCTGTGCTTCTTTTTTCCTGAGCTGACCTCATTCCTCGTCTCAGAAACACAAGTGTCTAGTAAAACTGATGTTG
The DNA here is from genome assembly GCF_054856545.1 of Hippocampus guttulatus. Lineage (NCBI taxonomy): Eukaryota > Metazoa > Chordata > Actinopteri > Syngnathiformes > Syngnathidae > Hippocampus > Hippocampus guttulatus. Next base: position 8,013,687 of record NC_141264.1, on the reverse strand, counting down.
ACACGAGTGATTGGTTTTCATTTCCATTAAAGAAAAAAAAAACTGGTCCGATGCCGTGTTGCCAACATGTGACTATGAAGGCCCAACCAGGCCCTCATGAGAAATTTCATAAATAAATTTGGTGAACTACTGTAGTTGCTTTTTTAAATGTCTAATATTCCATATCGGCGACCCGGTAGTCGAGTGCTTAGCACGTCGACTTCACAGTGCAGAGGTACCGGGTTCAATTCCAGCTCCGGCCTTCCTGTGTGGAGTTTGCATGTTCTCCCCGTGCTTGTGTGGGTTTTCTCCGGGTCCTCCGGTTTCCTCCCACATTCCAAGAACATGTGTGGCGCTGGCAACCGGTTCAGGGTGTCCCCAACCTACTGCCCAAAGACAGCTGGGATAGGCTCCAGCATCCCCCCGCGATCCTAGTGAGGATCAAGCGGTTTGGAAAATAAATGAATGACTGAATATTCCATATATGAGTTAAAGGCACTTAAATTGATCATCATGTTTGCTCACATTCGTGAAAAATAAATATATACTGTATATATACATGTATATATATATATATATATATATATATATGTTTTACAAATTCAAGATATAAAACCAGAAAAAAGTAAATACAATTTCAAGAGATAAGTATACTTTTTTTTTTAATTGTACGACGTACTATCAGGACAGTGACTACTGAGTGAAGTCAATTTCCCGCAGCACTAAGTGGACAAACAATGTAATGTGATCATCTGCAGCCAGTGATGGCCAAGCGGGCGTGTTATAACTATTTGACATGTTGAGTCGTGTGTCTTACCCTCCATGACAGAGGCTCCATCGAACCCCTGAGACCGATTCACCGAACCACTAGGGTTCGATCGAACCCAGGTTAAGAACCATTGGCCTAGACACTTGACTATTACAGCCACAGGCAGGCCTGCATACATTCTGCAATTCGAAATTTTGTATTAAGTATTATTTTAAATCGCAATAGCATAATATATGTGGTATTTATTTTTAAGCTGCTCCCTTCATCGCTCAGTGGCGCTACGTACTTGCCTTCATTTTGGCTCTGAAAACTACATGCTTTTCGACTTCATCCACTGGTAGGCCGATCCATAAATGATGAATTTTGTTCAGTATTATTTTAAATCATATTATCTACACTGAGGAGTAGGGAGTGTGCATAGTTTCTTTAAGCGGCTGGCTTGATTGTCTGTACTAGCGCGCACTTTGGCTGCTGAACATCCACAGGTCGGCCTACAGATATCATTATGAATTTCGGGAAGTATTATTTTAATTCAGGTCCAGTGCTGGTTCTGGCAGGAACACCACCCAAAAAGGCTTAAAGTCGGACCCTGGCACTAATTATGCTCAGAGTCTTTAGAGAGCGATTTACTCAAGGTTCTAAATATTTCTATGTCTTATCTTCAATTTGAAATTGCTGTACACTTAAGGTCATCTGTCTTGGCAGCAATGATATGCTTCGGCCATTTCTTTGAGTCACCTTAGGATGATCTTGTGTTACAGAAAACACATCAACAAAGCCCAGAGATGCTGAGTCTGTAGTCCCTTAAGCTAAGAGAGTTTGAGATATCTGCGGCATATTGGCAAGGAAAAAAAGGATTTGCGAAAGCAATTATAGCTCATAACAGTTGAAATGATGAGTCGACAAAGATTTTCACAGTGTAACCAACATATTTTCACTCAAGCAGACACCAAATTTTTTTCTGCCCCGACACGAATGGAAAGGACGTTCAGGAAATTGATTTTTCACTCAACTACCCCTTACCCACTTCCTCACCTCAGTGAGAACGTGAATACTTGCCATGTGTCTTTAATGGAACAAATCTCCATTTTCTCTCCCCCCCCCCCCAAAAAACAAAAAATACTTATACCATAAACATACTTGTTCCCAAGTGCTCATCAGTGTCTATCAATCTTCCCTATTGGAGGTGTTGTGCGGACGTCAGTTGGGATGCTCAACAGGCTTGATAATGTGAGAGCTGAGTTCCAGAAAGAAAGCGTGCGCGCACAAGCTTAATTGACCCACGAAACCCCACTTCAACACTCTTGGACCCAAATTTAGCGCAGTATGCAAAATTTGATACCACCATATGTTCCATCCTTGCACTTTTGGCGCTACCACTGCTCTTTTGACAGCCCAAGATCAAGGCATACCTTTCAAGATAAAAACGGATAAACCAGCCCAAAAAGGTGAGCTGTCACAAAATAGTGAGACTGATAAGCAGGGTCTGTATGTGAAATAATTGAAGCCTACGATGAGTGTGGTTCAAGCGCAGAATGTATTGAAATGCAAAGGTCTGGACGGAAGTGTATTCAGCATTCATTGGAAAATAAATGACCCGTCTTTGTAAACTGACAGCTGAGGCATTGGTGCTACTTTCTTCATACTGGTCTTTTTGTTGCCATAGCCATTCATCCACCGCCCGAACCTCAACGGGCAGTCTGGGCAAATACAATTGAGGCTATGATGTATGATGGTAACTGTTGACTCTGAGGAGATGGATCAAGCACTGGCTGATGGAAATGCTGGCAGGTCTTTTCATGTCACTTTCCCCAACCTGTGGCTAAAACAGCTGCAGACACTCTGGCTTTCAGATCGTGCGGAGCTGCAGAGAAGATGTGACTTTTCACAACCAGGCCTAAAACCCAGTCGGGCTGCAGCCCCAGGCCTCCCTTCTCATGTGCTAAATACCTTTGAGAGGTTTACCAAAGGCTGGGATGCGGAAACCTATGCCAGAGAATGACCTCCTCAAATGATATGCCATTTCATCTCAGCTCCACTTCCCAATCTCCAGTCCCCGTATTTTAGTCTGTGGCAGCGCTTTGACCAGAGCTGCAGCAGCTTGGACACTGCTTAATGAGTGAAGACCTCTGTTCATAAACTAAGGAAAGTGCATGATTCAAGGAAATTTAGAAGTAAAGTTTAGGATTGTATCAGTCAAAGCAATTTCGGAAAAAAACAACGAAAAAGAAGAAGAAGAAGAAGAAGAAGAGGAAATGAGTACCGTATCTATTGCTACGGGCTGGACCAACTGTCCCCATATATTTATTGTGTAAAAACTTGTTTTAAACTTGTGCCGATCCGCTAACATAAGTTTCCACTGATCGTTCTTGACAGAAAAATAATGACTTTTTGGGGGGGCATTTGATTCTATGTAGAGTTTTAATTTACGCTGAAGGATGTAGCGCCAAACTGTATTGATTGACATTGGTTTTCTGAAATGTTCCTGAGCCCATGTGGTGAAATCATTTTCACATTGATGTCAGTTACAGTGCTGTCTGAGAGATCGAAGGTCACAGGCATTCAGTGTTGATCTTTGCTTCTTACATGCAGTGATTTCTCCAGATTCTCTGAACCGTTTGAATGGACTGTGGATGATGAAATTATGAAATTCCATTCAAATGTACGTTGAGCAACATTCTCCTGAAACTGTTTTACTATTTTCTCATGCAGTTGTTCACAAAGTGGTGAATCTTGCCCCATCTTTGCTTGTGAATGACCGAGTAATTCAAGGAAGCGCCAAACATGGCACCCACCTGTTCCCAGTTAGCCTGTTCACCTGTGGGATGTTCCAAACAGGTGTTTGATGGCTATGAATTCCTCAACTTTCCCAGTCTTTTTTGCCACCTGTGCCAGCTTTTCTGGAGTGACCATAAATTTCAAAGTCATGGTTGTTTGCTAAAAACAACAAAGTTTATTGAATTTAATATCTTGTCTTTTAGCGAGAGTGAGCGGGAGAGAGACAGAGAGAGAGAGCAAATACTGACTCTGTATCGGCCAAAATCAAACGACTCGATTGGGACTTGGGTGCAAAAGTAAACAATCCTTCAAATTCATTTTTGTGTGTGGCTGTCTAATATCTTCAAGTTTTAGGGGAAAAGACTTGTCTGATTTTTATGAAACTTGACAATTAAGGTGAAGCCAAAAGAGTCCATTAGATATTGAAGATGAACCCAAAGATTTATTCTGACATTTATAGTCGGCAATATTTCTTTGAAACAAGGACCTTCATATAACAATTCCAGCCTATTTTCAGAATTGTACACACTGACTTTTTACAAATATCACCCTGTCCTGGATGTAGGTCTGTTACTTACTCCACACCATCATTAAGTAATATTTAAATGTCATTTCTACTAACCAGTACTTGAAAGGGAAGTGGGAAGGTTAAAATGTGCCTAGACTATTGTATTATTGTGTAAATTGTAATGATGACGATAGTCTCTTCTGTGGCTTCTGCTTGTCATAGTCACGGAAAAAAAGAAAAGTAGGTCAGAATTAAGTTCCCTATGAATGACTTTTTGGTGCTAAATTGGATCTTTCATCTGGTCTGGCCTCAAAAAGAAGCTGCGGCGGTCGTGGCCAAAGTAAACCAGGACCTGAGAGGCGGTGTCTGGGATGCCTGAGTCAAGGCGAAAGCGTCCCTGTGCCCCAATATTAAATGTCTAACGCCTGACCCACTAATCCCAGATATTGCTCCATGATCCATGTCTTCTTCAGCAAAAGCATAAACACTAAAATGTTGTGTCACTCTACTAAAGGACTTTGTGAGTCATTTGCAGAGCGTCTTAAGAAACTGGCACTGTATTTGTACCATCCTGTACTGTCGTCTGCTTCCTCTTTGACGGTGTGTTGCACTCTTTGAAGTTTGGTACGGTGAAGAGATTCTGCAGTTGGTGCCTTGGAAGCCAAATTGTAACGTGATGCAATGGTTCCCTCTGCTGGCTAAAACGGGGAGGGAAAAAAATACACTCATGAAAATCATGATAAAATGTTTATGTCCTGAGTCTAGTTAACCGATATGACTGCAGTTCTTTTGTTTTTGATTCAAGTTGGAGTAATTCATGTTTTTTCTTGCGTTCACAGACGTTAGATTATGAATAATGCGTGATGTTTGGCTCGTCTTTCTTGATATGTGAGGAAAAGTCGTTATAAAAGAGCGAAAGCCTTTTTAACGTATCCTGTGTTCTGTGTTCCTCCAGGTCTGATGTGCTGGGCTGCCAGATCATCAGCTCAAAATGGAAGTAAAGCGAGCCCTGTCCTTGCACTTCCTCGTGGACGTTTGCTGATTCATGCAATCCAGAAGACGATGCCTCTGTCACCCAGACACCTCATCTGAGACGCGGACCTTCAACGCACTCGTAGTGCACCATGGCAGGAGAGACTCAGCGAATGCATGCTGTCAAAGAGCTGGGCGCTGAGTCCAAACTGCAGGATGAGGGGACAGCAGTGCAACAGAAGAGTGTCAAAACCACAAAGGAGTCTTCAGAGCACTTTTCAAACGCAAACACTGATGCCAGAGCCAGCAGCAGAGGCCCCAAGCTTGACAAAGTAAAAAAGGAACGTGACGGTGCTCATCAGCGTGAGGCTGTAATCCGGCCACAGCAGGCAGGCAAGATTGACTTCAGATCATTGCAGAACAGATCAAAGTTTGCCATTGACAGAACCTGGTCCAGTGGCAAAGGAAGTCCCCAGTCACCAAGTGGAAAGGGACGCGGCAGAGAGAAGAACAAGCGGTCTGGAAAGTCAGAGCGCGGCAACCCACAGCACCTGTACAGTCTCAGCATTACCAACACCCGCTCGAACCTCAACATTGGGATTGCCTACCCACAGCAGAAGGTTTCACCAGCAACGAAACTGGACACCGGCCGTGGCCAAGTCTCGGGCAGCTACAGATTCCACACTCCCAGTATACCAGAGAGAGAGGTTGAAGTACAGCAAGAAGACGTCAACTACGGTTGCTGTTTCCAAGAGGCCTCCTCGAACCTTACCTCTCCAAGCTATACCTCACAGGCACTGGGATCTGCAAGTGGGGCATCATCCCACCCACATCTCCCCCTGACACAGAAACAGCAGCCTGCCACAATGGAGAACAACAGCGCACAGTCGGGCGGCCAGCTGATCCTGACTGACTTTCAGCTGAATGCCTCAAACACCTGGCAGTCTCCGGAGAGGACTTTTAATGGTGCTAACTATGCTTCATCGCAAAAATCCACTGCTCCGACAGACAACAAGACAAATGCCCTCGTGCCTGGCTCATTTCAATATGGATATAATTTTCTGGAAGAGTCAACCTCTGACTCTTTTCCCTGTCAACAGAGTCAGCAATCCCAAGACTTTACAGACTCCTCCCACGGTTCTGTTCATGGGACTCATAATTCATTTTCCTTTTTGCCTGTAGAGGGGCCAAACCTTGCTCAAAACAGCACTAAATTCAGTAATGAACAGCAGCCGGAGCCCAGGGGCTCTTATCCTCACAGCCAGCAGTCGCAGTTTCTTCAAGGGGTTGCAGCCTCCATTCAGTGCCCCAGGAAACTGAGTGAGGACTCGACCAGCACTGACAGCTCCGCTTCCATCTCGCAGCAGCCGGAGCAGGGAAAGAATGCCCTGCCAGAGAGCACAGACGGTCTTGGACAGGTTGATGGTAAGGATGCAACCATAGCCCCGGGGAGCATGAGGAACTGTCACCTGAAAGACACAGCTGCCAACCAAAGAACACAAGCGAGTGTGCACCACACGAGAACTCTTCCGCACACACAAATGCACTTTCTTAGCAAAACGTTAAACAGTTCAACAGGCAATAGTGTTCGCACAAGCTCAGTGCAATTTGATAAAAATAGCAATAATAATAATAATATTGTAAATGGGTTACCGCACACCTGGGAGGGGCCAAGTAAGACTTTTTTACCAGTGGAGCAAAACACAGTTCAGTACAGTGATGTGACTGACAAGTTTCAATTTCAGAACCAGTCCACACCTGACAAAAGGCTATCGAAAGACAACAGAATGCAGTGGCCGAAACTGCGGCCATCAGCCGAGTTGAGTTATCAAAGCAAAATATGCAATCAGAAAGTTTCCTTCATGGTTTCTCCTTCTGAATGGCAGGATGATAACAAATCACATAAAAACAGCTCGCTCAAAGTCCCCAGTTCATTTCCAAGCAGCAGAAATAGCGAAGGTTTTGCGAACCAAAGGCAGGAGGCTGTCAAACAGGTCTCAACGTTCAAAGTAGAAATGAGTCATGCACAACTATGCGACTCAAAAAACAAGGCTTTGTATTTCGGGCTCAACCAAACTATTCCCGTTTCATCGTCCAGGAGCTACAGCTATTCACCATTGCAAGTTGCACCCATGGGCCTGATGATGGTGTCACCTTATGAATCCCCTTTGCCTTCGCCAGCTCATACCCCTGCAGCTAGTAGTACCTGTTCCTCCCTCTCCCCAGCATCCGCCAGCCCAGTCAACACCTCTGAGGAAAGTCAGATGTCAAAGGCAGGTGCCCCCGTCCCGTTTTATCACCAGCCCCAGTCCAAAACCCAGTTAGCTCCCGATCACCTCAGCACTCAGCCCCATCAGTTTCATGTCGAAGGTCAAAGAAACATTCCTTACGCACCAGACAGAGACAAAGACAACATGATGGGCTACCTGCAAAGCAGCACTCACGCAAAGACAGCAATGGATGGTAGCAAAGCTTATATGGACAGTTATGGGATGGAGCATCACCAGCCTCCCCCACCTTACTCCGCACATCAGCTGTTTGCCAATTCATTAACCACAGCAAATCTTGACCAGTTGGATGTACTTCTGACTTGTAAGCAGTGCGATCAGAATTTCAGCAATGTTGCTTCTTTTCTGGGGCATAAGCAATACTGCACACAGCCCAACATGCCAAAGCTCGAAGACAATCGGAAGTTCCACACAGAACCAGCAAAAGCAGTGTCATCTCCGCCAAATGTTTCTCTGTCAGGATGCCCTTCTGACCTTCATCTTTCTTTGTTGGGCCTGAATAAGAATGGCGAGCTGATATCAGACAATGACGCAAAGGTTGACAGCAAGGATGATCCAATGAAACTTAACTTGTTCTCCGGGTCTGCCAACCTCCCCGTTGCTCTCCCAGAACTGGAAATGGAGGATGCCAAGTTAGACAGCTTAATTACAGAAGCGCTGAATGGACTTGGGTATCAGTCAGACAATGCAGAGATCGACAGTAGCTTTATTGACGCTTTTGCTGATGATGACCTCAACACCGTCAAAGCAACATCCAACAAACAGTGCGTGAAAACAAAAGAATCGGTCGTAATTGAGAACAAAGACGAACAAGCAGCCCTCGACTGCAGCTCCTCCAGACAGGAAAAATCTTTTTACGATTCAGATGTTGAGAGCCCCAAGGGAAATAAAACATTGAGCGACAAACCTGCGAAAACACCTCCTAACTTTGTACGCAATCAGAAAAAAAACAACACGAAAAAGGAGACCTCTCTGAGAATTCCCAAAACCGCCACAAGGGAGAAGATGAAGGAGCATGAGAGTAAAGTGAAGGAGGCAGGAAAGCTGGGTAAAAGTGACGACGAAAATACAAGTACCCCAAGAGTTCTCTTATCCAGCGGGTTCTCTGAACGTTGTGCTTTTAAAAGCTTTCAGGACAGACCTGCACTTGGAGCGTCAGCGCCCATTCAAACCTCCACATCTCCAACCCAGAGGGCTGCGGTGAAAGAGGGCAAGAGGCGAAGCACTGGAGGTGGCACCTGGAGCAAAGAGCTCATACATAAAATAGTGCAACAAAAAAATAAGCTCAATGTAAAAGGCAGCAAAAACCTCCAGTTTTCCTTAGTGATGGAAAAACTGACGCCCGCTGCACAGAACCCTGCATTTGGAGAGTACGACTATGTTTCAGACTCAGATGATGAGTGTGAGCCAGTCAAGATAGCGAGCCAGGGCCGACTCAACCAAAGTAGTCGGTGTAAATACACATACACCAAAGAGTGTAAATGGCGAGCTCGGAGCGAGAGGGACCAAGCAGCGTGGAGGCATGACTCAAAAGAGTGTTTTGAGGTGAAGAAGAGTGAGGAGATTTCTCTTTCATCTGAGAAACAGGACTCCCCTCAGAGACTCAAGAGGAGGGGTAGCAGGTCATCCACAAGCAGTGAACTCAGCACTTCTGTGAGTGTTTCAAGCGACAGCGTGAACAGCCCCAAAAGCATTGACCGCATCGAATCAGACTGTGAGAGAAAGGCCGACATAAACAAAAAAGAATCTTCCGAGCAAAAGAGCCATAAAAGCTCCTCCCAACAGAAGGCGTGCAGCGAGACCAGCACACCAGCACTGACATTCACCAAATCTTTGAAGAGGCGTAACGATGACAAAGCCAGTCTCTTTGACAACAAAGAGCGTACAGACAGCTCAACAAGCTCACTTCCATGTGCAGAAATGGTTGACTCGCTGCCATCCTCATCAGTCGCAGAGTTTGAAAAAATAAGCAATATCAAATCAAGAGAGCTGATCCAAGAAAATATCCCAACAGTCAGTTTGTGTACAAACCCATTAGAAAGCACGGACAATTTGTGCCCCAAAGAAGAACAAAGCCACTGTGGCGGTACAGATAACAAATCAGCCTCGCATTTTATTTCACGCTCGCCCACTAGCAACAAAGAAACAGATTCCAACGTTGACAAAGGTAAAAAGGGCAAAAAGAGACAGCGGCCCCGTTCCAAGCATGCAGAAATGACAGGGAGCGCTACGTTTGAAAAACAGAGTGACATTGTGCACGTGGCAAAGGAAACGACGGCGATTGCTCTGGCAAATGAGCTAGACGTGAACAAACCCGTGACTCTTTGCCCCTCCCTCATTGATGAAGTGTGCCTTTCACCAACCCAAAGCCAAAAAGAGTCACTCCACCTCATACCCTACCCCCTGGATCAGGATCAGGGGCTCATGAAGTCTCCTCTTACATTTGACACCTCGTCAATGTTTGGCGACCTAGCAGCATTCGACAGTGGCCTTTACACTGACATGCCGATTCAGAAAGAGGGTTTCCATTCATTGGAGAGCACGGTTGACAAAAAAGAAGAATTTGTGCCCTCGTTTTCTCCATTTCTGGAACAAAGAGACTGGAACCTAATCGTAAGCCCAGTGCTACCGGATGAGATTTCTCAGTATAAAGGCGTTTTGGAAAAATCCGGCGAAAATAAATCAGATTACAGTGATGTGGCTTTGTCTCTGCCAGAAAAAATAATTGACTACAGTGCAAATCTTAACAGCTGCGCCTCCGAGGATGAGTTGGAAATCAAGCGAATCGTAAACGAGCTTGAAAACCAGCTGCAGACAACAAAGTTGGAAACTCCACTCAGCCAAGAGGACCCAAAGCCACTGCAAATGAGCAAATTCTCACCTTTGCGGCTCAGTGAAGAGTCGGAAAATGATACCATCGACGCGCCAGTGGCTTCGGAGCCCTTCAATGAACCAGAACTTCCGTGGAGCAGTCCATTCCACTTCGACCTGGTGAGTGGGCACCACAGTCCCCACAGTAGTATTCACAGTGAGCCAGGAGCCTTTGAGGATTATGCCAAAAAAGGGGGCGACGCCTCAGATGTAATAACAGTGACCCCACAACTCCATAATGACCACAAGGCAGAGGAGAGAAATCTAAAGAAAGACTCTGCTGTTGAAACAAAAGAGGAAGACGTCTTACAGCAGAACCAATACACAAAAGAACTGATGAAAAGTATTGAGGTCATGTCTGACTCTCTATTCCAAAGCAAATCCATTATATCACAACACAGGAAGCCAAATGCCACCTCCCTCACAAGTCCACAACAAGAAAGTGAGTGTCATTCAGCAAAGGGAGAAGATCACAGTGCAAAGGAGGCAATTACGGAGAAGCAGAATATATTTTCACCTTCAAATATCAAGGAGCAGAAGGACGATATTGAATTCATTCTCAAAGAATCACAGTCATCTCTCCCTCACAGTGCTGACCACATAGTCTATGTAAACCAGCAGATTTCATCAGAGCCAAGCGAGCCCAGCAAAAACAGCATCAGCAAGGCCGAGATGGAATTAATTTCAGATGGGCATGTACCTGAGACGAATACGCTGATTGCGTCATCTCATCCCTTGAGCGTGGTGGGTGCTCAGGCAGACGAGGACACTTGCACAGACAAAAATGGGAATCGGTCACCTCAGAATTGTGATGGCCCACCACATTTGACAGACAGTTATCAGGATGTAAAGGCGCGTATTCCTTCATCAGCAACTCTCCTTCAATCCAGTGTCGACATTCACAAGTCACCAGATGTAATGGCCTACGGTGATGAATTGAAATGTGAGCATGCCGAAAGTAGCATTGAGAATGCACATTGTTTCGTTGACGTTCACAATGTTGGCCCAAATCCTGGCTTATTAGTGGACATAATCACCACAGATAAGCCCTGCAGTCCAATTCTTGTGGAAAGTAACACCGAAAGTACCCAGAATGGCTTAACATTTCAAGACATCCAATCAATGGGACAAAACAGCCTGTTAGTCCTAAAACAGATGGAAAGCCTCAATAACACTGGTGCTACAAATTATCCCTGCGAGGCTCCCCAGGTTCATGACTCTTTGAAAAGTGACTCAAATCTGTCAATCAATGCAATTCACAAAAAAGGGGATATTTTAGATGTTCACGACATCAAAGGAGATTTGCCTGTGGACTTCATGGCAAGCCACCTGAATTCACCATGCAGAGACGGAGTAGATGGAGATCATTGTACCTTTCTACACACCTCTTCGCCAATCAGCCCAGTTTTAACACAACATCAGGAAATGGACATTCAAGACGACACACATCAAACTCAATGTAATAGCTCTGTTGACCCAAGTCCAAGTCAAAGAACAAGATTACCTGATGCCAAGCCTGAATACCAAAAGGAGTTTATGGACTGTGCCACGAAGACAACAGTCAAGATGGATTGTTCATTAAATAGTCCGCCGCACCTTGAACTTCCTAACTTTGACGCCCACATCCATTTTCCAAGTCCTGGATCCGTCAGAGTTGAGCAATCACAAAGCTTTGACAACAGCGAGCCTTCTCATGATTTCAAGCTGAGTCCTCTGAATTACAAGAACAACTCCGATGAGCCTCCGCAACTGACTCAATACGACTACATTCCGATCTCACCGGCGAGCAAATCGGATGGTAATCCCTACACAAAACAGGGTCACAGCGATGATCATGACCAATGCTTTACTCCAACACTGATTTTTAACCAACCACCCTCTGACACCACGTTGTCGCTGAATCCCGCTGAGGCAAATGAAATAAGTTCATTACATGAACCACTAGTTATACAAGACATATGTTTGGGTCTTTCGGCTGAACTCCAACGCACAGATTCCCCGGCCGGTAATGTAAATGAAGATGTGGAGGCGAGGCCCCATTCCTGTGAATCTCTCAAATTGCCTCTTCGAAAGGCTGAATCATCATTAGCAGTGGCAGAATGCAGTCTACTTCCCATTCAAGGCATTTCAAGTTGTCTGCTCACCCCTAAGTCACTCATCCACTGTGAAAATGGACCATTATCGGAACCCGGTCTGTGTTTGAAAAAAGAAACCTCACCAAAAAAGGTTCAGAACAACCATCAGCAGGGGAAAGTACTTTGTGAAATCTGTTTCCTGTGTTTCAGGACAGTGCCAGGTTTGAAGAGACATAAGGCCATGAAACATGCAGCCAAAAGTGAAAAGCCATTTGGCCCACCAAGCACAACATCAGGCAATCAGGGAATGTCGCTTATTTATGAAGCACCTCGAACTGGAGAGAAGAAACAAACTGGAGAGAAGAAACATAAAAATGACTCACAGCCATCCCCGACCCAAATAGATGAAATGACAGAGACTAGCACCACCCCAATATTGAAAGCGTCCTCCAATGAGTCAGCCGCGGAGGAAATGGCAGTCGAGGGGAGTGCAGTGGCAGCAGATGAAATGGGCAATCAAAATTCTCTGCTGCCAACCAAAACAAAAAAGACCAGCAAAGCTCGGAAGAACAAAAATAGCGAGGAAAACTCGAAGCTTGACCCGTTCTCAGATGAGCTTTTGAATATATTAAAAACAGACCTCCTCCAGGCTATAACTCCCGAGTTTAAAAGCAATGTGCTGCTCGAGCAAGAAAAGCCTGACAGACATGGAACTGGAACAGAGCAAACACTTCTCGGTCTGACTTCAAACTTTGGCTCTGAGAATACATCCCAATCTCCAACTGAAGAGACAAATGTTCTCAGTGAAACTGCAGGAGTCAATGGAGTCACAGATACAGACAAGAGTTTATGCACAGACCTGAGTGAGGAGGTTGAAGGGGGCGTATGTGCAAATAATGACCCATCGATAGAGGAGAATATGACCACAAAACACCACACATCCACAAAAAGTCTGTATGCTGCTGCAGACGAGAGCGATGAACATGGACAATCTGATGAGAAACTTGCCCAAGAGATTCTTCGAAAGGTGGCGGTCGAGGTCAAATTTGAGCAAAACGACGTCTCGTCAGACAAGCTCCATCCACTCGATTGTTTGACTCCGCCTCCTCTCACTCCTCCCGGCATAAGTCCTGATCTGAAGGCCTTACTTGACGATGACACCATATTCTCACAACTGTTTCCAAGAGACGAAGAGGCAAAAAGGAAAAAGTGCCCGCGAGTTTATGGAAAAAGAAATAAAAGACAGAAGCTTTTATCTGATTTGGATGTTACTCGGGACTGCACCCCTCCACCAGAAACACACAATACAACCCCTCACTTGGAGAGCCAAACAGAGAAGACGCGCAGTGACAATCGCACAGCCCCGTGTGAATATGAGACGATATCTATTGATGACACCATCATGTTAAACATGTGTCACAACAATGCGCTGAAAGTCCCTGATGCAAAGGCAATGTCTGATGGTCAACAAAATGATCAAGAAGACCTCCAAAACAACCCTTTGAATCAATTTCAAAGCACTGTCGCTCAAGCTACAGTTGAGTGGAGTTGCTCTCAGGATTTCGGTGTGCTGAACGCAGACTCCACGGTGGCCTCTGAGCCAATGACCAATCAAGCAGAGGCGTCAAAGCCAGCTTGCTCTCTGCCCCTCCAGGACAATGCTTACACCGCGGAGCAATGTGTCACAGAGAGTGCTCATAATCTCCACATTGATATTCAAAACATCAGCACGACCTTTCAGCTACCTGAAATTCAGTTCTTCGACTCTAGCAAAGATGTCTCTGTGGCTCCCCCGGCCGCATGTGCCGACATGGAGAACATTGACGAAAAATCGAAAAAGCTAATGGAACGGCGAGGTCGAAAGCGGCAAGAAGGTGGTACAAAGGTTAAAGATAAGCAGTACAAGTGCAAAGTTTGCTTCACGTGGTTTCTCACTCTTGGCGAGCTCAACTTTCACAAGTTGTCCCACAATCCGTCACCTCCGCCCACCTGCTACATGTGTGTCCAACGCAAGTTCAGCTCCAGGGAGCAGTTGCGAGACCATCTGTGGGAGAAGCACGCAAAGAACAAAACTGGCATTTGGACCTGCGGAATGTGCTTGAAGGAGATCTCGGATGTGTGGATGTACAATGAGCATTTACGAGAGCACGCCACTCAGTTTGCTCGCCGGGGTCAGACTCAGGGCTCCATGTTGACCATTCCAGGATGCTTCATGCAGGAAACGGCTGTGAAGAACTTCATCACTTCCATAATGCAGCATCGGCCCAGCAAAGCCAACAAAGAGACCAGCAAAGCCACTAAAGAACAAGAAAAGACAGTTGTTGCCAACGGCAACTTGGAGGCAAGCAAAACCTCAGACGGGGCTGAGCGAAAACTTAGCAAATCTAGAGGCAGCAGTGGTGGAGGAGGCGGCAACAAGAACACACTGACCCCACTTGAGGTCCTTCACAAAACGGAAGCCCCGAAAAATGTGGAGATGCATCCCAATTGCAAGGATCCCTCCAGAGACTGCCACCACTGTGGGAAGCGGTTCCCTAAACCCTTCAAACTTCAGCGACACCTGGTGGTTCACAATTTGGAGAAGATTTTCCTGTGTCACAAATGTCCCGTCTCATATCAAGAGGCCCACGACCTCAAAGAGCATCTGAAGATAGCACACAAGGAAGCGGACGAGGTGGACTTCAAACACACCACCCTCTACACCTGTGAGCTGTGTGCTGATGTCATGCACGTGATTAAAAAGTCTTTCATCTGCAGCACCTGCAACTACACCTTCTCGAAGAAGGAGCAGTTTGATCGCCACATGGAAAAACACCTGTCAGGGGGGAACAAAATCTTCAAGTTCCGAGGTGTTCACAGGCCCGTCAAAGCATCTCTGTGCAGGGAAGATGAATGTGATTCCCCTGCAAGTAAAAAGAGAAGGATTCTCTCCGACAGTCTGCAGGAGAATAGCACCGACAGTGGCATTGCCAGTGTGGGCTCGCTGCACCTAAATCAAGCCTCGGAAACACAGATTCCTCAAGCGGCTGTGCCCATGCTCGAAGCGACTGTGCCCATGCTGGATGACTCCACACAGACCACCACGAATGACTACCACAGTGACACAAACAGCACCAATGTGAAGACTGAGAACATTGCTGAGGATTACTCCGATCTCCTGGTGGAGCTGGAGAAATGTATTTCGTTGGGCTCCACGTCTGCCGCCCCCAAGGAAGAGGAAATCGACGCAACGTCCGCAACTCATCTTCACCAAGGAGTTGATGGAGAATCCACAACCGAACCATGTGATGTTAAAGAGGAGAGTGAGTCTGTGTGCATTCGAGTGGAGACCCCCCAGTGGTCAGCTTGTCAAGAGAGAAGTGGTGAAAGGGTGGAGACCACTCTATTGAATGGCATCTCGTCTTACGGGGACACAGAAACAAATGATTCACTTCCAACAACGAAAGACTCTCTCAGCATCCTGAGAGAACAGCAAGTCACTGCAAAGATACCCGAGTCGCTGCTCGCAGCTGACGTGATGGCCGAGAATTCTCCACCCAGAGCTGTCAGCGAACAACAAGCTTCATTTAATGGGGCCGAACAGAAGGACAAACTCCGAGCAAGTGACAACTCTAAACCCAGCATGAAGGCTACAGAATCAACGCAGGTCTGCCAATCCAAGGCTTCGGCCACATCCTCAGCATCCAATGAGGAGAAAGAACCCCAGAGGTCACAGAAGAAGAGGAAGGACGCCAAATCGCCGCACAGCATGCAGAGAGTTTCCTTCCCGGCAACTCAGGAGAACTTAGGGATGGACTCAAAGGTCAAAAAGAAGTACCACGCCAGCAAGTATTTGAATCCCTCCACGCAAAGAAAATTTGACAGCCCCAACGACTACCCTGTTCTAGCTTCAGTGCGGGATGATGTTGTGAGCAACAAGATAGTATCCAAGTGCAAGACATCGACATTGGGCTTGCAGTTGAAACGAAGTTTGCTTGATAGCTGTACACCAAAGAAAGCTGACATTGCGGCCCCTCATAACGGGGATTACAAAAACAAAAAAGGAGCTGTGGGGAGGCCCCTGCACACCTCCATTTCTCGAGTGTCTTCTGTCCCCATGAACAATTCCTTGAACAAGTCCAGGACGAAGCAGGGGGTGAGGTCAATAGAGAGCCACTCCTACAGGACAGCAGAGTCCCAAAACCACCTCCTAAGCCAGCTGTTTGGCCAGAAACTCACAAGCTTTAAGATTCCTTTAAGGAAGGACACGTCCGAATCTATTAACTGAGCGGACATTGAGGGACCTGTGAATTAAAAACTTTTTTTTTAAATTTCACAGTTCTTAAGATTTTATACTTAATTCATGATGGTGAATGAGATTGCACAGCTCTTTTCTGTGAAATGCTATCTTTAATACATAGTCACTTTATGTCTTTTTTGTACATGCGCTTGTATCACACGAATGTGAGGACAAATGCCATATATATATATACATACAGTATATATATATATTTTTTTTTTGCTAAAAAAATGAAAACATTATCCAGAAAAATCTTTTCTGCTTTTGCTTTATATATATATACATATATATATATATATATATATATATATATATACAGTATATATATACAGTATATATATTATATCTGTTCCAGAGATTATATTTCAGATGTCTATAAAAAAAAAAGAAAAGAAAAAGAATACTTGAAAAGACAGATAAACACATCCTATTAAGAAATGCATGTTCATTTTGCATTCACCACATGGTCTTACCCATGAGCATCTTTTTTTGGAAATGGACCAAATGATGTAATTGTTGACCTGGACTCTTGTCTTTGTACATGCTTCCCAAATATTATTGTAACATTACTGCACTGCATTCTATTAGCCTTTTGTATAAACGTTACATGGTGCTACATTTTGTTTTATTGTAATGTGAATGCCAACATCCTCAGAAGGGAACATGAGACCTGTAGCAGTTATATGGCACACTGATCACATTGTGTGTTTCTTGGTTCATTCAAGATACTGTGTAAACTCTCCGAGGGCTCCATCTGTAGGCTGCTCCAAGACTATATTAGGAAAGATTCCATTGTATAAACTCAGGTGCATACAAGGGCTTCGCCGTCCTTCCACCTGTATTCGGAGTTCTTCCCGTGCACTGATAAAACCAAACCCTCCCACACACACATACACACACAAACGCACTCACTCTCACACACGCATACACACCCACAAACACCATCATCTGTGTCAGCAACTCCAAACTGTTTAATACTCAAGAGTATTTACTTGGACAACAAAAGGTGCTTTATTTTGTTTATACTGTATGTATCTTGTTTTGTATAGTATTTTAGGTAGGTCATTGTCTGTGTAATACTTCGTGTCAAAGTTTTATTTTAATAATGTGCAAAGGAATGACAAGAAAGGGAAGTGCATAAGTGCAGTCGGTGCCTCGTGCAAGCTGTAAAGTGGATCACCAAGTGCCTATTTTATAGTTATTAAAGATCTGTATCGATCCCTCCTGGCTCCTTTTCTTCCATTGTACATCACTTTGTCGTCCCTGCAGATCCGCTGTCACGCCGTGCGTCAAACACAAAGCGGCGCTGCTGCCAGCCGGCAAAGACAGATGCGCACACATCAATGACACACTTTATATTATTGTCGCCAGCTCAGAATGACGGTCACAAACCTATCTTCACTGCAGGGAACGGGCTCCTATTTATTGAGCCGTGTGCTCTTCTGCAGCAGGCACACGTCACGTTGTCCTCACACCATGTATAAAGTGGCTTCTATTCCTACATGAGCATTTGCCATCATCACATAGGAATAAAAAGCCATAGTACACACTGGCTTGCATGTGGAGGCACAGAAGACAGACAGCCTCTGAAGAATTATGAAACCTGAAAAAAAAGGGAGATGGGGGTGGAGAAATTGATGTTATGTTACATGTAAATTGTGCTCAATTTACAGAATATCAACAGAATGTTCGAGTGGGGAAAAAAAAAGTTGGGAAACACCAATACATCACTCATTTATTGATATCAATCAGGTTGCATTCTCTTTTGCACAATATGAATCTATATCAAGCTTATGTATAAAATATCAAATATGCAACACTCTACGTCCATCTAGACGGAATCCCGAATTAATTACCAGCAGAGTCATCACCCGCCTCCTTTGCTCATGTAACATTCCAGCCCAACCCTGCAGTAACTGAAATCCACAATACAGAAATACCCTATTGAAATACACTCTCGGCATGTGTTTATAGTAATGGTGGTACTTTAATTTTTAAGGTATTTGAACACACTCAAACAAAATAGAGTAACCACTGCAATGACACTTCCACACACACACACACACACACGCAAACAAAATCTGTGATCTCGCCGGACCGTGATGCATGAACTAACAACTAAATATTTCATCCTTTTCTGAAATTATATACCGTCATTCAAATCCCAACAAATGAAATAACATATCTATTGACTAAATTGCCAAAATAAAAACAAAGTCAATATTATGTTTCTAGTAATTGCGAGACAATCAAATATGCATTATATAGAGTTAATATTAATTGGAGGTGTATCCTTCGATATGCCCAACATAGGATGATGGTTGGCGACATCTCTTGAAACATGTTTTTGTTGTTAATCATTCGATCAATTGAGCAAAACAACACTGCCTAAAAAGTGTGTGGGATGGTCATGATCCAAAGGTGCAAATTCATTTTATTTAGTGATTGAGTCTTGTTCTGTGTTGTACCAACCTATGGGTTCAATCCACATTCGCGCTACCTTTCAATTTAATGCGATGCCCGGCGCAGCATGCAGTCACTCTCCTCCTTCCACATCCTCCGGTCAACTGTGTGCGAGAAGAAAGCAAGCCACAGTGCCACATGAAGTAGTAAGTACAACCCCAACACACACACACACACGCACACGCACACACACGCGCCCCAGTGGCAAGCATCCTGTTATCATGTGATCTATGAGGAAATTCTCCAGAGGCCCAGACGTGCAGGAGCATGACAGGAACGCGTTGCACTTTGAAGTGGAGCGACATTATCAGGGAGTATCGTCTTGAAATAGCATCTCTTCTCTCCATTTGCAAGGCTCCTTCCCTGTCGCTTCTCATCTTCGGCTCCTTCCCCTCCGTCTGCTGACAGCCTCTATTTCTTCTCCTACTACTAACTCAGCAACTCACCTTTGTCTGCTTTTCTCTTCTCCGCTCCTTGTCTGTCTGTTTACATCATTCCTGACAATTTCATCCATTTTTGCCTTTCCATTTTCATCTCACCTCCCGGTCGCCTCTAAGGGAGGATGGATAGGGGCCGCAGGAGACGAGCCGCTGGTCAGCGGTAATGACACTCGGGCCGAGGGTCGCGCAGGTCTCCTCTGCTGGGAATGGCAGGGGAGCTGGAGATGGATGGAAGGAAGGAAAGGGATGACTGCACACACAGACTATATTGTAACGAAATTCCATTGGGGTTGTGTGATGTGAAAGCTGTGTTCTACATTGAGAATTTGGATGAATAATTCAATATGAACACATTTCCCCTGTGAAAATGAAGACGACACAGAAATCAAGACATCATACCAATGTAGCCTGACAACAATCGCAACCTTGCTTCCGCTCGAACATAAAGAGGTACCTGCGCCCTGTATCCGTGTTAAGACGCTATAGAGCTCGCAGAAGTAGTTTATAAGAGGCATGAAAAGGAATCGCTAAACAAATGAGAGGATAATAATATACTGTGCGTGAAATGGAAGCGGAAACATGAAAGTAAAGTCAAGCACACTTTAATTAGGGCCTTCTCAGCGGGAAGTCACAGCTCAAAGACTTTTTATTGACTCAACCATTTGTTACCTCACTTGAGTCTGGCTGTAAGAGTGAGACAATGGGAACAAAAGCTTGACCTGTTTGATTATTCCGATTAATGGCGTTGCAGCTGCAAGGCCAGGCAAACAAATAAAATGCTGGCAGTGAGTGAAACCCGACACCCCACAGTGGAGTCATGGCAAATCGCTCAATTTTGAGGAGAGGATCGCAATATGAAGCCGTGTCTGTGGACTGTCATGTGAAATACTTATGGTCGCATGTTCAAGGTGTTGTCAGGGACACTTCTAAATGGGCCCTAGTGCGGAAGAAAAAGGTCGCTGCTCAACAACTCAAGCAAACAAACAAACAAAAAAAGGCATACTTTCACTTCATACAACAGGTATTCATTCAACTCAAACATATTAAGTTCATTGAACCTGATCATAATAATAATAATGATTATAATAATAATAATAAAGTACAATTAGTTGACATAGCAAACAGCTTTGAATGAATTCTTATTAGTGGCATTTTAAAAGCAGGCTCTTTTTGGCTTGGTAAATTGAGTTTTCATGGCAGCATGTCCAAGTAAATGGTGTTGATTTTACCCAATTTTATTTAGTAGTTGACTTAATGCCAAACTATTAAAATGCCTCACGAGCATTTCGGTGTGCATGCACAAATCTGAAAACAAAAACACTATCATTCATCATAGTACTGGTTTTTCATTCAAGATGTCTTTTTTTTCTTGTTTTGCAATTCATATTACATTCAGGGTAAAGTAGTCAACATGTAGTGTCTTGATTTAGTTACCTTACAAAATCTTCCCCCTCTCCCCAAAAAAAAACTATCACCAAAAGCAATCAGTTATCCTACAGTGAAAATGATTCTGTATGCTACCTGTTGACCTGCAGACTTGCCTTTGCCTCACAAGCATCCTTCACAGAGAACTTAATGCAACACCCTGAAATGTAATGGACCGAAACAGTGAATTTCATCCGTCATGGCTCGGCGGAATCCACGCAGTAACCAAGTTAGCGGCGTGCCCACATCCTGAGGCTTTAAATTCACCACAATTGCCAGTGAAAAGTGACCATGTGTGACCTCCTCTCCTTTGCGGCTCACAGCGTGGAAGTCAATGTCACACAAAGGGGAAGACGACACGCAGTGAGTCCAATAATCACTCGCGTTTCTGTCAGTGTCACCGCCTGTTGAATGTGACCTCAAACACGCTGTCATCGAGCCATTCTCCCTCCTATCTGGCTGTATTAGTGTGTGTGACTTTGAACATCACATTGCCCTTTTGCGATAACGGATAAGGCGACCTACTGTGTATTCACGATGCAGTTACAGGATGACTCACCACGTACACACAGACGAGCCACAGCATCATCGAAAAGGTTGCCTTCATAAAGATAAAAATGGTCAGGGTTTTTTTTTATGCTGCTTCAGAGGCATTCACTGAAAATGTGATTATTATAATTATTTTTATTATTGTGGTTGAGGGTTGGAGTGGTGGAGAACTGAACTCCATCGTACTGAGAGCTGTGTCTAATATTTTGGTTGCCTCGAATAGTTACATGAGAGTTAAGAGACAATATTAGCTCTCATTATGATGCGATTCTACACCTGCACACTGAATGACGCAATAATGAAATATTGTTAGAATAAGATAAGATAAGAAAACCTTTATTTGTCTTGCAATGGAGAAATTCGCTGTGTTACTAAAAACTGAACACATAATAATAATAATAATAAGAAGAAGAATTGATTGATCTCTTGCAGTGGATATTTTTATACAGTGCAAGTCGTCATAATGTTGTGGCTGGTGCTTTACCTGACTGTAGCCCAGAGGGCATTGCTGTTGTGTCCATTATGTACAGTATGTGAAGAATAATGATAAACTCTACATTACACACAGTGCTAAACTAAAGCCTACTGGCAAGCAGCGCACACAACAAAGGGCACTAATGAAGGAACTCACAGAAGCACGATAATGTGACATACATACCTGCAGGTCTTCATTCAGCAGACCTTCCCTCATATTTCTTCTTCTCTTTCTTGCTCTTCTTCTTCTTGGTTTGTCTGGCACCCTCCCGTCTGCTTGAGAGATTGTGCTCACCCCATCGAATTGGGAACCGGGGCTGAGCTGCAGAGACTGACATCATCCTTTCACAGAGGAGGTTTTCCCCACCCGCTATCTGCACCCTCTTGCTCTCTCCCTCTCTCCCTCGCCCTCTCTCTCTCTCTCTCATTCTCTCTCTTTCTCTCAATCTCTCTCTCTCACTCTGTCTCTCGCTTACTTTCTCTCTCTCTCTCTCTATCTCTCTCTCTCTCCCCAAACTCTCTGCATATAGTAGCAGTCTCTTATCTCTCATCTCTCCCCCGATTTTTGTCCTCGCTTCCATTTGCTTGCAACAGCTCTCCAAAGCGTCACATGGAAGCTCATCTCAGTCGCAAGTTTTAAATCAGGACTTCCCAGGGCTTCCCGCTGTTGTGTTTTAGCCCTCAGTGGGCTGTGTGAACCTGTCATCATCAGAAAGTGTTTCTAGGAGGGCTTCTCTCTTCGAGTTTGTATTAATAGATGTGGCTGCCTGAAGCTCTCTCACATCTCGCTTCTGTGTTTCCTTTCCGTCAGTGTTGAAGATCAGGGTGAAACGAAGAGTGAAGCGTAATGGGCAGCGTTTCCAATTCTTTTAGATTGGCACAATGAAAGTAGAGAAAAACGAACAGCGGGAATCTCTGTGATTGAAAGGAGACGAATGTCTGCTGAGGTGCTCGTGGGGAGGGAATGGCCGCTGCTGTCCATGGTGCTGATTACCACACACATGGAGACATCACCAAGGACACCAGTGACCTTCCAACAAGGCGGAGGAAACCTGTTAGCGCCTCAGCAGAAGCATGGATAAACACGCATGCACACACACACGCGCACACACATATATACAGTATATACACACTGCCCCCCAACCCCCTGACTCCCACAGGCATTTCTCTGTGTCTTGACTCATTTAGCATGACATCAATCAGTGTAAGGTAACAGTGGCAGGTGAGATTAAAATAGATTGGCCCTATTTAAGGGATTCATATTGCATAAAAACACACACACGTACACACACACACACAAATACAGATGTCCACTGGGTGACACACACAGCTCAACAGGAGCAACTAAAACGCAGCAGCACGTCGGAAAATGTGTCGAAATGTGAGCACGCACTGGGATGGATTCCGCAAGAGGCTCGAGTTGGATGTACTCCTGCTGTGTTGTCCTATCTCTCTTCTCAAGAGGTAGATTGTAGAATCTTGCCTCCTTGTTCCCATAGTCACACTCACCCCCACACCCAACACATCCCCAAACCCCCTCTGCTTCCCTCTTCATGTGGTAAAGAGAAAGTGGGTGCATTAGAGAGACCAAACAGGGTTGGGAGTGTGACCACAAACAAGATCTTCTAACAAATAATTTCGTAGATGTAAATAAATAAATATATACATACATACATACATACATACAAAATATCGTGTTAAAAATCTTGTTTGCCAATTAAGTAAAGACATTCATAACAAGAGTTTAATACAGCCCCCAATATAATGAGATTATTCACAGTAAAAAATACCACCGTTTTGATTTTGACACTTTTTCAGAATTTGGATACTTTGTAGCACCACACTCTCCAGAGTTCAATCAACACTTTTAAAATAGTTAAATACCAAGAGAGAGTATGCAGATTTTTTTTTTAACTTACAAAGCAGAGTTGAATGAACATGACAGGAGTAGACCAATAACTCTTCCCAGACACCTTTGTTTTCCCTCTCAGCACTGCAAAACATTCCAAGCTGGTTCTCCTTGCAGATGTAAATCAAAAAAGCTGCCTTGAAAACAGAAGTTAGCTCAAATAGAGGATAATCTTAGTTTCAACATCATTCATCAAATCAAGATCAGTGTAATGTTCTACTTATTTCAGTGTTCTACAAATTGTGGAAGTCCATTTAACTTTTAACCACAAGCTGAATCAACTTTTCAAACAGTGATTTATTGTACATTATCCATCCTTCCATCCATCCATCCATTTTCTGAACCGCTTTATCCTCACAAGGGTCACGGGGCGTGCTGGAGCCTATCCCAGCTGTCTTCTGGCAGTCGGCGGGGGACACCCTGAACTGTTCGCCAGCCAATCGCAGGGCACACAGAGACGAACAACCATCCGCACTCACAATCACACCTAGGGACAATTTTGAGTGTTCAATCATCCTGTCTTGCATGTTTTTGGAATGTGAGTGGAAACCGGAGAAACCCATGCAAACTCCACACAGGGAGGCCGTAGCTGGAATTGTACCTCTGCATTGTGAGGTTGACGCGCTAACCGCTGGACCGGGCCGCTCTATTGTACATTATGAGCAGGAAAATCAGTTTTTACCTGATTAAACTAACCCACATCTCTGCATAGTTCGAAAGTCCCACAAATGAATAGACCTTTCTACAACTTGCCATTTAGAGTCAAGCGAACTTAACTTTAAAGTGGTCAGCGCTGAAACACTGTTTCCTCATTTCCCTTCCGATGACCCAGCATCAAAAGCAGTGGAGGGTTCAGTATCTTGCGCAAGAACACTTCAACATGGTAACAAGGGTTGAGGATCAAAACCCCAAACTTCAGGTTGGGAGACGACTACTCTACCACTGATCCACATGTTTCACCTTAGATTGAGTAGTTTAAATGACTCATGAATTCCACATTGCCGCAATCTCCAGATATATAGTATTTATTCCTACAGTGTCATACATTCAGAGTAAGGTTTTTTCTCACACCAAAATAAATGGTTGAAAATTTGAAAAAAAACAAATAGCAAAACAAGCTCAACTCAACTGTATTTATAGAGCACTTTTGTTATGTTTCGATCTGGTTACGTTTGGTTTTGATTACTCATGTGGCCTTTTTTCGCCACCTGTTCTCGTTATCAGTGTTCCTTGTGTGTAACCAATTAGCTCCCTCAACCCTTTGTGTGTTGTCCAGGTGTTTCTCTTTGTCTCGTCACTTAGCTTGTATTTAGTTCCCTGAGTTTCTGTCAGTCTTTGTTGGGTCATTATGAGCTGTGAGTATGTGAGCATACATGTGCTTCTGTCATGTTTTGTTTCCTGTTATAGTTTGGTTTGATACTTGTGATTTCCAGGCATTTTTTGAGTACTTAGTGTTTTTTCCCATTGTACCGCTGTGTGTATTTTTTGTTAAATACATTTTGGCCAATCCAACCTACTCCTCCCTGCCTCCCTGCTTTTTGGGGTCCTACAACTACTATCACGCAGAACGTGACAACTTTCAAACAGCCATCGCTGCATACAAAGTGCTGTACATGATAGATAGAACAATAAAGCTATAAATCAGTAACAAAGATGGTAGAAGGCACCAAACAGTAAAACTAAGATCAGATCTGAGTCATGCTGAGTCAAATGCCAAAGAATACAAGTCAGTTTTGAGGTGGGTTTTAAAGACGGACAGCGAGGGGGCTTGCCGAACGTTCGGTGGGAGGTCATTCCAGAGAGAGGGACCAGCAACGGGAAAGGCTCGATCCCCTCTGAGTTTCCGTTTAGTTCTTGGTACTTCTAATAATGTCTGGTCCGCAGCCCTGAGTCGCCGGGCAGGTGTGTAGGGGCGGATGAGCTCAGAGGTAAAGTGGCGTGAGGTCATTTAAAGATTTGAAGACAAATAATAGGATCTTGAAAAGAACTCTAAAATGTATAGGGAACCAGTAAAGGGATGCCAAAGTAGGAGTTATGTGCTCACTCTTATGAGTACCAGTCAAGAGGCGAGCAGCAGCATTCTGGACCAGCTGAAGACACTTAATGGAGGATTGGCTGACTCCAAAGTAAAGTGCATTGCAGTAATCAAGTCGGGATGTGACAAAGGCATGAATTACTGTCTCAAGGTGCTCATGAGAAAGGAGAGGTTTTACTTTAGCCAGCTGTCTAAGATGAAAGAAGCTGGATTTAACAACGGCACCAATTTGCCGGTCAAGTTTAAAATCATTGTCCAGTGTAAGACCCAAGTTTGAGACTGTTGACTTAAGGAGACAGGGGCCCAAGTCTACAGGATGGGATGTACAAGGGCCACTGGGACCAAACAGTATCACCTCTGTCTTCTTTTCATTGAAATTCAAGAACTTTTGTGCCATCCAGGTTTTGATTTCTTCCAGGCAGGATAAAAGTGGCCTTTTTGAGAAGGCGTCTTTTTTGCTCAATGGGACATAGATCTGACAATCATCTGCATAGCAGTGGAAGGAAATGCCATGTTCCTTAAGATGGAACCCAATGGGAGCAGGTACAGTGAGAACAGCAGAGGCCCCAGAATAGAGCCCTGTGGAACACCACATGACAGTGGAGTAGTACGTGACTCAGAGCAGCCAAGGCTGACACAAAAGGTTCTGTCAGCTAAATAGGACCTAAACCACTCAAGAGCGCTACCTACCGCCAATGCCCAAGCAACCAACCAACCAAGCAGTTGGTTCAGTTAACTTAAAAAGTCAAGTCATGTCAAGTCAACGTGGACAGAGCATATAAATAATGTAAGTAGTCAATACAATGAAATACTGCAAGTTTAACTTTCGAGAACCAGAATAGCCAAGCTCAATATCCAAAATTAGTTGGAGCTCTTAAGGTTCACGAGATCTAGCAGGTGAACATAACTATATGGGGCTATAATGTTTTGCAACGAGTCAGTGTTAGTTTGACTCAGGCACGGCTTCAGGATCAATTCCCAAAAATGTAATACAGAAATTTAGGCACTCCAAATTTTGCTCTTTAATATTACTATGTGGGCACCATTGCTAGTCTAGTCCTTCACATTGCTGACCTGACGATGCAACTGCTCCATTCCCAAATTACTCTTTGACTGACTGCATCTTGTCCATCCTTCACCCTAAAATCCGATGGGATGGATGGATACAACTCGTGACAAGAGTATTCTCGGGGGTTAATGAACAATCACACTGACCTTGAAATCTAAGGCAATTATAGAAAGCTCCATTGCATTCTTCTTATATTTAACCACACTGTGAACTAAATATTTCATTAGTGTTGAATTAAAGGCTGGATTTGTCACTTTCAAAACAACTTCGTTGATATAGCAGATTAGGAGATTGATGGAGTGCGTGCGCATGTTTGTGTGCGCGTGTGTGTGCGCGTGCGTGTGTGTGTCCCCAGTTGAAAAAAAGGCGCCCGAGCAAATCCCTTCCCCTCACCTAAGCCCCACGCGTTCCACATCAGTGAGAGGGAATGAGCAGCAAGGACACTGGAGGCCTGCCTGCGATAGGATTATCTCAACTAAGATTTCCGCCATCTTGAGCTGTCACAACTCTTGACACTAAACAAGGAGACGTGTGGCAAACTTAATGACATGACGGATGAGATGGGCCTTTTGCGGTGTCTTCTTAATGATTCGCCATCTAGATAATGCAATTCATTTGTACTTGAGACCGGAATAGAAAACTTGTGTTGATTCATTCCGCCTGTCTACAGGTTCAACTCGTTTTACTCCCTCTTGCGGTTTATATTAATCTAACAATGTCTAACGTGACAGAAGACAGAATGTGAGTGCAGTGGCAGGATGGCATTAAATAAATCAAAGCAGTTCCCCATGAGTGCTTCGAGGTAAGTGGTGCTTCTTGACATCCGTTCTAGGAGAAAAGGACCTTTCGACACTGGGAGAATTCGAGCAGCGGCTAGGAGAATGCAAAATGAGGATGTTCATGTCAGCTGGTGTCGCCACCACCACCACCCCCGTCCTGGCCCCCCACCAGTGCTGTTCAGCTGTTTCACCATCTCCCAGTTATCTCCACCAAACTCTCATCTATCACTCAGTAAGTCAGCCAGACTTGGAATTGCTCCACTACATCCTCAATTTTCGTTTTCACCAATATATCGGTGTTGCTCGGCCGTGTGATTCCGAATGCGTGACTCGGAGCCAGAGGCCATAGAAGACTGTACTGTCCTCGTCGCTGTTTTTTGGGGTCTTGAAGCAATCCCCAGTGCGCAACAAGGCCTATTCTTCTCTGTATAATTGGACTGGATGACAGCCCATCTCAAGTCAGCCCATGAAAGCCTCCAGTGACAATGGGGTGTCTGACCTGTCGCATGACTTGAATGAGGCAGAGATAACCCTGACACACACACATCTGCACACACACGCACACACACACGCACACACACACACAGGGTTCTTGTCCTTCAGCTATCCATCCATTATTCGGAACTGCATTGACTTACATTAAATTCCTGGAGACAAACTCAACCTACTTTGGCTAACCCCTTAAAATGAGCGAATAAACTGATTTAATTAAATCCCACTAGTAAAATTAGCAGGCACATATGCGCTAACTGAATGGAAAAAAAATTATAATCAGCATTTTTTGCCAGCTGACTGCAGCATTTTCAAAGTAGTATATCTAATGCTGTGTGTGTGTTTGTGTGTGTGTGTGTGTGTGTAAGAAAGTTAATTGCCTTTACAATCATTTCGTGCTGTTCTTTTTTTCTTTGTCTTCCTCTTCTTCTTTTACAGAATACAATGTAGCATTTCCGCCTGAAGTAGGCATGGCAACTAACTTTCAGTTTGCACAACCACAAGGTTTTATAAAGTGTGTTATTCCACCTGCATTGCACTTTTGACTCTCCTTCTGGTTAAGGTACGCCACTTTAAGGTAAAAAGAAAAACTTGAACATAGTTATTAGCTGGCCTTTTATCCCCCTCCACCTTGTGTGTTGTTGGGGTACAGAGTGCACAGCACTCTCATTCATTTTTGAATGCAGCTGTTTAATTTCCTTGTACTGTCTGCACTGGGCTCAGTTTTTTGGGGCATCAAAAAGTGAGTGCCGGTGCACGCATCAAGGTTCTCCAACTGTGTACACGGTGCGCCAGTGCATCAGGCGGACCAGATGGAAACAGTTCAAGCACAACCTGCTGATTGGTTTAGAACAGGGGTCAATAACCTGGTGCCCGTGACACCAGGTCACTCCGTGTTCTGAAAATAGCTCACATAAGACAATTGTGATTTTCCAGGAATGTTGTAGTCGTGATCACCAATGTGAACACAGCCAGATATTTATAAAAATGTAGAAAATATTGCATATACAATAGATATTTGTTTCCCAATTATCATGAGATATCATGAACATGATCAGTGGATTCGCAGAAATGAATAGCATTAATTATAACGCGTAATTATAACTACAGCCCAACAGATCACTGATTCATCAGCTGATTCATTAAAAAGTACTTTGTCCTTTAGTAGCCTATTTGTTTCACTTTACAACGGAGAGGAAAAGCAGCAAAAATGGCCGATTGTTTGCCTATATTTGGGGCTGGGAATGTTTCAAAGTCATTATCTTCTACTTCAAAGGTTGCCTTTCCATGCTTAATTTGTACTTTTTTTTCCATTCCGTGCATTTTATGAATAGCAGCTTTTTAACATACAAATGTACTTTACTTTCAGGGATAAATAAAGTATCTATTCTAGCTATTTGAGGGGTCGCCTTCAGGAACAGTTTGAAAACAGCAATTACCTTAACTCACACACTCAAATGATTAATCGATCGATCAATCAGTCAATTTGCACCCATCTATCTATCTATTTTACGGTCATGTCTTTGTAATCCCATGTCATGTTTGTTTATTAAGTAGGTGTTAAGTGTAAATTCCGTGTGCTTTCAAGACATAGGCGCGCATTAATCAGAACCACAAGTGAGCATGGCGACAGGTTTGAAGACAAACAGATTCAATTGTTATTGCTATCTTTAATCTGATCTCGATTTACAATGAGAATTCATTAAAGAGCAAAAGTCTTTGCTGTCAGTGTTCTCCATAAAGCTGATATGACTGTGCCAGAGTCTACATTTGAATGGCTGCCAGCGCGATACATAATTATTCAGTCCCCCCACTATTCTGGCTGGCCTATTTTTATCTGCATGTGAGGGTGTGAATATAAAATCCCAAATCCTGTGGCATATAAAACCTCAAAGATGCTCACACATGAACAGATTGTGGAGCAAACACTGTGAGTGTGTCTTAATATAGTTTTCAAGGTGCTATTTGTTAAACAGGATTCCCAACTTGTGCTCCCAAAAGCACATAGTGAGTCTCTGTCTCGCTCAGTATATTTGCTGTTCGCTTTGTCACCACAGAAACCACCATTACCCAAGCATCCCCATGCTGTCGGACACTTAAAGTGGCTTCCCCTTGCTCTCGCTCACCATTAAGCCTCTTCTTCCATCTCTCCCCCTAGTCAACACTTACTGTGAATGTGTGAAGCCTGGTCGGTAAACATCGGTGACAAACACTGACACTCAGCTGCTAGCAGTCAAAAAAGGCTTGGTATTTAAAAAAAAAAAAACACAAAAAAACCCCTCAGTGTATGCAATATTTGGAACACAGCGTGATGCCTCAGTCAAGACCTTGACAAGGCACTCAGAGTTAAAGGTTCCCCTCCACACCATATTGATTTCGCTCACCAAAATGCATTCTGTTCGTTCTCTTTATTGACACAATTCGTGCAAAATGAGAGCATTTGCGTCACGGATGTATCGAATGGGGAGGGAGTATTTTGTGGCTATCAGCCATTCTTTATAACAGCAGGGACAAAAGAATTTGTATTTATTAAAACAATTATTTGATACCAAAAGAAAGCCTGCAGACTACAACAGGCAAGATAATCTTTCTATCTTTTTCTTATTCAGGTGTCGGATGAGCTTCTTCAAATGTCCCTGCTCCTTTTGTCGACCCCTTTGAGCCTATGTTTGTTTTAGGCTCTTTTCCATATAAATTTGGGCATTGGGTTTATGGCCCTGACTCCGACACTCCTAATTTATCTGGGCTTAAGACCAGCACTGAGATGGGCTGGCTTTCCCCCCCCAGAGGCTACAGACAGGGAAGATAAGAAGAGTGCATTACTCTGTTTTTAAGAATGAGGTTTTAATTATAAGCCATCTGAGCCCTGACAACTAAAATGAATGTTTCTAGGCTGCTTTGCGTCCTGCTCTTTATCTTTTAAATAACAAAGCCACAAGGATGGGCTTGTACCATCAGTGTAAAACTACATGAAAAGCGATTTTCTTTCACCACCCATTTCGTTCATTAATTCATTGCGGTTATCATATTTATTTAAAAAGGAGGAGTTTGCAATAAAAAACAAACAAACACCTTTTGTTATATTTGTTAAAATGGTCAGCATGATCTGACAGCAGTATTCAAATCATCTGTGGAAAATAAAATCAGCCCTCTCAGGCCCCATCTTGTGCCTCCTGTCCAAGTCGATTTGCACACAACCACCGCGCCCCAGGAAAAACAACCGATCAGAGATGGAAGGCATCCCTGACGATGTGTCGCGACTTTCGCGCTGACCACAAAAAAGGGCGAGAGAGGGTGGGTTTTTTTCACTGATAGTTTTAATCACTTATCACTGTCAGGCCATGTAGTCACTAAACAAATATGACAAAAAGTTTTGTTGATTTTTGGATTGCAAATTCCCCTTTGAAGCCATTTCTTCGTATTCGAAGAGACATCTACAAAATGTTTTTCCGTAAAATTTCTGTCACCTGTCTCCAGTTCAGGGCCATTAGGCTATGGGTGAGCGCCGCATTGTGCTGCTCTTCTTACTGACGTATAACCCAGAGTGTGGCAAAAGAACAAGTCCTACACTATATTACACGTATGACACTGTTAGCAAATGCACTAAACTGTGCAAACACTGCAGCTCCGCTTACTTTTTGGCTTTGACATGATAGTGCTTCGCCTGCCAGTTTAGCTGCCAAATCATTGGCAAAGAATCTCAATGTGGGGGTGGTTATTATGTTAACTCGCCCCACTGTGACGTATCACTCCGTCAGAAGTGAAGAACGGATTAAGTGGTTGTTTAATTTCAGGTGATGGGCGGGTGGTCATTTCAAAGCGTCAAATATTTGTGTACAAAAATAATCAATGACTCCATAATGGTAATTATCTACAAACACATTTTATTGACAATTAATGCTTGGCAGCATTACATTGTATTGTGGTCATTGTTCTTAAAGTTATTTTGTCTTTGGTGATCTGGAAGCCTCAGAATTACATATCACACACACACTTCTCTTTAATAGATTATAAATATATATACAGTATATATATATATATATATATATATATACTGTATATTTATTTATTTATTTTTTTAAATCCTCGTCTCACCCCCCCTCGGGTGGTGTCCGTCCCTCATTCAGCTCGGGTCCTCTACCAGAGGCCAGGAAGCTTGAGGGTTCTGCGCAGTATCCTTGCTGTTCCCAGCACTGCACATTTCTGGACTGAGATGTCCAATGTTGTTCCCGGGTAGGTACGGTATATATATATATATATATATATATATATATATATATATATATATATGTGTGTGTGTGTGTATATATACAGTATATGTATATAAATAATATAGCCACTAATAATATAGACAACAAAGAATTTACTGTTGGGGTTTTCCTAGATCTAAAAAAAGCTTTTGACACAATAGATCACAGTATATTATTGAAAAAACTAGAAAGATATGGCATTAGAGGTGTATCTTATAAATGGATAAAAAGTTATTTAGAAAACAGATATCAGTAGGTGCAGCTCAACAATAAAAAAACGAATCAACTGAAAATCACTCATGGAGTTCCTCAGGGGTCAGTGCTTGGTCCAAAACTATTCATCTTATATATAAATGATATCTGCAAGGTCTCAAAACAATTTAACTGTGTCCTATTTGCTGATGATACAACTTTCTACTATTCTGGAATAAATCTGAAACAGCTGCTGACAACCGTAGAAAACGAATTAAACAAATTAAAAAACTGGTTCGACAGAAATAAATTGTCACTTAACTTGAAGAAATCGAAGTTAATTGTTTTTGGCACAAGACCAATCAAACACCAAGCTAAAATTATGGTAAACTCAATTGAGATAGAAAGAGCGTATGAAAACCAAGTTTCTCGGATTAGTAATAGACTCAAAACTATGTTGGAAGCCACATATCGATAACGTAAAAAGAAAAATAGCCAAAACCATAGGGATCCTCTACAAAACCAAGGATGTGCTAAATAAGAGATCTTTGTACACATTATACTCTTCATTATTATTACAATATATGACCTACTGTGTGAAAATATGGGGAAATGCCTGTAAAACAAACACACTCCCTATTCTAAAGCTACAAAAAAAAAGCAATTCAAATTATTAGTAGATCAAAATATACGGAACCCACAAATCCACTATTTATCAAATTAAATACGATGAAATTTTATGACCTGGTTGACTTTAAAATCGCCTAATTAATGTACAAAGCACACAATAACCTGCTCTGCCAAAACATTCTGAAGTTTTTCGAAATTCGAGAAAGCAGCTATGATTTAAGAGGTACCAACTTATTCAAAAAACTCAAAACAAGAACAAACATCAAGCAAAGAAGTGTATCTATCAAAGGTGTTAATCTGTGGAATAGTTTCGAAATGGACCTGAAAATGAGTAAATCGCTTGCTGAGTTCAAAAACAAATTCAAAAAAATAGTACAAACAACCTACATCAATCAGAGTTAAAATGATAAATTCTAAACATTAAATATAATGATAAATCAGATCTAAGTTGATAAATAGAGAAAGGTATGGCAATATCCATTATGAATACAAGAGAAAATTGACACGAGAGTGCCAGGGTGTGGATGTATGAAATCCAGATACAAACCAAAAGTTGTAAAAATATCTCGGTTAAGGGTAAAGCATGAGCCTTAATGGACACTTCTTTCTTCTTACTTTTTCTTTTCTGATTGATATAAAAATGATCTATTAGATATAAACACATAACACGGGGTAGGACTAGATAAGTTCTTTACTTCTTCCTACTTCCTTGAACATAATAACTGTGTTGAATGATGACTGATTTCTCTTTCCTTTTTACTATTTTACTTACCTTACTTTCTGTCAAATTATTACTGTATATGTTTTATGTTCAATAAACAAACGAAACGAAACGAATATATTCCTTAGTTTGGTGCTTGGATGGTGGTGGTGCTCACACTGACATTTTGATGAGATTTAACAGGCAAGAAACATTATTTTCAGACTGCTCGGCTTTTATTCCGGTGCAACCACTGGAACAGTTTTAATGATTTCTCCCTCTGGTCACTGTATCCATCATAATATGGCTGCTGCCACTTTGGTCAGCAGCAGCAGGTGGTATCAGGTGGTCTGATGTGACGGAAGTGAAAGTGGCTTTCAGATTGCAGCATAGCCTGTCAGCCAACAAGCCTTGTGGAATGCGTGTGTGTCGCAGGGTAGGTTGCCGAATGGTCTTTCCACACTCTCTGCCCTTCACTCTAATTCAGTGTGTGTGCATACACGAATGCGTGTGTGTGTGTGTGTGTGTGTGTGTGTGTGTGTGTGTGTGTGTGTGTGTGTGTGTGTGTGTGTGTGTGTGTGTGTGTGTGTGTGTGTGTTGAAGTGAGAGAGGGAGTGAAAGCGGTAGAAGATAGGTGTAAATCTCTGGATGGGCATTTGGGGACTGTTTGGGAAGCTGGCTCACAGCAGTTTAGATTGATGAAGTGATGGTGATGGATGGAGGCAATAAAGGTCTGGATGTGCCGTCTGTTATCGGCGATGAGGTCGCTATGAATCACTCGTCTGGGGATACCGAACATGCCCGTGTTCAATAACCGGCCATTCCTTCAACCACTTCTTTTACCATCAGTATGATGAAATTGTTTT
Source organism: Hippocampus guttulatus (assembly GCF_054856545.1). Lineage (NCBI taxonomy): Eukaryota > Metazoa > Chordata > Actinopteri > Syngnathiformes > Syngnathidae > Hippocampus > Hippocampus guttulatus. The sequence continues at coordinate 7,978,895 of NC_141264.1, read as the reverse complement.
CTGAATGAGCAATATGGAAGCTTATTGTGTGCAACAACATCAGCGTAATTTAATGGGATCAACTACAATAGCTGCATCCGCAGTTCTGCTTTTAGAAACGTAGTAATGCTCACTTGTGATTGACAGTGTTAGCAAGCTAGTCAGTTTAGAATGTAGAACTTAACGGGAGCTGTTTCTAATATTTTGCTAACCTCACTGAGGTGTTATGAGAGACTCAAAATCGATACAGTATGAATATTGCAGCTCTGCACCACTGCAAACTGCAATTTTCATACTGATTGAACTGTATTGGTAAATGGGCTAGGTTCCTGGTGCACAACAGTGCAAACGGGCGCTACACCCAATTCTACCTGTGCAAAGTCTAGTAAAATACCTAAAGAAAGAGAACTCCACCCATGTGCACAGTGAGAATGTGTGAGCCTTGCGCTTGGCCTGAAAATAGGGCCTTTGGTATGACTGTGAGTGTGAATGCTTGTTTGTCTCTCGGACAGGCCCCAGCTCACCCTCATCCTTAATGAAGATAAGCTGTATCGGAAATAAAAGGATGTTGTTTGAGCTGTTGAGGGAAGCCCACAAATCCGGAACCCGCATCGCTGATTAAAAAATGGTGGTGTGCCATTCTACTTCCATCTCATTTGACATTGCAGGCGTGTACTCATGTTTATGAAAAGCACGCTGTTAAAACACTGCATCAACATACACTTAGTGATTTACCCCTCTCAGAACACTTTGTTTACAGCACTGAACATTGTTCATCATTTTTTTGTGTGCAACCATTTCTTGAGTGATTGCGAGCCAAACAAAAGGAAATTCACTCGACACAGTCAGCCGCAATTCCCGAAGAGGGTCATTTGAATAAACGGCTATGGCAAATTACATTGTTTGTATCTGCAGAACAAGCTAATGATCGCAGATGATAATTGGTAGTTGGAAGCGGGGCCTCTATGTTGTGGCCCATGAATGTTTGGTGGCAAAGAGCTCGTGTGGTATAAGAAGCGACATAAGTGATTTTAAAGTGGAAACACAATTCATCAGCACTCCATGAATATTCATCCAGCTCTCTGGCTCCTCCAGGGTACCGCGGCTCCGCTTTGTGTTGTCGACTTCAGGATGCCTGAACTCTGGGGTTTCTCATTACCCGAGCAAGAACACAGGCAGCGGCCTGCCAAAGAGGGACGTGTCACTTCATTCATTTGGAAAACTAAGAAGACTAACTCTGGGTTTCACAACAATTCAGCTCGTTTGGTGCACAGCACACGGAAAACAAGAAGGTGCATTAAGTGTCCTGGATTGGTTTTGTGTGGAGCCAATCTGGGGTTGTTGTCTGCAATTTCAGAACATTCATGACAGCTTTTCCTCCATGACCCAACGCTACAGCTTCTTGTTTCTTTCAAACTTAGCTTGTAGCAGACGTGTACACATTTTCAGTATGACGTCTTTGATCCACTGGTGAAAAAGACACTTTGAGTCGCTCCTCTTTCATCTATAACTGTTTCAAACAACAAAGTGAATGCATCAAAAGTGGTCAAGATTGCACGACTGTCTGTGTCATATGTGTTGTGTTGTATTACTCTGTCATTTTATGTCAACTGTTCTTTTGATGGTGGTGCGGGAACCCGCAGCGGCTCCTCTTGTTGGTTGTCTGGTTGAGAGGGAAGAATTTTTATCTGTGCTGTATGTTGCACATACAGCACATTTGACAATAAAGTTGTACTTGACTTGACTCGACTGGAGCCAGAAGGGCCACGGATTGGATTGTGAGGCATCTCTTCCTCATGTTATCATACCTGCAGGCCCCTTGGTGCCTTCCCCAGATTCTAGCTTTTAGCTAGTAGCTAGTAGGGCTGCTTGACTGACGGGCCTTGGCCCCTGGGGTCCTTAGGGATGGAGGATGGATGGGGAGGGGGCGCCAGAGAAGGCTACACTTGGCTTGTACTTCTCCAATTTTCTTCACACTGGTTTCAGACTGTCAGGCTAAAAGAAAAGCCTCACTGCATAATTCATTAGATCACCTCGCTTTTTCACTGCCGCATGTTTAGTAGCAGGCACCTTAGAGCCACTGTTTAAAGAGAAGGAGTAATGGACCTTGTCAAAATATGTCCGCCGAGTTGACTGTTGACAGCAACAGTTTGCAAACAATGTGGATTGTGTGGAGTAAATCCTAATCTGTTCCAGCATGACTGTGCCCCGGTGCACAAAGTATAGTTGAAAGAGTTTGGTGTCTAACCAAAGTCTGTGTGGAACATAGGCATTTGTAGCGGATTTTTGAGAATTTCTGAAGCGCCTCTGAAGTGAATCCAACCACCCACAATGTTTGTGAGATTTTTAGATTTTTTTTTTTTTTTACCCATGTGTTAGTTTTTTCACAAGATAGATTATTAGAGTGTTGAAAACATACACTACTTGGTTGAAACATATTACAAATATGTGTGTGTGTGTGCGCGCACGTGTCAGAGCGCATGTACTGAATGCCTCACAATCATCCATCCATCCATTTTCCGAACCGCTTGATCCTCACTAGGGTCGCGGGGGGTGCTGGAGCCTATCCCAGCCATCTCCGGGCAGTAGGCGGGGGACACCCTGAATCAGTTGCCAGCCAATCGCAGGGCACACAGAGAGGAACAACCATCCACGCCCACACTCACACCTAGGGAGAATTTAGAGCGTCCAATCAGCCTGACATGCAATCAGGACCCCTAAAATTCTGATCCTACAAACTCCCCTAGTGTGAAAGCACAAAACAAAATGGCTAAGAGCCATTTCAGGATAACCTATAACTAACAAGGCCCTAAACGGATACAAAAAAATATATATATATAGCACACAATATATCATTAACCAAAGAAATGATTAATCATGCTTTCATTGATTTTTTTTTCAAAAATAAAAACAGAGATTCACCATAAGATCCCTGTAATAGCAATGCCAATGAACTTGTTTGGCAATAATCACATTGGACAAGTTGCTTCTCGACAAAATCTTTTCTGTCAGCCTAATTACGGCAACTCTGTGAGGATATAGACCCACGAGCAGGTACGTGTGTTTGAAGCGTGTTCACCGTCTCTGCACACAATCTGCTTGGCATTTACTTCTTAGGAATGTGCCAGAAAAAAAAGATCTCATCTTTGATGCAACATGACATTCCCCTTCATCAAATGTGAGTTAAAAAAAAACTGATGCTTTGAACATTCTGTTGGAGGGTGTGATTGAAGCAAGAGTACATTTTTACATAACAAGGACACTCTTCACGTTGTGTTTTTTTGGAAATTGTATCAACAAATTAAACCTATGGATTCAATGAATAAAGTACGCCGCCGACACCATCACGTTTGATCACGCTGATTTTGTCCAAAACTGAATAAAGTTGAATGCTTTGTTCCACTAATATGTGTCAACAAATTGGAGGGCAAGGTAACACCACACCCTACTGGATAATGTACACATTATTTTACTTATCCAACAATTCAAGCCAATTCATACCCTTACTTGAAATGGCTACTTAATCTTAAACAGATTTTAGCCACAGGGACATGAGGCCTTAATTACATAGACATTATTTTTTTGAGCGTACACATGTATTTAATAACAGCTTTTGACCATGACTGTTAATTTCAATATGAAAGATTTTCAACAGAAAACTGTATAACGTTAACCGCGGGCGGAATCCTCACATCCCCAAAACCATCACTTTTCAGAAAACCAAAATACAGATTGCCTTTGACTGAAAACAGAGCAAGCCATCTTCAACACTTGAGATTGGTTGATGATTTGTAAAAATAACAAATCCCCGTGGAGACTGACCATAGGTATAGGCGTGGATTGGCGACAGAATATGAACTGACATGTCTAGGTGTATTGGTTATCTGACAAAGACATGGTCAGAAGCCAAGCCAATAAACGAGAGCTAAATACTAGGGCTAAAGTAGAGGGGTCTGCGGTCACCATGGCAACGCTGTTCACCTTGGTACTTGGAGATGCAAATAATACACATCAAAGAAGGATCTGAAGGTGCATCCTGAATTCTTGCTGCCTCCGTCATGGGGAGCAGAACTTCACAATTCAGGTGGTGACTGTCACTGGCATTGGTACAAAAGGTGGCTACTATGGAAACCCCTTTGAGCATTTATTCGCGATGCTTGATGTCCATCTTAAGGTTAATGTATGGTAATGTACTAGTCACTCTGTTTGTCCTCGCTAGTAAGACAATTCAATCGAGACTGTCATAGAAAGTCGACTCGTGTGAACATTTACCATGTCAACAAAATGCCCTTCAAATATTCGCGCGGCACTGCTCATCGATCTTGACTAACACCTTTTGCAACAACCGCAAGCATTATCACAGACAACATTGACATTAGATATTCAAAGACACCTTCTTGAGTACGTCGACGCTGCAGTTTGCCATACAGTGATGCAAGATGGCAGTCTGAACCCGTAAAATAAGAATCTATAGTCGCCTAATGTGCCAAAACTGTGAATGATGGCCACCAAAATTTATGTTGACATCTTTACTTATGCTCACATCAACCTCTGAAAATATCATAATGATCGCCCAAGTATTCAGGATTTTAAGTTTTCCTCTTCATCGAGGCGCTCACTACAAATCTTAAGTCACTTCATGAGAGAAACGTGTCATCCATAAAATACAAAACACATGACATGTCTTGCAACATTGCACAATGCCAAACGCCTGCCGACCGAACCTTATTTTCAGCAACGCCGTGATTGTCTGGTACAGATAAGACTGGCCATCAATTAAAAGACAATGACGTCACTTTTACTTTATATTTTTTAATGTCTTTGTGATAAGCAACTCAACAGTAGAATTTCACAACACAAAAATAGCTACTATGATAAAATAAAATAACCCAAAAACTACTTTTAGAAATCCTAGCCATCAGTATGGTGGGTGGGTAACGCGAGAGATGCAACACAGCCAGGTTTTCTTCACCTGCTGGATTGATTGTTAAGTGAGATGGATGTCCGTAGATACTTTATGTTCTCTAATTGTACACTAGGTAGCAGTGTTGCTATATAAATACTGTTGAGATGAAATACACTCGTCTGTTAAGAAAAGACAGTGTTTGGCTACACTCTGGCCTTGTTATTTTGTCTCACGACACCACATACTTAATCCGGTTAGGGACGATTAAAGGGGCGTCCTTGCTAAATCAGACACTTCTCGTCCTCCGTCCCCAAAATGTTCCGTCCCATGGATAGAATGCCCATCTCTGATCGTTTGTCCAAGATTCACAAGTGAGTTACGTTTCGGTTCCTCGTGGCTGCGGCTAACCTTATATGCACTTAGAAATCAATGCATAACTTTTTGGAGTGATCCGTTAAATCGCATTCATTCAAACGATTCGGATATATTCACAAACGACAACACTGGTGTGTGCACGTGCGGAAAGCCAACCCACGGGTGAGACGTATGCATGAAATCACTTTTTTTGGTTCATTCAGGTAATATCCGATCTATGTGCCTTTGTATCTAGCCATGTACATATATTAGTGTCAAATAATTGTTAACCAAGTATACAGAACGTTCATGCTTAGTAGGCAACAATACTAGATTAGGCATCTTGTCTCCTCTTTATTAAAGTAAGTAAGTGGGAAACCTTGGTGGGGATGGCAATGCTGTCGCCTCGCAAAGTTGAGGTAGGATGATGGCTTGGATCAGAGCTCGAGTCTTGCCGTGTCGCGTTCGCTTCCTCCCACAGTCGGTCGCTGCCGTCAGTCTTGACTGATGACGTGCAAAGTGTGCCCCACCCATTTTTGCTCCTATCAGAACATGAAATGTATTTTTACAGTGCTGGGCATGACGGTGTGGGTATAACACGTGCACCTTCGGACTTTGAATGAAGCTGTTTTAATTGCGATTAGGCTTTGATTTTGTTTGTCTTCATTTTGGTGTTTCCACTTGTCTTGGACTGCATAAACATTGGCACCTGCTGGCCAAACGCGGTAGGACAAAATGAGCCCAGCCCGGCATTTGGCAATACGCTACAGTATACTGTAGTACTCTTGAGTATTTATTTTATGCGTTATTCAGTCACCGGCTCATGAATGAGGAGCCAATGGCAAATTAAATTACCTTTTAAAAACAACTTTCTTGGGGAAATTAAGTTAATTTTAGAATTGAAATGACACTTGGGTACTTGACACAAATTTTAATTTCTTCTTCAATTAAAGCAAGCTGGTCTATTGCCTGCAGGTAAGTAATTATACTGTATCATTCAAAATAAAAAAATAGTGAGTCAGCTTCCTTTTGATATTCTTTAATACACATTAAATAGGAGTGGTGAGATTCATGGCAAAAAAAATAGACGCATTTAAGATCAGATCACCACTCAACATGTTGCAAAGTGGCTATTCATTCACTCCCCTAACCCTGGACACAGACACACTAGTCACACACCAAGCGCAGAGAAAGTCCAATAAAGCAACATTCTGCAAGACGCACACCAATTTACAAAATATGCAACTTTCTGTATCACAACTATACAAACGTTGTTAACATATGATCAAGGTTTAAGTGATTCCCGTGAGAAATAAAATCAGCTGTTGGCACGCAATCAAAACAAAACAAACAGGTTTGGTTCGACAACCTTTGAACACCCTTCAAAATGCCTAGACTGACCCCCAGTGGTCAGAACTGTTAATAGGTGCAGCGACACCCCGAGTGGCCTGAGCCATGTTGGAGAACATAATGGGCCACTAACTTAACCGGCAAACCACTGCCTGCGAAAGTCTTTCAACAAGGCGCAGTCATCGAAAACTTTCTGTGAGCAAACTCAATAATCAAAGAAATTATGAGAGAAAAAAAATCTCTCATTGAAATTCTAAAATGTTCAAACAGTCACCTGTGCATGTTCTGAGTCAGGACTTTACGATCGAGCCATGTCTTGGCTCTCCCTTCCATCTACACAGCATCTGATAAAAACACGGAGGGCAGATTCATCTCTAAAACTAAGGGGGAGGGAGAAAAAAAACATGGAAAGGCTAAAATAAAAGCTGACCCACAAGAGAAGCTTGGGGGGGGGGGGTTCTTCGTCAAACAATACTGCCTGGGAGAGGGTAATTTTATGGCAACTGCGCCTCATGTAAGCATTAGGGACATCAATACATAACACAACTTTGCCACAGAAAGTGAGCAATTACTTTTTGGGATGATTTATGTCCAAATGGTCTGAAATCATTGCAAAACTTGAGGGGGGTTGAATTCTTAAGTGGAAAACCTGAAAACAAAATCGATTAGGCAAAATGGGACTCAGCACATTAAAAAAGCTGCATTATACTGCCCGCAACCACAACACTGCCTGGTCGCTTTTAATTTCACTTCGAAGCTTGAGGGTCTTAGATGAGCATATATTGGGGAATGCAAAATGTCATTTTACCTAAAAATAATAAGGGGTTCATGTTTAAAAATGTTGTCCTACACATTTTAATGTCTGCCTTTCACTGCAATGGTTAAAAAAAAAAAGATTAAGAAGGGATATAATCCTACAGTTAAGACCTTTAAAGTATTAACAATAGCACATATGAAACAAGGTGTTACTTTTGTGGACGCATAAAACCCGGCCAACTTAGGACAGGTCTAGAGAGGATCGTACAGTATAATTAGTCAAAAAAACAAAACAAAACATTACTGAAGACTTGATCAACTAGACTCATGTTGACTCTGGTCTGCAGTTCACCCAATCAACCTTTACATGCATGTCATCAGAAACAAAATGCATGCATGCATGCAAAAAAAAAAAAAAAACAACAATGTAGTTGAAGAGGTCAAACCCCATAAGATACAAACAAATTGTTAATAGCTATTTAAAAGTTGTTAGAACATTTGAAGACTAGAAAAGGATTTCATGCATACATTTCGGTGACATTAGCACAATTGAGGGATGAATAGTCATTCTTTGGCATGCCATGACACAACCTTTCGCCAAAAGGACTAAATAATTATGGAAACGGTTGACGGGCATGTCCTTTGATGCAGTTTACCAACATCTTAAGGGGTGGGGGTAAATCAACATCATCCATAAAAATCAAACCAATTTTGTGTGAGTAACTGGCACTAAACAGGAAAGAAAGCTTATTGGTGTCTATGTAGCAAAGAATAAGAAGGCAGACAAAGTAGGTCAGCTTTAGTATTGGTTACAGCAAGAGGTGGTATTGAGAAAGAGGCTAATAATTTAGTGTGATGTACAAAATGTATTACTTTTTTGTTCAACATAGTTTCTTTTTTAGTCTATCTGCAAAAGGACTGATTATTCACATGAGTATGCACTTTGTCTTGGACTTCTTTTTCTTCTTCTTGCCCTCCTTGCTCATCTTCTCCTTATGCTTGCGGATTTCTCGTACTAACGTGTAAAAGGCATCGTCGACTCCCTGCAAGAACAATGCAAAGAAGGTTAACAACAGTGCTATGTCACACAGACACATTTCAAAGGTCATTTTATTTTTGCTGATGGTCAGAGGGGAAACGTCAACCGTTGCCTCTCTGACATCACAAAAAAGTAGCTGCAGTTACTTTCAAAGAAATAAAATGTGAATATGTGTTAGACGACTGCAATTCTTGTGGATGTGGGTCTACTTCTTACCAAAAAATTGGGGATATTCGGCTTTCGGTAAAATTTCAGGATTAACCTAACACCCACTATGACCTTTGCTGGTTAAATTAATTTGATTTCTGACCTTTTGAATATTGATGTCCACCTTTTTTGGTTAGGTACCAAGGAGGCGAAGAGCAAAATTCACCACAAAACCGACCAATAAACATTCAAGGACATCCACTCCTATGCTTTACTGTGACTTTTCCCCTCTCTGTTTTTGTTGCAAGCTGCCGCTGACGCTGACACACTCGGCTCAGTGGCCGCTTCCGTCTGACAACACCCAGCTTGAAGAATCGCAATGGGCGAGGTGTTGTTGGTGATCAGTCGTTAGGCGGCGTCTTCGTCTCATGTCAACATGTGAACCGCACCAATTCCAAATGAACCAGGAAATTGTATTGGATCAAACATCTGCTCCGGTTCCATGTGAGAGAAGACCAAGTTGTACTTAAACACAACGGACGGATATGTGCATTCAATAGTTTAGGGATAGTTTCACTAATACTTATAGTTTCACCTGTAAGTATTAGTTAATTTTAACTTCATCCTGAAATTTCCCCTCAAAGTCGAATATATCCCCAACTTGTTATGAGTAGACTGTGGACAGAAAATGTAGCTTTTCAATGATAGGCTGCACTACGACTAGGAGAGAATGAACAGGTTGGGTGTAAATGCAGCTACTTTTCAGTGAGAACAGTGCCAATAATGTAATAATTTTGCGGTGTCTTCAGGTTGACAGGAAGGGGAAAAAAAGAGTGCATTACCAAGAGGAATTTGTGTCAGCAAAGTAACAAAAAAACTAACGCTCTTTAACCTCCGCTCACAAGACGTGTGCCAACTTCTCATCACAGCTGCAACACACATCTCCCTCTAGGAAAGATCTCAGCCAACAATTGAGTCCCATATTCAGCGTGATCTCCATGAATCATTCAGGTTGGCTTATGACTCCCAACTTATGATTTTGCCGCGTTGACAGACTTTCACACTCGTATCTTAGCCAGAAGATGCGGAACGCGGTGGCCTTGCGCTCTGTAACAGAACCAACTGTGGCTTTTATGATACATATGAATGGCAACTTAATAAAAAATTAAGTATATACTTATTAAGTATATAGTAAAAAAATAAGTATATACTTATATACTATATCCAAAGTTAGATCAGTATCAACCAATAAAAGTGAAGGAAAAAAAATCGATAATTCAAAGTATTGGTAATACATTTCGTCATCGATTTGTTGCATCATGCTATTATTACATCAGTCACTCGACCAGTGCTGTCCCTGTTGTGTGTGTTGTATTGGAGTGTGTGCGCCTGCTGTGTGCGCCTTGGCCTCTGAGGGGCATTTTAGTGCATGAAAGTAAATGAGCACAACTTCGTCAGAAGAAAGACTACAATAACAAAGTCGCGACTAAACTCGTTTTTCACAGGGTAAGGAGAAAATATGCCAACGAGTATTGTTTCATTATCTGTCCGTGTTTGTCGCCAGTGTTTTTGTGTGAACACTTATTTTGTTAGTTATTTGGCGCAACACAAGTACCGATACTTGGGTGTTGTTGCCGTTAGCCTGTCAATGGGGTTTTGCATTAAGCCCTTGAGCATTGCTTGCAATGTTCATAAATCAAGGTCTGTCTGTCCATCCATCTATCCATACAGCTATCCTTACTAGGTGTGCTGGCGCCTGTCCCAGCTGACGTGGGTCGAGAAGCAGGGTACACCCTGAATTGGTCCCCAGCCAAGCAGGGGTGTCAAACTTGTTGTCGTGGGCCGCATTGTAGTTATTGTTTCCCTTAGGTGGCCATTATGACTTTGAAGCCACATACTGTAAAGCAAATGTTTAATCGCCTCATATTATCACGTAAACACAACAAATGGGTAGGTAACAAGTTTGGAAAACGGAAGTGCTAAAATAAATGAATAAATAAATAGAAAAAAATTGGTTTTTTAAAATCAATTATTTTAAAAGGCGGAATGGTCACAACTGTGATTGGCAAGCAATCACTTCAGGGTGTACCCCGACTTCTCTCCGATGACAGCCGGGATAGGCTCCATCATGCCTGCAACCCTCGTAAGGATGAGCAGCTCGGATTACGGATGGATGGAAATTAAGGACATTTGATGTCAGCAAAAACCTTATGATGACATTATATCATTCCTTCATTGAGAGTATTCTTTCCTTTTCAAGTGTTTTGTTGGTTGTACTCTGCCTCTGTAGAAAACCCATCACAGAGGGACAAATGTGTGACTGGCCAGATCTCTTCCTGCCCTGTGTGGCCAACAGGACATGAAAGTTGACCATAAGATTTTTAGAGACCCCGCTCATGTTCTGTTTGCGGGGCCGCAACTGGGGTGCAGGCCGTGGCGTGTGGGTGGTAGGACTCAAAGAAGGAAGTCCACATTTGTTCCAGTGATTCCTCTGCGCAACTCCAATCGCTCCCTTCTCCAGCATGGCGTCATCATAGTGTTTTAAACATGTTATGTTTGGATTTGATGCATATTGATGTGCTTTAGGGATGTATTTATTTGGGACTATAACTCTCCGTGCCTTTTAATTGCCCTTCAGGGATAAATAAAATGATTGGTTGCCTGTCCTTGATGCACATGCACAGTAGTGGTAATCCAGGCCGTCGGTGATCCAAACACAAGGGCTTGGGTATCATGGCTAGTCGGTAGGGGTATGACAAAACCCCATTTGATTCGGAACACCATTTTTTATTTAAAAGATGTGAGTGGATCGGTACACGAACTAATAAATTAGTCCTTGGATGTATCCAGATATGCATCGAATTGCCTTTGATTGGAGAGATGCACACACCTAGCAAATGTGGGTGACAGAGCCCAAATAATAGGTTGCATACATTTCACGAGCAATGCGATGCAAATCCTGCCTTTCACGGAAATATGACAGTGATATCCGAACATGTAAAATTCTGAAAGAGGGGCATTCAACTATGCACCGATTGGTAGAGTTAGCGGCTAACAATTTCATTAGCCTTCACAGGTGATGTGTTTGATGCAACGCTGAAAACAGCAATGTCATGTTGAAAGTGAATGTGGGGGTGATGCAAATGTTTTCTAACACTATGTCACAGTGTGCTAAAAGATTGCATTCCTCTTAATTTTCATGGACATCTTTTTGTAATTCCAGTTTGAATTCTCTGTATCTACTTAAACATGTCTGAAATGCTGATACAAGCTCCGAAGTTTCATAAAAGTTGAACGTACTATCACAAGTTTATTTTCAGTTTGCACATACCTTAAACACTACAACGGTGCAAGCTCATTACAATACATTGTATTCAAATATGCGCGTGTAATTAGTGTTAGGAATCTGCTGAATGGCTGTTGTCTTCAGTATAACCCGGCATGGAAATCCTTTTTTTTTTTTTTAATTTTGACATTAATACTAGTATATTTAAGAGGTTGACTTATCCGTGTAGATTCTCGGTCGTCCAGGTTGTGGGATTGCACAAAGGATAAGTCAGGGAAATTGGATTGTTCTTGAAGATATTTCACCTTTAATCCAATAGGCTTCGTCAGTTTTACAGTTTTGGTGAGGGGTCCCTCTATTTATGCCTCGCTTTGTGTGGTCAAACAGGAGTGAACAGTCGTTCTGCACAATCAGTTGGTGTTGACTTGCCAACTGATTGCTCTGCAAAATTCTTTTTTTTTTTTTTTAAATTATTCATATTGTTTTAAGAGCTCTGTTATTTTCATATAGAAACCTGTTTGCACACTGCCAATTTGAATTCATGTGCTGTTCTTGAATAAGGGGATGGAAATATTTGTATTTCCTTTTTGTGATTCTTTCATAAACTGAAAAAAAAATAACTGACAGATTATTGGATTACAGTTAACCCTAATTACCATCAAATCACCAGCGTCAAAATTAGGTACATCTGAACAACCTAAAAGAGCCAATACAAGAAGTGTGTACAATATTCTGCCTTTGCAATTTAAAAAAACAAACAAACAAAAAAGCTCACTTTTGAGCCATCAGTGCAATTTTTTAATTTGATGCAGAGCAGAGCATGTGGCGAGCACATCTGCCTCACAGAAGGCTCTCAGTTCAACTCTTTGCTCTGCCCTTTTGCATGTGTTCCATTGTATGCAATTTCTCAGGGTCCACATGAAAACATGAAAGCCGAAGACTTTAAATCACCCATAAGCAGGAATGTGAGAGTAAGTGGTTGTTAACCCATACGTGTGCTGTGATTAACTGTTTACCAGTCGCAGGAGTATCCCTCCCCCTCCTCGCAAAAAGTTACCCGTGACAGCGAACAAGATAAGAAGTAGAACATGAATGGATGTATTGTGGTTTGATAATACATTAGATTGTGCACATGTGCCGAATGTCATGGGCGATGGCCGGTAAGAGTGTGAAAATAAGTGAAAAGCCAATGTGCCCCAGATTGGACCAAACGTATACAAGCGTGAAAGAAGAAAATTGAACGATACCAAGTCAGAGTGACACCAATTTTGGATTACATTAAGCCATGACACAGAGACACAGACAGAAATCATCCATAGGCGCCTATGAGCACCTCACCACAGCCCCAGCAGGAATCTGCATGTTAGCATGGAGAATCCAACACCACTTTGCCTTAGTCTCCACAATCCAGTTTGAACGTACAAACACAGAAGAGCTGGTGGGAGGGGGAGGCTGCTGACACTTACCCCATTCACATCACAACACACTTTTTAAGCTTGACACAGCGCGGCGTCTTTTCTTCCTTGCTGAGCTTATTGAGGCGATACTGCCTGATCTCCCGTACCAGAGTGTAAAAGGCATCTTCCACTCTCTGCAGCATGAGACACAACTTCCCTCAGTAGTGACCAATAGAAAGGGGGGCACGGTGTACAGCTTTATACAGTGTATAGACACAGAAGGTGCAAAGCAGGCCAGTGGCTTCAGGTGGTTACACCAGCAGGCAACTCAAGTTCAATGTGAGTTATTGGAAAAACTTACCTCCTTCTGGTTGGGGTTGATCATCAATTTTAGTCTCTATAACCCACTATCTGTTTTGGCCCCACAATGCATCATTTACTATGTGAATATACACAAAATATTTGTATCATACAGCGCATCGAGGTTTTCATTCTTCAAGTTGAGAACTTCGTTCAAAAGGCAGAACATAGTTCATTCAGTCTCTTGATGCTAGATGGCTATGGTCAATTCACTGTTCCAGCCGTCTCCACAAGGAAACCAACCCCAGGCAAAGCAGGCGCTGGCCAGAGGCATCAAAAGTTGAATGAAACGGCAGCACCTTGTCGAGGAAAAAGGATTTTCTGGGGCAAAAGGTCGGTGACGGGGGAGTGGGTTAGTAACAGGAGTCTAATGTGAGAATGAAATCAGTGTGTTGATTTCACCAGAAGAGAACTTAAGAGGCCAAGCAAGGAAGTGGCTCACTCCTTCAGCCACTTAGTCACCAATCACGACACATACTTATTCTGATGAAACCAATGAGACACCCAGTCGCATAACTACAATTAATTACCCTGATCCTCATCAAAGACGAATTACTGACATTGATCAGTTACAGTTGTTTATGATTTAAGAAACAGGCCGCTTTGCATGTGCCTCAGCAGTAATCTCATATATTCTTCACAATGTAGCATGGCATTAGTATATATACCTGACAACCAAACTTTTAATTCAACCAGAACACTGAAACGTTTAGAAAAAGTGACCAGTGTTCTTGATTTTTCACACTTGTTTCAAATCATCAAGCCAATATTAGCACCGCATAAAGACAACCAAGTAAATACATAATGTGATTTTTTTTTCCATTGAGGAGGGAAAAGGCCCTGTGAGAAAAAGCAACCGCATCATTTTTCATGTAATGTAAATATAACAGTATTGGGGTGGGGGGAAGGCCAATACTCATGATGGTCTGGCATGACTTACTATTTCAGGACCTGGACAACTTGCTGTCATGGAACAATGAAAAATACTGCATTTTATATTTGCTTGAGTTGTCTTTGTAAAATATTGGTATGGTAATGAAACATTTTAAGTGTGACAAATGCGCAAGAAAGAGAAGAAACAAAAATCAGGAAAGTGGGAAATACTTTTAAACAGCACTATAAAAGCAATGTTGTGAATGTAACAACACAAACTTGTGAAAAATACCTAGGAGGACCATATATGTGAAAACATGTCGAAAACTACAGTAGGTTAGGACAAAATGCACTGAAAAGGTTTGTGTGCGGACATGCGCGTGTGTTTGGACTCATACCTGTCTGGTTTTGGCTGAGGTCTCAATGAAGGGAATGCCGTAGCTCCGTGCTAAGTCCTGAGCCTGTTTAGTGTCCACAGTCCGGGATGGGAGGTCACACTTGTTGCCCACCAGCACCATGGGAACATCCTCAGAGTCCTTCACCCGCTTGATTTGTTCTCTGGACATTGACAGCGAGAGACTTTAATTCAGTACAAGCTTTTCCCCCTGAGGGTCCGTGAACCAATGTGTTTTCCCCAGTTCTAAAAACAATGTAAACAAGGTTTGATGTAAGAGCGTGAATGACATTTTTAGACGATTTACACGGACTCCTGAAATGGGGTGGCAATGGACAAAAGAGGACGATTGGGAGAGAACACGTGGTGGGTGCTATATAATAGATGAAGTCCGTTTTCCATAAAATGTCCTCTTCAAAGGACAACCTTTCGAGTGAGGCTACCACTTAACTCACCTGTAGTGGTGAATGTCCTCAAAGGACTTGGTGTTGTTGATGGCAAAGACACAGAGGAAGCCCTCCCCTGTCCTCATATACTGATCTCTCATGGCACTGTACTCCTCCTGACCTGCAGTATCCAGGATGTCCAGTAAGCATGTCTCCCCATCAATCACTACTTGCTTTCTGTAAGAGTCCTGAAAGAGATGAAGGCCACCAGATGGATTCATAGAAGCTTCACAAGACAACAAAATGGTTGGAAATCTGACTCGCATGCAAGATTTCATTTTTGATGGCCAATGATTGAGGGTGGGCATCGTTAAAATGTTAAGAATACTACTACTCCTACTCTTAACAAAACAGCTTATGAAACCTGTATTTAAACTGTACCCTTATAGATAATTTTGTTTCTTCTGTTTTATATATATATATATATATATACAGTCAAACGTCGGTTTTCGTCCATAATCCGTTCCAGAAGGCTGTTCGAAAACCGAATTGTTCGAAAACCGAAGCCACGCTCTTAAAAAAAAAAAAAAAAAGTTTCTTGAACACGTCTGCTCACAATGGAAAGCGACACGAGGAAGCATCACTTCCATCACTTATTTTTGCTTTTTTTAGTGTCATTGAAGTGATCATTAATTTCCGTTTTTCGGAGGCTGTCTTTGAACACCTCTCGAGTCGAACGAGAGGAGAGAAGGCACGGAGTCAGACGCAGACGTGTCTGTCGAGACTGTTAAAAGCATAAATAAAGTGTACGTTTTTAAAAAACAACACCACAGCTCTCCTTTTTTCGGATCTGCAACGTTTATCTATATCTATATGAGCTATATTAGCCTACTATCAAAATGACTACGTTTGATACAATTACACGATGAGCCTTCATGATTAAATGTTTGGGTTTTTTTCCATGAAGTGCATTCTGTAGAGCAGGGGTGCCCAACCTTTTTTTGACCGAAGCTCTACTTTTCGTTCAACCAACCTACCGTGATCGACCCGCGCGTACACAACACACAGACACATTGCCCACCTACTTTCATCAAGATCTGACGCGGAGGCAGCGTTTTTGACTATCGTAACTCACGTGTACCATTATAAAAATGCTTTTCACGGCCCTCCAGATTCTCTTCACCAGTACGCTCCGTGAATTGTATGTGAAACGCTGTTTTTGTTGTTGTTTTTTTCAACAGCCACCTGCCTTGCATCCGAGCCTGCTCATAGAAACGTGTGTCGCAGGCTAAGACGCAAATCATCGTTGACAGAAATGTTGAAATGTAATATTTATTCGACACATTTTTACAGCATTGGGAAAATTTAAGAATGTGTCATGTTTTTACTCCTACAGAAACCATATTTAAAACTAAAAAAATACATTTCCCTCCCACATCTTTTTCCATTTTCAATTTTTTTTATAAAGCTCCTGGGAGCCACTAGATGGCGCTAAAGAGCCGCAGACAGCTCTGGAGCCGCGTGTTGCCGACCCCCGGGTTAGACAGAGAGCATTTGTGAGCAGTAGTCTTCAGATCTTTTGATTGGATTCAGGTCTGGACTTTGACCTGGTCATTCTAACTGTTGGACATGTTTAGTCTTGAAAGACTCCATTGCAGATATTGCTTTGTGTTGATGATCATCATTCTTGTTGGAAGGTAAACCTCTGTCCCAATCTCAGGTCTTTTGCAGACTCCAATGGTTTTCTTCAAAACTGGCCCTGTATTTGGCTCTATCCGTCTTCGCATCAACTCCATCTTCCCTATCCCTGCTGAAGAAAAGCATCCCCTGACCATTATATAGCCACCACCATGTTTGACAGTGGAGTTTGTGTGTTCAGGTTGATGTGCAGTGTTACTTCTACGCACATTATGCTTTGCATTTAGTGCAAAAAGTTCCATTTTGGTCTCATCTCACGAGAGCCGCTTCTTCCACAAAGACCGGATTTGCGCAGTGTGCAACTACGACAGACAGATTCCCACACTTTAGCTGTGGATGTCTGCAGTTCATCCAGAGTGATCATGGGCCTCTTTGCTGCATCCCTGATCAGTGCTCTCCTTATTTGGGCTAAAAGTTTAAAGGGACGGTCAGGTCTACATTGTTTTTTTTTGCATTGGTCTGATCCTCTTTCCATTTCAAACTGATTGATCGAACAGTCCTCCACGAGATGTATAAAACTCGTGAAATCTTTTCCTTTCCTAATCCTGCTTTAAACATTTTCACAAATTTATCCCGGCCGGACCTGTTCAGTGTGTTCCATGGTCTTCATGATGCTGTTTGCTCCACAGCATTCTTCTAACCGACTTCTGAGAGCATCACAGAGCATGACTCTATTTATCATCACCCCTCATTTAAGTCAACATGCCCTTTTCTTTTTTTCTTTAAAAAAAAAAAAAAAAGACCAAAAAATATTGTTTCACTCAATGATTGTGTCCCACCTGTATTTATTCTTCACACCCCAAAAATTACAATTTTATATTTTGATGCTTGAAGCCTGAAATGTGGTAACGGTCAAACATTTCAAGGGGCTGAATACTTTGGCAAGCCACTCTAAGTGAATTGTGCCCCATTTGTTTTATATATATATATATATATATATATATATACACTGTATATATAAAAGAGAGACAGAGAGAGAGAGAGAGAGAGAGAGAGAGAGAGAGAGAGAGAGAGAGAGAGAGAAGAGAGAGACAGGAAAGAAATAACAAAGGTAAACTGAGCAATACAATCTAGTAAAAATAAATGTATATATCTGTATTGGTGTTTTGACAGAAAGTCAGGACTCTTTTGAAGGCACTCAAAGTTGATGCACAAGCACACACCCACACAAAAAACTAATAATTATTCAGTGAGTGCATCTGAGTCAGCAGTGATCATATTAAATGGGCACAGCTAATCCTTACATAACATCAATAATTTACTTGCGTCATAATGAGAGTGAACTGCCTTCATGAAAGCTAGCAGGGAGTCTCAAGGACATTCAAAACCTGCTTGGTGTCTTTAACACTTAAACTTGAAGAACGTGTCAGAACTACATTTACAGAGGATATTATCATTGCTCCACCCCCCCCCCACCCCTCCCTCCACTAAAATACACACAATGTGGAGACGGCTGCAACAAAAATGCATATATATTTACACACTGAACATGCATATATATCCATGCATATCCACATACCTCAATGGTGGGGTCATATTCATCTACAAAGTGATTCTGGATGAGTTGAATGGTAAGTGCACTCTTGCCCACGCCACCAGCTCCCACCACAACCAGCTTATATTCTGTCATGATTCACCTGGGGCAACAAAGAACAACATATCATCAGAAGCCTAAATTATTTTAGCTATCCCCTGCATAGATAATCAAGGTGTTTGAAGTTTCCTGAATTGCACTGTGAGTAAACACCAATAATAATATTGCTGAATGTGCTGATGTTTGTGCACTGCATTGAAGCTGTATGTTTTCTGGGAAAGTCAGGCTGGATAATGGAGAAGGTATGTCATTATTTTCAGGAAATTAGTTCATGTTAGCCTTTGTCACAAGAAAAAAAAACCATTCCTGTAAGCATAATTTAACACCATGCTTACTTTGCACTTTATGTAGAACAGTATTTGCAAAATTTTACACAGTGAAGTCATCTTCGCGCGAACACACGAATTAATTGACATGGTGCTTTGTCATTCCTGTTTGTCATAACTTCAGTCCTTTTGTGTTCATCTATGTTCTCTCTACCTATGGGTCAACATTATGGCAATGCATTTTTGTAAATTTGGGTCAATTTTTAACCCATGCCTTGAGAAAAACACCAACATTAAGTTCACATTTATGGCTAAACATAAGCATTTAGAAGCAACCACAACCATCTTACAAGATGTACTGACAAAGAAATACAAAGTAAATTCATTGCATTGTACAGTACAGTATTGTGATATATATATATCCTTCCTCCACACCAGTGACAGCCGGTGTACAGAGATAAAAACAACACCAAATAGTGTTTGTTGTGATGCCTTCTGGGATTTTATTGTCTGGTATCAACAAATTATTTCCTTTTTCATCTATAACTGCTTCAAGCAACAAAGCGTAGGCAGGAAAAGTGGTTACGATTGCATGACTGTCCATGTTTTATGTTGTGCTGTGTTATATTATTTTGTTATTTTATGTTAACTGTCCTGTAAGGCGTTTTGTTACAGCTGCTGTGAAAGCCCTATATGAATAATGACGTATTGTATAAAATATCAATTAGTATTGAAAATTGCAAACATTCCAGCCACCATATGGAAGACTTTACATTCAGGGCTCAGTCACATAAAGCATTGTACAGTATAGTCATATTGGCATATTGTTAAGGTAACGCCCCTCTGACGATCTTGTCAATTCTCTCAACATTATTTAATTTCATTGAATTTGAGTATCCGACTAATTATAACTAACCGGGCTCACCTCTTTGAGTATAACGTAGTGCCGCGTCAACGCTCAAACTTGCAACCCAAATTAGGTTTCGAACGTCCACAGGAATTAGACCTTAAACGTGCAGTGGGAGACTGCAAGGTTGCCAGGTTGGTGGGCTGAAAACCTCCGAACCCAGTGAACAACCAGGCTACAGTGTGCTAAGAGCTAGGCTATCTTTGGAGCTAACCTGCGACCTTAAAACTTCAATGACTCTCGTTTGCAGAGTCATGGCCGAAAACATGTCGTCAAAGCAACAGTCTACGCCTGGTATGCTCGGAAATCAGTATCATTCATTGAGTTTAAAGGGGGGAAATTGTGCAAAGTTTAAAGCCGCCATTGGCAGGCTAGCCTAAAGGTCTGCATCGCAGGGCCGACATTAGGTTCAACAACTGGGCGTAGTTTGCATTTTCAATGAAACGAGAATCCACTTCACCAACAACACTACACAAAGATAACATTATTTACAACTTGAACGACCGGTTAGAATTGTGTATATCACGTGTCAAAAACGTAAAAGAAGCTATTTATATGTCTGGTCCCCATTTCTGTTACCTTTAAACAAACGGAGTTCCGTGTCTGAAGTGGCGACAAAATGAGTCAAGCTGATCGTCCTCTCGTTTCACACGATGTCTGCATTGCCTGGTCCACGAAGAAAGGTCCGCATGAAACCTGTCTACTTGGTGTCAGAAGGAAGCGGGAACGGGCAAAAACAAGTAAGCAAACTAATCGATTGAACTTTCCATTTGTTCCAGCGTCGGCCGGCCTAGCTGCTCAGGTTGGCCTCCTTTTGGCGAATATGGGCGGATACCGGGACGCACTTTACCCACAAAGCATCGCTCGTGACTGGCCCACTTTAGTCCACACGGCGCACGGCACTTTAGCACCCCTCTACCGCAGTAAACCGAATAATAATAATAACGTTTCACTTAAAATCGCCTGTATTTAGTTATGTTTTATGTAAAACAAGAGACACGTAATATCGTTTATTATCCCTCCTGTGAAATAATGGTTTAGTTGTTTGAAATATTTTCCTGCTTATTGTTAAAAAAGGCAGACTTATGTTTGCCTATTTGTGCACGTACAAAGTAAAATAAAGTAAATACGTTGTTCACGCAGTGTGCGTTTTCAGAACAAGCTGCCGGGTGCTGTTGCCCAGCTGCAGTCAACAACGTCTAGGGGGCGACTCCACTATATATAGGCTCTAAATATAACTGCAAAGTCCCGGTTGGACGTCATTCCAAAGCAGAGAAGTGATTTGGCAAACCCACGTCAGTTTTCGTAGGCGTTCTCTCGGGTCCGTCCTGCGCACTGGATTTGCATACAGACAGCCACATTTTACACAACGCATGAAAGTAAAACGTGGGTTTAAAAAAACACTTTTATTCCTGAGACTGCGCCTCTTTTCATCCACTGTTTTAACAAAAGAACATAAGTACAACGTTGGACCAGTTCGGCAGCCCAAGCAGCCAACGCCCGCCAGAATTTCTTGAACCCACATTCTATTGTTGCCCCCCCCCCCCCCCCCCCACTATCAAAATCCTAACATTTTATAGTTCTGCAGTTTATACGCAGATCCATAAACCATTCATCGACCAATCCATTTTCTGTACGGGCTTCACAAACTAACTTTTAACTGTACTTAATGACTTCAATAAAACATATAAAATTTTATATAAAAATTGTTTCAAAAACCAAACAGTAATTAAAAATTAAAAGTGTAAATGTGTCGATCTTAAATGCAACTGACCCGTATTTAGGCAGTTATTCTATCACATACCGTTAGAGGGAGTCTGTTTTTACAACACTTGAGTCAAGTTTGAGCTGTAACCAGCGGGACAAGTCTTGAGCCTACAATTTATTATATAACAAATACTGTTTTCATCGTGTTTTTAGTGACAACCAAACTGTTTGAACATGTTGACTATCAAAATCCTAAACCAACATGTTATAATGTAATCTCTCTCTCTCTCTCTCTCTCTCTCTCTCTCTCTCTCTCTCTCTCTCTCTCTCTCTCTTTCTCTACACCCTGAACTGGTTGCCAGCCAATCCCAGGGCATACATAAACAAACAACCTTTCACACTCACAATCACACCTAGAGCGTTCAATCAACCTACCATGCATGTTTTTGGAATGTGAAAGGAAAGTGGAGTACACAGAGAAAACCCACGCAGGTACGGGGAGAACATGCAAACTCCACATAGAAAGACCAAGGCCCGGATCTGAACCCTTGACCTCTATGTGCTAACCAGTCGTCCACCGTACCACCCGCGTCAAAACAACAACCCTTCTATTTTCTAGACTGCCTGTTTTCATCTTCTGGCTGACTTTAGAACAGAGGTCAGCTGGAGCTTATCACGGGTGACTTTGAACGAGAGGCGAGGGTTCACTGCTGTTTGCCAGCCAATCACAGCGAAAGATTAATTCATATAGAAAATATATGTTCTGTTAAATTTGCGTTTTTCATGAAAAACCAAAAAGATTTGTGAATCAATTTTCATATGTAGCTTTGTTGCATTATATATTAAGATTGTGTTGCTAATGCATACATTTAAACTTGAAATCACAGCATGTGGACAACTATGTTTTATGCCAAACTACAAAATTTAATTTTAACTCCACTTGGTAGAACAAGTCTCAGGGACTGTATATCGCTGACTCGTTGCTATTTTTCCCTTTACGGACTTTGTGAAGTAAGCAAGCAATTTTATATTTATCCAAATGTATTTATTGGTTTAGTTTGACAAAAGTTTCCAGAAATGCATTTTTCTCAATTCAAACAAACAACACATTCTCAGGGCATTCTTCTTTCAAACTTGCCACTGGGGGGCAGTAAGATTATATTTTAAGTTTTCAAAAAAAAAATCCAATATCGGTCTTCTTTTATCAAAACTAATCATGTATTCATAATGACTTTAACATTATGTTCAAGTTTGTTTGAAGGATTTATTTATTGGTGTACTCAGAGGTTTTGATATGTGATGCT
This sequence comes from Hippocampus guttulatus, assembly GCF_054856545.1. Lineage (NCBI taxonomy): Eukaryota > Metazoa > Chordata > Actinopteri > Syngnathiformes > Syngnathidae > Hippocampus > Hippocampus guttulatus. Next base: position 7,956,192 of record NC_141264.1, on the reverse strand, counting down.
GCTGAATTCTGGATGACCCTCCAAAATGTGCTCATGGAGTACAAACAATTTAGGCACATTGTAACTCATCAGGGCGGCCGGTGGGCCAGTGGTTAGCATGTCTACTTCACAGTGCAGAGGTCGTGGATTCAATTCCAGCCCCGGCCTTCCTGCGTGGAGTTTGCTTGTTCTCCCCGGGCCTGCGTGGTGTGAGTGTGAGCGTGGATGGTTGTTCGTCTCTGTGTGCCTTGCAATTGGCTGGAAACCGGTTCAGGGTGTCCCCCACCAACTGCCTAAAGACGGTGGGGATGGGCTCCGGCACCCCCCGTGATCCTTGTGAGATTAAAGCGGATCGTAAAATGAATGAATGAATGAATAAATGTATTGTATCAATTCTGCATTGGCCGTTTGGGTGAATGTTCCGTTGAGTCCAAGAGAATCTGTCAGGAATATACTGTACATGTCCACTTCAACAATAGAAAATGAATCACTCAATCACTCAATTTTTGTCTTCACTGCCACTTTGTTATACATCTTTCATGTAAAAAAGTGCCAAAGGCATACATCACATCTCTCAAAAGCATGTGGATACTTGTGTTACTGTTTGATGAGATGAATAAAACCTTTTACCAAAATCTGTCATCCAAAAATAACTAGAAATTGGGCTTTATCAAGAGAGCTTGACTCTGGGCTTCATTGGAGGAATTTGTGCTACCTTTAACCTTAAAGTGTATCCTATGAAGGCGAAGAAAATATATATCACTTTTCAGCACAAATCAACATTTAAATCCATATAGAATCCCAACAACCCGGTGACAAATTGGTCTTTACGACTGCCTCTCAGTTGAGAGACCCTGGATTCAAATCTATGCTCAGGCTTGCAGTCTTCTTTGTAAATAGGATTAGTTGCAATATTAGGTATATTATATACCCACCATTAAGTGCAATCACAGCAATGCAAAAAATTTTTGATTCGTCAGTAGAGTGGGTTCTTGGTCAGTAGCTACATCTGCTTCACTGTTCTAAGATCTGTTCTGACCTTTTTGTGTTGAGTTTTTGCATGTTCCTGCTGTGCTTAAATAGGTTTTCGCTACGTATTTCCTCTCATCCATGAACCATTCTCTGTACCGCTTATCTTCACTTGTGTCCCATGTGTACTGGACCCTCCCTACCCCAGTTGACTTCAAGCGGGAAGCGGCTTATAGTCATCAGTCAATCACAGAGCACATACAACAGCTGAAATAAGTATTTAACATGTCACCATTTTTAATCACTTAATACATTACTAAAGGTGCTTTTGACATGAGATTTTCACCAGATGTCGGGAACAACCTTACTAATCCGTCCATGCAACGTAAGCAGAACACACAAGAACAGAAATTAAGTTGTGTGTAATGTGAAATGACAGAGGGAAAAAGTATTAAATATACCACTTGACATATAATACTTTGTACAAAAGCCTTTGTTTGCAATGACACCTCCCGGATGGAGAAATGAGACACATTCATTGATCTGGTGTGATTTTGGCCTCTAGATTATCAATGAGATTCAAGGCAAGTGCTTGGCTGAGCCATTCTAGCAGCTTTTTTTTCTTTAAAAGCAGTTGAGAGTTTCCTTGGCAGTATGTTTTGGATCCTTATTCTGCAGAAATGTCCACTCTCATTTCATTTTCATCATCCTCGTAGATGGCAGCAGTTTTTTTTTAAATCTAGAATGTCTCAGTACATTTGCCCATTTGTCTTTCCTTCAATAATGTGAAATAGTATTTGTTGAAACTCAGCCCCGCACCATTATGTTCCCACCACCGAATTTCATCATCGGGATGGTGTTTTTAGGGTGGTGTACAGTGCCATTTTACTTCCAAAAGTGGTGTGCATTATGGCATCTGAAGAGCTCAATTTTGCTACCATCAGACCAAACTACAGTATATTCTCTCAGTAATTAACTGGCTTGTCCAACAGTTGTTCAGCAAAGTTTCAATGAACTTTGATATATATACTTTTTCATTCATTCATTCATCTTCCGAACCGCTTTACCCTCACTAGGGATGTGGGGGTGCTGGAGCCTATCCCAGCTGTCTCTGGGCAGTAGGCGGGGGACACCCCGAATTGGTTGCCAGCCAATCGCAGGGCACACAGAGACGAACAACCATGCACGCCCACACCCACACCCAGGGACAATTTAGAGTGACCAATCAGCCAGCCATGCATGTTTTTTGGAATGAGTGAGGAAACCGGATTACCCGGAGAAAACCCACGCAGGCCTGGGGAGAACATGCAAACTCCACACAGGGAGGCCAGAGCCGGAATCGAACCCGGTACCTCTGCACTGTGAAGTCGACGTGCTAACCACTGGACTACCGGGCCGCCTGATATTTTTTTGTTGTTGTTTTTTTTCCAGCATGCATCCAGGCCGTGGCATTTACCATTTTATTCTCCGCAACAATAAGTTTGCACTGGTCTTGCGACAGCTGTTTGCTCTTGCCCATGATGAGATGTGTCTTTAATCAGACCTTGGCAGTAAGACCTTTATGTAGGTCATCAATTAGGACTGAAACAGTTGCTATATATTCATTTGCACTGGCAAGGGGCTGGGTTGGTGTTTGATTATTGATAAGTTCTACGTGTTGTCTTGGTTCTCCATGCCTTTTTGCACCTCCCGTTCTCCATGTGTTCAATACTTTTTCCTTGTGTCAATTCACATTATGACACACAACTTAATTTCTGAATTTATTTGTTCTGCTTTCTTTGCATGGATGCATTACTTTGGTTGTTTCCAACATCCATCCACTTTCCGATCCGCTTTATCCTCACAAGAGTTGCGGGGGGTGCTCGAGCCTATCCCAGCTGTCTTCGGGCAGTAGTAGGCATGGGACATCCTGAACCAGCCAATCGCAGGACACACAGAGACGAACAAACATCCGCACTCACAATCACACCTAGGGACAATCTGCAGTGTTCAATCAGCCTGCCTTGCATGTTTTTGGAATGTGGGAGGAAACCGGATTACCCGGAGAAAACCCACGCAGGCCCGGGGAGAACATGCAAACCCCACACAGGAAGGCCGGAGCCGGCCGGGATCGAACCCATGACCTCTGCACTGTGAGGTCGACGCGTTTCTTTCCATCTGCTGAAAATTTCATTTCAATAGCACTTTTGGAATGTATTTAGTGATAAAAATGGTGGTGTGTGAAATACTTATTTCAGTCATTCACACTCAGATTCACACCTACACACACCTTTTTTCGCGTCTTCAACTAACCTACCATGCATGTTTTAGAATGTGAGAGGAAACCTGAGTACCTGGAGAAAACACAATGCAGAAAAAGCAAGAACATGCAAAGCCCATACAGGAAGGCCAAAGCCCACATTTGAACCAACCTCTGAACTGTGAAACGAATGAGTCAATGAACTTCTTCCCAGATTCCAAACACGTTCACGCTAGGTAAATGAGGAGTACTGTAATTTGCTCTCACAGTATGGTGTGATTTTGAGTGTGATCTGATTTGTTTGTATGTGCGCTGTGATGAGGTGGCAACCAGTTCAGGGTGTATCATGCCTCCCTTCCAGTCAGCTGGGATAGGCTCTGTCTCACCCTAGTGAGGACTAGCAATACAGAAAATAGCAATACACAAAAGAGTGTTATGTCAAGCAAAAAGCAATTCTCTCACAACAGTGAGACAGCTGTATTGTATAGAAAAATGTGCTTTGCCAGATTATTAGTTTTAGGATGCACACAAACATCCTAAAATATCTATCTTTTCTTTAGATTTCACCTCTGAACAGTGTTGTATGCGTGCCAAGAGCACAGATTATAATCCAACAGACACATGCCATGATGAGCAACAGCTATAATGGCCCCTCATATGAACGAAACAGAAAACTAAAGTAGATACAATAGTTTGTGAAAAGGAAATCACTGCCTAGTGCCTACCATGGCAGAGAACTGAAGCGGAGGTATGGGATGCATTTTTGCAGCGCGTTGAGTACAGAAACTATCGTATATGTGTATCATTTTAAATTGCTTCTCCTGGCTCTCCAGATTCCCATTCTTTGCCAGTGTGATAGAGTACAGACAAACTCAAAGTTATCATGTTTAAAAGTTTCATTTTGTTGTATGCTTGATTGACCTCGAACGCGTGTGTTCACCCAGCTTGTACACAATTAGAGCACACAGAAAAAAGGGCCAACTTGAGCTGAGGCCTTGTTAACTGATAGTACAAACAGGAAGGTTCAACTTCGGGTGGGCAGCATGATAAGATGTCCTTGAGTTTGTTACAGTGTCTCAATTCATGCGAAATATACCCATTGAATTAACAAGGTATCCATTGTTTGTACAGGGAGGTGTCTTGGTCTAAAAATGTCTACTGAGGGGCGTGTCGGTGGACTGGGTTGAGAGGCGTGACATGTAAATGAGAAGGGAGTGTTTTCTGATATATTACTTGTAATTTGCATACACAATCAACAAAAAGCCGGCAGAGGCCGCAGAGGTCAGGTGTCAGTTGAGAAGCGCACATGGAGTGGCTTCAGAGAAAACTGCGCCTCCTGCAGGCAGCAAAGACAATCTCTTCCTGAGTCTGTTTGTTCAACTGTCCGAGCGAACATCTCCGACAGTGCCATCAGTGAATTGGACATGAAACAAAAATGAGAATAATAATAAGAAAGAAAGATTGCAGTCTGCTGACCCCTAACAACTTCGATGATGCAGGTCATGTGCCACCAGATGACCAGCTATTTGATTTCATTTAAAAAAAATAATTTTTGGTGAAAGTGAAACTGAGTATCCTAACATAAAAATATTTTTTAATAACCTGCACATAGACACACAAATCTTTTTTTTCCCCCCTACACCCCTCACAATCGATTTGGGACAAGTCAGCGGGCTACCGGTCGATCGCGACCGATGTATTGGGCACCCCTGCATTGGGGTTTCCATCCAGCCATCCATTATTTGAGCCGTTTATCCTCACGAAGGTCGCGTGCGTGCTGGAGCCTATCCCACCCGTCTTCGGGAACTAGGCAGGGTACACCCTGAACCGGTTGTCAGCCAATCACAGGGCACACAGAGACAAACAACCATTCACACTCACATTCAAACCTAGGGACAATTTAGAGTGCTCCATTAACTTACCATGCATGTTTTTGGAATGTGGGAGGAAACTGGATTACCCGGAGAAAACCGATGCAGGCACGGGGATAACATGCAAACTTCACACAGGAAGGCAGCACCAGATTCGAACCGTAGACCTCTGCACTGTGAGGCGGAGGTGCTAGCCAGTCGCTCACCGACCTGCCTACCTTTGGGTAGTCTTTCTCAAATAGTGGGGCAGGCGCTGGGCCTCCAAGGGGAACAGCAGTGTAATGACAGGATGGACGTGACCTGCGTAAGATGCTTTTTTTCTCCCTACAAGAACAAAGTATAAAATAAAAAATAAAACACTACAGTATTTGGCAGTGGTGCCCCCTTTTATTTGTTTGTGTATTTATTTATTTGGATTGGTGGCAAATTGATGCACTTCCATATTGTTAGGCATTCTTTGTTGTAAATTGATGTACTGTATATTTCCTCGCGGTGGAGAGTGTTTTTTTTTCCAGAAGGGGCGGTATGTTGGGTTGCAGAAAATAATGGGGAAGCAAAAGGAGGGAGGGGGGTACCGTTTCCCCAAAGGTTTTTAGGCAACGTGTCTTTAGGTGAGGTGAGCTGACTTGAAGGTCAGTACGTGTGGATGTTCAGGACGCCTCCCCGTGACCAGATGTCCTGGTCCTGGATGCGGGAATTGTGGCTCAGGGTGGCCTCTCCCTTTAAACGGTCCACAATGCCTTGCGGTGCCCCACTTCCAATGCGATGTGTGCGCCTGCTGGAGGAGAGAGGAGACAAGCGTAAGGAGAGGGGCTTATTTTTCCCCCGCAGTTCACTGGCGAGAGAGCAAAACACCAGCACACCTCCAAGTGTACCGAGTCAAACTTTGGTGGCAGGGAGCTCGAACGTCCTCGTCGGGTTTTTTTTCGCCGAAACGACCAACAGCACTTTGTCGCAAGTCGTTCGGGGGCTATGGTGAAGAAGGACACAATTGGCGTTATCCTTGCCTCTCCGAATGTTTCATCTGCAAAGTTCACTTCGCAAAAGCAGCAGTGAGCCGAGTCCTCTTTGCGCCAGAAAGGTAAGAGCAGTACATGGCGCTAATCAGAGTGGAATTATTGTCTACTACTGTTGTGTTGATTAAGGCTTTCCCTGGTAGTTTCTCCTGCCTTTGGCCAACAATAATGGAATATTGTTAAGGCTTTGAAGCAAGTTCGCAACTATTTCAACTTTACCGCACATAACATCAAGCGAATTCCGTTAAATGGCTTGGTTAGTGGGTGATGAGTTTCATGTCTTTTCAAGAAACTATCTTAGTCTTGGTTGCTGGGTGTTGCTTTATTTCTTTCCACCCATGCTTGCGCATGAGAAGACAATCACTTCATCTCGCACGAAAAAGAAGAAACAGAAGTAGCAGAACCCTATATGGAGTATTGGTCTTGCCATTTGTTCATCAGGTTCATAACTGTACTTACGTACAGCCCTGTAGGCATCTGATGTCAATTCAGCGTCATGGTGACATCAAAATACAATCTGCAACATCAAAGTGATGTCAAATTGATGTGACGTGCCCGCTGGGAAAATGTGTATAAAATTTCAATTCAACAGTGTTGTCAAAAGTACTGACGTTCATGGATGAGGTAGCAGTATAGATATTACCACGTAAACTTAATTAAAAGATAAAAGTTATAAGTAGGGCAAGGATGAAAAGATGTATTGAGCAGATAGATATCAATTTTTTTATTCCATGTGTCTTGATAGTCTAAACATGATTTTCCGGTGAAGCTTGCATTCGAGCAATAATAATCAGATGAATCCATATGATGGCTCCCAGGAGTTCAGTATTGTGACGGTACAAAACTCCAACTTGAAAACTGTGTCATCACTAACCTTTATTGGTAGCTTACCGGCAGTGCTAGACGTCTGCACTAGTTTGACTGTCGTGAGTTATCACAGATTTGTTGATGTGCATCACGTGGAGGTGCCATGTGCTGCGTACAAAACAATTGCCAATCGGAATGTTATGTTTGTTATAATCAATGTTACAATGTTCGTACTTCTCATCCAATCACAAGTCATTCCATATATCGTAGCATGATTTATTTGGATTGGTGTTTTGAACAACAACTGGAATGAACGCACTCCCAAAATGAAATAGTAACGAGGCTTTTGTTGTGTGTCAGGAGTAGAAAGCACAGATATTTGTGTAAAAATGTGAAGAGTAGAAGTACAAAGTACGTGGAAAACCAACTACCCCACTAAAGTATAGACACCCCAAATTTCTACTTAAGGTAATGAAATATTTTTACTACGTTACCTGACACCTCTGGAATTTACAAACTACAGTCCTGTAACATTTAAAGCCTGCCTGTCGAGGAGCCTCCCACTGCCCTGCTGTGTCCCTGCTGCCTCTTCAAAGCTGGCCAGCAAGCATATGGCATGGAAACAAAAGCAGCATTATTGCCCGCCCAAATGTGCCATCCAGATGTTCGAGTCGCTGCCAGCGTTGACATCTTAAGTGGAGGAGGCTGCTTCAGGGCCTAATAGTTGTTAATACCAGCCAACTCGAGAGGCAGAGGGACATTTAGGGGTTTACACTCGGAGACCAAAATTTAAATATTGGAACAAAATCTAGTTTAAATATGGTTTAAAACAAATATAATGCTTATCAAATCATACTTATTGCTCATTTGGCCGATGCATGTAGAGACCACCGTTACAGCAATCCATCCCTTTTCTGCACCGCTTACTCTGTTCAGGGAGCTGGAGCCGAACCCAGCTGACTTCAGGCGAAAGGCAGACTACACTAGTCGGCAGTAGATTGTGGGCACACGGACAGAGATACACAACCATTTGCTCTCATATTAACGCCAACAGTGAGAGAGGAACCTTAAGCGTTTCTACCGTCTTCGTTATTAATTGATCCCAAAAAATAGTAAATATCCACGTGTTATTGACGGCCATGGAAATACACTGGATTTTTTTTTTTTTGGAAATGTAGGAGAGGAAACATTTCTAATTTCCCCTCAAAAAAAACAGTTTTTTTTTCCTTTTTTTTTCTCAAACTCATGAAAGGGTTACTCAGAGTGTGGTTGCCAATGCAAGCCGCGACCCGTCAGTTGCCCATCCTCGCCATAGCTACTGACTGCCACCTAAGCATCAAGTAAACAGGGAATAGTTTCCCATGGCATCCTTATCTTTTGGTCATGCGCTGTTGCATTCTCACAGGCTAGGAATGTATACTCGGGATGTTATCAGCGCTGACTCTTTTAAGATCAAGGCCCGTTTTTGGTTACAGTCTTTGCCATGCGCTCCATTGTTTACTATTTGAATGGGACATTCTAATTCTCTGGTGGCATCTTTGGAGAGGAGCACTGTTCTTATCTTGTTCGCAAAATAAGAGCCTTGCCCTTTGAGCGCAGTGATTGTGGTTGTCAGTGGTTCGCAAATGCAAGTCCATGTTGATTCCGATTCAATTTGATACATTTCTGTATGAATATGAAAGAAAGTGGGGAACCGCAAATGGAAAGCGAAACAGAAAGTGCTGCTGCATTTTCATTTCACAAAATGAATTAACTGCAAACTACTTATTCTTCAGAAATTTGAGCATTTCGACAGTGGACGCTTCAGTGCTGCCAAGTGGCTATTCAGTGGGTCACGACAGCCATTCTGAAGTTTGTGAAGTTCTTGGTATGCAGACATCCTTTAATGACTCCACAAGACTGGCGAACTTCACTCCTTCAAGTTTCCACCAATCTGTGCTGCAGGTTAAAAATAAAAGTTTCTGTTCAAAAGTTTCCCCGGAGAGGATATGCTTTTTTTTCTGACAGCCTCTTTCGGCAGTGAAATAATAAACTTGCTTCCAATTAATAAAATCCAGTCTGCTTCTAATGCATCAATACCAGTGACTGCAAAGCATAACAATCCACGTGACCCTACCCTGTTCAGATTCCTCTCGCTTGGAACTTTTGACGACAGCGTGGATATTGAACTACATTTTTCTTTTTTTTCACCAACTCACAGAGGAACTGTTTCTGACTATAAAGTGTAAACCACACTTGCACCACAGGAAGTGCAAATGGATTGAAAGCTTTAGCATTGAAACACGCCTACAAGCATGGAAGAAACGGCCCATTGTTTAAAACGTTCAGCTGTATGACGTACTCTTCGGTGTGTCAGAAGTGCTCCACAAACATTCCAATTAACCATAATAACCCTCTCAAAGTCAAACCGAACCAAGACTGTATTTAGCTCTTCAATGAGCTGCAGAACTCTTTTGTGAGGGCAACACAGCCTTCATACCAAATTATTCTCACTCCCGGTTGTTTTGTTCAATTGATGATATCGTATTTTCACGACGATAGAGTTCACTTGGAAGTCTTAAATTTTCTCCAAAATGGATGGAGTGCCTAGGAATGCGTGTGTATGCACCAAGTTCCAAAATTTGGGAATGCTAATGTCTGACTGCGATGAGGGGCCTGCTTGACTGAGTGATCTTGTGGCAACACGCTTGTTATATGGAGGAAAGGCGGACGTAACTGAGGACAGCATGCGAACGTTGAAGGGAGAAGGCTGGGCGTGGAAGAGGACGCGAAAGGCACGACCCCAGTCGCTGTATATAAGTGTATATGGCATATAGCCTGCCTCACTTGGCTTCCATGACCGACGGTTCTCTCAACAAATCCCTAGTTTACCCGCTTGGTTGGCGGCAAGTGATGAGGGACAAGCATACTTTACATTTTGAAATACAGCAAAAAGATTGCCGACAAATACATCCAGCCCACACACATTCTAAGACTGGGAGGCAGCGTTGGGCGAGTTACGCCACAATTTGTGAATGGATTGTGGACGCTTTGGATAACGTGTCCTCTTGCGCTGTTGTTCAAGCTTTCGCAAAAGCCGGCATCATTTCAGAGAAGCTGCACGGCAACGAGACTGACTCTGACAATGACAACAGGGAACCTGGCGTGTTTAATGGAGAACTTGCCCGGATACAGAAGATGAGGACTTTGATGGATTTGTGGATGAGGATTGATAGAAAAAATAAAGTGAGAACATTGTTGAATACTTCAGTAAAGTACAACTAAGCTCAGTTTTGCTCCCTCTGCCTTTTTAACTCATTCAGTACCAGCCAATTCTGGACCAAGTCTGAAAAGACGTTTAAAAACGTCTTTGGGAGTGAATGAGTTAAAAACATACGCTCGTGTGCGGGCATGCTACCATATTTTTTAAGCTAGCATACATTTTACCATGCCTGCGTCCACTAATGCAGTGTCTGTGTTTAATACAGAAATAGCACCCGTAACTGACACTGCACCTCTTAATACGGTGTGCCGTTTGGTTGTGAAAATGTGGTACCTCAGTGATAGAGCGGCAGTCATTTTAACTGTACACTTGCCGGGTCATTTTGTGATTGCTTTATTTTCTGTAAATCCCTAGAAGAGGCGGTGCAAGTATTAAGCTTTTGCACTCAAGTCTTCTTCAGCGTTTCTCCTTGCTGTGAGTTTCAGCATCATGTAAGACACTATGAAACGTCCACCCCAGCATATGGTTTGTTGTTTACAGAAATCGGCATTTCTCTAGCCAACTCGACCTTGAGGTTCGGCACTGGCACAAAGACAACACACACCTCTCTGCTCTCAGGGGAATTCTTCTTGAGTCAACAGAACATTTGCTCACGAGGGTTTACATGTTTGCTGTGGCTGATCGTATCAAAGGATTTTAAGTCCTATTCAATCTCATGAAATGCTTCTCTGGCTTGGATGAGCTGCACAAATCAGCGAGTGGGCATCTCCCCAGAGTGTGGCTTGGAAAAGCTAGAGGAGTGGAGCGTGCAGAGTTTAAGATGGCTCTCTGCCCTGCAGGGCTCTGCTCTGATTGTCAGGTTTTCCGTGATGGTTATGAATCTAAATTTCATGTGTCTGTATCTAAGGGAGTGTTTAAATGCTCATGCATGTCACTGATTGTAAATCACCTGAGTTTAATTTTTAGGGTTACAGAAATTTGAGAAAAACATTTAGCTGGGTTTTGCTGTGTTGCCTAAACCCGTCTCATTTAATCTGTGAACATGGCAATCATTTTTATTTCTGTTTATTTTTGTTTTTTTGTCTTCACTCCTTCCCTCCCAATTCTAATCCCTGAAGGCTACTTTGCATCAAGGCCTTAATGGGAAAGAGGTTCATAAAGCTGTTCCAGTGTTTTAGACGCCTGAAGGAAAAATACTGAATGTGACCTTTTTGCTGTTCCCTGCATCCCTCCGCTCTTTTATGCCTGATCTATTTGAAGTGTAAATTCCGGACAAAAACAGAATTCAGCCAGTGTAAAATGATCAAAGCCTCACCATAGAATAAAATGGTCTTACATAGATACACACTCACTGTTGTGTAAATCATGTCACCCATAGTTGCATCAAATTAGTTCAGACATCTTCATAAAATATTTTATATATTTTATATGTATATACATATATGTAGTGTGTGTGTGTGTGTGCATGTGTGTGTGTGTGTGTGTGTGTGTGTAAAAAAACATTGTAATAACAATAACCCACAAAAAACTTTGCTACCAAGACATGATATTGAATTCAGACAAAAGACGGTTGGAAATACTGTAAATGTATGCAATATTTTACACATTTATACTTGTATTGATAATGATGGTGTTTGTATGTGTGCGTCTGTCTGTCTATCTAGCTATCTGGCTATCTATGTGTGTGTCCTGATGTTGGTCGGGTAATTGACAAAGGGTAGTTGAACAAGGGGGCCATTTGTGACACTGGTATAGCTTTATGGAGCCTTTAATTCTCTCAGAGTACAACGTCGTTGACGGGGAGTCCCTCACGCTAGATGAGTGTTTCATGCGTCACATTATGTTTGAAACTGACCTTCGTGTGACGCAGGCGTTGTTATAAAGCTTTTAATATTTTCCATCAGTTGTTGAGCGTCTGTGTTTGTGTTGATAAGTTTCTGAAAGATTAGTTATATAGTTATACGCGGAGGTGGGTAGTGTGCCCAAAATCTGTATTCAAGTAAGGGTCATGTTACGCTTAAATAATTTGACTCAAGAATAAAAAAAAAAAGTGTTTCTCCAAATAATTACTTGAGTAAGAGTAAGAATTGAGTGGAAAAAAAACCCCTCAAGTACTGCATAGCCGATGAATAAAATAACTTTTTTTTAAATCCGTATATGAGCATTAATAGACTAAAGTACAAAATGGGTATATTACGAAGTATTCCCACCTACGGACTTCTGTCAAAGGGAAATTCCTTCACCTGGAATAAAAACCTATGCATTGAAATTTCGACGACGATATTACATTAACGAACGATTCATAACAACGGACGTTCTAGTACCCGGAACCCGGAAGCCATACTGAAGCCCGCAGTAGTGCAAATTCAAGCAAGTCCCACTCGATACCACGGAATAACTGTGTCCGCACCGCTATTCACTTTCATTGGATCCAAAACGGCGACATGTAAGTGACTCTATTGGCATGCGGGGGGTTTTCTATTTCATTCATTTACATATTACATTTACGTCCTGTAGATCATGGCAATGACCGTGGACAAGAGAGTGGAATGCATCCGACTCGCTGCTCAGAGTAAATTGCTTGTGGCTCGACAGACAGTCGAGTAAACGAACGTTTCCTGGAATGCTTTACCTGTTATCATGCTAAAAACCTTCCGCTAACTGGACCGCTAATTAGAGAGAAGGCGAGTTCCATCGCGCTATGGGCGTAGAGGACTTCGAAGTGTCCCGTGGCTTGCTTCAAAAGTCCGTTGCACGACATCGGCTGAGCAACGATGTCTTGTGTGATCGAGGAGAGGTAAAGTTAGAGACAGTGAGTGGGCGGAAAGAAAAACTACCAGGTCTGTTACTAGTCTCATTTTGTAGCAAATAGTCCTAAATTTGTGCGACTGTATTTTGTTCATATACCTGTACTGTATGCTGCAGTTTTTGTGTTATAAACAGTTTTTGAACCATCTATTTTTGCATTTTATTGCTTGTGTTGTTACACATGTATTTTGTTCACATACTTGCATGTTCATAAAGGACATGTACCATAGTCGGTTCCCACATAAGGAAATTCTGTTATAAGGAAAGATTAGACAACGCAAATATGATTCCTTACTAGAGAATACTTACCTGTATTAGATTAAAAAAAAGAGCGAGAGGAGCAAGCTGAGTATAGCTCAATGTAATGGGGTCAAATAGTGTTTATTCTTTAAAAATAAATAAAAGAAACAATGACTCTGATTCATCCCTGTAGGAATCTGCAGACATAAAGGGTTGATTCCATTGAGAATGATTCTTGATTCTCAGTGGCTGGCCGTGCATTTCAACCTTAGGCCTTCAGTGACGTCACATACATGAACACAATATAGGCTCGTCAGGCAGCACTTAATTTCAGGAGCATTTAAAACCATCAAGTATGCATTCACAATTAAGAGCAGGAAACTAAATTTACAGATATTGTCAAAAAACAAAAGATTTAAAAAATACTAAATAAAATGCCACCCAAATTACACTGTGTGATCTTAAACAAGTCTGTCCAATAAATTGCGCAATGTCGCAGTTTCATATAAGACACCAACCAAACAATAACAAAACAAACTATTCTTTGAAAATAAAATTCACACATCATTTGCATTTTGAGAATAGGCTATACAACAGCAAATAACTGAAAATGTTGAGCAGCTGAGATTGAACGAATTTTAGTGCACGAAGCTGACTACAATGCGCCATTATAAATTGCAGGTGAGCTGATTTATTTGATACAATTTTGTATCTTTGTCATTTTATTTCGTGACCATTAATACTAACGAAATAAAATAACAAGAAGAAATGTAAAATAAAATTCATTTACTCACCAATGTAGTGCCTGTTCACTGAGCTGCAGATCTACGCGAGTGTCCCCAAACGTTTTCAAATGCACCGTAGCTTGTAAGTGCCCAGCCGTGCTCTGATGTTTCCTTGCTGCCTTGGTAAAACAACTTAAATTGGTAAATCCAGTGGAAGGTCCGTCTTGAAAATTGTGTGGAAAGTAGTCCTGCAACCAGATCAACGTCTTCTCCTTCGGCCATTTTGGGTCAAAATGCATCAACAGCTCTCTCTAGCAGGCGCTAATCCAATCACCGAACGTGCACGTCCAGTGTCGACGTAAGCCCTTCTAGCAGGCCCTGGTACGCAGACTCGTGATCTGATTGGCTATTGCAACCTGACTATGCCCGTGCATTTACAGCGCACAGGGGCCTGCTCTGTTTAATCTGAAGGCCCCGAGCGAGTTTAGTTTACCTGGCAACACAAGCTATCTGAAATATGATTGGTTAAGAACTCTACCATAATAAATAAGTTATTTATTGAGTGGCTTTCAATGTTATTTAAAATAACATTGAAAGCCACTCGACTAAGTGGAAATAATATGTAAAGAATACAGAGAATAATTTTGTTGACATATTTATGAAAATAAAATAACAAATTCAATTTATGTTATTCTCAGAAAAGTAAATTTATTAAATTGACTTTTTAATGTTTAGGCCAGCAGAGAAGGCCTTGCTGGCCCTGACGGAACGCCACTGGTGATTCTACAGCTTGAAAGTTGATTTTTAAATGTCGACGTAAGTGCAAACAGTAAAACTACAGATTGCAGTTTCTTTTCTTACTTTCAACATACAGTAACACAAATCAGTAAAAGCCAGTTGCAGCCTGTACAAAAGAGCTTGACTCAATCCTTGTGCTAATCTTTAGGATGTGATTTTGCTCTCTCAGAAGCAGTGCTGTTTACTAGTTTCGCCAGATTTGGAGGACGTTTTTGGAGAAACCTATCTGTCATTGCTATTTCTCCTTCTCCAGGCGTGTCAGGCTCTCAGTACAGTATTTGAAAAAGACGGTCATTTCCGTTTAATCCAGTAACCAGCAGAGCCAGCTGTGAGTTTTGCATCCTGTTTATCTGATCGCGTCATCCAGCTGCGGCGATGAAAACTCTATGTAAATATAATTTCCTGCACCTCGCCCGATATTCCGCAGACTGCTTTGAGTACAATTGATCCAAAATGTGACCATCCTTTGGGTGTACAGTACTTGCTCACATCCAAGCTTGTGCATGTTGTGATGAGCAGAAGAGATTAATTAGGAAGAACAGTTGCATCAAAAACAAAAGCCTTTGTCACTTCCTTGCATTGTGATCCCCCCCTGGCTCTCCCTTCCTGTTTTGCAGCAAAACATTTCATGCTGCGTCATTTGCTCTGTTATGTCACACACTTAATTTTCCTCCTCCGTCTTCATGGCTTCCTAGTTTTACTGACCAAGGCGGGATCTGGGCCTGGGAATGTCGCACTATTTTCCTGCTTCTCAGTCGACACGACGTACAGTGCCTCTTAAGTTCGAAACAATTCTGAGGGCCAGATGGTCTTGGCATGACTACTGAAAGAGATGATTGAACTCAATATTTTCACAATGAGCAACTATTAGTAGCCTGATGACGAACAGTACCAAATAACAACAGTTTGAGTCCAACTTTAAGGGAAGGGATCCTTGAGCACATCCTCACTGTCTGTTTCCTTTTTCCTCTTGTGTCCCCCCCTCACCCAAGAAGCAGCCAGAAAGGCTTCAGCTGCCCTTGCGCATCTGATGTCTTCAAGAATGTCGGATCCAACATATCACAGGAAGCCTCATCACTTTTGACCCACAATGGAGCTCAAGGTATGGGTGGATGGAGTTCAAAGGGTCGTGTGTGGGGTTACTGAAGCCACAACGTGCCAGGAAGTGGTGATTGCTCTGGCTCAGGCGATAGGTAAGGCACGCTTTGTAATAAATCAGAATTTTCTCATCATGCTTGTGTGATTTTGTTTCAGATTTTCCAGAACATTCTCTTTGTTAATCACTAGTTGATGTCTCACAATCTGTAGCCACAGTAGCCCCTGAAATGGCCAGTGTTAGTAAATTACTTTTCGCTGAATAACATGTTGGCACCGGACAACGGCGAATACGGTTTTGTTGCCCAAGACCAATTCATAGAAAATTAACTACTTTCGTTCAGTATGAAAGACAAAGGTATATTGAAAGTACAGAAAAAGTATATTATGAAACACTCATCCACTCAATTATCTGTCATCTAAGAAACAAGAACACATTTCTTTGTCGATCTACCCTCACATGACGTTCCTGCTTATTGTCAATTTCTTACAAACTACCCCCAACCCCCATATGGCTCTGTGAGGAATAGAAGTGCTTGAGCAGACTGTATTGACATCACTTCCCACAAATACAGGGTTGGAGGAGGGAAAGTATGACTCATCCTTTTCTCCCCTGCCAAGCTGACAAAGCAGAGCCCCCTCCTCTGCCTTTTCCTTTTCTTTTAACACAAATGCTGTGTGATGTGGTGTTGAGCAGTGCTGATTTTCCAGCGTAAATTTTGTCCAGGTGATGACAAAAATTTGAAAGCACATCTTGAAACTCACTTTTCTATTGTGCATATCTTGAAAGCATCTCTCTATTGTGTTACTGGCAGGTCGGACTGGAAGATACACTCTGGTTGAAAAATGGCGGGACACAGAGCGTCATCTAGCCCCTCATGAGAGCCCAGTGGCCTCTCTTAATACTTGGGGTCAATATGCAGGTGATGTCCAGCTGATTTTGCTTCGCACAGGCCCTTCCCTGACTGAACGGCCCCCTTCAGAAGGGCCCCCTCTGCGGGGGCCCGAACGCGGCTTTCACCGACAGAGCCTCCCCCCACTCGCAAAGCTTCACCATCCCAATGAGCGCTCCCTCTGTCGCCGTGAGCCTCGGCGCAAGTCCCTCACTTTTACAGGAGCGCCCCGAGGTCTGAGGGAGATACTGAGCGGTGGGCGGACAAGTGAAGCTGAAGCTAAAAGGAGACTTCATCTAGGAAATGTTGGGACTTTCCAGCATGCAGGAGGAGCCGCTGGGAGTGCATCCCAGGGCCTGTGGGCATGTCGCATGGAGGACCTGGTTCGACTGGTGGGCATTCAGAGAGAAACGCTTAGTGTGCTGGAGAAGAAACTGGAGGTTTATGAAGATGAGCTCAAAGCTTGGGCCGACGTGCGAGCAGGACGAACTCCAGTCTGTAGCGAGGACTCGGGTGGGGGTCTGTTAGAGGAGATTTTGAGACTGGAGAAGCATCTGAAGAAAACTGAGGTGGAGATGGAGGAGGAGGAGTTTTGGACAACTGAGCTACAGATTGAGCTGGAGAGTGAGAGGCAGCTGGAGGAAAGGCTGGAAGAGCTGCGTGGTCGTCTGCAGGGATGCGAAAAGGAGATTGACGAGAAGCTGGCAATGGTGCAGGTGTGTTTTGTTGAACTTGAACAGCAAACAAATAACCAATGAAGGAAACAACGGCACTTTGTAACTTTTACGGTATGTTCAAGTCTTGAGTTCTTCACTTGAAGTGTTTCCTGTTCCATCAGGGCATAGAAACTGGATTGGAGGAGATGCGTCTGCAGAGAGAGCGTCAGGAGACCGAGTGGCTCAATGAGGCAGAGGCTCGAGCTCAGGTTCTCCTAGTCAAAGCAGAACTGAAAGCACAAGAGAGACAAGCTGTCCAGATGGAGAGCAGCTGCAGAAATGTGGACAGGTCACTGGGACAAAGCAGCAAGAAGCTACAGGTGAGACAAATATATGAATGTCATTCTGCCCGTGAGTATTATACTGTGTGCCTGACAAAGTAAATGATTCATCCACCTGTGATTTTCAAGGTCATGAAAGGCACGCAATGAGCTAATTTCCACATCGGTGCAAGGTTACGTTTTCATGCGGCACGAAAAGGATGCTCAGTTACCATCCTACTTGCTGTTTTTATTTGATTGTTTTATTGATATTAATGGCATGCAAGTGTTTTTCAGGCATACTTTTTTTCAATATATGAGGCCAATTGTTTTGCTTTGACTTGGGAGAGCAAAGTTCAGATGGCAGTAAACTCAACTCAACTCACCTCACCTCACAATAAGCAGCAATTTGACAAATAGTGAACAATTCATCAAATAAGAGGCTTCAAGACCTTCAATGCCACTTCCAGTTTAAGTTTTTTGTCAAACTAAACGTGAGACGAAGACAATTACTTATATATCAGGCTAACATCGTCATTTCAGATGTCAAAAAGTGTTTGCGGCTTCCAATGTTGTTTTTTCCCGTGGGAATCGGGACGAAATGGATTTTGAATGTGTCCCCTGAAAGAGATTTACCGTCTTCGTTTGCATCTGCATTATACTGCCTGCTAGTGGCCAAGGCGGGCAGCACAATGAATTGATTGCAGCTTTAGGTCAAGTCAAGTCAGCTTTATTGTCAAATATGCTCTGTGCAACATACAGCACAGATGAAATTTCTTTCCTCTCATCCACAGTGCAAACATGCAGTGCATTGAACACACACAGCTAAAAATAAGGACAGCGAAATTGAACTGCATAAGAAGACATAAAGACATAAATAAATATGTCATGACGCACAAACTATCAAATGCCTTAAAATGTATTTAATTGTGTTATTACTTTGTTTTAATATTATAATATATTATATTGCAGAACAGGTTTAATGATTATTTTTTTTACGCTTATAAAATAGGTATTCAACACGCGCCCCAATTCACATATCCTCATGATAGTATACTGTCTGCGATTGGCTGGTAACCGGTTACCAGGTTACCGGTTACCGTCTTTGGGCAGTCGGTGGGGGACACCTTAACCGTTAGGGTGTCCCCCACCGACTGCCCAAAGACGCCTGGCATAGTCTCCAGCAACCCCCGCGACCCTTGTGAGGATAAGGCGGATCAGAAAATGGATGGATGGATGGATGTCTCGGTAGCACAGCTTAAAGTTGTTTGTGGTTGATTGTTATTATTATTTTATACACACACACACACACACACACACACACACACACACACTACATATGTATATTCATACTGTATAAAATATATAAACTATTAAAATGTCTGAGGTAATTTGATGCGACTGTGGGTCACATGACTTTCACAACAGTGAGTGTGTATTTATATGAGGATAAAGCGGATCGGAAACTGGATGGATGAATAATATACTGTTTCATTAAAGGACATGCAGCATGAGCTGGAGCAGCTAACCAAGGAGCTCAGGCAGGTTAACCTGCAGCAGTTCATCAAGCAAACTGGCACCAAGGTCACAGTACTGCCGGCTGAACCTGCAGAGGATGAAAGTAGAAGCAGCAATCGTGTCATAGGTAATGTCTTCTCTCTTAATTTGTTGATATACATTGGTAAATATACCCATCTGTGCTCTGTAAAGCAATGGTCCCCATCCACCGGTCCGCAGACCGGTACCGGGCATGGCCCATTTGGGACAAGCCGCACAGAGACAGCCCTGCGAGCTGTGAGCAAATTTACTCCATCAAATGTGGCGTGGGAAATGTGCGCGACTCTAGATAATCGGAGCCCTGCTTTTAACCTTGGTTCAGAATCCGCCAGAAAGAGGAAGCAATAAACAGAAAGTAAATGTAACAAATTGATGAAACGTACTTTGAAACGCGCAGCTGATGGGCAGCCATGACTTCCGAAGAGGAAGCTATTTTGACAAGAAAAGTTACTCCCCTGGCGGTATTGCCAGAGCGACGTGGAGGAGGAAGCGGTTGTGCGTGCAATGTCGTCAAAGTCAAACCTGCTGAATCATTTGAATAAGTAGCAAAAATGTGAGCGGAGTTTGCACAGCCTGTCCCCACGTAAACATTAGCAGTTCAGTCGTTAATAACAAGCCGTCAGCCACTGGATGACAGCAGCAATCTTGCAAATAGCGATAGCATATGATCATAACTAAAAAATGATTATGTTTACATTATTATTCCCACTTGGTCCATTTCGTAGCAGTTCACTGTGTTATTTTATTCTACATTTGTTGTGCAGCAGAGTAACACTGTTTGAAATGAATGAATGTTAATTCAATGGTGGATGTTATAATTATCGTTGTTGTCAGTAGCAGTGCTTTAAAAAGGGCAACTGAAAAGCAATGGGGGGGGGGGAGGTTGCCGCTCCGCGAACAGCATGTACTTGTCTCAACCGGTCCGTGATGCAGAAACGGTTGGGGACCACTTCTGTAAAGGATAAAATGATCAGCACACGCGTTGAACAATAAGAGCTTTCAGTATTAGTGTTTGTAATACCTGCCACTGTTAAGTTAAATGTCAGAGAGCAGACCTTGTGGAAATGGCATGTCGTCAAGTGATTGAGGCTCACTTATATTTGACCCATCTGAATGGGTCTGACCTGAAGCATGCATTATAGTATCATCATACATTAGAGTACAAGGTGCCTTAGCTGGAATAGTGCTCCGTGCGAGCGATTTAAACAGCACAAAGAGTTAGGAGCGCTTACAGTAGTCTCCATGCCGACAGCCGGAGGAGCTGACTTCAAGTCCTTCATTTACCCTCTGTTCCCCTCGTGAGCCTCTTTCACATATGCTCAGCACTTTCTGGGGAGGGCCCGTCGGACCACAGCTCTGCCGTCCTCCAAAAGAGCTGACAAACAGACAAGAAGCACTGAATTACGGGGATTCAATCACTATCAAAATAAAGGTTTGTTTCCATTAGTTTAGAGAAATTACACAATTTTATCGGAAGAAGACTGCTTAGTAATAATTGAAAACATCCAATCATTATCTACAAATTATCCTGTTCAGGGTCAAAAGGAAGCGAAAGTGTATCCGGCCTGATTTATGGCTACGTGCTGCATTCATCACGAGTCAATCACAGGACAGACACACAAGCATTTCACACTCCCACCATTTATTCTTCTTCCCTAACTCGGTCAACCTCAGAGACATAACAGAGATTAAACACTGCCAGGCTCTGCCAGAGTGTGATGTTGTAATACCCAAGACTCACTGCCTGCTTCTTTGTATTGGAAGCAATTGTCGCATCGATGTCGCCACACATCTACGGTAATTACCGGTATTATCTTAATGTAGCAAGTCACAACTGCTGAGTGAATGCACACTTGCTACAGCAAGGTCTGTCTGAAAGACACGACTGACTAAATCCTCTTAGGCCTCTGATGCACCAATTTATTAGTGGACTATAGAATCTGTACCAAAGCAGCCCTATTTTCTTTCTGTATCGTATGTAACTGGCCTATCATAGAGGTGACAGACATGCTTATCACTCACACCACTGTTCTGGAACAGACAGGAAGCAGACAACAACTTTAAGATAGGAGAGTATCCAACGCATAGAGACATTCTTGCTCCTTCTTGGCTCCGTAACATCATCAAAAGGCGAGCCTGGATTGCTATTCCCTGCCGCAGGCAGTACGTGCTTGCACAGGATTCTGGTCTATGAAAAAGCTATTAGGGCGGAATGCAAAGCGTGTGGATGTCTCAACAATGTGGGGCTGCGTTTTAAAAAGTTGCTTCATCGAATTCAGTCGATTTTCGTTTTCATAAAACCATAAATGAACGTCACATCCATTTCTAAGATGGTGCTCTGCATTAAAATTAGCCTGGAGAATTACAAGTGTGCTGTTTTGGCGAATACAAGACCAAACACAAAGATGGGAACGCCAGATATTTATCAACCTTTACAATATCAATACCTCGATTTGGGCTGGCGGAGGTACACTCTAACCCAAAATCAGGGATTTTAATGAGAAATGTAATGGATGTATAAGTGTCTTAGTCCTTTTTCATAAACCTCTTTGACAACTGCATGTGTCTAAAATGTTAAGAACAGATCATAAATTCCTATTCGTGTCACAGCACTGCCCCCCGGTGGTAAAACGTATTCATTTATTCATTGATTTATTCGTTTTGCTTTTTCCTGGGACTGTGAGTTCGCATTTTTGCCTCGGCATCTGGGCACACGGTGGAGATTTGAATAGTACTGCATGTCCACCTCACAGACAAGAGGTCCCACTACTCTCTGCTCGGCCAGCCTGTGTTTCATCTGCAGGTTCTGCCCACATTCCAATACCATGTGTTACATGCACAAAGGACATGGAATTGTCTTGAAAGGTTGTTTGTCTAGAAGTGCCCTGTGTGTGGCTGGGGACCAGTTCTGGGTTTACCTCAGCTCTCAGAGGAAATCAGATGGGCTCCGCTTCAGCTCACCCGTGAACCTTTTGAGGACAATCTCTATCGAAAATGGGTTGTCATGAAATGAAAATGGACGTGTATTATGTTCAAACTCATTTTCCCTCTTTTTGTATTCATTTCCTGTTTTTGTTTTCAGATATGGTTCCACTAACTGGCTCCCTGAAGCGTCCCGTGTCCCTGCAACCCTTGTCCAGTCATCTACGAGTCTTAAAAAGCCCCCTCAGCTCCGGCCTGAACCCAGAGGGCATCTATGTTTGAGGCTCCACTGCACACCTGTGCTGTTAGGAACTATAGCACATTGACTCATTTCTCCTCTGAGCATTTTCAATTGGATGTCTTGTACAGGATACTTCAGTAACACAAATCGTACAATAAGGCAAACTTTCGCAAAGGAAAAATGCTCAACTCTGATGCGTTGGCACAACCCACGGTCTTGTGTGAAGCATACACTGAGAACCATTTCTAAACATGGATCAGGCTGCAATGGACGTCTTTTTAAAACACAACCATGTACTGTCATTTCAATCACTCTAGTGACTGCTGAATGCTTCTGACTGGTTTCATGCTGGTACTATAATTCCAAACAATGGCCTTTTTAGAATGAATGTGAATCCGTGAATTATATCAATTTAGTAGTTATGCAATGAACACATTTCCTCCGCCTGATGCCTGAATGACTTCAATTATGACGGATATAAGAAACCTATTAGTTATAATTTAGTTTACTATCACTTGTCAAGACTATGCATTAATAGGTTCCTTTCCTTCAGCTCGTCACTTGATGCGTTCCCTCTACGATAAATGCAGTGCCCTTATTCCTGCTGTCATATCGACTCCATGAAATCAAGTAAATTTCCCTCTAAAATGTTTTATTTGTTTTTTTTGGGGGGGGGGGGGGGGGGGTTGGAAGTTTTCTGCTTTGTGGCCAAAGATGAATAGCTCTGAGCGCATGATTGTGATGTTTTTATCGCCATATACGTGCAGAGAACCAACAGTACAGTGAATCACTTGTGGCATGCTACAGCTCTTTAATGTACAATAGGTGTTTGTTAGATTGTATCTCAGCTGCTAACAACAGCAAAGTGCCTTAATGTCTTCTTTGGGCAGTGAATGATGATGAATATGAAGCTATCGTGGCGATATTGAAGAGATAAGTCTGTAATTTGGGCAGATAGCGTAGTGCCACGTTTCTGCGCTGATAGCATAGCAACGAGGAAAATTGTTCTTGTTTATCAAGAATGGGTGAGAGTGGATGTGACTGAAAGTTCTTTTCCACATTGTGACTGTGTTGTTCCCATTTGTTGTAAAATAGTCAGTATTCCGATTCAACAGATTGAAGACATTCTTTACGCTTTATTTCGATGGTTCCTGTAATCTTGGTGATGTTTGCAGTCTTAGCATCTGTCACTTTGTACAAATCCCACACGGAACATTATAGCCAATGTATAACTTACATTTCTTTTCAAATGACTTATTTTATTTTACTTAATTATTTTTAAATTGAACTTTTTTATATGAAGGTATCAACTCATAAATAAGGGTGGATTTCCACTTGAAGGAACCTAATTGTGTGTGTTTATGTGACGGAATGTAGCTGTGATCACTGTTTACAATGCTCTTGAGATTGGCAAGATGTCAGCTGTACCAACTTTTTTTTTTATTTTAGTATTATTACACCTTGACAGATATACAGTTGTAATGGCTGATTAGATGATAATCGCATGATTCAATAAAGCCGTATGACAGAAGTAAAGGTTCTGGGAATATGTGTGTTGTTCATTTGAAGTGCGTTTCATGATTAGGCCAGTAGATGGAGATATTCACTTAGGAGAGGCCCACATGTGCCTCTTTGACGAGAATAAAGATTAACAAGTGTGTGGTGTGTATCTCTCTCTCTCTATATATATATATGTATATATGTATATATAGTGCCCCCGTGGTTGGCGCGTTGACCTCACAGTGCAGAGGTCGTGGGGTCAATCCCGGCTCCAACCTTTCTGTGTGGAGTTTGCATGTTCTCCCCGGGCCTGCGTGGGTTTTCTCCGGGTACTCCGGTATCCTCCCGCATTCCAAAAAACATGCATGTAACATGAACACTCTAAATTGTCCCTAGATGTGAGTGTGAGCGCGGATGGTTGTTTGTCTCTGTGTGCCCTGCGATTGGCTGGCAACCGGTTCAGGGTGTCCCCCGCCTACTACCCGAAGACAGCCGGGATTTGGCTCCAGCACCCACAGCGACCCATGTGAGGATAAAGCGGATCGGAAAATGGATGGACACACGCGTCATTGTTGAAGGTAAAACGCAAGTTTGAATGACTTTAAAAGCCCAACGCCCCAATTTAGCAGTAATTGGACTTCTTTGTTGTCAAAACCACGAGATCACACAAAAACAATCATTGTCAGAATCACAATCATCTAGTTATTCATCGAATTGCAAATGATGATACTGTAAGCAAGTGTGTGGATCCCTGCTGGGCTGGGCCATTGTTTTTCATCTGCGGTCATCTCTTTTATCCTTCTGTCACATGACATGAGTTCAAAGCCAAGGCTTACTGCTTACTGTACATTCCTCAGGCATGACCTGTCGTCTTGAGTGGAGCTGCTTGACTACATTTCATTATTCAACATGTCTGTCGAGGTCTGTACTTGGGTGCCAACTTTTAAATTGCATTCAGGATTTTGGGCTTCACACCCCCTGTAAAATCACCTTCATGATCACCACACATTCTGTGTTTAATGAGGAAAATGTGCCACATTTAGATGTTTATTTTTCAATTTATCAGCAATAATTTATAACAGCATAATGTGTAAAGCAACAAAATGTGCAACAACTGATCGGGATTTTTTTTTCATCCAAAAAAAAATCCATCGATTTCTACAACGTTGACAGACATGTTATAGTACATTCACCAAAAAATATTTACAGACATACATGCCACTTTCTATAACAGTTGATGACCAATTTGAGGCTATACCAGCTGAAGAAAACTACAAAAGCAACATCATGTTTGGAAAATACAAAGTAAATCATGGGTAGTCAATCAAATGTGAATTTTTTTTTAAAGCTTAACATCACTGAAGTTGCAGGAATTGATCTCAAATGACAGTCATGTGAACACAGCTGTTGCAGATTTTTTTTCCATTTTTCATTTTACATAATGTAGTAATAACAGAAGCCGTGGGAGCTCTGAAAGCTGCTTCCGATCCAAACGATTACAAACGGATAATTGCTAAATTGGGCGGACGACAGAATTCTCAGTCCGTTGCTTGAAGTCATTGCGAATGTGACAGCTGATCCTGGTTTGACTTGAAATCACGCGTTTGATTCAAGGCAACAATACATCAACAACACAAAAGGTCAATTACAGTGATTGGCTTTTCATGGATCGCATGACTTTTTTGGGTTGGTGGGGTTGTGAGTAAAAGCAGAAAAAAAGTGCACTTCACATCTCAGAGAGGAACACTCTTCCTACATACAAATGTTAACAGCTTGGAAAATACAGGTACATTCAATACTGAAGATCTATAAGGTGCTATCCTACATTGCTTCCTGGAAATAAGGGCCTCTGCATTTCAATACAGAAATGCCTCACTTAGGAGACCGACAATACGCTGGCTATGCAGCCTATTGTGGAGGAAAGGCTTCTCCAATAACTCAGTTAAGGACTTGGATGAGCCTACACATGACTGACTTTGGATCAAATATAACGATTCTTCATTTTGATAGATTTTAGATGGCGATTTTCGTGTGTGTGATAATTCTTGTGTTTCAAAAAGAACTGTGATATCTCTCCAAGTACCCCATGCAAAAAGATGGGGGTGAGGTATTGTCATCTAGGCCAACTAGTGCACATTTACATCGTGATTAACCCGACTATCATCCGGGTTTGAATATTTACAGTCCGAGCAGACACAGCGAGATGTTCCAAACCTTGGCAGAAGTCTTTGTGATGTCTCGCATCCAAGGAGACTCGCTGATTGGGAAACTGCACATTTGCACTTGTAGTACTCAAAATGTGGCATCAACGCTGCCATTTGAGAATACTTTATCAAAGCGAATACAAAACAAACTGCAGTGCAACACAACAGTTTTGCTGCGTTTATGCCAATCATCGTCGATGAGCATTCAGATGAATGAATCTAGCATAAGTGCAAAAGGCACACGCTGTCAGAAGTGTTCCGTCAAGGTGGCTAGCTATAATACACAAAAATCTCCTCCGTGGACCCATATCATTGACATTTGTCCACATCCTCAGAAATTGCCATTGCCATTGCCTCACAAATTGTGTGAATGCTGAGAGATGTAACGGAGGACTAACAGCTTCTTAATGTATCACAGTGTAACATTCTGTGCAAGCACACCTCCTTGGGAATGATATCAGAGCAATATGACTGGACATTTAGACCAGCCGCACACCGAGCCATGCGGCAGAACGCAACTGAACTGGACATCCGTGAAGAAAGATACAGTCGGCTACACAACCGCACACCGAGCGCTTGACCCTCGCGCACATAACTGGCTCCCTGCAATAGGACAACGGTGCCCCCGGGTGTTCTTTTTGAGAAATATTTTGAGGTGCCACAGATACTCTGGCTTTTTTTTTTTAACCACAAATAACATGGGCCTATTGTCAAGGAGGAAACGGATTACGTTAGCTGTTGGAGCTGAATTAGGACATTAGTGTGGATATTTGCAAAGTTCTTGGCCACATTCATTGACTGCACGCGTGTGGTTCACCACATTTTGCTTTTTAACCACAACACACAATGATATTATTGTAAAAACCCAATTTACATAGCTTGCATAAACTTGATTGGTACCGCTTGCTTCACACTCGGAAATGTAAATTTTGTTAACGAAAGCTTGTGATATGATGTGGCATTTTTGATTTGGCATAACATGTGTGACATTAAAAATCGGAATCTTGTTACAGAACGAAACACCCGTGAGTGTTCAGCCATGTCAATCGTTGTAAAGCTGACCAGTAAGAGTGATGATCTTTGTTGCCTCATCAAAAAAGTTCCAGTATATGGGGGAAAAAACAATTGCAAATTCATTCAGAAAGAGTGCCACATTCAGTGGCTAGATAATAATAATAATGCTGCATCATTTTCATTAGGGTTGCAAGTGTGCTAGAGGACATGTCAGTTAACTTTCGGCAAGAGGTCACAGGACCCAAATAGACAGACAATCTTACATTCACATAGCCAGTGAACCCTGCTTGTTGGTGATTTGCGATTCACAAGATCATAACTTGGCATTTTGTGGAACCTAATGTTAGCTACCTGTGGAGGGAGAAAAAAAAAATTAAAACTTGCCCATTTGCATATTTGGTGCTCTTTGTACAAAAACCACAAGATAGCACCAAAGACTACTCCAGTGAGCCAGATTCACTGGAGTAGTAAGCGCTCTCACAGAAGTATTGGTGAAGTGACAAATCTTGACTCCTGGACCAGCTTGTTTTTAGTCTGGTTTGTTTTTTTAGGATGATTTTAAAGTGTTTTGGGAGCATACAGTATTACATTTTACACTATTAATACAGGCTTGGCCCACCAGGGGTTTTATTGTATGGACAATACAGTGTTAGATTAACCGAATATGCATGATTATGCAACGTGGGAGAAGGCCGCAGTATCGGAAGACCATGCAAACTGCAATAATGATAAGAATAATAATAATAAAGTTAGGGGTGCTTGACTCTCAGCATTCACACAACAAACGCATCGAATAAGAGAGTGCATGGCCTCCAGGGTGACCCGACCCGGACAAGTTAGCTTTGACAGACGGCCAACTGGTCACACGGCCGGCGAATCCCACTCTCCTCGTCATCGTCACCTTCGTCACTCGTGGGAGTCTCCTCACGTTCATCGGGTGAGCTCATCTCGCCATCGCGATGGTCGACGTCGTCTGCGATTTGGGGGTCCTTGCACGGAGACGAAGCGCCCAGGTGGGCAGACAAGCTTGGGAAGGCCGCAGCGGCCGCAGCTGCTTGGGCGGAGTACAGCCAGGGGAAAGGGGAGGCCAGGGCCGCCGCCGGGTACATGCTCTTTTCCATGTTGCTTTTATCGAAAAGAGGCATGTACGAGGCAGCCGCTGATGGGTTGATGAAGTAGAAAGGCATGCAAATTGGCGTCTGCTGTCCCACTCCGGTTAATCCCATCAGAGAGTTCATGAACGCCACATCGGCGGCCCCAGAGCCATTACCGGACCAGTTCATCTTTGGCTTCTTGGCCGGGCGATCGTCTCCAAACTCCTGCTTGATTTTCACACCTTTGGCCACTTGCAAGGTGTTGCTGTGCTCACACTCTTTGTCCTTGCCCCCCTCGCCCCCGTAGCCACTGTCCGTGTCCGTGTCATTCTCGGTCAGATCCCCGCCTTGGGTCCTCTGGATGACTGGGACGCAGTTGGCCTGGTTGTCAGCTTTAAGACCGTCTGGTGAGACACCGGTGGGGAGCTGCTGCTGCTGGGGGAGAAGTGAGCCGGACTGGACCCGAGCCAGGACCTTGTGAAGGTGCTGGACGAGCTGGGTGCCGCTCTGCTCTTGCGCTGACCAGTTCTCAAACTGGCTCAGGTATTGCAGGACTTCTTTGACACATGTTTGGAAACCAGAATGGAAGTCTTCTGCATTGGTGTGAATGGACGACTTCATCGACCTGTCCCCTGTTGAAAGAAAAAGAATCATGTTTAACACTCATGCCCTTCATTTTCTTTGCATACACGGTATATTCCTGCCAAGAATATCTTGTAGATTCTCTACAACTGTTTTGAAAGTGAATTCCCGGATGAATAATCCTTAATTATTCAGAGATTAAAGTGGACTTTCCTCTAAATACAAATGTGAGCATATATATATATACACACACATATATATGTGATTTTAACTGACTTACCAGGTTTGTCTACCTTTCTAATGTAGTCGGACAAAAAATCTCCGTTCAAATCCTTTTCCTCAAGTCATGACCACTTGAACGTGTTCCTAACACTGGCGTCTATTGCACATATGTCAGCTTGCCCTTCTACATGTTTGAACATTGCACCTGGCCAATCACGCATGAATTAGTTTACACAAAACGCTATTCAAATACTGGACATTCAATGATTAATCTGCCTTTTGTGTGCACACGTGCATCCTTTGTGGCTTCCGTTGTCGCCCAAATTTTGAAATCTCCGAGATATGGCGAGGCCATGAGAATGCGAGGGGAGGGGTGTTACTGTTACTATTGTTAGTGCTTCAACATGGCTACGCTCGTGAAAGCAAAACAACGGACTCAAATGTGTGTTCGTTCAATGTTGTCAACTAATATCTGGATTACTTTTAGGGAATTTTTCCTCAATTTTCCAGAGGAATTTCCATGAAAATTTGAAAATCCAAAATTCCGGGGAAATCCGGAGGACTTTCATCACTAATTATTGTTTCTCAAAAATGGCAAAGTAATTTTTAAGCACCACTTATTTGTGGATCCAAAAAAAGTTCACATCAAGTTTCAAACCAAACTTTCAATCTTTCCCCTTCAATCAGACAATCAACCAGCACATCCTCAAAGAGATCCTGCAGCGTTTGCTTGACAACGCTCCTGCTCACGATTCCCTGAGCGTTCAAGCTCAAGGGGGTCATCCAAGTGACCACTTTTGAAGACGCGGACGACATCATGGTGGCTATGAACAATCCTTCCACAAATGATTCCCCCCATGACCCTTCAAAGACCATCAAGTGCATGTTTCTATACACTGAAAGAAAAGTCCATCAATCCATTTTCCAATCCGCTTATCCTCACATGGGTCGCAGGTGTGCTGGAACCCATCCCAGCTGTCTTCGGGCAGTAGGCGGGGTTCCAATAGCCTGCCATGCATGTTTTTGGAATGTGGGAGTTAAACCGGAGTACCCGGAGAAAACCCACACAGAAACGGAGAGAACATGCAAACTCCACACAGGAAGGCCGGAGCCGGAATCGAACCCTGCACCTCTGCACTGTGAGGCCGACGTGCTAACCAGTCGCCCACCGTGCCACCGAAGGAAAAATCCTTTGAATTTATTTAATTTGTACATGTACATTGTTAGCACGTGTATACAATGTGTTAATCTAACATGATCCATCTGCCATCTGAACCACTGATTCTCAATAGGGTTGTGAGCACACTGGGGCCTCTCCTATATATTATCCATTATTCTTAAGATTACATCAGTTTACTACATTTTAATCATGTGCAAACAATGTACACGATCAAATTAAGTACTTCATTGCAGAAAGCTGAGAGGTGTGGGGTACACAGACAGTTCCAAATAGGACTGTTTCAAGCTCCCTTTTGAACACTGCCAACTGTCCCATAAAATGTATGACAAGAACAGTTTCACATTTTCTATTTTAACACCACTGCCAACATTTTTCTCCATGCACCAGTAAATCTTGTTTTAGTAGCTAAGGGTCACATGGACCTAGAACAAAATCAGTGTACATTAACTTTGTAGCACCTGTACAAAAGAATGACATTTTTAAAAAATCTAATTTTGGGCCTTTTTGTGTTTCGGAAAAGTCACCGAATTTCAGGGATTTCTTAAAATGTATTTATTTTTATTTTTTTGTCACATTTCAAAACGAGTCCAATTTGCCCTGAAATTGTCGGAATTACGACAAGATCAGGACGCAACCACGAAGGTAAAGTTCGATACGAAGTGCAACTTACAAAAAAAGATTTTTAAAAAAAAAAAAAAAAAACCAAAGACGGCACGTGATCGCCAACTGTCAGCGCACGTGCGTGTCTGCCGCACTCGGAAGCGCGCCCGTGCGTGCAAGTGATATTTGTTTTTTTCCACTCTGCCTGCGCTTTCACCACACCTATGTAAATATCGATACGGTTTGATGAAGCTTGTTGATCTTACCGTTCTGGAGAGCAATGATCTTCTGGTGCTGCTGCTCCGTCACCGCAGTCAATGCGTTTAAATGTTTCAAAGTTAATTCCAGAACAACTGCCTTCTCCAAATGACCCAGCGTCTGCATGGACACAAAACGCAAGTCTGATTGTTTAAAAAAAATATCCCTCCACGCAACCGAAACTTTTTAGCATCCTTTTTCTTTTCAATATCGTGATCTTACCGACAGCTTTAAATGCTCCGGCAGCAGATCCTTCAGCTGACCGATACATTCATTGATTCGGTCTCTCCTCTTCTTCTCTATCAAACGGTGTGGTAATTTATAAGCGTCCTGTGGACAACAGAAAATGCGATACGTCTGTTTCAAAGTTACGTAATGGCGATTACAACAAAAGTAAACAATGAAGTCAAACGTTCGGAAATGTTTCTAATTCCACACCTTGCCGCCATCCTCCCGCTTTAGTCCCCTTTTGGGTTTGCACATGTACAGAGAGGGGTAGTCTACCCTAAAGTACAAGTGGGAAGAGTGTCCGGTAAAACATTGGTTTTTGTTGTTGTTGTTTTTAAGTCTTCGCGAAAGAGTTTAAAACACGCTCACCCCAAAAAGTCTGCGCGCTCCATGAAGTGTCTTTCCTGTAAATGCGCTCTTCTTTCATCCATCAGATGTCTCCTGCAGCTTTCCTTGGCACAAATGTTTGTTATTCCACGAGGCGCGCGGCTGATGGTGGACACGGTGTGCGTGTCCTCTGCTTAGAGCTGTGCCGCCTCACACTGATACCTCCACTTCCCCCTCCGCGGCTGATGTGTCTCTCCGCCCCAGCTAACCCCCCCCCAGCACAGACTCACCCAGCCCCTCCCTCCACGCCGCGGCCACTTCGCAAAGCCGCCTGCCGCCGTGGCCTGCAAGAGCGCACGCGCGACCCAGCGAGGGAAGGGAACGGCTTCTACTCACGTGTACTCCCACGACGGCACAAAGTCCGCTGAAACCTGCCCAGAGAGAGAGAGAGAGAGAGAGAGAGATCGTGTGCGTGTGAGTGGGTGTGTGCGTGTGTGTGCGTGTGTGCGTGTGTGTGTGTGTGTGTGTGCGTGCGTGTGCGCGTGCGTGCGTGCGCGCGTGTGCGTGTGTGTGCGTGCGTGCGTGTGTGAACGACAGCCACAGCCAGTGAGCAAACAGCTGGGGCCTAAAAATCATTTTGAGACTGTATTCATCTAAACAAGCACATTCTTGATGAGAGTTTCAAATGAAATCAATTAAGACGCCTTCGGGTCACGTATACTTTAAACATGACATCTCCACTTAGTTGTGTATATGGAAAAACAACCACCATAACGGGAAGTGACTTGTTGACACACTGTTTTTTCTGTCTAATGCACTAATGAACACTGTAGAAATACTGATTGGACTTCTTTATTTATGACCGCTTTATTTTCTCACGACGTTCAGAGAATACCCGTTTTGATAACTTGGCTATAAAACCAAGAGCCACCATAGGCTCAGTCTTTTATGCTATCTATCAAAATGTGTTGCTATAACCTTGCTTAAAACCCCCCAAAAATGATTTATTTGAAACGGCAGAACTTGTGGGGTTTTGGCTAGCATCAGATAACACAATCGCCAAAAACCATTCTTGGAAAAGACGTCAAACAATTCATGAATGGGAATAGTATCTTGCTTCTCTGAATCTTTGGTGGTATTGCCGTTAATTCTCCTTGGTTAAAGGGACCATGAATTGGGCTGAACTTGTCACTTTTGGAAAAATGATGTAAGCATCCATCCACTTTCTGACCTGCTTATCCTCACAAGGGTTGCGGGTGTGCTGGAGCCAGTCTCAGCTGTTTTAGGGCAAGTGGCGGGTTATACCCTGGACTGGTCTCCAGCCAATCGCACTGTACAAAAGGACAAACAACCATCCTCACTCACAATCACACCCAAAAGGGCAATTTAGAATTTTCAATCAACCTACCACAAATGTACAGTGTTTGCAATATGGGAAGAAACTGGAGTGCCCGGAGAAAACCCACGCAGGCATTGGTAGAACATGCAAAATCCACACGGTCCGATTTGTGAAACAAATTTTACTATCCATCTAACCATTTTCAATGTCGCTTATCCCGTTCAGGGTCACGGGGTGCTGGAGCCTATCTGAGGTGACTTTGTGCAAAAGGCGAACTAGACTTTTAACTGGACGCCAGTCAGTCAAAGGGCACATATAGAGATGGGCAACAACTCACATTCACACCATTACTGAGTGGGAACTGAACCGAATGTACCACAACAGTGACCATATCAAGCAAATGGTCCTAATGAAGTAAACACTCCTTTAAAGATTGTCAGCTGACGTTATCAATTACTCTTGCTTTGTTTCCGAAAATGGCGACATGATGGTGTTGCTGCTGCTGTTGTTGTTGTTGTTGAGCAACCTCCAACTGGGTCCCAAAGCGGCGCCTAAAGCCGCAGCGACCCGGGTACCTTCAGACCCAGTTGTCGGCTGTTGACTGGGAACTGTTCGTAGCCCGAAGGCACGCCCAACACCGCTTGGAGGACATTCCCGAGTTGGGCTGGTGTTGCTGCTCAATGCAGGAGCAGATCTATTTGAGTTCCCATGGGGCTCACCCACCCCAAAATCTGAACTACTACTATTTTCACAGAAAGCTGGGACATAGTAGTTTAAAAAACGAACATAAAATAAGTCAACAATATGTAATTGCTTTTCATTTCCTTCCCTTCACTGAAAGAGTGGTTTTATTGAATGAAATCATGAAATAAAGGCAAAGAACATCAGTGAAATCGGGTCATGCAAGTTAACGGCTGTTTAAAAACTCAAAGTAAAATTATGTTTCTGAACAGAATGAGTTGAAAGTGTCTTGCTTTTGTACAATATCTGTCATATGAATACTGTATATATTGTGCAGTGAATCGTTGGTTTACAACACTATTGGCATACATGTCAAGCTTTCTAGGACAAAGTGTTTGTAAATGGCTCTATATTAAGTATAAAATACACTATATTGCCGACAGTATTTGTTCATCTGCTTTGACTCGCATATGCACTTAAGTGACTCCCATTCTTAATCCATCACGTTGAATATGATGTCAGTCCAACCTTTGCAGCTTTAACAGCTTCAACTCTACTGGGAAACGTCTCCACAAGGTTCAGGAATGAGTTTATGGGAATTTTTGACCGTTCCTTCAGAAGCACATTTGTGAAGTCACACAGTGATGCTGGATGAGAAGACCACGCTTGCAGTCTTCACACTCTAATTCATCCTAATAGTGTTTCATTGGGTTTAGGTAAGGGCTCTGTGCGGGTTGTCAAGTTCATCCCCGTCTTGAGAGATTTTGCTTTGTGTACTTGTGGACTGACAAAAAAAAGCCCCAAAACAAAACAAAAACAGTGCCTTCCAATAGAAGCATGACATTTAATTCACAAAATAACAAACTTAAGTCTTTGCATAAGTCTACAGTATGAATACAAAGGGTGCATGGGCCTCAAACGTTGAACATGTGCTCCTCTTCATGCATACGTGCGTTCATGCGGTGTATTGTAACCATGGCAGCAGACCAGCTGTGTGCCTGAACACGTGCATCGCACTCCTGTATTGAGCTCAGCAAGCA
This sequence comes from Hippocampus guttulatus, assembly GCF_054856545.1. Classification (NCBI taxonomy): domain Eukaryota; kingdom Metazoa; phylum Chordata; class Actinopteri; order Syngnathiformes; family Syngnathidae; genus Hippocampus; species Hippocampus guttulatus. The sequence goes on along the minus strand of NC_141264.1, from coordinate 7,921,585 downwards.
GTGCAGTTTGTATACCTTCTTCGTCTTGTTTGTCTCCATTTCCTTTTTCTTCTCCTTATTAACAAAGTATCAAAAATGAATAAAATCGATTAATTATTTTTTCCCTATGTAGGCAAACAATAATTCACACCTATGAATAATTCAGGATCTTCAATTTAACTCTCATACATTTTTTTTGAATGTGTTGGAAAACCTAAGCAAGCACAGGGGGAACCTGCAAACTCTACATAGGAAGGCCAGAGGCAAGATTTTAAATCACAGACCTCAGTGCTAACCACTATTCCAACTACACTATGTTTGCAATGTATTCACAGGTGGAACAGATGCATGAACAACCATTCGGACTCACATTCACACATATAGTCAAGTTAGAGTACTCAATTAAATTAAAAGATGTCATGAATAAACACATACAGGACCCTAAATGAGTCACTAGATCAGCAATGGAAAATCTCAGGTTGTTTCCCATATTTATTTTATCATCTAATTTTTCTTATTTGATTTGTTTGTGTCAGAGCATGTGGCTCTTTTATGCAAGGCATGGCAAGATAAGGTAAGTTTCGTTGTGTGGACATTTCACGTACAAGACAATTCATGCTCTACATCAGGGGTCGGGAACCTATGGGTCGCGAGACAGGTGTGGCTCTTTCGATGATTGCATCTGGCTCGCAGATAAAACAAAATATTCTCGCCATCGATTTTTCACTGCTTATGTCCTGTTCAGGGCTGCAGTTGGCCGCAGGAGCAATTTTCATTGGATGATACTGGCCTACGTTGGGCGTTGCTGGGGAAACAGGTAAACGCCACCTTTTGAATCAATCGGTCATTAGCTCAAAGCTAATCCTTCGACGAAAAGAAAAAAAGATGACGAGTATGGTACACTTCAAGACGAATGGACCAAAGGATTCACCTTTGCGGAGAGAACAGGTTCTGCGGTGTGTCTAATTTGCAATGACAAAATACCATCGATGAAACGGTCGAATGTATGGTACGTGGTAATGTATGGTACGTTTGACACGTGCCATGCTACGTTCACATCAAAATACCCTGCGGGAGACAGCAAAAGGGAAGCATGCAAGCTACTGAGCAGGGTGCAAGCTAGCCAGCAGCAACTCCGCATATGGACCCGGCAAGATACCGGTAACTATAATCCCGCTAGCTTTGCTGGATCTTTAGCAATGGTGAGGAACGGAAAACCATTCACATTAATGTTGAGTATTATCACAAAATGATTTTAAAATACATTCAGAGGCTTATTATACTGGCATTTTGTTGAATTCGCTTTTAAAATACAGTTTCACTGAAATACATTTCCAAATATTTGGCTTTCATGGCTCTCTTAGTCAAAAAGGTCCCCGACCCCTGCTCTACATAAAACATTAAAAGCATGACAGAAAGAGAAACAGAATACTGTATCAAGACATTGCAAAAATCATAATGCAATCATCTAAAACACTTACTGTACATTAAAATGATTAAATGCAATTACATATCTGTCAAGATAAATTAAAACATAATGTGCAAATGGGGATTAAAACAAGTGGATGAGGGATGGATTCATGAGAATTGCTGCAGTAAAGAATGTTCTCAGCCATGATTTAAATGAACTGACAGTGTGAGCAGCCCTCGGGTACTCGGGGAGTTTGTTCTAAGGGTGACGAGCATATTAACTAAATGCTGCTTCATTTTCTTTGGCTCCAGTTTTGGGAACACACAATAGACCTGTTCTCGATGACCGCAGGGGCCTCGATGCTTCAAAGGTTACTAATGCAAATGGCATATAAAAAACTATTTTGGTTTAAGACCATTTAGAGATTTATAGATTTCCAGTGAGTCTTTGATTTAAGTACAGGTGTGATGTAATCCTGTTTCCTGGTGTGTGTAAGGACTCTGGTGGTAGATTTTTGGATCAGCTGCAGCTGCCTGATTTATTGATTATTTTTTTTCCATTAAGACCTACAAAGACATCATTACAGTCATGTACCCTATTGAAAATAAAAGCATGAACAGGTTTTTCTGTGTCTGGTTGACAAAGAAATGTAAAGTTGCGTGTCATTTGCAGAAATATGATAAAAGATGTGATACTACATAATCTGAGCAAGTAGCAGCATCAAGATATTCAATAGAAGTGGTCCAAGAATGGACCCTTGTGGAACCTCGCACATGATTCTTGATCGTTCAGATTAGTAGCAAGTAAGATTTTAACCAATTTAATACAGTGCCTGTAAATCCCACCCATGTCTGTCGAACAAAATGTGTGTCAAATGTAGCATTGATGTCTAGTGATAACAAGACAGTGATTTTGAGGGCATCATTATGCAGATGTATGTCATTCAAGATCCTAGTAAGTGCAGTCTCAGTAACGGGGTGTGGTCAAAATCTAGATTGAAATGCATGAAAGAGATTGTTTTGCATCCTAAAACTGTGAATCTGTTAAAAAAACACACACACACACACACATACACTTTTTGAGATTTTTCAGTGCTGTGGTGTGGTCGAAATCCAGACTGATATCCATCACAGATTATTTTGCAAAACTACCCCTTTTTTTACCATCAGAAACAGAAGATTCGATACAGTGCCCATAGTTAATTATTGTTGAAGCTTCCGGATTAGGCTTTTTTTGAAAGTGGTTTTATTACTGCAGTTTTCAGGCCATGAGAAACTATCCTGATGGAAGAGAATCATTTGGAGTAAGGCAATTAAAAACATTTTTGAAAAAATGTGAATTCAGCATTTCAAGACACCATGCTGTGCATGTTAATTTTCAAATAATTTCTTTCAAAGTTGTGTTACCCAGGAGGTGAAAATGTTCAAGATTAACTGGAGAATAAGATGGCACAAGTGACATTGTGATTTCTTTCCTGAAAGAGAGCCATTTACTTTTTGTCTTATCTGTCTTATTTTATCTGTGAAAAAGGGTGAAAAGTTTTTGCATGACATGTGGGACAACAGTTCGGAAGGGACTGATGCTGAAGACAACCTCTGAGAACAATGAATGTCTTGACAGCAGTGGAAAAACGGAAGCAATCACCTACTCACGCAAAAAGAAAACTTGTGACCTCCTCCCAAGTCTTCGCTGAATTAAGAAGCACATACTCATTCCTCACATAGCTTGAGTTCATGGCAGCACAGTGGTATGTTGGAATCCCCCTTTGAGACTTTCTGCCACCCTTCCCTACTCTTCCTTTCTTCCACTGTAAGCTGCCTGCTCTATATGTGGCACTGGAGCCGCTCGAGGAATCCATTCCAAATGTTTTCCATATTAGTTCAGCGCCTCCTCTGCTTCCAAATAGCAGCTATGGTGAGATGAGGCCTGGGCAGGGAGGGGAATAAGAGGTGGGGGCGGGAGGCCGACGGCGAGCGGGCAGCCAAGCTCGGCCGTTTTCAAACAGTGCCGAAAACAGTGGTGAGCACTGAGAGGTACAGATTGTGAGACATGGGCAAGAAAGGTTCCTCAGAGCACAGGGATGGCGGAAAGAGGAAAGAAGAGAGTGCAGCGGCGGACGACGACCGCAAGTGCAGAGTGTGCCGCTTCCCTCTGCTTGTGGCCCTGTCGCAGCTGCTCCTGGGGGTAGCCGTCACAGTGGTGGCCTTTCTCATGCTGGCCATCAGCCCTTCACTCCTGGCCAGAGAGACGCCACATTGGGCTGGGATCATTGTAAGCGCCGTCTTCGTGCTCACCTTCTGCATTCCTTGCATGGACGTTTCTGGTTTCTCGTTACTCGTGCATGTAAGGCAATGTGCCTCTGTTTTCACTGCATGCAAGTTGGCAGTGGTCCCACAGTACCTCACTCAACTGACAAAACACCGGTAGGATCACATTATAATATGAAGATTTAGTCGAAGTAGTTTGCATTGAACTGACAATGTCCAATGTCCAATCAAACCTGTGCTGTTTGATAAGGTAAGTGCGTAGTCCAATACAATCTTAGAAGTGAAGCATGCCACTTTGACCTTAAAGGGATACGAAAATTATTCGGCCATTTCCAGCAGTAAAAACTTAAATTGATAACGTCATTATTTTTCATGTACATTTATTTTACTTAAAAAAAAAGGGGTTAAAAATAATATTGCTCACCGCCATATTCAATCACACATCACTAGACAATAGTTACGTGTGTAAACACTGGACTACACTGTACAATCAGATACACACACACCAACTTAATTCATTTATACTAGTGTCAATTCTGAAAGAATAAAACCATAACATTTGCAGCCAATACTATGAAATAAGTCTACCAACAATATGTTGTGCCACGTGTTTGTGTGGCGGTGGCTTGGCCTCTCTAGTGTCGAGGTCACTGCCCTCCTCACTATACTGCGTTTCATAAACAACATAGCAGAATTTTGTTTCGAGGGATTTTGGCCTTGGAGTAAACCAGCTTTTGTCAAAGGATGTTGCTGGCTTTGAAGTGTATCTACATGTTTTGTTGGGAGAAAAATCCTTCAAAGTTCATCCAACAAAGTAGCCACATAAGGGAACACCACATTCCATGTGGTGTGACCGTTCCTCTCCTAGCCGACTCAAAAAAGGCCAGAGAGTTAAAGCAACGTCCTATATTGAGAAGATGAGCATCCATATAATTATACATGTAAACTAAGAAGAAGCCACACAGTCACTTGAGGCAAACTGAATGTCAGCATAATCAGCTGACGGCCAACTGCCACATTTGTTGCATATACAGTAGTAAGAGTATACACGTCGGCCACTTGCACAATGCAATAGTACCCAAAACAAAATCTGTGTAAAAATATTTTTACCCAGTAATGTTCCGTTTTGATTAACACTGTGAGGTTTATTATTGTTGTGAATGGGGGATGAAAAATAACTCCCTAACTTCAAATACTTTGAGGCTATGACGACATAAAGATTGCCTTTTTGAATGAGTGATATGAGTGTCCTGACAGGATGGAGAGTTTTTATATACTCTGGAGTTTGCAGCCAGATGTAAGATAAGTGATGTGTTGGTTAGGATACACATTTTTTTAATCACATGGGAAGTTTGATGAAAATAGTATGAAGAGACTTTGACCGAGAATTATTTCCACCTGGATTGATATGAGATCAATATCAATAAACTGGCAACCGGTTAACCCTGAAAACGATTGTTAGCTGATTAGGCTTCAAAACAAGGACACAATATCTGAAATGCTCTCAAATGTGTATATGACAGTGGCATTATCTGGCAGAAGGTTGATACAGCACCTCTATCTATTGGATGCGTTTCCCCACTCAACAGTTCATAACAAAAAAGTAAATTTGTTACGCTTAAAAAAAACACGCACACAATTTCATTTGCATTTCTGCAAACTAAAATGAACAATTTAAAAGTATTGCATAAATGTATATAAATGTATTTAGAAGAATTCATATGTATGTATTTCTTTATTTAAATAACGATAGCATGAGGGCTTACTTTACTTTGCTGATACATATTTTGTCAAACTTTCTTAATCGCTTTTAACTCTGATGATGTTAAACGTTAAATGTGTACCATAATAATTAGATTTAAAACTGCATTATGTTGACAACTGGCAGAATCCATACACTGTACCTCCAAAATCATCACTTTTCCAGAGACCCCCAAAACGGCAGAGTTGTTGAACCATTGTCTTTGCAATGTCAAAGAGAGCAAGCCATTTTCAACACTTTACTTGAGTAAATAATTTGTAAAAGTAACATCATTACTTTTTTCGTGAAAAAACATATGACATTTGCTGAATTAGAGGTCTCAGTTGGACGCTGGCAATATGCTATTTCTGGTGCCAACCTGTTTCTCACATCTATTTGTGTGTGTAAATGTGTTAAAGTGAGGCGTTAACTTTGTGCATGTTGTATGTTATAGGTGAAGGGGGCAGACGCTCCCAACCGGCTAACCGAACCAGTTTAGCTTGAAAGTTCACAAAACTAGCTTACCTGTGTCTGACAGATGTAAATATGATGTTGTGTCTCCAACTTTCAAGTCGCAAACCTTGGATGTTGCTGTTGGTAGAAAGGGCCGCTTGCACTATTGTGTGAATGAACACAGCTGGCTTACTTCCTGGCTAATGAAAGCGGCTCCAGTCGTTCTCTTCAAATTCAGTTCAGGAGAGGTGCACGCCGTCCTTGACATTGCGGAAGGAGAAATTGACCCACTGGAGTCCATGCAGAATATTGAAGCGTACAAAATATGTTTATCAGGAACTGCAAGGAGACCTCCACAGGTCGATGATGTCAAGTTTGCCAAGGTGATCATGGATCAACACTGCGAAGTGCGCACTGAGGCACTGCCTTCCACCCCGATTGTTCATGTGTGTCTATGTGAAGGGGGTGTTTTGATAAATACAATAAAGATAATGACAAAAATAATGCGTTCAGTAAATTGATTTCGACAGTGATTCAGAGAGTTCAATGCCCGCTGTTGTCATATTTTTTAATGAAATACAGTTCAATGACATCCATCCCACACATATCCCCAGAGCTCAGAATCTGTCTGCTTGCACCTCGATCAAATTCACCAAAATCGCATGACACCACCTGCACCACAACTTAGACCTGCTCCGAGCTGGTCTAAGGTCTACTGTAGTCTACTTTCGGTCACCATATGTTCAGGGGCACTGGGGGTATGTAAAAGATAAAACTCCGGTTTGCGCTTAGGATGGTGCTAATTCCCAAACACTGGCAACCGAACTTGCTTCAGCACGTAAACCACGCCGAGCAAATGTGCGCCATATATGAAAATAGTAAGTCACAGTTGAGTTGAGGCTTTCATAAGTTTTAGCCAAGCAAGTTGCAAGTCGTGAAAACAAACCACTCAAGATGTTTGCGAGTCCCAGTCATGTGATTTGACCTCTGCACCTCTGATGCAACTTTACCTATTGAAGTGCTTGAGGAGGGCATGTTTTCTATTTTCTTCAATAAATCAGGGTGCATTAAATTGAACAAAACAGCTTTTGTGGATGATTCGGCCCTATCTTAGTGGCCTGTCGAAAACATCTCTGGTCATCAGCATCCCGAGTTAGCGAATCCAAGTGAAAAACACTGACGTCATCAAAAACTTTCCAGAGACTCTTGGTGAGTGCTTAAGACCCCGGGAATAACCGTAAAACAAGATGCTGCATGTTAGTCACAAGACAAACTGCGGTGTGGAAAGAAAGACTGTGTCTGTGGCAGTGAGAGAGTCATGTAATCAATGAATATGCAGTGTGTTAGTGGCAGCCGTCAACATGTGAGCAAAACAATGTGTTGGGCTTTAGGGCCCAAAGCAAACGCACGCACAACATTATCAACTTTAAACGTGATTAAAACTAATGAAGCTGTGGTGGCTGTATTGTTTTTGCAGCTCTGTTTGGTTGCCATTGTGGGATTCATCCTGTACTGTGTCACCTATCACCCAGATGAGCGCTCAACAGTGCAGTTCATTGTCAAGGTGGGTCTACACTGTGCATGAGTAAACGGGACGGATTCATGTTGACAGTCAATGAGGTCCTCTAATTCCATCACAAGATTGGAAATGGCATCGCGGAGATTGGGCTACGTTGAGCCAGCCCTTGTTGCTAAGAAAGCATTTTTAAAAATGATGATGTGACTAAATGTTTAGGGATAAAATTCCATTAAGTGGAACCAATGGAAAGTAAGAAGGGGGAGGAAGGGAGAGGTGGAAGGAGCGGAAACAAGGTATAGCGCTACAGGCAATCTAAGGGAGAACGGGAGGAGGCAAGGCTGGGGGATGTCGAGAGTCCTCTGCTCAACCTGACCCATGCATATGCTGAGTTTTTTTTCTACAAACTATATCACCAGAACTGTATGGTCACACTCAATCTGCCTGTTTGTGGGGGGCTGAGGAAGGTTTGGGGTTGGGGGCGCGGCATTCTGAAATATCTATCCTGAAGTCAGTCTGCTTTAAAAAAAAAAACAACAACAACCTGAAACTGCCTCTCCGTCGTGATCCTGAAAACTCAACCTAGCACAGTCACCCCTACCAAACAGAGACGATGACTCCGGGTTTTTTTTTTCTTTTGTCTGCTATGGATATAACTTCCCGGAGTCGTTTTCATTCACCAGACAATGTATGCAATTGCAATCGTAAAGTAGATCACATCAGTCTATCACAGTGCGGTATGACCTAGCAAGAGTTCTCGATTCATCAGTCATCTCTTGTTTGTGCACACATAGAAGACTTTTCATGAAGGTTCTATTCATTGAGTTTAAAGAATTTATTAAGAAATATTGCAAGAAGGCCACATAACAAATGCATTATGTATATAATGTATATATGTGTGTGTGTGTGTGTGTGTGTGTGTGTGTGTGTGTGTGTGTGTGTGTGTGTGCAGTTCGTGTTAAAAACTGTTGTAATATTTTGTCAAAAGTATGAATCCTAATGTAATGTTGAGACTATGCAACAAAGAACCAAAATGCCCAAAACAGCATTACAGTAAAACCACTATAAACTACTCATGGTAATACAAGAGCTGCTTCAAATATTTCATTTTACCAAGGTGGGTATAGAAAATGAATGAAGGGAAGTATCTGCAGTCAACAGACCCGTGTGTCAACTTTTTGTAAAAAAAGTTTTTGAAAAAATCTATTGGGAATGTCTTCTTTAAAGTTGAAACATGCATGCAGCGAAGGGAAGCAACCACCAGGCAACGCTTCTTTCCGTCGCCAAATGCTCAGTCAAGCAATGAAACAGTTGTTGATCCCTTCCCCGTGACCGCGCCCCCCCCCCCCCCCTTCTAGCCGGCTATGCTTCACATTTCACGGCTGTTCCAAACTTAGCAAGAATGCCATTTGGAATCAAGCGGCGCTCATCATCTTGCATAATTCCATAAGAAGGATGTAAGTGAGCGCAAACACGCCAGCGAATAAAGGCTGCAGTTATGTAAGTGATGGATTAAGATCAAACTTCAGTGTTGCTGCACTTGTGAAATTGCATGAACGTCATAAAGTCATTGTCACATTGTACAACTGTATTTTTAGATAGTGGCGGTCACTCAAAACACACACACACACACACACACACACACACACACACACACACACACACACACACACACGCACACATGCAAAACAGGAGGCAGGTCTCCTGATCTGAGGGTTAGGTCTTGCCCTGTGGAATTATGGGTAATCTCTTTGAAATCAATCCGCAACAGGCACTGAGCCAGCACGCCTGTTTAGTTTACCTGTTCAGTTTGACTTCTCCTGGTTAATCATGAGACGAGGAGACTGAAAACAGAGGAAACATATGCAACCGTACCCTTTATGCAACGGGGAATAATTATAAGTCTCGACTGGAGTACATTTTGCATACATTTTGTGGGGGGTCATTTTAGGTCACGTGCCATTTTATAATATGCGAAAGCCATGTCCTTTGAGGTCATGGTGAAGATAATCTTTGGCCACGAAATCGTTCACCTTTTTATCGCAAGAGAACCTCACCACGCAATAGCAACAGCCTGCAAACAACATACTACGAATTGCAAATCCCTCACAAAAGTCATGTGAATGAATGCTGTTTGATAGATAAATGCAGAAGATATTTCGACCATAGAGCTGGTTCGTACACTAAAGCTTGAATGCGTCACCACGTTCTATTTAAATTGTAAATTCAGTCGCATCAGAACTAATGGATGTGTCATAAATTCTTTACGGCAACGTAGCACACCAGTATTTTTCTGTCAATTAAATATCCTTTGGTCTTGCAGAAAGAAAAAAAAAAGCTGTTGTCACAAATTGCGCTCGTTGATTGATTTAAAATATTTTGCTACGGTGCTATAATTCGACGCAGTCGGAAAACTAGTGGAAGAACAATAAGATCTCCAAACTGCCAGCCAAGCTGAAATAATTCCAAGCAAAGAAACGCATGGAGCCCTGACGAATAGATCACAGCGTATTCTGTGAAATACTAGATAACATTCAAAAGGGGCTGTGAGCATAACAGAAATGAAATCACAGCAATGTGACTGATATTTGAAGCTCATTGCTTTTTCTGTCCAAGATCAGGCCGTTGGTCTTTCAGTAAAAAGTCCATCCGTTCATTTTCTTTGGCGCTTATTCTCACTGGTGTTGCAAGTGAGCTGGAGCCTATCCCAGCTGACTTTGGATGAGGTGAATGACACCCTGGACTGGTCGTCAATCAAACGGTGGGGCACAAAGTCAACAAAAAAATGGGCAATTTAAAGTTTTCAAATAACCTTTGGAAACATGGGAAGAAGTCAGAAATAAACTATGCAAGTACAGAGAAAAACCTACACACTGCTCTGCCCCGAACAGTGTGTTGGGGCCCCGAACCTCAGAACTGTGCGACGGGCCTGTTCAGCACTAGTCCAGGGGCGGAGTTACATGGTGCCCAGGGGTGGGTCATACACATGCTTGTGAATTTGTCTGTTCAGCTTCTTGCTGGAGAACAGCGAGTTCGGCAAAACATGCGGCAACACTCATCAATTGGACATGTGCATTCAATAACGCCCCCGATATGAACACGCATCGCTCAGCATTCGCACAAGAACAATATTGATCATACAGGATGTGACACTTCTCTTCCTGCCCACAGCTCCTGTACTTTACCTTGTGTGTCCTCGGCCTGGTCATATCCACATTGGTTATGGCTTTTGCCGGATACCACCACGCGCAGATCAGCAGCTTCAGCTGCCTGCCCACCGCCGAGGCCTGCGTGTGCACGTTGGACCCCCGTGACCCCATAGCTCGCACTTTCACCTACGAGGGCGTCCGCGACTGCCAGGATATCACCGAGACGCTGGCGCTCTACCATTTGCTCCAGATTGTGCTGAACCTGGTCCAGGCCTTCTTCTGCGCTGTGGGCGCCTTCATCATGTGGAAGCACCGCTACCAAGTCTTCTTCTCCGGCCTTCAAATCGGATCCTTCCGGCGGTGGAACAAGGCTTAACAAGATGACTCAGCAGATCACAGGGGACACGCCAACTTTGGCTCTTTCGCGTGATGTCTTGCCCATCTCGTGTGGTAATTGTGTGATGTATAAAATGCATTTTTGTACCACTTTTGTATGTCGCAACTGGTGAGCAGGGTCATTTGCTTCAGAAGTGTCATCAAATTAAACAGGCAAGCACGCATTTAGGAAGAGATTTCAAATCTCTGAGTTATTCCATCACAAGCAAGTATGTGCTCTAAATGCGTTTGTATTGCAGAGCGTAATGCACAAGATGAAAATGGCATGTAATGTGCTCAACCTCGTGAAAAAAATCACTTTCAGTGTTGACTTTCTTAGAGCCAGCCCGCTTAGTGTATCGCTAACAGACTATTTTTATGTTCTGGTGAAAGTCTTTCCATTCTGCAAACCGAGGCAAAACCGTGCATGAAAATCAGTGTCTTGCTTTTAATTTATTGTTTTGCAGCCCAAGAGTCACATTACTTCATTTTCAGTGGCATGTGGTTCATTTTCTATGTGTAAGATGTTGAAGTGTTGAAGCAAATGACAAAAGTAAAAAAAAACAATACTTCCCCCACCAATTGCATGGTTTGTAACTTGCAGTGCTGCGATCATTAACTTTTATGAAGACACTGACAGGCTACAACATTTAAGTAAACTTCTCCAACAAAAGAAAAGAGCTTTCATTTTCAGGAAGAGGTATTCATTTAATAATGTGGGGGGTTTTTTTCATATTTTATTTTATACAGAACATTATACTTCCATTGCTTATTTAGCTTTATTGGAGCATTACGGGCTCTCTGTACTAAGCCAGAGCAAAAATCACAATCATACTGTTTGTGTCAAATGAATATATTTTGACTATTTTGGCTCACGGGTATTATTTTTGATACTTACTGAACTCTTGTAACGGGAAATGGAAAATATACAACATGAGCAACATCAGCACACAGCAACAGTTAATTTTCTTCGCGTCGGGTTCCGAATTCCACTTTGGAACAGAGAGGAGCGTGCCAGGCCACCAACATGACTCATTGTCTGCAGAAGTCCAATTAAAGTACTGCGGTCACAGAGAGAGACGGGACGATGCAGATGAGGGGTGGGGAGGGAGAGAAAAGGGGTACTCTGACAGGCAGCGGGACAGGAACAAGCAATGTATGCGTTTGTGTGCATGAGGTGGAGAAAGGCAATAAATAAAAATAAATTCAACCTGAATTAAATAAATACATATGAATAAAAAAAATACTTCAAATTAAATCACAATCTAATCTAAATCAATAAAATTTCCCACCTGAATATCTTGCAAGCCGATTCTAAAAATAGCTGATCAGTGATGGAACATTTTGAATTCCTCGGAATGTTGTAGATGCGATCATTAAAAAAGTGAACACTGGCAGAGATTTACAGAAACCATGCTGATATGTTTCCAAATCATTGTGGCAAATCATTAGCATGATCGGTGTCTTCACATAAATGGTCATCATTAATGCTTAATGACACATAATGCTAACATTATTACTTAAAGGTCATTTGAGCAAATGTGTTATTTCAGAAGCGTGCATGAAACTGGTCACATGAAAGAGTCTCTTAGCTGAAAAAGGCTCGGTGAATTGATCGGGTAGAAATTGAGAAGGTAATTAATAGACTTACTTTCACCGATATATTGGCTAAAATGGATCAATGACCGCCCTTATTTCGGGCATTTTGCCAACTCCTTTACAAGCGCTGCAGAGGGCGTGACAACATATTCAATTAATGGTAATCAGGGCTTCTGTGGTGGTTGTGGCGTATCGTCAGAGTAGAATGAGACTGGAGACAAATTCCTGCCTAATGGCTAGCTGGATTCTGCCACAAAGTTTCATTACAACATCCACCTTCAAGTGTAGCGTAGAGTCTTCAGAATTACAAGTCCCTCTTTGCTGTTAGTTTCCGACCGTACCGAATGATGTTTTCGGATTCCAAAAACGCAAGCTCGGACATAGTGCGGTTCCGAAAATATGAAAGAAAATCGCACTGACAAAGTATAAACTGAAATCACCTGTCACACAAGGTGCCAGCAAAAATAACGCGTGAAACCAAAAGCGCTTGAAAAGGCAAGGTTCAATTGGACACCTAAACAAAATATCCAAAAGTCCAATAACATGAAAATAAAGAGAAATACTAGAACAGGGGTGTCAAACTCATTTCACATTTTGGGACGCATACAGCCTCGGTAGATGTCAAGTGGGCCGGACCATTAAAATTATACTATGTTCTGCTATAAATAACCAAATTTGGTCTATAAATTTGGTAAAGTGAAGCACAAGAATATTCGGAAAATGTTACAAAATATGTCATGAAACACTTTAGATTTCCTTAGACAAATGTGCAATTTACTTTTATCATTCACATACATGCATTGCGACTGATCGCACTGATTGTACAAAGGCACAAAACTTTAACAAGTAATTGGTATTGAAAAATATAGTAATCTTAAAATTAAGATTAAATGAGATTTATAAAGAAAGGAATTTTTAAACTATTTACACATGTGAATATAAAATCTAAATGTAATCACTGCCTACACTTTACAAACTAAGGAGAAAACAGTGTGCCCCTAGCAGATAATCCATAAATTGCATCTAATTAAGAATATGAATTCCGTGTCTTTTATGCATTTTTTTTCACTCTTAAATTATCCTGTGGGCCTGATCGAACCTCTTCAGGGGCCGGTTCCGGCCTGCGGGCCGTATGTTAGACACCCCTGTACTAGAACAACAAAAACCACAAGGATCTATGAACAAAAAGAAGAGCAACTATGGCTGGTATCGAGAGTTCTAGACAAGCACACTTGAAGCACAAATAGCAAGCAAGGTCAATAATCCAACAAGGTGTAGCAGAAGTCGTAGTCCTGAAATACAAGGCTGGGCTTGATGGGGAAATGAGGCACAGGTGCACCTGCTGGAGAGAAACGCCCTTCACTCCAGGTGGACCTGGAACACAATCAAGAACATGACATTCGCTACGTAAAGGTTGACCGTGTATATATTTTTTCAAGGCAAGGAAGCTTTGTTTGTATCGCACATTTCATCTATAAAGTAACTCAATGTGCTTCACGTAGTTAGAAATACAACATTGAAAGGCATTTACCGCAAAATAAGTGAAGACATTCGCAATCGATGCCCACTGATGTCATTGCAACGATCATTGCCTCTCTCCTTCTTCCATGTAATAGTCTACGCACATCACAGTTGCGCATATCCGTTGCGCACTACGCATGTACTGTGTTTAGGGCGCACTGGCCCTGTAAGTTGCTAACAACTCAGATGTGCAAAGGAAAAATCCTTGAGCAACTTAATAGAGTGACTTTCTTCAATATCAGCGCTGCTTTCAAAGCCTGAAACCAAATGTATGACTCTCGTGTGACTTCAGCGAGAGACAATGTGACCTCTGTTCCAACTCACATGTATTTGACGCTGATCGTAACAGTTAATTCAGACGTGACAAGTATGACTTCTCATAGCAAATGAGCTGCAGTGTTTCCTCCAAGATTGTCCTGTTGTGGCAAGTCATCAGCACTGGCGTGTTGGAAATCAGTCTCGGAACGACCGGTACCTGAGTTGGGAGGTGGGGATGGACAGCTGGACACACGTCTATTTTAAACCATATGTTCAACAACAAAAATAGTCTACAAACCCAATTCCAATGAAGTTGGGACAAACATAAATAAAAAGAGAACACAGTGATTTGCAAATCATGTGCAACCCATATTTCATTGAATACATGACAAAGACAAGATATTTAATGTTCAAACTGAGAAACGTTACTGGTTGAGCAAATAATCATGAACCTAGAATTTATTTCTGCAATACATTCCAAAAAGTTGGGACGAGGTCATGTGTACCACATCACCTTTTCTGATTTTATATTTAATATTCGTTTGGGAAGTGAGGAAACTAATTCTTGAAGTTTTGTAGGTGGAATTTTTTCCCGTTCTTGCTTGATGTAAAGGTTCACCTGTTCAACACATCAGGGTCTCCGTTGTCGTATTTTACGCTACATAATGCACCACACATTTCAATGGGAGGCGGGTCTGGACTGCAGGCAGGCCAGTCTAATCCTGGAGAATGTGGTTAGGCATTGCCTTGCAAAACTAAGCAGGCACGTCAATGACAAAGCTGCAGCTTGGATGGCGGCATATTGTGGCGCTCCCCAGGGAGTGAGGAACAATTGCACTTAAATTTTCTAAAGCAGAAGAACAAGCTTACCTTTTTCACACCCACACAATGACAAGTGTTGGCAAGTCATTAGTCAACATGTTATGCACAATCACGGTGTCACATCAGTACTAAAATTATCATTGTAAACTGGAGAAAATACGAGTAAATGATGAAACAAGTCAACCAATGACTGAAGAAATAATTGTCACAAAACATGCATTTGAACACTACTTACAGCGTTTGTGCCTCAAAGTGGCGACGGTACAATATATTTCTCCAAAAACCTGTATGAGTAAGTTACCTATGCCGTTGGCACTAACACAGCCCCATACCATCATCACATGGCTTTTGAACTTTGCATCCATAACAGTCCGAATGTTTTTCATGCTCTTTGCAAATTCGCAAAAACAATTTGAAATGTGGACCACAGAACACTTTTCCATTTTGCATCAGTTCATCTTAGATGAGCTCAGGCCCGGGAAGTCGGTGGCGTTGCTTGGTATTGCTGATAAATGGCTATTGCTTTGCATAGTAGAGTTTTAACTTGCACTTACTGATGTAGTGCTGAACTGTATTTACTGACTGGTGAATGGTGCTGATATCCTTTTCACATCAATGTCGGGTATTTTTGTACTTATTTTTTGTTTGTTTGTTTTTGTTTTTTTGATGCAGTGCCATCTGAGGGATTGAAGGTCACTGACATTCAATGTTGGCTCTCGGCCTTGCCTTGCCGCTTACACGCAGTGATTTCTCCAGATTCTCAGAACGTTTTGATCTTAAGGAGCATAGATGATGAAATCCCTAAACTCCTTGCAATTGTACATTATTGTCCTGTTTGACTATTTTCTCACGCAGTTGTTGGCAAAGAGGTGAACGTCGCCCCATCGTCGTTTGAGAATGACTGAGCAATTCAGCGAAGCTCTTTTTATACCCAATTATGGCACCGACCTGTTCCCAGGTAGGCTCTTCCCCTGTGAGATGCTCCAAACAGGTTGAACCTGTTGGTTTCTTATATCTGAGACAATTTTTTTTCTTTAGGTTGTTATTTACCTTTTCATGTTTTGGCGGACATCTTTCGCCTTCTTCATGATGGCATGTGACTTGTCTTCATCAGACCATTTTCCAAACAGGTGTTTGATTTATTTTTTGCCACCTGTCCCAACGTTTTCGGAACGTGTTGCAGCCATAAAATTCTATGTCAATGATTATTTGCAAAAAAAACAACAACAACAACAACAACAATCAGATGTGTTAGTTAGAATGTTAAATATCTGGCCTTTGGAGTGTATTCAATGAAATATAGATTGGGCATGATTTGCAAAACATTGTAGTCTGTTTTTAATTTATGTTTTTACACAACGTTCCAACTTCATCGAAATTGGGTTTGTACATTAAAATAATGAAATGCGCATTATGGTTGACGCTACAAGGGCTGGCACCTTTGTGCTTGTGCTGTTTTGTGGTCATGACACATCATGTGAGGACAAAAGGCTTAGACACAGCAAGTCACATGCCTGTCATCACGGGGGCATGCTTATTTATAAAGGACACTGAGAAGGAACCTTCCGCCCTCCTGAACAATCAAATGTAAGGTCACATGATATTTTAAGACAAAAACATTGCAGAATGTTGCTTCGGGTGACCCGTGATACAACTGTGATTGTCTAAATGGAAAACACAGACTTCTGTTGCACAATTTGACAAAAGGCCTCAGTGTGGAACCAGCGATGGCCAGTGTTCAAATCTCAAATCTTGGCCTTCCTGTGTGGAGTTGTTCCACTCAACTTCCTCCCGTGTTGGATATTTTCCACATTGGCACGACATGATTCTTCATACCAAAAACACACGTTAGGCTCAGTGGAGAGTCTAAATGATTACAATTATAAGCAATGGCACTCACATGGGACCCTAATGAGGAAAAGTGCTCTAGTAAACAAAATATAAAATATTTACACAGTAAATGCATACATGTACACTGTCAATGAAATATATAGTCTAGCCCAAAATATTTTCATTGTCGTCTGCAAAACCTTAAAAAGGGGGTAAAAACATGGAATCACATTGTTTCTCATAATTTGGTCCTCTCTTTTCATTTCAAAGACAGGCATTTTCTTTGCATTCAGTCTCACAAAATTAGCTACACTTGCACAGTCAATTGATATGCACTTGTACGTTTAGTACTGTATCACGACAATTCACAATTGCGTTGTATCATACACTTTGGTGGACATCACTAAATCATATGAATTAATCAATGTATTTTTTTTTTAAAGGAGCACATTTATTTTAACTATTATAATTAGTTCACAGGTGACTGTGACATGCTCACATGTATGTTTGAACGTATTGATAAAATATAGACAACCAAATAAATAAATAAATAAATAAGCAGTTTTCCCCATGATGCCGCCCGGGCATTAATTTGCGCACATTTGAACATATTTTGCAAGTACATTCAAATGTGTTTGCCAGTCAAAAACGTTTCCGCCACATTGGCAAATTCAAGCTTCCGGACGAACATGCTTATGGTGCGTATCATACTTTTATTGAAGAAGAAAAAAAAAGTGAAGAAATGATTTTTCTTTCGCAGCCCTCCCACATACAGCCCATGGAAAGAAGAAAATCCCAGTCGCGTGCCAGAACATGCTTTTGTCAAAATACCCCGAGGTTGGAGAATTTACGAAAAAATTCCACGCAGTATGCTTTGTCACACAGAAATCAAGCCTGTTTTTTGCTCGCCGCACTACCGAAACGCTTTCACGCACACTACTGAAACACGCTCGCATACAGTACATGACTGACATTTGTTCTAATGGACCACAGAAACACTCAACACACTACAAAAATGCCCTCTCACATAAACGGCTGAAACACTCTCACACATCATAGTGAACCACGCTCATATATCGAAACAAACCTTGAAGTGATGTGTGTGAGAACGTTTCAGTTGTGTGTGAGGGAGTCCTGAATGATATCCTTGACAGATACTTCACCTCACATGCTTTTTCTCTCCGACACCACCTCATTCAGTGATTGCTGCACTTTATTCGTCTTGTCGACGCAATAACAGCTGCTCACTAAAGTGTCTCCGCGTGGGCTAAATTTAATGGCTGTCACGGGCAGCAGGAGCAGAGACAGGCCTGCTGGTGTAAACAGCAAAGCGAAGCCAAGAGGGGAGGGGCGAGACGGGACGGGGTTCCCTGCAGGAGCAGGCGGGACAGGATTGTGGGATGCGTTCATCTTCTGGGTTACACAAGGACAAACCTGAAGATGGTGAAGCATTTTTGCTGCGTTGGATTAGCAACGCAAGCGTCACGTCATGTTGTAGAAGCACACGCTAGAAAATTTAGCAAGTAAAACATGTCGAATGTTTTGTTTCAAATATATTGTCATTACCTGGTACATGGAATTGGAGCAAAATAAATATCTTAATGAAGGATTACTGTTGGAGCCATACAGACTGACTGACGTCAAATGGGTTGAGGGAGTTCGCGAAAGTGGACATAATCCACGCTGGGATGCACCCAACCTCCTCGTTGTTGTTATTAAATAATTGAAATTGGATTAATCCAGGGTCAGTTTTGAACAACGACAAAGTTTTGAACAATATCATATCAGTGTAAAAAAAAAAGAAGTTCATTTTAAAACACATCCAGACATTAAAACATTGACGATCACCATTAACTCTGACGATGAATGATTGACGTACAGGATGTGATTCAACTGTCAACAAGAGTAAAAATAAGTTTACTGCTTGTAAAGTGAGCTGCTTCACATAAAGACTGAACCAAGCCAGGCTAAGACAAACTGGAAGCAGCCAGGGCAGAAATGCTTGCTGCTCTTCCAAGTTCCATTTTTGGTCCTATGCTCATCAGTACACGAGACGTTTTGTTTTTCCTATCGCTGGTGGTCTTCTTCAGTGGCAAACGTGTGCATTTAGGACTCATATTTGGCCAAATTGTCTCTGATTAGTGAATTGAGATTTTACTCACGCTGCTGCAAGGCCTTCATTAAGCCCCAAAATAAGCATCCACCACAATACTCGGTTGCCTGCACTGATACCAGAGATGATCAAATTAAAGAACTCTTCAGATCCCATCAAACAACAGCAGCTTGTAAATCAAGATCGATTTTGTTTTTCATGAAATGTAATAGTCAAGTAGTTAAGTATGCAGTTTTCCACCAAGGATACACAGAGTCAATTTACTCTAAAAAGACTCCATTTTGTGCCAGTCTAAACAGAGTAAAAGTTACACTTGGAAGAGAGTCATAGGGAGAACATAAATTGCTCACCCACATTTTACACTGATGAGAGCATCATGTACTCTGAGATTTTGATCCATTCTGTGGATTCATTCCCGCGCGAGTGTACTGAAATAATATAGCAGCTGTCTTCAGGCAGGAGGCGCAGGTACACCCTGAACTGGTCATCAGCCAATCGCAGGGCAGACAGAGACGAACAACCATCCGTGCTCACACTCACACCGAGGGACAATTTAGAGTGTTCAATCAGCCTGCCATGCACGTTTGTGGGAATGTGGGAGGAAACCGCAGTACCTGGAGAAAACCTACGCAGGCACGGGGAGAACATGCAAACTCCACACAGGAAGGCCGGAGCCGGAATCGAATCCTGCTCCTCTGCACTGTGAGGCGAACGTGCTAACCAGTCAACCACCATGCCACCCCTGAAATAATATTTGGAGTGATAATTACTTTAAAAAAAAAAACTAATAAAATTTACATTGCAAGTTTTTGAGTACATTTTACTTGTATAGTATTGGTTTATTAAAAAAAAAAAGTCACTCAAGGTTTGAGGAACGGGCCTACAACCTTCACGTTGGGAAACAGCCACGCTACCACTTGAGTCATGCTGCTCCTACTGTCAGTGAGTAGATTGCTGGTGTCAGGTGGTTGCCAGTCAAGAAGAAGGCAACACAAAGGTGCGTGAAATCACTTTACGCATTTAACCACACCTGCTAAGTGACTTAGTCTGGTCTAGAGTTCTTGCATGTCAGTTGGCAACATGAATGAAACCGCTCACAAGACAGCATGAGAGTTTCACTGATATCAGAGAAGTAACCGAACGCTGGAGTTGAAACGACTGTACTGCCTGAATGAAGAAGGACCCCCCTTTCTGTTGATGGAAAAGTTGTTTTTAGAAACAAACTTCAGGGAAAGTCACACAAGCATTCATCACATTTAAATATCTAGATATACTTTATTTAAACAGACACAAAGTTCAAGAAAGAGTAGACGAGGACACACATTTATTGTATGTCACTTTGTTGATGACCCAATAAAAAAAATTGCATTTATTTGTCTCCAGTCATTACTACATGCTATGCCCATGTACAATTTAGAAGTAAAACCATTTTCAAGTCATAAGTATCAATTTTATTCACATTCAATTGTTACCGTGTGGAAATCTGGCTGAACGGGAAAGAAAAAAAAAAGGTGGTGCAGTAAATGCATCACAGTCAAAGGCAATCACCCCAAACTGGCCAGGTTTCTCCCTTTTGTATGGAAAAAGTGCATTTGAAACAAATAATAATCCAGTTTTAAAACACGGTTAAGGCAGCAAAGATTCCAACTCAAAAATGTAATTAAAAAATACAAAATAATACTCCAGTTTTTAAAAAGCTCTGACCAGAAATCTAAAAGGGATAAGGACACTTTCCTAGCTCACGGCTAAGCACGGACCTCGGTACCAGTAGTCCACTTTCTGATCTGACGACATTAAGAAAACGAAGGCATGAGGGCTGAGACAGCAAAGAACTAATCTGACCAGAACAGTTCCCTTCACCCTCTGTGGGCCACTCGAACGCCACAACCAGCACATGCGCGGCAAGTCTGCCCAATCATTCACAGAGTCGCCCCACTCTGCGTGCAAGTGTGCAGGCAACTTGTCGTTTGCCCCGAACGGCACACTGGTGTGAGGATGTGGCCCAGAAACAACAGCGCTGTCATACAAAAGGCACTTTGCGACTAATCAACTGTCAACCATTGATGAAGTAACTGCAGGTATGCATTTTTCCAAACAGTGGGTATCCCATCCATCGTGTCCAGTTTGGGCTCCGAGACCCTCAGTGATTTGAGATGTGGTGGTTATTCTGCGGCGGACCCAATAATCCTTGCCTCTGCTTGTGCTTCCTCTGCTCGGTCATCTGTGGAGGACACACAAGCATGCGGTGGAGTTTGACTTTGCACGTAGAGCAGACACGATACACGCGATTACAGGGATCGGCCGGTCGATGGGACAGCCACAATGGAGGTTGTTGTTTTGTTTATACGTTAACGCATCTGTCGCAAGAGGAACAAGGATGAGCCTGTGACCGGGATCACATGCAGCGGAGGGAGTCATCAGTCACGCTTACATCAGCGTAGTCACCCGCAAGGCCCGAGGCCAACTTTAACCTGTCAAAGGTCTGAGAGCTTTCCAAAAATAAGTTGGGTATATTTGGGATATTCAGTTGAGACTTGACTCGGGGGGGGTGGGCGCTGGGTGAGATTGTTCCATTTCAACTTCATTGTGATCCTGGGTGCCGCCTTTAGTTGCTGACGACTAATGCCAACCTTAAGTGGGAGTGACACGCCATCCACTCACTGGTGGTGTGCGTAATGGCTGACATGTAGCTTGACTAATGTCTGCAATAAACGGGAGCGACATGCCCACAGTCAGGGGTGCTGCGTGTAACAAATAGCATGGAAAAGAAAAGAAAGTCTTTGCTGCCATTGTATGGGCACATAGTATCCCCCCCCCCACCTCCCCAAAAAGTAAAATGTCGACTGACCAATGACAGGAGTGAAAGGGGTGACATGAAAGTTACTCATTGGTGGTGGAAGAAACTTACATCACAGCGCAACTAAAGAACACATGCCCACTGAGGTAACACTGGAGGGGTTTTTGTGTTTGTGATCATTGCATGAGACGGGCAAATACGGATGACTTTCAGACAGACAAAAAGATGGTGTCGAAAGTGTGAGTCATTTGACAAACAAAATGCATATCACGAGGTCCTTAAAAGAGCTCCATTTCCTGCGACCTTTTGGCCGGCTCATATTTTTCAGGTCAAGAGTTGACATGCTGGCGTCACGGTGACAGTCGGACGATGAGAGTACAAAAATGGCTCTTTACCTGCTCCTTGAGCTCAGACAGCTGAGCGGAGAGCTGCGCAACCAGCGTGACGGTGCTCTCCAGTTTCTCCTGCAGCAATCGCATCTCATTCTGCTCGTTATCCCCCTCGTTGCTCACCAGAGACATGGCTCTCATTCGGGGGAACCAATCCAAGTTCTTTTCCTGAGAGATGAGGGAGAGATCGGGTGCGAGAGAAACCGTGAGAAGGATGAAGTGTAGTGCGGCGGGAAAATAGAGCTGAGTCAGGATGTCAAGGGGACGGCAGCGCCGGCAATTTTGCCGTCGTCAGCCCCGAGCAGGCTGTGATTCAGGGTGTGTTAAAGTGCGTTGGCCGGACTGCGGTGGAAGACTCAACATGGAGCTGTTAGCAACGGACATCGACTTTTAGTCGAAATCATCCTCTCACAACAGAATCTGTTCTTTGCTTTGCACTTGAGCGCGACGGCGGTTCCGGTCAAGCATGGTCACACACTCACTAATAAGTGGCATTTCCGTGCGGATATGAGTCACTCTCTTCAATCAAGAAGTCAAATTGGACTCACGTGTCATTGTTTGAGAGTGTGGAATCTTAAAAGCCAAAGAGACCTTTATGCAGGTGGAAATACACATCTGTCAGCTGTCATTCTCGAGTGTTTTCTTTTCATCCAAAACATAAAGGTATTTTGTTGAGCGGATTTAAAATAAAGAAATGAATCTGGAGATTGCTGATTTTCCATTGGAGCAGCAATAATGAGGACAAGCGGTAGCGAGAGAGAGAGAGAATTTTTTTTTCTTTTTCATAATTGAACAGCAAAAAACAAATGCTTATGCCATTGCCGCATGGTGATGCCACATGTTTTTTTTTTCATGATCTTACTTTGAGGAGTTCAATATTTCAGAATCTTTTTGGGTGGAGAAAAGTAAAACTGTAGTTGAATGAACCACAAACTTTTGAGTGCACAAAGCGGTCATGCAAGTCAAGGCTGGGCAAATTATTGCCACAGGCCACATATAGGCTGTTTTTTTGTTTTAATGCGGCCAACTAAGCAATTATATTACGACAGTTCATTACAAGAGTCCTGTAATAGTTGATGCCTTTATCTAAATCTCCCCCCCCCAAATTGTACAATTAAAATGTATTTTTGTCATTATTGAGGTATTTCTTATGTAATAATTGGTTAAGAGGTTACATTCAGTAACAAAAATATGATTTAAGTGTTTTATTAAATTATTGGCTTATTTTATATAGAGTTAAATTAGCTTAAAAGAATTACAATAAATAAAAGAATTAATTATGATGACCTGCCCTAATCTGTCGGTTTTATAACTCAAATGTGGCCCTTGAGCAAGAAAACTTTGTTCAATCTTGCTCATCTTGCATGACTTCATTTTTTTTTCCCCCAACATAAAAAGTCACAGAGAAGAGGAAAACAAGCCACTGGCATTACATAATGGACTTGGACCTGAAATGCAAAGTGTGTCTGTGGGTGTGCATCTGCAGCAACGTCTCGTGGGTGAGAGACATTGCTTCATGCAGACAAACTGTCATCAGCTGATCTTGTGTAATATTTCTTGGCCACTTGTGATAAGAATGACTCAAATGGTGCCGTGAGTGGGATGGGACGGGCACCGTCACGGCGCGCTGCGGCGAAGGAGTGAGGTATTCTCCCACCTACGATTATATAAGAATATATCTCAGGCATGGAAAAAATGATTCGTGTGAGATGCTGAGGATGGACTGACACACACTAAAGTCCATGTTTCCCCCGTGCACGTCCAAGCCCTCTTAAATGCCTTGACTTGTGCGCTTGTCATCCCCGCGCATTCGCCCATCCGGATTTTCCACACTAAACACGCATAAGATGGGAATAACGGAGGAAACAACGAAAGCGCTGTCATTCCCTTAAAGATAAGGCTAGCCTCAAATCATGGAACGTAAACTCTTCCTCAGACTTGTGAATGTCATTGATATCTGTGGAAAAGATCAATCAGACTTTGAAATTGGAGATGAATTGTGTGTTGTGGGCCAGAGAGTACAAGTTAGGGGTCCTCATAATTGTGGGCAAAGTTGCTTTCACCATGTGCAATTTGACATTATCAACCGTTGCCACAATGGACCCGCACAAAAACGCAGGAGTACATTGACTGGCTGCAAATTAGACGGAAGTGATGAAATCCTCATTCGGCCGATCAGCATGCAGAGACTGTAAAGGAGGGGGAAGTGAAAATTCTCCACTCTCCGAATCAACGGGCAGGATTCAGTCACATAACTGCGAATACCGGTAACATTATTACCAAATACAGACTAGTGCACATCACTAGCCTGGAAATGATTCGGGGGTTGACAAGACAGATGGTCAAAAAAAACAATGACAGATGTATGAAAAAAAAAAAGTTTGGCGTGAAGAGCAATACACCAACTTGTGTTTTGCCACACATCATATGAAGGATGACATGACTTTGGGACTCCGCCAGCATGACTTACATATTCCAGGGTGATGCGATA
This sequence comes from Hippocampus guttulatus, assembly GCF_054856545.1. Taxonomy (NCBI): domain Eukaryota; kingdom Metazoa; phylum Chordata; class Actinopteri; order Syngnathiformes; family Syngnathidae; genus Hippocampus; species Hippocampus guttulatus. The sequence continues at coordinate 7,896,874 of NC_141264.1, read as the reverse complement.
CAGTACGTGACACAAATCACCATGTACGGTATCAAATTTGTATTTCTTTTTTTTTTTTTACGACAGCTGTAATAGACAGAAATGGTAGACCTCTCCATACGACGCGTCACACTTGCTGATCTGTCATTCATGAGAATCTGGATGAAATAAATATGTCAGAAATATTCAGAAAAATCAATGAAGAGCCCCTATACTAGCCTGGACGTAATTGGAAGGTATTCATTGTATACTATTGCCGTTTCATTGTGCAATGTTTTGCAGACAATGGATGAAGCAATTTAAAATATAAACGCGCTATTGCTCAGAAACAATGTTTATCCATAGCTGTTCTGTAAACAAAGTGCACATTTGTTTTTTTTTTTGTAAAATAGCATCAAATTATCTTTAGCGGTTTTTGAAAGAATAAGAAAAATTGGGGGGACCTTATTGCCCAGCCCTAACTCCAGTTCCACTTTTTAATACTTGATGTCATGAATCTAAGAAAGGTAATTTAATCGGAATGCCGTAGTTATGACAGTGCATTTTTGGAGGTTTTTCAATTTTAAAAAAAAGTCAGTGGGGACAACAGTGATCTGCACTCAGAGAGAAATATTTTGCTTTCATGTATTTATTTTTACCTGCTGTCTGCTCTTCGGTCATCCCTGCAAAAAATATTTGCTCTGCTGTACCAGGATAAATAAAGGTTGAGTAAAAAGATACAAATAACATTTCTAACACGTGTGGGAGAATACGGCCCTACGTAGAGTCTGAAGAGTTTGTCAGTGCAAAGTGAATCATTAATACCCAACAATCATCGTGGGAATTGGCTGAATGGCATATTCTGGAAGTGCATATCAGCAGGACTGAAAGTGTGTACTTAAAAAAAAGAAAATGTCATTCAATGTACTTGATGAAAGTTCATTTGTCAGATTCCAAATTTCTGCAGTTATGTTTTATTATATGTATTTGATGTCATGTATTGCAGTTTTTAAGGGAGAATATTGAAGAAGGAAAACAGGCGCCACAAAATGCAACAAAAACGCTGCTGGATCACTAATGTCTGACAGAGCCACAATAATGTGACTCAAATGGGACAAACATCTTAATCGAATATTTTCTTGTTCCACTATTGCCTTATTCTGTTAAATATCATGCTGTGCATGGGCAGGGGTCAAGAAGGGTCCAAAAAATTTGGGATTTTTTTGCCCATATCGTTTGCTAAATTCAAAAGCAGTCCTCGCAGATCCTTAGGAGGCGACTGCACCGGTCGGATGAAACTTGCAGATTCCTCACAAAACCGCATATTCTGTGAAGGTTTCCTTCCTTGAGACGGCAAAAAGGCGTTTCAGAAACAGAAGAAAGCCATTTTTTGTTGAAACACAGTTACTAATTGAGTCGATACTGAAGCAAGGCTGCGGGCAATCTGAAGATTTGCATGTGCCCTTGTGCATCTCATTTCTACTTAGTGCCGTTTTGCCGGAATGACTTAGCTTCACTGTTTGCTCCCAAGATCAATTTCAACACCTAAATGAGCGTGCATTTACAAATTTCCATGTGCTTCTCATGGTTGCTACAGCCACCATCCTATCAATGTACACACTCTACTATACAAGCGGAAACGCCAAGAAATATTTGACCAGACTCTCGGGAACCTCCGCTCAAGACAGCTCTTCATAGCACACTTTCTGTCATATGGTCACCAATTCAACAAATTCAAGAATCAAGGCTACACTGGTTTTGACCAACTTTTAAATAAAAAGAAATGACATCAATGGATTAAATGAAGCCAATTGACAAGTAAAAATAGCAACAATGTAATGGCTAAGTCAATAAAATGCCAGGAAGGGAACACGATTGGTCGGAACAGAGTGCAAAAGGCAATTCTGGTTGCATTTTGAGCTTGTATGTCGAAACAAAATGTCAGCTGTTTAATGTGTTACCCTAACAGGCACCTCAAACTCACACTTGATCTGATGATTGTGTCAATTTTCTTAGCTAATCTTTCTCGCTCTCACATACACACGCACCAGCTAAGAATGTGAAATTTGTTATGTAACGATCAATAGATTTTATCAGACAAAGCAAAAATTGACCTCTGCCCTGTGCAGGCTATTTTACTACGCTGCCACCTGTGCTGTTTTTACTGTCTACATTGTACAAGTTGAACTGTGAGAGAGTGAGTGCGCATTTGTGTGTGTGTGTGCATGTGTGCGCGTGCGTGTGCAAATGCGCTGGAGGGTAAATGAAAAGCTCATAATAGGACAGTGCGTTTTGCGTGCGCGTTATGTGTGAGTGAAAGGGACAGGAGAGCACGTGTGAGGCAGGCTGAGCTATTAGCAGGTCACTTGAGATGGGTTATGTAACTCGGCTGATGCAGTACCTGCTTGGGTAGCGTCTGTCCTTCTACACACAAACACCGGCGTCCGCACATAAGCACACACGCATATTATCCACTCCCTGTGTGCACTGAGTAATGATGCTTTTCAACACATCAGCTGCGACCCACCAAACCCCGTGCACATCATATCGAGGCATGTGTGTACTGAAACCTTTTGTCACATGGGGGCAAGAGCCAAATTGTAACAAGTCAATTCAAGGTCAACCCTCACCTGCAAATTCAATAAAACATTTAATGATAAAACGCAGCCAACAAATGTACTGCATGCCCACATTAGGTTACAGATGACATTGAATCGTAAAGGTGGTGATGTTTGGGGTTTGGGCTTGACATTATAGAAGGGGCTGAACAGTATCTACTGCTTTACATGCTGCACTTTACCAGTCACTTCCTAACCCACCGTTTCCAACGCATCTTCTACAGCTGACGCATTCCTGCAACTGGCGTCCTCTTGGCGAGTATATAAAGCATTCTCTGAAATTAAAGGGGCCCAAAAGCCTTTTTTTTTTTTTTTTTTTTGTAGATAATCTTGGAATAGTTTACTAAATTAACAAAGAGGACACTCAAAGCATTTCAAGACTGACAATTTTAGGCCATGAAATCCGAATTATATGTATCAACATGTGCCTATGCAACTGAATTGTTCCCACTCCAAGGAATAGCCAGACTCTTGCCCAAGGTCAGCTAGCATAGCCTCCGGGTCATCTAATGAGCAAAAGTGCTCCAGAAAATGGATTGAGAAATGAAAAATAAACACTCACCTGCCAATGCATAGTAAACTCGAGTGTGTAATAGGTTTGTCATGCAAGTTGCTCATTATAATTTGAGCATTCCTTTGCCCAATCACATAATCAACGTTAATCCCAGAGGTGCCATTATGCTCCGAGTTCTTATTTGAATTCATTAAGTGACCATAACAACTTTAGCTGCCATTACCTTCTTCACGTACTGGTCTCTGTGTCAGTGTTGCAAGTTTGTGCACTAATGTGAATAGAGCTGGACTGAGTTTAATTAGTATCTAACTCCACTCAATCCCTGAGGGCTAACTCAGCAGACTACTTTAGCAACGTAACCGTGTCTCTCTCCAGACATGTAAAAGCAGAAGGAAATGATACTCGACACACGCCTATGGAGGCTCTGTCTGTTTTGATTGTGACTCTGAAGTAGAGGCATACGTGTCCTCCCACTAATGAAGGCGGTGCCAAAAAGCAAATGCACAAGAGAAAAGAAAAAAACCGGGTGTGATTCTAAAAACTAACAAAAGTGAAATATCGTCTGGAGTTATAATTACTTTTCCTGTTCACTGAAAACGACGTAAGACATTTGCAGTGGATGGATGGGAGTGACTGCAAGACAACAAATTTGAACCTGTCCGCATTTTATCGAGATTGTGCAACCGCCTACAAAGTTTTGTGGAAATTGTTTGTGTAGATTTTCCATACCGCAGACAAAAACACCTCCCCCGCCTCCCCCCCCCCCCCCCCAAAATTAAAAAAAAAAAATCTCACTTTATCTGTTTGCAAAGGTCATAAACACATCGAACGCCAGCGTCGGTGCATACACTGCATTGGAAAGCGCTTAGGATGGTTTGTTGTGTGTGCATGCAACACTGACCGCTATCATCTGGGCAACGTAGCTTTCCGGACCGGTGTATTCGGTGGGATCCTTCACTCTCACCAGAACCAAGAAGTAGAGGTAATGCCACATATTGTGCTCATACATGATGTGCTCTTCAAAGGACACCGTCTTGTTGTCAAATTTGTCTCTTTCCAAACCTGGAAGGTATTGTCTCATCATTTATACAACATCTGCCAAACTTAGCTTCATCTCTTACACGCGAATTTGAAGGATTTATGGAGCACAGAGTTGTACACACCACAGATGAAACAGGTGGTTTTCAGAATCTCCTCTTTCCTTTGTTTTTCACTCCTTAAATCCGCAAAAGTGTCGATGATGACGCCAAAGATGAGGTTGAGAACAATGATGATTACAACAAAGAAGAACAGCAGGTCGTAAACCACGCGGGCCGCAAACAGCGGTTCCTGGATAGGCCGGTGACATGCAAAATAAAGAGGAAAATGCAAATTAGCCAACGAAACGCAAACGCCATCTATGTGCAGCACAAATCTGTCCTGATCTGACCTCTTTGGAGGGTCTTCTCAAGATATCGCCAACACCACCACCATTACGTAGTCCTTGGTTCAAAACGGTGATAATGCACATAAGCAGCGTGTCGCACACCCTCTCTGTCCCTTCGTCTTCATCTATAAACACACAGTCACTGAGCGGTGAGTATGACAGATTTTTTCAATTTTATGTTCTTTTTTAATAAGGAGAAGAATTGTTCGATGTTATTTTCAGCAAGACAACAAACAGGGTGTATAAAGTGTCCTGCAGCTCCAAAACACCTCGGGGTATTTAAAAGAAAGGCATGTCACCGACGTGTACTCTCGACAGCTGGGAAATGTTTTAAATTCTGACCCCCGCAAAACAATAAAAAGCATGTCTCTCTTGTAGTAGACGAGTTGATTCAGATCTCAGCTGACACGTGACTCGATCATGAAAGACATCACATTAATTGCAAGCAACGGCGTAACTTGTTGAATTGATTGTAACCAATGGCTGCTCAGGATGAGGATCAGATGACGATGGGAATGGATGGGATCACGTGTGTGTGGATTTAATGCAGATGAGTCATCTCCTTGGCCACATCAGATTTCTTTGTGTGAATGTCTGTTCGTACGTGTATGTGTGAGAGAGAGAGAGTGCGAGTGTGTGTGTGTGTACTCGTGCGTGTGCCAGTGTGTGTGTACTGGTGTCCAGTGGTGGCCAACTACGGTGCTGCTCTGCTGAAAACCTATTAAGTGTTCAGATTTCAGTCGAACCACAAAAATGTTCACCCTTCATTGTAAGACACAGAAAGCAGTTTGTGAACGCGTCACCGCCGCTAAAGCAAAAAAACAAAAACTTACCAGCAGCAGTTTTAATGGAAACAGGGCATCTCTCATTCGGACATGAAGCTTCCATCAGTGGTTTAGTTAATAAATGTCCATGTCCTAAAAACAACAAAAGACGTGAACAAAATGCGCAGTTGTTACTAACTGTTAAGCACAGTGGTTGTGTCAACTTTGGCCTTCCTCTATTAAGTTTATACTGTATGTTCTTCCTGGGCTCGACTGTGCCCTTTCTCCAGTCCCGCAGTCCAAAAGCATGCACTGAGTGTTATTTCCTGCAGGTGTGAATGTGAGTGAGAATGCCTATCTGTCTCGATGTGCCAGCCCCGTGATTGACAGGTGATCAGTCCAGACTGCAGCCCGCCTCTCAGCCAGTAAGCTGGGATGGGCCCCGGCTCAAGTGGCAATGAAAACAGACGCAAAGCAAATGAAATCGTCCTCTTTCTAATCAGTGCTGGTAATCAGCAAGATGTATGATTATTATGTAAACAGCAGCTGCCGGGTGGGCGGATGGCAAAGTGCTGCCGGGGAAAAAACCTGAACAAACCAATTGCACGACAGTGAGGTTCTGAGCAGCTTAGCAGTTCTACCAGAATAGAATCATCTCAAAGAAAGGGAGTGGCCCTAGCTAAGAGGGACATATGTTTTGATGGGGTGCAGGGATCAAAGCCCCGGGTTGACAGCTCTTTGGACACTGACAGTATTCTCCACAGGTCTGCTGAAGCTTTGCACCTCAGCTCCCTCCTGAGCCAACAGCCACAGAACTATGAGCGCCGCCGCTTACATAACCTGCCACTGCTGTGCCGTGTGCGCGCGCGTGTGTGTCTGCGCGCCGTTCGGCAATACACAGGATGGCGCGGCCACCGGGTTATGCAACAGGTGCACATGTGCCTGATGGCTGTCTCTCCTGACCGTGCACTGCTCACAGCCGCAGCTCATTAACACACCCACACAGTGCAGCGTTTCCAAAACGTGTGTCTGCGAACATACTGTTCATTTTCAAGCTTTACTGAGCACGATTGTGATAAAATAGTGAATGGCTCTTTGTCTATTAGATAAATGTTTATCTGCAAGGGGCACGTATTGAAATAAAAAGTGTTGGGCTATAAAATAATATTTTACTGTCGTTACTTTTAGAAATGGTGTGCCATTATATTATTGTCACATTCTATATATATATATATATATATATATATATATATATATATATATATATATAATACACACACACACACACGCACACACACACACACAATAAATGACACAGTTCTGACCTGATGCAGACAGACGGTCCACTTCCATGCGGAAGTCATCTTTGAGGAAGAGAAAGCCGATGATTGAGAAGAAGTAGACAAGAAAGATGGCCAGAACTGCGGTGAGGATAATGGAGCGTCCATTCCTTGTCACACTCTTTATGACATTAAGCAGTGTTTCCTCTCTGATTACCAGGTCAAAGAGCTGTGTGGGGAGATTATTATGAGGCATCTACAAATATATTTATTAGTCCAACACATTCTTCTTGTGTTTGGCAGGTCATTCTTACCAGAAAACTGTAAAAGAACTCGTGCACAAAGAGACCTAGAACACAGATGATTGCGTAGCCCAGATGGTAGATGAAAAGCATGTCCATCACGACAGCTTTATAACCACGGGTGAACGTCCCTTGGTTTCCCACAAAGCTCACCAAGAAAACTAACTTGTTGAACAACTGTAAGAGTGTACCAGAAAAACATTTAGAAGAATATAATAACACTTGATTCAGTCGTTGACCACTTACATTGACAGTGCCCAGTAGTAACAAAGCAGGACCGAGACCCATGGTGTAAATTGCACGTAAAATGAGGAAGACCAGGAAGAAAAGGATGCCCCATGGTTTGGGTAGCACTGGAAGTAAAGCAATGGAAGCTGCCAATGCCGCCCACAGTAAGACACAGTTGAAAGAGGATAAAATCCCTGTGGAGGGAAAAAAAAATTGGTGAAAAAACAGGACATCTATGAATTATTCCGAGTTAAATGTTTGAACTTGGCACAACACAACTACACTTCCAAACGCTGTTTGAAAATGGTGCATTGTATATCAAGGAAACGGTTTTTATCAATGGGATTTAACCACCACTCAGATGCTAACTTATGTGTACACCCATTACAATATGAACAGCAGAGCAAACCTTCCATCCATCCATTTTCTGATCCGCTTATCCTCACAAGGGCCGCGGGGCATGCGGGAGCCTATCCCAGCTTTCTTCGGGCAGAAGGCAAGGGACACCCTGAACTGGTTCCCAGCCAATCGCAGGGCACACATAGACAAACAACCATCCGCGTTCATACTCACACCTAAGGACAATTTAGAGTGTTCCATTAACCCATCACGCATGTTTTTGGAATGTAGGAGGAAACTGGAGTACCCGGAGAAAACCCACGCAGGCACGGGGAGAACATGCAAACTCCACAAAGGAAGGCCGGAACCGGAATTGAACCCTTCATCTCTGCACTGTGACGCCGACGTGCTAACCAGTCGTCCACCGTGCCACCAGACAGGACAATATGAAAATATCTTTCATGATTATGAGAAAGACTACCATTATAGAGTCTGATTCCACCATTGGCTTTGACCTTGAAGACATGATCAGCGTTGACCCACATTTTATTTATTTAAAAAAAATAAAATAAACAGACTGTATACAACATTGGACATCTAATTTAGGAGTGGATTAACACCAGCACAGTTTGGCCCATTTTAAAAGGACCAGGGTTGGTTTCCCACGCTGGTCGGGACCTTTTATGCAGGTCTGAATACACAAAACGAGTCCTGGTGTGGACAGAGATCTGCTTTTTTTTGAGGTGGTCTCACCCGACTTCCATATTTACCTCCATTACCGGGTGGGTCTCACTCTGCCACCCTCGTCATTTCTTTCCAATGATCATTACACACATGGATGTGTTTATAGAAAATAGTTCACTCGCAAAAAGTACAGGGAGAATGCAAAGAGCACCAAATGAAAAACATTTAGTCAGCTTTTGGTCTCAACCAAACAAGCGGACCAAATGCCTTTTTGGGTGTAGATACAGTACACCCGAACAGTGCAATACTGCATTCGAGAAACATTTATTTATCAGATATCAGTTTCTCACCTTCGTCTCCATCATCTCCAAATGGGTAGAATACAGCCACACAGATATTGAGCAGGCAGGCCAGGTAGAATGAGATACTCCCCCAATGGGAGATATGGCGTGAGAACCAAAACAAAGCCTTATTTTCTACATGAAAAAAGGAAACATAAGAGACAAGATTTAGACAAATATATTTAATTCTTCCAATTATTTTTTTAAATGAATTATCTCTGCCATTCGCTAAGTGGCGGAAGGCAAGGGATATTTTTCAATAACCATTTGTTGGTTGGTCTGTCAGCAGACAATCTGGATTTAGGTGTGGTACTTAATTCCTGACAAGTGATTTTCACTTTTAGTTTTCAGCTTCTGTGGTATTCTTTGACCCTAAACCGGGAATAAAAATGGCACAGACCTTTCCGCTTATTCACTCCTTACATATGACGGTGGACTAGCTCAATTTAGTTTTGGTCAAGATCATAAACAGGAGCTCATTTTAGCGGTTTGTCACTGTCGCTCAATCAAACCATAAAAAAAAATAAAAAATAAAAAATCCCCTGAGGACACAGCAAAGTTTATCCTGATACCGACGCAACTAACAAACAGATGGACAGAAGACAAAGAAAGAAGAAAGGGGCACAATGTATTCTTCATCACAGGCAACACGAACATCATCATTATTGTTATTATTTTGGACAAGACTCACTTCGGATTTTCTTCTGCCAACTCATCTCATTGTAGAGATTGTCAAACTGCTGAAAGAAGTCATTGACCTTGCTGCCCTGGTCATCTCGTTCAGTGGTGGTGAACACACGCATTTTCGACTCCTGAGTCAGGTACTCACAGATGTTGGGGACTGGAAATACAATCTGCTCCATGGTACGGTCATGACGCACAATCTGGCAAAGGCGACATCTTTAAAAATTTGACGGTCTACATTCAGAAGAAAAAATTGAATGTAATACCACCAAAATTCTTACCTCAATTTGAGCTGTGTGATTGGCATAGTATTGAAGGGCATCGTCCTTTTCGTCATTGTCAGGATCCAAGCTTGATCCAGACCCCACACCTGACCCTGGCCTCAGACTCTGCTGCAGAATCTTATTGTGTCGAGCCAGCTGGGAAGAGGATAGAATAAAATACAATTGGTCTGAAGATCAGGAGGAATTAAAAGGAATGAAATACTCTCCATTAGTGACTAATCATCAGAATGATCACCCTTCAAATGAATCATGCAACCTCCATTTTGATGTTGAAAGGGCTCAGTGAATTGTTATCGTGTTTGTCCGTTTTTACATTAAATGTGGATCATACTGAAACTGAAAGCAAAATTGTACTGTATGCACCATCTGTAGGCACGATGCTGGGCGTAAAGGGGAAGTCAACCCCCAAATCATCTTGACAATAACAGGTTCTACGCACCTTCACTCGTCTAAACACAACATTCTGATTAATGTAGCATTTATGGAATATGAGTTAAGCAGCAAAATCCACCCACTTTTGTCCATCTCAGGGGGCGGCCATTTTGCCACTTGCTGTCGACTGAAAATGACATCACACTTGCTCAGGGCGCAGGGCGTGATTGGTTGTTACCTGAGCCTTGAGCAAGTGTGATGTCATTTTCAATTGGTGCAAAGTGGCTAAATGGCTGCCTCCCCGAGATGGGGGGATTTTGCTGTTTAAGTCATATTTTACAAACACAATATTAATCAGAAGGCCGTGTTTAGAGGAGTGGAGGCGCATTGAACATATTATTGTAAAGACATGTTTTGAGTTTGACTTCCTCTCAAAAAAGCCGAACCCATACCTGTCAACTTGTACGTTTTCCCCGTATTTTATACGTTTTTTTTTTAATCATTTCAAATCATGTACGGCGTATTACAACTTTTAGACGGGAGGGAACAACAACAATTCTAAACCGATCTCACAAAGACCATTTTGGCTCAAATCCAGATCATCTCACCTGCTGGTAGCCAACGACAATGCCGTCGTCGATCGCTATTACTGTCACGGCAAACCAGCAAAAGTAATCCTCAATCGTATATTTTTTTTTCATCGCTGCGTACGGTATGGTCGGATTGATAAAGCATGATGTGCGCATGCGCGGTAAACGGTTGTATGGGTTTTTGTTGCTTTGTAAGGGGAATCGTAATCATTTATCGGGGCAGGTATTAGCCAAGGTTGACAGGTGTGCAAACCCTTTCCCTTTCTCAAGGTATACATATGTTGACCTCTCTATTTAGCATGTGAAGAAATCACAATATTATGCTGAGGGGGACACTTTTGATGACAACTGTCCGAATCGTCCATTAATTTTCTATGCCAGTCATCTTGTCCAGGTGTTGCAGGAAGCTGAATCCTATCTGACGACTGGTCAACAGTCAATCTGAGCGCACATATGGAGACAGCCAACTATCCACACTGACATTCATCCCACTACTGAGTGAGAGCTAAACCCAGACTGCCTTCACTCTAGTCAGGTGGATGAACCACTACACCATCAATGACCTATAAATGTCCAAAAAGTGTAAAATGTGAATTCAAGTGAATTTATCTTACTGTTATAATGACCCAAGTAAGCTGGGCACTTCAAAATATTACCTGACGCTTGAGTGTAAAGGCGCAAAGCTTGAGGCCTGTTAGATGCAGCCTGCTTTTTCTAGCTAACAGCAGACAAAGACAACATTCAAACAAACAATCCACAAAAGAGCATGTCTTCGCCTGCTGGGAACAATTGCACAATAAACACCTACAGGTATTCTTTGTCACACTCAAATCACAGTGAAATTTGACTAAAAGTGCACACAGAACACACAAATATACATGTGCTTCAGCATGAACCATTGCGCAACTTTGGGGTCAGCAGAAGGTCAGACAGACAGAGAGGAAATGTAACAATTGCTTTGCGTGAGTAAAAAAAAAAATAGGCCTGGTTACCAGGCTTTAAACGATCAGGGTTTTTGGGGCTGATCACCCCTCAGCGACCTGCGCGTTGAAAACAAACATTTGTGCCACTGTTTCGCTATCTTTGCAATGCTTCAAGGATGCCGGCCCACCTTTCATCTCATATTAATTAGCAGACTCACACAATGACCATAAACAGCAGAGCGGCTTTCCATGCGGCAATAAAAGTTCTTCAGCAGTTACACATTGACAAGTAGCACCAAAATCCTTGAGCAGAGGCCAAAATTCATTTGTGTTGGCCTGTCACAGCAAACTGTATGTGGGAAGCACTGCAGCTCTAACATTTGATTTCTTAGAGATGATCTATGGCATCAGCGATCGATCGACGAATGAAAGACAAAATGCGCATCTCATGCCAATTATCGGCCGATCAGATCTGTGTAAATTGTACTGGTCACTAACCTGGTGGGCTAGGATATAAATGTTATGACCAACATCCAATGGTTTAATGTGGTCTGGAGCACTGTCTTCATCCTCCTCACTTTCCAGAGCTTGGCCATAGGCCTCTTTCATGACATCCACCTCAGGAACAGCAATTGGTCAAATTTTAAAATGGCATCCACCAATGTGCACGACGCTACAGTATATCGGTACCACGGCACGCATATACACTCACAAGCTCAGTGGGTCTCATCTTGAAGAGAATTTTTTCCGCGTTCTCGCTGTCATGGCGGCTCTCCATGATGGCCAACAGGAGTTTGGATGCATTATTCTAGAAAATATTTTCAACTCACTGAAATAGTCAGCCTTCATCATTGTGTGATCATACTAATCGGACACATGGTTAGGCCTCACCTTCAGCTCCAAAACCAGGTCCAGGCGGTTCTTCCCCAGTGGGTTGATGGGGTTTACAATCAGCGCTATAATAATGTCAATACCATTTGACTCATGTTTGGCTATACATGTCTGGAAAGGGAAGAAGTACACAATGACGCTCGGCTCTCAGAAAGTAAATTGAAATTTTGATTTTGAAACATCATGCTGAAAAGAAAAAGAATGCGTTACATTACAAGCGCACACCTTGTGACCTTTCAGACTTTAACAAATTTGCTTACTACAAGATGTAGTATGCACATTTTATCCGATAACAAAAAATAATGTATTTCATCGACATTTCATTTGTCATCATTCACACATTTTCTGGTTCGGTTTGTTTTAATCTTTGTTTACTGTCACACCACGTAAATTGTAACAAGCTGCCTGAAACTGTTTTAAAAATTCTTATTTAATATTTAAAATAATAAATCAGGTAACGATTTACCTGGTTTTCATGGCAGGGCCCCTGGCAGTACTCAGTGATGGTTTCCAAAGTTTGACGAACAAGATCAACATTACTCTCATTTATATAAAGGCCAAGTAGTCCAAGGCCTCCAGTGGTGCTCCCACAAATACAGTCCAGAAACTGAAGTGTCTCACATACTAGATTGTAGTTGGTCTTGTTGTTCTGTGAGCGCAAATAGTTCTACACACCGAGGAGACAGACATAAATCAAAACAGTAGTTAAATCTACAATTAAAAGGCGAATTTACAAGAATGGCCAAAAAAAAAAAAAAAACCCAAAACAAAACAAAGTACCTGCAGATCACAATTGTGGTTCTCACAGAGAAGCTGCAGGAAGCGTAAGATGGGTTTCATAATAGTGATGGCTTGGCTCATGCGAGTCTCCTCTAAGGCCTCTTCAGCCCCTTTCATGTCACTGTTCTGGCACAAGGCTTCAAGATCCGGATCCAGCTCTTTTCGGAAAGCACAGAAAGCCTTAGAGGTCACAGACGAAGCCTCTTTAAGTTGCCCTCGCATGTCCTCCCTCATATGAAGTCCTGAGTCTTTCCCTTGCAGCATGGATGAAAATGTAAAACGTTTCAGTGGAGGGCAGAGGGGCATTTTAGAACAACTGAGCCATTGCAAATTGAGTGATTCATTAATGATCAACAGTGAAAATAAATAAATAATAAAACTCATAAATCATTTTAACTGATTCATTTCTGGAGTGAGCAAAAGAGCGAATATTGCGGCGGGTGCTGCAACATGAAAGCACACAATCTTGATACAATGGTCTTTTGATCGGCTGTGGATGCAGGAAGTCACATGGTCTCTGACATGTGACAGCACAGGCTGAGAATAACACTCTACAGAGAGGTCAGCAAAGCAGTCTTTTGGTTACTCCACCACAATTACAAAATGAGCTTCAGGACCACACATACTGTATAGGGACTTTAGTTTGGGGCGAGTGTTTTATTTTTTTAAGGAGCCTGAAGCTTTTCAGCTGCTGCAGCCTGTTTGTACTCCAATCTGTAATTTGTGAATAAACAACACTTATGACAGACCATTGGGGAAGGGAAGGGCTATTTATGTATGTATTTTTTTCAATGTTTCACCGCTTGTCTGTACCTTTCCTGAATCCGACACAACCAAAGTCAGTGTCGTCATCCCTCTTTCTGCAGGTGAGCTCAAACATGTTGACGGACACGGTGGCACGGATCTCCTGCTGGGCCAAACGCATGCGGTCGTAGAAGACCTTAAAGAACCTCTCTGACTTCTTCTGCTTGTATAGTTGACTGTAGAAGGAGTCCTAGGGGCGGCGGACAGATTTGCATTTCAAATGATTGTCACTCTCGCAGCAAAAATGGATGATCGAGTCTATGCCAATCACCTGGATCTGTGTATTTCCGCCTTGCAGAAGGGCGATCCCCAAAAGAACACTCTCCTCAAATACTTGGTCGTTCTTCGTGTTGACAATAAGGTCAATCACTAGCTCAGATGCCCCAACGTTGTCCAGCTGACACTGGATCTCCATTACGCTACTGCATGGCTTGTCAAAGTCCGCTGTGAGCGAACCTCCTGCAGACATCAATCATACATTTCGGCCATGTCAATAGAAATCCTTCAAATTGTAATTGAAACTTGCACAGTCAAGTTGGTGGTCTATCCCAAAAAGGTTTTGCTCTGCTTTGTGAACTTGGCTCATTTTCTACACGGTACCTCCAAATGTTGGCTTGGGAAAACAAGCATGGGAGCTGTTTACACTCCCGCTCTCGGACTTCGAAATCAGTCTTTGATTTCCAAAGTAGCGAGTGAGGAGAATCTCTCTCAACTCCTTTCCCTGAATGGAATGAAAACATACAGTTAAAACCACATAAGCCTTCTTGCAAATGTAGGTTGAATATATTTTAAAGCCGTTTTTAGTCCCCCTAGAACTATCAAGATTCTGACAATGAAATAAATGACAGTATGTTTCTAGACATATGTACTTTTTGTCAGGTGTATTGGGAGGGACCCAATGGTCCATAAAAAGGCTAAACAGAAAACTCTATCAAGTAAGAGCCATCTCTCAATTCCCAAAATGTGTTATGGACTATGTATAAGTGACTTATACAGCCCAAAAATTTAAAAGACAACCTGAGGAAGGAAAAAAACAGAAAAAAACCCCTGTGAAACGTGCGATAGAGATTGGCTGTAGTTTCCTTCTAGTTATGAATCGGATCACCTGATAGCTTAAATCTAGCGCTGCATGAGAAACATCACAGATTAACATGCTGACCGACCAGTTGCATAATTGCATCCCCAATGCGAATACTGCACTAACATTGTCAAGGATACCATAAAGTGTTTCAACTGCATACAGAAACCAATGAGGCAGTGTCACACCTCACCACCGTGGCTGGTTCGGTGCAGTCCAGCAGAAGACGTGGACGTGCACATGCAGCTGATGCTCTGTGTCAGTAAACATCTCATCTGCAGTCAGTGGAGACACTTGTCTGCCTGCACTGTCTGGCTGGCTGAGTATTCACACAAACACCAGCACGCACGCACACATCCTTCTTGAACAAAAGTTGAGAATCCACTGAGCCCTCCTCATTTCCATGCAGCAATGCACAGACACAGTCTGTGTGTGACTACAAGAAAGACATTACAAACTCATCCCAAAGCACGCTTTCTAACTTATTGCAGCTAGAATCATGTTTGACTCAACGCTCCCTCTTTTTACCAGGACGTGTTAGTTTTGTATAAATTGAAAGAGAAAAGTATGACTGAGAAGAAACTCTCTGGGGGTTTTGCTTGCTGTCTCTCCTAAGGTTGCTGCAGTCTGCTGGCTCGCTCCGCAGGGGTGGGGGGGAGACGGCAGGCAGGATGTCGGCAGAGGAGAGTCAGCCCAGTCTGACTCATCTTGCTGCTGCATTGACGAGAAACCCTCCAGTCAGACATGTAGTAGCCATGAGAGGAGTGACAGAAATAGAGTTACTGTAGAGTAACTGATGTATGTACTGATGTGTACAAGGTTGCAGAGGAAACACAATCAAGTTTGGTGCAGGTTTATGTTGGGGTATTAAAATGTGCACCAGCACGCCACATTGCAGCTCTGGTGTCCAGAGCTGCGGGTCCCCACCTCCGGCATTTACACCCCCCACCCCACCTCCACGTTTCCCCTCCTCCCGCTCAACTTCCATCTTTTCTTTGCCTTGCATTTCTGCTATCTGTATTTTGTTCTCCTACACAGAAGCATGGAGGAAAAATGAAAGAGGTTGCCCTTTGCTCGATTACATTCAGACAAGGTCAATCGTCTGTGAAACTCGGGTCATTGGGAGCAGAATGTTAGCCAAATAAATGAGATCTGAATCATGCAGACAGCTACGAGTGAAGCCTACTCAGGTGACGCACACAAGACACATTATGGGGGGGAAAAAAATGCACTAAATCCATACTAAATGGATTAATACTAAAAATACTATACAAATAAAGTCAGGCTAATCATGTATGTAGCGGATACAAGCATGTGTTTCTTGGTACCTCACAAAGCCATGTACCGGTACATTCCCCGACCAAAGTATTGGAACACTGAGGCTAATGCCTTTACTTTTGCTATCGACTGGAATGACTTGGTTTGGACAACATAAATTAACATGCAGCTTTTATTCAAAGTACTTACATTTCCTATATGCATCCACATCTGAAATTGAATTAATCGCAATATTTGCATTTAATACCACATTTTTAGGTGAGCAAACCTAGCTGACCAACAGACTTGTGAGAGACTTGATGTTTAGTTTGAATATTTTCTGTGATGCTTCCACCACAACCTCTTCCGATTGGTAAAATGTTTTATAAGGTTCAAGTCTTGTTTAGGACATTAAGCAAGGTCGGTCTAAAATGCATTTCTTTCCCCGGATGAATTGCTTTGTTGTTTTGGAAGTATGTGTGTGTGTGTGTGTCATCTTATTACATGATGAAGGATATCTAAATCAGTTTGGAGGCATCCTGCTTTCAATCGACATTCAACATGTTTCTGAAGAATTCGAATTGATTTACAATTTATGTCACGTCAACCCTTCCGCGAGCTGCCATCTTATCGCGCTGAAGGGGTTTGTGTGTACTAATGCTCCTCGGAGCGAAGTAATCTGAGGCGTTATGCCCTTGGCACCTCTGGCAAACATGTCCTGAGTGAAGGAACCAGAAAAAGCATGGCTCAAAAGACCCCAGTGACGATTACAAATATCACAAGTAAGTTTTCCATTGCTCAGACGGGGGTCCCTCCATCTTCTGGTGGGGGGATGGGTCCTGAATGTTATTTGTGATTATGCGCCCCCCTTTCCAGAGTCCTTGGAGGGGGTTCCAGACAAAACTCCCCCTGGGACTCCCTCGTTCTGTTGGGGGACTTCTGTGCTCAATGAGCAATGACAGTGTGACTTGGAAGGGCATGATAGGGAGGAGCCGATCAGAACCCGATCAGGGATCAATTATTGAATTTCTGTGCAACACCAAAGTAGGGGCTGTTTAAAAGATTATTAAATACAGAGTTCAGAGTTCAGCTGCCCGAGGCAAGGCTGAGTACAGAGGAGACTAAAGAAGCACCATCATGGAGGGCCATCAGCAAGAGGAGCCGTGAGCGGCCCTTTGCCGCAAAGACAGAGTTACACAAGGATGGCTCGAGCCCAGGCCGACATATCAATTATAATAATCAATGTAACAGTGCACACCTTGGAGAAGAGGGGGAAAAAAAAAGTACAAGAGTCACATGTTCCTACTTCCAACAGGTTGATTTAAACAAATTTGTGTTCAATATCCAGATGTAAATCAAAGGAAATAAAATCTGTTCTGTTTTCTCTCTCTTTTCTCACATTAATCTTTGATGCCGTATGAAAATATTAAACAGTCTACAACAAAAATAAAGGAATTTGCTACACTGTTCCAAGAGATGAAATGCATTATTGAGACAGAAGACCACCTGGTAAACACTAACGGCAAAGGAATCCTGAGTGATTTTAAGAGAAATAATTTTTCTATCGCGAGTGACAGGTGGAAAGATTGCACTCGCCGTTTTAGGTTCAGACATTTTCATTGACCTCTGTTTTCTTGAAAATAAGTTGAGCAGGACATCAATTTAGGATTGTGAGTGATCATTTGGATGATGTTAACAGGAGTGTCTATGATTTAAATCTTAATCACAGGTTATGTTTTTGGTGCATTATTTTATCAGTAACGCTGTTATCCTCTAATCGAATTAACTCAACTCTGATTAATGCCCACAACCAGGGATTTCATGAAATGCTGCACGCTCATCACATGACCGAGTTACAATGTTTTCGAGATACACTGTGTCACGGCACAGAAAATGCTTTTATCCAGCAAACCGGCACAACAGCAAAACAAATTAGGCCCGAATGTGAGAGCAATTGGTGAGACCGCTTCAAGAATGTTTGCAGGATAAACAAGCGTTCAAAACTGTTCGATGGAGGGTTGCATGTGATTCCTGAACCAGATTGAAATTGGAAGGACTGACTTGTTCAAAAAAGGTTTTTGTCCAAGCACAGCATGTTTGTTTCATAATGATTGATGTTTATTTTCCCAACAAGTTTAACATACAGTATGGTCTGAAAGTAATGTCTTCCTAGATCATTTTAGTATTCTGATGTATAGGGCTGAGTGTACAAACAATATGAAACATTTCTCCCCAAGCTGTGCGGGTCTTTGTCATGGATGAGACATCACAAACAGACACAAAGCCTGGGATGACGCCACACCAAATTTGGATGAGGGCAAATAGGATGATGTCACACAGCGTGCGCTAAATGCAATGAAAAAAAACCAAACAAACAAAAGCAGAGGGTACATGCACGTTCATTATTACTGACAGATACAATTGGCTTAATAGCACCACCTAGCAAAACCTTACACACAACAGCCACACACTCAACCAACATCACATGATTATAGCTCACTATCTTTTTGTAAGGCAATTAAGTGGAAGAAAATGGATGGGTGGAGGTCATGTTTACTTTCCTATTCAGCAACCATTTGCATCCATCCATCCATCTTCTTCCGCTTATCCGGGGCCGGGTCGCGGGGGCAGCAGCTTTAGCTGGGAGGCCCAGACTTCTCTCCCTAGCGACTTCTTCCAGCTCTCCCCGGGGGATCCCGAGGCGTTCCCATGCCAGCTGGGTGACATAGTCTCTCCAGCGTGTCCTGGGTTGTCCTCGGGGTCTCCTCCCGGTGGGACATGCCCGGAACACCTCACCAGGGAGGCGTTCAGGAGGCATCCGAATCAGATGCCCAAGCCACCTCATCTGGCTCCTCTCGATGTGGAGGAGAAGTGGCTCGACTCTGAGCCCCTCCCGGATGACCGAGCTTCTCGCCTTATCTCTAAGGGAGAGCCCGAACCATTTGCATTTATGATGAAAATGTAAGTAAAACGAAAGGAGATAAATACAAAGCATACCACAATTCAACAAACTCTTTGGACTACAAGCTGTGACTTTTTCTCCCTCAGCTTTAATGGCCCCAAATGAAACAATGATGCAGATAATTTGCAGGTTTTCCCAATCCCAAGAATGCATTATTAGCTCCTTTCAAAGTCCCCCAAACTGTGTTTACTGTTTATTATGTTTACAATGAGTCAACTGTTTCCATTCTTGAAAAAGAATAGAGGGGCATGTGTTGTCAATAAATGTACTTTGCAAGATACATTTGTGCTCCTATTAAAAAAAAAAAGGAAAAAGTTCGTCTGGTGCCCTGAACAGAATGGAGTGGTGAGGGAGCGTGGAGTCTGTTGATACTAAGCAGGTGGAAGTAAGACTAGTGAGTTATATTATTTATCCATCCGTTCATCCATTATACGTGCAAACTTTACCACATGCGACTTGCGGGCATGCTGGAGCCTATCCCAGCTGTCTTCAAGCAGTAGGCGGGGTAAACTTTGAACTGGTTGCCAGCCAATCACAGGGCGCACATAGACCAACAACTATTCACACAAAATCACACCTAAGGACAATTAAGTGTGCTCAATTAACTTACGATGCGTGTTTTTGGAATGTGGGAGGAAACCGGAGTACCTGGAGAAAACCCACGCAAGTACGGGGAGAAAATGCAAACCCCACACAGCAAGGCCGGAGCCCAGAGTCGAAACCTGGACCTCTGCATTGTGAGGAGGAGATGCTAACCAGTTGGCCGCCATAACGCCCGTTATGTTATTTACTGATATGCAAACAGTATGATAGTGTGCTATGAATGACCCCCAGATTCTTTAAATGGGGGCAAGGGTACACTAAGGAGTGATTAACTAATTAAGATATCCTTTATTTGTCCCACACTGGGGAAATTTACAGCCTCCAGCAGCAAGAATGTGGGTAGAAAGAAGAAAAAACAAACAAACACCGTTCAATTAAGTGCAATATAAATACAAAAGGGATAAATCGCAGTGCTATTTACAATTGTTTTTCACATCATGTAATTATTATTATTGTTGTTATTTTCATTGCACTTCTGCTTTGGCACTATTTAATTGCATAAAGTTAGAGGTGAGCCAGTTGCTAATTTCGGATCAACAGGAGGTGAGGGGGAAGATGGTGAAAAGCAGGGGCCCCAGTTCAGAGCCCTGAAGTCACTGGGTAAGCGACGAACCATTTCCTTTTTTCGCCCCAATTAAAATGTGTTTTTCTGTTGTTGTTGTTGGTGTTTGCCTTCTTGGTGGTGTTGTATGGAGTTTTACACACATTTAAAACTCTCGTGCTACTGCTCTCTTCTTTGTGGTGTTAGTTTTGAAAACTAAAAAGCATGAAAACGTAATTATTTTGTTTTTGTTTTACAAAAGGCGTTTGAGACAATTAACGCCAGTTTGCAATCAATGAATGGATGTTTTTAATTTTCATTTGTATTTACAGGTACATATGTGAGGGTTATAAAGTTGTGTAGCTTTTGTGTGAAAAAAAAGTTATTTGTCCATTTAGTGGGTGTGCTGAATAGACTGAATTTTGAGCACATGCGTGCGCGCGCGCACACACACGCGCACACACGCACGCGCGCACACACACACACACACACACACACACACACACACACACACACACACACACACACACACACATACACACACACACACACTTCCTGTGCCCAGTCACGGTCAGAGCAGACAAACAACACGTGCTCTCTTGTCACTGTGGAAACCAGAACATAATATGGAGACACCTGACTGCTGAATCAAGGATGCCCATTTCCCATGTCATTAACACTTTCGACTGAAGGGCTTCCACATTAGCATTTTAAGGTTTGGAATTACATTTCTTATTATGGGTCACACAGTTTAAACTAACTGACTTCAACTTCCTGGCTGGTCACAGAAGACAGCTTGAATTCAGATAAAGGTCAAAGCATGGCAGAGTTGATACAGGGACAGCCAGAATGGCAATGCATGCCTCGGAGTGTGCATGTGTCTAAGCGAGCCTTACCATATACCGGTACATGGCCGCATGCGATGTGCTTAGCATCGACTGGGTGGTAATCTGTAAATCTGCTTTGCCTTGGGCAGG
This sequence comes from Hippocampus guttulatus, assembly GCF_054856545.1. Taxonomy (NCBI): domain Eukaryota; kingdom Metazoa; phylum Chordata; class Actinopteri; order Syngnathiformes; family Syngnathidae; genus Hippocampus; species Hippocampus guttulatus. The sequence continues at coordinate 7,875,674 of NC_141264.1, read as the reverse complement.
TGGTGTTAAACTTGGCAAGTGAGAGAAAATAAAGGACAGACAGCATGGCAGAGACTGACGGGGATAAGTGTGAAAAAAAAAAAGAGAGGTGAATAGAGATGGCGAGTGGCAAAAACAAAAGCTCTCCCAATATATACATGCATGAGCATGCATGACGGTGTCTGGAAAATCGATTACAATTCAGCAGCAAATACCACTATTGCACTTTAAGGGCATGTCTTGAAAAAATGTGTTCACACACAATAGGGGGGTAAAAAAAGATTTCATTCAGTCAAGTGATTCCCAACTAGTGGACCACTTAATTTGCCAGAAAAGTTTTAGATATTCATTTCAAATACTGTATACCTCCGCCCATCTATCTTTTGCCAGTGGTATAGTCACAGGGAGCATAAGAAAACACTCTTCAGTTAGATGGCAGAAGGTACAGTACAAAAAATAAAAAATAAACTGTATCCACATGTTGCAATTTACAGGTATACAACAATAAATTGTGGCATCTTAGGCGAAAATTTCACATTGAGTAAATACGGAAAATTTGCGACTACGTTGAGATGAGATGATCAATATTTTAGTATTCATTCATTTTTTGGTGACATTTTTCATTGGTGATATGCCACCAGTTTTTAATGTAAATACTGTATGTGCAATAAAGATGGTATGAAACAACATGCTAACCTCATACATGCTAAATTGAAGACGTGTTTGGCAGGGCTATTAAGACCAAGGCTGCTTCATTTGGCAGCTGGATTGGATTGGTGTCACCTCGCTGTCCCACCACACGCAAACCACACATACCTTTGTTTGGAACTGGTCAGCACTAAATTCATTTATTGTGCTCAGGACTCAAACATCACCTAACGTGTCACATTATAGAGGAAAACAGGGTTTGATTAAAAGCGACCGAATGCTGAAAGTGTGAAAGGATCTGATGAGTGATATAAAGTACAATAAGACTATCAATATTCCAAGAAACTCCTCATATTTTGACACAAAAAACATTTCCGTTCCTCTCCAAACAAACATGGGTGTATATCTCTCAGTAAAATAATGAAGTATTGTGAACATACAGTATTTGAATGACATTTTATCCTTCTCATGCACCCCCCCCCCCCCACACACACACGCACACTACCATTCAAGCCATTAGAAGATAACTATTTGGAAAAGGTGTCCGTGTCACTCTTCGGTTACTCTGTTGACCACCCAGGTGTACATCCAGAAAGTGATGAACTCAGACAAAGCCTGAAGGGGAGACTAAAGGAGGAAGAGAACATCAGCGAGCAGACAGAGGAGAGAGACGAAGGAGGGAGGGGAGGGCGTGAGCGAGAATGTGATATTCCACGTGACGTTGGCTCAGCTACTGCGGGCTATTACATAAGTACAACCCCTGCCCTCTCTCCACATGGACTGAACAGACGCCGCTTCTCTCCAATCCCTCACTCTGCAGCCGCCGCACACTTTTTTTCCCCCCCTCTTCCGCTCACATGGATCCTCACATGGCTGCCTCCCTCCCTTCCTCCTCAGCCCCCCGCCCCACCCCCCACCAACTCATCACACCCTAGAGCCACCAGCCTCTAATGCTAATGCTGTCACTCCGTCTCCCTCTCCTTGTCTGGTTTTCTCTCTCTCTCTCTCATTATTTCCATCAACTTCTTTCGCTCCCTCCCTCCCTCCCACTGTGCGGCGAGGCTGCAGCTCCACGCTCAGGGCTACGAGGATATGACAGAGGCCACAGAGACATGCTTGAGCACACACACCTACACAACCCGATATTTATCCTACCTCTGCGCACTGTCTGGCTTTTTGAATGCCCTGTTCCACAGTTTAAAGAGAGACGATCCACTCTCTCTGATCTTATTCTGTACTAATGGGGCATGATTAGATAATGAGATAGAGAATACAGTATCAGAAAATGTAAATGTAAAAGGGTGAAGGAAATGACAGGTAACAAAGACCGGGGGGGGGGAATTTGCCACTAGCAAAAAATGACGTCCCTTAATTTGCTGAGAGGTTGCGTACATTTATTCAGGGAATTTAAGCTTTTCTATATTACTCTTCTGCGCATAACACTGCTTATTTGGTGTATTGGTTATTTTTTATTCTACTAGTTTTGACTCTTCAATCTTGGATTCAGTTTACAGATGTCAGATGATGGTGCATAAAAACGTCCCCTTGAGCTGTGACCATCGGAGTTTCTTTTTCCTCTAGGACGATGTTCTTGGGCTGCTTTGCTACATCCAGCACAGAGTGTCTAGAACAGGGGTGTCCAAACTTTTTGGACTGAAGATCGAGTTTTCGATCAACCAGCCTCCTGCGATCGACCCTTACCGCGCACGCACATACGCACGCCATGATGAGCAACAGCCTGACACGGAGGTGTGCGACACACTTTTGCAGACTGTTAACTATCGTAGCTCACATGTACCATTTTAACCCTCCTGTTGTCCTCATTTCCTGTACACACCCTGTGTCCTCCGGGTCAAAATGACCCATCTTCACTAAACCCCCCAAATAAGCAGCTAAATTGAATTTTAAACACCAAATTTCATATTACTTGAAGAAACAACTTGTCCTTCATCACATTATGTGTGATATAGTTCTCCCTCTTCACTTGGATTTCTATAGCTTAAAGTGCTCCCCTCGGCCCTCTAGATTCCTATTTTTTGCTCATGCCCTCGGTGAATTGTACACGAAACAAACTCTGAATGAGAATAATAGCGATAAAAGATATAGCGCAACAGCTCTGATCACAGCGCGAACAACTTCCTTCCGGTGACGCAGGTCACGCGCCACCGTAGGATAAAGATTTACCATCTTTATTTTATTTTATTTTTTTAAATACTTTTTGTGAAAATGTGACTGATAGGATGATTAGAGTGCAGTGTACATTAACACAAAAAAATATATTACTAACATGCACAAAGATACACAAATGGTTGTTTGTTTGTTTTTCTGCTCTTCACCCCTCGTGATCGACTTGGGACCAGTCTGCGATCTACCTGTCGATCGTGATCGACATAATGGGTACCCCTGGTCTAGAATCAGTGCAGATGAGTCCTAATTCAAATCCTAAAAATAACCTGTACAAGAGAAGGCACTGAAATATGAAGTCGGCGATTAAGAGTCCATAACAGAATATTTTTTTCAATAATATTCTTTTTATTGGGTTTGCAAGATCTTGTGAATTGATAATGAGCGGCAGGCCCTTTTTCAAGGAGTTTTCATTGGTCAAAAATGCCACAGGTTTTGAAAGAGCAGTTTTCTTATCAATATTCAAAAATATTCACGAGACTCAAAATAACTTTTTGGTTTGTGGAGCCATTACTTCATTTGAGGAGCATTTTTTTGTAGGTTAATCCCAGGGACATAAAACAAGGGTTTTATGAAGCAATAAAACCAATAGCGGGGAGGTTGAATGCATAGGGCTGCAGCTATCGAATATTTCACTATTTGAGTATCAGACTGAGAATTCTATAGAATAATGGTCTATTCAAATAAACAATATTTTTACTTCATGCATTAAGCTTGATAACTAGCCGTGTCGCCTTTTTTTTTTTAATAATCAACGGTCCTTAAAGTTTTTTTCTTCCAGATATTTTGGAAAAACAGGGAAATGTTATGATAGTTGTGCTTCATTTTATTTTCTTTAGCCTATTTCAATATTTCAACTTCTTTTGATTAGGTAAAACCAAAAAAACATGCAATTAGTTATCAATAGACAGCCATATCACCGGGCCCTAATTTAAATGTATAGGATTTCTTGTACGTATTTGTGGGGTGGGGGTTGTGAGGTGATTTATTTATTTGGGGGTGGGGGGCATTTTTCCCCTGGTTTCTTGAAAAACACATGCCAGATATCTATCAGTGTTTTTGCTGAACATTTGGAGGTTAATAAAAAATAAAAAAAAATAAGTTTTTCCCCCCTCTCAATGCATTCCATTGGGGGTCAATATTACACAGATTTTCCGTATTGGCGGGCAGGCCTGGGCCCTATACCCCGCGAATAGCGGGCGGCCATTGTGAATAATTCCCTTCAAATTCGGCCTGTTTATTCCAATAGGTGTTCACATGGGGTATTCTCATTGGGTTGGGCATTTGGTTTCATTCTAATTAGTATAAAAGGCTCGATGTAAACTAGCCTCAAGCCAACTCTCTCACTAATGCTCACAATAGTAGCATACAAAACAGAAGTGATACTCGGAATACAAAAAAACAGGCATTGAAATAAGGAACACCAATATCCATAAAAGTGATGCAAGCTTGTGCCTACAACAAAATAAAGTTGCATATCCTGAGAGGAGGAACTTCCCCTATGCCTGGAAGCAATCCTCATGCTGGTGGTTAATGACCTGACTTTTGCAGTGCCCTCGCTGTACTTTCCACCCAGACAAAAACACTCACATGCGGTCACTTCCCTCAATCAGGTGATGTTATTCCCTCCCCAAAACTAAACCCAAACGTGTCCTCCACACACACCGCTGCGGTATTGATTTGCTTGTTCAGACATCACCCCTCATCCTTCCTCCTGCTACTCTCCCTCTCAGTCTGTGTCCTCAAGTGCCTCCTATCCTTATGTAACTCAGAAAGGCCCACTGCATACAGATGAGGGAGATTCTTGGCTCACAGACATGGAAGAGAATGAGGGTTGCCGGTAGCAGCAGAGCACTGCTGACACTTAGAAACAAGGCTAAGCGGATAACAATCTTTTAGGGGGGAGGGGGGGGGGGGTGTTCACCTCATTACAAGCAAGGGCTTTCCATCTGTGAGCCAAAAAAGAGGTGGGCGGACTACTCACAGACTCCTGAAACCAGTCCTTTTTGTCCAGCATCTCTCTGAGTGTCTTCAGGATCTTAATGCAAAGCTTTTCCTCTTTGTCCATCAGCTTCTTGGTGTGTTTGATAAGCCTGCCAGAGTGATAAAGTCATGTATAAGCTCCAATCAGATTTTGCTTCTTTTTTTTTTCCTTCCGAGAGGTCACATGACCCAGCTTTTTTTGGAATGTGTTCCAGCCATAAGATTCAAAGTTAATGATCACTTGCAAAAAAACAAAAAAGTTCATCAGTGTGGACATGAAATATCTTGTCCTTGAAGTGTATTCGATTGAATATAGGTTGAACATGATTTGCAAATCATTGTATTCTGTTTTTTCTCATGTTTAACTCATTCAGTACCAGCCATTTTCAGACCCGTTTAAAAAAAAAAAAAACTTTCAGTCTTGGAAAAAAAAAGCGAGGAAAAAAGAAAACCTAAGTACATGAATGTGTGAGTTCTGAAAAGACATATAAATATGTCTTTGGGAGTGAAGGAGTTAACACGACGCCATAACCTTATCGGAATTGGGTTTGTGTATTAAGATGAGAGCAGGCTAACGCAAAGAGTTCGCATGGATGGTCCATCAGTCCGTCACTGATGGACGCTGGTTTTATTGACGACTGACAGAAAGAGACCCCACCCCGACTGTCTCGTGTGTTTGTTTGCGGGGGTTTCTTTGGGAGGACTATGTTGACGCTATATGATTGAGAGTAAATGCTCTTGCTTTCAATAGGATCTCTGCAGGCACTGTGACGGACAGCTATGACTGCAAGAGGAAGGTAAAATGTCTGCGGAGCATTCTGTTAAAAGGTTAATAAAATTAGGAGACAATTCAGCCATTAATGGAGGCAGCGCTGCGTTCTGGAATTGCCTTATTTGTTTTTATAAACAATTCATGGTGAAAATATTACAAAAGTGATCGGAGATTGTTGAATCTAAATAGGTGTGATTTGTGTTGACACTCCTAATGAGGGGATGATAAGGACCAAAGTTGAAGTTGGGAAGGGGCGTTTCAAATGAACCAATGCTGCATTTGTGCCCAGTCAAATCTGACAAAACAAACAATCAAGACTATGATTTTAAATCAGGATCTCGTTAAGAAATAAATTATTATGTTATTAAGTGATCTGATATTAAAAAGAGATACTTTGAAAGTCTTTTGCGGATTAGAAGTAGTCGTCGTCTGTGGAGCAAAAAAACCAACAAAACAAATGGATTAAATCCTTATCAAGTTGCACCACTTTAGCAAGGAAAACAAATTCGTGCAAGTTCAAGGGAAGGGTGAAATTACATTTGCCTTTCCGGGTAGTTTATCTAAGTGGAAGATGAAAACTTGACATGTCAACTGGACCTTGTGAAGTTTCTGTTTTACTTGAGCCTTAAATCTGGTGTGATAGTGACTTACTTTGACATGAAAGCTCCACTCTCACAACGCAGGCGAGCGGCCTCAGGAAACAGCAGCTCAGGACTGTGGAGGACATCCACCAGCACGGAAAACTCGGCCTCAACCATCGGACTGAACTGCTCTTCCAAATGGGACACCACACCCTGCACATGCATGGGCACATTCATCATTTCATTTGGAACCAAAATGATCGAAAAGCTGATTTCATTTTGGAAGAAAAAAAATGTATGTAAATGGCGTGCAGAAAGAAATGCGGGGATTCACCGAGACGAATTGAGTATATCATTGCTGAAAGCTGTCTCAATTCTGTTCTTTTATATTTCATATTTATTTTGCGGCAGAGTACCGGTACTTCTTCAAATAAACACAACAAATCTGAATGTTACGAGCCTTCTCACCAAATCTGCCTTTTCACCCGGGCTGAAAACGTAATGTGCAATATTGCAAAATTGCATGTGCAATATAAGCTGCAATTTGATAAGTGTGATTTTCTCATCACAAAAGCTGCAATTTGACTAGTCATTAATGTACTAGAGTGGCGAGAGGCAAGGCCAATGCTGCCGCACTAGCGTTCAGTCTCATTAGACACTGAAGAGAGTGAGTACCTAATGTGCTTGATCACCTTGCAAGGTTGAGGAAAAAAAACGTGTCTTGTGTTGTTTTGGCTGCCGTCGTATGTTGGAGCGTGGGTGGGTGATAACGGGGAGGCATCTGTGCCAGTGTGTGAACCGCCATGGCTGTCTGATGTGTGCTGCACATGTCAAATAAAAGTATTAGCTTTGTTTGATTCCTCCCAAAAATATTTTGTCTGCCCGGGAAGATTGGCCTGATCTTTTTCAAAGTGAATGCTCCTTCTACAGCCACAATTATCCACTACTAGTGGCACTAGACATGCATTCACAAAAAAAAAAAAAAAAAATAGGCAGTTGCTTCTTCCGGTCAAGTGATTTGAAAATGACAGCGCAGTGAGATCAAAAACAGACTAAAATAAAACTGGTACTCTTCATTTAATCGATGAGACGCTGCCGAGTTGTAATGCCTGCCGGCGCTTATCCGTTAAGGTTGAATCACTATTTTGGTAATCAGAACTCAACATTTCTTCAGTTCTAGCCCCTTTATATTTAAAGACTGATTTAACAGTTTTATGTTATTTCCCATAAGAAACAATTCAAAAATGTGGTGCCCGTACAGGCAGTAGGATTTAGGGCAGGCGTTACTCCTGAGTCGCTTTCATTCTAGACTTACATACCAGGACAGGTAGTTAATTTCTTAATTGCCACATTCAATTGACTGTGAATTGAAGGACAAGCATCCTTCTGAAACTTGATTGGGCCATTACTTCAATTGAAGCATACTCTGGAAAGTTTGATTGTATGAAATTGTATCCTACATCTTTCAAACCAAATCGTTTGCATTCACTTCCGAAGTTATTGTACATTTAAATTAAGTTAGCTTATTCAATTAATGGGTGAAGACAGCATTTCTTAGTTTCAAGTAGTTAATGCACGACCAATAAAAGTAACTGGATGCATACTTCAGCATTCTCCATCCTGCTGATAGCTTTTTCGGACTTTGGGTATTAGATGAATGAATACCTGCAACTTTTCAATGATGGTCTTGTAGTCAGGGCCGCCCAGGTGCTCCTTGCGGGGCCGTGTGCGCGCAGAGCTCCTCCAGTCCTTTGCTGCCCGCTGAACCATGTTGCTGTGGACCTTTAGAGACAGCGTGTTGACCTGACTATCCAGGTCAACTGGGATCGCTATTGCCCTTGCCTTGGCTGGAAAAAAAAAAGCATGGAGAATTGGTGAAACCGTTTTCATCCGAATGAGTTGAAATGAGAAACTGTCAGTCAAATTGAAATAGCAGTAGTACTTACCAACATCAGCAAGTGTCCTGATGCAGTTCTCAATATTTGCCTTCTGACTAACCCATGTGCAGTTGTAGAGCCTGAAAGCTGACTGGAGCAGCTTGATAAAGATGGATTGGTTTGTCTGTTGAAAACGGAAGACACAAAACCCCTTGGAATGAAGTGTGGTGCAAATGTCTACTCATAAACTTTAAGCAAATCTAGCGTATGATAACAACAATTAGCTCGTAACATAAAGTTCATGTAAAAGACCCTCTAATGCATAGTCGTTTCATTATTAAATAACCAAACACTAAATGAACGTCCCTACCCTACCTTACAACTAAACTAAGCCCCTAAAGAGTGCTGTTATGATTATGATCATGATCATAATAATAATGAGTCTTATTGTCATTAAGATACTCTGCTGCAGAATTAAAGTTATAAACAATCCACAAAATGATGTTTTGACACTGTTGGGGTAATACATTTTTTATTTTCTGACAAGTAAGCAGTTTTGCAACACAACAAATTAACGTATTGGCTCGAATATAAGATGGCCCTGATTATAAGACCACCCCCTCTTTTTCAAGACTCAAGTTAAAAAAAAAAAAGACTTTTTTGAACACCAAATTAATTTTTATACAGAAAATAATTACAGTACATCTGAAACAAATGATTATAACAATATATTTGAGAGAAAAAGCATCTTATTTTGCCTCATTCAAATCTTAATATCTGAACATTTAAATATGTAAACTAAAGTGCAATCACATTCGTAAATGAATGGCTTCTGGTTTTTGAAATGTAAATGACATCATAACTTCTCCTCAGCTGCCGGTTAACCTGGCCGATCTTCGACCCACCTTTCTCCAGATTGTCCCTACGTTTCTCCATTTTCTATTATCTCTTCTATTATTTTCTTCTCTTTTCCTTCTTACCGCTATTTGTTATTTTTCTTCTTCGTGCTACCGCTATTTTCATTTTTATTCTTCGTGGCAGAGGTTCACTTTGGCCTGGGGAGACAAGTTTAGCTTTCGCTTCATTGATATCTGGCGCTATCCAGCGTCGTGAATGGGTATAATGTCTAGACCCCGAATATAAGACGACCCCCACTTTTTCAGTGTTATTTCAATGCAAAAAACATTATATTCGGGCCAATACGGTAGCAATTGTTACTAAATTAACGGGGGGGGAATGACTTTCCCTTTTATTTTTTTAACAATGTAATGATACTTGTTAGTTAATATTGTGTAGGGTTACTTCTTGTATAAGTATACCTGAAGGTTGGAGTGGTTCACAGAAAATGGTGAACTAAAGAATCCCGTGACAATGGCCATCACTGTTTCTGTCACATACTTTTCAAGGGCCAAATCGGCATGGTTCCGGTCTGTGGTCGTGTTACACACCTAGAAATACAAAGAAAATACTTGGCCAAGAGTTTTTCTGATCATACCGGATAGGATTTGGGACTTGAAATTTGAGTCTCACTCTGGACATATCAACCAGGATGTTGTCGAACAGCTTCCAGATATGATTGGAGGTGTAGATCTCTTTCATTTCTACCTCGGTGTCTACATAACAGTGATTGACAAAGTTCACATATGCAGTTTTCACCTATACAGAGAAAAAGATAAGAATGGAAAAAACGTTAGCACTGACAATTTTCTAGAGCTCATTCAGGTCATATGTGAGCAAGAGCCTACTCTAGCTGACTTTAAATGAAGGCAGAGTTGGATCCCGGGCTGGTGGTTACCCAATTGCAGGGTACATATCGATGAACAACTATTCACACTCACATGCCCACACCTTGGCGGCCCGGTGGCCCAGTGGTTAGCACGTTGACCTCACAGTGCAGAGGTACCGCGTTCAATTCTGCTCCGGCCTCCCTGTGTGGAGTTTGCATGTTCTCCATGGGCCTGCGTGGGTTTTCTCCGTTTACTCAGGTTTCCTCCCACATTCCAAAAACCTGCATGGCAGGCTGATTGAACACTCTAAATTGTCACAAGGTGTGAGTGTGGATGGTTGTTTGTCTGTGTGTGTCCTGCGATTGGCTGGCAACTGGTTCAGGGTGGCCCCCGCCTACTGCCTGAAGACGGCTAGGATAGGCTCCTGCACCCCCCGCGACCCTTGTGAGGATAAGTGGATCGAAAAATGGATGGATGGATGCCCAAACTGATATCTTAGAATCTTATTACAGTTTATGGAAAGAGGAACCCAGAGTACAAGATGAGGTCACACGGCAAGACTCTTGATTTGACTGTACGTAGAAACTCTCTGGCGGCCCGGTCGTCCAGTGGTTAGCACGTCGACTTCACAGTGCAGAGGTACCGGGTTCAATTCCAGCTCCGGCCTCCCTGCGTGGAGTTTGCATGTTCTCCCCGGGCCTGCGTGGGTTTTCTCCGGGTACTCCGGTTTCCTCCCACATTCCAAAAACCTGCATGGCAGGCTGATTGAACACTCTAAATTGTCCCTAGGTGTGACTGTGAGCTTTGATGGTTGTTCGTCTCTGTGTGCCCTGCGATTGGCTGGCAACCGATTCAGGGTGTCCAGCGCCTACTGCCCGAAGACAGCTGGGATAGGCTCCAGCACTCCCCGCAACCCTAGTGAGGATCAAGCGGTTCGGAAAATGGATGGATGGATGGATAGAAACTCTCAACTGAGGAAGATGTGCTAACCACTAGCCCACAGCGATGCCAACTAAACGAAATGTCGAGGATGACTTACATTACAGCACACAAACAAAATCTCTGCAGCAGTGGATGCAGCAGACAGATAACTACCCTTTGGTTCCCTCACAGCCTTTACCTCCGGGATGCAGTTGACATCTGTGACAACTTTGATGATGTCATCCAGTGGAAGCAGAGAGTTACATTTCAGCTCCGTGTAGACGTTCTTGCCCTCAGTGCAAGTAGCAAGCAGCTCCACAAGCGTGTTGTGGTAAGCCAGAGCTCCATCTTCATCAGTGCGCTCACGCTCGGAGCCCATCATCTGAAGTAAGACTGGAAATGAGGAGCGGTCATTGTAGAACACCAGGACATCCTCGCCCCCGTTCACGAGCTGCAAGAACAAGAAAGATCCAAGTTTTACCATCGCAAGCTTGAGGAGCTCAACCTCAGTTATTTAAGGACATTCCCAATTGAAATATTTGCAATAACAAATGCCTTGTTTGAAATTGATTAAAATTGAACTGAATTACTGAGTTTGACTGAACATGATGCTCCTGAGACATCTGTTGATGAAGCGTACATATTTCAGGCAGCGCCCAAACAGACAGCCATTTAATATTTACATATCCATGATGTAACTGTAAATGAGCAAAAACTCAGCAAGTCATGAGACAATCATGACATCAAGAAAGATTATCTACTATTGATTTGATTTTTTTGTGGGGGCGAAAGTAACAACTCATCACATTGCTGAAGCTAATACAACAGAGGCAAATCCCCTCACCTCAGTCATAACTTTGTCCTGACATTTCTTCACATACTTTCCTTCAGCTTTCACAATGGTTTGCAGGAACTTCAAGTACAGAACATGACGTCCGTGCGTTTCAATGCAGTGGACAAAGTGATGCACAACCCGGTCGCTGATTTCATTGCACAGCTGGTAGTAATTCATAAAGATGTGGCGCATTGTTTCGGCTTCCAGTAACTGTAGAGAAACAGAGTCCAAGCACAAGTGTTTACAATACATTAAAATATTAGCTGATACTAGCTACCGATACTTGATCATAACAGTATGCCTTGCAATTGTGATGAGAATGCTTGGTTTTGAACATGACTCATATAGATAATTTTTTATAGCAACAACTTTTGCAGCCGATTTTAGTTTTCTGATCCATGTATCCTTTTAAGTATCTCAACACAACTTACCTGGCGCCTACGTCACCTTGCCCAGAAGGTTTAGCGTGTACATGAGTAGTATTGGTGTCATAGTATTGGAGCACTTCTACGAGTAAGTGAACGAACACAGACTAATTCCATTTTTAATCATTATTTCTAAACTTGACACAGTGTGACAAAACTGGCCAATTAGAGACTGGAGAGACCGGAGGAGTGACCAAAGAACATGTCAATCACACATCCATTCTCAGGCTACAGCACACAGCCCTGTCACACAGATAGTTTTCTTGACCAGATTATACAAATCTGATTAGCAGCAAAAGTTAAAAGGAATGGAAATAGAGAGCCCTTGAGACAAATACTGTAAGTAAGGTAAATATATTTCATTTATTTATGTTTATCATGTTATTATGACGGGCGGCCCGGTAGTCCAGTGGTTAGCACGTCGGCTTCACAGTGCAGAGGTACCGGGTTCAATTCCAGCTCCGGCCTCCCTCTGTGGAGTTTGCATGTTCTCCCCGGGCCTGCGTGGGTTTTCTCCGGGTGCTCCGGTTTCCTCCCACATTCCAAAAACATGCATGGCAGGCTGATTGGATGCTCTAAAATTGTCCCTAGGTGTGAGTGTGGGCGTGAATGGTTGTTCGTCTCTGTGTGCCCTGCGATTGGCTGGCAACTGATTCAGGGTGTCCCCGCCTACTGCCCGAAGACGGCTGGGATAGGCTCCAGCACCCCCCGCGACCCTAGTGAGGATCAAGCGGTTCGGAAAATGGATGGATGGATGGATGTTATTATGACATCAAGATGGCGCCGCAAGAGTGGCTGCCTTTACAGCAGCTCCTATATTTTTTGTTCTTCTACTTCCTTCCTTTCATCACTTTGCTGCTGTTAATTGGGAATTTCTCCATTGTGAGCCGAATAAAGGTTTTGTTATTCTTCTGTTATGATGATTTCTTACACGGACAGCTGCATCGCTGGGCTAAATTCACCCTTCCCAATGTGTTGTCAAGTGCCGTATTGGCCCGAATATAAGACGGTGTTTTTTGCATTGAAATAAGATTGAAAAAGTGGGGGTCGTCTTATATTTGGGGGTCTAGACATGATACCCATTCACGACGCTAGATGGCGCCAGAATACGTTGAAGCGAATGCTGAACTTCACTCTCCAGGCCAAAGCGAACCCGTCACAAAGAATAAAAATAAAAATAGTGCTCGCATGAAGAAGAAAAATAAAAATAGCGGTAAGAAAGAAAAGAGAAGAAAATAATAGAAGAGATAATGGAAAATGGAGAAACGTAGCGACAATCTGGAGAAAACTGGGTCGAAGATCGGCCAGGTTAACCGGCAGCTGAGGAGAAGATTATGGTGTAAATTTCAAGATGCTTTTTCTCTCAAATATATTGTTATAATCATTTGTTTCAGATTTACTGCAATTATTTTCTGTATAAAAATTAATTTGGTGTTCAAAAAGTATTTTTTTCAAACTTGAGTCTTGAAAAAGAGGGGGTCGTCTTATAATCAGGGCCGTGTTATATTCGGGCCAATACGGTAAGTTGATCACCTCTTTTTCGATTTTTAATTGATTGTAAATTCCAGAAAGACAAGATTGAACCGGTAACATTTCATGTTTGGCGACTTTACAACATGAATAAGGCATGAGATCGACAAAGCAGCCTGGGGTAACGTCGACTTGTGCCTGTACTATTAAATAGTTCATGTTGCACTTATAGGATACCTGTCGCATGCATATTTGTGACAGGCACGACTTTGGTCAGTGATGCGAGTGGGGTGGGGTGAATTAAGGCTTCATTAAAATCTTGCTGGCAGGTCGAAAAATATATACTTCACTATGCCATTATGTGCGGCGGATAAAGTGTCCTTCAGTTTTATTGTAGTGCTTTCTCAAATACGATTCCAATCATACCCACCCCTGGAGTGAGGAAGAGATTGAGGTGTTTATGTAGCAGAAATTGGTTCTGTTGGTTCCCTCTGCAGAAGTTCTGCAGGAAAGCATGTGCCAGGGTCATGATCTCATTCATCTTATCATCACTCTGGGAAAGAACAATTAAAAGAGGGGCAACAGGAGTTACGGTCAGGCAGTTTGTCACAAGATAAGTCAGCCGGCAGTGGTGGTTCATGCTCACTTTTTCAAAGGGGATCTGAAGGAGGTCCAGCACGACCGTATGAGCCCCCATGTTCTTCAGAAGCCGCTGCTGCTGTGTACGGATCTTTTTACCATGGTAACACAGTTTACTGAGCCGTAGCAAGATCTACATATGACACACAAATAACACTCTGTTGACAACTACCAAACAGACGTGCTCGTGGCATCCAATGAGAAAAAAATGTGAAGAGACAGGCATGAAACCTGCCTCTTTGACAATGTTGTAGTTGTTTTCCTTGTTGCTGTCTATTTGAGGTTTATTGTTCCCATCGTGGACTGTGCTCAGCCCAGTCTCCTGGCAAGACACAAAGAAAAATCAGTCATCACAAGCAATTTTAATTACGAACCGTACTCGGACATGCCAACCCCTATCAGAGCCTCTCGGGAACATTCAGGACATTTTGATTTTGAGGAGAGGCAGGAACACATGTGTCTGAACCAAAACAACAAACAGGCGCCACGAGAAAGACTCTGAGCAACGTTCACATTTTCTTAAGATTTCGACTGTAGTTCTTTCAATGGTTTTGAGTGACAAAATATTGACAGCCTATTTGTTTTTATTTCCGTTTTGAATTATTCAATGTCTGAACTGTATCGCGAAATATACAATAACGTAGCAACGGCGATTTGCAGAATGGCATCACAGTAAATATCAGGTTGTATGGCCATAAGCACAAGCTGAATAGATTTTAAAGAAGGTAAAATAAAATATAATGCAATGCTGAGAATATTTATTGCGCAGATCTGAAGAGTAAAAGCTACAACAAAAATAACTTATGTATTTATTTTTCTCGATGTATACTTTTAAGCAAAGAGGAATTCCACATTTTATGACATTTTTGCAAAATATGTGCCTTTGCTCAAGAAAGGTTGGGAAACGCAACGGTCATTTCAAGATGAACATTTCAACTGTGTTATGGATACCCTTTTATTTACCTCGATGTTTTGTTCTTTGCCCTGTCTGACACCAAGATCTTCACCATTGTAGACTCCATTCTTCTCCACCCACAATTCTGATTTTTCAACAGTAAGACGCAGTTGGTCCAAGTCTGCCTTGATCTGCTTGTAGTTCTCCACATCTTGCTCTGACACTAACAGCTGGACCTGGAAAATAGGCACACACAGGAAATAAATCAAGCACAGATGGCAGTATTTAGGTTTAAAATAACCATTTGAATCCTTTAAGATACCACGATATCCAATTAACTGATGTCAACTTTTGTGTACCTGTTTGAAGGCCTGTAGCACTTCAGCTCGCTGACTGAAGTGCTTGAAGATGAGCTGCAGTGACCCAGACACCAATGGAGGATAGTCTTGCATCATGAGATGGATCAGAACCCTCAGAAACGTTCGGCCACCTTCATCGTCAAGCTCCACTGCGATTAACTCGGAGCTGAGATGAAAGGGAACTTGAATTCTCACTTACATTTGGACAGTCAAGTTCATTTGTGGATAGAGCATGATGCACAAGAAGCGATCATTCAATCGGTTTTAATGAGAGCGTGAGGATGGTGTGTGAATAGAAAGTCAGTGCATATTTGACCTACCTCCCAGCAAACATGCTCTCTGCTTTGGTCGCAATCTCATCAATGTCTGGCTCGGAAGCTGGACAGAAATCAAAATGAAGAGCAGAGCATTGAGACAAGAGAAAATGAAGTTGAATCTTAAAAGGCATCTTACGTGTCATCATCAGGAGCATGTCAGTTTGAGAAGCGGCACTCTCGGATATGCTCTTCTCTCCAAACTCTTTCTTATAGATGGACAACAAATATGTGATCCTGTAGTCCAGCCTCACACTCAGGATGAACTACAAAGAGAAGTGAGAACACCACCAAATTAGCAAACAGATGACCTTCAACCACACAACACGATGCACATTGACATGGGAGCACATACTTGAAGGATCTCGATGATCTTTAGCTTGGTGTCCATCACCATGACGTCCTCATTGTCCAGAAGCATGTGTCCTTTGCCGTAGCGCAGTGAAGGAGGCGAGTCGGGCAGGCCTTGTGGCACACCTCGACTCATCACCATCTGGGTCATCATTTCTCCAACGCCGTGGATCGTGCGCAGAACATTGTTACCTGGAGGAGACGGCCACCTTCACACATTTGGACGGCTGTCTTGCATTTGTCGACGTAGTCGACATGTTTCAGCCGAGCCACATTTGTCCACAAGAAAAGAGAGTATTCACTCTCACATTCACACCATCACTGAGTGAGAAGCAATTGCATCAGTCAGGTGACTGCACCACTACGCCATCAGTGACTGTGCGATGAGCTAATTACCGGTAGGTTAGATAGAATCAATACATAAAAATGACAGAGGCAGTAAACTAAAATCGCTTGTAGGAACACCCACCAGCCTCTGGACTTTTGGTGAGCTTGTTCATGAAAGTGAGCGGGTGTTGGACAATGTCCAGTATGGCCAGTAGAGTGCGGGTGAGTCTCAAGAGTTCACTAAAGCTGTAGAAACCAAAGTAAACCAGGTTACGAGCGAGATTCACCACCTAGAGGAGAGAAGAGTAAAATAAAACCATTCAGAAATGTACAGTAGGAAAGTACTAGCGTACTGGATTTAAGCCTACAGGCACATCGAACAGTTCCTCCCCCTTAAAGGTGCACACTTTTTGTCATAAAGCATGTTAAAACTCTCTTTATTATCTGACATGACAGTAGAATATTATTAAAATGATCTTTGCCACTAATTAACTCAACTATTACTTTAAATGCTGTCACAGTGTAAAGGAAATTGGCCATTCAAAGCCTGGAGAGACAGAAGGCGTAACCAAAGAATACATCACTTGCTCATTTGAACTGCCACTCACAGAGCTTAGGGGGGGATACACGCAGAATGTCGCAAATGAGACTAGTATAGACTTGGCCAGATTATTTAACCGCGCAACAAAAATTCAAAAGAAGAAATCAAATCAAGGGTAAACATATACAAGGGTGACCCAAAAAAAACGGGCTTTATGTGATATCTCCTTTATTTATTCACCGATTGCCCTTATTTTACAAGACCCCAGTGGGAGCTGGGACAAAGAATACACTGTGTTAAATTTTACTACAAGACAGGCTCGTTTAAGAAAACCCAGGACAGTTTCATGCGTCAGTTCGAATGTGAAAAGGCTCCATCCAAAAGCAGAATTCAGAACTGGGTGCACCACTTCGAGAAGTATGGGACCGTGGAGAACCTCAACGCTGCCAGTGAGTTCTCACACCTCAAACCTGTGCCAAGATTGGCTGAAAGAGAACTTCGGAGGCCAAGTGATCAGTCTCAAGACTGATTTTGAGTGGGCACCCCATTGCCCGGACCTAAGCCCTCCAGATTTTTTTTCTTTAGGGCTATCTTAAGGACAGAGTCTACGCAGGGAAACCCAGAACCATCACGGAACTCAAGAAAGCCATCAGGGAGGAGATGAGAGCCATTACCAATTCAGTCTGTCAGAACGTCATGGACAACTTCGTGCTGCGCCTCAAGAAATGCACGGAGCTAAATGGAGGCCATCTAGAACATATGATGTAGAACGGAGAAAAAAAGGCCAAAGACCCTAGTGTTTTGATGTGATCTTTTGAATATAATAAGCTAGTTATGGCCAAAGTTTCATTTCATTCGGACAAAGCACTAAGTAACGGGGCCTAATCAGAGTTGGGGCCCGTTTTTTTTTTTGGGTCATCCTGTATATATAAGAGTGGTTTCCCAGATGCGAACGGCTGCAAATGGAGTGCCGCAGATGGCTCTAACCACTGGTGCCGACATGACTGTTTTCTCTGGTTGTCAAGTAAGTTGATCATCTCTCTAATATTTTTAATTGAATTAAAAACACAACATAAAAACCAGTAACATGTTATGTTTAGTGAACTCCATGAATAATTTATGCTAGCAATGAAGCTGCGTGCGCTTAGCTGGGGCGCTTCTTTGGGCATCGTGGCGAGGGGGCGGGGCCTGGGAGTGGAGGAAGCCTACATTCAATATTGCTCGCAGTTTGAAAATATCATACACGAAACCAGCATTTCTACTTCTCCCTTTCATAATTGTTGCTGCTGTAAATTGGGAAATTCTCCATTGTGAGACAAATAAAGGTTTTCTTATCTTATCTTATGTATTAACTGTATATGATCTGATTTGCAACTTGTCAGGTTAATTATACCTCTAGAGTCAGCTCATTCTTGTCTTTTTCCCCAAATGGAAAAGGCTGGCTGACCACATCCTTGAGATATTCTTCAACAAACTCCATGGTGGGAGCAAACTTCCTCTTCATCTCCTCTCTCGAGGTATCTGCTGACTCGTATTCAAATCTGCAGAGAAACACAATAACAATAGACATGTAGCAGATCGCGATGTGTGTTCGTGCCATTTGGTCATCAGATGTCTGATGCTCACTCATGGATGGTGATCTTGGATGGGATCTCGGTCCAGAGGCGCGCATAGCGCACAGGAACCACAGCTTCTTGTGGGTCACGGTCCACATGCATATGAAGCATGAGGCGACAGAAAGAGGCTCGCAGGTTGAAGGGCAGACAGTCGTCAAACATGCAGCGCAAGATGAGATCCACAGGAAGCTGAGCGGAGATCTGATTGATGGCAAGATACTGACGGTCCAGGCACATTTTAGCAAACAGGTTCAGCTGATACCTGACAAGAGGAAATTAATGAGGGATTGGGAAAAAGGCTGGTTCTCTGCAGTAAAAACTCACTTGTCTGATTTTTCTCATCATTTCACTCCAGGGCAAAAAAAAAAAGTTGGAAGACATTAAGGAAGTAACAGCAATAGGGCCACCTGTAGTAAGTGATGATATCTGCATCCATCTTGTGGTTGCCTTTAGCATCCTGAGCCAGATGGCGGATGGATTTGCCATGAGGCTCCTTGTGGCTGTCGATCCAATAGAGCCAAACCTCCTCCTCTTCCCCGTCTTCCTGCATCAAAGAGGACTCCAGGGGCGTCTCGGTATTAGGGATTAGTCTGGATGTGAGCGTGTGACAGAGTAGTTGTTACAAAAAGAAAGAAAGAAAGAAATACATGCACGCACGCACACACACAAATGAAACTGTGATATTCATGTCACCACATGTTGTAACTCACTTTGTCTGGATAAGGATATCCGCATTGGCGGGGTTGAGCATAAATTTGCAAATAAGCTCCTGTGTGACAGGGATGGCGGTCTTATTGGACACACACAGATCTGAGAGATAATCCAAGAATCTGGAAGAAAAGAGCACACACACATCAGAAGCTAACTACTTAATAAATGAATGAATAAATACATAAATAAAAACTACTGTTGAAGCCACGCCCCCTGAGCTCATACTATTCAGAAAATCACCAATTGAATTTTTTCTGGTCAAAGATGCCTCTAAAGCAGCCTACAAACCCGAAGTCGGGCAAAACCTCAAGTCAAGAGTAAGTGAGCGATAGCTTTTTCTTTATCTTTTGAGTGTCTTACTGTGAAAGGGGCACACACATATCAATCTAAGATGCACAGTACAACATGATTAATGTGACAATGAGTCAATAACAATAATAGAGGAGTGGAATATGCACAGAAAAATGAGCGGACAGATCCATTTGGGCACCCCTTCCCAACAATGCGGGAATCTCTGCGGCTCATAGTCTGCTGGCTCTCTCACTCAAATTAGCCATGTGCTTAGTTGTACAGTACACTCAAACTCTGTTTGGGATGCTCAGAATAATATACAGTATCGCAGTAAGTCAACATTAAATTGACAATCACAGAGAGTGGAAAGTATACAGCAAAATGAGAAGCAAAGTATTCAATTCCTTTTTTGCGAGGCGACCTGCCAGTTTCGACTTTATGAGCTGGTGAGGTGTGAGTGGTGACAATGAATTACCTGGGTTCTCGATTCCGTCTTAGAAGGCTGACAAATGTCTCAATTTCTTTAGCTGTGATGTGCTTTTCCAGCAGCTTGCGGTTGTTGTGCAGCAGAGCAGTGATGGTATCCTCAGCCAGAATCTCATACCCAATTTGAGACTGCATGATTGAGAACTTTTTTGCTATATACTCCTGTATGAATGGAATGGAAAATATAATAAATTGTTCTTGAATTAATATATAATAATTCACTTTTCAAAATGCCGTCACTTAATGTCAGTTAATGATGTAAGATATCAGGCAGGTATTTGGTGCCGTATATGTACAGCAACTTACGATCCCAGCAAACCTTTTTTTGTCCTGTACAGTCTGACAAAACTTTTACAAAGTCTCCAAGTATCCTTAGACAACCTTGACTACTTGTGCGCTTGAACTCAACAAGCTCTCCATTCAGACGTGCCTGGTTTTTGCGATAGTCCTGCTGGGAGTGTCGCAGCACTCTGTAGCAGAGTCTCAGCATATATTTAAAGTGGGAGTAGCGCTGGTCTCCCAAATCCTCCAACTTCAACATGGGGCCATCACCTTGGTCTGTGAATGGAGCCTTCAGGATACCAAAAATCTGAGGGAAAAAAAAAACAAACACCTGCATGAGTCAACTTCACATTTTTGGACTTTCATACCTTGAAGATACGAAATCTGCAGGTCCTAGTCGTAGTGTCTCCAATCAATGGCTGTTTTAATATTAATTGCACTGTGCATCCTTTTACATGGACGGATCACCCCGCATTGCCTGAACTGTTAAAAATATATAACCAAACAAACAATGTTTAAGATACCTTACCAGCTTATCACTATTAAATATACTAATATACCTGTAAAAAATCCCCTTATTATAAATATTCCTCCAGTTGCAACTCTGGTTGGATGCTAGCTGCATTCAGGGCTCTACACTAACTTTTGCACTGGTGGCAGTGCAAAAGTTAGTGTACTTTTTCAGCTGGACGCATCAGCACAGATTCGTTACCTGAGCCCTGAGCAACTGTGCGCTCATTTTCAGCTGACGGAAAGTGGCAAAAGGGCTGTTCCTGACCTGGCTAAAAATGGGTGGAGTTTGCTGCTTAACATGTATTCCACAAATGCAATAAGAATCACAATGCAGATTTGAGAATAATGGAGGCACATAAACATATTGTAGAGAGAAATTTCGGGTTAATAGTTGAGACCCAACCACCCAGATACATATTGTGTTTTACAACAATAGTACCAACAGTATTTATTATTCCAATATGTATCACTGAAAATAGACAAGTGGGCTGTCTCCGTCGCAAAATAGTGCTAGATATAATAATAATAATAATACATTTTATTTGAAAGCGCTTTTCATCACACTCAAAGACACTTTACAAGAGCTTAAAACACAGGATAAAAATGTGCACTTAAAACAAGCATACATAATTTACAAAAGCACATTTAGATGAACAAAAAGCAAAATGGGTAAAAGAGATTAAAAGGTATTAAAAGCATTGCGGAACAGATGAGTTTTAAGGGATGATTTGAAGGATTGGAGGTCAGTACAGTTGCGGATGTGTTGTGGTAGAGCGTTCCAGAGGGTGGGGGCGGTGACAGAGAAGGCTCGGTCCCCCCAGGTTTTGAGCTTGGTCACGGGGATGGCGAGGAGGTTTGTGTTTGAGGAGCGGAGATTGCGGGAAGGAGTGTATTGGCAAAAGAAGGTCGGAAAGATAGGAGGGGGTCTGATTGTGAAGGGCTTTATAGGTGAGTAGGAGCAGTTTAAATTGAATACGCTGGGGAACGGGAAGCTAGTGGAGGTTTTTAAGGACGGGGGTGATGTGATCACGAGTGCGGGTGTGGGTGAGTAGGCGGGCGGTGGCATTCTGGATGTACTGTAGTTTATTGAGGAGTTTGGAGGTTGTACCGTAGAGAATGCTATTGCAGTAGTCAAGGCGGGAGGTGATGAAGGCGTGGATGAGGGTTTGAGCAGCGTTGAAAGAAAGTGAAGGGCGGAGACGAGAATTGTTTTTGAGGTGGAAGAAAGCAGTTTTGGTGATTTGGGTGATGTGTTGGTCGAAAGAGAGGTTATTATCAAAAAGGACACCGAGAGGAGGGGGACAGGGTGAAGTTGTCAATAGTGAGGGTAAAGTTGGAGGTTGTTTGGGTGAGGGACCGAGGACTGATTATAAGCAGTTGAGATTTAGTACAGTTAAGAGTGAGAAAGTTTGTTTGCATCCAGGATTTGATATCTGAAAGACAGTTAGACAGGGTGGAGTGGGTTGTTGGGGTAAATGATTTGGTGCATATGTACAATTGGACATCATCAGCATAGCAGTGGAACTGGAGACCATGATGACGAATGATTTGGCCGAGGGGTAGAAGGTAGAGAATGAAGAGAAGAGGACCAAGCACAGAACCCTGGGGGACACCTTGGGACAGTGGGGCAGTGTAGGAAGAGCAGTTGTTTATGTGTATGAATTGTTTCCTGTCTTTGAGATATGAGTGAAGCCAGGTGAGGACTTTGTCGGTGATGTTTAGGGATTGTAGGCGAGAGAGTAGGATGGAATGGTTGATGGTGTCAAAGGCAGCTGTACGGTCAAGAAGGATGAGGATGGAGAGTAGGCCGGAGTCAGAGGCGAGGAGGAGGTCATTGGTGATTTTAAGGAGGGCTGTTTCAGTGCTGTGTTGTGTGCGGAATCCAGATTGAAATTGTTCAAAAAGTTGGTTGTTGTTTAGGTAGGTTTTAATTTGAGATGCGACGGCACGTTCTATGACTTTGGACAGAAAGGGGAGGTTGGAGATGGGTCGATAGTTGCTCATGATGTCAGGGTTGAGTCCGGGTTTTTTGATGATGGGGGTTACGGCAGCCAGTTTGAGTGAGGAGGGGACATAGGCAAAGTTGAGGGAGGAGTTGACAATGTTCATGACGAGGTGGGAGATGGTGGGAAAGCAGTGCTTGACGAAGGAAGATGGGATGGGATCCAGTGTGCAGGTGGAGGAATTCATTGTTGAAATGATATTGGTGAGTTCGGCTATGGAGACAGGTGTGAATTCAGAGAGAGGTGAAGTAGTTGGAGTGATGGATGCTGGTAGGAAAGGGGGGGGGGGCGGGTGAGGTGGTGAGTGAACTGTAGAGGATGTCGATTTTGGATTGAAAGTGGGATAGGAATGAATTGCATTTGTCAACGGTGAAAGAGGTTGAAATATTGTCGCTGGGTTTGAGGAGTTTGTTGACGGTGGAGAAGAGAGCCTTTTGGTTGTTGGAGTCGGTGTGGATAAGGTTGGAGTAGTAGGTGGAACGGCTGGAGTTGAGTGCGGTCTTGTATAACTGAAGGTGATCGGTGTAGGCGAGGAGATGAACAGTTAAACCGGATTTTTTATAGAGTCTTTCTAGCTGGCGTTTTCGGGTTTTAAGTTTGCGGCGTTCTGGGGTGTACCAGGGGGCTGAGCGAGTGAAGGAGACAGATTTGGTTTTGATGGGGGCGAGTTGATTGAGACAGGAGGAGAGAGTGCTGTTGTAGTAGTTGGTGAGAACAGTGGGGTCATGGGACAGTGGAGGAGGTAGTATGGACAAGTGGTTGAGGACGGAGGTAGAAAAGTCAGTTGGGGAAACGGATTTGAGGTTTCTGAATGATATGGTGCGTTTTTCCTTGGGAATGGGGGTAGGGAGGTGGAGGTCCAGAGTGATAGCCAGGTGATCGGAAATGTTGAGGTTAGTGCTAGAGAGTTTTTCAATGGTGAGACCGGTGGAATAGACCAAGTCCAGAGTGTGACCGTGGGTGTGGGTGGGGAAGTTGACATGTTGAGTGAAGTTAAGGCAGTCCAAAAGGGCAAGAAATTCAGAGGCATGTTTGCAATTGGTGTTGTCGATGTGGAAGTTAAAGTCGCCAAGGAGCAGAATGAAAGGTGAGATAGGTGAGAGCTGTGTGACAAAATCTGAGAAGTCTGATAAAAATGATGGGTTGAATTTTGGGGGATGGTAAATGACAGCAATGACCAGGGGGGAGTGTCCAGGGAATTTGAAGGTGATGTGTTCAAAGGACTGAGTGGGTGAGGTGGATATAGTGCTGATTTTAAACTCTATTTTATGGACTGATGCCACCCCACCACCTCGGCTGGTGAGGCGGGGCTTGTCGATGTAGGTGTAACCAGGTGGGGTGGCTTGGTTGAGTGAGAAGTAGTCCAGGTGTTTGTGCCAGGTTTCGGTGATAAAGAGGAAATCCAGGTTATTGTCAGTTATGAATTCGTGTAAGACGAGTGCTTTGTTGTTGAGTGAGCGGGTGTTAAATAGAGCCAGTTTGAGGAGTTTGTGGTGTGTGGGTGACAGTGAGGATTGGGGGAGTGGGCGGAGGTTGGTATTTGATATTTTAAAATATTTTCTCTTGTTATTATAGTAGTGAGGGTGTCTGGCTGTGATGATGGATTGAATGGGGTAGATGGGGTAGATGGCAACAGGATCAGGATGAGACCGTGACAACTGGGGCCTGTAGGGGGGACTATGGCAAGCTGAAGTGCCGTGTGTTGGTAAAGTAGAGGAAGGGGAAGGTGCAGGTGTGTGATTTGTGATTAGTCAGCTTGTGGAGTGGTGGACAGCATGCTGGACATTTGCTGCCAGTATTCTGCTGCCTAGTTTTTTGGGGTGAAAACCGTCCACCTTTAAAAGGGATGGACGGCGCCAAAATATATTAAAATTGTCAATGAAGCCCACATTGTGTGTCCTGCAGGCAGTTTGCAGCCAGGTGTGGATGCTAAGAATGCGTCTGAAAATGCCCATGCCACGGTGCGGGGAGAGTGGGCCGCTAATGAAAATTGATTTCCCGGTCGAGTTAAGTTAACTCTTTTATTCCCCATGACGCATAAAAATGTCAAGAAAAGACACGACGACCGGCTACCCATGACACTTTTATGTCTTTTCCTTTTTCTTTGTGCACAAGGGTCAGACGCACATCAGGCTTGTCTGCTTTGTAAAACATTTAAAATCTGTCCAGCAGGTGGCAGCAGGTGGCAGGGATCAGCCAGGATCATGCGAGTAGAAGTAGAGGGCGAGTAGAGGGTAGTTCGTAGAGTGTATTTGAACCAGTGGCGATGGAGAAATCAAAGCAATTCACCCGTGAGGATTGCTTTTGGAGAAGAAAATCTTCCACAATGACGAGGGAGAAAGTTTCTGAAAGCAGCAGAACACTTTTGTCCGCGCAAAAGTAACAAGCAGCCAAAAGAGGCTCCGTGTGCATCAACATCATCTGCTTCATGCAAACCCCATACCGCAGCATCAGTGCAAGCGAAGTAATTCCAGAATGCGGTCTACGACATTTGTTGTGCCCTTGTGTTAGGGCAATTGCTTTATTTTTTGTCACACAAAAAATATATGCATAAATTGGATGGGGGCGGACACACACGCATATGTGCACATACACATGCAAACTTAACACGTGCACACACTGAACTCATTGTTTTGCTTCTGTAGGTCGTTCATTTCATCAGTTCAATTGAGTGCAGAAATAGTTTTGCTTTTGTGATGTTATGTTGGTTTGTAGAAGGAAAGTCTTATTTAGATGTCACAAATGCAAAAAAAATGGTGGCGCCATACTCGAAATTATGCTTGAAGTGCATCCTGATCCAAAAATTTATTTTTCTCCGTTTTTTTTTCCCCCTCAGAAAATGGAAATCTCATGAAAGGTAGCTATTTTCTAATGCTGATTGCAGAAGGACAGAAAAAGACAATCTTTTTTTTTAGCTGAAAGAGGAAAGTCTCATCCTTCTTTTGGTTGGCTGCATGCTTATAATCGCAATAGAACACAATAATCTGTGGGTCTTGCAAATCAGTCAAATCCAGTAAATTGTCTGGGACCGAGGGGTTTGCTCCTGTGAAAGTGGCTGGGATTGATTGAGTGAAATACATTTGCGAGCGGATTGGACGCACTGTCAAGCCCTGTGAGTGGTTGTGTACCAATACCGCACAGTAGAGCTGCCCAACCTTTTTTGACTGAAGATGTACTATACAAGCAGCCAAACTCACACGATCGACCATTCTCACCCGTACACGAACAACACACACGCACGTGCATATGTATACATACACCCACACATGCGCACACATGCATGCCATGATTAGCAACAGCCATAACGGACACAAACATGAACGAAACAGAAAAGTAAACTAGAGACAAGACCGAGTTTGTAAAAAGTAAATCACCGCCTTCCTTATTTGGACACCTGACACAAGGAGACAAGGACGGACTTTTGTAGCATGTCAATGAACAGAAAGGGCTCTGATCGCGAGCTGTTATTGCAGACTGCTGACCACTAACAACTTCCTGTAATGCAGGTCATGGTGCACCGTAGGTTAAAGGTGGTCTACTTTTTTATTGTTATAGATTTTTTAAACATACTTTTTGTGTGGCTGTGAGTTTGCTAGGATACTTGGGGTGCAGTTCACACAAACTCAAAAATCTTTTTTTTTCCCTACACCCTCCGCTGTCGACCACGATCAACTGATTGGGTATTCCTGTCATCGTGAGTTTATTCTGTATCTTTCCTATTTATTGTGAAGAAGGGGGGAGGGGGGAGTTCTGGATCTGGTGGACATAATTTTTATTCTATTTGTTGTTTTTTTCTTGCCCTGAGGAGATTTTGCAATTAAGTGACTAACCATGTACCAGACTGTAAATCAGTCATTGAAAAATACAATATGAAGCCGCATTGTGGCGTTTGCACCACTGCAAACTACTACGAGTACTTCCCACAGGCACATTTTAAATGCTGCATGTTTGCGAAGGTGTGTGTGTGTATGTGCGTGTGTGCATGTGTGCATGCGAGGGAAACTGTTGAGATATACGTGCTGACCTGAGCGAGGATGTTTTGTTCTCTCATTAGTTTCTGCCTCTCTCGGTTGGGTGTAGAAGTGACCACGGACAGAACCTCCTGGCCATTGTTTGGAACCACACATACAAAGAAAACCAGGTCTTCTAGCAGCTTAGTCACAAACCTGCAAACAATGTTGGGGTATATAAAAACTTTGAATCTTGAACTCAGAAAACCCAAGTTTGTGACCCAACTTGACTTTACCTTCTCTCATTTTGAGCAATGTTGCCATATTGAAGCTTCCTCACGGTGGCCTCAAGGACCTTGCTGGCATCGTTGGCATAATCCAAGTCTCTCACTTCAGACAGGGGAACGGATACAATCGCAAAAGCTTCCTTATCCTCTTTAGTGGAACAGGTGCCAATCTATTGTGACCGCCACAGGAAATGCCTACGTCATTTATTTGAGTTGAACTTAGAGTAATTGTGTGAGCATCCTGTCGCTGGGCAAACCTTGAGCATGACTGGACGCTCCTCTTCTGCATCAATGGGCACATTGGTGCTGGTCACCCATGTGTTGGTGCACAGGTGCCTCAGCCTCACATAAGAGTTTCTGTGAAACATCTGAGACAGTGAAGTCTCACATCTAACAAGGCTTTGAAAATTTGCTGAATTTTTAATGGGACTTGAGAGGAATAGAGCGGTCCTTAAATGGAGTTGGAAAACATATTGCTCCATAATTATGTTTAGCATAACTAGATTTAAGACAAAGTTTCTGCCATATCATGCAGTGTGCAATCCCCCTTCACAAACAGTGGTAATTTCAAGAAGACCGAGGTCACAATTTTTGTATATTTATTCAAGTAACAATGGTACTCTACTAATCCTAAATACAAATGTTGAACATTTTAAAACAATGCTCATACTGGCTTGTAAAACATACACTACTTTCTCGTCAGGATGAGAAACTTTTCTCGTCCCAAGGAGAAACATATACCGTATTGGCCCGAATATAAGACGGCCCTGATTATAAGACCACCCCCTCTTTTTCAAGACTCAAGTTTGAAAAAAAGACTTTTTTGAACACCAAATTAATTTTTATACAGAAAATAATTACAGTACATCTGAAACAAATGATTATAACAATATATTTGAGAGAAAAAGCATGTTATTTTGCCTCATTCAAATCTAAAGTGCAATCACATTCGTAAATGAATGGCTTCTGGTTTTTGAAATGTAAATTACAACTTCTCCTCAGCTGTCGGTTAACCTGGCCGATCTTCGACCCACTTTTCTCCAGATTGTCCCTACGTTTCTCCATTTTCTGTTATCTCTTCTATTATTTTCTTCTCTTTTCCTTCTTACCGCTACTTTTTATTTTTCTTCTTCGCGCTACCGTTATTTTTATTTTTATTCTTCGTGGCAGGGGTTCACTTTGGCCTGGGGAGTCAAGTTCAGCATTACCTTCATTGATATCTGGCGCCATATAGCGCCGTGAATGGGTATCATGTCTAGACCCCGAATATAAGATGACCCCCACTTTTTCAGTCTTATTTCAATGCAAAAACACCGTCTTATATTCGGGCCAATACGATATATTTTTTTTCCCCCATGTCACTTTTAGGCACTCGTACTGAGGCAACTACAGCTTTATTTTTCAGAAAAGTGCATTATAAATTAAATGTAGTTTTATTATACATTACATTACTTTCCTCTCCTGAATACGACTCAAGCAAAAGTCACTTGTCCAATACTGACCTGGGCACCAAACAGTCAGCACGCTGCAGCGTGGTGGCATCCAGCTCAAAGAGAGAGGCGATGTCATTGCCTTGTTTGACAGAAACCAGTGTAAAAGCAATCTTGTCTGCTGCCTGATGCTTTCTCTTGCAATATACAGAGTCCGTCTCATCCTACAGCAACAAACAAAAATATCCGGAGAACAGACATATTGGTGTATATGGACTGTAAGGGAAGGTCTGCATTTTGTGTACTATTACATAACTGAAAAAAAAAAGTACTTCACGTGACCATCTAGATTAGTTGCCTATGATTAAATTTTGGTAAAATGACAATTTTTTTCCCCACTTCTCCTCAAAAATAATCGAATGCTGTCTTACTTTATTATAGTATTGTATTGTATAGCTCATATTTTTAATCGTGTGGCGATGGGCATGTTCAAATTAAGATACGGACATTTTTCACTGTACATACGTGAGAAACTGGTCAAAAAGTGGACACTTACATTCATACCTACACTGAGATCAGAATATTTTTGTTTTGTTTTCTCTCCTGACTACAGGGTGTCATACATTACTTATGGCAGTCACTTTTTTTTGTGGTAGATTCTGAAGAAATTGTCTGATTGACCCGAGCTAAAATTTTCATTCGTTACAAATGTTCCTTTCTTTAAAAAGACGGCATGTCTCTCTGGTTTCAAAAGGTCAGAACTCAGAAAATGCATGGTGCGTTTCTAGAAACTTCACATGGAAACGATTTTTGGATCTCTGGAGAAGTTGGATACTTTACATTGCAATTAATAAGAAATGGGAATTAACTAGAAATTTGGGACGCCAACTGTTAGGTACTGCGCAGTGGGCCGTGGGCTTCCACACTCCATTTAATGCAAACATGTTTCCTCCCACATTCCAAAAACATGCATGTCAGGCTGATTGGACACTCTAAATTGTCCCTAGGTGTGAGTGTGGGCGTGGATGGTTGTTCGTCTCTGTGTGCCCTGCGATTGGCTGGCAACTGATTCAGGGTGTCCCCCGCCACCTGCCCGGAGATGGCTGGGATAGGCTCCAGCACCCCCCGCGACCCTAGTGAGGATCAAGCGGTTCGGAAAATGGATGGATGGATGGATGTATCGTCATCCACCACCAAGTCATCATGAATAATTTGTTCATCAAAAGCGGATGCCCCATGTGAGGCCCCCCGTGTTGCCAAATTACCTTTTGGTGCGATGCACATTGTGGAATACCTCCCGGCGAAATTTTAGTAGCATATGTCAGACATGTCTCACCTTCACTTCAGTCATCAAACACGGTTAACTGCTGATAAATGAAGCCACATCCAAATCTGATGGTTTAAATTCGACAGATGTCATCGGAACTGAATTGACAGCTCTCTTAGTCTAACAGGTTTGCAAGGCTATGATGGCAATATTGTCACCCTCTTAAAACAATGGCCAAGGTTATATTTTCACAAAATTTGATTTTTTTTTTTGCCAATACCACCTCCTCAGGATGCTGACCTCTTCTAATATCAGGTACATCCTTAGTTAAACAGATGATTCAATTCCACCCCTTAAATGAAATTATTAATACACATAAATTTATTATTTGATTGAGTTTTGCCCGTTTCCTTGACCAAAGAAAATATTGACTTTATTGTTTTAGGAAGGCGACAATGCCGTATGTAAATTGGCATATACTGCAGCATTAGCGTGTAGAAGTGAATGAGTTCATTACGCCTACTGTTTTGTTTTGTTTTTTTTGTTTTTTGCATGTCACTCGGAAGCTCCCTAATGGTGCCTTCTCACCTCAGCTTCGATAACCCCCCACCATCCCAGCCCCCGCCCCACAACTGCCCCTCCACCAGTCCACTGGTGACTCACCCCAGCAGCTTAACACAGACGAGCGGAGCGGAGCAGACAGCACGTCTTCTACCTTCCCACCCATTTCACAGAGCGCCCCTCACCCCCTCCACACAACCCAGACGTTATGTAAGGAGCCCCCTGTGTGTCTGAAATTCAGCGTGGGCATAAGAAAGCGTGTGAGGGTGAGACAGATTGTGTGTTTGCTCACTGCCTGAATACAAATGTGCAAGGTAGCTAGGGGGCTTGAGAATCTAGATATAGAATAGGAGTAGGCATGCGTGTGTGTGAGTCCGCGTTCGGTGAGTTGTAAGTCGAAGAGAGCTTGCAAAATTGCATAACGAGACAGAGGGGGGCATGGAGTTAAGACAAACAACTCCTTCTCATGACTCATTCTCTTGCGGTCTCACTCGTTTCATGGCGTGATCTAAAAAGTGGCTCACCTTCTTGCGCATAAATTATGAAGTGATACTACTGTATGTGTTGGTGCGAGGACGAGGTACCCAGGATGCCATTTAGCTCAAAGTCGTCATGAGACAAACTCACCTCTCCCTTGGGCTCCAATGTTTTGACTTTGAATTCAGGGTTTTCCTGCAGAGAAATAAAATGAAAAGTGACTTCAAGCGAAGAATTTTCTCATCATAGCTTGGTCGGTCCTATCCATCAGCCAATCAAAACTGCAGTAAAGGCCTGACGCTGCCTTCATCAAAGGAAACACTGCCACCTACAGCACAGTATCATCCTACTCAAGTGGGCTTATTCACTCATTTGTGCAGCATTGCATCACAAAAGTTAACACGTGAATAATACAATGCAATACAATAAAATACAATAAAAAGAAATGATAGATCAGTTGTGTGTAATTATACAATATGATCATGATCTCTAAAGTAAGTAAAGTAATTCCTTTGCTGCATTCGAAAAAAGTATCAGCATGTTCTGTTGAAAAGGCCTCACCTCAGCTGCGAGGTAATTGCCAGTTGCGAGGTGCTTGAAGCGGAACAAACTGTTCCACTGGCCAGCCCCACCTCTGCAGGGGTCATAGTGAACGACCTGGAAATAGATACCGGGTATAATGACCCACAAATAAATAACTAAACTGAAACATGAGCAAATGCACAAAAGATCCGTTTTTTTCCCATTGAGAATGACTTTTGTTGTCGCATGAAGTTGGCCTGAGCCTCAGGCCAACTTCATGTTCCTCAATCCTGAGGAATTTCAACCTGGTGAAAATACAGTTGTATTTAAATTCCAATTTGCTCTGAATGCCCGTGTTAAAATCAAGACTGAGTAAATCATGAACAGTGTGTGCGGTATATGTACACATTAGGTGCATAAGCAGTGGGAGTTCTCTCTCTCTCTCTCTCTCTCTCTCTCTCAGGTCAAGACATCTGGTCTGTGAGTTTTCTCTCTCCAAAGGCGCCACTTACAGACAGTGGCAAAAAGGCTTAGAAAAAAAATCTGTATTAATCTAGTGGACCAAGAGAGAGTGACGATTACAACCAGGTGCTAATCTGAATTAGACCATTTGCGGGATCTGGATCTGGTCGCTTGGAATGACACACTGACAGTCATTTTGCATTCGTAATCGAAACACCAGCGTGTTTCACATCAGCAGCTAGTGTTGTGAATAAAGTCAATTGTGGCAAATAAGTTCAACCTGATAGTGAGGAATTTTCACTACAAGTTAAAATGGAATTGAAAAGGCATTCAGAGAAATAAATGGTGGTAAGCAATTACTTTGAGCTTCTTTATAAAGCTACAAAAGTGACTTAAATTATTAGCTGTCCGCACAAGTCAGAGGAACACTGAAGCATGTTTGGAAAAAAAAAATGAAAAAAAAAGTAATAATTTCATTATTTTACCTCAACTTCCCAGAGAGCCTTGGAGCTGGTGGCAGAGGTGGCAGACTGTCGTAGTGTGGTACGGAGGAAGACATGCTGCTTTTTCTTGTAGTCATCACAGGTCAGAAACTTCTCCTGCTCTGCGTGGAAGAGCCTCACCACATCTCCCTGGGAGAAGGCACAAAAGCATGGCTTTGCACGCTTGCGTTCACCCCGCCAATTCAAACAGCTTCACTAAAAATTCCACACAAATGGCAGCAATTGAACAAACCCCTTTCAGGATGTCTTCCTTGTAGTCGCTAAACTTCATGAACAATGTGACCTTCCAGCTCGTGTTGCAGCTGACGGCATTAACCTGCAACATGAAGCGGGGGCGGGGAGATGGGTGAACCAGCAAAACTTACAAAGTTCATGTACGGGTGGTCCCACCTCTTTGCAGCCAGGGTTGTCGAGGAGCTCAATATTACTGGCATGAAGAGGCTGCCCTGCGTTCACCGGCATCAGCACCACCTTGTCTCCAACCACCACCTTGAAATCAAGTTGGAGACATTTGTTGCTTAAACATCACAACGGATATTGACCGCCAATCACTCTCCATGCAAAAGGTCTGAAACCCCCTATCCCATTTTGGAGGTGTTGTGTGCAACAGGGTGAATTGAAAACATGCTCACTGCAAATAGGATGTCAGCATGTACAAGCACGTCTGCCACGGTGAGTTGGCATGAGTGCAGCGTACAAGGTCTCATAGCTCATGCTCTCTGTCACCAAGCAATAAATACATACATAGGTAAGCGTAAACAAACAGCAAATCCTCCTCCATTTACCGTATGAATAATCACACTACGCATGATAAACTACCTACGAATTCCAATACAGGATAACATAGCATCGTAATATACACGATCAGAATTATTCAACAGTAATTTAGATTGCGGATCATGAACATTCTTTTAAGTTCATAATTTTACGGGCAAACTGTAACTAATTTGTAATACTATTTTCAACCTTATTTTTTGTTGTCAAGTTCTCTGACAGAGCCCTGTGCATGATAACATAATAATGATACCATTATTATTATTATTATTACCGGATATTGGCCCGAATATAAGACGGCCCTGATTATAAGACGACCCCCTCTTTTTCAAGACTTGAGTTTTAAAAAAGACTTTTTTGAACACCAAATTAATTTTTATACAGAAAATAATTACAGTACATCTGAAACAAATGATTATAACAATATATTTGAGAGAAAAAGCATGTTATTTTGCCTCATTCAAATCTAAAGTGCAATCACAATCACATTCTTCTTGTTTTTGAAATGTAAATTACATCATAACTTCTCCTCAGCTGCCGGTTAACCTGGCCGATCATCGACCCACCTTTCTCCAGATTGTCCCTACGTTTCTCCATTTTCTATTATCTCTTCTATTATTTTCTTCTCTTTTCTTTCTTACCGCT
This sequence comes from Hippocampus guttulatus, assembly GCF_054856545.1. Classification (NCBI taxonomy): domain Eukaryota; kingdom Metazoa; phylum Chordata; class Actinopteri; order Syngnathiformes; family Syngnathidae; genus Hippocampus; species Hippocampus guttulatus. The sequence goes on along the minus strand of NC_141264.1, from coordinate 7,842,066 downwards.
ATTTTTATTTTTCTTCTTCGTGGCAGGGGTTCACTTTGGCCTGGGGAGTCAAGTTTAGCATTCGCTTCATTGATATCTGGCGCCATCTAGCGTCGTGAATGGGTATCATGTCTAGACCCCGAATATAAGACGACCCCCGCTTTTTCAGTCTTATTTCAATGCAAAAAAACACCGTCTTATATTTGGGCCAATACGGTATTCTTATTTAGTATTCACAACATTGTCCATCAATCCATAACCCTTTTCAGGGTCACGGACGATGCAGCCTTTGCCAGCTACAGTGTTTTTGCATTGAAAAAATGGCTTATTTCATATATTTAGAGGAGGAGGAGTGTACCGGGATTTTCAAATCATTCCATTCTGTGTGCCACAGTTTTGTTTTGTTTTTTTATTAGGGCAGTATAACTGAATGGCATGCGATCTACTCTCAAGCACACTGTGGTTTCGAATGCACAATTTTGCAACCATGAAATTTTCAATGGTGCACTGGAGTATTTACAATAAAGTGTAGCAAAACTGGAGACATCGGGATTAGACGAGAGGGAAAAACTGTCTAACCATGCTTCTTAATCTCAGCCACTAACAATGGTCATGCACAATCAAGAGCGATACCTTCAACCACAGGTTGCTAAAGCCAGAGAAGAGGGACAAAATCAGAAAAATTCCTGGAACTGGACAAACAATCGAGAAGGGAGTTTCCATTTTGGCGCATTGTTAGTGTCGGTAGAAGTGACGAGCGCAAGCAAAAGGGCACCTACGTTGTCTCCTTCACTGCGCAGCTTCCAGAAAGGCTGAATGTAGAACCAGGAGCCCTCGTTCCCAGCTGGGTCCAGAGAAACTCGCATGGCATTTTTTTCCAGCAAGGCAGGGAGACGCTTGTTCACTGTCAAGTACTTGTTACTCTTGATGTGCAGGAGCTGAGAGCCAAGAATTGGGCACGTTCACAGATTGGTAATATAATAGCAGATCTTACTTGCATGGAGAAACGGTTGAAGCACAACCTGCCTTATTCAGTCAATTTACTGACATACGTGAGGAATGATTACTGGAGGCGATTACAACTACAGGGACAAGCCGTAATAAGCGCAACAAACACAACACGGCTTTGCAGTGAGGACAACCAGACTGCACAAGTGTTTGCGGATCGGCCGTACCTGAACAACATTACTGTATTTAACAACTTCTCCAAGGAGCTTCTTATTTTCGGACTCATTCTGCTTCTGCTCAAGCTCTGCTGCATGCTGGGAAGCAAAAACAGTCACCGATTTTTTTTTATAAGGTTTGCACGGAAGGTGTTCATGCATGATGGCTGGATAAAGTTAAACCTGTAACTTCTTGAATAGGTCTGCCTGCGTGTTGCTCCCTTGTTTTCCTTGTTTCGCCTTCCAGAATTGCTTCTGGGCAGAGTACCTGTTCATGGGACACACCTTGAAGAGGCAATCTGCAAAGAAGACGAACAAAGCATTCAGGCACACTAGTACCTCCATGAGTCAGCCTGTGATTACGGCAGAAATGCACTTGAGTTGGAGGACATGTTTATTTACCAAGCAGAGTCAGTTAAACACAACAAAACGTCACTGGAGCAACCGTGACACACAAAAAGCCCTCGGTGAGGCGCATGGTTGGCCTCGACTACTTTTTGCGTGCGCGGCCTATTGCACATACCTCTGAATTTTTTGGGAGGGTTTGCCAATTCCCCCGCATCAGGCTGGACGACGCACCTGTCGTCGACAAGACTGCACAAAAGAGCAACACAAGTGCAATCAACAACTTTACATGTCGTCCTTGTAGCTGATAATGTGCACTAGCCATGAATGTGTGTGTGCCTGGTGTTGACACACTTTTGCTCTGTTATCAAGTGTGTGCATAGTTCTTGGTCGCCATACTCAAGATGAAGCCATTGAAGGCTACAAAAGTGAGCACCAGTGGGATGTTGCCGCAAAGGGAAACTGTGCAGTGTTGATTAGAGACCATGGTTTTGTTGTTTTTTTTGTTCCCAGTTAACATGTGCATGCTTCAACATTAACTTGCACTCACTGGGCTACAATTGTAGATACTACTGCACAAACGGAATCAAGCGCATGGGCTGTGTCAATGGTCGAAAATGTATGCATAAAAAAAAAAAAAGTATATATATATATATATATATATATATATATATATATATATATATATATACACACACACACACACACATCCATTTTCCACCGCTTATCCGGGGTCGGGTTGCGGGGGCAGCAGCTTTAGGAGGGAAGCCCAGACTTCCCTCTCCCCAGCCACTTCTTCGAGCTCTTCCTGGCGGATCCCGAGGCGTTCCCATGCCAGCTGGGTGACATAGTCTCTCCAGTGTGTCCTGGGTCATCCTCGGGGTCTCCTACCAGTGGGACATGCCCGGAACACCTCACCAGGGAGGCGTCCAGGAGGCATCCTAATTAGATGCCCGAGCCACCTCATCTGGCTCCTCTCGATGTGGAGGAGAAGCGGCTCTACTCTGAGCCCCTCCCGGATGACCGAGCTTCTCACCTTATCTCTAAGGGAGAGCCCGGACACCCTGCGGAGAGAGCTCATTTCGGCCGTTTGTATCTTGTTCTTTCGGTCACGACCCATAGCTCGTGACCATAGATCGTGACCATAGGTGAGCTTTGGAACGTAGATCGACCGGTAAATTGAAAGCTTCGCCCTTTGGCTCAGATCCTTCTTTACCACGACAGACCGATACAACGTCCGCATCACAGCAGACGCTGCACCGATCCGCCTGTCGATCTCTTGCTCCCTCCTGCCCTCACTCGTGAACAAGACCCCAAGATACTTAAACTCCTCCACTTGGGGCAAGATCTCCTCCCCGACCCGGAGAGGGCACTCCACCCTTTTCCGACTGAGGACCATGGTTTCAGATTTGGAGGTGCTGATCCTCATCCCAACCGCTTCACACTCGGCTGCGAAACACTCCAGTGAGAGTTGGAGAGTCCTGCTTGAAGGAGCCAACAGTACCACATCATCTGCAAAAAGCAGAGATGCAATACTGAGGCCCCCAAAACGGACCCCCTCAACGCTTCGGCCGCGCCTAGAAATTCTGTCCATAAAGGTGATGAACAGAATCGGCGACACAGGGCAGCCTTGGCGCAGTCCAACCCTCACTGGAAACGATTCCGACTTATTGCCGGCAATGCGAACCAAACTCTGACATCGGCAGTATGGGGACCGAACAGCCCATATCAGGGGGCTCGGTACCCCATACTCCCGAAGCACCCCCCACAGAACCCCCCGAGGGACACGGTCAAATGCCTTCTCCAAGTCCACAAAACACATGTAGACTGGTTGTGCAAGTTCCCACGTACCCTCGAGGACCCTGCCAAGGGTGTAGAGCTGGTCCAGAGTTCCACGGCCAGGACGAAAACCACACTGCTCCTCCTCAATCTGAGGCTCGACTTCCCGACGGACCCTCCTCTCAGCACCCCTGAATAGACCTTACCAGGGAGGGTGAGGAGTGTGATCCCTCTGTTGTTGGAACACACCCTCCGGTCCCCCTTTTTAAAAAGAGGGACCACCACCCCAGTCTGCCAATCCAGAGGCACTCTCCCCGATGACCACGCGATGCTGCAGAGGCGTGTCAACCAGGACAGCCCCACAGCATCCAGAGCCTTGAGGAACTCTGGCCGGATCTCCCTTGCCACCGAGGAGCTTTTTAACCACATCGGTGACTTCAACCACAGAGATAGGGGAGCCCACCTCAGGATCCTCAGACTCTGCTTCCTCCGAGGAAGGCGTGTTGGTGGAGTTGAGGAGGTCTTCGAAGTACTCTGCCCACCGGTTCACAACGTCCCGAGTCGAAGTCAGCAGCGCCCCATCCCCACTGTACACAGTGTTAGTGGTGCACTGCTTCCCCTTCCTGAGACGTCGGATGGTGGACCAGAATTTCCTCGAAGCCGTCCGGAAGTCGGCTTCTATGGCCTCACCGAACTCTTCCCACGCCCGGGTTTTTGCCTCGGCGACCACCGAAGCTGCGTTCCGCTTAGCCAGTCGATACCAGTCAGCTGCCTCTGGGCTCCCACAGGCCATAAAGGCCCGATAGGACTCCTTCTTCAGCTTGACGGCATCCCTTACTGCTGGTGTCAACCAGCGAGTTCGGGGGTTGCCGCCACGACAGGCACCAACCACCTTACGGCCACAACTCAGATTGGCCGCCTCAACAATAGAGGCACGGAACATGGTCCATTCGGACTCAATGTCCCCCGCCTCCCCCGGAACATGGGAAAAGCTCTGCCGGAGGTGGGAGTTGAAACTCTTTCTGACAGGGGATAACGCCAGACGCTCCCAACAAACCCTCACAATACGTTTGGGTCTGCCAGGACGGACCGGCATCTTCCCCCACCACACACATACATACATACACATATACAAGGCGGCCCGGTGGGCCAGTGGTGAGCGCATCGACCTCACAGTGCAGAGGTGCCAGGTTCAATTCCAGCTCTGGCCTCCCTGTGTGGAGTTTAAATGGCCTGCGTGGGTTTTCTCCGGGTACTCCAATTTCCTCCCACATTCCAAAAACATGCATGGCAGGCTAAGTGAACACTCCAAATTGTCCCTAGGTGTGAGTGTGAGCGCAGATGGTTGTTTGTCTCTGTGTGCCCTGCGATTGGCTGGCAACCGGGCCAGGATGTCCCCCGCCTACTGCCCGAAGACAGCTGGGAGGATAGGCTCCAGCACGCCCCGCGGCCTTTGTGAGGATAAAGCGGATCAGAAACTGGATGGATATACAGATAGATAGATAGATGGATAGACGGATAGATGGATGGATGGACGGACGGACGGACAGACGGACAGACGGACAGACGGATAGATAGATTCAATATTATTGCGTTCATAGTACAACTGCACTGCATCGTGCAGAGAGCTGTGTTGTTTTTGTTTACTTTTTTTTCAATATTCAGTAATTCTTGCGAAATTAATATCGTACGCATGTTAACAACGCCACTCAGTTTGATGAACTTCAGTTCTAAACCCAAAATAAATACACCGTATAGGACAAAAAAAAAATTAACTCATTCACCATAATTAGTGGTGTCCATTTGACCAGATTTCCTTGATCGCTAAAGGCAATATAGAATGTAGATGTGAGACTCATGCTCCCCTGACAAGTTCTACAATAACAGAGGTCTGCTTGGATGTAGCTCAGCTTATGTTGTTCTTTACACAGCAAACAAGTTAAGACTGAAGTAGCCCATGATTAATCAATAATCAATTCCACTCAATTAACTGAATTCTTTCTCAGTCTCTTCGTTGATGATTATGCCATTGTCTACTTAGATGGAGGTCATTACATCGTGAAGTTGTGGTGAGTGGATGTTGACAGTTTTATTGCCGCATTACTCTTCACACTGCTCCTGGCTGTATTTCTAGTCAAAAAGCATGTAATTCAATCCTAATACACAAAAGGGGGAAAAGCACAAGCAAATCCATTCATCCTCCTGTAATGCAACGCACAATTCACCCGATTCATGCAACGCTGGTAACTGCTTAAACAAGCCCAGCCCTTTGTTGGTCACTGTCAATCCATAGCCTGAGCTCTATTTCCTAAATAAATCCCTATTAGGATGAGATTGAGCGAAATTTGAAGCCAACAGGCGAAATCACGCAGTGCAAAACAGGTGAACAGGAAAGTGCTAAAAGCTCATGAATAAGTAACGCCAATCCACAAAGGAGGAGCTTTGACGAACACACTCACTCTGTGTGTCCGGTTTTCTCAGTAAGTGGGTTAACCATGAACCACAGATAAAGCAACAAGGCTGGACACACAGGAGCTAATTATAACCCCGGAGACGGTGTTAAACACACTGAAACAACAAGATAGAGACGAGAGAACAGAATGAGGAAAAGGCGGGAGAAGAAACGTTATCCGCGGAGGATATTTTACACAACACATGCCTGCTGCTGCATGCTGGTGACATAGAAACTTAGAAGACTGTAAACACACCGTGCAGCAAAAGAAGCTGAAGAAAAAAAAGACTGGAACCGCGAATGCCTTTGAGATCTTTCAATTCAGACCAAGACATTCTGGAAAAGTATGCATTTAAACTTCCATCGACCTTGAGCACTCTTATTGTGGTCAATTGTCACGTCGACCAGGGTCCCGGCCCGGAATTGTCTTTCAACCGTACACGTTTCATCGTTCAGACTTTTTTAGGATGTTATCACAACATCACAGTACGTCATCGCGTCATATTAGAGAAGAAAATCCAAGATGAAAAATGCTGGGATGAATCTGGACGGCCCAGGTGAACTGAAACGGAATAACCTGAAACGTCTTCTGACTTCTGGTTGTTGGGAATATAAAAGGCGTGTGAGGGGTGAAGAGATTTGCAAACAAAGACACTACGCCCAGCTCACATAAAAGTGTGCTCACAGGGGTTGGGCTCTTTGCCGAGAGGTAATCTCTCAAGAGGTTATGAGCGCTTCTTGTCCAAGTTATTTTACTGCCTAGCCATACAATCACATCACGGACACTTTGATATTTACTGTCCTTATTTGTCTCCTTGCATTTGTATCAACACAGGTGCTATTCAGTTTTAGGAGCTTTTCTGTGAAATTCCATAGTGTGGAATTAAATAGTTAAGAAGGGATTTCCCCTTTTTTTTTTTTTTTTTTTTTTTTTTTAAAGATCCAAATTAGAAATATGGTTCCTCTTTGACATCTTGAAATTAAAAGAAGAACAAAATGGCTGGAAAATCTGGTTTGAAAAACTTTTGAGGAACAAAGTGTCCCAAACCGTAAGACCGATATTGAGAAAGAGAGGGCGGGGCAAAGTCATTCCTCAGCCAGTTGATCGTACTTGTTTTGCAGGATTCAAATAGCACGGGGGCACGCTGAAATGCTTTCAATTCAGGGTCGGCTATGGTGCAGCCAAACGAATTGCTGTTGGCGTATGTTTATTTCCACAACATACAGAAATTTATCTAGGTCAGGGGTCGGCAACCCAAAATGTTGAAAGAGCCGTATAGGACAAAAAAAACAAAAAACAAATATGTATGGAGCCGCAAAAAAAATAAAAGCATTCTATAAAACTTACAATGAAGGAAACACATGCTGTATGTATGTAGGAGACTGGACTGTCTCAGAATTGTTTGTTATTCATTCCTTTGTTGTGTGTTCACAAAAGCCCCCATAGAATTTATTTTGTAATTTCCTCACTTGATTTTTTTGTTTTGGTGCACTATTTTCGCTTTTCTTAGTGTCAGTGAAGTGATCATTAATTTCCGTTTTTCTGAGGCTGTCTTTGAACGCCTCTCGAGTCAAACGAGAAAAGAGAAGGCACGGAGTCAGATGCAGACTGTCTGTGTTTGTCGAGACTGTTAAAAGCATAAATAAAGTGTACGTTTTAAAAAACCAACACCACAGCTCTCCTTTTTCGGAGCTGCAACATGTATCTATATCTATTTGAGCTATATTAGCCTACTATCAAAATCTTTTTCCATTTTCAAACATTTTTTATAAAGCTCCAGGGAGCCACTAGATGTCGCTGAAGAGCCGCATGCGGCTCTGGAGCCGCGTGTTGCCGATCCCCGATCTAGGTGAAGATACTGCTCATGTACATGATTTTCCACAATAATTATCAAAAAGGATTTAACAGTTAGGAAACAGATAAATACCAATTTGGAAAGAAAACTTTACTGTGATTTTATTTATTTTTTTAAATCAATGCAAGAGTTTACATTTTTAAATGTTCACGACGTCCCATCACTGGTGAACCATTTTTTAGAACAGACTTGGCGGGCCACTCATGTTGCCCTGGGAGTTACATAAGCCTGCAGGCATCATGTTGGTAACCCATGATTTAGGTTGGCCAGGTAACCAACCAATAAAATACTGGCAGTTCATTAGACTGAGAGATCTAAAGTACAACACAAGTAAGATATCCTTTATTTGTCCCACACTGGGGAAATTTACAGTCTACAGCAGCAAGATTGTGGGTAGAACAGTCCTCACCAGCACCGATGATCATCCAGGGTATGGACATAGAGAGGGTAACCTCCTACAAGTACCTAGGTGTTCTTCTAAACAACAAACTGGACTGGTCTACTAACACGCACACCCTGATTAGGAAAGGACAGAGCCGACTCTTCCTACTCAGGAAACTGAGGTATTTTGGGGTTCAGGGGTCACTCCTTAAGACTTTCTATAACTCGGTGGTGGCCTCGGCCATCCATTATGGCATTGTCTGCTGGTCAGGCAGCATTAACAGGACGATAAAGATTGCTTAACCATTAAGTATTCATGTTCGTATTCTCTCAAGTGTGACCTGGATTCAACAGAACAGAACAACTGAGAAATGGCCAACAAACTAAAGCTACCTGTTGGTGTCTTCCGTCTTATTCTTCTCTCACCTTGGTTACAAATGCCAAATATTGAATTTCAACTCTGCTTTTGTACTCATGGTAGTGCTGTACTCTCATGACGAGAAACCACATACACGTTTCTTTGGGTTAGACTGAGCAAAAATATTTTTCGAGATGGCTGTCGCCCGCACAATGTTGATTTGCAGGGGATAAGGCAGAGCGTCAAAAAGGTTATCACGGCGTATGTGGTCCAAATTGATCAAAATATATACAGTATATATATATATATATATATATATATATTTTTTTAACAACACATTTTTTATTTTTATCTATGTATGCCAGCAACATACTGTACAGCAGGGGCCACCAACCCCTGTCCCCCAAGGGCCCCTATTCTGCATGTTTGAAATGTTTCCCTCCATCAACACACCTGATTCAAATGATCAGCTGATCCGTGAGCTGTGAGCGATCCTGATCATTTCGATCAGTTGTGTTGGAGGAGGGAGACGTCTAAAACATGCAGCAGAGTGGTCCTCTAGAACCAGAGTTGGTGAGCCCTGCAGTATCGGAACGTGCTACACAAACAAATGATCTTCCACTGGATGACAGAAAGTACAAGTGACCTGTATTTTGACCTGTTGCATTCATACAACAGAACAAGAGGTTGTGTTTAGCTGAACCGACATCGACTTCACATTGAATCAGTACATTTTGGAGTCGATTGAGACGAGATGGCCATTTATTTCAGGATATATTTTGACATGGTTTTGTGTGGTGGTGTGCCCTGAAGTTTTACTTTTCATGAATGTGTGCCCGGCTCAAAAAGTGTTGGAGAAAACAGTGCTAAACAATAATATTGAAATCTTCCACTCATATCATGTTTGCACTATTTGATATTAAGTAGGGAAGTTCAATCCTACTTTTTTTTTTTTTTACAGACCCATATCAGTACAAGTATTCACTCTTGAGTATCGCTCGCTGACACTGATCCCAAGTATCGATACCGCCAATACAGGTGGGCAAACTACTTTTGGTTTGTGGGCTTCAGAGGAAGGTTATGATTAGGAAACTAAATATCTGTTTGTTTCAAATATGATTACACTTATTTTAAAAGGGGCGTTTGGTTCCAAAAAAAGCTTGCAATATCTCAATGTTTTTAAAAGTGACGAATTTTTGCAATTTTGGTATTTTGGAAAGAAACAAAGTCAATGCACATAATTCACTTTGGTCGGCAACATAAAATGATGTGGTGGGCTGGATCTGGCCCCCGGGTCCTGAGTTTGACACCTGTTCTCTTGCACTTATGAAATACAAAATTCAATTTGTACAATAACAGATCATTTTGAGCAAAGACCTTTGTCTTTCTGACACATTTGATGATTCATTCATTCATCCATTCATCTTCCAAACCACTTCATCCTCACTAGGGTCGCGGGGTTGATGATTCACTGAGGTGTCAAATGGCCAAAGTTTAGCACCAACTACGAGCAAGGAAGACTTGTTCGATATCAGATTTGTTTTTGTCTTAAGTATTGGTGGCCCGTGCCACGGTGGACAACTGGTTAGCATGTCCACCTCACAGTACAGAGGTGCAGGTTTTGATTCCAGCTCCGGCCTCCCTGCATGTTCTGCGTTGGACAGTCTAAATTGTCCCTAGGTGTGATTGTGAGCGCGATGGTTGTTTGTTTATGTGTGCCCTGCAATTGGCTGCCAATGAGTTCAGGGTGTACCCTGCCTACTGCCCAAACACAGCTGGGATAGGCTGCGGCACGCCCGTGGCCATCATGAGGATAAGCAGGCAAGAAAAAGGATGGATTAATCAGTACCAAAATGTACATTGTCATGGTGCAATGATTTTCACAAAGAGGCGTGTAATATTATGAAGGGAAAAATAAAAATGTAAAAATCTGCTTCATGTGTCATGGTAAAAAGTAAAATTAAGATCAAAACAATTGTGCCTTCCAGGTATGTAGCCAAAATAATGCAAAGGCGCTTCCATTCACAAAAAATTGTGGAATTTGTTCCAGAAGGACTTTTAAAGAACCTGCACGCAATTAACTAGTGAAAGCGGTTCAGGGTGTACCTTCCCTACCGCCTAAAGACAGCTGGGATAGGCTCCAGCATGCCCGCGACCCTCGTGAAGAAAAACAGATTAGGATGGATGGAGATTGGTGGATGTTATCGGCATCCTTCTTCAGTACCCAATACCCATACCTGTCAACTTTTCGGAGCGCCAACCTGTATAAACTACCAAAAAAATCCTTATAAAGAGCAAAAAATCCAAAGCATTTTATATGTCAAAATAACGGCAGAAATAAACCCACGAAATTTTCAATGATACTTATTGTAGATCTCCATAATACAATGTCTGGTTAATGTATAATCATCATTCTACTTCGTGGCATTATTGTGTTCAGAGTTGTATTCCTGCGTTACTTTTTTCAGCAACTCCAAATGCTGACCCATCGGCTCGAAGTTACAGCATCCATTCATATTTAGGTACTTTGGAAATGAAAGCATTCGAGTAGACTCGCACCATTCTGGGCAAAAGCAAACGGAACTACCTGTTTGGGGGGGGGGGCGGAAATTTTCAGAATCCGTATGATATATGCGATACGGCCATATACGTAAGATTCACCACAAAATCCGTATGAACTATGGCTAAACCGTATGAGTTGACAGGTATGCAATACCTCGTAATAAGACCGTTATCGGCCGAAAAACGATACCTTGGATGGGTATTTCGATCCCTCGTATCAAGTTATTTTTTACGTTTTATGTTGGGTGTAATTTCCTGTTAAGTGATTGACAGTCCACTATTTTTACATACAAAAATAGCACTGCAGTGCACAAGCAAAAGTGCATTCATTTTTAAAACGCCACCAGTGCAGTGTCATGAGTCTCCACCCTGCATTGTTGAGTTGACTGCTGTTGATCGCGGTTTCACTTAAGTGGGAAATTTTGTAGCACGTAAGCAGCATGGCACGAACAAGCGCCACTTCCTCCTCAGTGGGACTCAACCAAAAAGAAAAAGAAAGTCGATCGTAATCGTTTGCACTTGTCTTCCTGCTTTGCATACCAGTTACATTTTGCGTCAAGCATTGGACGGGAAGCGGCCGCGGGGTCCCATTTACATGATTGTGTGATTTTAGCTTGTGAGGGAAAGAGAGAGCGACACACACGCGCACACGCACGCACACACACGCACACACACACACGTGGAGGAGTTCTTCGTCCAGATTGCTGGGTTTGAAAGAGACGTGGAACGGTGAGGAGCGACGTACCCTAAAGTGCTGATGAAGCCGTTCACCGATCCTTCCGCGTAGAGAGACACGATGTCTCCAATGTGAAGGAAACTGGATCTGTGCTCTGACATTTTGGAGAGGTGAAGATCTGCTTCAAACTCGTCCTGCCTCCCCCATTGCCCCCATGTCTTGCTTGAAGTAATCCACGGGTTGCAGCGCTCGACCAGATCATCAACTTTCCCTCTTCGTGTTCGACTTCATCAGTGAGCCGATTCAAGTAGCGCAAAGGACGTGTATTTGTATTTCACCCGAACTTCTTGAAAGAAGTGGCGTCTCCTGTCAAGCTTATTGAACTTCTTCCTGTATGTCAGAGTGGCAGAGATCTGCTTTTCACATCCACTTCAAGGGGGCGGAGACTTGCTGCTGTCAGGCCGCTGAGCAAATTCCGCTCAGTGCTCCTTCACAGCCAAGCACTGCAGGCCCTCACTCTTCTCACTACAATACGCCTTGTTGCAAGGGCCGGCTTTTGCTGTGAGCGATGTGGACGACTCCCTCGGGCAAGATTTAAGTGAGGGCGCACGTGTACGGAAGCCCGAAGCTGCCAATGTATAATAATAATAAAAATATTAGGACTGGAAACTACGTCCGAATGTACTCGCAAATACGTTCGAACGTACTTGTAGACTCAATGCATTCCTCCAGATGTAGCTGGTTTTTCAAGCTTTTAGCCTACTCTATGCCAATACGTTCACAAGTTATTTGAGTAAACATTGTTCATTTGTAATTTTATTATGTCTGCGGTGCTTGATTTACGTTTCACATTTCCCAAAATGCCATGAGATATTGACTTCTGCATGCATAAACGCAGTGGCATTCAGGGGGAAAAACGGACTTGAACCTTTTGTATTCAAACCAATACTAGTATGTTCCAAAATTAAGGAAGTAATCATTCTTTATCTTAATTGGCTGAATTGGTTGCAGTGCATGCTTATATGTTGAGCATTATTTTCCCACAATGTATGCACAAGTCAATACCCGGTGGCATTATGAGAAAATGCTACGTTTGTAGCATTTAGCCTACAAGTACGCTTGAATGTATTTGCGAGTACGTTTGAACGTATTTGCCAATCCGATTATTTTTACTCCACATAGGCGGCTCCACCCTTTTGTACTGGTCACTCTCAAAGTCACATCAACTTGATGAGTCTACCCTTTTCCACTGAGAGGCGAACAATTGCGACTGTTGGCGAAATTAGAAAAATGCGTGTCACGTCAGATTTCGTCCAAGGTCACGGACGATTCACAAAAAGTTTACCTAACGTTTGCCAACAGTTTTCGTGAGTGTTATTTTCAAACTTTTTGAACGTATTCAAAACATTTGCTACCTTAAGAACCCTGACGAGAATGCAACATTTGCTATCTTTGAAAACAAAAACACTCGCAATTGTTCGCCACTCAGTGGCATTTGGGGCTTTACTAGAGCCCCTACCTCACTGAGCAGTGAAGGTTTACAAGTGTGTGTGTATGTTGTTCATGATTTTTTTTTTTTTGGCCGTTCTGTTGAGCTTCAACAAGTGCATCATAGCAGGTTGAATGTTTGAGGTGGAAACGTGAAGCACACAAGACAGATGATCATCAGTAAGAGAGGATCTGTAGCTGGATTTGATGGCCACATTAGCACTGCAGAGTCATCAAGCACTCGAACAAAATCTGCCACCCAAAATGGCTGACAGCGATTTTGTGGCCTATCACAAAGCTGGTCCTGGTTGTTGCTCCCTGGGCTGCGTGTAGCTTGGTAAAATGGCCTTGTTGTTTTTCTGGCTTCGCTAGCAAACCTTTGCATATTTGCCAGCCTGAGTCAAAAGTCTGTACTGACTTCAGTAAATAAATATTTAACGGTCCATATTTTCTTGTAACCACGGCATTCAGGGCCCACCTTTCGTTTTTTGGCATGGGCGAACATTTTGAAGGGTTACCATTACAATGACGTGTGCTAATCACATGGACTTGGAGAGAGTACCCGTACGTAAACGACGCACGCACACTATAAATAGATTTCAAAATAAAAGTACTGCTGTTTTAGTCCATGCACTATGGAAAATTTTGAAAGTAGCTCTTATTTTTTCCAATTTTCAAGCAACTCTTCGCGGGCCAGTAAGAGCAGGCTATTTGGCCGTAAAATGTACGGATCTGTTCTAAAAGCCCAAAGAATTCAATTGACATATACTGTTCCATGCAATTCTAACTCATTGGCACTTGTGGACTTCGAGGCTGAAGACAATTTTATTGACTGATTTTGTTTTCCAGTGCAACATCACCCATTTGGGCCCTTCCCAAATTCAAGACAATCTTTGCTCTGAATGGCAAGTCATTGGCTACTGTTACCTACCATACTGTCCCATTGTCCTCAGTCATAGTGAAACCATCCATCCATCCATTTTCCGAACCGCTTGATCCTCACTAGGGTCGCGGGGGGTGCTGGAGCCTATCCCAGCCGTCTTCGGGCAGTAGGCGGGGGACACCCTGAATCAGTTGCCAGCCAATCGCAGGGCACACAGAGACGAACAACCATCCACGCCCACACTCTCACCTAGGGACAATTTAGAGCGTCCAATCAACCCGCCACGCATGTTTTTGGAACGTGGGAGGAAACCGGAGCACCCGGAGAAAACCCACGCAGGCCCGGGGAGAACATGCAAACTCCACACAGGGAGGCCGGAGCTGGAATCGAACCCGGTACCTCTGCACTGTGAAGCCGACGTGCTAACCACTGGACTACCGGGCCGCCCCATAGTGAAACCATCTTACTTTATTTGAGTCCCTCAGATCATTCCCCATAGTGCTGGGCCTGCATAATCCTCACATAGATTGGTCAAAACTGTCCAGAGTTCATTTGGAGCATGTTTTGCCCTACTCATTGTCTTCATTCGGCCATTCCCTCCACAAGAAATCGAGAGCCACCCAAAGCCCATAGACGCCTCATTGGTTCATAGTGATTACCATTAACCTGTTGTTAGACTGAAGCCGGAGCGCCCCCGTCAGAATGTCCATCATTTGCGTTTCTCTTCTCAAGCTTGCCACTACTAGCCTTTAAACATCCCCTACTTGTGGCACAGTTGATGGAGTAAAACACTTCCAAACAGAAGGTCATGGGTTCAAGCTTCCTTCAATCATGACAGTTCTAAACTCCTGTTCAGTCATAAGCATTGTTCTCACTGTTATTTTTATTCCATATTTGCACTAGAAACCTACTGCTAAAATTGCAATATTGCTACTTACGGTCATTTAGTCACTGTTACACCTACAATTTTATTTCATTCTGCATACAGTTTACTGCTTGATGGCACCGTAGACCAAATGAAGCAAGATTGCATAAAATCATGTGCAAACCGATTCGCTGAAGAGCCTCAATGCTTCATGAAGCTTTAATTTTGGCACATTCTTTCATCATAGTTAAAAGCATTTCGCGATTTTATCTGCTCTACTTGCCACTGTACAGCAGGTGTCAGTAGAGAACTACAGTAATGTGAATGAAGCATTGAGTGATGAACCTTTAGCTGAAGCAATACCCCAGTGGCTTTCATTTATCCATCACTACTCATGGGTGATCCGCTCCCTGGGTCTGGATCCTAGTCTTCTGGATGCCTTTTACGCTTTGCACCCCGACAGGACCCATAGGGTGGCGGGTGGAGGCTTTCGAAGGGGTAGGTAGTGTTACTGTTAGGGCTCAGTGTTGGTGTTCTGTTTCCCTTCTTGTGTTTTTGCAAGGTGTGTGGCTCCACCTCCAGCAAAATGAAGCACACCTGATTCTCCGCAAGGAATCCAGCAACAGGCAAGACTCCAAGCCTCACTCCAAACCTCTGTTGGAATATTCCATCATTCTTGGTAATCACTCCTGCTTGGAAGACCACTTTTTCTTGTGCTTTGTATATTTTTGGATTCTAATTTGTTGTCTCCCCTACTGTTGAGGTCTTGCGTTGCCTTACCTGAATGCTCCAACCACTGTGCCACCCAGCCTCCTATCTTCAGAGCCTGACAATTCACGAAGTAAAATAAACCGACCTATTTTCTGAATTGCTCCCATCTTAGTCTCTGCATTGGGGTCCGATATACCATAACACAACATTTCTGGTCAGTGCCAAAAGGACATAAATTGTATGATTTTTGCACTTGGGGAAGTGAATGATAATTTCATCTATGCCATTTGTTAGAGGACAATTCTTATTTTTACCTGATATTTCACTTGTCACTTCTTAAAATGTGGATGTGATCGTAAATGTCGGCATACACAGTAAAAGCTGGCATTATCAAGAGGCAATCGCACAAACTGGAGCCTCTTTTGTGTGTTAGTGGGGCAAGTGTGGTTACATAACTAATATTGTTTGAATTTTGTGGAATTGTGCTTCCTGTTTACATAATTTGCACTTTTTAAATAAATTTGAGGGCACTATGGGACAATGATTGACATTTTCTTTCAGCAGGTGTGTGCTGCTGCAAAAATGAATAAATAAGTCAAATAAATCATGCATGTTGTTGCAATGGGGGAGGAAACCGCAGTAGCTGGAGAAAACCCACACGGGTGCAGGGAGAACATGCAAGCTCCACACAGGAAGCTCGGAACACTGCACCTCTGCACTGTGAGGCGGACCCGCTAAGCAGGCATCCACTGTGCCACCGATGTGTTAATATATGCAGCCTAAATAGTACAGATGCATGATTCAGTGATCATGAAGGGAAACTATTTTGCTAAATGGTAGGACTGATGAAATAAAGTTTTTTTTTGTTTTTGTTTTTTGTTTGGCTGAGCTGACAATGGTAGAGTTCTATTTGGGGGTGACCACATTAGATGTTAGATATGTTGGACACAAAGTTAGATAGACCCGACTTAGATGGTACGTTCAGAGGAGAGATAACGGGTATGTAGAAGGATAATAAGGATGGAGCTGACAGGCAACAGAGCTGGAGGAAGAGATAAGAGAAGTTTGACTGATGTGGCGAAGAAAGACGTGAGGGCATACGTTACAGAGAAGGATGCAGAAGAAGGCTTGGATGGAGAAGAATGACGCGTTGTGGTCACTCCCAACCGGACAAGCCCAAAAAAAAAAAGGGGGGGGGGGGACTCAATGTGGATTGTTGTTTTATCCTATTTGTACTTTAGGATATGAAGCTTCTCAAGTCCAGCATTGCAACAGGTCTTAATACTTGACCTACGTCTCTCCCTAGTGGCCATATTGTACACAAACAAGGTGAGTCACCTGCTGAACGTGTTTGAAATAAAAACACTCGTCCGCTGGTTTAAATCAGTGAAGAAAAACATTTTTAAACGCTTGTTTTAAGAGCAACTCTTTCAACTGCTGCACTGCAGCTGGCACTGGTACCGCTTGAAAAAAAGCCTTTCAATAATAATAAGGAAAGTTGTGCCAGTAACACTGATTATGGTTAGCACTTGATTGAAGAAGCAAACAATCAAGTTTATACTGTACTTGAATGAGCGCGCGTGCGCGCTCACGGTACATCCCGATGTTTCCATACAGGCGCTGTACAGACGCACCTTACACCAACTTGGCTTGCCTAAGTCTCCACGCCCTCACGTCATCAAGAGCCCCTGCTTCTTCATTTTTGATGTCGTTTCGTTTGACGGATGACCACAGACGCACGGAGACGGTTTATTTCCCTTTTCTTTGACTTCATCTTCGGGAGGATTTGATTCGGGCTTTACCAGCGGATCTGGACGCCCCCTTCCCCGGTCACGTTTCCTCTCTTTACCCGCCGGCGACCACTTGGTTCGCGTGTCGGCGGTTACGTTTCCACGTATGTAAGTACACCTGACTCGGTTGCACTGTAATGAGCTCGTGTGCCGGGCGCGCCGATTGTCCATTAGCGCTGATTGTGAGTGACGCGTTGCGAAGACGTCGCGGAGTTCCTTTGTTGCCTCGTGGATGAGCCCGTAGCAGGTGGCCCGCTTTGAAAGGAAACAAGGATAATGTGGCGACAATAGCCGTGGAACTGACTCGACGTAGCTTGCAAGGAGAACGCTCCACAGTGAACTAAATGCGAGCATGCAACCCTGTCTGGGACTGAGACTCTTTTTGTGTCGCGCCATCGTCAGATGAAATAAACATTGTAATCCACTTGGTTGCCTTCTGCCACCGTTTAGAAGACTTGTTCAAAGTAACCATGAAGAGTTGCCTCACGAGAATTCTGAATGTTCTGTGCCCTTACAACGTCCTGTTCAGAAGAATAGTGGGCCTTTAAGACAGTTTCTGTTTTGCCTACAAATTGACTCGAGTAACCCCCCTTCTCCTGACTTTTATTCCCCAGGATCTCCAGAGGTCTGGGCAATGAATTGTGTTGGAATGCCGCAGGATCTGACCTTTTAATCAGAGGAGGCAAAGCATCCAGGCCCCAAAAGCTCACACTTTCTGAAAACCTGCTGCACTACGATGCCTTTGAGGTTAAAATGTCTACAATGAAGCATGATGTGATGAAAGACAAAGACCAGAATGTTGAAAAGAAGATGGACTGGAGTTACATTGAATGGGTGGAAAATGAAGTGGTCGCCGCAGGTGTGGTCAATGCAGAGACGCAAACGGATCGGGAGCCTTTTGAGCACAAGGAGTGTCAAACCAGCAGTCCAGTGTTGATGCACATGGCTCTCACACGGACACACTCCAAGCTGAGGCATCCACCTTTGATTGATCGTGATGGCATGGTCGCACCTTTCTTCCAGTTCGATCGGCAGGCTCCCGGCCGCATCTCCACCTCTCCGACCTTGAGGAGGATGAGGAGCACCCGGCGTCCCGTGTTGGACCCCCAGGATCCTGCAAGGATGGGGAGTACCCAGGAGGAGCCCTCCACGGCATGCCTGTCATCACCTTTACACAGAGTAAAGTCTCCCCTCGCCGCTGGTGGCCAGATCTGTCATGAGCATGCGCCAATTTCATCCTGTGGCCGACAGAGAACCAGATCACATAGATCAAAGACCTTTGACAATGGTATCGCTTCCATGAAGCCACAATGTCGCAGTGCTCATCCTACTGTTATGAAAGGTTTTGGATTTCCCGATAGTGAATTACAGGTGAGTGGTGGCTTATTTTGTATGTAAAAAAATGGTGGGGTCAACCGCTTTGGTTGGTGACATCAGTAGGCTGTCTTTTTTAAAAAAAAAATTATAATTGCAGTCTCTCTTCCTACAGCAGTAAAAAATTTCGCCCTAACACTAAAAGTAATTATGGCTTAACCGTAACTGGTGCATGGGACATGAAACTAATTAGCATAATCCAGCCATACTGCTAGCCAAGCCTTTGCCAACTTTTGACTCGAGATGCTTATTTTACATTTGAAAAGTCTCAGGACACAAACACCAAACAAATCTCTCCCAAAGTATACATACACTGAAATGATAATCTCGTCTCAGTTTACTCACAAATGTACTCGGTGTGGAATCTTGGGACTGTTTAGCTGAACACAAGGCTGATTTACGCGCAGGAAGCCATTACTTTGTTGTATGAATGGCAACAGGTGGAGAAACAGGTTCGTAGTACATTCTCCCATCTAGTTGAATTGCTCTGCCTCTCACTACATCTCTGGCATAGATAGATGAAAAAAATACTATGACCATGAAATGGGAGCATTGCACACGGCATAGCTGAGCTCTGCTGCCAGTGCAGTGGAAATCATTGCAGGTGACGAATGTTTTTTAAAAGCATTGTTTCAAATTGAAGAACTGCATGTTGGAGTTCTTTCCGTCACCAGCAACTTAACACACAAATTGCTTTTAACAAGTGCTGTCAAACGATTAAAACATTTAATCGTGATTAAAAACGCAACTGTCATAATTAACTCATAATCGTGATTACTCACACATTTTTTATCGTTTCTAAATTTCCTTTTATAAATTTTTTGTCCTATTTTTTTCCCGTTTTAATGCTCTCATCAACATGGAATCATGGATCAGTTTTCTATGTGCAAAATGTAAATATTTACCGAAACAACAATACCGATTTTCAATTTTACATGAACATTTTTCACTTGGAGCAGTCATTCACACATAATCTCTCACACATTATTACTGTCCATCAACAACAGTGAAAAAAATATTTTGTCACACAACAGAGGAGTTTCTTGATCATGAGTATGTTTTGATCAGATGATGTTCCAGGCATGTTCATAAGACCTCTGGGATTTGTTTTCAGTTCTGGTGGGGTGGGGAGAGCATCATGTTTCCTTTAAAAAAAAAATGCAGGTTACTTCTCATTTACTTCTCCCGCCCATATCTCGATGCCATCATTAGACCCCAGCCGCTATATGTGGTGTATTCCGGTGTGGATTTTAATCCCCAGCCTGTCAATTAAATTGTTACACATTCCTTCCTTGTGGAAGTCCGATCGGGCTCATTCTTCCTTGCCCCCTGCGGTGGTCATCCACAGTGCAAGCTTTTGACAGCCAATGAATCAGCAGTTACATGCACTGACAGCTCGGGCCGAGCCCGCTGCTCGCCGAGGCCTGGGAAGTGCTCTCCCTGGGCCCCCGTTCGCGGCAGTCAGCAGTCACCTAATCATGGAGGGGTCAGTGAGCGATGGAAGAAGATAATGGCAGATCTTTTCATCAGCTCCTGCTATTCAACCCGCCGCATTCTCAATGGGGTGCGGGCATTCTCCTGAGATAGCGTGAAGCTTTTGAAGCTGAGCGACCACTTAAAACGGTGTTTCAAATTTGAACGTGTTTGAAAGTGATATAATGGCGACATTTGCAAGAAGAGCACTCTGCGTTGGCTGTGGAATGCCGAGTGCACTGTAAGACAAAGCCAGCGCAGGGTTTTTTTTTTTCTGGCAAGGTTGTTTTCTTCGTGTTTGTTTGTAGGATTAGGCAAAAAATAAAAATACTTGAGTGATTTCCACCAAACTCTGTTTTCTGGCACGTGAGCCAATGAAAAAGCATTGGCGCATGTCTTGATAAATCTTTTGGTCTTTTTTTTTGTCCCCACTTTGCAAGGGGTTGTTACTTTTTTTCCTTAATTACCCCAATAATGGCATATTCATTCAAAAAAAAAAAAGGAAGAAAAAGGGGATATATTTATTTGAAAGCTTGAAACTTGGTGGTCATTCAAATTTGATCTTGAAATTTGTCTCTGATTGCATTATTCATTTTACCGTAATGATTATTTTCTTTTTTGCAGGAGAAGGAGCAACACCCGAATAGGTGAGTGTTTCGCATGCTGAATCAGCATCACCCCCCCCCCCCCTGCCTTTTGAGGCGACCCCTTTTTAATATGAGGCATGTACGAACACAAGCCGTCTTCCCTCCTATTGAAGAGTCTCTAATTGTCCCGACGAGCTGGCTCTGTTATGACTGGACGTCGGCACAAAAACCTAATCGGCCCCATCTTGTTCCAACACTTTCGGGCCTTGCCTGATGTCATTGGGTGCCCGTCAACAAACATGAGGTGGGGGGGGGGGATCTCTGAGCTAAGGAGCCCCATTGAGCTTTCTTTGTCACTCCTGTCTTGGTTAGTGGGGCGCAGTTAAGTTTTGAGAGTCCCATGGTTATGTGCGGACGAGACAAACCCTCATTAATGCCGTTTTCTCTTAGTGCCACCCACACCCCTCCTGATGGGCGGCCGGGCTGTTGCCTGGCAGGGTAATTAGGCAGCTATTGTCTCTTTAATTACACGTTGGCACACTACGCCTCTTCCCGTGGCCGAGCCCTGCAAAGGCATCGGCGGTGCGAGTTTTGTTTTCGTGCATCATTATTTCTCCTGTAGCGCAAAGGGACAAAGCGCCCATTTTCACAAGGGCCCTCAGTGGACACAGAGGAGGCTTTCTGATTGGGCACAAAGCAACAGCATGTCATTATGAGGATGCTGCGCAATGAGGCGCGCCCACACGCTCTGACCTGGTTTGCGGGCAGTGTTGGTGCCCTTCTTGCAAGCTTGTGTGCTGCTGCCCACCCGCTATCATCTCCTTTCAAGTTGATTTGGTATGACTTTACCTGAAAGGATCAATGTGGAAGTTTGACTAGGGCGAATGCCACGAACCTACGCGAGTGCTCTGATTCCCGCCTGTGGGCATTTGTGCTTGTTTGACAGTTGAGCAAGCTCAACTGCAGACATGTAACCTCAGATCTCTTTGTGTGCTACGAGGAAGGGGGGAAAAAAAAGGGCCACTGCTGTTTTGCATTTTATCACGGGCCGAGGCGAGCCAGGGGTGTCCGTCGTTCTTGTACTTCCTCTTACGTTTGTTGTCATCAACACTAACTAGAGTGTCTAAGTGGAGCTTTGCAATGGGTTTGACGTTCAGTGAAGTCGCTTTAATGAAGGATGTTTACAGCGTACTTGAAACAATGGTCTGCTTTCATCAGTTCTGATGCCCGGAACATCTTTATCGGTGTTCGGAAGTGAAAACACAAGAGCTGTCAAGTGTTACTGGCCAGCTGTCACGACATGGCACGCTGCTGTGTAGATAGATTGAGGGACAGAGTAGTCGGTTATTGCTCATGTAGTGGCACCTTCCTGTGATTGACTGGCAATCAGCATCACCCTTTAGGTACCCTAACACAGGGGTCCCCAACCTTTTTCGCCCCACGGACCGGTTTACGTCAGACAATATTTTCACGGAGTGGCATTTAAGGTGTGGCGGATAAATACTACAAAATAATATGGTAAGAGCAGCATGAACACTGTGGTGTTTTCGAGAGATAATAATAAACACGAGGCCGCAACACTCTGATCGCTATGGCAATGTTTAATGCCTTCAAAATACGATACAACGCAAATTCAAAGTGCATGAAAATGTCAACTCACCACAATGCTGAATCAGTGCGAGCCCCGAGCTTGATTTTCTGCAACCGGGCGGTCCCATCTCGGGGTAATAGGAGACAATGACACCTGAAGTGTGTGCTTTATGTCGAGTCTACTTCGTAATTTTATTTTAGTCACCGTTGCTGCACAAAACCCACGCCTCACACAGCTAGCATGTCGGAAATAAGATAAGATAAGAAAACCTTTATTAGTCTCGCAATGGAGAAATTCCCGATTCACAGCAGCAAAGTTATGAAAGGAAGAAGTAGAACAACAAAATATAGGAGCTGCTGGAAAGGCAGCCACTCTCGCAGCGCCATTTTGAAGTCAAAATAACAAAAATAACACAACACAACACAAAGGACACAGACAGTCGTGCAATCTTCACCACTTTTCTGCATACACTTTGTTGTCTGAAGCAGTTATAGACAGGGGCGGTTCTGGATCAATTTCACTGAGGGGGCCGGGCTGGGGCCAGGGGTTTTGATGGGGGGGCACATTCAACCCAGGGCTAAAAAGACAGATTCGAAATCTTATTTGACTTTTTATTTCTTCAGACTTTGAAATTGTAGTCATAACATTACAGTGATGAGAAAAAAACAGTATTAGGAGGGCTAAAATGTCTGCAAGCGTAACAATACGCCGTGTCCATCTGTTGAGAATATTCAAGCCAGGGGATGATATGGTACCAGCCTGCCGGGGACAAAAATTGCAAATACACTGAAGCTAGATGTTTTACATGCATATAATTATCCAAATTTTAAAAGGCAATGTCTTATATATTGATCCTGTTAAATAAAAATTAAAATAAAAAGGGAGACTAAAAAAGTTACACACACACGCGCACACACACACACACACGCACACACACGCGCACACACACACGCACACACACACGCACACACACACGCACACACACACACGCACGCACACGCACACACACACACACGCAAATAGCACTCGTGTCGTGGTAATTTCCTTCTCTGCGGACTGCTTCTCATTTTCCCACTCATTTTTAAATGGCGCAGCGCACTAAAGGGTCCGACTAGAATGTTAAATCACGCACTTTGGTTCCACCTTTCGCGTCCGCGACTCGGCACGACTGCGTAATCTGCGCTCGGAGGGGGGGCCACAGGGGGGGCCAGAATCGGTGCTACAGGAGCACTGCCCCCCCCCCCCCCAGAACCGCCACTGGTTATAGATGAAAGAGGAGAGGATCAAAGTGTCCTTTCACCAGTGGGTCAGAGACGTCATGCTGAAAATGTGCACACGTCTGCTACAAGCTAAGTTTTGAAAGCAAACACGAAGCTGTAGCGTCCATTGACGAAAAGAGATTAGTTCATTTCTCCTGTCCCACGTAATCCGCTTCAAACTCCAAGCCGCGACTCAAATAGCAACAGTGCTGTTGTGGTGATCTCAGAGTATTCAGCCATAACTTGAATCCAGAACACCAGCAGAGTTGTTGTCTCAAACGTACTTTTAAGGCCGCCGTCATTTGCGATCTCCAGCAGTTTATTTTACTCATTTAGCAAACTCCGGCGTTTTGTTTTTAGCGTAATCATTCACGTGACGGAGAAGCGTGGTTTGACGCGCGTCAAGCGTGACACAGACGGATGTAACGGAGAATCGGGTAATTACAACATAAATACAACGGAATTAATGTCAATTCTTATTGTGCGGCCCGGTACCAAATGCCGGTCCGCGGACCGGTGGTTGGGGACACCTGCCCTAACACACTTTCCAGTGGGACAATTAAAAAAAACACATTGTAGTATGTTTTGCAAGTTGAAACTATGAAGTTTGTGGAAATGTAAAAAAAAAAAATAATAATAAAGAATACCAAACCCAAACTGTTGGTATGTGTGAGTGGCGTTGACTGCACAGCACAACTCAATGACTTGAGTTGTTCTATGCTCAGGTTTATCTCTCCCTTAATCACAGCAGCATTAACACCATGAGCTTTGTTGCTACACCTGTGGGAGGGTCCCCCCCCCCCCACATGCCTTGGTAGCTTGCTGAAAAGGGAACAAGAGGATGAGAAGTGCTCCACAATCGTCGTGTGTCTCTTTTGACACAAATGGAGTGAAACTTTGACAAGGTTGGCACTGTCAAAAGGCCAGAAACATACAATTTGGTGTTTATTTTTTGCCCCCCCCCCCCCCCCCCCCCCCGCATGTGTTGTAAATGGCCAATTGGCTGCGCAGCACAGATGGCATTTCACTGGCATTTCAAGAAGAATGATGACATGGAATTTAGTTATTTCCTCCTGACGTACAGGAAGTATTGTCTCTATCAAAGCGCCATTGCTTATATAAATGTTACAAAAACGAATCCAAAGGCATGAATCATTTTTTGTGTCATTACGTTATTGAGTTATGAGACAATTCATTCTTCATTTACTGGTAGTTTTTCTGTCCACTTCAGGCTGGAGGAAAGGAGGCGGAGCTCCGTCGTGGTCAGTTTACCTGGCTTGGATGTTTCACCCGGAGATCTGTTTGTATCCAATGGCGCAGCTGACATACTAAACAACTTTTCTGGTATGTATATAAAAATAAAAATTGTACTGTACTTTGTCACACCGTCTGGTCAGAATACCAAAGATAGCTTTCACTTATATGCTTCATCACAACATGTCAGTCCACATATCTCTCGTCTTAATCTGCCAGTTAAGATCATCACTCAATCATCGCAGCTGTCGACTTTAGCATTTATACAACAGAGGTGCGTGCTGCTAAAAGTGTCCCCAGATGTATTTGAGTCATGATTTGTAAAGCATTTTTATCTTGTCACCTTTCAATCCCATCACACCAAGGAGCTCTCTCACATCGGCCAACTCATTTGTAACTACAGTTTGCCAGCGCATTGTTTTGTTTCACACTCATTTCCCTTTGTGATCGTCACTCTTTTGTGTGTTTTTGCAGACACAAAGAAGTCAAAGTGGCCTTTTTCAAGGCGAAGCACAGTAAGTCTTATTTGTGGTTTAGCAGCTGTTGTGTTCACGGCTTCTTTTGATGTGTGCGTGTGTGTGTTTGTTGCGGTTTCAACATTGTTCCCTGACCCATTTAACAAAGCAGATTAATATGGTTCCTCATCCCGTTTTCCTCTCGCAGAGTTTGCAATTGGGGGAAATGCCCAGTGTAGACGTTGAGCCAAATTGATTCGTTTAATTTTTGATCATGCAAGACTGGGCCAGAATGCGCACAGCCGCACGCTACCGCATTTTTGCTTTGGTTAACGCACACACTGAAAAAGAAACATCACACTTTTTTTTTTAAGTTATGCCTTTTTAATTTTCAGACAAAAGGGAAGTCCCAAACAGGCACGTCGGTGTCGGATATTGAAGGATATCTCTCAACAGTCCAAATCCAGGACTGGCGGAACTGTGACCTTCAGAAATATAAGGTGAGAAATGGCCTCTGTCAGCAGCAGCCGAAGCACCGTGCTATTTGTTGTGTAAATATGTCTTCACTGTGCTTCGAGGGATTTTTTTTTTTGTTTCACTCGATGCATTATTCACATTGAGAGGATAACACATCCAGATTTCTAATCCAAATAGAACCTGCTACTCTGAAATAACAAGTTTGTGCAGGAACCTGCTTTTCTTGGCAGTAACCCTGCAGCGTATAAATATCACTACGCACTACGCACGCTTGAGTGGATCCCCACGGTGGGAAAAACATCACAGAATGCGATCAATGTTTTACACCAAAGCGCTTTCTTGCCATTCTGTCACTTCGATCTTGAAACTAATTTCTCAGCATGAACCGTGCTCGCTTTCGGTACTTTTTGTGCAGGACTACTCCGTAGCAGAGTTCCTGCAGGACCAGTCGTCCCAGTGGAGCGCCCCCCCTGACCCTCTGGGCTTTAAAAGACAAGAGGCCATCTGGGAGCTGTTCACCAGCGAGTGTGTTTACTTCCTGGATCAGCTCATGGTTCTCAAAGAGGTGATTTTCACCACACAATGGCTCCTCCCGCACGCATGAGCATAAATAAACACACCAAACCGAAATAAAAACCCGACACCTGCCGCTTTGTTCTTTACATTTTCCCCTCTGAATTCCTGATGCTGAAGTCTTTTGGTTGTCTGTCTAAGCCGATTGTCCGTCGGACTCTTTTGTTGCATTCAGGTGTTTTTGGCGACACTCACGAACCTTCAGATGAGAACCTGCCTGGCTGACATTGACGCCTGGAGGCTGTTTGCGAACCTCAGTGAGCTTTGCTTGGTGAGCTCAAACGCCAACACAGCAGACGGGCCCGATAACGTTGCACGTATCACTTCAATAAATCATCAGCCGTCACGTTATCAGTCTCTTGTGTGGCGTCTGGCTTTTGTTCGTCAAAAAAATAATTGCAACACTCGCCGCCTTCAGCTCAGAAACAACATGAGATGTCGAGACCATCCGTAACTCGCAATGTCGCGCGTGAGACACCCCCGATGGATGCCATGGAAATTCGGGCTTTGATTTACCGCTCATTTGCTGATTGTGATTAAAAAAGAAATAGTAGATATCTTGATGCAACAGCAGGCATTTCTTTGTAATGTGTATAAAGTGCATCGCCACTGGACAGTCACGCCATGTCTTTCATTGCAGGTGAGCTTTGGTTTCCTTAACAACTTGCTGCGCGTCATCAAGGACTCGTTGGACATCGCCGATGGTAACCGAGCCCCTCTGCTGGAGCTCTTGAGCAACGTAAGATGCCAGTCCACTGTCACTCCTTCATTTCTAGATCTCCTTCCATGTTAGCCAAACATTTCACATCAACATTTCCAGAATGTACTTTTTTTTTTTCTCTTTGCTGGACCAAAACAAATTCTGATTTCACTAGGCAAAGCAGTAGGTGCAGCTCAACCTTGACAAATAAAATGCCCCCATTGAGTCACATAGCAAAGAAAGGCTTTGCAGTGACTCATGGCTTCTCACGGGCCTCTCCCTAAAGCATTTGATGTCATGGACTCTATTCAAATACGTCAGCCACATGCGTTAAGTTTCCACGGGATGAGTTGACACGGTGTGGCAGCCAGACAACAATGCCACACAGCATTCAAGTGAGGGATGAGGAACTGCGTGCCAGCAGTTACTTGCTTTGCTTGGAAATAATTAGCTGTGGATGATGAAAAAAGAAAAATCATTACGTGACACGTCAGGCTGCTGGTAAGGAGAAAGCTTCAATTAGACAAGCTCAAATTATTTCAGACATGAGTGTTGTCAGTTTGGAGAACATACCATTCGTGACTACAGCCCTACATTGATCTTGCACAACCTGATGGTATCCATAAGATGAGCTGTATCGTCCTAAGATTGGTCCTTATGCTAAAAGGTATACATTTATAATATATGTTATAAATAACAAAATCCACAAAAATATTTTTGCCATATTATTTTGTTGTAGATATTTGTTGTATCACATTTATAAGCTCAATTCCAGCTCCGGCCTTCCTGTGTGGAGTTTGCATGTTTTCTCCGGGTACTCCGGTTTCCTCCCGCGTTCCAAAAACATGCATGGCAGGCTGATTGAACACACTAAATTGTCCCGAGGCGTGAGTGTGAGCGCGGATGGTTGTTCGTCTCTGTGTGCCCTGCGATTGGCTGGCAACCGGTTCAGGGTGTCCCCCGCCTACTGCCCAAAGACAGCTGGGATAGGCTCCAGCAACCCTTGTGAGGATTGAGCGCTTCGGAAAATGGATGGATGGACAATTATAAGCATTATGTGGATTACATCAAAAAACGGAAAATTTGGGGAAAATCATATTTTAAACCTGCAGTATCAAATTTGATACAGATGAGTTAATGTACTATAAAGAATGAGTTACATAATGAAACTGCATGTATCAAATATGATACGAATGGCGTTATAGGCTTAACAATTCTCTTAGATTAGCACAAATGTCCAACCGCGCTGCAGCATACATTTTTTTTCTTTGCAACCACAATAGCACATAATTAGACAGCAGACCTCCAACAAAGCACTCTCCCGGCGCAAATAACTCTTCGCTTGTGTTGTCAGCTTAGGGACAAAAGGGACATTAAGTATTCATCGAAGAAGAAAATAAGAACCATCTTGGTTTGTCATGTACATGACATTTGAGCCATCGGAGAACACTTGAGCAGGGGGCCAACTTGAGTGCCCGGGAATCAGTTTGATGTGTCGGTCGGTGTCTTGCTCAAGAACACTGCGGCTGTGTGTCCAGGCAGGTCGATCTTGAACCGGGTTTCCCATGGTGAAGACCTTCACCATGGGAAACCCGCTTGGCCACGGCTTCCTTGTCATCCAGTTTTTGTTGTTACAATTTAATTTAAGGCTACAGCGCCAATATTTTTTAGCCAGGCCAGATTTGATTCTCAATTTTTTTTTTCACATAATTCAGACATACTGCAATGCTAATTTCTCTTTTGTCAGTGAACTTAGGGTGGTTTTCTTTCTTTAATGGGAGGCTACCCACGTCTGCTTTTATGATGCGTTTATCTGCCGTGTACTAGCTGATGTGGAATTGCTCTGTTGGCAGGCTTTCCGGCAGAGCATATGCCACTGCTTGCAGAAGTACTGCCTCAACTACTCCACAGCTTTGCTTTATCTGGACAGCCTCAAGCCCAGAGAGGACTTTGGGTCTTACGTCAAGGTACACGAGGGCACTTACACTGTGCATGTGCGTCATCGCTCACAAATCCCCCCCCGGTGATCAATAAAGTATTCTAATTCTGAAAGCACCTTGAGAGGAAAGCTACAAACATCCCGCCGATGTTCTCATTATATTACTTCCTATTTGTTCTCAATGATGTCACGCATCACCTCTTCACCTCTTGCATTGCTTCTGCCGTTCTCTGCGTTTTGCCACGCAGTGGTGCGAGGGCAACAACCAATGCCGCAGGTTGCAACTGCGCGACCTGCTGGTGGCGCCGTTGCAGAGGTTAACCCGTTACCCGCTGCTCCTACGGAACATCGCCAGGAGGTTCCGCACGGAGGAGGAAAGCAAGGATGCGCAGGCGATAGCGGAGCAAGTGGACATGTCTATATGTGAGCAAACGACGGATCGGTTTCTCATTCAAGGACGTGCGCGTTCTTGTAAGGCTTGCCGCCATTCCTGGAAAGTGCTCGTTAATGAAAAGGTGAATTGACCAATGCACCTCAGGTGCCATGCCCTCACCCGTTTTAACTTGCTGATTAGGAAGGCATGTTTGTGCTCCAAACAGGATAGCCATTATTCTGTTGAGCAAAAAAAAAAAGAAAAAAAAAGCCACACCTCGCAGAGGCTGATTTGCATGCAGTACTTCCCATAACCCTTAAAGAAGGTCAGAGTTGCTCTGGTGAAGTAACAAGGAGTGTCCTGTAGGTAGGTGGAGTACGTCTTTTATAAGCTTAGTCGGCTCTAATCTATCAGCGTGGTCTCACACCAGTGTTTGACAAGCGACCATCCCGAGCCAACACGTCGGGACACGCCGATATTTTGAAATGCGATCGAAATGGACCAAAATACACGAGGACATCCAAAGCACGGGTGGGCGGACTTTTGCTTTCAGGGGGCCGCATTGGATTTTGAAAACTGACACATGGCCCCGGGATTTTGTAAAACCACAAAAACAAGGGCTTCTGGAACAAAAGAACTTATTCACAGATGAACAACAATGAAATGCACTGTGAGCGACACTCGCTCAACAAGTGGCCCGATTTGAACATCAGTGGCTTTTTTTTTTTAAACATGGTTTTCGTCATTCACTACATGAATAGCAGCATTTTTTTAGGATCAAAAACGCACTTGCTACCAACTACTGCAACACATAACCCCTTTGTTCTATCCATATCCATACTGTGTTGGAATGTGAGATGCCGAATCGTGTCCGACCTCCCCGTTGTTGCGTTTTCTCTCCTTCATAATTGACGGGACAAGCCAAAACACCCCCATGTAACTTTCTTCTTCTCAAAAGCTGTGCTGGTTTGAAATTGCAAGCGCTGCACTGCCGCCATCTACAGGAATCTGGTCTCTCTTACAGTAGTTGATAAACTTGAATTTCACTTCACGTGGATGAAAGACAACACTTTGATGACGATGAACGCCATAGAAGCCAACGGCAGTGAACGAGTTAAATAACCCATAACACTACGGCCATGTTTCATTCGATCCGTGGCGATGCTTATCACTCCCATCATTCATATTGCAAATCAACCTTTACCAATGAATTGTACTGCCGTTAAATCCAGCCCTCTAAGCTTTTCTTTTTAATAAGAGAAATGACATGCAGTAATAACATAAATATGTACAGTAAAACAAACAGTTTTGCAGTATGATTTCATGCTTCAACTCGGTGGACATTGTGCTGCTCCTTCTGATATGTGCGCCTTGGCCACCAAGGGTCAGCATATTGTATGCATACTGAATGTATGATGATGAGGAAACACAAAGACCATCACAGCTAAGTTGTTGTAAACATTTTTTTTGCAGTGCATAAATAGTATACTGTATGCCTGTAATAATTGTTATATGCTCTGTGTTCTTGTGTTGCCGCACCATTTGTGTTCAAACATCAGGTTAGCCATACCTTCACACTTAGTTGTGACGTTCATTGCCACCCACCATCTCGTGGAAGACTTTCTTAAGGTCGCTCGCGTCAAATATTTTCACTCAAGATAAATTTAAAAAAAACAAACCAAAATAAATCTGACGATTGTTCCGCCGCTCCAATCTTGATCTGGCCCAATGAACATTTACATCATAAGAGTCATGTATATTTGCTGCATTCGTATAGCCATCTTTTAAATTTTACATTTTTATCAGTATATTTTATTCACTTATCTAATTTGTTTCATTATAAAATAAAATATTAGCAGATTAAATAAAATGTTACATTGATTTATGAGCGTTAAAAAAAGCAGGCTGCATTTAATCCGTCTTGCTTCCCATCACGTCTGTATGTTCTCCTTTTCTATCACGTTGTTCAGCCCTTGTTGAGGCTGCTCCTTAATTTAGGGGAAAAGTGGTGCTAAAAACCGAAAGAAATCCATTTGTTATCACCAAGGCAAAACCGTGTTGAAGGAGAAGCGTGAGATGAACGAGACTCTTTGCTTTGACAATACAATACAAATACATCTTAATATATCGAGCACTTTCACAACAGTGGCAAAGTAATGAATGCTTACCAAAATAAAAAGGCCTCCACAGACGGATGAGTGTCTTTGCGGCGGCTCAAGTAACCTTCGTGGGAACCTCCCGTGTAATTGGAACCCGGTTACTACAGTAGTCGTAGAAAGTAATTATGGTGAATAGTGTCATTGTCTTCCTTCCAAGGTGACCTGGAGGGAAAGGTGAAATGGTTGGACAACTACCAGAAGGTCAAACAGCTGAGAGACGCGCTGGTGTGGCTGCCTGTGTGGGAGCGGGACAAGCGGGCCTTCATCCCCGAGGTCGGTGATGCCGAACGCCGGTCGTCTCGACTGGAAACGTTTGAACGGCCCTCCTGGAACATGCTCGAATTAGTTCTTGAAAACCTATTCGTTGTTAGGGCTGAACACGTATAGAATAAATCTGATATTGTTGATTGGAATTGACACGAATTTATTGCTTGTGAAAAAAAACAACTGCGTTTTAAAATCGCAATATTCATGGGGGAAAAAAATTGCAATTAAGATAAGAAGAAAACCATTATTAGTCTCGAAATTCCCAATTCACAGCAGCAAAGTTATGAAAGGAAGAAGTAGAACAACAAAATATAGGAGCTGCTGGAAAGGCAGCCACTCTCGCGGCGCCATTTTGAAGTCAAAATAACAAAAATAACACAACACAACACAAAGGACACAGACAGTCGTGCAATCTTCACCACTTTTCTGCATACACTTTGTTGTCTGAAGCAGTTCTAGATGAAAGAGGAGAGGATCAAAGTGTCCTTTCACCAGTGGATCAGAGACGTCATGCTGAAAATGTGCACACGTCTGCTACAAGCTAAGTTTTGAAAGCAAACACGAAGCTGTAGCGTCCATTGACGAAAAGAGATGAGTTCACTTCTCCTGTCCCACGTAATCCGCTTCAAACTCCAAGCCGCGACTCCCAGCTCCAAATCCGCTCCGCGCTAACGCTCCTTTCTTCTCATCGTCGGCTCCTCAAGACTTACATCCATCCAGCCGCAGACCGTTCAACAGCACCGATCTCTCCGCTGAACAAAGCGGGGCTGTGAAAAATGCTGCCCATTACAGGCGCAAGACACAAGCGCCCCGGGACTGTCCAGCAACGACAGTCAAATGGCGCCGACATTCCTCCAGTCAAAAACAGTGCTGGTATACCCATGCTGCCGAGAAGGCGCAACCACCGAGCACAGAGTCTCCTCCTTGATGAATGTCGTGGCCAAAAAATGCTGAAAAAAGTCCACATCAGGTCCACACGACGTAACAACAAACACAAAGTGACAAAACAAACACAAAAATAACAAAAAAAGCAAGGCTCATGAGAGCACTTGCTGACGGCTGCCTACTCGGGCGCCATCTTGACTTCAAAGATTAAATTAATTTTGCTAAATTATTCAGCCCTATTCTGTATTTATAATACCGATGACATGATCCAATCTTGTTCTTCTCAGGCTGTGACCTCAGATATCACTCTTCATTTTTTCCCAGCCCATTCTGTTGTGTCTTCTTACAAGAAACTCAGATGTGATACGGTCACAAAATGTCAGCTTGCAGCTCTGATGTTGCTGCTGCTTCTCTTTCATCAGACCGTGAAGCATCTGCTGAAGCCCATGACACTGGAGAATCTCATTTCTCACAGAAGTCTGCTGCACGAAGGCAAACTGGTGCTCATAGGTCTGCCCTTCTGCTTCTCGGGCACGTTTGGGCGAGCGTTTTGAACGGGCTCTCACGCCGTCTTCCTTTGGCTCCCTTCCAGAAAATGCCAAGCTCATCGATGTCTACGTGTTCCTCTTTGACGAATTCCTGCTCATCACCAAGATAAAGAGAAACAAGAAGGTGTGTAGGCGCGTCGTCGTCACTTTGACATTCTATTCCATAGGTAGCGTTCCACAGCTCCACTCGAGAACTTCTTGACATCTGTTCTTCTTTCACCTGTGAACATTTATTGTAACCCAGGAGAATTTTGAGCTTTATTCACCTGTTGCTATCCTTCTCAACCAAAGTTATAGTCGACAAAAACCAGCAGAAAAAAAGCTACGAAATCAGCAAAAATGCATTTAAAACGACCATAAATAAATAAATAAATCCTTGAAACGAACATGCTATATTTATAGCGCAAATATCATACTTTGTCTTTCAGTGTTCATTGTGCTCATTTTGGTATTGCTGCATGTCTTTACATAAGGAATGTGTTTGTTTCACTTGTGTCACTTAATGAATTAAAAACTAACAAAACAAACTGAATTTAAAAAACAAAAGTCAAATAAAACTAAAATGAAACAATAATGAAAAATCCCAAACTATTTGAACCCTTTTTTTCATAACATGACTTTACATTTTCTTTGTGCCTAGAGGTCCATCGGACCGGAAGCCAACTCCCTGCGCTTGGCGCAGAACCCGGAGCTGGACCAGCTGCTAAAAGAAGGCTGCACCTTCACGGTTCTCGACCAGCCCGTCTCTTTGGACCGACTCCAGCTCAGGAACATCGATCAGTTCAATGCCTCAAGTAATAAAAGAGTGTCGATATGCATCAGGCTGGTTGTGACGTTTTTGTCGTTTAATGGATATCATTGTCTGTCATTCTTTTAAAGCATCAGGACTGCCTCATTCTTTTATAATCACGCACCAGAACCGCTACCAGCAGTGCATTGGTGCGTTCGTCCTGCAGGCTGCATCAGAGGCTTCCAAGGTAAATTCAGGGATAGGATTTGGAATCTTTTGTCTTCATTTGCATTCACCGGCACACTTTGTTTGTGGAGATTTGCTGACATGTTTGTTTCTTTCCAGCTCAGCATGTTTTGGATAAAGTACTCTGTTGTTTATTCATGGATACCTTTCTGCCATTGCGATGATGATCGTGTTTTATTCCAGCGATTGCAGTAGAACTGGACTGTCCCCATGAACAAAGCTCCAGCCTAATCTTTTTTCTGTGACATGAAAAGCACCCCTTAGGCGTGAACCTCATACTATACTTGCGTGTGGAACGTTTGTTGTCCAGAGAGCGTGGCTGTCAAAGATCGAGGAGGCTGTGTCGGCCCTGCTGAAGCTGGACTCTCAGCATGTGCGAGTGAAGAACGCCTCACTGTGGTTGGAGTCATCCCAGATCTGAAACACCCCGCTGCACTAGATGCTGTCGCACACGCTCCGTTGCCGCGTACTCGTCAGTGTCATCGAGGTCTGCACGAGCACATCCGGTACTGTTCAGTGAACTGCTGCAGTAGTGTACCATTAAAACTTTGGTCATGTAGTACAACTTGTTACCTTGTTTGTCTTCTTACACTAGGTGTGGGAGTAGCACATTGGGTGTTCATGTGAATTTGCTTAATTTTATTCAGATTTACAACAGTGACTATCGAATGTTGACTGGACTGGTCCAATTCCTGGCAAAAAAAAAAAAAATGTGGTTGCTGAATTTTGTAGAGAACAGACATGACGCCAAACTGTCATTTCAAATGGCAACTTTCTGGCTTGAAGAAACGTTCAAAGAAATCAAGTAAAACGTGGTAGTCTTGTTTTATCACAAGCAGAAGGAAAAAAATATATATATATATGGACTTGCTCAATTCTGAGGCGAGAATTTATTGGGCACCCCTGGTCGAGACAACTGTTAAACCACATATTTCTTCTTGTTTACTTTAAGTGTTAAAGCCACAAAGTTGCCATTTGAAATGACTTTAGTTTGGTGTCATGTCTGTGATCTGCTTTTTTTTTCTTCGTTCTAGAAAATGACACGATTCAATCATTTTTGCCAGGGGTTGTATTATTGGCAGGAGTGGCCTTACTTCTGGTATGGATGAATGGGAATGGTTCTCACTTGACCAATTTCTGTCTTATGTACAACGTAAGTGGGAATGCACATTTGTGCAATGAGTCTCGTGTGTGTAATAAACCCTAAAAATATCGAAAACCTTGCATTTCAACACAGGTGTGTAGAGTGTCCACTTAGTTTTTACATTTTTATATACACTGCACATTATACTGTAGTTTGTGTATACATAGTTAGATATGAGTATTTCCAAAACTCCTTGGTTAAAATGAATCAACATTTGGTTTTGTCATCAGCACACTTGTTTGTGTTTAACCTACAAATCAATTCACGTGACACCTAAAATGGTTGGTGGGCTGAGATTACACTGCAAAATAGAAAGTTTCCAAGTTTTACAATCTGTAATGGCTCAATGAAGATGTGCAGAGAACTGTATTCATTTTCAGCCTACAACAACTCACACATTCCTTGCATTCTTTTTTTTTTTTTTTTAAGTGATGTTCCAAACGCGATGCAAAAATTCAAAAGGTGGAAACATGATCGAACGATGAATGTTTTATTCGGCTTGTCATTGAAATGAATTAGAAAATGAACTAATTCAAGTGAGAGTGGATTACAACTGGTTTCTTTCTTGTCACTACTCAATACGATGACATGTTGGCCCACCTTGTACAGAGGTAACGGTGCATAAAGGCACAGGCCTTCACTCACAACCAAATAAAAGCATTCAAAACCATGAGTCATTGTTTCGCCGATTAGCATGCTTGACAGCGGACGGGAAGAACAAAAAGAAGAAAGCAACTGTTCAGTGCGTAATGTACAGGTTTGTAGTGGAAAAAAAACTGCACACAAACAATTTTTATGTTTCTCTTGTTCAAAGCATTTGATAAAGATGAATTATGTCAGCCACTGTTGGAAATAAGTATCCCACGAACAGAAGTGCTGGCTCTTGTTGTAGTAATTGGATTAGCTACTGTGGTCTCTCGGCAGACTATTATGACACATAACGTCTTCAAGGTTCTCCTACCAATCTGAGGTAGACATAACGCAAAAAGAGTGTGTGTGTGCAACTGAGATGGGCATTCTAAGTTGCCACCCGATGCCAACATGTCTTTATATATAGATATACCAATTTTTACAGCCTGCTTCAGTGTTTCAAGAAGTAACAAATGACTGACAACTGTGAGGATAAATTAAATAAGGGTTTGAAATCTTACAGGTGGGAGACAAAACGGGCAATTATAAGTGCAGGTCGTGCATGGTGCATCCTGACATAAGACAGCAAGCCTACATTACACACAGGCTCACGCCCGGCAGTAGTTAATCCATCGAAAACACACACGCACACACACAATGACTGCTTTACCAATTTGAAAAAAAAAAAACGAGCACCACCTTTTGAAAGATATTGACACTCAAAGATAGAAACGTGGCACATTAAAAGAATGTCATTCACAACGTGTAGCGCTGTGTTGAAAACAGAACTTGATACGGTGATTGTACTGAAACAATTTTTTTTCCCCCCCTCTCCTCACATTCTTTGGTCACGATATACAACAATGTCAACACACACACACAGGCTGCCACACAAAGGCAACATGCAGTAACTGATCTGAGATTAGTGCTTCAAAAAGAGATGCCCAAAAATGAACTAAGTCATGGGATGGACACTTTTTTCCAGGCGAGTGTTATTTCACCATTGTGGCATTTTACCTTTGTAGATGACTTTCACAGATCTGAACTATTAACCAAACCTATCAGAGCACTTCGCTTAACAGATGGTGTCATTATGTAGAAATAAAAATATAGATTTGTGGTTTTGTTTCTTCATTTCTAAGACAAAAATAGTTACTTGCATTTACATTTGCGCGGCAGCTGTGCTTTTCTACATGACTATTAGTGAATGACTTGCCCAGTGACGCCTTCAATGTCCCGTCGGCTTTTCAAGCCACTTTTATAGAAGCAAAACACTGCAGATAACGACAACGGAAAGTCATGGGTGGTGTTTACTTGCTTCTGTCGCCACTTGGTGGCCGTTCACAGACTCCGCAAAGGCACAAAAACATGTCCACACTACTGTATTCCAATTGCTCTCACGTCATCGCGTAACTCCGATGCCTCGCCATCAAAAGGCCCACCTTTTCTCCACAACACTGTCTCTGTCCTTGTTAGTGTACATCTTAGAGGAGAAAGACAACTTGAGGATTTTTCCTTCAGCGTCAACTCAGCCTTGCAGGTCCTCAAAGCACGTCTCACACACCCGCACGGCTTTTTTGGAGGACGGCGTTAGGGCGTTCCTTGACGAACACTCGGCGCAGAAAATGTTCCCGCAGTGTCTGCAGTGGTGCTGCAGGAACATCACAAGTTGAAGTTTGAGGTGGCATTAGGATAACAGCTGGGCCAAATATTTGCAAATGCTCAATTAGTTCCATGAGAATCAAAACTATTGGCTAAATCTCCCAGTTCGAAGTGCAATGCAAACTAAAACCACAAAAATAAACATATTGTTTAAAATGAATTAACAATATGTTTTGACAGTGACAGATCAGAATTGCATCATTTGTGAAAATTGTACTAGTAGCCTAATAATTTTTTTTCTATCCAAGTCAAGTTTATTATTGTTACCAAAAATGAATAACTAAGGCTTTAAAGTATTTTCGTCAATAAACCAAAAAATTTAAAAAAGGAAATTAATGAAAGAAATCTAACTAATCCGAGTGAAACTGTCCTTTGTTTTCATCGTAGTCAATACCATACATGAGCTTTTGGGGTTCGTTTTTCAACATATTCATTTCAGTATTGCCGTACATCAGTCCAATACTTAGTGACCCTTTTTTTCCCCTCTCTAGCTTGCACTTGATGAAATACTGCATTATTTATATTAATAATAAATAATACCAAAAGTAATAAACTTAACTACAACAAAGCATTTTTGAAAAAATAAAAACAAATCCGATCTAAAAACTAAATAAAAATTTAAGAGAATATAAAAATACAAGGAAATAAAAACTACCGGTATAACGAAACATCTTAAATTAGTAGAACCCAAATCCAACTACGAGTATTGCTAATTCTATTTGAGTACTTGCCAAGTGCTGATACTGGATAAGGCCTTTAAATGTGATACGTCTCACACAGTCTTGACACACATTTCACTTAAATACTTAAAGAGTTGTGGCCGGACAACTGCAGTGATACATTATCACATCATCACTCTTCTCTTTACGCTGGATGGTTTTGAAAAATATGTTTGTTTGTTTTTTAATTGAAGATTATTATGTGTTAGCTCAGGACCGCTCAAAGCCATGTAAGTAATAGTGGTGCAATCAACGGAGCATTTGTTGTTATGAGCCGTGAGATTGTAGAATTAGAGCATATTTATGAACACAGACTGTGTTGGATCTCATTGTAATGTGGAGTGATCATGTGACCAGTGGGCAAATTGCTAAAAAAGGGGAGCATGGCCTGCAGATTTATCTGCATTTCCGCCTTACCTTCCTGATAGTGACGGAGAAGCCTTTGCCACACGCCATGCAGTTCTGCACCTCGTGATCCTCTGCCCACTTCCTGGTAAGACTTTGGGACTGCTTAATCTTAAAAAGCAAACACAGCAAATGTGAAGAAGGCTAAAGCTACTGTATTTGGATTTTTTTTTCCAATGTCCCTTTTCAATGTCCTTCAAACTCCCTAACCTGCAGCGACTGGTTTTCTCGGCCCAGCTCCTGCATGGCTGCCGTCGTGTCATCAACTTTGCGCCTGAGTTCCACCACCTTGGCCTGGAGTTTCTCAATTTCTCCTTCGCCCTTGACGCATCTTCGTTGCAAAGGACAACCACACACACAAATCAAACTGGTTGAAATGCACAATGTGTTGAGATTACGAATGTGCGCAATGAAATAGTTTGCGTAATGGCATGATCATATATTGGACAGGAAGGCTGAGGTACTTTATCTATATTCCACTGAGGGGCGAACAATCGCCGCCTTCCTGATTTCTGTCTTCTTCTGATTTCAGTTCATCAAGCCAATTTTAATATCACAGATACACTCTTAAAATCAACTCAAATTCTGTTTTCCTTTTTTTTTTTTTTTAAAGAGCTAAACTTGATGATACTCATACTATGCATTGGTCCACGTCACACAATTTTAGACGACACCACCGGAACACACCTCTCCAAAAGTGCACGTCTCTCATCCTGGTTGTGTTGTACGGTGGCCTCCAGCACAGCGATCTCCCCCCTCAGCTCGTCTGTCTGCTTGTCAAGCTCAGACACACGTCGCTGGCTACCCTGCCACTCTCTCTTAAGGGTGGCCACGTTTTCATTTAGCGCTGTCACCTGCACACCAAGTTTCGCCTCCACTTCCTCTCCCCGCTTCACCTGCTCATCTTTGGCTCGCTTCTCGGACACCTACAAGAGGAGGTGACAAAAACAGCCTTTAGATCTACTGAAAGATATCTGGTACACCTGAGAGCAACAAGAGGACAACCCTCCCTTCAGTGTAATATAAGACCAGGTTTTGCCATTATATTTATTGTTTGCACAAAGTACAGAGAATAAATACCTCTGAGTAATGTGTTGCTGGTCCACATCTTGAAGTAGCAGTTGTTTGGTTTACAATAACCTGAAGAGCTATCCTAATTTCCATCTACGGCTTTTTATTTTTTATGTTAGCATGAAGCTAGCAGCCTTTCATTCAAGGGCAACTGTGAAGTAATTTTAGAACATCCCAAATGAACTATTTTTATATCACAAGTAATTCAACAAAATACATTAAATAAAGCAGGAAAAAAAGAATTTCTATTCCTTAAATTCAACAAAGTAACCATTTTCCCAAAGTGAGATGCTGACGCGCGACAAACCCGTAAGTGTGACTTCTCTTTAAGTGTGACTTCACTTTAAGACAACAAAAGCGGGTCTCTCTATGGAAAGTGTACAAAGTCAGTCAGAAATCCATTCGGAAAGTGACATTTTAACCGTATCTGAGGGTATCCATTTGTTTGGAGAGTTGGAGGAAGGGGGAGGTTGTGGGCAAGATGTATGCTGGACCACACATACAGTATACAAGCCAGCTGCTCAGGATGCGGAAAATGTTATGTCCGAACGACCGGATATGGGAGTGGAGACGAGACCCATTGGGATTTGAAGAACGGTTAGCAATATAGGATGTGCTTATTAGCCTTGCGTCATTGTTTGCAATTCAATGCTGTGCGGTGCTGTAAATTGCGCACGATGGGATTTACCTACTTGGTCCGTGTATTCCTGCGAGCACTGAGAGCACACGTCATAGTGGGTTGGTGTCCTACATTGTCATTGCTAAGGTAGTTCTGTAGTGTAGTCAGCCGCTTGGCACATTATATCAGCAGCATGTTCATGTTCATGTCAACTTTAGTGTCAAATGTGCTACATGTGCAACATACAGCACAGATGATGCCCATTAAAGATGATTTCATCCACGTACT
This sequence comes from Hippocampus guttulatus, assembly GCF_054856545.1. NCBI lineage: Eukaryota > Metazoa > Chordata > Actinopteri > Syngnathiformes > Syngnathidae > Hippocampus > Hippocampus guttulatus. The sequence continues at coordinate 7,801,350 of NC_141264.1, read as the reverse complement.
TATATAGTTCGAAATACTTTCGTACAGGATTACATACATACATACATGTATAATACTTAAGATCAAATGTTTCCACAATCACCAACCAGAGTTATTCATTGATTATCACACCTACCTTTTTTGCTAATCCAGGTGAGAAAACGGGAGAGAGCTTGTAACAAGCGCTTGTAACAAGAATGCTCGTCGACACCGGTGTGAAATTCATTCGCTTTGCCAGAGCGAAACTTTATCATTCCAATTTTCTGGTCCACTTATGTGCCCTATTTTCTTTTCGCCACTGAAACAACCGTTTGCCTGAATGTGAACAGTGCATTCCCACACAGCGCCGAGGCATTTCGCCAAATAACTCGACGACAATGGCAAAGACCTCTCCGGGAGCCGTCACCTTACCGTGGTGGAGGGGTTTGTGTGTCCCAATGATCCTAGGAGCTAAGTTGTCTGGGGCTTTATGCCCCTGGCAGGGTCACCCATGGCAAACAGGTCCTAGGTGAGGGACCAGACAAAGCACGGCTCACAAAACCCCTTATGACAGACAAAATCGATGGCACTCAGTTTCCCTTGCCCGGACGCGGGTCACCGGGGCCCCCCTCTGGAGCCAGGCCTGGAGGTGGGGCTCGTTGGCGAGCGCCTGGTGGCCGGGCCTACACCCATGGGGCCCGGCCGGGCTCAGCCCGAAGAGGCAACGTGGGTCCTCCTTCTCATGGTCTCACCACCCGTGGGAGGGGTCAAAGGGGTCGGGTGCAATGCGAGCTGGGCGGCAGCCAAAGGCGGGGACCCTGGCGGTCCGATCCTCGGCTGCAGAAGCTAGCTCTTGGGACATGGAATGTCACCTCTCTGGCAGGGAAGGAGCCCGAGCTGGTGTGTGAGGTAGAGAAGTTCCGACTGGATATAGTCGGACTTGCCTCCACACACAGCCTGGGTTCTGGTACTAGTTCTCTCGAGAGGGGTTGGACTCTCTTCCACTCTGGAGTTGCTCATGGTGAGAGGCGCAGAGCAGGTGTGGGCATACTCATTGCACCCCGGCTCAGTGCCTGTACATTGGGGTTCACACCGGTAGACGAGAGGGTTGCTTCCCTCCGCCTTCGGGTGGGGGGACGGGTCCTGACTGTTGTTTGTGCATATGCACCAAACGGCAGCTCAGCATACCCACCCTTTTTGGAGTCCTTGGAGGGTGTGCTGGAGAGTACTCCTGCTGGGGACTCCCTTGTTCTGCTGGGGGACTTCAATGCTCACGTGGGCAATGACAGTGAGACCTGGAGGGGCGTGATTGGGAGGAACGGCCCCCCCGATCAGAACTCGAGTGGTGTTTTGTTATTGGACTTCTGTGCTCGTCACGGACTGTCCATAACGAACACCTTGTTCAAACATAAGGGTGTCCATATGTGCACTTGGCACCAGGACACCCTGGGCCGTAGTTCGATGATCGACCTTGTGGTTGTATCATCGGATTTGCGGCCGCATGTTTTGGACACTCGGGTGAAGAGAGGGGCGGAGCTGTCAACTGATCACCACCTGGTGGTGAGTAGGCTCCGATGGTGGGGAAAGATGCCGGTCCGTCCTGGCAGACCCAAACGTATTGTGAGGGTTTGTTGGGAGCGTCTGGCGGAATCCCCTGTCAGAAGGAGTTTCAACTCCCACCTCCGACAGAGCTTTTCCCATGTTCCGGGGGAGACGGGGGACATTGAGTCCGAGTGGACCATGTTCCGTGCCTCTATTGTTGAGGCGGCCAATCTGAGTTGTGGCCGTAAAGTGGTTGGTGCCTGTCGTGGCGGCAACCCTCGTACTCGCTGGTGGACACCAGCAGTAAGGGATGCCGTCAAGCTGAAGAAGGAGTCCTATCGAGCCTTTATGGCCTGTGGGACCCCAGAGGCAGCTGACGGGTATCGACTGGCCAAGCGGAACGCAGCTTCGGTGGTCGCCGAGGCAAAAACCCGAGCGTGGGAAGAGTTCGGTGAGGCCATGGAAGCCGACTTCCGGACGGCTTCGAGGAAATTCTGGTCCACCATCCGACGTCTCAGGAGGGGGAAGCAGTGCACCACTAACACTGTGTACAGTGGGGATGGGGCACTGCTGACTTCGACTCGGGACGTTGTGAACCGGTGGGCAGAGTACTTCGAAGACCTCCTCAACTCCACCAACACGTCTTCCTTGGAGGAAGCAGAGTCTGAGGACCCTGAGGTGGGCTCTCCTATCTCTGTGGTTGAAGTCACCGATGTGGTTAAAAAGCTCCTCGGTGGCAGGGCCCCAGGGGTGGATGAGATCCGCCCGGAGTTCCTCAGGGCTCTGGATGTTGTGGGGCTGTCCTGGTTGACACGCCTCTGCAACATCGCGTGGTCAACGGGGAGAGTGCCTCTGGATTGGCAGACCGGGGTGGTAGTCCCTCTTTTTAAAAAGGGGGACCGGAGGGTGTGTTCCAACTACAGAGGGATCACACTCCTCAGCCTCCCTGGTAAGGTCTATTCAGGGGTGCTGGAGAGGAGGGTCCGTCAGGAAGTCGAGCCTCAGATTGAGGAGGAGCAGTGTGGTTTTCGTCCCGGCCGTGGAACAGTGGACCAGCTCTACACCCTTAGCAGGGTCCTCGAGGGTATGTGGGAATTCGCCCAACCAGTCTACATGTGTTTTGTGGACTTGGAGAAGGCGTTTGACCGTGTCCCTCGGGGAGTTCTGTGGGGGGTGCTTCGTGGGTATGGGGTACCGAACCCCCTGATACGGGCTATTCGGTCACTATACCACCGATGTCAGAGTTTGGTTCGCATTGCCGGCAGTAAGTCGGAATCGTTTCCAGTGAGGGTAGGACTCCGCCAAGGCTGCCCTTTGTCGCCGATTCTGTTCATAATCTTTATGGACAGAATTTCTAGGCGCAGCCGAAGCGTTGAGGGCGTCCGTTTTGGTGGCCTCAGTATTGCATCCCTGCTTTTTGCAGATGATGTGGTGCTGTTGGCTCCTTCAAACGGGGCTCTCCAACTCTCACTGGAGCGTTTCACAGCCGAGTGTGAAGCGGTTGGGATGAAAATCAGCACCTCCAAATCTGAAACCATGGTCCTCAGTCGGAAAAGGGTGGAGTGCCCCCTCCGGGTCGGGGGAGAGATCTTGCCCCAAGTGGAGGAGTTTAAGTATCTTGGGGTCTTGTTCACGAGTGAGGGCAGGAGGGAGCGAGAGATCGACAGGCGGATCGGTGCAGCGTCTGCTGTGATGCGGACGTTGTATCGGTCTGTCGTGGTGAAGAAGGAGCTGAGCCGAAGGGCGAAGCTCTCAATTTACCGGTCGATCTACGTTCCAACCCTCATCTATGGTCACGAGCTATGGGTCGTGACCGAAAGAACGAGATCCCGGATACAATCGGCCGAAATGAGTTTTCTCCGCAGGGTGTCCGGGCTCTCCCTTAGAGATAAGGTGAGAAGCTCGGTCATCCGGGAGGGGCTCAGAGTCGAGCCGCTTCTCCTCCACATCGAGAGGAGCCAGATGAGGTGGCTTGGGCATCTGATTCGGATGCCTCCTGAACGCCTCCCTGGTGAGGTGTTCCGGGCATGTCCCACTGGGAGGAGACCCCGAGGAAGACCCAGGACACGCTGGAGTGACTATGTCACCCAGCTGGCCTGGGAACGCCTCGGGATCCCCCGGGGAGAGCTGGAAGAAGTAGCTAGGGAGAGGGAAGTCTGGGCTTCCCTGCTAAAGCTGTTGCCCCCGCGACCCGGCCCCGGATAAGCGGTAGAAGATGGATGGATGGATGGATGGACAATGGCAAAGAGCAGTTAACGGGACAATCAACAATGCAGTGCAAAGTCTGACTGGCACTCGTCATTCTGTAAATGACGTCACTAGCTGAAGATTGCTGAACAAAAGCATTTTTGCTGTTAAGCGCAGTGTTATGAGTCGAACTATGAACCTGTGTTGTTTGGTTAAAAAAAAAAAAGACAAAAGTATGCTTGGAATAATTTTAGCCATTAGTATTACCGTAAATTTCTTTTTTTCCACACTTTCAACACTGCGGCGTGTAATATGAAGCGGCTTTTTAATTATTATTTTTTCCATCGCGGGAAAAACATGGACCAATAAAATGAATGAAACTACTCATTCATTTTATTGGTCCAATGAAATTGTATGATTACCGGTAATCACAACTTCCTTATTTCAGTCTTCCTTCTAGCCCTCATCAACATGGAGAATACCAGACGAAAAGCATATGATGCAGCTTTTAAACTAAAAGCGATCACTCTGGCAGTTAAAGAAGGAAATCGAGCTGCTGCCTGTAATCTTGGCATAGACGAGTCGATGGTGCGAAGGTGGAAGAAGTCTATTGTGGAAGAAGCTCCGGCAAGAAGACCTGAGCCAGTGTAAAAAGACAACCAAAAAGACCCATGCACATTTGATTTGCCCCTCACTCGGACTGTAAATAAAAAAGGTCACTCTTCCGTCAGACTGAAAACAAGCGGCCACGAGAGAACACATTTTACTTGTGTTTTGAGCTGCGCAGCATCGGGCCTAAGGCTGCCACCGATGATAATTTTTAAGCGGCTGACTATAGAAATAATTTCATACATCTTTTCCCATTTATATGATTTGCATTATTCTATTTAAACCTAGTGGGCTGCAGTATTTCTCCTCATAATTACGCAAATGCGCATCAAGATCTCTCTTTGTCTGGCCTCTTATTATGCGTTTCAGCGTACTTTCGTTGGGCAAATGCATTTATCATGCTCATAAAAATATGGAGATTATTTTAACCTTAAGAAATTGTTGCGTTTTTTCTGCGGGGGTTCAGCGGGGGACCGCGTCCGCGGCCTCACCCGGAGGCGGAGCGCCTGCGTCTCTGCCGCCTGCTCCAGGCGCCTGGAGCAGGCGGCAGGGACGCAGAAGCAAATCCCCGGCTACTCATTGGCCAGCGGTTTATAATACGGTGCAGCGCATATAATTACAAAATTGATTTTTCTTCATAAATCTGAGCATGCGGCTCTTAATCAGGTGCGGTCTGTAGCCCCGAGTTTATTGTACTCAAAAGATGGCTGGCCAAATTTACTTCCCTCTTGACGTTTAAGGTGAAATTACATGGTGTGGGCGAGCCAATTCTCTTTTGTTTATGTGTCATTAAATATCAACTGGGAATGACAAACATCTTGAAGCAAGGTAGCATTGCCTCTTATTTAGAAAACCGTTTCTTTTGTTTCCCTCAAATGTATTTAAAGCGTATGGAAGGGGTCAAAAGTGATCTCAAAGATTTTCACCCAGTGCAGCTGAGTCTGGAACAAACTCCCCTGAAAAACCAAAGTTTTATCAACTGCACAAAAATTGTGCAGGGTTTATTTCTTGACTGGGCCTACCAGCTGATTTTGAAGATCTTTGGTTTTGGCGAGAAGCTGATCCTCTCTCTGACTGCTGCTGTCCCTGGTGGTCTGGTGCTCTTTCTGTTCCAGTAGGAGGTCACCCCGGGCAGCCTCCACCTGGCTCTGCAGCTCCAGTTTTTGCTGGATCAATAACTGCTTGGCTTCCTGCAACTCTCGCAGCTCCTGAGGTGCGACACACATGCAAAAACAACAATTTGAAACATGTTCATAATTGTCGATGGGGTCACTCGCCACTCACTCTGATCCAGCAGCTTTAAGATGGATTTATACTGTGGGTCTAAGTGAGCAATTCCTATTTTGTCTTTAGAACCATGTAGTGTAATTCCAGGCTAAGACACATTTCACGACAACTTCGTCGAGCTGAACGGAACAAATAACTGTGTTGTTTGAGCCATGTATTTAAAAGCGTGACTCTTCAAATACTGAGACTATTTCCCCGAAATTATGACAGTCAAAATAATGAGAAAGCTATGACAATAGCCATTATCAAAGAAAACAACCTTGCAAGGAACTGACCTTGTCACTCCTCTCAGTTAGTATTTTCATCTCCAAAGTCAGCTTGGCATTGTTCTTTTCCAGGTTACTCTTGGCTTTGAGCAGCTCCTCCATTTTGCTCCTCTCCTTCTCCAGATCTACCTTAACTTGACCCTGAACAAGTATCATCAAGCAGAGATTGTACTTAGCTTTTGATCTGCACATCCTTGTCCTTAATGTTTCAGAATTACAGTCACAGCAGACAAATGCTGGCCATACACTGACCAGTTACAACATGACGACTAGTGATAGCCAGTACAAGAGCTGTGTTAGATAATATGCCTTTACAAAAATCACAGTGTTTAGTATACTGACACTGCGAGAGAGGTTTTGATTTAAGATAAACTATGTATACAGTAATATGTATTATCTTAGCAATACTGATAGATTAATCATCTTGTTAAAGTGGCCCTTGCATACTGTGCTTTTACCGGATGTAACCACTGAAAGAAAAAGTCAGCACACATCTGGTCCAGCCAAGGATTTGTTTTGAGAGGATGTTACATTTGTCGAATGTCTCACCTGTTGCTTCTGGAGATCTTTCAATGACTTCTCCTGCTGTTGGAGTCTCTGATCTCGACTACCTAGCTCCTGCTCCAGAGAACTCCGGCTCTTCTTTAGCTCCTGGATCTGATTTTCTAAGACAGTCTGATGGGTCTGGTTAGCCACCAGGTCCTCCTGGTTCAAACGTAGCTTGTCCTCTGATACCTACAATTCAGTAAATGTTCATTGGTGAAAGGCTGTTTGTGATCTTACTTTGATTCAGGTGATCATATCATCTTTTCAGGATTGTTCCCTTTTACATGGCCTACAATAAATATCCATATTTTCCTGATGATTGGGAATCTTTGGTCTGCGGTAGCCATTAAAAAAAAAAAAAAAGACTGATACATTATAGTTTCAAATTTTAATTATCGATATATAATGTTTTGTTTGGGTTTGCATGGCCCTTTTAAGGGCCAAATTAAAAAAGATGATCCATGGAGAAACCTACATGCAGTAATTTCTCATTCCTGCATTGAAGGGAAAACAGGGACTGAGGTGCAGGTATCCGCAAGTGCAAGACAGAGGTTGAACTGGACCTTCAAGGAAGAATGTCTATCAACTGGAAAAGTGTGCTTACAGATGATTTAAAAAAAAGTCCTTTAAAAGTTTGATTGGAGCCAACTTCAATTTATTATAGTTTAGAGCCTCGTGCATATTGGCAGCTTGAATCATTTTCCGAGAACAACACTTTAAAACTTTTGTTAAAAGTGACACTAATTATTTTGTGCATTTAGTCACCTGTGATTTTTTTTAAAACAGATTTTGGTTTGTTGACGTCTTGCATGGCTAATCATTGCCTAAAATAAGTTTGAATTGAAATACATGGATTATTCTGTTAAATATAGTATATGTATTGTCTTTATTTACGAATTAGAAGAGTCCAACCACAATGAAATGCATTACTGTTGTTTCAGCCATATATTTTGTGGGGTCTTAAGTGAAGAGTAACTTTGGTGGTTGCGGTTTATAATTCTTATTCAATATAAAAAAGACATAGGGCTGCTGATTTTATGTATTTTGTACGGAAAATCAGCTCTATTACAATGTTTTCAGATCCGTGATTATTTTCACGTTTTTTTTTAGTAATATTGTGAAAATACTGACAGTTGTGATAATTTTGGTTACAAGTATTGTGATATGAAATGCCCATTCTCCTTCATTTCTAGATTCAGATAGCGTGTACACTGCAGCACAGGTTTAAGACGCACACGCACACACACACACACACACACACACACACGCGCGCGCCTCTTAAAATGAGATTAAACTCAACCTACTTTGAGGTCTTGCTGTAGTGCTGAAAGCTCCGACTCTTTTCCATAGAAGTCCGACTGGAGCTTGGTGAGGCTTTCGTGACTTTGCTCTAGGGCCTTCTGTAGCTCTGCTGTCCGGCTCCTCTCAGAAGACAGCTGCTGACTGACTTCTGTTGCCTTCTCTCTCAGTTGACGCTCTTCCTCTACCTGGAGGAGACAATCCAATTCATTAACACTCAGAAGACTACGATTACCCTCTGGATAAATTGATGGCTCACGTGCGTATACAAGAAGAACGATCCAACATTTTTGCTTCATACTTACTTTCTTAACACTGAGCTTCTCAAACTCCGCAATTTGTCCCTTCAGCTTCTTCATCTCCTCCTCATAGCTTCCAGTGGCCGTCTTAATGTGCGCCTCCAGCTTCCCCAAGTTTTGCTCCTTCTCCCTTAACACTTCCTGAGACTTTACATTCTGCTGTTCCACTGATGCTACCTGCAATTTCAGCTTCTTCTCGACCTGGCATTTGAGGAGAGACAAAAGTTCCTCCACTGTTGCATTTAAAAAAATTAAATTAAATAAAAAAATAAGTTCTGCCAGACGTCCAGAGGTATTTTCATCCACACGGAGTGGACTTTCCTGAATGCCTTCAACCAGGCGAAATACTTTTTATTTTAACTCCGCCTTCACTGTTTGTGCATTCATTTTGGAACTTGGAATACAGAGATAATTTTTTAAAATGCCATTCATGCTGTTTCATAGATTCTGTATACAAGGTGTCGATACAGTCTGGGGACGTGGTTTAAAAAAAAAAAACTTTTTAAAACAATTCGATTCAATTGTAAGGTTTTCTAGAATTTTCAATGCATAATTCCATGGGCATTGCAACATTCAGGTGAACTCGATGGATTAAGTCTGCATTGCCATTGATTTCGGCACATTGACTGGTAATGTGTTCTCTCATGGTTTAAATCTGTAATCTTCAGAGTACACTTTCTCTTTCAGCATGCCCCGGAAAATAGTGTCAAGGGAAGAAAGGTCTTGTGAACAATGGGACCACTCCAATCCTCTTTGTACACAGACTTTCTGAACACCCTGTACCCAACCGATATTAAACATAATACTGTAATGTAGAAATGGAGGTGTCAGACTATGCAGCCAAATCAGCTGCTTTATTATCCAGCATTTCCCCTGGCCAAAAATGTGTTTTCATGGGGACTTTTATAAATTTTATCTATTTTATTTTTTTTAAAGCCCTGCTGTGTGCGAATGTTCAGTGAAGCCCGGGATATCATATGTGATCCATACCCACCCACAATGAGGTCAGATATACAGAGACCGTATAAAAGCCTTTCTATATTTTTACCCATCCCACATAGTTTAAACACATTTAAACTAGTTAAAGCACACTTTCTTGCATACAGGACAATGCAGAAGCTACTGGTATACTATAAAAACCCATTAAAACAAATATAGCAAGGTAACCCTGTACCTAGAAAAATATACATTGTGAAAAACATACATTCGCATATGGCCTTTTTTCAGCACTTACTTCTCTCATTTGCTCCAGTTGTTGCTTGGATTCCATCAAAGCCTTGCTCATGCTCTCGTTATTCTTCTGAAGCTCTCCTCTTGCCTTTTCAAATGATTTTTCCTATGTATTAAAAACAAACTTATGTTACTCGAACTCAAGAATAAGCAACAGGGAAGTTTCTTTTTTTTTTTTAAGTCGGGAACTGCTTGGAACTATCCCAAACATTTTACGTGGCTGTCCTTTGCCCTCTCACTAACAACGAAGAGTGACCTTTTAAAACTTGAACCTACTGAACAAATGCTCATTCACGGAAATAGCAAAGTCTCAAATTCAAGTATGCTTTTAAGATCTGCTACATATGGAATGAAATCAATGTTAAGTGGGACAAGGAAAACATCTGTCACCCTCTGGACGGCTGGGCAGTATTGTGCTAGATGCTGACATCATGCATCTGTCAGTAGCCCCTTTTCAACAACCAGGAATATCCCTTCCGCCGCGTCGTGTGTTTGTGCAACTATATAATAAACTAAGTGGAACTGACCTTTTCCTCCATGGCTGCCTTTTGATTCTTCCTCTCAGTGTCTAACTGACTCTGACATTCTTTCAGGGCCTTACGAGTCTTGGAGAGACTTTCTTGAGTGGAGGTCAGCTCTTTCTTTTGAGTGTCTTTCTCTTGTTGGCCCTTCAGTAAGTCTGCAGCGAGGTCCTTTGCTTTCTTGTCCCACTCTGTATGCTGAGCCTCCCGTTCTTGGGTCAGCTTGGCCACAGTGAGCTCAAGGGCAGCTTTGCCCTGCTCGCAGCAGTTCAACTGATTCTGGGTGTCACTCAAAGAGGAGGTCTTTGTCTTTAGTTCCTCTTGAAGTGCCACACACCTAAATGGAGCAACATACTGTAAATTGTTACAATGATTTGTAAATGACAACAATTTGAAAATAATGCAGGTTGAATGCATAGCTTTGCTTTGAGACGACTTAAATCAATGATTTCCAACGTGCGTGCTGGAGCACATTCGTGGGCTGTGAGAGCTCTTTAGGTGAGCTGTGGGATTTTTCAAACTTCACTAAATTGGTCAGTACATTTACCTATGACAGCGACTTGTAGTAAAAATAAGAAAAAAATTAATGATCTCCTCGTAGACAGCAAAATGTATTTAATTGACGTGTATCCACTTTTTGTGACGTTTTTGTTTGGTGGTGTGCCATGAGATTTTTTTTTAACTTAAGATATGTGCCTTGTCTCAATAAAGGTTGGGGATCACCGTCTTAAATTATGTTCTGCAATGAATCTCCATGAAAAATTCCACGTATTGTATTCAACCTATGGACCCCCATATTTTGTTGGTATCATTGACAGCAAAGTTTCTCAAACTATTTCCGTCAAGGAATGCCTCATAAGGAAAGATGAGGATTCACACACTAGACAACCAGGATTGTTGTGTGCCTTCATGGATCTGAGATTAATGCGGTATGACATATCATATCCAAGCTTTTGACCCAAATCTAAGGCAGAGAGGAGTAATTGGTTTAGTATGTCTCATTGGCACGTTGGTCTACATACTGTACAACATCCGGTGTATCCACCTATCCATTTCCATACCCACCCTGCTTTTTCATTGTCCACCAAAACCTGCAGCTCCTTAGCTTTTTGTTTGACATCGAATGCCTCCTTCTGCAGATTCTTCACTTCTTGATGCATCTGATCCCTTGCGGCCCGCACTTCCACGACCTGTGCTTCCAGTTTCTGAGAAATAAGCACATCAGTTTCAATGACTCGTTAAATCCATTTGAGGGGACAATGTGCATACATTTGCACATGCACTAGAACACATTTGACACTGACCTTATTGAGCCCCTCAAGCTTCTCTCCATGTTGCTCCGAGGCAAGAAGTTTGTCCTTGTACTCTTTCAGAGAGGCTTCCAGCTGACCGCATTGTTCCTGCCTCTCTTTGAGCCGCTGCGCCTGCTCCTCCATTTTCTTCTGAGCTTTAATAAGCTCCTTCACAAAGTCATTCATGACCAATATATTAATCAAGTCCTTACTTTGCATTTTTTTTTACACCTAAAGCAAAACTATATTTAAAAATTATTGAAGCTAACAAGTCACCTGTTGCTTGTCCTGAAGTGCATGCTGGGCAGACTCTAGGTTATTCTCCAGGTTGGCTTTCTGGGCAGCCTTGGCTGCCTCTGTAGACAGCAACATCTCTGTTTTTGCCTTCAGCTGGTGGAATACAGGCCAAATACAAAGTGGGAATTTATCCAGAACAGATCCCACTTGCCTTTAAAACTAAAAGGGTATCATTACCAATAGCTTACCTGAGAGTCCAGCTGAGTCACCTTCTCCTTACTATCTGCGAGCTGAGCAGTGAGCTCAGTGACTGAAGTCTCCAGGGTGTGGGCCCGGTCCTGAGATGAACGCAGGAGAGTTTTCTGCTCCTGAACCTGTTTATGCAAGTTGTCCTGGGCTTGCTTGTTGCTCTCAGATTGATTCTTCATCTTGTCGGTCAGCTGGGTTACCTTTATATTGAGAAAATAAGAAAATGTTAAAAGCTACAGTATATACATCCAGATTCAGAAATCTTTATAGGATTAAAACATAAATGAGGGAAAATATATTTTCTATATCGCTTCCTACACATTGGGGTCTTGGGGGAGCTGGCTATGTGTATCTGTTAGGGGTGTAAACAAAAAACAACTTAAATATGAGTGCATTGTATTGAACCACATCGAATCGCTCCACTTTGAAATATTGGGAAAGACGTATCGAATCGAGGGAAGGGCAACACGGTGGTTGACTGGTTAGCACACCCGCCTCACAGTGCAGAAGTGCCGGGTTCGATTCAGACTTCGGACGTACTGTGTGGAGTTTGAATCTTTTCCACATGCCGGCTTCCTCCCACATTCCAAAAACATGAGGGCAGGTTAATGGAACACTGGAAATTGTCCCTAGGTGTGATTGTGAGCGTGAATGGTTGTGTCCTGCAATTGGCTGGCAACCAGTTCAAGGTGTACCCTGCGTACTGTCCGAAGACAGCTGGGATAGGCTCTAGACGCCTGTGACCCTCGTGATAAGCGGATTTGAAAATGGATGGATGGATGGATTTTCGAGGGAAAGGGCACATTTACAGTCCTGACAAGTTCATCCAAATGTACTGTATGTAAAATGACAACAAAAAAAGTAACTGGAAAATTCTGAGCCCTACCTCATCGTAATTGAACTCAATCAAATTGCTCCATTTTCATATCTAACCGTCCTTGAATCGCTTCACAGCCCACATATCGAAAACTGTATTGAATTGTCTTTTGTGAGATGAGATGCACACCGCAACTTTGTGGCAAGGCTAGTGATGAGTTTGTGAAGTGGTGTAAAATTTTTCGACTGTAAAAGGTGTGCCTTTCCTCAATAAAAGGGGAGGAAACACATCTGCGTCTTTAAGAACAAAACATGATAAAGCACTCCTTTGTAGAAGTTGAACTTAGGAGTTAGAGATTCAGTAATAGAATTCATATCGCACCAGTCACACTGACATAGTAGGAACTAGGTAAATAATAACACTACTTTTCAAATTCTTTGCTTTAGGATTCCCTGACTAAGAGTCCAGGACGATTATGGTAAAGTCTGCCTGTATGTATTTATTTTCAACAGTCTTGTATAAGGTACCTGAAAGTAATCCTTCAGTTAAAAGGACAGGTAGCTTCATGTAAAATTACTTTGGCAGAAGTTAAAGTCACCTTGTAGAATACTACTTGAATAAACATCTCAAACTAAAAACCTATTTTCTAAAATGAAATCTTATTATCAAACAAAAGAGTAAATGTTTTTAAAAAAGTGATTAGTTAGAATTTCATTTACATCATATTTTTATCCATTTTAATTTAATTTTGTATAGTATTTTTGTTTTAAAAGAGTGAGAGAGCGAGAGTTCCTGAAAGAGAGAAATAGAAGAGGGAGAGAGAGAGAGAGAGAGAGAGAGAGAGAGAGAGAGAGAGTAAAAGAGAAAGAGAGAGAGAGATAGACGTATCTTAACGTGACATTTCTAAACTTGACCAAACTGGATGAGTGGTTTGCCAAGGTGAAAAGGTGTTGTTGTTGTTTTTTTTTTTTTAAAGCAAACTATTCCATCCATGACTTTGGGTGAGAGGTGTGGTAAACCCTGGACTGGTCACTAGTAAATCACTGATACAGACAATCAACCTTTCACACTCACATCTATGAATAATTTGGAGCCCTCAATTAAGTTAAAATGCATGATTTAAAAATTTTGGCCTCACCTGCCAACACTGCATATGGTTTTAGTTTTTTGGGGGGGGGGTTTCTGTCAACTGCCAAGGCCAGAGGAAGGGATCCACGTGCACAGGGTTAGGGAACTCCAGTTCCTTGAGAGCCATATCCTGCCTGTTTTAGATCCCTCCCTACTCTAACACAACTGTTTCAATTGTTCATGATCGTTTCAGGCCTCCACAGAGTTTGCTGAAGAGCTGATCAGGTGTGATGGAATAGGGAGGGATCTAAAACAGGCAGTATATGGCTCTCGAGGAACCGTAGTTCCCTAACCCAGCAGGTGCTGGCACCCAAGAACTGCGACTTATCAAGGGAAAATGTCTTATGAGGTCTGGGTATGCATGGTTGGATAGGTCAGATTTTTTTCTTTTTTGTCATACATCTGTCCATATGTACATTCTTAGCACTCTTTGATAGACTAAAGGGGTGTTCACACGGCAAGATTTGGTCCGGTGCTACCCCAGTAGAGCATTCACACGTGCAAATTAGCTCTGGCGTAGCCCCGGAAAACAGCTTACGCCAGACCAAATTTGATCCACCTGAGGGAGGTGGTTTAAAAATTTGCTCCAGAGCAAATGCTGGTTTGCGAAGCAACACCGATGTAAATTTGCACGTGTGAACGCAACTGGGTTAAATTTGCTCCAGAGCAAATGCTTGTGAAGGGTTGATTACATACGGCGAGAATGCGTTGCTTTCGTGCTCTGTCGGACTTTGTTTGTTTAACGACACAAGACTTGGCTGGTAACATCTTTCCTTTTGTAGGAGACTGGACTGTCTCGGAGTTGTTTGTGTAGTTTGTTCCTTTGTTGTGTGTTCACAACCCCCCGCCCCCCCATATAATTTATTTTGTGATTTCCTCTCTTGATTTTCTGTTTGGCGCAATACGCGTTTGCTTTTGAGTGTCATTGAAGTCATCGTTAATTTACGTTTTCGGGGGCGGTCACTCTCGAGCAGAAGGCACGGAGACCGAGAAGGAGAAGGACATGCCTGTCCAGTAGTCGCTTGAGTTGTGTATACGTTTTAAAAAGAACCAACACGACCGCTCATTTGTTTTCTGTCGTTTTGCTCCGCTGCAGAAACTGCCGTGTGAACGCAAGTGGGGCTGCACCGACACTGTGCCGGTGCTGATACGCTCAGCGGCTTTGTACGTGTGAACGCTCCACACAATTTGCTGCGGTGTAAAATATATCGCAACAAAATACATCGGTGCAGCGCCGGAGCAAATGTGTGCCGTGTGAACACCCCTTAAGTGAGGCCCATGAACAGTACCCAGTCCTTTGAAGCAACATGGCTTCAATCTCATGGAGTGTTTTATTATTAAATGATTGCTATTTTGATCATATGTAAATTATCTTACATTGTGATGGCTGGCCAAAAGTAAAGTTCAGGGCCCAAATTGTCTTTGCGTTCCCCTGACATATAAATGAGGTAATTTGGTTTAGTTAATTTAGTCAATACAGTGCACCTCCACCACAAGTTGTCTGTGAATGAAAGGAAGAAAAGAAAAAAGACAAACTGTTAATAACCCGACTATTATTTTAATCGGCTGCTATTTTCTTATCCTGTTTCCTGCCAACTGCACGTTTTCAGTGTGAGAGTGTCAACTCACGAACCTGTTCCTGTAGTGCATGTGTTTTCTCTTTTAGTTGGTTGAGCAAAGCAGTCTCTCCTTCCCCTGCTTGAATCTTGGCACACAAGTCTTCTCTCTCAGTTTCCAGCTGGGTCACAATGTCCTTACTCTTCTGAAGCAGGGCCTCCAAGTTTTGGATTTTCTGGTCCTTATCTCCAATTTGGCGTAATACCTGCTCCAGGTCATTCTGCAGCAATAAGACAAGGACCCATGAGTATCAGGATTGTATTTTGAAGCAAATTGGAATGGAAAGAGGCTGAAAGAAACACCCGTGATGACAATCTTTTGAACGGGAATGTCTCTTGCTAATACAGGAAAACACTGGCATAGTCACAGTTTGGCATTCAAAGATTGTGCAGGGGCAAGACCCTCTGTCATTCACTGAAAAACTCACCTATCAGTTTATTTGTGCGCTGCCCAAAGCCATGTCTGATATAAAAATATTGATATTGCATCATCTGGTGGCATTTTTTGCACCGGGCAACTTTGATTACCGGTAAGTGAGGGGAGGCGCTTCATTGAATGGGCTTCGTTTTTGACAAAACAAGTGCTTTGCCACAATCTTGTGGGGGCCATACACAATCAAAACCTTTGAGAATGTTTAAATTACTCATGGATTTTACCTACTTGCAGCTGGGCTCGCTCCCTTTACCCTGGTAGTAATGGGGGTTAACTGTTTTTTTAAGGGGGTCAGCCGTTTATGACGGGCCCAACCTAAGATTGTGATACTATAAAAAGCGTAAGAACATGCACTAATAAAAGGTATGCTTTCTACCGCTGCACTAACTCTTTCATTTTATTGTTTTACATTTATGAAATAGTGTTTTTGTTTTTTTCATACCAATATTGTATAACTGCACATATGACTCTTTCTGCTTCCAAATGGCCTGCAAAGTTGTGGCACAACAATAAATCATCGATAAACCCTGCGATTGGCTGGCAACTGATTCAGGGTGTCCCCCGCCTACTGCCCGGAGATGGCTGGGATAGGCTCCAGCACCCCCCGCGACCCTAGTGAGGATCAAGCGGTTCGGAAAATGGATGGATGGATGGATAAACCATAACGATATACTTTGTAAATATATCGTAGCCTATATGAACTGTGGTGCATTCTGACTTGCATACAAATTTGGGTTATGTTACTCCCGTAGGAATGAAACGGTCAGAAACCAAGGACTTCCCACATACTTTTTTTAATGTATCAAACTAATTAAAGGAATTTGGAGTTGCATGGCAAAGCTAAAGGTTTAAAATAAATCCTTGATTTTTGTGTGCCTTACCTGTGACTCGCGGAGTTTGCCATTGGTGTTCTGCTGCAGTGCTTGCAGCTCCTGGTGCTGTTGCTTGGCTTTCTCCAGCTGGTGCTGCAGGTCAGTGTTCTTATTGGCACTTTCCTTTGTCTACAAGAAAACGATGTCTGTATTCTTTCAACTGCATTTTGCACCACTTATTCATCTATTTTCATCTCTTTTTTTTTTTTGAAAGGGCAGCCAACACTGGTTTCTTCCCTTTTTTTTTTTAAATGAATATACAAAAACTTAATGATATAATGATAAAATATTTATAGTAGCACAGCACCTGACAGAATCAGGCAAATTTTTGATTTGTGATCGGCTGCAAATTGGTTGACATTAATTCAGAGTTAGGATCCACATAGGCTCAATCTCAGGTCTACCTGTTCTTCAGCACGCGAGAGTTTAAGCTGCAGGTCTGCTGCTTGCTGCTCTCTGTCCTTCAGTTTGTCCCCAGACAGCTGCCTCTGTTCTTTCAAACGACCTTGCAGCTCACCCACTTGCCTCTCGGCCTCCAATAGTTTTGCATGAAGCTAGACAAACCACAGGGGGAATAATAAGGATTACATCAGAGATGTAAAGATGATTCTTAATTTCCTTAACAGGGTTCATGACGTCTGTCTATTTATAAGACAATTGTATTTTCATGATGTGGAAACTTCATGTAATCCGCTATTTCTGACGAACCTCCAGTCTTCCATCATTTTGGAAATTTATCCCAAATCCAATCTCCAACGTGCCAGAATGCAAAGAAATCAGCCTTCAAAGGTTGGACTCACCTGACCAATTTCAGTCTGCTGTTGAGCACCTTGGCTGTCCTTCTCTTCCCTCTGCTGTTCCAACTGTTTTCTCTCAACTTTCAATTCGGCATGCTTCACCTCCAGGTCTGTGATCTCAGCCTTCAACTTGGCCATCTCCTCAGCTTTCTCTCCGAGCGCTGCATTGGCTTTCTGCAGGGACATTTCTGTTCCTGTGGCTCGGGCCTGCAGCTCCAGGATTTCCCGCTCTTTCTCTCTCAAGCTATGTTGGCCTTCCTTTTTGGCAGTCTTCTCTGTCTTAAGTTGCTCCTCTAGCTGCTGATACTCCTTTTCCTTGCGTCCCAGCTTTTCAGAAAGACTCTGAAGAAAGGAGACATGGGGAAGACATAAGATCGTAGAGAAAAGGACAAGTGTTTGTCAGTTAAAAAATATATATCTATATTTTAATTTTAAAGCCCCGAAACAAATACGCAAGAAAAAAATACTGGCATATTTAGAAAAATGTGAGGACAATGGACCCCCATGATTCATCTGGATAATTGATGTTCATTCAATTGCATTTATTGTTATTTTTTTTCTTTTATTTAAAATCAAATTTTCACAAAACCACAGGGTTGGCTCCCAAAAATAAATAAAAATATCCATCCATCCATCCATCCATCCATTTTCCGAACCGCTTGATCCTCACTAGGGTCGCGGGGGGTGCTGGAGCCTATCCCAGCCATCTCCGGGCAGTAGGCGGGGGACACCCTGAATCAGTTGCCAGCCAATCGCAGGGCACACAGAGACGAACAACCATCCACGCCCACACTCCCACCTAGGGACAATTTTTATAGCGTCCAATCAGCCTGACATGCATGTTTTTGGAATGTGGGAGGAAACCGGAGCACCCGGAGAAAACCCACGCAGGCCCGGGGAGAACATGCAAACTCCACATGGGGAGGCCGGAGCTGGAATCGAACCCGGTACCTCTGCACTGTGAAGCCGACGTGCTAACCACTGGACTACCGGGCCGAAATATTTAAACATTTTTTACAGTGGGGGGGGGGGGGGGGGGGGGGGTGGACCAGGTGCTGAACCACATGTCGTGCAATACAATACAATCACATTTTAGGGTGCATGTTTTCTCACCAAGATCACAAAAAAAATGCTGCTACCTATGGGTGAAAGCCTTCACGTTGGATACACTGTCAAGCCACATGTGGATAGACAACCCTTGCAGAAATGTATAGAAATAAAGTGTTGCACATTGACATCCACATCTAGTCAGTGAGTGGAAATCAATCCACACTGGCTCACTGGTGAAAAACTTCTATTTTAGGAACATGCAGTGGTAGCAAGATAAAACTGGTTTTGTTAAAAAGGTGAGGTCTTCAAGCTTTCTGCTGTTGTGGTCTTGTCAGGCCATTGTTGTGTCACCATCAATGTTTTAATTTTTATGTAAAACGTAGTTTATTGCCATTTACTGATTAATGCCGTGGATTTATTTTCTGTTCCTTTTTTTCGACAAAAACATATGAGCAATAGCTTTTGAGAAAGAAAATTGGGTTTTCTTATCTTCAACAGTCATTGAGATATAAGATAACGTGAGGTGACACAGACTTATGAAACAACCCTGTATGTCCATGACCTTGACACTTCTTTTACTAATAAATTATTGTTACAATGCACAGATATACACCGTTGCTCTCAAAACAGTTTTGAGGAATGACTTTATGCATCGTTTTGGAATGTGTGTTCCCTTTTTTTTTTCTTTTTCTAAATTCAGCTGGTAGCATAAAATAGGTAGCCAGGAAACACAAACACACTTGTGCCTCCTCTTACGTATGTAAAGTACGGGAAAGAACAGTCGCCCGACCCATGACCACTTCAGACGAAAGAGTGGCATGGCATTTCTACAGGAAGGTTTTACGACAGCAGGCTTGGAATACTGTGGTATGTGTGCAGCACTTGCCTTGGTGTCAATCCTATCGGGTGATAAAGAACAAAAATAATGGCACACATTGGAGCATGCTGCTAACTAGGGAGCGGGACATGGCTCCTGATCTTTCGAGGCATTCAGCAAACTACAGCAGCAAAACCATTAACAGTCCGATGTAGGGAATGGCACTCATGCCTCTTGCTCAGCATGCTGCTTCTTGCTAAACTGTCACACACATTTGTCTCTGGGCATCAAGATATGAGGACTCCAGTTGTCCTTTTACACAGAATGACTAAACCAGAGGTCACCCCTCTTCCCCAACATGCACGCACGCACGCGCGCGCACACACACACACACACACACACACACACACACACGGACATTGTGATTTCCTCAGAATGCTGTAGAAGTAATCATTTGAAAATGTAAACACTTGCAGAAATGTATAGAAATAAAGTGTTGCACATTGAAATTCATCTGTTTCTAACTGAATATCTGTATATAATTCAAGGTAATTTTATCACATTTCACAAGTATGTACAAACTAGTAGCCTTTCGCATTAATAGTTTGGTTACCCCGGCTCTAAACCTATCCTGTTTTGTTGGCGCTGTTGAAGCATTAACTTGAGAGGTGAGTGAAAGTCTTTAAGAGTGGAGTAGACATTGATAAAAGAAGACCAAACTCAATGGTTCTCCCAGTCCCTGCAAACGTACAAAAGGCAATCTCCCTTTGATCATTTTTAAAAATCTTTTTTTCTTTCATGCCAAAATGTGTAGGACGAATTTTGAGGAATCATTATACATTGTTGAGCCACACAGAAATTTATTGTTATGAACACACAAGTAAAATAAATGAAAATGTTGACTATCGTTGCGATGAATCTACTGCATTAGACTGTTGAGGAATACGATTAAAAAGTTGTCTAATGACTATTACAGCTGCTGTGCACATTACCTGGCTTTGTTGTTGAACATTATTAAGGTCGCTCTGTAGCTGATGGATCTGCTGTGTATAGACAGCTGCTTCCTGTGGCCCCTTCTCCAGCTCTGCTTTCAGTTGTGATATAGTCATCTGAAAGACAAGTTGGAGAACAGCATTAAAAGCCTGTTTGTACCTCAACAGAGAAGGACAGGGGGTTAATAAAGTTGAAAAAAAAAAAACATGGAACACCAACAAGAAGTTTGATGAAAACACTGTTAATAGGAAACAAAAACATTTCATGAACAATGCACAACTCAAACGGTCTTTACCTCCAGTTTACAAATCTTGAGGAAAGAATGAGAGTGGGTGTGGGGGTTCGGTATATGGAGGCAGAAGAGAAAGGGGAGGAAAACAGACGTAGACAAAGGTAAGCCACAAGTATACACAACGATTTTATTGCCTTGTGTTGCGAGCAATCATTTGAGTTAGACCACAAGATGGTGGCAACGAACTCTGCAAAATTAAGAAGCGGTTTGGCAGCTGCGTACAGATCACAGATCAGTCTCATTATTAAGTATGCGTGTATGATACTGCCCCTGGTAGTCAGATTTTGCACATGAGAAGGAGCAGTACAAAGTCCATTTAATTAAAGCATGATAAAAATCTCACCTCAGAGGAAGTGAATTTAGCATGTAGCTGCTCATAGTGGTTTCTGAGGCGCTCAGACTCCTCCTCTCGCTCGCGAGTCATGCTGTCCATTAATGTCTGGACCTGCACAAGCTCCTTCTGCAGTACCTCAACGTCTTCCACTCCCGGACGTTGCAGCTAGGGGACAGAGTAGAAACAGTTAGTGCTGCAAGAATACAGTGTTCCCCTACTATATCACGGTTTGTCGTTGACTCTCCCGCTAGATCGCCAATTTTTGGGCAATTGTTTATTCTGGGTTTTTGACAGTACAGTGAAACCTGATTTAATAGACCTGGAACCAGTGGACTCTGGATTTAATAGACAGAGAATAGTGTCCAGTCCACTCCAAAAGCCCCTTTGTACAGTTGCTGTCAAAGTCTGTTCGATACAGAATTGGCTTCAATGGCCGGTAAAGGGTGCTGTGGAGCATTCAACAGGCAAGAGACTGGTACACATATTTCCGGGTTGCACCAAGGATTGGTGACCAAGCGCTTCAAGACGAGAATGGCGCACAGCATGTCTTCCTAGTCGCAAAAAAGGCAGATGACTGCCTGTGACTCATGTCAGTTTTGGTTTTGTGGCAACACTGGTATCTACCTATTCATATTTCTGGTTGGGGTTTTTTTCTGGAGCGTGCTTGTTTATATCTTCCTCGATCATGCTATTTTTGGTACAGTATACAGTTTTGTTTTGTTTTTTGTCAAGACCTTCTTCATAACGGAGTGCACTAACATTGCAGATCCAACGAGCAGCTGCATGACATTCCTGCAAACCACAAACAAGGTAAGTCTGGCAAAACTTGAAAACTTAATATTTATCTACAATAATTTTGTACTCTACTGGGACTTTCGGGCCATGAAAAAAGTATAAACCAATAATTTTGCATTGGTGGGTTTTTTTGGGGGCGACCCAACAACAACAACAAAAAAAGAAGAAATAAAAATGTAAAAATTGGCTCTATCAGATGACAACTTCACCTAATTAGTCACGCAGTTCAGGAATAACGAAACATTTCCCCCAAATTCCTGAAATGCCAGCACGCCACTGACACCAATCGAAGTGTGCTGTCACTAACACGAGACGAGAGGGACAACGCCTTTGTTCCAACATTGTTGCTACAGTAACCTGTCAGATGGGTCAGTAATGTCGTCCAGTCTGAACAAGGCCAGATCCCATTTGGACACTTTCTTAAAACAGTGTGGAGAGTCAACTCTAAAAATCAGTTTTGAGGAGGAATCTGATAGGAATCAGTTATGTCTGCTGTCAGAACGTAGCCATAGAGCAGTGATTCTTAAATGCAGGTACGTGAAGGCACTTCAAGGTGAATGTGAGATGTTTGATTGTTTTATATGTATGAGCTAGAGGTGTTTCTCATACAAATGTTTACTGTACATGACTTTTCATGGTAACAACCGTTGGACTAGTTTGTGCTTAGTGTTTTCAAAATGCACAAGAAGACACTATTTTTTTATGACCGAGATGTTTTTCATGCACATATTGACAAGAATTCTGAATTGACGAATGAGTGAGCATGGGTCAGTGACAGACTGTGCCGCGTTCTGACTATCATGACATAAACACCTCATATAGTGTGTGTTGGGAATATTTGTTCTTTAAACAGATTTCAAAATCTACAATTAAAATGTTTCTTCAGCATTTAAATGGGAACAATGCTCATGTGTTTTAAGACTGCTGAGATTGGCACAAATGTTAACTCATTGTCGGGTCAAGTCAAATTTATTTCGATAGACCTTAATCACAAAAGAATCTCAACAGGCTTCACATGCCCGCAGTGGACAAATATTAACAATATATTATACTGTGTGTTGTACCAGTTCAGTCTGGAGTTTCTCTTTTTCTTTCTTCTCTTGCTGAAGCAATTCAGTTACATTGGAAAGCTTCTGGTCAGCAGCTTCCCTTAAACTCTTCTCTTCATCATAACGGGACTTTATATCTAGTGGATGCAACAAGACCAGTTTAGTTCATCAACATCTCACAATTACAATAAACGCATAGCAAATGGATGGTATGAGCATCAGTGGGAAGGCAGTCCTGTGCCCACACTAACCTACTATCTCTGTGGCCAGCTGGGCGGCTTTCTGCTTGATGTTAAATTTTTCTGTCTCTGATTCGTTTAACTTCTTTTCTAAAACTGAGGGGGGCAGAAACAAATATTAGTGACATTGTTACCAGCTTGCATATGCATACATGTGGGTGTTTGCGCAACCTTCACCTGAATCCTCTGAGCTTATCTGTCCGTCATTCTGTGAGATTGAGGGAAAACAGTGTGACACTGTACCGCATGCCAAAACATCATCATAATGTATATTATGATTAACTATTCCACACCCTTTAAAATGAATGAAGCCACTTTAACACATTTTAAAACATCTTGAAAGAATTACTTGCTTCAGGTGTCCTTGGACTTTGTCTAATTCTTTTTTCAGCTCCCCAGAGAACCATCGTTCCTCCTAAAGATAGAAAATCAAAGAAACCTTTGAATTAACAATAACTGTGCGGCTAAAAGTACAGACCAGGGAACCGAGCATACCTTAAGTGATGTATGAAGGTCCTGAACCTCCTGCCGCAACATTGTTAGGTCCTCCCTAAATTGAGGAGAGGGTTCATTTTTTTTTTAATTACTTATTTTTTTTATTTTTTTAATTACTGTGCATTGCCATAATTATAACTCAATAAATATCCACCTGCCCTGCAATTAAATTGTGATTTGTCATGGTTGTACATTGAAAAATCTAGCCCTTTGGCAAATTCAGCTTTCCTGTGACCCTGAACGGGGCAATCAAGACATTCATTCATTAAGGATTTAGTCGACTGTGTGAAAGTGATTGTTGATACATCGTGTATTCAAGCAAGTGAGGCAAAATGGATTGAGACGTTCTATTGATTCAGTACAAGTTTGCAGACTCAAGAAGACCAACATGGTTATGAGCTCTCAGCTGTGGTTGCCACATCCCACTGAAGTTTAATGTCAAAACAAACAAATAAAAGAAAAAAAGAAAAAAAAGAAAGAAAACACACATTTTGCATTTCAACCAACCACGTGGCTTTGCCTGAAAGGTTCTGTTTATCTATGTGCTAACAAAAATGCACAACAGCATTCGAATGCTAATGGTTGGCATAGATAGTTGTGGTTTTTTAAGCAATGGATATTTGAATACAAATATTAGAGTAACACATATATCATGCTCACAGGCATATATCCGTTAACTGGAAAAATGACTAATATTACAGCATGAATTACTTACAACAAAAGCAGTGTGGATGATGAAGAAGCACTGTTCTTTGTAAACACAAAGAAGAACAGTGCTGTTCTTCATAAACACATCCAAAGGACAGTGCTTCTTCTTCATCGTCTACGACCATGACTGTACAGCATTATACTCCCTCCCGGTGGCCAAGGTGGGACAAGAGGAAGGAGTTACACAATTAAATTGGATTGCTGCATTAACTTATGATCACCAAGTGTTTAATTCTTCACATTCTATTTAATAATACTATTGCTCTATGTTTTTCTAAAGTGCAGTATTATAGAACACCTCTCCTGAGAAAAACACTGCACCATTTTTGGTGTTGTTTTGGTGGGGAGGCGCAGGAATGGATAAACAACATTTCCATTCATTTTAATGGTGAAATGGGATTTGAAATACAAGTGTTTAAAATGGCAGGCATGGTCAAGTAACAAATTATACTGGTATCTTGATAGTCCGTTCTTTTCCCACTTCATTCAGGTGCCGGTAAATCTGAAGCTGGCTTGTGACAAAAATATACAGTATATATTGCAATACAAAGCAAAAGAATCGCCCAAGTGGTGGCTTCTAACCTAAACTTAAATTGGGGCATTCTTAAATAAAGGTACCAATGTTGTATTTTCATTTATCCAAAAGAGTGGTGCCTCTACTTCCGAAATTAATTGGTTCTGGAAGAAATTTCTTAACTAGAAAATGTTGGAAGTAGAGATGCATTTTCCATGTAAATGGGCTAATCTGTTCCAAGCCCCCTCCCACTCACCCCCAAAATTCAGACATAAATGTTTCCTAAAGCATAAAAATGCACCAAAATATGTAAATAATACATGTTACAATATGATTATCGCACAATAAATGAGAGTTGTACATACTGTAAAAGACCAAAGAATAAAGAATAAACATGGTCTTTTAGCTTTTAACTGTGTCCTCATTGTTTTTTGCCCTCTTTAGTTTATGTTCTCTCTCAGAAGAGGTTTTTGCCTGGCGTTTTGTAAAGAACTGATCCAAGGACGTTTGCTTTTGTCGGTTTTTAACAATCCTTCGAAAATGTCCAGGGCAAACATCAGCAGAGTGAATGATCGCCCGACTGGTGAAGACTTTTTCTGGGTGATTCATATTTACATAAAACACGGAATACCTCATGGCCTGAGGGGCAAATGACGAAGACGCCGCATAGACACGTATCTATCGACACACATAGACGTATGCGGCAGAGGTCCCTCTTAGCCAATGGGAGGCCAGGAAGATGCTAGTTAATAGCCAATGCCAGTGCAGCTATAAGTATGTTGCGTTCAGGAAACTCTGAGCTGCGACAAGCAGCCCAAACTGTATTTTTACATTTCGCATCTTGAATTTTTTTTCGTAACAACAGGCAATATTTTCTTGTTGAGGCACTTCGTAACTTGAAAATTTCGTATGAAGAGACGTTCGTAAGTAGAGGTACCACTGTAGTCAATCAAAGAAATTTACACCGAGTATACATATAAAGACAATTGGGATGTTTTTGTCCAGTGTTTACCCTTCCGAACAGGGGACGTCCAATGGCCGACTGACAACCTTACGTTATGTCTTATCAGAGTTCTATCAGATTACCCTTCTGTCTGAGCTGTGTTATGAGTGGATTTGTCACGATAAGAGGGCCGGAAACAGGTTGCGGATAACAGTTTTGAATAAGAAATTCAATATTTACAACCAAAGGTCTTCATGTACATTATGTAGAGAATGCCAACGTCTCCCCAAGTCATTTGACTCCATGAACTGTGACATGAATGGAATGTAGCAATCAAAGAATGGCCCTGACTGACAGACAAGGAAGGAGCAGTAAGTTAAGCAAAATATTAAACACCAGATATCGTTTTTTGGATAAAAATGGGTTCCCCAGAAACCAAGAAGGAATTTCCAAAGCAAGTGTTTCCTTGTTAACACCGCCATTTAACAATGCTTCTGCCTCTGGTCCTCTTCAGAAACTCACAGATCTGAAAGTGTGTTTTCATTAGTTCTTGTGCGATTATGCGGGATTTCAGCCTCAGTGGATTTAGTTTCAACATCGATGGTGGGACAGAATCTTGTGTGTGGTGCCGTCTGTAGATATTAGCTATGCAGAGCAGACCACACCACACACAATATGACCAAAACTGTAAAATGACTGATAGTCAATCTTTATGAGTGGGGTCTGTCACAGATAAAAAAAAAAATCCTTTAAGATTTGACAAATACTGTACTTATAAGTGTACCAGGCCTCAGTCAAAAGCCCATTCATAACAAGTGGTATAAAAATAAATGGATAAATATCAATCCCACCTGGTAGGGGCCACATGAGCAGGAAGGTCTCCAGTGTCGTGAAACAGCTCGTAATGCTTGAACAAGTCTTCTGCTGAGCTGTGGGACTTCATGCATTGAGGACAGATGAAGCCCTAAACACAGACGCCAACATGATGATAAATTAATGGCTGCAGCTCTGGTAATAACGTAGAAAAAAAACAATCAATCATTCAACTACCTCAGAGGTTTCATCATGGTTAACGTCTGTGCTGGGCTGCTCTGACTCTGCATTCTGGGAGCCTCCTTTGCCAGGAGTCTGGAAAACAGAGATACAGGAAAGGATCTGTTCAACTTGAACATGAAAACTAAATTTTAATTACCTGAAAGGGAAAAAAATATACCTTTGTGACTAGCCACAGAATTAGCTCATGGGTATACCTGCACGTGCTTATGACATTTAATAAAAAAGCTATATAAAAAATTCTGGACGGGCAAATATAACCTTGTGAGAGGTGTCTAATAGAGACAGTTTTAATACAATGCAGTTCTACGCAGCACCTACAACTACAGTAATAAAAAATAAATGCTTTGTTATCCTTCAAAATAGTAATGCTGGCCATATAGGTAATTAAGGAGGTGGAGCAAAGTCCTGCTTGCTGCACAGACGGACGGAAAAGCTGGATCCTTGAGTTCTTATCTCATATATTTTAACCTTATTGTCAGTTCATGTCGATGGTGTAAGGCACTGTCCCTCTAACTGTGCTACTTCTTGTTGTGTTTTAATTACCACTTTAGGAGAAATTGAGTGATTAATGAACTTGGTAAATTAATACAGCTATTTGAAGGCTCTGTAACACGTGTAAGTCGAATGGAATATAGGAGAAGTGCGTAGGTGAAAGTCCAAGGTCCAGACAACAAGATGAAACAGTGTTGCATCTCCCCATCAGGTTACAGCATGGAAATTTTCCCACATCACATGTCAGGACAGGCCATGGTCACTGATAGCTACAAGTGGTGCAGTTATACAAATGCTCTTGTAATGGCTACGTGCTGGAACATTGGTCAGGAGTCAATCAGTGTAACACCTTTTTGAGCCTTAAGTACTATAAAGCAGAGAGAGTCACCTAATTGCAGGTCAATCAGAATCAGATTTATTGTACGAGTATGGCAGAAACACACTACACATTCAAATAGCGCATTCACTTTTTTTTTTTTTTTTTACAGTTCATCCATGAGATAACTCAACATCTGTGTCAGTACTCGGGACTATGACCCCATAACTCAACTCAATTGTATTTATAGAGCACTTTAAAACAACTACCGCTGTATACAAAGTGCTGTGCATGGTTTAATATGACTGGAGGGATGGAAGGGGGATATAAATGTGCATCATTGCACACCCCTTTACTCATTTCAACATTAACCAGAGCCTTACTGTTTGATTTAACAAATATATATACACATACAGTATATATATCGATCATCTAAACCTAATACTGTAATGCATTACATTTAGCTTTATATTGCAGTTTCCTGTCCAGTGATTTTGCATTACTGTTGTGAAATAGCGTACCCAGAGTAGGCAAGGATGGACTTCGGAAAGCCCATAACCCCAAACCCAATTTGAGATTCGGTGGTTACTACAGGAACCACTTATGAAGCCATATATAGAGCGACGCTTTCTTGTATGTTTGCCGTTCGCTAAATTGCACTGCCTCGTGTGAAATCAAATTAGACGTAACATGTGTTTCGCAATTACAGGCAACAGCAAATTTTAAGTTAAGAAAAAACACTGTTTCCATACGTTACGTACAAGAATTAGTTGTTGTTATCAGGTGCAATGAATGGGATTTATTGAGTCTTCGCGTGGTCATTTACGACTGACTAGGTGGTCAATCCGCAAAGAGAGGATGTAGCAGTGTGAGGCTAACGCCAATTAGCATTTAAGGAATGGTCGACGAATCAACCAAACATTTTAGCTAACGGAAAACAATAACATGCGCATCTGGTGGCCAATGATGTTATCTGCTAATGTAGTTCATATACGACACGCCGCAGACATTGTCACTGCTGAATTTACACAACGGTGTGTTGTGTTGTAAAATGCACGTACAATGTATTGATACACGAAATAAAATAGCCCCCGTCAGTGTAAACGGGCTAGCATCTAATGCTAATTTTGGCCACCCAACATAGGGGCGCTTGATAAGTTAACCACGGCAGAGAGGGATGTGTTCTTTTTCGCCAGTGTCTATAAATCGTCGGCTCGAACACATTACCCCGCCCTTCTGCGACAACTTGTGACTTAAAAGGCGCGCCCCCGGTAGAAACTGGAAAAGAACGGGCCTACGTTTTACCTAAAAAAAACATATTTGGCTCCAGTCAACGTCATATCGTGCGGATTGTTGTCGTGGTAACTTACCATTTGTAATATCCGTCTGAGCATGGCCTTGTCAGCGTGTGTCCCAATACGAACCCGAATCGGTTTCCCACAAGGAAAGTTGACGTCGTGGTACCACAGACACCTGACCAAGACCGGGCAGGGAGAAACAGAGAGGGGGCGGGTCTTGGGAGGGATGGCAATTCTGAACAGGACACTACACAAGTCATGTTATCTAGAAATACAACAGCGTGCTACTTTTGGATTGTTTGAATGCATTTTTAAAATATTTTTTCACAGACGTACGGGTACAGAACGTGCTGTTCTCTAATAACTTTTATTCCGTGTTTTCTTAAGATCAATATGTTACAAATAGGAAAAAATATATTTTGTTAATTTGGCGACAAAACAGAATGACCTTCTAAAATCTAAATGATGCCTACTAAGTCTTTGTTCACGGCAATACATTAGTGGTGTTTTCTCAGGAAAATTGAATAAATAAATCCTTTTTCGGCCTACTGTTAATTCAGCTGTAATTCAAGACAATTTCCAAACAAAATTCAAAATGGCACGTTCAACACACATTTGTGAATTTGAATACAGATTGTAAAATATTAAAAAACATTGGATCTGCGATAAAACTAAGGTTCCTCTTTTGTTCAGAATGAGATTAAAAACACAGGGAAAAATTGACAGAATTTCATTCTTTAATCACAGTCAATTCATGAAACTTTGTGAAATCAGTTATAAAATCTATATCAGCTTCAATCTGTTGTTGGAATTTTGATAAATACACACATTATGTGGTTACTCAGATATTCCTATTTCAAATAAAGCACATTTTTGGCACACCTTGTACACTACGTTTTATATTACTGTATTTTATACTGGACTTCATTCAGATGTATTTCTAATGTTAATACTAAGTATTAACACAAGATAAATAAGATATACTCTGCATATTTACAGTCTTAGCGGTTCACCAAAATAGTTTAGCATGATTCACATGATCAACTTTTTAATGATTTGTCAGCAAGGCACTTTGAGCATTATGGCTTCCTCAGAGAGGCAGCACTTCTCAGTGCTGGGCACCAGGAAACCAAGCAAACTCTGGCAGCAACAACAATCCCGTATTGTATTATTCATCATCAAAAATAAAAATGTAAAGTGTATATGTAACACTCTATACATAACAAGAAAGCATGAAAGGGACACACATTTGTTCATCTGGTGATGATCACTAAAAATACACATACAAATATAATTATTATTGGAAAACAATTTGGCACTCTCCAAGCCCACCTCAAAATGGGTTTCAAATCAATGTCATGGGTGTCCACACATCACTGTGTAAAAATCATGAAGTCGGTAACAGTGGCATTCAGATAAGTCCATCTTGGAGTGCTTCAAGAGTCTCCCTTATCACTTGACGAGATCCAAAGTTT
Source organism: Hippocampus guttulatus (assembly GCF_054856545.1). Taxonomy (NCBI): domain Eukaryota; kingdom Metazoa; phylum Chordata; class Actinopteri; order Syngnathiformes; family Syngnathidae; genus Hippocampus; species Hippocampus guttulatus. The sequence continues at coordinate 7,771,299 of NC_141264.1, read as the reverse complement.
GTGCTGCATTAGCAATGTACTGAGGAGTGTTGTTGTCCATCACTTGGGAGCTCATTGTGTTGCCGCTGGGTGACACACTGGGCCGCAAGTGGAGTTTCGGGTGTTCTTGAATCTGTGCAGGTATTCGGCTTGGACAGGTCTGTGGCTCTGCAACACCCGGATGGCTTCATCAACTTTGAACCACTTACGTTTCCTTCCTGCATACAATGTCAGAGAAGAGAAAGTAAATTGTTCGCATGCTGCGCAATACTGATGACCGGGAAAGGTGGATAATTTACACTTGTCATGCTTTGATTTGTTTGTTGTGTGTTGTTTATAATGTTTGACAAGCAGTACTGGCTGAATTTCAGCTCCATACCCTAATGTTATTCAGTATGTACTGCAGCATCAAGGAAGCTACTTTAGCTCTAGCCAAACAGGGGTTGCCAAATGTGCAGTCAGGACCCAAAATATTAGGGCTCATGAACTTAAAATGTTTGTAAAACTCTGACCCGTAACAAAAAAATGTATACCTTGTCAAAACAGAGAAAAATGTGAAGACACAATGATAAACTGTACACAGTCTCCAACTAGAAAATTATGTGTTACATGCAATTTTACGTAACTGTATGCTCTCCTCCGAAAACAAAATTACTACAGACTGCTTCTAGGTACATCGCATTACATTTGTTGAGTAGCTTTTTTAGCATGCCAGGTTTGTCATGTTGCACTTACACTGCGCATTTGATGTAAAAGGTCTACAAAAACAGTATATCATTAGCACTGTATATCATTTTCGTAATATAAAATGACCAATATCGTGATGGAAGATTTTTTTTTTCTCCAAATCACCAGCTCGATACAAACTGCAAATATCATATTCCCGTGTGAATAAAAGCAGCAATGTGATTGGCATACCTATGTTGACAGAGTCCTCCCAGTCCTCCAGTATTTCTGTGACAATGATGATATAGACATGTGTCCTATGCTTTCTGTCTTGGTTGTGCTGTAAAGGTTTAGATGAAAACATTACTTTTGGTTTCTATTCTGCCAATGCCTTCCGTGTATATCTGTCATACAAAAGTGGTGCACAAACTGTGATTACTATTCTGATTTTTAAAAGACACAAGAGGAACGCAACAACTTAGCAACAAAACACACTGAAGACGACAAAATGAATACCAGTTTGAAAATAGGGCAACCAGCTGATTCAGAGAATAATTTTAGTTTAATGTGTGGGTTCAACAAAAAAAAAAATCCTATGACAGATTTACAGTCTTACCTCAAAAATTCCAAGAAGTCTGTCAAGCTTTGCCTTAACGCCAGCCTGTGCACACAAGAAGCAGAAGACATTCAGCAAACATCCATCTATCCACACATTCTCTACCGTTTGGGTCGCGGAGGGAAGAACTTTAGCAGGAAAACCCAGACTTCCCTTTCCCCAGCCACTTCTTCCAACTCTTCCGGGGAATCCCAAATTATTCCCAGACCCGCTAGGAAACAGTCTCTCCAGCGTGTCCTGGATTGTCCCCGGGGCCTTCTGCCAGTGGGACATGCCCGGAACACCTCACCAGGGTGATGTCCAGGAGGCAGATGTCACATCATTTGGCTCCTATCAACATGAAAGTGTAGCGGCTTGATTCTGAGTCCCTCCAGGATGACCGAGCTTCTCATTCTATCTTGAAGGGACACCCATCTGAGGAAACTCTTTTCACTCATTTGTATCTGGGATCTTGTTCTTTCGGTCAGGACCTACAGCTCGTCAACACCAGCGGATTCAGAGATTTCCGCCACGATAGGCACCGACCACCTTTACAGCCACAACTTTGATCAACACAAAACATGGCAACTTACTAAATATCACCGGCCTCCCCCATTATGAGGGTGATGTTCTGCCAGAGGGAGGAGTTGAAACTCTTTCTGACAGGTGACTTTGCCAGACTTCACCATCAAACCCCCAAAATACGTTTGGGTCTGCCAGGTCGGACTGGCATCTCCCCCCACCATCGGAGCCCAACACACCACCAGGCGGTGATTAGGGAGGGGTACCAAGACCTAGTCCTAAAATGGCCCAGGGCTGAATTTTCTAAAACTGCAGGATCGATAAGCTCCATCTTTAATGGTTCTGTTAATGGGTTCATAATTCATTTTCAATTGATTTATGTTTTATAAATGTTATTTTGCACCTTTTCCTTCTGATCTTATTTTTAACTAACGATAAAATATGTTCATCTAAGACACATATTCATGATCGGAAGCGAGCCATCTTGCTCCACTGCAGAGCCATGCAGAAGAGGCACCTGTGTCTCCTTCCTGTGCAAATGTAGGTCGGTGTGATCATATTACGTGACACGTCATACTATATTAAAAACATCCATCATGTCATGCAACCTTATAGATTTATTAGTTTCATTTAGATGTGTGAGATCAGTTATTGTTTAAAATAGAGATTTGTACAACTCATTTCTTTGCATGACTACAAATCTGGTGTATTCTTTTTTTTTTTTTTTTGTCAGGGCATCATGAGCCAAATTTTGATGGCCTTGACAAAACCAGCACCAGCCCAGTATATAACTGGCAAGTCGATACTTCATACGTCACAATATGATCAAGTAAAAAAAAAAATTCTAAAATGTATACTTTTGTCAGTCCGCACGTACAGGTGTGTGTTATTGTTACAAATTATTCAAAAATGTTGAATGTTGAAAATGGCTTGCTCTCTTTGGAGATGAAATGTTAATTTTTTGTCAGAATTCTTCCTGTTTCAGTTTGGTAATGCACATGATGCATTCCAGCGGATTAAGAAATTGTTTAGCAACACGAACCTATGATGTGTGGCATTTTAAACCTGGCCTCTACAGCTGCCAGCTTCAGTTAGTAGGGATCAGACTACCGCTGTGTCCCAGTTCCCTAAGACACACAAAATGTTGCCTTGTGTGTGTAGCTGATAGTCAAAAAGCAGAAAGGTGCTAAATCCATGCGATCTTGCTCATCTGCAAAACTACAACTGATCAAAGAGACCAATTTTCAATGACAACATCCAATTTAGTACTTTTACATTTCCATCAATGCTTTCCTAATTTTTGACAAAACTTAAAATAAAATGTCTTTGGAAGACAACAAAATAACTTCAAGGTATGAAATGGAATGATAAAAAGTTAAATTGGAACAGTTCCATCTATCCAAGTTGAACTGTATATCAACGTACTGAAATATGATGATTTGAGTTGTAGGTTTTCCAAGTTGTTGGTTTGCAGCTCATCTATATTCAGACACATCTGGTCATAGGCACAGGTTGGAGTAACCCGAGAGCCTTCCCAAACGTCACAGCCATGCTTCAAAGTTGTCAACATGCTACAATGCAAGGCACAACCTCACAACACAGACCAATCAAGCAGCATGTAGCCAAAGGAGCCACATCATTATGAAACCACAAAGCAATTCACTGGCTGGACATCAACGTGAAACACTTCATTCACCTGGATCAACCTTGTTGCTAATGACATAACTATTCAAGAGCTGCTATATGCACATGCTTTATGCCAATTTGTCTTTGTGTTTGGCATATCCGTGCGTGTCTGTTTATTCAATTCAATTCAATTCAATTGTATTTATAGAGCACTTTCGAACAGCCATCGCTGCATACAAACTGCTGTACATGGAGCAATTCAACATATACAATAAACAGTAAAACAAATCGGTAATAAAGACGGTAGAAAGCACCAAACAGTAAAACCAAGAACAAATCTAAGTCATGCTGAGTCGAATGCCAAAGAATACAGGAGAGTTTTGAGGAGGGTTTTGAAGATGGGCAGCGAGGAGGCTTGCCGAATGTTCAGTGGGAGGTCATTCCAGAGAGAGGGACCAGCAACAGAAAAGGCTCGATCACCCTGAGCCTCAGTTTAGTTTTTGGTACTTCTAATAATGTCTGGTCCGCAGACCTGAGGCCTCAGGCAAGTGTGTAGGGGCGGATGAGCTCAGAGAGGTACGGTGGCGCGAGGTCATTTAGAGATTTGAAAACAAATAAGCGGATCTTGAAAACAACTCTAAAATGTATGGTGAGCCAGTGAAGTGTTTAGAACAAGATAATGATGTAATATAGTCAATGTATGTTCAACTCTTTTCAGTTTATGCTCACAGCGTAAACCAGCATCTACATGCTCAAAATGGCATCATTGTGATTTGGTTCAATAATACTGTAGCATTATGCATCTGATGATATTTAACACAATCTACATTATGTGGATATATGAATTAATCTTTCGGTACCAGAAATAAAATATATTAATTAAAATCACTTCACTAAAAAACATAATCACAAAAAACAAACCTACGTGTACAAGTAATTCCTACATGTACAATGAGTAGACGCTACTTTTGAACATGCTTTGAGCCCTACAGTTTGAACAACAATGTGGGCGCAGCTAATTTATCCATTTTTTGAGGCGTTACACATACAGCTAATCCTAATTCTACCCTTCAGTCCTTGTTTGTCCGGTTTCCAGGAAGCTCCGGACAGAATTGGACTCCAGAAACGTGAACAAAAATTAACAAAAAGTTTTATTAACAAAAGTAGTTCACAAGACTGACAAAGTTCAACAAAGTGTACAACACCGGGAAAATGAGACAACCAAAAACACTTGTAAAAAGGCAACGACAAAAACATAAACAGAAATTGAGAAGTAAGAAGGGATAGGTTCCACGTTATCAAATGACCCTGAACAGGATAAGTGGTACAGAAAATGGATGAATGTGGTTCAGCATTCCAAATGTTATATTTACAGTTATTCACATCGCATTTTGCAATATTGCTATTTGCAGACTGTATAAATAAGTGTCCATCCTTGATGATGATGATGATGACGACCCTACCTCCTCATAAACTTCTCTGACAGCAGCCCTAGAAGGTTCCTCCTCAGGCTCCACTCCTCCCCCTGGCACAATCCATTGGTCTGGATGTCGGCTGCTGCTCACCAGTAGCACCTATAAGTGACAGAAGACATTTCACGTCCTTTCTGCTGGATGGATTGTCTGACTTCATCGTGCCAAACACAAGCAATGACAAAAGGTTCTCCAGTTGCATTAACACATCCTGACTGACAGCAGTTTTCCAGACAAAAACGTATGCCATTCAAACACATGCTGAAAATGCAGACAATTGCATGTGCTCACATACATACTCAATTGACAGGCTTTTCTAAAACGCCTAGATCAGCAGTTGCTTTTTTTTGCGTGAGAACAAGAGCGCTGAGCAGAGGAGGTTAATGACCCCAGCACATAGCTCGGCAATAGTGTCAACGCACAATTAACTTCTTGCGCATTTACTGTATAGGGCACACATGCTCATAACAGACCTGGACTCATATAGTGGTACTTCAGGACAGGTCATTTTGAGAATGGTGACCACTGTATGTCCACGGTCGAACATCATTCTAAAGATGGTCAAATGTAAGTTTTTATGTAACACTTGTACAGTTATAGAAGTTTAAAAATGGGTTTTTGTTCTGGGTCAGGTGAGTCGAGGGGTTCATACTTGTTGGATTCGTGGACAACACCCCTGGGTTTTTTGCCAATCTCCCCCAATCGAGCGAATTACAGATGAGACAAAGTTTGAATGAGAGTTCCAAAAAATTGATAATAATTTAAAGATGACCTGCTTTTTATTATTATAATTTTTAAAAATTTTGTGAAAGTGAAACTGATATGATGCAGTGTACAGTAACACAAAAATGTATAATATAAATAACACAGCCATGTAAATCTTTTTTTTTTTTTTTTCATTTCCCCCTACACGCCTCGCAATCAACTGGTTGGGACTGGTAAACACTGTCTTTCCTCCACTGGCAGTTTATACTCTTATCATTCTAATAGCCATAGCCATTTAATAAACCAAAGCAAGGCTGGAGGCGGGTATATCTGAAAGTTGAAACTCAGGTCATGCAGTAGCTTGGCAAGTACACTAAGTATGTGAAATCCACACCCCATCTTGAGGGTGCTCTTCCAGCCTCAGCATTCTCAATAGGGACAACACAGAGTGTAAATATGTCTAGTTAAAGTCACCACTACATAACTTGTATCATATCTGATTCACCATCAGCCCTGAAGCATCACGCTGATGAGCTCTCTCCGCTATTCAGATATTTGTAAATGTGATATATTGACCTCTCCCATGAATGCTTACCATGTGCCCAACGGTTGTATATGTGTCCCGACTACTTTGTACATTACAATTGCAGAAAGCACACTCTGGTTGTGCCTTGAAAAACATGTCAGATCTTCCTTCAGCCTAGTTGCCAAGTCATGGGTTGGAGAAATTGTGGTTTGAGGCAGGTTATGTAAATTTGACAAAATTCAAAAAGTCTTGCTCAAAGACACAGTTTCAAAACAGGCCGATATCAAAAGACTTACCTGGGTGTTTAATTTCACACTTGATGAATTGGCAGGTACTCCAGAGACCCAATTTAGACACCAACAATTAAAACATAGATTGTCCATTGTATGCCCCCTCACTAACAACATGCCACGTGCCAGCTAGCTTCAAGGTCTCACTTGAACCACACTTGACACATGGAGGCTTTCTTTTCTGGGGAGCTTCACCACCCAGGAACTCAAGAGGGTACTTTAAGGAAAACAAAAAGGGTTGTGGCCAGGACCAAAGTGAGTAATCTACACGTTATGGCAAATTCCCACTGGGCCAAATTCGCACTGTAATATACGATGTTGGGGTTGCCACTCCACCCCTCGGATCTGTTTTGATATCAACAAATTTATTAATTGTTTTTTGTTGTGGTTGTTTGTTTTTTCAAGTATAAAATTTTGAATTTGATGCCTGCAATACATTCCAAAAAAAGGTGGGACAGAGCCATGTTTACCACTGTGTTACATCACCTTTCTTTGTAACAGCACTCAATAGGTGTTTGGGAACGGAGTAAACTAATTGTTGAAGCTTTGTACAGGTAATTTTGTCCCATTCTTGTTGGGACGTCATAATGCAGGTATGCTAGAACTGCTGGCAGATTAGTCAAGAAGTCACACTCTGTTACTATGAACCCACGCTGTTTCTGTTGTATTACGTGCAGAAGTTACTTTATAGGGGAGGGCATCAACCCAACCAGGACGATTCCCGGAATTGTTCCGATTTTAAAATGCTGGTCTAAATTTCGATTCACACACACATACACACACACACGCACACACACACACACACACACACACACACATATATATAAAAAAAATCCTCGTCTCACCCCCCCTCGGGTGGTGTCCGTCCCTCATTCAGCTCGGGTCCTCTACCAGAGGCCAGGAAGCTTGAGGGTTCTGCGCAGTATCCTTGCTGTTCCCAGCACTGCACATTTCTGGACTGAGATGTCCGATGTTGTTCCCGGGATCTGTTGCAACCACTCATCTAGTTTGGGGGTTACTGCCCCGAGTGCTCCGACCACCACAGGCACGACTGTCACCTTTACCTTCTAGGCTCTCTCCAGCTCCTCTCTGAGGCCTTGGTATTTCTCAAGTTTCTCGTGTTCCTTCTTTCTGATGTTTCCATCACTTGGGACCGCTACATCCACTACAACGGCTTTCCTCTGCCCTTTATCTATGATCACGATATCTGGTTGGTTCGCCATTACCATCTTGTCAGTCTGGATTTGGAAGTCCCACAGGATCTTCGCTCTGTCATTCTCCACTACCTTCGGAGGTGTTTCCCATTTTGACCTTGGGGTTTCCAGTCCATACCCCGCACAGATGTTTCGGTAGACTATGCCAGCCACCTGGTTATGGCGTTCCATGTAGGCTTTCCCTGCCAGCATCTTACACCCTGCAGTTATGTGTTGGATCGTCTCAGGTGCCTCTTTGCACAACCTACACCTTGGGTCTTGTCTGGTGTGGTATATCTGGGCCTCAATGGCTCTGGTGCTCAGGGCCTGCTCCTGAGCATCCAGGATGAGTGCCTCTGTGCTGTCCTTCAGGCCAGCCCTCCCTAGCCACTGATAGGACTTCTTGAGATCGGCCACTTCAGTTATGGTCCGGTGGTACATCCCGTTTAGGGGCTTGTCCTCCCATGATGGTCCCTCTTCCAGCGCCTCATCTTCTGTTCCCCATTGTCTGAGACATTCTCTGAGTACGTCATCCGTTGGAGCCTTCTCCTTGATGTATTCATGGAGCTTGGATGTTTCATCCTGGACAGTGGCTCTCACACTCACTAGTCCCCGGCCTCCTTCCTTTCGGCTTGCGTACAGTCTCAGGGTGCTGGATTTGGGATGGAACCCTCCATGCATGGTTAGGAGCTTTCGGGTCTTAACGTCCGTGGTCTGAATCTCTTCCTTTGGCCACCTTATTATTCCTGCAGGGTATCTGATCACTGGCAGGGCATAGCTGTTTATTGCCCGGGTCTTATTCTTGCCATTGAGCTGGCTTCTTAGGACTTGCCTCACTCGCTGGAGGTATTTGGCCGTAGCCGCTTTCCTTGTTGCCAGTTCGAGGTTGCCATTGGCTTGTGGTATACCGAGGTACTTGTAGCTGTCCTCAATGTCTGCTATTGTTCCTTCAGGGAGTGAGACCCCTTCAGTGCGGACTACCTTTCCTCTCTTAGTCACCATCCGACTACATTTCTCAAGCCCGAATGACATCCCGATGTCGCTGCTGTAGATCCTGGTTGTGTGGATCAGGGAGTCTATGTCCCTTTCGCTCTTAGCATACAGCTTTATGTCATCCATGTAGAGGAGGTGACTGATTGTAGCTCCATTTCTGAGGCGGTATCCATAGCCTGTCTTCGTGATTACTTGGCTTAGGGGGTTCAGTCCTATGCAGAACAGCAGTGGGGAGAGTGCATCACCTTGGTATATGCCACATTTGATGGACACTTGGGTAAGTGGCTTGCCATTGGCTTCAAGTGGGGTTTTCCACATCCTCATCGAGTTCGCAACAAAGGCTCTTAGGGTCCTGTTCACCTTATACAACTCCAAGCATTCAGTGATCATGTGGCATCGAGTCATAGGCTTTCTTGTAATCAATCCAGGCTGTGCACAGGTTGGTACGTCGGGACCTGCAGTCTTGTGCGACTGTTCTGTCAACCAGGAGCTGATGTTTGGCTCCTCTGGTATCTCTACCAATGCCCTTCTGTGCTTCGCTCATGTATTGATCCATGTGTCCACTTATCTTAGCCGCAATGATGCCTGACATGAGCTTCCATGTTGTGGAGAGACAGGTTATTGGCCGATAGTTGAATGGGACTGCACCCTTTGAGGGATCCTTCATGATCAGGATCGTTCGCCCTTCGGTTAGCCATCCTGGGTGAGTCCCATCCCTCAGCAGCTGGTTCATTTGTGCTGCTAGGCGCTCATGGAGTGCTGTGACTTTCTTTGTGGACCATGTCCGGGCATGGTGCTGTCCAGTTCTTCATATCTGAGACTCTTTCCTGTATGTCTGCCACTGTTATGGTAACTGGGTTCTGTTCAGGGAGGTTGCTGTGCTCCTCTCTCAGGGTCACCAGCCATTGTGCACTGCTGTTATGTATGTATATAACCTCCTTCTCCCATATGCCTTTCCAGTACCTTTCAGTTTCCAGTCTTGGTGGGTCAGCTCTGTTGTTAGGACCCTGCCACTGAGCGTACACTTTTGCAGGTTGTGTTGCGAACAGCCTGTTTATTCGTCTGGCCTCATTCTCTTTCGTGTACCGCTTTAGGCGGCTGGACAAGGCTTGGAGCCTTTGTTTGGCAGTTTTGAGTGCTTCAGGTATGGTCATCTGGATGTCCCTCTCGGGTATTGGCCTTTTTTTCATCACACCTCTCTGGGCCTCCGTCAATTGACTCACATCTTTCCGAGCCGCCTTAATCTGAGCCTCCAACCGTCTTTTCCATGGTGGGTAACGTATCTCATGGCTTCCATGGTTGCTCTTATAGCCAAGCATCTCAAGGATCACTGATGCTGAAGCGTATATCAGCTCATTGGTTTCCGTGATCGCCCTCAGTGCTGCATTCACACTTTCCATGAGACTTTCAGGTGGTACTTCACATAGCCGTTGTAATCGGTTTCTAGGTTGCCCAGCTTTCATTCTCGCCATGATCTTAGCTTTCAGGTCAGTTGCTGCCTCGCTCAGCATTTCATTCATTGGGGCTGGCCTCCCAATCTCATCATCTGCATTCATTGGGGCTTGCCTCCCAATCTCTGGTATGACCTCCTCCTCTGATCTGGCAGCCTGGGGCCCTTCACCATGGAACCTGCGTTGTACCTCATCAATCTCAAGTTGTGACAGCAGTTGCCGTTTGTGGATGTTGGAACACTGGGCTACTAGTTGTTTCGTGGTCAACCGTGACTGTGGGTTTCGAAGTAACCATTTAGCCCACATTCTCTGCATGTAACCCCTCTGACTAGGGTTGCTTGAGTAGTAGCATTCCAACAGAGCCATGTTATCGCATCTCGCCCATCTCCGCTTTGTTCCAGTAGCTCATTTTTCATCAAGGTGCTCTGGTCCCCCAGCACCTGACGCAGACCTTGTTTGGCCGGGCATGTCATTCATTTTATTGTCTCTCATCATTGTATGAGGTAGGCATTAGCGTGAAGGATCTTGCCCAAGGACCCACACTGGATGGTGTTATGTGCTCATGTTTTGCCCCAAGCGGGATTCGAACCCCCGTCTCCCAAACCGATGCCTTACCAACTGAGCTATCCAGCTGCTTATATATATATATATATATATGTGTGTGTGTGTGTGTGTGTGTGTGTGTGTGTGTGTGTGTGTGTGTGAAGAGAGAGAGAGAGAGAGAGAGAGAGAGAGAGAGAGAGAGAGAGAGAGCAATAATCCAACTCTAAGTGATTTTATCACATGACAGCACTGGACATGGTGAAGAGTAACAGGCAACGAAGAGAAATGTGGAGCAATTGGCAGCACCGAGGCAATGAAAGCAAATCTGCAGGAGACAGCAAGAGGCTGTAGCTTGTTTCTAAAAATTGCAGCTCATAGGTCACTTTGTGTTTAGCACACAGTGTAACATTCAACACCTCCCGACCACTTCTCAAGCACAAGTCAGATGGGACAGAACCACTCTGCAAACACAAGGACACAAAACCTACAGAGTTTTGATGAAATCCTGGCGACTATCACAGAACAAAAATTGTATTTACTGATTAAAATTTGAAATTGATTATTTATTTAATTAGTTCATGAAGTTTAGATCTGCTGTACGATGACTTTCGCTGGACATTACAGTTTATCCCGGCAACCACTTCAGGGTGTACACCGCCTACCAGCCGAAGACAGTCAAGATTATGCGATTCAGATGTTGGATAGCTGAATTATGGTTTACCGCCATGTATCGCCTCTTGAACAATCCTGATGTTTTTAGGATGGTTGACCACAACGTCCAACCAGTGAAAATTGAGTATAATAACAATTGGGCCCGATTGATTAATCTGTTGGCCAATTCAATCGAACATTTTATTTATTTTTACACATTAACACATTACAAGACAAAGATAATGACATTCATACATCATCAGCACCCACCTCCCCCAAAAAATCTGTACAAAAAACAAAACAAAACAGTTGATTCCCCCCCCCCCCCGCCCCCCAGGTTTTCTCTCTCCTGTAAAGTTAAGCAAATATGAAAAAAGTCTAAAATACAAAAAAAAAAATTTTTTTAAACAGTTAAACCTGTTATTGGCTGGCAACCAGTTCAGGCAACCGCCCACTGCCCCAAGATAGCTGGGATAGGCTCCAGCATGCCCGTGACCCTCGTGAGGAGTGGATTAGAAAATGGATGGATGGAAAATGGTCAAATATTATTCCTTATTGTTACAAGCGCTTTTAAAATCGACAAAAATCTGCCTTTTTGTTTTACACACACATTTAACTTATTCCAACATAGGACAAAGACTCACACATCCTCAGCCCCCCCCCCAAAAAAAACATCAGTAAAAAAAACAAACAGCCACTTTTTGCCTGTTTTTCTCTCGACTGTAAGGTTAAACAAATACGAAAACACTGAAAGCTAAAAGGGTCAAATATTTTACCTGTAATTCATATATTTATTGTTGCAAGCGTTAAGGGTGCAAAAAAAGGCTTTATTCCTATGATATATTTTTATGGGCACTTAATCGGTTATCAGAAATGTATTCTGCCAAATATCAGAATTAGCATCGGTCTAAAATAAAATCCACATGTGGCGGGCCCCAACAACAATAGCTAAATGGATACAAGATACTTATTTTATTGATTCCATTCCAATTGGTAACAAAATATCCTGGACCAGCATTTCTCACGTTTGACAATAGAATAACACATTTATTGGCCACTTCATTAGGTGTATCTAATTCACTTAACTAACGTGACACAATACAAGACCTTGATATTTAAAGCAAACGGCCTTCGCAAACACAATGCTCAGTTATAATCGATTTAAGTCTTAATTTGGAAAATTTAGTAGGAAATCTCAGTACAGTAACGCTACAGAAGCGGTACACCCACTTTTCGTCTTACCTCGTCTTCGGAGTCGCTTCTGAAACATAAACACGCCGCTCGTCTTTTGAACCCTTCACCGTCATACGTCCTTGTCTTGTTGGGCTTAAACTTCATCATGTAAAAATGTTGTTCTCAATGTACAAAATCCAGCAAAATAAAAATGAGGTAGTACGTGGAGCTTCAGTCGTTCGCGAGGCCAGGAGATAATGTTGTCGTCGCAATTCCAAAATGTGGACTTGCTTCATTCATCTCTAGACTTTTCTCGTCTGCTTGAGACTTCGTGTGGGCGCTCAATGAACATGGAACGGAGGTTCGGTTCACACAAAGCACGAACTCGATCTGAAGTCGGCGGGCTTCTTTTAATAGCTGAATTACGAGCATAGACAAAAATACATAAAACGACGCGCCTAACAAGTTGAGCAGTTGTTGCAATACGTCTGCGAGTCGGCCATATTGGCTGTGGCAGATCCTACCTAATAAAGCAATGGACTGAGCTCCATAAAACACCTTATAAAGGGCACAAAGTTAATGCCTCTTTTTCATTCACACATTTGGGAAACAAAAAATACCAGTGACTATTACAGTGTCAATAAAAGTCATTAATAAATTTATTATTAATGTTAAATCTTGATTGTGTCTGAAATAACCCAGAGCCTGAATTACAAGTTTTCTAAATCGCGAGCGCGCACGCGCGTCTGTGTGTTTGATTGTTTGTTTTTGGGGAGTTGGGGTCTAAATTGTAATTTTCAAACCATTGGTAAGTCTCTATTGAGCAATTTTATGAGGCATCTTCAACAATAACTCCTTCTAGCTACATCCGATGTAGGAGTCAGCGCTCAAAATGGCATGTCGGAAATCTATCTGGCCCCACTTAGGCCCCTCAAGCATTTTATTTGATATTGTAAAATGTATACATAATTTTCTCAGCCCCTATAGCCCCGGGAGAGAAAAAAATGCTGGAGCCCACTACTAAAGAGCTGATGCAAGTAGAGCACACCTCACGAGCCGAAGACTTTTCTTGTCCTTCAAATAGAGTTTGTATGGAAATGCATTAAAGTTAATTATTCATGAGATACTAACGATTCACACTGACTGCACCAATTTATTAGCAGTTGGTAAAAATATTCCCTTAATCCCATACTTTTGTTGGTGTACTTCAAAGTATAGACCATACTTCGTTTTACTGCAAGAGATAAGTCTGTACACGTAGCTCAATTCTATAATAGTTTTGATAACAAATGAAACCATCGAGTTTAGAAATAGCATACATGACCTACATGACGCATCTGCCTCAAGAGTTCTGAGAGTCTGTGTTAAGATGTCAAATCCAGCCCTCCTGTGTGAAGTTGGCACACTCTTCTTTCTCCAGTTACCAAGACACATTAAGCACATGTTCTTAGACTTAGTATCCCTCTATGAATGACAGGCTCAGTGGCCATCTGCCGACATGTGGCCTGCAATTGACTGGCAACCAGTCCAGAATGAACCCTGCCTCTCTAAAAAAAAAAGTCTACCGGTATCTATATGTAGTCAACGTAAAGCCACTTTTAAAAAAGAATGTCGTAATTCACAACTTTGCTTCAGTGTCACACATCTTAAAAGGGTGAAATAGTTTTTGAATTTGTTGGAAGATACGTGTCAGCAAGGTCTTTGCTATTTTTGTATTTGGACAACATTTTAGGGATGATGAAAATAGTGCCTCCGTGCTATTGGAAATTGGCATATAGAGGCCAGCCTGGAAGTCGTCGTCACAACAACTTATTTTAACATGAGTGAATACTACAGGACAGGTGCTGTCAAGTCAACAAATGGAAGCGTTCGCATTATTTTGGCAAGACTACAACAGCCTCCAAATTTAGAATTTGCAGTTGTTCTTTGGTCTTATGTCAGAGTAAATGAAAGAAAATCTGTATGATGTTCGGATTTGTGACTATTGATCACTGCTTACGTACTTTGCTTCAGACAAAAAAATTGCAAAAATCAAACCCAAGCAAGTGTTTATTAACTAACTGAGTTTATTTACAGAACAGAAATGTATGCAGATGATCGTTTTTCTAAACATTCTCAGAACAGGAAAAATGTTCCTCCCCAGATGATCAAAAATAATACATTTACATTGAACTTGGCTTTGTGGCCACAAATGTTGTCAGGTGTCAAATTGTACACGGACCTAAACCGGGGGAGACTGATTACGGCACACTCCAGCTTCACATATGCCATCCCAATCCTGATTTATTAAATAAAGTGAAAGCTAAAATGGAACCACTGCTTGGTGGTCTCAATGCCAGTGCGAGGAAGGTCATTAACAGATGAGTCTTGTATTGTTAGACTGGCAATGCACAAGAAGAAAAAAGGCTGAGTGGAGTTTAGTATGACTGTACTAAGAAGGGGGAAAAAATCAATACACGAGTACTAGATATTGCAAAATGAGAAGAAAAAAAAAAGCTCAAACTAGGTCAAGGTCCATAATGTCCATCCTAACAGCACTGGCACGCACATAGCACAATTTCCAGCTAGAAGTGGTTAAAAAGTCATGGTGGTGTATGTGATTTGTTAAAGCAAAGGGCTCAGTTTTGGCTTTCAGTCCTATTAGCTGTGAGTTAAATCAGGAGAGCTGTTTTGTGATTGGCCAGCCCAACACTATCTCCATGTGGGTGCACGTTACACTACAGGCGATAATTATTAGTAGTTGTTAGTTGCTTTTAATTAACAGTGATAAAGGAACAAAAAGTTAAAACGAACATAAAAATACACTATACTGGCCACAAGTAGACCTCCTTTCCTCACCCAATCCCACTGCTGTCTGATCCTTGCAGCCCTCAATAAACCCCTTGTTCCCCACCAAAGATGTGGGAACTAAGTTTCTTCGTCTTGAAAAGCTTAAAAAAGCAGCAGTTGACAGACTATTGATGTACAAAGAAAGCCAAGGTGAGTAGACCGAAACCTCTGAGCAAACAGTAGTGAGTTATTTAGGACAAAGACGAGTCATTTTACTAGAATGCATTTGCTAATCGACAGCGGTTTTTCCCTTTTCATTATATTCATGTTTATTTATAGCATATGTGTGCCTGTGTATGTTTGAATTTGACCGTATCCTTCAAATGCAAATAAAGGAGGTATTGGCAGAACATGAGGACTTGTGTTCACACTTGACTCCCGCGTGTGTCTTCACTTTACAGGATGCTGGTCGCCTCATTTGTTTCCAGCATAAAGTCTGGTCCATGACTTGGCTGAGGAGGGGAAAAGTATGAAAGGTCAACAAGAAAATTTCCAAAAAGGCTTCTTCCGGCACAATTGATGACAAATGATTTGATAATGTAAACGTTAAAAGATAACGTGAAACGAGTTGGTCATTGCTGTAATCAACACCAGCTACAGACCAGGGAAGACATGTAGGACTCTGATGTTCAGCATAGAAATGAACAGCATCATTATCACCCACAGACTTTTGAGATCAAGTTATAAAGCACTTGAAAATAAAAAACAAAGTGTCAGAAAATACAAATTGTAATTGGTTAGGTTGCTGTGGCCATTTTTCTGTCCTATTTTCCAAGTGAATAAAGTGTTTTCTGAAACAATATTGTCGTGCAACATGTCAGTAGCATACCCATTCAGTTCTTTATGACGCAATTTCTGTGTAACATTGCCTCTTGCGCTCCTGTTAAAGTAGTTTGAGATCTTAGCAACAATCCTGGCAACAGCGGCCACCTTCAAAGCATGTTGTGACGCCAGGTTTAGTACATGGCAAAACATCGTACATGATGGTAGCTAGTTAGGTCCGTTGGTAGTCATGTTAATAGCATTATCGGTCACGACGAGAGGCTGTTTCGTGTCAATCTTGCACTCCTCCATTGCTCTCTGAAGTACTTTGGCAATGTGCGCGCCGGTGTGGGTGTCATGCATTTTACAGGTTTGAAGCATTTATGATTCGAGTTCCCAATCACTGATGAAATGTGCAGTGATGGGAATAAAAGACAACGTGAAACTTGATGTCACAACATCGCAGGTAAGACCTACGCCTTGAGCGGATTCATGACTTAAGCCCTGGTCACCTTGTACAAAGTTGGAATTGTTTTCTTGGTGAAATGTTTTCGACTGGATAATTCCTAGCATGACTCCAGAGTGCGCATTATGTATCCATGTAACCAACGCTCGTCTGGACAGCAGGCAAGCAAACGGGTGGGTTTTTTTTGGCTTGCTACTAGCTCTGGGTGATGCCGCTGCTAGTGTCTTGTACATATTTGTCTAGTTTTTAGTGTACTTTACTATCACAAGACAAATCTTGCATATCGCAGCCCTTCTATAGTTCCATTTGTATTATCATAAATTCCGAAATGTAGCCACAATTTTAACTTGTATGATGCCGGCGCATCTTTTAATTCCGGTCTTTCGCTTGCTTCGACCATGTTGTCTCACATTGTCTTCTTCGCCTGGTCACTTCCATCCACTTCCCTGCTACTCCAGTGAGGCTCGCTGCCAGCAGACCACCAAGTAAGTGCTAAATAAGCAATGCACAATGAAGGAGCCTTTATAGAGACTGTTTATAAATGTAAACTATCGGTACTTAATGGAGGTGTACCTCTATTTGATCGTGGAACAAAATACTGTCTTGTGATTTATCACAATATCGAGATACTGTTGCACTTCTACTAGTCCATGCATCGACTTTGCTACTGCGCAATGACTGGTCGAGCTTGAAGTTGACAAATTGCCAATCACATGTTTTGCCATTAACAACACGAATGCCTCGCAGAAAGCAACATGTGAGAAGGTTGGTGCATCTTCGCCAATGAGTGCTGGATGTGCTTAACTCCTGTTTCAAGCCAGTGTTGCATCAAATAACTGTTCTATTTCAGAATTGGTTATTGACGCCACCCCACTCTTACAAATGGACTGAATTGATTTTAAAATTGTCCATGTCAAATGTTTAATGTAGCATGATTTGCGACAGCTGCCTTTGCGGTCGGCATCTTTCATTCAGGCGGGCAATTCCAATTTCCAAAAGGGGCCTTGTGAGAAACTGGAGTGGTTGTCGAGGGCCACATCAGTACGCTAACCTCAACTGTGTTCCATACTAAATTCATGTATTTAATATAGGACATTGAATTGTTTGAATGAGCTGCTTAAAATAATACATTAACATTATATCACTGTTAAATCAAGACTCATAAAAAGACATGAATATCCGGTGCATCAATGTTTCATATTTTTAAAGTGTGGGCATTTTGTGCACCAACCACAAAGTCATATCAGTCTTTCCTAGTTAGGACTCCTCAATCATTACAAAAATATCACCCCTACCCCCTCCCTCCATGTTGCAGGAAATAAGAATGTTGCTAACCCGAGGACCACTATTGGCATTCTCGCTAGACAGGTTTTTAAGGAAACAGCCGTTAAAGGAGTCGTGATATGTCAATACAGCAACAATGTTGATTGACCACACTCAGGACCCAAGCAGTTGCTTTTCCTCAATTGAACCCACCACATACGCACCTGCACATTAAAATTAAAGCACCACACCGAAAATAAAAGCACAGCATATTAATCTTTATTTGGAGTTTCTTAAGACTACAAGGTTCAGTCAGAGACCGTGGACGGGCTGGATGTGGCCAGTAGGCCATACTTTGCCCAAGTGTGCTTGAATCCAGCAGGTAAGCTTTAAATCGGAGAACAACGCAAGATCTGGAAAGAACCTACATTAAATAACTTCATTTGAAAGCGGCAGGTCTTACCTGTCTCTATAGCTTCAGCTTCATTGGTCTTCCACTTCTCCGCCACATCATTTGCTAAGGGATCATCAGGGTTTGGTGCACTTAATAACGCCTGGATTGACAGCAGCACCGTGCGAATCTGCAGAGCTGGTGACCATTTATCTGAAAAAGGAAATGAATAAACAGGATACAGGAGGCTAAGACAATGAAAATGGACATGCGGGAAGGCGGACTAACAATATGGCACAAGTTACTATAAGAGGCAGCAACAGGTGGATGCTGTATGGGGTAACACTATAAGGGGGCAGCTGTCAAAGTATACACCCCAGTCAAAGTCTAGGTCAAAAGGCCTTTTGGCAGATTTAATTGACAACTTTCTCAATTCATCTGCAGATAAACTGTAACAGAACAAATTGTAAACAAAGCTTTGTTCCAAAATCCAACATATTTGTGAGAGACTTGATTTTCTGTCACTTCTGGTAAGAAGAGAGTAACATACACAAACTGTTCGCTGTCAATATGAAAATTATTTGTGACTTACCTTTCAGAATGTCTAGACATATTCTTCCCAGTTTGTCTACATTGGGATGATATATTTTAGTCATGAAGCGGACTTTAGGTGCTGCCATCGGATATTCCTCTGGTAAAAAGAGTTCGAGTTTAAATGTACCCCCCTCAAAAGGTGAGTCCTGCGGTCCAGAAATGACCACGTGAAAGTAGCGAGCGTTGCTCTCATCTGGCTCTGCCTGGATACCTGGCACAGGCTCTGCAAACAAGCGCTGAGTTTCCTGGTAAATTCAAACAACACAAAGCACAATTATGAATACAAAACGGTCACAGACAACACTCCTTCATTTTTAGCATCACAACTTTAGCAGTCAAGCACGCTGATTGAAAGTGGAGAGCTCATCAGTAAGGTTGTCGCTTTGTCACGAGGATGATAGAATAAGCAGTAGAAGGCTAAACTCCACCAAGGCTGAGCAATGATGCAGGGTCCAGGGAGTGGTTCCTTCGCAGCTAATTTATCAGTCGAGTATTAAATCAACTGGAGAGAGAAACTGATAAATACATGGCCAATCGCGCAGACATCTGTAAATTCCATCTTCCCCCAAAAAATCAGAGCCTGTTGTCGAGCCGATTGGAAATTTGAGCAGCAGCAGTCAACTCTAGCCCACAAAAATCCCAACATGCACCTTTAGCTTCAATCTTAAACCGCCTACAAACTAGCAAAAGCATGATTTTTTTTCTGGGTTCTTGAAATGCTCCATAAGAGACAATGTTGCCAAACCAATCCCTAACTGTAGTATGTATGTATGCTAGGTCAGTGGGTGGGTGTGGCACTACTTCCATGTGCACCAACTGCTTGTCCTCCACGAAACGGTCCCTTGAATGCACATGGCACAACATGGAGCAAGGAATCACTTTGAAATACTTGGCTAAGTTGGCAAAGGGCCAAAATCCATAGGTATTGACCTAGTACATTTATAGCTATTTTATCGTTATGATGAGACAGCAGTTATTGGTGAACTACAAGGTGCACACAGGCAAATGTTTTTTGAGTTTTTATTGATCTGCTCTTCCTCATCTGCTCATGACAATTGCAAACGGGTCAAACAGGTCAATAGAGGACGCCATTTCCTTTGCTTTCCACCCAGCTCTCATCCACTGAGAGTCAAAGAACTCCTCCAGTAAATGTAAATGTGGTTCCAAGACTTCAGTTTAGAATTCATTCCCCAGCGGCTCATGCAAAAACACGACATTTGGGACACATACTGTAGACATACACACTAATTATTCCAAGAAATATCCTATTTGTAAGCATCAGTGGGTCTCTTCAAAGGTGCGGTATGAATCCAAGTTGTTATTACTATTATAATTTGCACTACCGATCCACCTTTTTTGTTGTTGTTTTTTTTTTTTACATATGTACGCATGCAGGTTTTGTAGAGGTGAGAGGAACAGTCTTCCAATCATCTGTAATCTCTGTACATTCGGCAAATTGATAATGAAAATCTTTGAATTTCTCTTGAATCTGAGACACATGGACACAAACTCAATTATTATGACTTAAAGGGAGCGTATTATCAACACTTCCCTTTTAACTGTTTGTACGAATAGGTGGGTCTCTTCAGTGCCCACCCATTAAGTGTGGAATTAAACAACCAAGTAAATATTTTAGGCCTACTACACACTAAACAATGCAGCCATATACGACTAAATTGGACCATCATGAAAAAATATTAAACCGCAGAGTTAAAATAAACAAACGTATGAGATTTATGATGTTTGTGTGCGACTGTATTTTGAGCAATGTAAAATGCTGGCGCGACAACCTCCGTTTTGTGACATGCAACGTAAACATGTAAAATCTCTTTTGTTTATTCAGTAACAACCGATTGGTTTGGACGTCGAGCGAGGTGGCCAGTTTCAATGGTAACGACCAGGCAATAAAATTCATGGTGATTTTTAGTGTATTCTTGCAGAAAAGTCAACAAATTTCAAAAGCTGCAGGCGTTTTGTGCATTGTAAAACCAGCAGCTAAAAAGATTGTGGTTTCCATGTAGTGCTCCAATGTAAGGGCCCTGCAAGGTTTGATTTAAAGCATATATCATTTTTGACTGATCTGGAACAGGTTCAGTTTAGGGCTCGCGGAACATGTTTTGTCTAGGAAGAAACGGGCAAGAATAAAGGAGGGGGTATGGATATTTCCAGAGGCTGATGATGGCTCACCCCATTTATGGACTGCCCTTGTGTATTTCAACAATGGAGATTGCACGCTTTTCTTTTTAGCTACAGGTAACATATCAAATTCTACATCTAGCTTAGTAATATCGTACAACACAAGACATATACTGTATACTGTATTGCGATGGCTTGGCTGCGTCTCACTGACACTAAGTACCCTGAACCGTTACATCTACAAAGTTGCAGAGCTATTCACCGGAAGTTCAACATTTGAATCTAAGCAAGTGGCCTTGTGGCCAACGTTTCCCAACCCCATACACTGTACGCCCATTGAGATAAGTTTGGCTGCTTCATTCGGCGTGTGGCGGGCCTTAGTTATCTTCGTATCTATGAAAACATACCTGTAGCCGTTGTGCACTTTCGCCCCACTGTTATCAAACAGTAGGAGCAACTTAACATAATAACCACTGTCACACAGTTTGTCAGCCAATCACATAACTACCTAGGCTGGTCAATGTTCCAGAGATAAAGAACCAGCTGGCTGGCACAAACCCTAACTACCCAACTAGGCACAACAGGAGACAGGCAAATGCTGGCATCCCATGGGGAGTCAATTTAACGAAAGCTGGGCTCTCTGTTGGCTCAGCAGTATGTGGGGCGATACGAGAGCTGGCTCAAGAATGAGACAGCTCTTCCTGTAAAACAAGCCAATTTGACCATGGTAATGTGATGTAAAATATTTCTGTAATTCTTGTCTCTCATTATGACAAAAGCATACCAGAGAAGTTATGACAGCTGGTAATGGATGGTCATCGTTCTAATCAAGTGGAAGTTAGTATAACATCTTGTATCTTCCGAAGTTAGTTATTTAATATAGTAACCGGTACTCATTTTTCACAAACACCCACCACAAGTCAATTACAATAATTATGGCTGGGCAATAGGACTGCCACAAATGATTATTCTGCTGGTCAACTAATCACCAGCAGTACAGTAGTCGTAATTAGGCGACTAATCAGATATAAATCGCGGCAGACCTTAACAGCAAGCAGCCGCTCTTGCATAACCATCTTGCAGTGTGCATTCTTTAAAGGTATGTATAAATTAATAACAAAGACAAATAAGATGATACATTAAACTTTTATGAAAAACATTACAGCTTGTATCAGCACTTCAGACATGTTTATAAATGATGGCGCAATTGAAATTGAAGGCAATAGGGTCGCAATTTTTTTGCAGTCAATGTAAAGTGCATTTTAAAATGGAACGAAAAAGTATACACTATGGAGAGTTGCACTACTTTGAAACTATCTGTTAAAACAAAAAGAAATACTTTGTGTTTCTTGTTGCGTCGTGTGGACCGGATGTGGATTGTTTTTCAGCATTTTTTGGCCACGACATTCATCAAGGAGGAGACTCTGTGCTTGGCGGTTGCGCCTTCTCGACAGCATGGGTATACCAGCACTGTTTTTGATTGGGAGGAATGTCTGTGCCATTTGACTTGTCATTGCTGAACAGCTCTGGGGCGCTTGTGGTTTTTTTGCGCCTGTAATGGGCAGCATTTTACACAGCCCCGCTTTGTTCAGCAGAGAGATCGGTGCTGTTGGACGGTCTGCGGCTGGATGGATGCAAGGCTTGAGGAGCCGATGAGGAGAAGAAAGGAGAAATACGAGCGTCGGCGCAGAGCGTCGGTGCAGAGCGCCGATGCAGATGTGAAACTGGGAGTCGCAGCTTGGAATTGAAGCGGAATACGTCGGACAGGAGATGTGAGCCAATCTCTTTTCGTCAATGGACGCTACAGCTTCGTGTTTGCTTTCAAAACTTAGCTTGTAGCAGACGTGTGCACATTTGCACATTGCACTTATATTGAACTGCGTACAGTTCTTTTCTGAAACATTTTGGCAATGAAACACTTTGTTTGGGAATTTCTCCATTGATAGACTAATAAAGAATTTCTCATCTTAAACATATTTCACACTTCCTGGGCACTAAGCATTTTTTAAATGTAGAAAGTAGTGAAATTAGCTGAGTAAAATTAGGAAAATGTACTGTGCTAAAGAGAATTAAATAACATCTTCTACTGGTTATTAATTGTTTTTATTTGACCTTTATCCAAAACGTTATCATTTTACTTCAAAAGTATGCATAACTTCATCTACACGAAATGTGGTATGGACTTGAAACAGGGTGTGGGGCGGAAGGTTATGTTTATAGTTGGTAACATTGCGGGCTTGTGGCTAATAGATCATGGTGTGTTACTTTGAGTGCTACTATGTTCGAGTTCATGAACGCAACGCTCGTGGTTGTGAATGCCTGTGAGGAAGAGTCTGTTCAATGTCAACCAAGGGCATTAAAAATAAATAAATGAAAAAAAAAATCGGTGTTTCGGTTGTTATTAAATATAAGTCCAATCACTAATGCCCTCGTTATCCATAGTAGATGCTACAATATGTTATTGTACCAAACAAGACATTGTGGTCCATTAACGGACAAGGTGGCCTGTGTGCGCTAACGGGAGTTTCCAAACACAAACCTATGGCAGAAATGAAATCAGGCATCACCCATAATGTGCTTCCTTTTTAGATGCTTGTTTAGCACAACTGTGCTTCTATGAAAGGGAATTTTTGAGCTCGAACTTTAGGACTCTATTACTGACACGGGTAAGCCATGACAATGCATTACCCATAATGCTTCTTTTTACATCACGGATGACCCGGATTACCACTACGGGACTGTGCATGCGTGTCATAGGCAGGCATACAGCCAGAGGGAAAAGTGGGAGACATGGCAGATTTGACAGAAAAACAAAGCGGCAAATAAATAAATGTATAAACAATTTGTCACAGATTAAATGATAAGTGATTTTGATTGTCGACGTCATTGTGACTAGTCGAGTAAGGTTGGTGGCCTAAATGGAAAAAAAAATAATCATTTACTATGATTTCGATTGATGGTGAACTCACGGAAGTAGACGTTAATTTCCTGTTAGCATGTCAAAGGGATTTTACATTTACTTTAGCATTAGTACTGGCGAACAAGGCATGTCTTGTCCTTAAATATCCAAATTGTGTAATTCTCTTTGTTGTGTTAAGTTTTGCAGCCAACTCTTAACCTAATCCACTAACACACTGAACTCTTAATACACAAAGACCTCTTCGGACTCTGGCCTGCTTTTTCAGTCCTAATCTGATCCAGTCTGGCAGCTTCATGTTATGTCCATCAGAGCTGACAATGACTGAACCTGCTAACTAGGAGGCAATGAAGAGGAATCCTTAAAAGCTACCATACTTGCTTTTGACAGGCTTCTCCTGAATGCAGCTCAGAGGGAAATTCCTGAAATGTTTTCGATAACCCACAGACAAAACCATCCAGTGAAAACACAGACAAGAGGGGCTCCCAGTCGCAGTCACAGGCTCCAAAGGCTCAAGGCCTCCAATCTTCCCACCTCTTCCTCCCAATATCAGTCTATGGCTGGTTTCGTCATTCACCTGTATAGTTTACATCGTTCCATTCCCATTCTTTTTTTAACGGCTACATCCCACTCCACACATTGTGGAACAATTTGAGTGTGAAAAAATATTGTCTTCTTTTCTGGGAGGTGAATTATATTGGCACCCCCAAAGTCATACAGCTTCCAGGTCGACATCAAAACAAAATGATATACAGTAATTTGTTCCAGCGTCCAGACAGTCAAATATTTGATTAGTTTTACGGTAGGGTTGGACGATTAACCAAAATGTAATTGTGACTTCGATTTTGGCTTCTGTCTCTTTAAAATGTGATAATGGAGAAAAACAATTATGCATTTGCAAGTTCCCGATATGAAAGTAACCTGAATGCCCCATGTTTCTTTGTGTAGCAAGCCTGTAGCATACGTAATTTCTGCCAACCCGGAGTGTGCAGACACCCACTCGGGGGTTTACTGAATCTGTTTCACAAAGGTTGGCAACTTCAATCCCTCTCGTGATATTGCTTAATTGTTGTATAGCAGTTGTTGTTGGTTTTTGTCACTAAACAATACCAAATAAAGAACATTAATTGGTTAAGAAACAAAAAAATGTTTTGTAATACACTAACACTAAAATTGTATCTGATTAATCTGTGGAATAATCAACAGAACAATGTATTCTAAAAATATTTGAGAGTGATTTGGATAGTCATGTGTATTCATTCTTATCAAAAAAAAAATACATAATTCAATGTAAACCCAGCTAGTGAAAGGTCAAACAGTTAACTACTCTTTCACTAGGCGGCAGACCTGTTGCTGTCCACCGTTTGCCTTTCATACAACAGAAAAATCATTTTGTACTCAACACATCAGCATGAATCAGCCGAGTTGGTCGAGTCTTCACCTGCCGTTAGCGTGCAATATGATGTTTGGCCTTCGAAATGCCCAAGAACTTAGCACAGTCTCCAGAACGCAGAAGCCAAAAGACACTTAAGTTTATGAGAGAATGCATGCATTGTCACATTTGTTACAGAACGCACCCATTTGAAGGTCGCTCCACCCAGAATGCGTACATTTCATCAAGGTGGCACACTAAGTCACTGGGAGAATCTGCACAGTCAAACAAAGTGTGCAGCCGTACGCCTTTTCTGACTTATGCCCCTTCGCGGGTACATTTCAGGATCATCATTATTTCTGTTACTTTTTGTAATATTTTTGATTGGTGGTGTGCTGGGAGATTCTTTTAAAGGTCAAGCGTGAAGTAAACTTGGCCACCTATCTTGTGAGTCATTCTTAGGGGGAAAACTATTTTAAGCATACTTTTGCAACCCACCAAGGTTCATAGTTAGACCCATCGCAACACACTTAACAACGAAAATCCAATTGTTGGGCAATCTCCGGCGAGTGACGTCTTTGACAGAATATAAGGAACCCCATTATAAACCGGCCGAGCCTGGTTTTGTTTTGTTTGTGAACCATAACATGTTAAACACTGTCGCTGAAAACTCTTCAGTCAGGGGTGCCCATTAACGTTGATCGCGATCGACCGGTAGCTCGCGGACTGGTCCCAAGTCGATCAAGCGGTGTGGAGGAAAAAAATTAAACATTAGTATCTCTGTCCATGTTAGTAATATATTTTTGTGTAAATGCACACTGCACCCTAATCATCCTATCAGTCACACTTTCACAAGAAGTATTTTAAAAAATAAAATAAAGTTTACGGACCTGCGTCACCGTAAGTTGTTAGTGCTCAGCAGTCAATTGCAATTGCAGCTTGCGATCAGAGCTGTTGCGATATAGCTTTTATTATTGTTATCATCATCATCAGTCAATGTTCACTTCGTGTATAATTCACCGATAGCACTCGCAAAGAATGGCAATCTGGAGGGCCAAGAGAAGCATTTTAAAATGGTACGCGTGAGCTACGATTTTTAACAGGCTGCAAAAGTCCGTCGCATGCCTCTGCGGCAGGTCTCCCGGTAAAGTAGGCAGTGATTTCCTTTTAATAAACTCTTGTGTCAACTTTATTTTTCTGTTTCGTTCATCTTAGGGGGCGTTATGGCTGTTGCTCATCATGGCATGGATGTGTAAGTGTGTGCGTATGAGCATGTGCACGGTAACGGGTCGATTGCAGGAGGTTGGTTGATCAAAAAGTAGATCTCTGGTCCAAAAAGTTTGGGCACCCCTGCTCTAAGTGTATTTCAGACAATATTTCAGTCTTGGGGATTGGCTTCTAATCATGGTTCGTGAGCATCTTGGTGTATGGTGTAATGTGCACTTAAAATTACCACTTCATATGTCAATAAAAGGGAGCACAGTGTTGAATTTCACTGTGAAATTGCAAAAAGACTGACTCAATGCAGTAAAATGTGAGCAATTAGGTAGGCACGTGCTTCAAAGGTGCTGCCATATACAGTAGCCATGTAACTAAGCCTATCACATTCGTAATAAATGGAGAGGGTACCGGTATTTTCGCAGGAGCGGTTTTGGCTAACTTACATGGCTCTCTTGGGGTTACGAACCAAATGACTCTGACCTTCACTGCTTGTTATATGAGGTGATTCAATTACATTTGGATTATTTCAAGGACACAATGAAATAGTGTGGTTCAGACTGATCCTCTGGGTTTGATTCTTATGTGCGAAGCCTGCCTGAAGGACATATTCATTCAAATGTACAACACCCCAATCAGAAGTAAGGATGAATAAAATTATTTTTTTCCTTCTCAAAGTTAAGGGGAGTTTGCCCAGCACAGCACAGAGATAGCCTCAACAGGTGCCGGTGGTGCCAGGAAGAGGGGAGTACAGTATTTAAATAAAGAGGGATCCACCACACAGCTTAAAGGTTAAACACAAAACGCGTTTCCCTCCTCGCTACTGATACCTGATGACGACTGATTTGAGTTTTCATTATAAATAATTAAAAAACGCACAGCATAGTTCGTAATTCATACTATCAACCACGGATGAAAAGTTTGGGTTCTGAGTTATCAACTTTTACAACGTTAAATTCCCTGTCGGACCATTTAAATCCACGGTAGTCTCCCAATCTAATGCTCGGTTGTAATAGGCCTTGCTGAATACAAAACGAATAGAGCGCCAACACTTCATTTATCAATTTGTATTCTAAAATAATACGTTATCACAAACTGAAGACACCGTTCACCCATCGCCTTATTGCAAAAATTATATTCATTTTAACACGTAAAGTTGGACCAAAAGGCCGTACGATCAAATTATTTACACGAAAGCCAGCCAACTTCTAAATGTGTCTTTTGTATGAGTGCAAAGCACTCTATTGGAGATGGGGAAAATACTGGGGTGGTGTGTTTTCCATTTTTAAATACACATCGACAGTAGACGTGGTTAGCATGGTTAGCTTCGCTAGCGTGCTTAGCCGGGCAGACCGTCGTCAGTCCCAACAGCGTTCTTCTCACGGATATAAAACGAGTACCCACACTTTGCTATGTTTGTCACAATTCGCGTCGGCAAACACAACAAGCACCGCTGCTTATGTCTTTACCAAAACCTTTGACTAATACCCACACAGGAAGAAAACGGAAGTCACTTCGGACAACTAACGTTGTCGTGGTGGATGCTACCGTTAGCACAAAAAGCCCATATTCGATATTTTGGGCGAGTGGGTCCAATATGTTGGGTAAAAACCACAGCAACTAAAAAGTCCCACACGCTTATTTTTTGAACACAAAGTCGTTACCTTTATAATTCTGCGGGGCAGTCCTGACATCTTGTCTTAAATGCGAGCTTTAGCTCCGTCAGTGCCTCCTCTCGTTGACAGCGCACGCACGCATACACACTTACGACTTCCGGGTTCTATGCGTCATGACCACAGATGGAAGCACTTGCAGCACACCATCTATTGTACACATCAACAACCAGCCTTGTCCAATACCTGAAAGCGACAGTGTACTTGATTACCTGATCAGAAAATAACTTTGATTGACCTCAAAGTCCACCCATCCATCCATTAATTTCCTGATCGGCTTATCCTCACAAGGGTCGTGGGGCATGGTGGAGCCTATACCAGCTGTCTTCGGGCAGTCAGCGGGGGGACACCCTGAACTGGTTGCCAGCCAAGTGCAGGGCACACAGAGACGAACAACCATCCACGCTCACACTCACACCTAGGTACAATATAGAGTGTCCAATAACAATGTGTTTTTGGAATGTGGGAGGAAACCGGAGAAACCCCACGCAGGCACGAGGAGAATATGCAAATTCCACACAGGAAGGCCGGAGCTGGAATCGAACTTGCAACTGTGAGGTCGACGCGCTAACCACTGGACAACCAGGCCTGAATGAGAATCTGTAATTTTTCTGCCATTTTCACATGAATGCAGAATGCTTTGACCCCTTCGTTCTCTGCCTCAAGTTTGTTTGTTTGTTCGTTTTGTTAACTGCATATTTAAAGAATAAATGTACAATAGATTTGAATGCAAACTGTAAAACAATGTTTTAAATAATGCAGAAAATCAAGGTTCGATTCTGCCTCTGGTCTTCCTGTGTGGAGTTTGCATGTTCTCCCCGTGCCTGTGTGGATTTTCTCCAGGTACTCTGGTTTCTTCCCACATTCCAAAAACATGCGTGGCAGGTCAATTGAACACTCTAAATTGATCCTAGGTGCGATTGTGGGCACAAATGGTTGTTCGTCTATGTGTGCCCTACAATTGTCTGCGACCAATTCAGGGTGCACCGCACCTGCCGCCCGGAGACACCTGAGATAGGCTCCAGCATGCCCACGACCCTTATGAGGATAAATGGATTAGATGGATCAATGGATGGTTTCATGAACTCAAATGCGCACAACTACCAATCTTGCACACACAGTCATAATGCAAGCAGGAACAAACCTAAATAAAAAGCAACATCCAGATTTTTGAAGATTTTGTAAGTTGAGGGGTTCGTTTTTTGTGTCATTGGAATTTTTAGATATCATTTGAACGAATGAACCATTGATCGTAATTTGCAAATGGCATCAGCCATCAGTGACAATTGGTCACTCTGAGTGGCTGTTAGCTAGCGAATGTATGAGATAGAAGTAGACTATGAGATCGTAAACAAAAGCAAAGCCACTTAAAAGAAAAATGCATTACATCGGGAATTAAGCACATCAGTATGTGGCTTTTTACTTCGTTTGTATAATGACGATCTTTTCAGAGGACGCAAAAGTGGCGTCTCATCTCTAGTTATTATTTCGCGTTTATACGAGCGTTTGTCAGAAAAAAAGATATGCATGCATATTGTGACGCGGGCGAGTGTGGAATTCAATTGTGTGTGCATACCATGCAGCTATGTGGAGCAATGAGGTAACTGCTATCTCTGTGCGCATGCGTTAAATCTCCCTTCGCTCTGATTTGCATTCTACGTCAATGGTCTGTGCCTCTGTTCAGTAATAGTCGATGCTCAGAGTCTGTAAAATTGTTGGAAGGAGTCCTGTTGGGTTATTATAGCAGCCACAGCAGCTTGAAGGGCCGAGGCACCCCTTTGTTTACTTCCCTGTACTAGCACATGTTTGGGACGTAAACGCGTACGCGACGTGAACAGACCTGAGCGGAGTTTGGAGTTTTGGGCCGAGTACATAGGAACGTAACGGCGGATCGTATTCAACGTTTCCACTCTGGAGGATGGTTTCAAAATTTTCCGGATTTAAGCCTTCAAAACTCCATGACGATCGAAATGAAGGGACTTCTGTTAGAATATACTGGAGTTTCTAACCGCAAAAGTCCTCGTATAAATGGGCCCTTAGATGTGTTCCTGGTTGATTATGAGTGTGATGGGCCTTGTTGTGGATATGTGTGAATTTTATTTCAAGAAACCCTGAGTGGATGTTATGATAAAGAATGGCCACCCGTCACTGCGGTGTTGTGTTACACTGGCCACAGATTTTTTTTCTCCAACAATTTGCTGGATTGTTTTTACTTCTCTTAAAGTTGTGGGACAATTAGTTCTCTAAACTCGTATTTCTTTTTTGAAAATGCAGGATTTTTACATTAACAAAACTTGAACATTTGTGTTGAATTGTTCAACTTAAAACGTTATCAAAGTGAGTTGCCTTGAAATGTAGTGTTCACTCATGCTTTTTTGCCTTTAAAAAAAATACAATTCAATTATGTGTTGGCATAACAAAGACACTGGACAAAATTCCATCCATCTGGAATGGTGGTATTTGATTGACAACTGACAGTTGAACGCTGCGACAGCACAGGCTAGATTTCCATCCTGAGAGAACAAATCTCCCCCCCCCCCCCAAGAAAAATGCCAGGTCAATGTGTGATAGAAGTTATTTAACTTTCCATATAGCGTATAGGAATAGAAAAAAAAAGTCCACACTCATGACGTCTGATTGAATTTGCGCTTGTGTTACAAACACAAACTTTATTAGGCTGCATACTGGAGAAATTTGTTGCATGATGTGATGCCTCAATTTTGATTCTTGCTCGTTCAGCAAAAGTAAATACCAAATACAGTCATCTTCTCTGGCTTAGCATCATCTTATCAAGAGGCTAATAAATAGTCTATAGCACCACTCACGTCATGCATTAAAATCTGCATGTTTTTCTTTTGCCCATCTGAGCTGTTGCTGTATAAATCCTGCGCATCTCTATTAATCACTTCCAGCCGTCCCACTTACAGATACTTGACATTTAAAACTGTCATCAGCAGTGATAAAAGACTTGTCTGATACAAGGAGTGAGAAATTGATTCCCACATAGAATTGATATTTTATGTATTTAGAAAAATAAGTAAATAAAATAAATCTGAATCAATATTACAGGACTCTGTAAAAGTACAGTGGGCCGGTTTAAGAACAGCACAGGCCGTATATGGCCTGTGGGCCAAACTTTGCTCACTGCCTGATATAATCACTCTATTGTTTCATCACAGTTTGCAAGACTTGATTATTACTAACCAATTTGTGACTGCCATTAAGTTCTTATTGGTGCAGGTCAGCAATGAAACAGTTTTGGAAAATGTTTTAATAATTGCAGAAAAACTGTGAGATAAACAAATGCCACAAAGTTTGCATCATTGTTTAAAATATTCATACATATCTAAATAAAACATCTGCCTTAGCATAAAAGCAAGTCTTCCTCTGGGCCTGCTCCATCACAGCTAGTTTGTATTAGACAAAACAAAGGGTGAATTTGCAAACAAACACTGGAGGGGGAAGTAAGATAGTCCTTTGATTTGACCTTTTTTATGCTCTGAAGGCTAAAGATTGGAGGATGGTGTGGAGCTCCTCCTCTTGACAAATGCATGCAGACAAAAGGATCAGTCCATTTGCACTACTGGCCTGTTATGAGAACGTATTGGGACATCTGCAGCTGGCCAACGATCACCTCTTTGGAACTTTCTTTTGTTTTATTTTCCCAAATAGGAAGATGTTAGGAATTCATACACTGCATTGCTCAGCAGGTGAGTTTTATGTTGTGATCAAAAATGTTTCCATGCATCGCAATAACATGACATAGCAGACCTCTGAAATTCTGTCTCTTATTAAGATAGTTAGAATGTTGAGAATATATTTTACAGGATGGCAATGGGATATTTTTGATTATTGTGGCATTATTAGACCATAGGTGAATGTGAATGCCCATCTCACTCCATTGTTGAGTTTGTTGAGTCCAACATCAAGAAATATTGTTTTGGTTGAGCTTTTTCCATGGTGTTAGTTTCTTTTTCCTTTTCTGTTTTTTTTTTTTTGCCAGATGTAAAAAATTTCAAATGACCACTAGTAAAATGTTGTTGACAGTGTTGTTTAATCAGCTCACCAAGTCATATTACAACTCTCTTATATCATTCCTATTCACTCTCTACTGTTTTCAAGAAAGTATTTGGTATGTCACTTTTGTGAAACATGCATATAGAGGAAACCAGGGGAATGCCGTGAAATTTCCAAGCCTATAATAACCACTCCTATTTGGTGGCGTCATAGGGTCAAAAGCTTTCAACTTTTGCCATGTTATAATCATATCTTACTGATCTTAACATACTCTTTTATCCTTATTCAACTTTAAACCAGTTGTGAATGCATGCCCTTGGTAAGAAAGACCGATGTTTTTAATAATTAAAAAAATATATACAGCACAATTCTGTAAGTCAATGAAAATCTCGTGTCAAAAGAAAAAAAGCTTCATTTGTTGTACTTAACAGTCATTCCATTCCACCCCACCTCACCAAACTCTCCTAAAAATGTCCATTGTTCACCTCACACAGGAGCAGATGAAGCAGAACTTAATTGAGTCGCATGTGTTCACAGAGAGCACAGGCTGTATCAGCTACATTATGGAGGGCCTACTGATCACACCAATTTGATCAGTTAGCTGTGTTGTTTCATATGTCAAGTCAAGTCATATGACTGACATTAGGCTGCAATGATGTAGGCCGATACTCAGTTTGACGCGCCAGGCTCAGTGCTCTGGTGGCACATCACAGCTCAACCACAGTGGGACGATTTTTTGACCTGAACTTTGTTTGTTTTTTTTCCTTTTCAGGTGTGCAACAATTTAATCTTGCAGCAATACTGATCATGATCACCTGCTGTGGCCCAGTCTCCCCCCTGCATGCCCCTTCGGTGACAACAGTTCTCCGCTCAGCTTTCTCTGCTACACGCACCAGCAGCATAGTGGGGGGCAAGCAGAGTGTTGTGACATTTAACAAGCTCTTGGTCAACATCGGGGGGGATTTCAATCCAGACACAGGTTGCTTTCGTTGCCGCCTCCCAGGAGTGTACTACTTCTCCTTTTCAATGGGGAAATTTCCAAATAAAATGCTCTCTGTCATTTTGGTGAAGAATGGGCGGGAGGTGCAGGCCATGGCGTATGACGGCTACCGCAAGAAGGGCAGGAAAGTTCAAAGTCAAAGCCTAATGATCACTTTGGGGGAAATGGACACAGTGTGGTTGATGTTGCAGCAAAACACTCAGTATGCTTTGTACAGCAATGCCGGCCCTTACGTCAGCTTCTCTGGTTACCTCGTCTATCCTGACACCTCTTCAAGCAGCTATATCAGCAACCACCTGACCCCTCGCCCAAACTGTCCCACGCAGGCTGAATCTCGGCTCAGACACCAGCCATTCGAGCACCCCAGATCGGCCTTCTCTGTGGCACGGACATCCACATTTATAGGTGTGAGTCGCAAGAAGCAGCAGCAGAAATCACCTCTGACCTTCGACGTAGAATTTGTCAACATTGGGGGAAATTTTAACAAGTCCTCGGGCAAGTTCACCTGCCGCTTCCCGGGAGCTTACTATTTTGCGTTCACGGTGGGTAAACACCCTCGTAAGGCTCTTTCAGTGAAGCTGATGACTGGGGAGGGCGTGGTACAGGCCATGGTGTTTGATGACGACACGTCCAAAAGACGAGAGATGCAGAGTCAGAGCTTGATGCTGCTCCTTCGCCAGGGCGACACTGTATGGCTGTACAGTCAGCACGATAATCGCTACGCCGTGTACAGCAACCAGGGGAGGTACACCACCTTCTCAGGCTTCTTGGTGTATCCTGACGCCAACCCACTCACACAGACACACAAGTACGGACTGTAACCGTGAATACCATCATCGCTGTTTTTTCTTATTAGAAAAAAAGTATATACAAGCTGTTAAACAAAAGTGTTTCACTAATTTCTTTTCATTTGCAATGGTTATGTGTTTATGGACTACAGTATATCTATGAACTGACCAAAAGCAATTCCAGTGGGTGATTCATTTGGGGATATCTCCACGAGGTGGTGCTGTGACACAATTATCAAATTACTCGATATCTTCCTAAACATCAAATCAAGTCAGCTTTATTGTCAAATATGATCGATGTACAACATACAGCACCGATGCAATTTCTTTCCTGGCCATGCATATGGAGCTTGTGAGCGATGTAAGGGCAAGGCGCAAATCTTGTAACTGTTGTATAGTGATCTTGTCAGTGAGGAAACATGTGGGACTTTTATGAGCTCAGGTGTTACCGTTTTGTTATCTTGATCGTGATATGTTCAGGTTTTGTGTGTTTAATCCAAGATTAAACATAGGAGAAATCAAAAAGTTATTTGAAAATGTGTCATTTCTTGACAGTGCAATATGGTACAGTGTGTGGAGCTGAGCTGGACTGATCATGTCAGCTGGAAGAATTTAGATTTTAAACCGGATATGTAAATTCTACTGTACGAGTATTAAGTTAATGCATTAGATACATTTAGAAATTTTGTGCAGCTGCTATTTCACTGCGAACGAAAAAAACAGTTCATCATAAAACACATTAGAATTATTGAATTGTAATAAATAGAAAGAGAAATATGACTATTCATAACAAAAAATAGATGCTAAGAGCAATTTTTAAATTATGACTCAATGGGCAGCACAGTGGTTTGTTTGGTGATTAGCGTGTCTGCTTCACAGATCTAAGCTTCTAGGTCCGAATCCTGTTTCGACACTTGTGTGGAGTTTGCATCTTCTCTGCATGCTTGGGTGTGTTTTCTCAGGGTACACTGATTTAATCTGATATTCCAAAAATATGCATGTTAGGTTTAATGAAGACTCAGTGGTTCTCAACCTGTGTTCGATCGAATTCTTGGGGTTCGGTGGATCGGTTGCAGGGGTTCGAAAGAGCCTCGTCCATACAATTAAAAAAAAAATTGGACTTATGTCTTGAATTTGGATTTACTTTTTCTGTGTTTAACAAATGCACTTTTTAATGTCTTGCATTTGTAAAAAATCATATTTTTATTTTTCACGAAAGAAGGGTTCGGTGAATGTGCATATGAAATGGTTGGCCTCAATACCTCGAACAAGGTTAAGAACCACTACTGTACTCAAAATTGTCTCTAGATGGGAATGTGAGTCTGAAAGGATGCTTGTCATAAGTGCCCCGCAATGGGCTGGCAACCAGTCCAGGGTGTATCCCACCTCTTGCCCAAAGTAAACTGGGTTAGGTTTCATCTTGCCCTAATTAGCACAAGAGCTATAGAAAATGGATGGGGAAAGGAATAGAAGGTCAGAAAACATAAAAAATGTGTCATTTTACTGTTATTGTTGATGGTAATCAGGTACTATCAGGCAAAATAGTTATACAATAGTTTATTTGAAGCATGTGTATACCAGTTGATCTGCACCGTTGTGGACCACCTTTTAAGTTGAAGATGTTTATGTTCCATCCCGTGAGGTTTTTCACTGCACGTCCCAGATCTCACAGAGTAGCGGTGTGAATTTGTGATCGTTCATCCGCCACGACGTGAGCATTTCTGCATGATAGTGGTTGAGTGTTCTCAGCTCGGTCAACCGGCCCAGCAGACGTGCAAAGTACTGAGGCTCCTGTGGATGCTGCAAAATGCACAGCTTCCTCAACACGTCCAGCATGGGTTCCTGCAGGTTCTCGACAGCCTGTTGATCCTTCACGTAAGGTCGATCTATAGAGTAGATTTTATTATTTAGTGAGACGCTTGAACTTTCAACTTGAGAGCTTGTGGATCAGTTGAAGCCACTCACCTGGTGTCAAGATGGTTATGGCAGTGAGGAGAGCTTGCTCCTCCTGCAACATTTGGAGTTCACCAATACTTTTGTAAAAGTTAAACATTGGTATGATGAACTCCTTTGAAATACCTTAAAGGCAATGACATAAGGAATACAGTTATACACGGCCAACAAGGAAATTTTATAGACAACCATCCATTCATATACGACAAAATAAACGCATGAACCACATTTGTTGGGCGTGTGTGCCCTGCAATTGACCAGTGACCAGTCCGGGGTTTGTCCTGCCTCTCACCCAAAATCAGTTTGGATAGATTCCAACTAACTTGCAAACCCAACGAGGAAGAGCACAACAGAAATTTGATGCATTGACGAACGAGTAGTCCAAGTGTTAGTCTCAATATTTCTAAATATATTTGTTGCTTAAGAAGTTACAAGTAATGATATATCCTACTGAATGTAAATATTGCATTATTTGAAATGTTTGTACTCTTTTTAGTCTATCGCATAAGCGGCC
Organism: Hippocampus guttulatus; assembly: GCF_054856545.1. Lineage (NCBI taxonomy): Eukaryota > Metazoa > Chordata > Actinopteri > Syngnathiformes > Syngnathidae > Hippocampus > Hippocampus guttulatus. The sequence continues at coordinate 7,735,021 of NC_141264.1, read as the reverse complement.
ATTTTAAACAGGATGTTTGTCTGCTTGGACACATCATCATGCATTCAGAAATGCCAGCCAAAATAGAATCAAATTTCAACGATAGCACTCTTGATGTTTTGATAAGCAACAAGACTCTCTTCAGACAACTTTGCTTCCTTACTTTTCTCCACTGGCCTTGATGAGTGATTGTCTGCTGACTACTAATCAGAGTTCAGCAGTGCAGAGGGAGCCAGTGGAGTAGCGTATTTTCCGCACTATGAGGGGCACCTAACAGCATTCAATTTTCACAAAAGCCGACAGTGCGACGTATCATCCAATGGGCATAAAGTAAAGAACCTTTAACTCTCTATATATTCCCCATTGAGTTTTTTCCCTTTTAGTGTTCCTATCCCATCTAGTGGTGATTATTAGCAGGAACCAATTGTAACCTAAAAGGGTTCTGCCCGACACTAATTAACGTGCATTCGCCAACACACACGGAAAATAACAGACAACTGAGTGAGCCATTATGAAACGAAGAAATTACCACAAGCATAGTTAACTACTAACTAAACGAAGAAGCAAACAAGCAAGACTTCTCAGGATATTTAGCCCCTAATGGATGTGAGCCTTTTTGTTCAGTCAATTGTCTTCATATCTTCTGTCTTTCATTTATTGTTTTGGAATGCCATTTGTATTTATACGTTTCATATCCGTGTTTGTGACGAGTTCTTATAGTTACAGCTGCAGCGGTTGTGAAGAGTCTAAATCAGGGGTGTCAAACTCATTTTGGGCCGGACCATTAAAATTATACCATATTCTGCTATAAATGACCAAAATATCATGTCTTTCTTTTGTTTTTGGTATAGTGAAGCACAAGAACATTAGGAAAATGTTACAAAACATGTCATGAAACACCTTAGATTTCCTGAGACAAATGTGCAATTTACTTTTATCATTCACATATATGCATTGCAACTGATCCCACTGATTGTACAAAGACACAAAACTTAATTAGTAATTGGTATTGAAAAATATAGTCATGCATTTTAAGATTAAACGAGATTTATAAAGAAAGGAATTTTTAAACCGTTTACACATGTGCAGATCAAATCTAAATGTAATCCTGCCTACAAATGTAATCCTGCTTTACAAACTAAAGAGGAAACAGTGTGCCCCTAGCGGATAACCCATGGATTGCATTTTATTAAAAATATAAATTCCGTGTCTTTTATGCATTTTTTCACTTTTAAATTGTCCTGCCGGCCTGATCGAACCTCGTCGGGGGGGGGGGGGGGGGGGGGGGCGGTTCCGGCCAGTGGGCCGTATGTTTGGCCCCGCTGGTCTATATTAATAAAGCTGGGCTGCATTGTATTGTATTGTATTGTACAGTATTTCCTGTACCGTAGCATCATCTAGTGGATGCATGGCGCAACAGCCACAATTGTATGCGCCTTATTATGCAGTGCGCTGCCCTATATATGAAAACAGTTTTAAAATAGGCCATTCATTGAATCTGAGGCGCTTTATAGTGCAGAAAATACGGGAATCCTACTATCACTCTCTGTCAACTGTCCATCTTGACACCTCGCACAAATGAAAAGCTTTGGGCAAGGGATGGATTACAGCGTAACTGGTTGTCAACCAATCACATGGCACATAAATACAACTATTCACACTCACATTCACCCACACCTATGAACAGTTGAACAGTTTAGAGTCTTCAGTTAACCTAACATGCATGTTTGTTTGTTGGAAAAAAGCGAGAGGTATTCCTAGAAGCACGGAGAGAATATGCAAACTCCACACAGGAGCCCGAGAGTTCCTCTCGAATGTTTGTCCAATGATACAACACTGTCGGATGGCATGCAGTTTGCCTTTCAAACAGCCAAGCGGGCAGGAAGTAATTTCTTTCATTTGCCTTTGGGGCATTATTCATTGATCACGGTAAAAACCAAGTGGCCTCATATATAATAAGTGGTTACACTGTGTAGTGTGACTACAGTACTACAGGTTTCAAGAGAGATGCATTAGTTACATTCATTTTCCAAACCGCTTTATCCTCACTCGGGTCGCGGGGTGCTCACTCGGGTCGCGGGGGGTGCTGGAGCCTATCCCAGCTGTCTTCGGGCAGTAGGCGGGGGACACCCTGAATAGGTTGCCAGCCAATCGCAGGGCACACAGAGACGAACAACCATCCATGCCCACACTCACACCTAGGGACAATTTAGAGTGTTCATGCCATGTATGTTTGCAATGTGGGAGGAGACCAGAGTACCCGGAGAAAACCTACACAGGGAGGCCGGAGTTGGAATTAAACCCGGTACCTCTGCACTCTGAAGTCGACGTGCTAATCACTCGACTACCGGGCCGCCGAGTTACATACATTAAATTCTAAACCCAAAAAGTAAATAGACTGACAAACGGTATTCAGAAAACAGAAAGACAATGTGCACTGGCAACTACTGGCCAGGCAAGCAAAGTTGAATCTGTTTTAAATGATTTTTGTAAATCAATTTTAACATGCTGCCATCTATAAAGCACAGAATCTTTTTACTCGGTTACTTCCTTGTAAACCTATCATAAAACAGTCTTTGCACACACACACACACACACACACACACACACACACACACACACACATACACGCGCGCGCGCCCGCACGGAGAATTAAATGAAACAGAACCCAGTCGGAGTCTGTATCCCAGTGTAACCAAACCCTGCTGAGAGATCAACAGGTCACCAAGGCGTGCGTGCGTGCGTCTCAGCTGATGAATTACATACACAGAGGATCTGCCTCCAATGGCTACAAATTACAAGATGATGTATCAATAGCTTGATATTTTTCTCAATTTATTTCCATCTAAATAATTCCATATAAACTCTTGAAAGCAATTCATTAAATTATTCAGACGACAACAAGACTTCTTTGGACTGACCACTCTTATGTATCCTCTCCTCCAAGACTTCAGTGTGTCCACTCGGCATCTTTCGGCTAAAAACCTGGGCAGAGCGCAGAAACATAGCTTCTACTGCTGAACCTTTAAGGAGAGCAATCTGATCCTCATGATCCAGAGACACAAAGCCTGTGAGAAATATCGTGGAAAAACAGAATTTATCTGTCTTTTTTGTTTTTTGCATTAATACAAATCTCTGCATGTAATTCAGACGGGGTGAATAAAACCTGGGATATTTTTTGTAAACTCCACCAGAACTTGGACTTGACTTGTTGCCATTTCTGTCAAGAGGAGAAAATTTTCTTCAGCACTGTATTCCTCTTGTAGCTAGTATGGGAAAACAACAATAATTTCAGATGACAATAAAAGTCAACTAAAACGGGATTTTTATAAAAGTAGTGAATACTTGGATACCTTGTAAAAAAAATACTTCAGACAACACATTAATTTGAAAAGCATTTTTGAGACAACAAAAGCACTGTACCAGTTTTTTGGTGACTTCTTGAGGAATTTGATGTCTGTTGTAGGCGTCTACGATGGCCCTCATGAGTGCGTGCTGCTCTTTGGTAATTTTTTCCTAGAAACAGACAGGGCGGGAAAAATTATGCATTAGTTGTGGGATTTAAAATGATTCCATGATCTTTTTGCAGAACTACAAAAAGTGACATTAGCATACAAATGCAGTATTAGTGTTAATACTTTCAGTATAATCCAACATATACTCAATCAAGATGGGTGAAAAGGTATATTGTTTATATCAGTACCTTTGACAGTTTGGTGGTTGATGTGATTTGTTTGCTGTCTGCCCCCTCAGTCTCATCTCCATTTGACTGTCCCTTCATGTTTTTCCGCAGCCTTTTAGATTTACATTGGATCTCTGTTAGCAGGCCTGCAGCCAACAGAAAAGAAAGCTTTCGCTTGCATCTTTAAGGCCAAAAATCAGTTGGGTTTTACAATATGGATCAATTCATTCAAAATCTTTTTTTTTGGGGGGGGGGGGGGGGTCTGCAACTTGTGTTATCTCCGCAAAGTACAAAGGCAAATGCATTTTTTGCCCTGCCATGGGCTGCCTCATGAAACCACTCTCTGCTGATTGCACAGATGATTGCCACAATGTTGTCATACGAAAATACTAAATGACAAATCTTCCCTTTTTTGTTTCATGCATTTTTTATGCAGTACGTATCGGTTGTGCCACAGCGGAGCTTTATAGTTACTTCTTCGAAATTATGTCTTCTTGTCACTGAGATACAGTTTTCAATTCATTTTCTAGTACCAGAGAACCACTCACTGGCCTCTACTTCCAGGAGAGGAATAAAATATTGTATCACATATATTTATTACCTAAAATACTGGCCAACGGGCATTTATTCACTGAACTGCAGAGTACCAGGCATTAGTTTGTAAGGAGGCTTCTATTTTTTCCCTTTATTTGGGAACATGATCGTGTAAAAACGTCCTTGTTACAAAGAGAATGGAATGTGCAGCTGCCTGATACTAACAGTTTCTATTTGTGTCCTTTTAGTCGTGGTTCCTATCAATAATATAGTGTAGCTAAAGGCAGAACGAATTGTTCTCTGCAAATGTTTCTGCATTGTCACATGCAGACAGATGCACATGTTTGAACAGCAAGCAAACAAGCACATGCCCTTTACCACTATTCTGTTGCCACTACACAGTGCATGTGTGGCTGTTACGCTAATTTATGCTCATTTATGTTTATATAAATTTGCATCATCGAGACCTGCAGCTGTGGAGTCAAACTACATCACGTACTTCATAAAGATTTGCACATCCTTGATAAAGACTCAAACCAAAAGAATAACATACTGAATCAAGCTGCACTGGGGCTAATGGGGGCTATAGCCCCGTCAGAAATATGGCTAGCCCGCCTTCACTTCCCAGCAATTAATTTATTTATTTGTTTTTAAAAGCTCACAATTCGCCATTCTGTTCAAATACAATTACTGTTTCCGTGTTTGCGCTGCAACTGTACACCGTGTGTGCGTCAGTGAGGCAGAGAGGGGCAAGATGAGTCTTTCAGTTACTTGCGCATCAGCGGCATGTCCAGAAATAATCTCAGAGCGGGGACTGGCGTAACATGGGAAAGGTCACTGTTGGACAATTGACATAAATTGGACAATGAGGACACCCCAAAAACCCCCAAATGCAAAGCAAGCGCGTCTGTGTCACAGTGCAGAGGTGCAGGGTTCATTTCCGGTTCCAGCCTTCCTGTGTGGAGTTTGTATATTCTCCCTGTGCCTGCGTGGGTTTTCTCCGGGTACCCCGGTTTCTTCCCACATTCTGAAAACATGCATGGCAGGTTAATGGAACACTCTAAATCGTCCCTAGGTGTGATTGTGAGCACAAATGGTTGAATGTTTATGTGTGCCCTGTGATTGGCTGGCAACCGGTTCAGGGTGCCCTCCACCCTGCCTACTGCCTGAAGAAAGCAAGCCCTGCGACCCTTGTGAGGATAAGTGGATTACAAAATGGATGGATGGATAATGCATAGCAAAAAATTGCAAGGGGTCAACTAGAAACAGCAAACAAGGTGCACACTGGCATGTTATTCCACAATTTTAACAAAGAGCATAACTACGCAAATGTTGAAAAGAACAAGAACAGGCAGACATGCGTGCAGTGAACATTTCTGGGCCAAAATTTTACAGGTGGAAGGAGACATGTAGACCATGCCATTAAAAACATCGCCGGGCTGAGTATTTTTCAAGAGCCAGAGGTATATGAGGGAGGATCTGTGCTTCTTCTGAGTCTTAACCATTCGCAGGCAGCGGCTTGTGGGTTTTTATGTCCTTAATGTGAGCGGAGCCACACTGGTAAATCAAGCCGCTGAAAGTCCTGACCAAAGCAGCACTCTGATCTTCATGCAGGTAAGGTAGAAGGACATCCTGTATTAATTCCAGGATTGTCCATGCTTGTGTAGATGGTAAATGAGAACCTTGTCTGGTCCACTTCCTGGTCCCATTCGTTCTCCAAAGTGTATTTTTTGCCATCAAAAGACCATCTGGAGCTGCATTTTACACATCAAAGGTGTAATTTCACTCGGTAGACTTATTTCATTGTGTTGTCTGGAAACGATATAGCTTCATTCGTTCAGGATTAACGGAGCTGCGTGTGTATATGCTTGTGCAGTCTAGTCCAACGTTTTCACATGCTACAGTTGAACATTTGAATTAAAATGGCCCTGCAATTGGCTGGCAACCAGTTCGAGGTGTACCTCTCCTGTCTCTTGCCTGAAGACAGTTGGGATATGCTCCAGCACGCCCGTGAGCCTTGTGAGGATTGTTGTCACGCACCTGATATTTGTGAACTTCCATCCATCCATTTTCCGAACCGCATGATCCTCACTAGGGTTTGTTTTATTTGTGAACTTATGACAATAAAAACTCTCCTTTGTTTATTTTACTTTGTTTGTTTTTTTTCCTAATTTGTTTGGGCCTGGCACACGACAAACGTCATTACAATTTCATTTCTCTCCTTATCAATAATGAGAGGCTCTCACGTTTTCTTTCTGTCTTCAACTGATAGCGCTCCATAGTCCCACGAGGAAACAACTGTTCACGTTTTCATACCCACATATTTGCTTTGCTTCTCACTTATTTGTACAAAGGTCAGATCATTACTGGTACCTATGCTAACGCTGTAGTAAAGTCATGTTTGTAGTAAATGTTTCCATCAATAACACATGATAAATTTATAGCAATCAAATGAAAAAGCCATCTTTTGCTGCGTGACGAAGTACTGTTGCGCCGCACATCTGCCGTGTGGTGTGTGATATTCAGTGCCCCTGTTAAACTAATCAGGCCGTGGGAGATTAGAAGGTGTCTTTGCATTGAGAGTAACCGTCTATTGTAATGACAGTTCTAAAGTAGCACAGCGATACCTGAAATACAAGAATATAAAGTGGTTAGACAAATTTAACAAGGGAAGAAACTTCTGTTTTAGTGATTTTCAGAAGTCTGACTTTATTCTTCTTGACCCATAGATGTCCAGGGACTCCAGTTTGAGAGCCACTCGTCTAAGAATGTGTCCATGCCCAACGAATTCTGTCACCATTGCTTGGTAAAAACGAGATGACAAACAGTGAACACTCACACTCTGCCAACATCCCCATCTCCTTGCATTTCCTGAGTCGACATTCCTGGCATTTCCTGCGCATGTACATGTCCATCTCACAGCTTCCTCCACTTTTGCACTTGTACACGGCATTCTTCGTTATGCTTCGTCTGAAGAAACCTTAATGTGGTGGACAGAAGAAAAAGTTAATTCGTGAAGGCATGCACTATATTGTTCAGAAACATTTCAAGATCAAGCTAAATTGTCCCTGTGAAGTGAAACGACTGCCAACATGTCTTGTAAATTTAACACATCACAGACAGGGGTGCATTAGCAAACCTACCAAATTTTAATGGCTTAAAAAAAGGATTAAAATGGCGCTTCAAAAATCATGAAAAATCACGTCCTTGTGTCTGCTCTCAACCACTGTGGGTGTGTTCGTTGAGTGTGTTGAAACAACTCTGCTAAACTGCCGACTGTCAATCAAAAGCTACATTTGTACTACTGTACATTATTGCTAAAAATGGATGCTACTTTGTCTAGAGCAGTGGTTCTTAACCTTGTTAGAGGTGTGGAACCCAACCAGTTCATACGCACATTCACGCAACACTTCATTAGTGAAAAACAAAAATATGACTTTTTACAAATTCAAGACATAAAAAACGCATTTATTAAAAACGGAAGAAAAGTAAATAAAATTGAAAGACACAAGTATACGTTTTTAAAAAATTGTATGACATACTATCACGACAGTTACACGTTAATGACTGAGTGAACTACATTTCCCACAGCACTGATTGGACAAGCAATGTAATGTGATCATCTGCAGCCAGTGATGGCCAAGCGGGCGTGTTATAATGAATTGACACGTTGAGTCGGGTTATGTCTTAACCTTCATGTCAGAGGCTTCGTCGAACCTCTGAGACTGATTCACTGAACCCCTTGGGTTCGATCGAACCCAGGTTAAGAACCACTGGTCTAGACTAAGGGTCAGCAACCTGTTTGAAGACAAGAGCTGCTTCTGCGTACTGAGTCATACAACAGCTTGATATACACTTCTGAAATAACCATTTGGCTCAAATTATCTTCAATAATATTAAATATCATTTAATCATATTGAATGACAACTGTAATTGAATTAACTGAGCACTGCATACTTCTCAGTCTTGCACGTTTTCAGCAATCATCTTTCAAAATATATGTTGTACAGTGTTTAGAACCAAATCTCTGAATTCACTTGGTGTTCAAGACATTTACTTTTCTTGCTCACAGATGATGTCCAGACGTAGTACTAGCAAGGTACTCACTGTCATGCTGTAATGTCACTTTATTTACAGAACTCCCATCCACTCCCTTCCAAAATTAATAGCACAGCAAGCCCAATTCCTGTATTGTTATCAACTCTACATCATTCTCAAGAGTTCTGAATATGTCGAATGCCCTAGCTATTCCGAAAGCCTCCCACTGTGGTGCAGTACAACTGTAGACCACTGCAAACTACAAACACCATGATAAATGTACAGTGTTGTCAAGCCAATACCTCTTAATACACCATATTATGAGTACAAGTTAGATACTCAAAATCCATGTTTACAAAAGTTTTTGCTCAACACACACACACACACACACATATACACACGTGCACGCACGCATGTAGTGTAGGTACCCACGCACACACAAAGGTTGAGTTTGAAACAGTTATAAGACATTGTGACATAGAAGATTCAGCACAATGGCGGGTATTAATGCAACAGAGCTCATGTTTCTCCTGTATTGTGCTGCAGAAAGTGGAGAGGGAACCGAGCACCACAGAGAGCGGAGGAGGTAGACCTGAACCTATTCTTAGGCAAATGATGAGATCGCACTCCTAACATTGTTTAATTTCACAGTGTGGAATTACCTGCACACTTACTGTATCTCCATCCACCCCGATAGGGGGGTTCCTAACCCTGAGCGTCAACTACCAAAAAAATCTGAAGTTGTTCAAGAATGAGTTTTTATGCCACCAAGCAGGTGGATGTCTAATTGAGTTGCAGGATGGTCATTCACCTTGTCATGCCTGGCCCCAACAACCACAACAACGACACTATTCACCCACCAGCGAGGTCAGTAGGGAGACTCCACACTGTCAAATTTATTACACCTACAAATTTGGAACTGATAAAGCCTCATGAATTAAAAACTAATTTGTTTTCAAGAAACAAGAAAAGCCTCGATTCAACGTTTGTGGATTATCATGATTTAGATGATTGAGAATCTTCACCAAAAATGACATCTAATATTTGCATTTAATATTTTCCTCACTCTTAAAAAGACTAAATACGTTTGACAATGTATGTTGTGCATTTTTATTTTGCCAAATAATGTTATACAAATTCTGTGCTCTCACCTTTGCAGCCCTCACAGGTGAGAGCATTATAGTGGTAGCCTGATGCCTTGTCTCCACACACAACACATAGCTCCTCCCCTTTGATGCGTCCAGTCTGTGACGTATGACGAGACCTCTTGCAAACAGCCGGCATGACAGCAGATACCTCCTCCCTGTCACCGTCATAGCCGCCGTCCAGTGTTGTTTTTCTCAATTCATACAGGCTAGTGTGGGAGTACCATTCCTCTCCATTGTACTGGGGATAGTAGTTCTGACTGCAGTAATACGGTGTGGGGACAGTTGGCTCCATGCTTGAGTATTGCATGCCCGGGTAGCTGCCGAATGGTAACATGTCAGGATCTTGTAGCAGAGGATTGCTCTGATCTGCCAGAATATCTAGAAGAACGAGAACAGCATGAGAAAATAACCCAGGGTCATGACATCGATGCGGCTATGTTTACTTCTATTTTTTAGTAAATAATAATTGACATTGTGGATCATTTTAAGCTTCCAACAGTCGTGAAGAATTTGAAAGCCCAGACCTCACCTGAGGCATTGCGAATGACCCCGAATAGACATTGTAAATCAGACTCAGCAGACCCCAGAAAAGGTGTCGATGGAGACAGCCAAAAGGATGGTGGCCATGGAAGTCGGAAATCGCCAAGGAGTGTGAAACAAAAGCAATTAGCCCTGAAAAGGGATGATGACTTTGGGGTGTCGGGCCCACACCAATGCCGTTGTTAATGTCGCTTTATGGATAAAGATGATATTTTAATGGATTTATCATTTATTTCATTGAATAAAATGACACAAAGTGTCATTTTATTGTGTGTCCTCCAGAGTTGCATGCATTTTTCTTTTGGACTGTCGTTCATGATAATTTGGAAAACCTGTACTATATTTTAAATAATTTTGAAAAATGGACAAAAACTAACTAAATGAAGTTTGAACTTTGAACTAAATGAAGAGCTGGATGGAACAACCCAGTCAGTTAAGTTCAATGTGAACTTTTGGGTCTTTTTTTGCACCACATGCAATTTTAGGTGAAGGTTCACATGCAGCTCTGAACTGTCATTGTTGTCACGAATGTGGCAACATGATGTTTTCTATTGACACATTCGCCGTCTCTGGTCTGTTGTGCATACAATGTAATGACGCCTTCCTCCGGTCGCAATTATACCATCATGTCACGTCGTTTGATGTCTGGATTACGTTTAAAAGAAGCTTGTTTACTTATTGTGTGGCACATTAGTTCATTTTCAGGGCTGCACTGCATTAATATTTAGTTCCCCAAATTTGATGTAGTCAGTCATGAATTTATTTCACAAACAAAAGGTGAATTCACACATTTCATTTAGTGAACCCGTATGGGTTGGATATGAGTCTTCGAATAAATGCCGAAAGCCAGAATAGATACTTGCATACAGCTGAGCTGTGCAAAACTCAGATTGCGTTACATTTAGTGTAAACCAGTGAACCCGATTGATTGACAAACATATTAATGCCTCTTCCGCATTATTGACATATGAGGCACCATTACCATGTTCCCGCAAGCAATTCAACCATTTACACCATATCGTGTACACTGTAGTGTTTACACACTTATAAAACAATTACTGTAATTTAAAGTTGTGATTGCGCTGTAGTGGAATCGAATCTAATTCTTTCAAACTCGTTCCTGGAGAACCAGCTAAGCAGTCGTCTGTAAGATCCACGCCACATACTGTTAGGCCATAAATCATTAACAACTGCCCTTCACAAAGCACACCGTGTCTTTGGAGTGACATGTAACGCCTCTCCAAAGTAGCAGCTCTGTGGAAACGGATACAATAATGTTAATAATATCGCAACATAGTCACATGGGATTCTCCAAAGGTGTGAAACTTGACATTTTAGAAAAGACCGGACAAAAACATTTTGAATACATATCACATGTGCCAAATAGCATATAATACAGCACTGACCTCTTGAAGATTTGGGTCTGACGATGGCCATGTCTGAGATACCGAACACACGGACCATTCAAAGTATACATACTGTGACAGCGACACACCCGTTGGTTCTTTTGAAGTTTACTTCTTCTTTCTGTCCCGCTAACTGTCAAACCATCTTCCATGTATTTTCTGTTTCAAGCCACATTTACTTCTGAGAACAGAACCAAGAGGCTTCAATAGATTTGGTGTATGCCCGAGACATCCCAAGAGGCGCAAAGGTTGCTAGAGCTACTCATTAACCAGGCAATCCCTTTCTTCTTTTCAGGTGGCATAAAGTCATCTGCACATTAGGGCAGTGGAAATGACTACTGTGTGGCACGTTTGTGGTTATGAGCAATACTTTTGGGACAAGCGACGGCAGTGAGATGCTGCTTGTGCTTGCTTAAATATGCTCTACGGATGAAACACAGAATGTGTTCGCGCCTTTGTAAAAGGTGCGCTATAATGTTGCAAAGGCTCAAGGTTACAAAATTTAAATACAGTATTTCTTTACAATATATCGCTTTATTTTGGGGGCAGCTTTTGGAGGATTACTGGCAAATATATTTGCTTCAGAGAACATATCAAAATATATGGTCCCATTCATGTGAAACTTGAACCTGGAAATGACATCCACGATGCACGTCCACGGACCACCGAATCTGTCTGTCTGGGCATCGATCAAATACACCAAAAACACGTTAAATCACCTGCGCCACAAGGTAGGCCAGCTTTTCAGTAGTCCACAATTTATTCACTTTTTTTCACCAAATTGACATATGCACCGGGGGAAGGGTAATAGAAAACGCTGTCGGTCCACCAGCACACCAAGCAACACGCAGGACAGTCTGCGAAATTCAAAAACCACTAAACTAGACTTGACTCGGTACGGAAAAGAATCTATGCCCATTTTTACATCACACATAGTCTACTTACTTTTCTGTGATGAAAATTGCCAGGTGCGTTGTGCGCCAGAACACCCAGTGAAGGCCCGTTTCCCAAACATGCTAAACTAGAATTGCACCAACACGAAAATGAAGTTGACTCCGTTTTATGCTGAACACACGGGTGTCTGTCGATGAAAATTGTGTCCACGGCGCTATTAAACTTTACTAAAAAGATGTTATGAAAACATTTTGTTGATTTGAGAGCTGGGCAGGATATGTGACCTTTCAATTAACTCCAATGAGGAAAACGATTTGATAAACAAGCATATTGACATACATTTGATGGCCCATTCAGATATCAGTCCATGGTGTACTTCCCTATGACCTTGAACAGGAGGACATAAAATGAATGGCTGGATAGGTGGGTGAGGAACAAAGACGACAGAAATAGACTTACCAAACAAATGGGAGTTCTCCGTGATGGCGAATTCATCTGTGGGTGGGATTTGTAGTGGTCCCACCACGCCGATGTCATGGCCCACCCACTCATTCATGAAGGAAGCTTGTTTTAGTCAAAGTGAGCCGCACGGAGGTTTGTGTCTGTTTCCCACTGTAACAAGAGTGACCTGATGAAGATGTCTTCAATACACTTCTGGGCCTGCCTGTTGCAGTCAATGACACATTCAGTGAAAAGTAATTCAGAATGAGCTTGTAAGTGTAGACATCAACACACCTGTCAAGTGTTCTCTCCGACACAGAGATGAGCTGCCTGTCGGGAGGCAACAGATGAAGATCATGAAAGAAAGATGCATGTTATTCTACTGGTTGGAAACTGTTGGAGGTTTCTTAGCAAACCCACCGTACTCTTTCTTTAGTATTAAGACACTAACTGTACTGTCATGTAAGAAATGTACCATCAATTCTGCTTTTGCAAATGTAATTGTCAGTTCTGATGAACAGTATCAGAGGTAACAATTAAATACACGGATTTGTTATTCGCAGCATGCTGATCTTGTAGTTAGCGGGTCTTCCTCACAGTTCTGAGGTTCAGGGTTTGAACGGCTTTCCTGGGTGGTTAGCCAATAAATTCTCCCCTTGCTGGTCTCTAACACCATTGATATTGCAGATGAAAACAAAATCTTATGAAAGGCATTATTGTTAGCATCTATTGAGAATCCAATCGGAATTCCCCAGACAGCACCTTAGGGGCTTGTTTGCATATAATCCAGTTTTGATGACATGCTGTGACGTATAAAGTATTTATCGCAACAGCAGTCTCCAGCGGATTCCTCTCTTCTTCGGAAATTACAACTTGAAGTTTTCTTGCCATCCTTACAATATTCAATTAACACATGTGCAGGTTTGACATGCTCAAACTCAATCAATTAAACACAAGCCCATTTGATCGGGTTAACCGATGACTTTCTCAGCACACTTAATGGTTCTGAAATATTGCACTGCTCTACAGGGAGATCCAAGCCAAAATCATGCACGGAAAATCAATGATGCAACGACAAGATCATATCTCTTCCTACTCACGAGCCATCGTATCTATAAGATGGTACAGTATAATGAATTTATTAGATTCATGTTTTTTGGGTTGATTTGTTTCTTTGACATGTTGGTGCAGACATGATTCACATGCACTAACAAAAGCAACTATTATTTTTTTCATGCAACAAAATGTTCGTTTTGGGGATGGTGCTTTGCTTTGCTGTCGAACTGCTTTGCATCACAGAGTCTCATGACGTCATTGTATCTGCTATTGGTGTAGCCTGCTGTAGTTTTGCTATTCTCATTTTAACAAATTATGCAATAACATAACTTGAATATACACCATCATAAAAGCACAGTCCATTTAAAAGTGCATTCCTTCGACTTAAGATTAAGATATCCTTTATTTGTCCCGCAATGGGGAAATTACAATCAGAATTCAGAAAGGAAAACGCTGGGTAGGGAGAGGGAAAAAAAAAACACGCTCGAAATACCGCGTACAAATGTGTCCATTACTTATAGGTCAGTGCATAACCCAGAGAAATGCACTTTGTTTGACCACAACCATTGGTCAAAAACATTAGAAACCCAACATGAACACATCGTTTAAAAAAATTACTTTCTAACAGTACAAGTCAAAATCAACATTATCTTCGTGAACAATTATTTTGATAAAGCTATTGTACCTGATTTTTAGTGCCATAGGAAATGAGACCACTGAGTACAACAAAGTAAAATAATCTGTTTCTAAACTTTATGTGACATCAGTAACTAATTGAATGAACTAAAGTAATTTCCCAAGTGATCTTAAAGCAACCTACGCTGATATAGAGATCATCATGCCCACACAGCGACTTGACATCCCATTCGCCATCAAGCACACACTTTTGGCACACGTGGGCTCATCGTGATGAAACATGCTTTTATGGCCCTTACCTTCTCCTAGCGGGATGATTCCCACGATTTGGATCTGCTTGTTGTCTGTGTTCCCAGATGTCCACGTTCTTAGCTATACAGCATCCATTAATATTTTCTAATACACCAATCTCGAGTCTGGGCTTCAGTTTAAACATGTGTGACCAGCTAAGGTCAGAGAGAAGAGGAAGGTGGTTATTAATTAAACTGTCCATCCCTCTCCTCATCCCTCCACCCCCAAACCCGGTGAAACACACTTGCCAAAAAAACCTCTCTTTATCTCAAAAAGACTCAGAGGCTACCGCATGATGTCTCTCCCACACACACAAATACACACACACGCACACACACGCGCACACACAAGCACGCACACACAGACCGTACAGTACATCCACTGAGTAGTATGCTGCTGAGATTCTGAGTAAAGCAAGAAGTGAAACATGTAATACTTATTTATTTATTTATTTATTTTACATGACTTTGAGTCATCATAGGTGGCTCATGTGTCTAAATGTTGTAATTGAAAAATGGAAGTCGTCATAAAATGAACAGAACAGCAGTAATTAACAAAGGCTTAATGCCTCTTGAATTCAAGCAAAACTTCGACGCTTGCTGTTGCAAATCAATTGTGGAAGGTTATTATAAAGTCCAAATAACTCTGAACTGGATCCACTCGACCATCGTTTTCCTTGCTGCTTGTGCACACCACCATAGGATGATACAGTTCTTTTTTTTCCTCCCTTATAATACTCATAAACAATCGTTTAATCATTGATGGGCTGTTGCTCCATTCAACGGGGTTGTTCTGAGTCAACAGAACAGTCTCACTGGAATAAACAGAACCTTTGCCATTTGTATTTCGGAACAAGCCGCAACTGATGGACTCTGTAAAGGGACGGTTGCAACTGTAGATCTAACAATGGCATAAAGGCAGATCCCCCATGTTGGCTCAGAGGCTATTTTTTTTCCTACCCATCCAGATATTATGTAGGGTGAAGGTCAAGGTTAGAAATATATAGAAAGACATGAGAACTCAAGAACTTTAGCACAAGCGGAATAATCAATAATGCGATTTGTATTTGCTGACCAAATACACACAAGATATTGTCTCAAAAGCAAGTCACAACCCCCCCCCCCAAAAAAAAACATGTCTGACACCAGTAAGGAATATCCTGTCAAGTAATTATGTTGAAGCACTCTAGTATGAACACAGATAAGACAAAGGATGTTTACCACACTGTGACAGGAAACAGAGACATCTTCGGGCCTTAAAAAAAAAAAAAATGTAAACAGCAACTAATATAAACAGTCAGTTAGAGGGACAGAATTTTGTAGTTTCAGAAAGTAATATGAACTGATTAAATATGTACTTTATACTTTCATGAATTGTTTGTGTACACTATTGTGAAAAATTCCAATTTGAAAGTGCATGCCGATAAAACAAATAAATAAATAATACATGCATCTTATAAATATTAATAAATACATCTTGAATATTTAATACACACATAAATACATACAACAACAAATAAAAATATATCTCAAATGAACGACATTGAGAATAACCAAACAGAATCAGTTTTTTTATGTTGATTTGTTTTTTAATGTAAGTAATTTGACTTTTAACATATGTCAGCTGTATGGTTTTTTTTCCAACTCAGTTCCTCACTAAAAAGCATGAAGTTTGGTGGATTTTAGGCCACCACACTTCTGTTTTACGTGGTTGATGACCCAAGTCCAGGGGAGTGGGGAGGCAAAGCAGGTGTGCTTCTCCAAAAGGGGAATTTAATTTCTAAAGAAAAAAAGGTCATGAATGAGGGCCGGATAGCGGGAGATTGACAGCATCTGCAGTGATGCGGACTTTGTATCAGTCCGTCATGGTGAAGAAGGAGCTGAGCCGAAAGGTGAAACTCTCCATTTACCAGTTGATCTACATTCCTACCCACACCAAGCGGTGGGTTATGACCGAAAGGATAAGATCCCGGATACAAGCGGCCAAAATGAGTTTCCTCCGAGGGGCGTTGGGGCTCTCCCTTAGAGAGAAGGTGAGAAGTTCGCTCATCTGGGAGGGGCTCAGAGTCATGCCGCTGCTCCTGCGCATTGAGAGGAGCCAAATGAGCTGGCTCATGCATCTTGTCAGGCAGGATGCCACCCGGACGCCTCCGAGCATGTCCCACTGGGAAGAGGCCCCCGAGGACGATCCAGGACATGCCAAGAGATACAGACTGGTGGTAATAAATGAAGGCAATACAATACAAGCAACCTCCGGGAGGACTCCAGACAGAAAGATCAGAACCAGGATTCAAACCAATAACCTTTGATTCTGAGGAAGATGTACAAATCACACGTTTTTCCAAGGTAACATACAATGTTAAATAACCCCAAATGTTTCAGTGTAATGCAGTTAATTTTACATTCCTTCGATTGAATGTAAGAAAATAACAGTTCATTACATTTATCAATTCAATTAAAACACAAATGCAAGCAATGTTCTCTCCAACATCAGGACTATACTGTACAGATCAGTTTTTGTTTGCGCGAAAGATTAACAAACATCTAAACAATAATTAGGCTTCATTGAAATGCTTCTGAGATTAACTCATTATGTATTTTATCAAAAGACTCACAGGATAAATAATTGAACTGACGCCTAGTCACCTGCCACATCATTGAGTACATCTGCAGTCAAGAAAGATCCCATCCAAGCTCACATGACAACAAATATCCATTTTGCGATCCACTTTATCCTCACGAGGGTCGCGGGGCGCACAAGAGCCTATCCCAGCTGTCTTCGGGCAGAAGGCAGGGGACAGCCTGAACCGGTTGCCAGCCAATCGCAGGGCACACAGAGACGAACAACCATCCGCGCGCACACTCACACCTAGGGACAATTTTGTGTGTTCAATCAGCCTGCCATGCATGTTTTTGGAATGTGGGAGGAAACCGCACGACTCTGAGAAAATATCAACAAATATATTTATAAAAAAAGAATAATGCCCCCTTTTGAATGTCTTTGGAGAGATCTATTGATTTCATAATTGCTTGTTTGTGTTCATATTTATTAATGTGGTTTTAGTTGAGGTGATGCACTGTACTCCATTGTGTCTCTTACTGAAAGTCAAGCCGTTAAGAGCGAAACCTGACAGAACATTGACAGTGCTAAACTAATATATTGTATTAAAAATCTTTATTGCGGAACCTATTTGTCAAGACCCCATGAGAAGTAATGCGCACAGCCAGACTTACCTGCAAGAAGTGGAGCCGTGACATAGCGGCATTGAAAGCTGTGTTGGCCTGGCCAGCTCCCCAATTCAACACTGCATTTTCTTCGTCCGATTCTGACAAGTGTGTTTCATTTTTAAAAATATTCACAGTCAATACGGACTGAAGGTCTGTCAATCTGTCAGTGACCATTCACGGTTTGCTTGCTCTGTATCAGATGAGGTTGGTGTTGCAGCGCATAATAAATAATCAAGCCCTCGCATGAGAAGGCTATGCCTGTCAATAATGCGGGTCAGGTTACATCCTTTCCATTTAAATCAATCAATTAATCAATAAATAAATACCCAAGAATGGATGCCACGTTCATGACCATCGAACTGGTCGGTTGGATCCCGGGGCGTCTCACTGTCAGATGAGGACACGGATGGCGCTGGCGTGTTCACTCACGGCCTGCCTAACACTGGGCTTTTTTTTTTTCTATGGCGGAATATTAGGGTCACGTAGTGAAGAAAAATAATAAGAAAATACAGCTTTACATTCATATGCAGCAATCTGGAGTGTCACTCAATAATAACTGGTGAGTGCAAGGCCCAATCAATGACTTGTCATATCCATTCCAAACATGGCACGATGCTTTAACATTAACCAGGGGGATTATTTTGGCAAATACAAGATGAGACCCAAAATTAGGAATCCCAGATATCCATCAAATTTACCATACAGCACCATATAGTTACCTCGAAATGGGGCGTCAGAGCTACACTTTAAGCGAACAAACATCAACCCAGAGATTCTCTGTCATTATAAGCAAGTATCCGATCTCCTGTTTATTGCGAAAATTGTTGAAAAGGTCATAGCGTACCAGTTTAATAATAACGCGGCACTAACAATCTCTTTTGAATCTCTTCAGTCAGGATTTAGGGCCGACCACGCTCTACTGAGCTAAATGTCAAATGATTTTCTCCTAGCTATAGACTCTGACACCTCATCAATATAACAGCATCATGACTCAATCTTAGCACTAACTTGGCACAGTCGATCACAACATATTCGAAGGCCTCGAAGCATACTGTATGTCGGTATTTCAATCTCAGCACTTTCTTGGTTTAATTCTAACCTCTCAGAGAGATGACACCGTGCAAACCATGGCAATGCAACTCCTGAATTTTGTAAAGTTCCATGTGGATCGGTACTTGGCCTTCTATTGTTTAGCATCTACATCAGGACTGCCCAGCTCCGGGTCTGGGGGGGCCACTGTCCTGCCTGTTCATCAGCCAGCTCTGACGCAGCATTAGAACGATCTTGATTATTAGAATCAGGTGTGCTCCAGCTGGGAGTGATGGGAAAACAGGCAGGACAGCGGCCCTTGAGGACCGATTTAGGACACCCCTAATATACATGCTTCTGCCTGGTGATATTACACACAAATATAACACAAGTTTTCTCTGCTATACCGATGATACCCAATAATGAATGCCATTGGAAATGGAAAAGCCACAGAATTACTGGAATGAAGAAGTGTACTTGGCTGAGATTAGAGAATTTATAGCTTTGAATTTTTTTCTGAAAGAAACTGAGATGATTAACACCGATTGTAGGACACCAGTCTTGTACTAAATGTACTATTATCTGAAGTGACTGGAAAATCTGTTATATTTGACTCAACTGTCTTCTCAAAGAATATTACTACAACTGTGTTTTATCACCTCCTCGATATTGCTAAGATCCATCCCATTCTATCTGCTAGTGATGAAGAAATCATAATTCATGCATTTGTTCCGTCTCACCTCGACTATTGTAACATAATGCTCTTCATATTTATTTGTATGCTTTTGCATTTAGTTGAACTACACGTTGGCTTGTGACAAGACAAATGAGTTCTAAAGTACTGATCAAGCTACAACATTTTAAGCTTTTCTTCTTCTGTAACGATTTGCTTTCAAAGACAAGTCATCACTCTGAAACCGGTGTTTTCATTTAAGTCGATGAAAGTTGATTGAGGTACATAATGGTTAGTTTCCACAGGTGTAAAACTGGATCGTCACCAAATTGTGAAAGTCTTCATGTGCACCAAACTGCTCACTGGTATCCATTCTGAGGTTCTCCGTTAGTGTAATATTCGTCCTCCTCTTGCATGGTCACCCCTCTCTTCTTTGTCCAGCCGTGTCTCTGACCTGACGCATTATCGGTCGTTCCATAACTCATTTTGGGAGCTGTCATGCTCTCGCTGTTGAGCTCAGATTCTTCAGCTAGCTCGTCCTCTTCGACAAAGCCACATTTTTCTTCACACGTGCTCTCAGGGTTGGCCCAGTCCTGTTGTTCTCCCGAGGCAAAGATAGCGTAGAAAATGACCCCTGTATAGTGCACCATGGACGCGATAACAAAGACGTTCTGCCACTCAAGACGGGTCTGTCGGAAGGGAAGAGTGAATTGTGTCAAACAATATTCTGAAAGAAACATTGCTTTCTTGGTGATGCACCTCTGAGATCAGAGAGATGGTGGTAAATCCATACCCAGACTCTACCTAGAAATACAAACGCTGTTTATCCCAAAGTGACTTATTCTTGTAACTTATCTAGGTTGAATGTACGTCAACTTTCTTTGAGCCGATTGAAACTTGATGCTAAATAAACACTAACAAACTCAAAATCCTTAGCGTTTTCATTTACCCAAGGGAGGTAGAGGCGCAAACATATGGCCCGTTTTTTCATTTTTTTTTGTATGTTTAATTTATTCATTTCATGTCGACATCCACTAAAGATGATGTCACGTTATTGCTGCGCATAATAATGTTTGCGCGGTTGAATTATTACTATCACCACATCTGTCAACTTAATGCTTCATGTTTCAAGTGGGATTAAATTAAAGTCCAATACAAAGGCAACACTGTTACGAAAACAACTTTGCAGATTCATGGACGATTGTCAGTAGTCTCCCTCCCAAGCATTCTGTCCTACTTGCGAGGAGCACATATTGGGCTTTTGATGACATACTGTATAGGTATGTCGTAGCCGTAACTCCTGACACCTTTGACATCATCTATTAATCAACTTTGACTCAACTTTTATCACAACCTCTATTATAAAAAAAATAAGTTGTACCTTATGAATGGTCAGGGCTCCGACAATCACGGGACACACCATTCCAGACAGTGTTCCCACACCATTGGAAATGCCCATCAGGATGCTGGCATAGCGAGGAGCAATGTCCAGATGATTGACATTAAAGCCTGCCAACACAGTATGGGATTGTGTCGTGACAATGATAAATCTGAAAACTATGAATAATGCTGATTGGAATTTTCTGCAGAGGACTATACATGACTCACAAAAAAATTCAGGGTGGACCTGCATTTGTCAATAAAATAATGGAAAGAAACCAACTGGCTTTATAAAGTGTCGTCAAAAGGCACACACACGCACACGCAATTGTACATTTGTATGTAGTACCTTTAAATGCCATGACCAAGTGAGTTCCTTGTCGCAAGCTCACACGCCAGCTCACGTGCGGCGCTCTCTCTATCTCTCTTTCTCTCTCACCCCCCCCCCCCCCCCCATACCCACACACACTCTCTCCAGTATTGGAGACAAGGACTGAGGAGGCGGGGAGTTGAGGGCTTCCTAATTGTATACATGCATGCATGGGTAATACCCCTCGTGGCATGCATTTGTTTTTGCAACACAACGCATGTCAGGTGTACATGATGTGTAACTGCAGGCCACGAGTAAAGAAGAAAAAAACCCGAAACACGTGCCGAAACATTGCAAAAAACTTTACATTGTGTGTGAAAGCGAACAACTTAGCATTCCGCGTAGACAGGGATGTCAGGAAGCATAATTCTTGTAAACCAATTACCGGTAGTAAGTGAACCGAAGTTCCACTGAGAGTTTCCACTGAGAGATTCCACTTTAAATGGGTTCATTTTGTTTCACTTGCACCGGTGCTTGGAAAAGCCTGAAGCTCACTTGTCACTCAAATGACAGCCACTATCTAAAAAAAACTCATAAGTAGGGGTACTAGTAAATTGTGCTACCACGGGAGTATCGGTACCTGATATAGCAAATCCACTGAAGCCAACAGCAAGCACCAAGAAAGAGATGGCCACAGCACGGGTGTGTGAAAAGCCGACCACCAGAAGCAGAGTAGCCTCCATGCCAAAGCCTACAAAAAGACACATGATAATGAACAGATGCCAGAAATAACCTCAAAACATTTGGTTCACTTGCATTACTGAACATTATTATTGTGCAAACTCAACAAGGGGGAGGGGTGGAGGTCCTCTTTTTATGTTGTAAGTTTGAAATGTTTTAACTGTGCAGCACTTTGAGTTGCATTTTTATGTCTGAAAAGTGCTATATAAATAAAGTTTGAAGGTTTGACTGAACAAGACCCACATGTGCCACAGTACATAAACACTGTGTACTGTGAAACAACAGAAACAATGAGTTGCCAAATACATCGTTGCCGGAATTTCGACACACCGTTCAATTGTTGCGGAGTTGCATTAGTTCAAGTATGTGTACAGACAGAAGTCGTATGTTTTCTCCTCCTTTTCCTCTTATCTAAATCCTAGAACACCACCTGATGCCGCACACTGAAAAAAGAGTTTTACTTGAAGAAACTTTTTTTTTCCACAAACAAATTCTAAGTAAATTTTATTTGAATAGTATTTGTTTGTTAAATGAAGTCAATCAAGAGTTGAGGAAACAACAACCTGCAAGCTGGGAGACAGCCACTCTACCACCTGAGGCATGCCGCTCCTGTTCTGTTTTAGTATATTGCTCATGCCAGGTGGAATGCTCGTACATTCAAGACCCGTTTTTGAGGTCTCCTTTTGGAGACAGCGTCTATTTACTAACCTGGAGTGGGAGTGGCATGGCATTTTGGTGAACACACACACACACAGACACCTACACACACACACACACACACACACACACACACACACGCGCACGCGCACGCGCACACACACACGCACACACACGCCCGCGCGCGCACGCGCACACACACAGCACCACCCCTGACAGAAACGAACAGTAGCTGAGTATCGAGCCATTTAATTTTCATAGCATAATCAATGTGCCGGGTTTTACGTCATGTATTTGGAAAGAAATCGAACAATTGAGCGAACCTCGTTCACCAGGTTTTTCAGATTTCTGATTCTGATCTTAATATGGCTGTGGTTATTGTGGTCATTTAAATGGCTGTAACAAAATAAACAAACAATTGTTATTTAAAACTTTGTTTTACCTGCAAGTGACGTGCAAGCATCATCTTGCAGTTTTATAATAAAGTTTTATAATGTGTATATACAGTATATATATATATATATATATATATATATATATATAGGAGGGAGGATGAGGCGCTGGAAGAGGGACCATCATGGGAGGACAAGCCCCTACATGGGACGTACCACCGGACCATAACTGAAGTGGCCGATCTCAAGAAGTCCTATCAGTGGCTAGAGAGGGCTGGCCTGAAGGACAGCACAGAGGCACTCATCCTGACTGCTCAGGAGCAGGCCCTGAGCACCAGAGCCATTGAGGCCCAGATATACCACACCAGACAAGACCCAAGGTGTAGGTTGTGCAAAGAGGCACCTGAGACGATCCAACACATAACTGCAGGGTGTAAGATGCTGGCAGGGAAAGCCTACATGGAACGCCATAACCAGGTGGCTGGCATAGTCTACCGAAACATCTGTGCGGGGTATGGACTGGAAACCCCAAGGTCAAAATGGGAAACACCTCCGAAGGTGGCGGAGAATGACAGAGCGAAGATCCTGTGGGACTTCCAGATCCAGACTGACAAGATGGTAATGGCGAACCAACCAGATATCGTGATCATAGATAAAGGGCAGAGGAAAGCCGTTGTAGTGGATGTAGCGGTCCCAAGTGATGGAAACATCAGAAAGAAGGAACACGAGAAACTCGAGAAATACCAAGGGCTCAGAGAGGAGCTGGAGAGAGCCTGGAAGGTAAAGGTGACAGTCGTGCCTGTGGTGGTCGGAGCACTCGGGGCAGTGACCCCCAAACTAGATGAGTGGTTGCAACAGATCCCGGGAACAACATCGGACATCTCAGTCCAGAAATGTGCAGTGCTGGGAACAGCAAGGATACTTCGCAGAACCCTCAAGCTTCCTGGCCTCTGGTAGAGGACCCGAGCTGAATGAGGGACGGACACCACCCGAGGGGGGGTGAGAGGAGGAATTTTATATATATACTGTATATATATACAGTAATCCCTTGTTTATCGCCATTAATGGGGACCAAAACCACCCGCGATAAACGAAAATCCGCGAAGTAGCGTCCAATTAACATAAACAGGTAAAAAAAAACACGATTTTTTTTAGGCCGCAAACGGTCCGCGAGAAGCTGCAAAACAACAGCGAGTCACATAGAGCAACATATACAGTACTGTACTCCATGTATATGTAAAAAATAAATAAATAAATAATTTAATGTTTGAAAAAAATCCGTGATGCACTGAACCTGCGATAAACGAACCACGAAGTAGCGAGGGATCACTGTATATATACTGTATATATTTATATATATACTGTATATATATATATATATATATATATATATATATATATATATATATATATATATATATATATATATATATATATATATATATATACATCCATCCATCCATCCATTTTCCGAACCGCTTGATCCTCACTAGGGTCGCGGGGGGTGCTGGAGCCTATCCCAGCCATCTCCGGGCAGTAGGCGGGGGACACCCTGAATCAGTTGCCAGCCAATCGCAGGGCACACAGAGACGAACAACCATCCACGCCCACACTCACACCTAGGGACAATTTAGAGCGTCCAATCAGCCTGACATGCATGTTTTTGGAATGTGGGAGGAAACCGGAGCACCCGGAGAAAACCCACGCAGGCCCGGGGAGAACATACAAACTCCACACAGGGAGGCCGGAGCTGGAATCGAACCCGGTACCTCTGCACTGTGAAGCCGACGTGCTAACCACTGGACTACCGGGCCGCCCTATATATATACATATATATACATATATATACATATATATATATATATACAGTATATGTACTGTGTATATATATGTATATAAGGATCTGACTTCCAGGGTTGAGTGTATTTAGGTGTGTTCACCTTTTGTGTACATTGTGCATGTTGCTTATGGTTTCCTCAACCTACCTCCACAGTTCATGAGTTTCCTCACATTCGTAGTGGTCATGATTTTGTTACTACGCAGGAAGTCCGCCAGCTGTCCTCCAATTGGAACAACAATAGTCATCACCATGTGCGGCACGGCAGACAGGATGCCTACCTGTAAGAGCATCATGCAGTCTTCTGTAACATGTAACATAAAATACCATTGCCTTGATTTATGGTCTCTCTGTGTGATGATAGCATGAGGTCAACCTTGCTGATTGGGAACCCAAAGACCTCTTCAAAATATGCCGGCTGGCTAATGAGAAGCAGGTAGAAGGTCCAGCTGCGGCAAAAGTTGGCCACAATGATGGCGTAGACAGGCATGGAAGTGAAGAAACGGCGCCATGGTGTCTTGAATTTCTTATCGTGTAAGAGGTGAGAAAAAAAAAGTAACGTCGACTACTGTACGAAATGATCAATGTAACTGATACCTGTTTACTTGCCTGAGTCACATTCTGGTGGTGAATTGTTTCGCCAATGGTGGACTCAATGTATGTTCTTTCCTCATCCGTGATTGTTGGATGCACAGCAGGACTTCCATAGGCCAACAAAAGCCACAGGACATACCACAGGATTCCAAAAACACCTTTTGGCAATAGAACAAAAGAGTGACTAAAACATACTACAGTACGTCCACAAATGGCCTTTTAAAGTATTGATGAGAGCGAGCCAGAATCATTAAACCAAGTTGGAACCTTGACTCTCCACCTGAGAAGCTTCATTATTATTCAGATGAAATGATGAGTCACAGCACCCAGACAGGAAAAGGCTATTTCACATCAATAAATCATGAGATCATATCGCACAAAAAGCAGAGTAGCTCTTTATTAAAAAACATCTAGCAAGATGGGAATTGTATGTCAGTATTAATCGTTTTAATCAATCACTAAAGCAATTCAGATAAGGTTTGTAAAGTAACGACTAACAGTAAAGTATCTTGATTATTTCATGATGACAAGACATCCATTGATAATTCTACACGGTGTTCTTACATGTTTGTTGGCTATGATGTTACATATATTTTCAATTTGTATATGCAGTACACCAGTATTTTGTGCAGAAGACACTTTGAGTAATTAACTTAAATTTGTGTGTGTAAGTTTGTGGACAACCTTCTAACGCCAACCATGCTGCGCTATAATCTGGTGTAGTTCGAAGTGCTCATGCAATTAAATAGCCTAGTCATGAGCAGACTGGAATTTGAACTGTCATTAGTGTGATACAATCTTTAAATTGACTCTCGTAAAATAGTCTTAATAGGTGCATTGAATAAATTAAGCTCTCCAAAATTGGTGATTCATTACTGATGAATGAACAGTGATGCTGAAATTCATAAAATACTGGTCAATGATTTCTGCTTTCTGCAAACCGTAATAGGTGATATGTGAAATGGTTTGGTTAAAATACTGAATGAAATTAGCAGAGGTGGGCATTTCAGGCTGACCCACGTGGGCCCACTTCATCCCTCGTCGGCGACAGCCAGTCGGCATTGAGAACGTAATTTCAACGTCATACACAGACACCGCAACAGGCATCCAAATAAAACAAATATATCAACAAATACATACCGGTAAATAAAATGATAACAGACGCACGCACGTCATGGTCAGTGGTGAAATTAAACCAATGTGGAATACATTCATCTGTGCTGTATGCACATACAGCACATTTGAAAATAAAGTTATACTTGATACATGTCATTGACATATCTGGGCCTGGATGCTATACAACACTGTTTTATTTTGTATTATTGTTGTATTTGGCTGCATGTTTACATTGTACATACAGAAACAGATATTGACATTCAACTTCTTACCATAGATGTAAAAGACTGACGGCCACCCAATGTACTGAACCAACACACCAGCCAAAGGCATGGCGATCACGGCTCCTGCATAGGATCCTGGAAAAAGGCGAGTTCAATTTCAGTGTTATTTTCAAGCCACGATATCACTTTGACCGGCAGTGGCATTTTTACAGTATTCTGAATGAAAACGTTCAGTGAAACTTTGAGTTAACTGTACAATTTAAATTTAAATTTGATTAATTTTATATTTTAACCACTGGTTAACGCGTGACCCCCAGTTCAATTCTTAACCTGCTGTTAGCTAACCAAGCGTTAAATGTGCACTGTTCAAATGATTGTGAGTCACGTTGTTAGTTAATGGCACTGTCAGTTAACCATGTGGTTATTGTCACTGGTAAGTACCAATATGTGCATTCCATGCAATTCCTGATTTTGTTTACTTTTGGTTTTGCGAAAAAATGAATAGCCAAACAATTGCGAGCACATTTGAGAAAAAAAAAAGAAGTAGGAATTTTTCTGCTGACAAGGGAAATGTAATTTAGTCTATGCTTGAAGCTAGGGTGCACACTCCTCATTTGCCCCAACGCCAATTATGACTTGAAAAAGAGAGTGCCATGGTGTAATTGCACAACCACCACAGGACGTGGCAGTGGCGCTCTCATGTATTTTTATTTTTCATATTTCAGGTGAACTGATGCACTTCAAATCTTTTCTGTGAAATACTAAAAAAAACACGTTTATGTTATTCTTTGTTGTAAGTAGAGCTTTTTTTTCTTGTCATTTTTTATGTTAAATTGTTAAGGATGCAATGTTATGCAGAGGTATGCTTACAGTTACAGTGATCCTCGCGCTAACGCGGTTCACGTTCCACAGCTTCGCTGTTTCACGGATTTTTTTAGTGCAGTTTTTTTAATGCTTTAAAACAGTGAATTGCGTTCTTACAGTACAGTATTTCCAAAAAACTATCATAGTTATTTGTTGAAAACGTTTTTTTTTTTTGTGTGCTTCGGCCTGAAAACAGGTTTTGGTCTTTGGTTTCATTGTATCCAAAGTTCAGTAATGTATAATAACTGTAAAAAAAATAATAAAGCTCACTACTTCACGGATTTCACCTATCACTGGTTCTTTTTGGAATGCAACCCCCGCAATAAACGAGGGATTACTGTATATTGACAAATTATACTATTTATAGAGAGTTGTGTGGTGCAAAATGTTTTCTCTTTCTCACAAAAGATAACTGAGAAGCTCTGCTACCAAATAAGGAAAATTACAGTAACATAAATATTTCTCTTGCATTATTATGCTAGAGTGCGATGTTTTACCCATTTCATCCAAAAGAACATTTGTGAGATCAAATATCACTGATGTTGACCCAGTCTAAGTGTTTTGATGAGGTCGAGGTCATTTGTTGTGCAGATTGCCATTGTACCTGCTGGTGCAGCATGCAGAATGTATCTGTAAAACTGGCTCATCTCTCACAGGCTCTTTATGGCCAGTGTCACTTGACGGAACCTGACCACCCATTCTTGGCGTTTCCATCCATCCATTTTCTAGACAGCTTCTCCTCATTACCAGAGTTCCCTACCCCTGCTATATACTTTCGAGCAGGGATAGGGAACTCCGGTTCCTCAAGAGCCATAACCTGCCTGTTTTAGATCCCTCCCTGCTCCAACACACCTGGTTCAATTGTGCATGATCGCGTCAGGCCTCTACGGAGCTTGCTGATGAGTTGATCATTTGAATGCGTGTTGAAGAGCGGGAGATGTAAAACAGGCAGGATATGGCTCTAAGTCTTGAGGAACCGGAGTTCCCTCCCCCTGCTGTAGAGAAACAACCATTCACACCTACTGGCAATTCAGTCTTACAGTTTTCTAACATGTGACAGAAAACTGGAGGAGACTGTCCAGAGAAAGGATCCAGCTCACCCGTGACCCTCGTGGGGACATTTGAGGTACACATAGAAAATGTATGAAAGGATGGCTCCCTTCATAACTTCAACTCACCGCAGAAGGATGTAGTGGCCAATCGACTGCGTTCAAGAGGTGGGGCCCATTTTGACCACATCCCATGGCACGCTGGGTAGGTCACACCCTAGATGGGAAATGTGCCCCAAATAATTAACCCATGTCCCCTAGACATTTCTCAACAACTTCACTATTCACATTCTTACCTCAACTAAGCCCTGTAGGATGCGAACAAACATGACACAGCCATAGTGAACCCTCGCTGCAGATGGGATAAACATATTCAGCACTGACGTCAAGAAAATAGCAGCGCCAAACACCCTGCAGAGAAAAAAAAGCTGACATTATTTTGAGAGAAACGGGCCATTATTAATTGTCCCTGACCACTTGACTCACTTGCACAAACAAAGATGAATTGGCTATTTTTTCTTGAGACTTCCTACCATCATTTATGCCTTGAAAATGTCATTTAACTTCAAAGTAAATACTGAAATAACAAAACCAGAAGGATACAAAACGGATTTGCCGTAGGGGAATGTGCAGTTGCATTCGATACCAAGCAAACTATAAAACTACATGACTGCAGTGCAAAGCGGCCAGTGTCAAAAGTTCGGTGGCAGAGTTAAAAACAGAATGTCGATGTTGCATCAACACCAATCAGTAATAAAATAGCCTCTGTAGTCTAGGACGTAACACTGATCTGTTGTTAAAATAGGATGTGACCTGCATTCGACCCTCATTGGTATGTATTTTTAAATTGAAACCATGCCAGTAATTGAGTTCCCTGGTAAGACAAGACAATTTTCTTTAGCATCATTTTCCTCCTTACTTGCAGGACAGAGTCAAACTTCCCTAATGTCGGCAACACTTTCACATGATGGCATTGGAGGGAAAAAATGTTGCCTCGTAACTTGGTTTCCACTTGACTCCTCTACTTTATATTGTTGATATTGGCCCATAGTTGTATTTTGCGAGACGTCACATGGTCAAATGGGCTACTTGGCCAATCGGGTTTCAATTACGCGGTCTTTAATATGTTTTGGTTGAAGCGGGTATAGGCAGCTAGTATGACAGGCTACACAGGACTTTTTGTGGACTGGTGAGTTGAGCACCTGACAACATTCAGTCTAACAAGCGTTAAACGAAGCCCATTGTGCACTGTACAAGATGGCGATGAACTGTTTGCTAAATTCATGGATACCTTTCAGGATGCTGTCAACAGGAATCTTAACCAGTTCTTTCGTGGGTGATGGGACTACAATCTCATTGCTGAGTGACAACTGAAGAACAGGAAGTTGAACTTGCCCGCATTTGCAGAACCGTTACTCCTTTTTGATAACTGAAGAAGACCATATGGGGCAGCAGAAACCCTTAGAATGAAGCAACATCTCAGGGCAAAGCAGAAGGCCACCACCCATGCACAGGTTGATGGAAATGGAGCGACGAGCACTGCACTCACTGGCATTACTCAGCAACCAGGAGAATAATAAACCAGGAGAAAGGAGTGTCAGCACAGAGCGCCGATGCGTATGTGGAACTGGGAGTCGCGGCTTGGAATTGAAGCGGATTTACATGGGACAGGAGAAGAGAGCCAATCTCTCTTTTTCGTTAATGGATGCTACAGCTTCTTGTTGCTTTCAAGCTTAGCTTAGAGCAGACATGTGCACATTGCATCATGACGTCTTTGATCCACTGGTGAAAAGGACACTTTGATTCGCTCCTCTTTCATCTATAACTGCTTCAGACAACAAAGTGTATGCAGGAAAGTGATTAAGAGTGCACGATTGTCTGTGTCTCATGTGTTGTTTTGTATTATTTTGTCATTTTTTTGTTAACTTTTCTTCTGATGGCGGCGTGGACACCCGCAGTGGCTCCTCTTGTTTTATGTTGAGAGGGAAAAAATTTCATCTGTGCTGTATGTCACACATACGTACAGCTGTTAGAGGAATCTATGAGCAAAATTGTATCATGTTTAAAGTTTCATTTAATCTGGACACATCTAAACGTTTGGGTGCGTATCCAGCACCCCCAAATTCCTGTGCACAAAGCCAGAGGGCTGTTGAAGTCCACAATTAGCACGTCAATACAGGTGGGCGATCACGGGGGAGAGGGCGAAACTCGGTCACAAAAGGGGAATGAATAATTCGGGAACAGCGGTTGAACAACAAAAGACGAGTTGAGAACACCCGTCGCGCCCAGACGACATTGGCCATCCGCAAAGTCTACAACATGCTAATTCGATGTAGACCAGCCAGAAAAAACGCCAATGTACTGGTGGTTCAATGTTTAACACAGGTAACCCATCACTACAGAGGGGCCGGACCGTGGGTGCGGTATGCAAATATCGGGGGCATTGTTTTCCTTGTATGTTACAATAAAAGTCTGAACTGGCAGGAAGGGAGCTCGAGTGTGATCGCGGAGCAACTAACCGTCGTTCGCTCTCAGAGATCCGCTTCCGCCGATATTGAAGACAATTTTTCCTGTGTGCCGAGTCATTTCTTTAACTTTGTCCGAGAAAATCTCTGACAACAGCACATTTGACAATAAAGTTGTTGTCATGATGATGAAAGACATGTGTTAAAATTTCTGGTTTTCTGTGGATTTTGGATGGAAGAAAGGTTGTTCGTCTCTGTGTGCCCTGCGATTGGCTGGCGACTGATTCAGGGTGTCCCCCGCCTACTGCCCGAAGACGGCTGGGATAGGCTCCAGCGCCCCCCGCGACCCTAGTGAGGATCAAGCGGTTCGGAAAATGGATGGATGGATGGATAATTATTTCAGATGAGGTAATTGCAACCACCTGAGAAGGGCCAATTGTTGCTTGGACCTGATTGGCCTGAAGCTCAAGTGCACTCCCTTTATAAGAGGAATGAGGAAGTCACTGCGCGCTGGACAACTTGGAGAGCAGTGCTACACGTGGGCTGCTCAAAACTGATCAACTGTCACTCCTGAAAATAAAGAAAACTGGAAAATCTCCTTCCTGAATCCTGGCTGAATTGCCTTTTTATTCTTTTTTCACCTGGCCTGCTGTTTCGCCGCATAACAGTTGTATTCAATTCAATATGCAGCAGCAGCTGGCCAAGTTCGCAGCAACCATCAACCAGCCTCAGGCCACTAAAATTGGATGTTATATTTTTTGGACTATCTGTTTTTTTACGAAAAATACAATTAGTAATCCATTCAAATAAGATAAGATATCCTTTATTTGTCCCACACTGGGGAAATGTACAGTCTACAGCAGCAAGATTGTGGGTAGAAAGAAGAAAGAAGAAAAACAAAGTGTTTGCATTCACAAAATAAATGTTACAGTTTCAATGTACACCGTTCAATTAAGTGCAATATAAATATAGATATAGATAAGGTGGCTGTGCTATTTACAATTGTTTTTCACATCATTAGATGTAGATGTGGGATTCAATGGAGAAATGACTAACAACCAGTGATTTGAGTTACGAGTCCAGCTGCTCAGAGCACTATGCATGTCCAAATCATCTCAAACGAAACACTTCTATATAACACTTTCCAAAGTAGTGGAGAAACTACAATATAACTGTTCACACGATAAGCTGAAAAAAACCCATGAATTTTTAATGAGGCTGTTGCCTGAGGGGTTTCTCTTGCTGTCAAACCTTGCTGAACAATCTGAAGCCAGCAAGCCTTTGGACGTCATCATTTTCGGCTCCGCCGTTAAATGAAGCAACCCTCGATACACACTTTGAGGAAACGCCCCCTTCATTACTCGAGACACATTTTGAAGCCTCTCGGAACTTCTCGAGTAGAACGCCAGTCAGTTTAGTCACATATGCACCGAAATGTAATCTCTGTGACATCAAAAGTAGTTGGGAGCAAACAGTTGCTGTGCTGTTAGCGAAAGTCATGTCGTTTGCCTCCACGTTGATGAGTTAATGAGTAAATGCGTTTCACTTTATCTTGTAGAGGCAGGCAGAAGGAGAGGCTAAGGTCGCACAATGACCTTTGATTTGCTGACAGTTTTGTGTACAGTGAATACAGCGTGTACATATTTTGTGTGTCTGTTTTGTGGTTAATTTTGTAAACATACTTCTTGTGTTTGTGTACCGTATTGAAAACCAGAAAAAAGAAAAACAAATCTCATGGTGACTATAAACGATTATAAAGTACTGTACTGTTTTTAAATCTGTCCATCTGTGCATCTCCTCGGGGCGAATATAATTATTCCCATAAGTTTACGACACTTTGGGTCCATTTTCTTTACAATTTTCCGTCCCAAATGCCCCAAAGACCCTGTCACAAACAATAAAACTCAACTCATTCATTCTAAAATCATTTAAAAAAGTTAGTGACGAAACTGTACATGATCACTTCACCTGTTTTGAGTCTGTGTTGAGCCTTACATTCACCATTTTCTGTGATGTTTACGACATCACACTGGACAGTTTGTCTCTGTAGTCGTCTTAATTTTATTTTGCTCTTTTTACTCTGTTGTCTGCTGGCTCTTGGCCAAGTCGGCATTGTAAATGATGAATCTGTTCTCAATTGCCTTGCCAAGAAGGAAATAAGGAAAATTTTAATTAAATAAAAACCCTCACGTACTTTCATGGTTGGTGGCTGCAATGTTTCAATGTTTCAAAAATATATTGATCGAGTGGCCAAAAGGAAAATAATTTTTTAGGTTTACTTTATATTGTCATATTATGATTTGATGGCAGGGGACATGAATTATTGCGAACAAAAACACACCTGAAGATCTGACTTTTTAGGACATTTTTTGGCTCTCCTTTTCACACATCTCATCAGAACAAGCCTTTTAAAGTATTGCTTAATGTCCCTTCCACAGTTTTTCAAATAAGAAGGAAATTGTGCATGCTTCGTATTGGTTGTCACCACATTTTGAAGTTTAGTGTGAAACAGACACATCAAATTAAATTCAACATTGAATATTTTTTGAAACATCAAACTATTAAGCTGAAAGAAAATGTAAAACGCCACAGAAGAACTGAAATTAGCATCGGTTTTATTGTGTTTATACAGTCAACTTGGAAACAAGTACTTTTTGACTGTCATGTTTCTGTTTGTTTTGGTTTCATTTTTTGGCGGGAGCGCAGGGCGTTCCTTCCAGCTCTCTCTCAGATGCCAGAAGATGGTACCAAACGCCCTATCCAATGCAAGCAGAATTTCTTCAACAAAATGCTGACTTCAAGGTTTTGAATGTTATGAGTACTGGAATTCATTTGGCCTTCTGCAGCCATGATCTCCTGCTCTGTATGTTTTCAGAGTCTGAAATAGCATTGTTATCAATGAACCTAAAAAGACATTTCGTATGGAGTAAAATAACAGAATAGCGTGAGTTTGCCGCCTTTTATGTTAAAACAACACTGAGTTGACTACTAACTGAAGAGCTTTTCAGGACACGCGAGCCTATAAACATCTCAATAAAGTGAAACTCTATAACATGGCTTATTTTCTGTTTGTCAGCTATGTAATGAGACACATCTAACACCCCTGATTGTCATGCAGGGAGGTAATACCATCGAGTGCACACAATTCTTCTTGAGAGCTGCCATGACTCTCAGCTCCCTGACATTTTTCTCCCTCACTGAGTCCCCCGTTGTCTTTTTTTCCAAAACAGGGTGTAAATGACACTTGTAATATTCCAGTGGTGTTTCAGAAAGAAATCAGAGGCAGGATCTTTCATTATTAACTCTGTCAGTGGCGGGTCCTCTTTTCCTGTGAAGCTTTTATTACAGGGCTACTATCTACTCCATCGGCACTGCTCAGCACACTGAGCAGCTTTAACCATTTAAGAACACCACCGTCAGTCTTGACAATGTTTGTCTTGTTGTTTCGAAGAACAAATATGACTGTTCTTATGCAATAGTCTAATGTGAATACCTGCGGCAGCCTTATTTATTCCTAGTAGCAATGGAATGCAGTTCCTTATTTTATATGGAGTCAAAATAATTATTCACGAGTTTCTTGAGACTTTGAGTGACTTCAATGGAGTGACTTACAGTACTGCTTAATGCAACGCAACAGGTGTCATGAAAACGGTAGTTACAGAAAGCCAACCAACTGAAGTCAAGAAATAGATTTGACCTGTTAGCAGAAAGCTTGTTTGAGATGAAACCACCGGGAATTTGAGTGACGATGTAGCCCCAGAAGAAAGAGCCATGGATAAGTCCAACTGTCTCTGGGTCCCAGTTGAACTCAGCTTTCTAAAAAGAAAATGAGAGTTAAGAAGATGGACTGTGTCGAACACTGGTCCCGAACTCTGGTCCTCAACAGTCCCTATCCTGTTTAGGATGTTTCCCTCCTCCAACAGACCTGATTCAAATGATCAACTCATTGGCAAGCTCTACAGAAGCCTGATAATGATCCTGATCATTTGAATCAGGTGTGTCGGAGGTGGGGGGGGGGGGGGGGGGCGACGACATCTAAAACATGCGAGGTTGGAGCCCTCAAGGACAGGCGTTCATGACCCCACAGCCTCTTGATGAACTATCACCCTGGAAAAAATCCCGAAATGTATGACCAAAGAGTGTCTACCTGGAGTACTTCAGTTCCATTCACATATACGGTGTTGTTGTTCACCATCTCCACAATTGCAACACCGAGGTTACAACGGATGCCAAAGGAGATGCAGAAGCCCAGACCACTGAGAATGGCGATGATGTAACGCTTGGGCAGACCGCCACAGCTACAGTCCAGCAGTGGAGCGGAACGAGATGTGGAGGCCACCGGACGCCCATCCTCTGTCAGTTCAAAGTGTCTTTCCTCTTCTACATTGCTGCCATCGAGTTTTCTGCTCAAAAAACAGCAGGACAATGTCCTTATTAATGCAGATGTTTTGCATACTGTATATGTACTGTATGTCCATCCATCCATCCATTTCAAAACTGCTTTTCCTGAATAGGGTCGCAGGAGGTGCTGGAAGCTATCCAAGCCGACTTTGGGCGAGTACAGTGATCTCTCGCTATTTCGCATTTGGTTTATCACGGCTTCAGTGCATCGCGGATTTTTTCAAACATATTCATAATTTTTTTTTTTAAGTCCGCAAAAAGTCCGCAAAAGGTCCACGAGAAGCAGCGAAAGTCAGCAAAACAAGAGTGAGTCACATAGAGCAACATATACAGTACTGCATGTATATGTTTACTGTATTTTGTTATTCATAAACTAACCTAAGCTATACATCCGTTTCTTGTTTTATGTTGAGAGGGAAGAAATTTCATCTGTGCTGTATGTATTTGACAATAAAGTTGTATCCAATCCAATCCAATGTTTAAATCTACTCGTATACAGCATTGAGTCGTGTTAATTACTTCAAAATTTACTTCTACATGCATGTATACCATTAAATTTGGCCTTAT
Organism: Hippocampus guttulatus; assembly: GCF_054856545.1. Classification (NCBI taxonomy): domain Eukaryota; kingdom Metazoa; phylum Chordata; class Actinopteri; order Syngnathiformes; family Syngnathidae; genus Hippocampus; species Hippocampus guttulatus. The sequence goes on along the minus strand of NC_141264.1, from coordinate 7,698,850 downwards.
AAATATTATGTAATATGTACCTACATGGAGGGGGGGGGGGTCACTACTTCGCGGATTTTCGTTTATCGTGGGTGGTTTTGTCCCCATTAACCGCGATAAACGAGGGATTACTGTACACCTTGAATTGGTCGGTAGTCAGTTTCAGGTAACGTCACTGAGTGGAAACCGGTCCGACGTTGCCCGCACACAACTCAGGCGAGTGTACCACGACGCCATCAGTGACTTGTGTCCATCCACTTGTCCTTATTTGTGTCGGAGGGGAGCTGGAGGCTATCCCAAGATGGTGTTGGGCAAGAGGAGGGTTTAACCAGGTTGCTTGTCAATCGCAGGGTAAATTTAGTACGATGCGATTGATTTTAATATTTGCACTCACTAAGTATGTTGCGGCAGTGTATATCAAATGACATTTAATTCTACTTCCATATGTTTTTCACATTTGCGAATTGTTTTTTACTTTCTGGACGATACAGTGCAGCTTTACAACATTGCAAGTGGAAACGGATCATACAGAAATATATATATAATTATATTCTTGACATGTGATATGGCCAAGTACGGAATCTTCGCCATTTAAAAAGTTGCTTGAAAACCGAATTAGGCAGAGGAGGGATATTTTTATTTGATTGCATTTGTGTGGATTTGATTGGAGAATGTATAAAGTAGGGGTCACCAGCATGGCCGCGGGCACCAGGGAGCCCAAAAGGACTATACGAGTTAGACCGCGGGCCTGTTCCAAAAATAGCTCATTGGTGATTAGACACTGAGACTCTCCAGAAATATTGCAGAAGCGATCATTTCAAAATGTGAACACTGGCAGATATTTCGAATGAAGTGTGGCCAATTGATATTTATCTCTTTCATACTTATTGGCTAAAATCGCTAATGTGATCAGTGTCTTCTCAGAAATGAACATCATTAATCATTGATTATAACATATGAAGATAGTTTGAGCAAATTTATTTCAAAAGTGCATACTATCAAACTGGTAGCCCTTCGCATTAACCAGCAGCCTAGAAGGAGGTCTTACGTTTCAAATAGGGTGATGACCCCGAGTATAAAGCATTCCCCAAAATATATAGTAGATTAACTATAACAAATTCTGGGAGGTTGTATGGTCTGTTGAAGCAAATGTTCTCTGTGTAATGATGATAATAACTGTCATAATATTGATATGATAGACAGATTCCTCTCATTGTATAGACATCATCCCATTATTTGGGGAGAGCAAAATTCGGTATGTTAATGTTATGTACTCGGTAAGTACAGTGCAGTGCAGTACAGAACCAATATCATTTAGGACATACAGTATATGACATGAGAGTACTTGCCATTGATTGCTCATGAAATGTGTCAACGCATAAAACTGTAGGAATGTACCATGTCATTTATAATATTGACTCCAAAAATTATGCCTATACCTTACATATGTGCAAAAGCTTTACTGCACACACACACTCATGCACGCACACCCATACACACACACACACGCACGCACGCACGCACCCCTCTGTAAATTATTTATCAGACATGAGGGATGTATTACTGTTTTAAAATTGCGCCAAGATTAAATTACAGGTTTTACTTGGCAGGCACAACAATGCAGTATTTACTGTACATACTGCATAATTTGAGAATTCATTTTTGACTATGCTATCCCTCTGATAGCAGATGTCACATCACATTGAGTGAAAAAGCAATATTTTTTTTTTAATTGTCACTCACTGCAGATAAGTGCTTCGGGAAAAACACACAACTCCTCTCACCTTTGCAATTTCCCCAAAGAGTTGACCACTGTTGACTTCACTTCTGCTGTCTCAGACTTTAGCATCTTCTCCCTCAAAGCTCCCAAAGACATGTTGGTGTCTTTGCCTTCTTGAGTTCAAATGTGTCTTGATACTTCTGCTGGTCAAAAATCTACGAGATGATGCCCATTCTTGGTAAGCTTCTGGCCCAAGAAGTTGTATCCACCTTAGAGTAGTATCAAGGATAAAATGCCCGTTACCCAACCACGCTGTCCAGTGATTTAGTGGTTTTCAGAGAGGCGGAGGGAGGAGTTGGCGGTGTTGGTGTATTCCTTAATGTCAGTTTCAACTCTGAAAAGTTCCATTTGGCAGGAGGACTTGCATAGAAAGCAGAGCGCGTATGAAATCAGTCGATCCAGTTTTTACTTGATGGGCATGGTGATCATTTTTATATGCCGCTAAACTGAATGCACACCTTTGAGATACTTCTCCATGTCATATACTCCCAGAAAGGAGGGGCAGGTCTTGTGGCTCGCTTACTACGCCCTCATCCTCTTTAGCGTCACCATCATCTTGCCTCAAGCGTCATCCCGGCAGGTTCATCTGATCTCAGCCAGTCAGGTGAACAATGAAAGATTCATGAGCTTGACAACTCGCATTGAGGCGAGACAAAGGCATATGTGCACAAATAGCAATTGTATTATTTGCTACAGTCCTTATTAAATTGATTGCACTGATTTCCCTCCATAATGTTTTGATATTAGGGATGTTCAAACGTCAAGAGGTTGCTTACTCAAATGTGCCGTTGGTATGCCAACACATCGCTTTGAGAAGAATTGTTTTGATGACATGACTATCAGGGCAAACACACCTCTTAATATTCATCCATCTTCTGTTGCGCTTATCCTCTCAAGGGTCACGGGTGACCTGGAGCCTATCCCAACTATTGGTGAGAGCGCGTAGCCAGCCACTTGGTACGGTTTTAATGTAACTTCCTTAACACTGTAGCTTCAATGTCGTTTATGTAAACACAATATGAACACATAGCTTTGATACATCACAAAACTTGACAAAGCCAACATAGGCATAAGAGGTGTAACTGTATAAACTGTGGCCAGTAAACTAGAAATGTTCTTGATACCACACTGGTGAGGAGTTGTCGTGTAACATTTGGCTGAAGCTGCTACTTTATCATTTTGCCTTAATTCTAGAGTAAAGGCAACAAAACACAAACTCTTTTCTCTTGAGATAATAATAATGAACTTGTCTTGATTTACTCACAAATTGGCTTCGTGTGAAATCTGGGCACATTCAATTGAACACAACACGGATATACCATGACTTATTCAATTCGATGAATACCAACAAGTTTAGTGTACCTTCTGCTATCTCATGGAAAAGCATTTAATTGCTCACCTACGGCATACTAGACAGGAAATGTTTTATTTGTGATAAATAAGTAATGTTTTCTGACAAATTAAGTGACATTGGATACCTTCCTGCCACAATCCTGGTGATTTCTCAAGAAATAAATAAGTACTAGGTGTCCCGTCACCCTGGTCATGAATCACTGGAGCATAGGGTGAAATTCAGCTCGCATCACTCCTGTAGTTTTATTTCGTGAACTCATTTATGCATTTGATGAATTTGTTACAATTACAATTTTAGTATTTCATTGGACAGATAGTGGCTAAGTGAAATAAAGCCACTAAGCAAGTAAATCATTTTAATTTAATTGATTTTAAACTGCAATTTAAAGCGAGGTTCCTCTATATCGACAAATCAAACCATTTACTAAATTATCTTCACATTAAATGAACATAAAGGCAGAGAAATATACTGTACCAATAAAAGCCCTCGTTGTAAACCACTCCATTTTTGAACAGTGCTAGTACACAATCTAGTGGTTGGAGTGAGAAGTGTTGTGGGATTAATGCAGACCTGACATCACTGCAGTAAAATGCATGCCTCTTCTGACCGGCAGTAATTTTGTAAGACAAACACACATATTTGAGAGTTATTAAGTTGTGAACTGGTAGTTTGAATTCTGCAATTGGATATTATATTATTTGTCTCCTTATTATTCAACAATAAAAATTTTAATTTTTTTCCCAATCGAACAGACTAGGTGACAATTTTGTTGGCATCTTCTCATATGTAGGTTCAACAAAAAACACACAACTGAAATTGTTTTTGCAAACAACAAATTGTTTTAACAAACAACAACAAAGAAGTTGCACTTGAACAATACGGGTCCACTGCTCAAAAGAAAAAATAAAGCGCGTGACAATGTTTCGATGCAGTGAAATAAATGTTAATTCAAATTTTACAAACATATGATTGACAAAATGATAAATCCAAAATGTGAAAAAAATGTTTTTTTAAATCCCCAAATATAGGCGACACAGTGGTTAGCACGACGGCCTCACAATCCAGAGGTGCAGGGTTTGATTCTGGCTCCTGCCTTCCAGGGTGGAGTTTCCGTACCTGCGTGGATTTTCTCCAAGTTTGCCGTTTTCCTCCCAAATTCCAAAAACATGAATGGCAGGTTCATTGGGCACTCCTAATTGTCCTTAAGTGTGATTGTGAGTGCGAATGGTGGCTCGTCTCTGTGTGCCCTGCGATTGGCTGGCAACCGGTTCAGGGTGTCCCCCGCCTACTGCCCGACGACAGCTGGGATACGTGCTACCTTTGTGAGGAAAAAGCAGATGGGAAAATGGATGGATGGATTCACGAATATATGGGTGCCAAAATCCCAATTTTTTTAAGTTATATCACCAATCCCCACTAGATGACAGACATGTCTTATTTGCACTAAGACCGGGTCTTCTGTTGCACTATACCTGGACTACAACATGAGTAGGCCTAACATTTTTTTTGTTGCAGATTTGGAATAACATGCGGAACAAACATTGCATCTCAATACCATTACAATTTTGAAAGAGTTGATTTTTGTTAAATAAAATGTACAAAACGTGTTCTTGCTCTTATTATTGGTTTCTTGTTCAGCAATTTTGTACCGGTATTTTTTGTTTATGCGAGAGAGTACTTTGCACTAGATTTTTAAAATATGTCGTGTGCTTATTTCACAACCTTTGTTGTTGGTTAGGATAGTGGACCATACATCTGGTTAGGAAGTGCATGGTCCTGTGTGGTACCCAAGTAGGCCGTGGCGCTCATGAAAAACTGTTGCCCCCTGCTACATTTAGGGTGCCCATCCGTGCTGGAGACTGACCTGTAGACTATCACATTCATATTCACAACATCACGAAGTAGGAACTGAACCATCAGTGACTAATAATACATAACAGTATTATAACATTATTTACAATAACTACAGTATGTTAGCATTGTGAATTCTGTATTCATGGCGCATGGGAGTTTATCCTTGTCCAGCTTTAATATCTGCAACGGCATCTGAATAGATAAGACATAGCTTGATCTTAATACGCTTTTTCAGTTGACAGTGATAATTAACCGCGTGAATAGATTAACAATGAAACCAATGATTTTTTGTGCGTGTTGGGGTTCTGATGGTACTGTAAAAGAGTGGTGTGACAAGAGGGAGACATGGTCGTGATCCGGTAGGAGGAGACAAGTGCCATCCCTTCTTCCGCGCTTTTACAACACTAAACTGTCCACGATACATACGATCCTCCAGTGCTCATTGTATAATAACGCGACAGCTTCAAAACAATGTATCTTTTGATGTCTATTTAACTCCTCTTGTTGGTCGCGAAGACAAAAGGCAGAATCTCCGACGTAATTCGAGCATCTATGCATTGGAGTCTTGGGCCCCAACGCACCGGCTCCAGCCATGGCGGCCAGGCATACTGCCGCTGGCGGCGGTGACACAACGGACGGAGAAATGAGAGGTAATTAACTTATTAATACATTTCCCACCCACAGTTCGCTCACTCCTACGTTCTGGCCCAACTTGTCTTGTTGGTATGTATCTGACGAGCCTGATAAGCCGTTGTCGTTGCGCTCGTTTATTTCGAAACGGGTGACCGTAACTTTGCGCTACCACCAAAAGTAGGTCAGTAGATCAGTAGAGCAAATTCGCCATTTCGGCGCTTAATGCGATGCTTAACTATATTTCATATTTTTATAGTATTGTGTGGCGTAAGACGGCGTTGGCCTGTCAAATGCCAAAATTGCATTTGAAATGAAAGGCTAGTTTTCAGCAGCCTGAAAGACGAGCAAAAGCAAGCGAATGTTAGCTTAGCATTGTAGCAAGGCCTGTTTATCGGCTCTCAAAAGTGTACCCACTTGAGATTTTTTTCTGCACTCCAGTAACCCGTGCTAGGGAATACACTACGGTCTCGTTCTCTTTTAAATACGACTAATGCAAACGTGACATTTGTCCTATGTGCCCCATTGAACTAGTTTGCCCTTCCATGCAATTATTGGTACCGACGAGCAACCGGCTTAAAGTTAGCAAAACCACAACGCTGTGGGTATTAAACCGAACGTTGACGAACGCTTGCCAACCATCGAGAAATATTCGACATTTCTTCCAAACATGCCTAAAAGACTCTAACATAACTTTTTAAAGGCCCAACAGCTTTGTTTTGGTCTTGTCCACAATGCACTAATATAAGGAAATACTGTATAAGTCACATTTTGAAATGCATGTAAGCAGTAATTACAGTACTGTATCTCAATGATTTTTCCTGCTGAAACATGGATCAAATGAACCATTTGTTAGCCCCCCCCCCCTTTTTTTTGTTGTTGTCTCTTTTAAAGGTCACTGGTCTTACAATATATGTAATGTTCAATTTACTTCTTGGGCCACTATCCTGATCTTTCAATAATTTCTACTTTTATTTTCATTGAAGTTACATCTTTACTCATATTTTATAGTTCGGGTGGAAGTAAAATGCTGTCGAGAGGTCAGCTGAACGGTAAGAATCCTGCTCAGGTTTGTGTTTTGGAGGGACGGTGCTATGCCAGCTATGTAAGAAGCATAACATAACAGCAACGACTCAGTAATCACGTAGGAAATGCTCAAGACCTCTTTATTTGTTATAGTGCTTACATTACAATGTTATGAGTGAAAGATAAATTATCTGAACATGTGATGATGTTCTGTAGGTTGGAAAATTCTATGTCCCTTTACAACGGAAGTTCCAAATAATTTTTCCCCATGCTGAAATGAAATGGGCTGCTCACTTTCCAAAAACACCCTCTTGCCACTTGCCAACCAAGTTAAATAATCTGAAACAGGAATATTTGAGGCATTTCCTGCGCAACCTCCTCAGTCAAAGTCCGGAATGAATGCCATTTTAAAGTTCAACCAAAATGTTCTGTAAGAATATGTCTGAAAAAGGAAAACATTGCATGACATGATTGAGACTCAAGTTTAGTGAATGCTGTCAGGATGTATTTTGCCTTTTCCTTGAGTGTTTTGTGATGCTCTCACAGAAGCTAACCAGTGATAGTTACAAGGGAAAGCATGATGATAGAATGAGAAATGTGGTTTACTGCAATATAGGAAAAGATCTGTCTGTTCTGACCAGTGCAGTTGATAAAATATCAGTTGCATACGCAACTTGTCTTTTGAGTCAGACTTTATGGGGAAGAACTATGGATGATGCATACATTGTCTTTGTCTGCTCTCATTTGATATTTAGACAGTGCATTCAATTGATTTCTAAGCCAGTTCAGTTTTTTGTTGTCTCACTGTGACAAGGACTGAGTTGCTACAATATCAGTCATGCTTAACGTGATCACATGTCATCAGTTGGACTAACCTCAAAATATTTAGCGCGACTCTGTGTTTTTCTAATATGAATTAGTTTTAAAAATATTTTTATTTTCATATTTTTGTCTGTCTATTGAATCACATATTTAAATGACGGTGACCGGGTAATGTGATATCAATTAGGACTGTGTGTGTGTGTGTGTGGGAGGTGTGTGGGGGGGGGGGGGGGTGTTCCTGAGAAGAACCGCAAGCTAACTAACCTATTTGCATCTAAGATGCATTCGGAAATTCACGGTGACGTCTATGCACTGCCCTGGGATTGAGTGTGAGAGGTAGAGTGTGCTCCACTCTCTTTAATTGCCGAAACACAGCCAGCACTGGCGCACAATGTCCCCGATCGGAGCGTTTAGCGCTGTTTTTTGGTGGACTCTGAAAAGTTGCTGTGACCCAGTACACGCTCTGAAGTTATTTCTGAACGCGCCCCTAATTCACAAGTAACTGAAAGACTCACCACGTCCCTCCCTGCATCACAAACACTCACACACTGGGTACAGTTGCAACACAAACGTGGAAACAGCTATTATGGCTACTTGTGAACTGATGTTTTAAAACTTATATAAATAAATACTGCTGGTTTAGACAGATTTCTGACAGGACCTATTTTCATCTCATTCTTGCTGATGTTAATATTTTTGTAACACTTTATACACTTTATCACGTCTTACTTTTATTAACAAACAAACAAAATACATTCACCAGTTATGCCTCTGCACAATTTAATTTTAAATTCAATGTTTGCGGAGTTTTTTTTTAATCACATTTAAAACTCATTGATGTTCCATAAATGCATGTATATTAATCGATATTGGATTGTAATGACTTAAAATGAAATAAAATCAGAATCGAATGGAACTGAATTATTATAGTCAACTTCAATGTCATGAAATGTTGCATGTACGAGCGTGGTTTCCCCCCCCCCCCCCCTCTCCATCCCTTGTTTCTTTCTGACTTTCGGGTTGAGTGAACGCTGGCGCGTTTTGGCTGCCGCTGCTCAACCCGTATTGTTTTGTGTTTTTTGTTATTGTAAAGTGTCCTTGGGTGTCTTGAAAGGCGCTTATAAATAAAATCTATTATTATTATTATTATGTATGTACTAGATGAAGGCTGTGGGAAACAGCCTTCATTCTGATATTTTAGAAAGACAAACCTGCTAACCATAATGCCATTTTTTGCCATGAAAAACATTTCCAGAAAGGCCAACAGACTAGTGGGGTGATCTCATGAAAACCTCTCAAATCTAAGCAGTAGTTGGTTAGATGCCTGAGTAGCTGTGAACATTTTAAACATCACAATCATCAGATCAATTTTGTTTACCAGTGAAGCCCCTGCCTCCAAAGTTCCTCAACCTTGTGAAAGCACTACAATCCACATACAATTTGTATGCAGTCTTTTGGAAACCTCTGCTGTGGAAGATTCATGGCTAAATGTTTTTTCTTTTGAAAAAAAAAAGTAACTTTGTTGAAGTGGACAACATTTTAAAAATGTAAGACATAAGAGAGGAGCAAGGGAGTGTACTATATGCAATGTGTCATGTGTTGCCTGGGAGCGCCTTATCCAAAGCGAGGCTTTCGTATCCCGCTGGCAGTGCCTGCATTTACTCTTCCACATCTGTGGCCAATTAAATTCTCACATGCAAGCTTTTCTTTGAATGCTCGGCAAACTAGGATTAGTCTTTTCATTGGAGGGAATTGAAGGAGAGCCCATCCACGGTTTGTTTAATAATTCATGTTCCTTGCTATGGAGCTGTGGAAAGTAAAGTAGGTGTCCATGCCTAATGAGACAACAGCAGGTGATTTATGCCATTCACAGTTACCCCAAGATTTCAACATCCCGTTGCTCAGTCTAGAGAACATGAACAGGATTAGAACAAGATGTTTCAGCAACTGAGATGTCAGTAAAAAAAATGAATAAAGAAATCGGTAAAGAAATGAGGTACGGTAGTTAATATCATCAAATCCCTCTTCAAAACCCACCTACTCAAACTGGCTTTTCTTTTATTTTATAATGTTGCCTTTGTTGTTGTCTTTATTCTTATGTTGACTGTTTTTGTTGCCAAATTTTAGTGCATTTATTTTGTAACGTGTCTGTGTGCAAAAAAAAAAAGCACCATATAAATCAAATGCAATACAATTATTATTTTCAATAAACATGCACTGCCCGATGGGAACGTCACCCCCAGCAGTGTCACTGAGCTGCACCTCATCGTGTCATGGCAATTGAAGCGCGTGTGCTTTTGTTAGCTGGTAATCGCTTGCGTTCCCTACAGTGATAGAACTTGGCCTGCTAGCATGTCATCTAGCTTCATTGCATTCTGATCATGGCAGATAAAAGGCTTTAATCGCCGCAGCAACCAATCACGGTTCACCTGTTTTCTCAAGCTGGGCCATGTTTGTTTGTTATCTGAGCCCTGAGCAACTGTAAATTTTGTTCTGGTCACCAGGTCCACAAGGTCAATTTCAAAGGTAAACTATAAGACAAAAGGCATAGTTAGCAAAATATGCATCAGTCTTCTAAAAGATTGCGGATGTGGATTTCTTGTTGAATTCCCTTTCCAGAAATTCAGATTTTGTGAAGATTGACCCAGAAGATGCAGAGACTCCACTCCAGTTTTTGCCAAAAATATTAAAATTTGTGGAGTTGTAGTTTGGGCCGATTGACCCACAATTTGAGATTTAGTGTTGTGCCATTACTATCAACAAGTATAGCAGGTTTCATCAAAATAAAAAAAAAAAAAAAAAAGATTGGTTTAAACCTACTCGGTGATTTGGCATGGAATCACACTATTACCCCAAATGTTGAAACCCTCGATATTACATTGACTTTAGCATTAGCAGCTCGTGGCGTTTTAAAGATAAAGCAGGTTTTGTGGTTAAATGTACAATGTGTGTACCGGTAATTCTTTTTGTGTGTTTAGTTTTACAGTAAACAGCAACTGGGCGGTTATTAAACAGCATAGAGCTTACCGGACGGTGGAATCACATTCATGCCTGCTACCCTGAATACACCATGTATTCAGGGTACTTTGACAACATCTGGAATTCGTAAACGCAACATGTCGTTCTGCACATGAATTGTTTTTCTTCGATCTCATTTTAAAGATTGCGATATCACATTTTAGAGCACTCGAAATCCATAATCCATTAAATTTAGGTTTATTGTACAGCCCTAATATATAATATACAATGTTACCATAATCTTTTAGTATGAATTACAGTCAAACCTCGGTTTTCGAACGTCTCTGTTCTCGACCAAATCGGTTTTCAACCCAAAATTTTAAAAAAAATTTAATGCCTCGGATTACGACCGAAAATCCGTTCTCGACCAAACTGAACGCACTGAATGCGCCACTCGACTCCTCTCGCCTTCCTTACATGGCGAAGTGACGCTTCCTCCGTTAGACGAGGAAGTGACGCTTCCTCATGTAGCGTTCCATTGCGACCAGACGTGTTCAATAAAGATTAAAAAAATATATTTTAAATGCTCCAGCAGTTCCATCCACCTGCAGCCTGCTCTATTTTTTTTATTCCCCAGAAGATGTACTGGCTGAGGAAAACCAAATGAACTGCGACCCTTTACCCAGCCTGATGACTCCATCCTCAATGGTTGGCATGTCTTTGAGCATGGAGATGCCGCGGAAGCGAAAGGGCAGTGTGGACAACCAGTAAGTATGACTATGCTTTCAATGTGTTTCTTCGAAACATGCATGAGTCAAATTGCTGCCAATGATGTGTCTTGTTATGATTACTTCAACTTCTTAGGGAAACAAGATTGACCACTGTTATCAACGCTGACATGGAAGAGGACCAAAACGAGTAGGTGTTGCTTGTATATATGTGTGTGTGCACATGTGTATCTACACTATCTCTCTCTCTCTCTCTCTCTCTGAATATACGTACTGTATATACTAAAGCCCAACCGATCCGGGAGTTTTGGGGCTGATCCCAATATTGGTGGCTATAAACAACCTTGACATATCATCTGATGTCCAATATTTAGGCTGGTAACCCATTGTCTGGCCAATATGCAAAAGGAACATTTATATGCACAGGATAGTAATCCCTCTTTTTTTCGCAGTTAATGGGGATCAGAACCCCCCCCCCCCCCCCCCCCAAAAGCAGAAAGAAACACAAAGTAGGATTTGCCCCCACCCCTTAGGAATTTTAGTGTATGTGGTTACCAGCATGTTTAAAATATATAAACAGTATTTATACTTTACATATTTAAGACAAAGATTACAACAGTACACGTAGTTACTAAAATCTATCCAACCATTTTCTAATCCACTTACCCCCACAAGGGTTGCGGGCGTGCAGGAGCCTATCCCAGCTTTCTTTGGCCAGTAGGTGGGATAGACCCCTGAACTGAAATCACTATTTGAAATTTTTGTCTTGTCTACAGCTCAGACGGAGATGATCAACATGCCAAAATGAAATGTTTCAGGTAGTAAACAGCACTTCTTACACTGCATTAAGAAACGTTAAGTGTGATGTTGTGCTAAAGGTGGAAAATAAAACACAATTGTTTGTCTTTGCAGAGAACCACACAGCCAAATAGAAAAAAGAAGGCGGGACAAAATGAACACACTAATTGACAAGCTGTCAGACTTGATTCCAACATGCAACCCAATGTCTCGGAAGCTGGACAAACTCACTGTGCTGAGAATGGCCGTGCAGCACCTCAAATCCCTTAGAGGTACCAGATATTACTTACAATCACAACTACAGTTGTGTGGTTGACCCCAGCTACAAATTCAAAGAATGATTTTGATTCCCTATAAATATAGTATCAGTTGTGTTTTGGATGTTTGGCTTGAACAGGTGTCAGAGGCCTCTACTTCAGCCTGTATTGTTCTCGCTTGCTTGTTTTAACAGTTTCACCACTCATTATTTCCTACAACATGAAGACAATGAAGGGTGAAATTTATGAATAGGATTTAGACTTAACCACGGTTTTATGCAGTGGATATGTTTCATTCCAGATCCACCTGGAATAGGTGAAAATCTGAGATATAGTGAGTCCAAAGAAATATGTTAGAATGATTTATTATTTTTATTCGATCCTTTCTATACACTTAAAAAAAACATTGTAAACATGTTTAAAAAGAGATAAGAAATGGCAAGCCTAAAATGTATCGAAAATACAATACAATACCATACTATTACTGTGAGTGCTGTGTGCTGTGCCTACAGAGAGATGGCAGTAATGCCTCAGGTATTGATTTCCAGAAGAGGTTATGCTGAGAAGGAAAGGAATACAACACTCTTAATACAACAGTCGCATAACTCTTCTTCCCAAAGCATATCTAGGAATTTTATCTTTCCCTGAATGGTCATCATCATCTTCTCACACTTCAGCTCCTGACCAGAGAAGGAAGAAATGCAGGATCCTTTCGTGCCATAGCAGGGCTGAGAACAAAACTCAAAGGGCCTGATTTACTAACATGCTACACAACAGGTGCCAAAATTGTGTTCACCCAATCTTACCTGATTGCACACCGTGTAGGCAGCAGATGAAAACTATTTGCTTGAATGTGCATCGCCACACAGCGCCGAGGCATTTCGCCGGATAACTTTAACAATGGCAAAGAGCAATTAATAGGAAAATCAACGTCATTCTGTAAAAGACGTTTCTCGCCGGAGATTGCAGAACAAAAGCATTTTCGTTTTTGAGCGCATTGCTAACTATAAGGTCTAACTATAAACCTGGGTGGGTTGCATTTAAAAAAAATTAATGACAGTATGCTTGAAATAGTTTTATTCGCCCTAAGTATTACTGTAAAGATGGGTGGCCAAGTTTATTTCACACCTGACCTTTAAAAGTGGGTTTTGTGCTTTTTGGGGTATTGGGAAAACACCGTAAGCGAAAAATGAGATTTGAAGTGATGGAAGTGGTAATGGAAGAAGCAGCAAAAATTGTACTGTTACACAAAAGAAATATGTCACTCCGATAATTTTGGGGAAGCCAATTGTCACTGGGCTCTGACCTGCCCTGACCAACAGTAGACAAAGAAGAAAACACTCATTTTTGAATGATTTTGAATTCTCCTACATTTCAGGTTCTGCAAGCTCTTTTTCTGACACTAACTACAAACCATCGTTCTTGCCTGATGAGGAGCTCCAACACCTTATCTTGAAGGTAAAAATCCCTGACATCTGACTTTATTTGCACTAACTTGTCATTCTCTATTCCAATTAGGGGTGTTCCGATCAGGGTTTTATGCTGCTGTTTCTGATACCGATCATCCATGGGTGAAATGGTCTGAAAACCGATTTCGGCACCAATCACATAGATTACACATTCTCAAATCACATAAAAGCTCTACATGGCAGCCTGTTTGGTTGGTTTGCTGCGTGCCGGTGGAGTGTTATTGAAAGCGGGAGTGGCCGCTACGCTGCACACAGGCTGGTGTCCGGTTGGCCTTTCATTGGCGATGAAAGGCATTCATTGATACATGCCGATCACATACTTTTCCACAGAAATAGTCTGTTCACGATCGGTGGCCGATTGATCGGAGCACCACTAATTCTAAGTCAGGAGCTGCAGTGATTTTCATATGTACTGTAAAGTCTCACTGACATCGTTATAGTATCTTGACAATGTCATACCCTTCAGATCTTCTCTTTTGTTTGTTGTCGGCAGGCTGCTGATGGGTTCCTGTTTGTAGTCAGCTGTGATCGTGGGAAAATTGTTTTTGTCTCTGAGTCCATCACGAAGATATTAAATTATAGTCGGGTAACACTTTTTTTTTTTTTTTTACTCTACCTGTGAATCTCCTGACACACATAATGGGGGCACACACACACACAAAAAGAATACACATCATCAACCAGCAACAACATTATGACCACAGCAGTACCAACATATCCAATACAAGAAGAGCTTTATTAAATTATTGTATTTGTTCTGTTCTGATGATGCAGTGCTGTTCAACATGACTGCGATCTACAACCACAATAATAAGCATGTTGCCAAATTAATAATTGATGGTGTCGATCTAAAATGTATATTTTGGTAAAGGCAGAAACAATGATGAAACTCTTATATTGGATATCATATTGTGCAAGTTTCACAATGTTGTGCCTGGTCTGTATATAAAAAGCTTTTACCTTGCAGTAGAAATATAATTACATTTTTTGTTCTCGTGACTTCTGTTTACAGTTCTCATTAATTTATAGATTCACAAGTGTGCGCTAGGGTGTGAGTTGTTGTATAGTTCCCTTAAAAAAAAAAAAAGAACATTTGAGATCCGGATGATTATTTTTATTATTTTATTTATTTATTTTTGTGCAACCAACTGACGTAATAACATGAGTAAATTCACAGGGTAGTAGGTCGGATTGGTAAATTCTTTCTTCTCCCTGCAGGTGGAACTGATCGGACAGAGCTTCTTTGATTACGTGCATCCTAAAGATATAGGCAAACTGAAGGAGCAGCTCTCAGCCTCTGATCTGTACCCACGGGAGCGGCTAATAGATGCAAAAAGTAAAATGATTTTTTCTGTTTCTCAAAGCGTGTGTGAGAACATACAGTTGGTGAAATTATTGTATCTACAGCTGGTTTGCAGGTCCAGGCTGACCTCCCAGTCGGTGCAGCACGACTGTGTTCAGGTGCACGCCGCTCCTTCTTCTGTCGCATGAAGTGCAACAAAAACTTTGTGAAACTTGAGGAGAAGGAATTGCAGGCCAGCACCTCCAAAAAGAAAGGTAGTGAAATGATTCTGTTTCAAGTAGTCAGAGAGAAGAGATTAGCAATGGACAACAAAAGCAGACTAATTTTTCATTAGTAGCAGGTTGAGTATCTCGCTCCACGAACAATGAATGTGAACTCTGAAAGGTGAAAGCAGGCCGGTTCGGCAAAAAGCCTGAGCCTTCCTTGACCATAAATAAGCTTTATTGAAACAAGCATTTACTTATGGTCTGATGTAAAATGCTCTATGTAGCCTATTAAGTAGACGTGCATGTGCAAAAAGATCAAGACATACAGTATTATTTATATCTGATCAGTATCTGTTTGTACTTAGAGTCGCAGAAATACTGTACAGTCCACTGTACAGGCTACATGCGCAGCTGGCACTCCAGTCAGCTGGAAGCAGAGGGCGAGGGTGACGCAGATAAACAGGATAGCTCTCACTTCAGCTGTCTGGTCGCTGTTGGGCGCATCCACTCCCACTCGTCTCCCCAAGTTAATGGCGATTTCCGGGTCAAACCCACAGAGTTCATCACACGCTATACCATGGATGGCAAGTTCACCTTTGTTGATCAAAGGTAAACTGGAATTTGAGTGCTTCAACTCTTTTTAAGTGGGCTTCAGCACTACACGCGTTATCAAATCAGCCATTTTCAATTACTTTAGTGCCAAATATTGGTACTGTATTCACTTTGGGTATTTGAGTCATATTTCATTGCTTTTACACATGAATGTACACTGTTATGACTTAAGTAGGATTCTAACAATGCATGATTCTTCATAGAGCAACAACCATTCTTGGTTACCTTCCCCAAGAATTGCTTGGCACTTCATGCTATGAGTACTTCCATCAAGACGACTTACCGCATTTAGCTGACAGTCATCGAAAAGGTCAGTTAAATTTCGAGCTAGTTAGTTACATCCCTTTTCCTCGATTGTGGAGGGGGGGGGTCGTTAGGTGGAGGAACCATGACAACACAATTCCTTTCTTCTAATCCTGACTGTTTCTCCCACTTCCAGCACTGCGAAGTAAAGAGAAAATAGAAACCAACCACTACAAGTTTAAGACAAAATATGGCTCCTTTGTTACGCTACAAAGTCAGTGGTATAGTTTTGTAAATCCATGGACCAAAGAAGTTGAATATATTGTGTCAACAAATACAGTCATATCGTAAGTAGATGTGTCACACACAAATGTTTATTGCAAAGGCGTTGCACCTTCATCCGCGCTCTTCCCTTTTCTCACTACAGGCATGATCACAGTCGAACAAGTCGGGCAGGGAACAAGACTGAACAGTCATCTAAAGCTAAAGGAGGTCAATTTAAATCTTTTATACTGTGTTGTGAAGCGGTATTTGAGTTTTAAAAGTTTGCTGAAGGTACATTTTCGGTTATCTCTCATTTATTTCAGAGGATGTAAGGAAATCTCTTCCAACTATACCAGGCATCTCAACAACACCCGGTACAATGATATATGCTGGAACCATTGGGACTCAGATTGCCAATGAGCTGCTTGACTTTAACAGGTGAGGACTCATACGTAGGTGCATACTTTCTTTCTTAGTCTCTCTCTCTCTCTCTCTCTCTGTCTCTCTCTCTCTCTCTCTCTCTCTCTCTCTCTCTCTCCAGTTGTTACAAATGTCTGCTATGATTTTAAGTTGACACTTTCTGTTCTGCTTTAGAATGAACTCATCACCCTCCAGTGGTAACGGGAGCCCATTTAGTCTGACACAGGACAAATCTCCTCTCACAACTACTCAAAACCAAGCCAACAACAATGTGAGTACATTTTATACTATTCTTTCAAAATTAGTTTGACAATACCTTCAGGTTCCTTTAAATGAGCAAATAAAGCACTGCTTTCATCGGTTACATGAATTTTTTATATGCAAAAAAACTGTTTCAGGCTTCAGCGGACAAAAAATATTGTTTAACTCATTCACTCCCAAAGACGTCTTTAAACGTCTTTTCAGACTTGGTCTAGAATTGGCTGGTACTGAATGAGTTAAAAACTTATATCTATTTTAGACTTGTAGCTAGTAGTGGAACACACATTTGTTGATTTGATGATAACCTTTTCAAGGTTTTTATTTTTGTTGTTCCTGCACTTTTACAAAACATTGCTTGATTGTATGCCATTAGAAAGTACACTACCTGTAATTTAAGTTGTTGTTTTTGAATTACAGTGCTTAAGTAATTTCATGTAGTATATTGCACGACTGTCTGTGTCTTTTGTGTTATATTATTTTGTCATTTTATGTTTTTTTGAGCGGCCCGGTAGTCCAGTGGTTAGCACGTCGACTTCACAGTGCAGAGGTACCGGGTTCGATTCCAGCTCCGGCCTCCCTGTGTGGAGTTTGCATGTTCTCCCCGGGCCTGCGTGGGTTTTCTCCGGGTTCTCCGGTTTCCTCCCACATTCCAAAAACCATGCATGACAGGCTGATTGAACGCTCTAAATTGTCCCTAGGTGTGAATGTGAGCGTGGATGGTTGTTCGTCTCTGTGTGCCCTGCGATTGGCTGGCAACCGATTCAGGGTGTCCCCCGCCTACTGCCCGAAGACAGCTGGGATGGCTCCAGCACCCCCGCGACCCTAGTGAGGATCAAGCGGTTCGGAAAATGGATGGATGGATGTTTTTTTGATGGCGGCGCGGGCACCCGCAGCGGCTCCTCTTGTTGTCTGGTTGAGAGGGAAGAAATTTAATCTGTGCTGTAAATTGCACATACAGCGCATTTGACAATAAAGTTGTACTTGACTTGTTACCATCTATCTTGTCAAATTAGATTTAGCTCCCTCAGATTCATCACTTTATCCTGCACCATTATGCCTTTTGCTGTCTAGGTGCCAAACGGGGACGCGACAGACATGGAGATCCCCGAAAAGTCCAACTCAGAAGAAGACCCCCAGGGAGCTCTATTTCCTGGAGGGGAAACACTAATGGGTACATTCAATAATCCTGTTTTGGAGGTCATTTCATCAACACAGTTTTAAACTCAATAGTCATTCATTTACACAACTGTGTTTTGGAGCCAGAAAATGCAAACCTTTGAAAGCAGTTGCATGAGCCAGATGTTTCCTGCCCCTTTGGTGTGTATTTCTGACCTTGTTTAAGAAGAAATAGGCAGATGCTTCTGAGCAGCATGGTTGTAGTTGCACTTCCATGAACATTTTTAATGAATTTTGTATCTGTCTCTATATCTATTTAATGAATCTCAAAGTGCTTGTTCTGTCTCTTGCCTACTAAAGGGTTAACATTTTCTCTTGACAGTATCCCCCTCGGTAAACAGTAGTTTCGTCATCAGCGTTCTCGCCAGTCTGCAAACCTTTTCTAAAACCTGAGGCTTTTGTGTATTCACAACATTGTCATGTAAACATACCATTAGAAATGGTCTTTATAATCCAAATTCTTTGCACCTCAATAAGCTTGTTGTTTCTCTGAACCCACCGCAGGGGACAACTCACAGATAGACCTGGACAGCGTGGTTGCACCGGGCCTTGGGAGTCTTAGCAATGACGAAGCAGCTATGGCAGTGATCATGAGACTCCTGGAGACAGACTCCAACCTAGGTGAAGGCGAGGACTTTGAAGCGATGCACTGGTCCTTATAGAATCCAGAAGTTGAAAGGCGAGACGATGACAGAAATGCTCTGTCAGGTTCTGAATTATATTTATTCATCAATCATTTTATAAGCTGTGTGAGCGACTCTTTTTAACCGGCAACTGTGTCGCCATTGATAAGGAACACCAGCTTTTCTCTGGAGGATATACATGTGCCTCCAAAGCCTTACCGCAATCTGCCTGCCATGGAGAATGATCATTGACTGGTTCATCATCAGTGACACCTCACACACTCGGCAAATGCATTATGTCTAAAGGACATTGTCGAAACAAACAGTGCTTTGGGAGTCCTGCTTATGTTTTACACCTACACTTGAATACAGGATGGGAGTGATGCAAAAAAAACGCACTGATTTAAAACATTTTTTTTTATAATGAACTTTGTTAAAAATGGAGCGATGCTACTCCCATGTTTGTGAAGCTCGCCCTTCCTACTTTTGCCTCAGAGCAGAAGTTTTTGTCACCGTTATAACTCCCTGTGAGTTTGTGATCATTGCAGTACCCACACGTGCAATTCATAATAGACATTAAGACACACTGACTCAGCAATCACCTCATATCTGTCTTATTAAAGCTATGATATAGTTTATTTTTTGAGTGCGATAGTATAAGAGGTGAATACTCAGGACTGGTGGGGAAAAAAGCCACCCACTTTTAACATACAATATATTCACACAGTTCTTAGCAGCTGTAGCAGTATTTACCATTGACATTATTCCCATACATACTTAAACTTGAAATATGTAACTGTTTTGTTCACATGTGCAACTGTGTTTTATACTTGTGGTCTGCTTTATAATCAGCAGCGTTTAGGTTTTTATTCATGTTATATCAGTGGCAGTCATCTATTCAGAGGTTTAAGGGACAATATTATGCAGTCATCATGCATTCCATAAATGTTTCAAGAATGGCCCGTTTTCCTGTGACGATACAGATGAATTTCTCTTGCTGTACTGTGATCTGACATTTGAATGAGTCCTTCATTTGGAGTTACCTCATGTTGTTGAGTCCACGGTTGACATTGCACACGACACACTACACGTGAATGGCTTGTGTGGGACATTGGGGACTTATGTCTCACTGTACAGCTGTTGAACCAGAGGGTTTTACATGCGTTTGAAGTTGCCTCAAATTACAACACACTAAAGCGTGCGCACGATTGTGGCATAAATATTTGTGGACACCTGGCCATTACATATACAGTACAAGGAGTAAGTCAACCCCTTTGCAGCTATAACACGTTGAACTACTCTGGGAAGGTTTTCTAGGCGATTTTGGAGACTATGATGTTGGACACGAGAGAGGCCCCTCTTGCTCACAATGCTGCAATTGCATTTAAAGGCCAGGGTTCATACTTCCACTCACCCAAGCATGCTTTTATGGACCTTGCTGCGTACACTGGGGCAATTGTGCGGGAACAGAATGGAGTCCTCACGTTCACCATGATGTTGGAATTAATTACTTAGATTAAGGTGGAACTGACAGGTCCAATCCTCCTCTTTGATAGAGTGGCATGTTTCAATCCTTTTCAACACTTTTTGTCTTTTTCTTTGGTTGCATTTCAATATGTGAAATGTACCGTTGATCATCATCGAGCATTTTGTGGACGTGTGTGCAGATGAAGGCCTTTTGTGTTTCAGTGCATGGTGAAGGATGAGATATGTTAAAATACACACATGCTGTTTGTATACTTTTCAGTCACTGAAACTGACACGGCCAAAGACTGAGTACCAGCCAAGCTATATATTGTTAATCCATGTCTCCATGCTGTCGTTGTACACCCTGGAATCCTTTTAGGACTGTTGAAAGTTTTATCATTACAGCTTTTTGTGATTTGTGACGACTAATATGTGTCTCTTGTCCTATGCTTGATATTACGAAGGGTCCACAGATAGCGGATCTTTACTCATGGACGCTCCTGCTCTTGTCCAAAGTGCCTTTGGACATTTCCACTTTGACATGCAATAAGCCAGTCGATGTTTTATTTTCCTGTGTGACACCTCAGCTGACTGAAAGTAGGGCTACTTGTATTATGTTCAAATGCATCTCTGCATTGGACTTCTTGACACTGCGTGGCATGTTTTGCCTGTCATGATTTAAATAAAGCAGGCGCTGTGATCTCTCATTCTATATTCAGTACCTGACCAAATTTTCAGAGCTAGGGAGATTTTTTGTCGACGCAAGCTAGTCAATTAGACACGCTCATGTCCGTTCCTCCAATTCAATCTTTGCAATATTGTAGAGCTACATTTTTCCATTATTGTCAACCTTGCAGGAAGGGTTCATGTTTTACCTCTTACTCTGTTGAAGTGACACCATAGATTTGGTTTGCTCTGTATCATGTTTTGATTTTATATCTGTTTTTCTAGTTGCATGGCTCTTTTAATGATGTCATGATTGACTGGTTCGTGTTAGCATTTACACAACTGACTGCCCCTGGGCATGAACTTTGAGCTTGAATTTGAAATGTGTAAAATATGGTACTGTTATCAGCCACGTCCTGCTACTCCGAGTTTATTTACTCTTTCATGTTTGGCTCGAGAGGAAGCCTTTACTGTATTTGTCTATGGCATATTGCTGCTACAATTAACAAGTGTGGCATCTCCTACCAGGTCATTTTGTTAATAAATGTTAGTTTACTAAACTCCGAGGATAATCCCATGTGCATTTTTTTTCTCATTAAATGCGGGAGGTGGACACCCTGAATTGGTTGCCAGCAAATCTCAGGGCGCACACAGACGAACAACCATCCACAGTCGCACTCACACCGAGGGACAATTTAGAGTGTTCCGTTAACCTGCCATGCGTGCTTTTGGAATGTGGGAGGAAACCGGAGTACCCGAAGAAAACCCACGCAGGCACGGGGAGAACACGAAAACTCCACACAGGGAGGCCGGAGCTGGAATCGGGCCCTGCACCTCTGCACTGTGAGGTCGACACGCAAACCACAGGAGCACCGGGTCACCTTTCGTTTACATAGCTTTTAAAATTCTCCAAATTCTTGACATTTTACCTTATCAACAGTAACTAGTCTTAAATTCATGTAGTCCTCCATGAAAGCCTGATCATCTTTGTGGTGAATCAAAATATAAAGTGAAATATTTGTTTTGACTTTGAACATATCTTTACCTATTTTGTGATATGTTAGTGCATTTTCTACACTGTCAATGTGATATGGCCTGTTTTTGAATGATGGGAGGGATTTGTTTTCCTCCAATCCCTCAATTAACAGATTAAATAAAATAATCGCGAGTTGCATCCTTGCTTTGATATTTTGAAAGGAGAATATCCTTTTTGTTTATCTACAAATAAAAAAAAAAATGAATTGGGACAGGCAAAAGTATTCATCTTTCCCCCTCCAAAAAACCCAACAAATATTAGTCATGGACTCCATAAACCTGGTCTTTATGGAGAGTGGCAAGGACAAAAGCCATTGGTGGTGGGCACGACTGGACTGGCCATGTGGCCAACCGGGCAGATGCCCGTTATGATCCTCTTTCAATCTGTTGACCTCGAACTCTGCCATGATTTTTTTGCCATTACGGATGATTGTTGAAATCGTTGACTTTGCCAAGTTGTAGTCTTGATTGAGCTTCGTCTGGAAGACTCCTTTTTCGAAAGTGAGAGACAATTTGGGCCTTCGCAGACAGCGAGATTTGCTTCCGTTTACCAGACATGTTTTCTGACCATTTGCTCCGGACCATGCCATACCTCCGGAAATAGAACAATGTACAATTCGATCAGTAACGTTGATACGCAACGGAGGGGAATCCGGTGCTGTACATTTTGTTCATAAGCAAGGGCGCGGCAGCAGTAATCTTCATAACAATAAGAATAAGAAAACCTTTATTCGTCTCACAATGGAGAAATTCCCAATTTACAGCAGCAGAAAGGAAGAAAGTGAAGAACAAAAAGTATAGGAGCGGCTGTAAAGGCAGCCACTCTCGCGGCAAGCAAGTGAAAACTTGATTGAATTGGGATGAATTGGGACTGATGAAAAACTTTCACTTGCTTGCTTTTATTAGGAATAATTATTCCTAAAAGGTTTAAGCAAGAGTAGCTAAAACTGACTGGTAGAGGACTTCATTTTTGTACGCAGTATCATCCTGCTGAAAGAGTTGAATGCAAAAGACTTTGTGACCATCCGCACTGCAATCATTTGTTTCATTTCGAGTTTTCTCCATGCTGCTATCTGCAAAAAGGCTGACTCGACCCACTGAGGTGATTAGCTTTTAGTCATTTTCAGACTCACTGTAGTCAGGCTGTTCTAAACTGGGATTTGTTTGTCGTGCCGATGCGAAGGCTCAATTCACACTGATTGCTTCACAGAATGGGCCAGGCCGCAAACATGTCTCGCTGGAGAGGAGAGTCTTATATTACAGAGCTCTACGAATGGTCCAGGTAGTGTCTCTTTGCTTTTGAATGTATGTATAACATGATTATCAACATAAAATTCATAAAACCAACGACTGTATCAATGCAAGAAAGGTACAACGTAATGTATGTTACTCATCACCGGGGTGCTTCTCTGCCTTGCTGTCTTTTTTTTTTTTTTCTTGATATGGTAACTTGCGAAAAATGTTATCTGCAGCCCTTGCATAATGTCTCAAATCTTATGCACATCATTTTCTTGCTACATGTCGAATAGTAATAAGACTAAACGTATTCACACAGTAGCCAAATTTTGAGTTACTCAATTTTAACTTGACAACTCTGTGACTTTTAGCTGAAAAATCTCTTGAACGTGATTGATATATTCTTTTATTTCATTTATTTTTGGATGGGGGTTCGATTTTTAGAAATGTCCATACTATACGATGATTAGCTTTTAAAGCTGTTCTACTGATGAATAGAAATTTATCTTCCTTCAAGCTCTTTGACAAAGATGGAGATGGTGCCATCATAAGGGAGGAGATGCTTAGCATTATGCAGGTGTGTGTGTCTGTGTGAGTATGTATAATTGTTTTCATGTTAAATCTGTTATTCCTAACATCACCCTGTTTGTGTCCTCCACATGCTCCCAGGCTGTTTTTAAGATGAATGAAACAGCAGGTTTAACAGAACCAAACTCCCTAACAGCTGAAGAATGCACAGACCAGATATTTTTGAGATTAGACAAAGACAACAATGGTGAGAAGTGAGAACATTAAATTTATATGTCTATATATATACAGTATATTTATTTATTTATTGCACATACCAGTAAGGGAAGGTTAGAGCCATTTTATGAGAAGCTGGCGTCATGTAACGATGATAATAGTCTGCAGTATGGAATTTGTTTAATGTCGAAAGCGGTGACACTGCCACGGCAACCTGCAATGTGTGCAATGGCTTATTAGGCATTTTAAATGGTGTGTGCTCACGTCTGTTTAACACGAGTGGGAAATGTAGTAACATCTTTATGAGCCTCTTATCTGCTAGTTTTTGTTTAATCTTTGCCCATCCTTGTTATGTCTGGCGCTGTCATCAGTATGGAGGAGTTCATAGAGGGAGCGTTGGATGATGACTGGATCAGAAAGATGTTGGAATGTGATCCCTGCACAGTTCGGGAGGATTGGCCCCTGAAGAGGGACTCTGGAGTGGGACTCAATGATTGACATGAATTTATGTCTATTCAACAATTTTGGATTGAAATTTCTAGAAATAAATTTGTTCTGAACTATGAAGATTGATGCCTGCATTCAATTTCTGTGTTGGTAGTGCATTGCATATGTATTAATAGTATTAATAATATTCTTGCCTGCAACCAACGACTGATGTAAAATATTTTACACTAGGATTCTACCAGAGAGAAAAAGCAACATTATAGATCGTACATGCACTCAGTGCAATTTTAATATTTTGTGATTTTCGACCAACCAACCTGCGCCCATCCTCACGTTTTTACCGACATTGGTGGTACGCTGTTTCACAATTTATTTTGTTTAAAAAGACAATGCAATAATGTTTTAAGCACCCCTGAAGACAGATGAAGCTGTCTGATGGTTTTGTTGAAAAAAATAATACACATTTTCATCAAATAAACGGTTCGCTGCACATATCGCTGCCTTAGCAGTATTTCCTACTACTGTACGTGAACGTAGCACGACTCCAGGCGGCGACAGGGTGGGATTCTCCGGCTGTGACGTCATCCGTTTCCAGCCGTCTTGTGACGGGAACATCATGGCGTAGCGATGTGGACCCACGGCTCCACTGGTGGTTACGAAGAAGTTTACGAACAAGTCACTCGACACTGGGGATTTTGTGAAACTCTTAGACGAACGTCAACAGTGAAATATTTTGCCCGTTGTCCGGGTGAGTGACTATGCCTTCTCGGTCGTGATTTAAGATATCCAACTTAACTTTTAAAAAATCTACGCATTTCGTTGGTGGAAATAATTCGCTGTCGTGGCTCGTACAACGGAGTTTCTTGTCCACGTTTCCACATTGCTGCACCACGGGAATGTCTTTTTTCACTGTCTGCGAAGCTGCGATTGTAATAACGGGACCATGGTTGTGCCTGGCGATTTAACTCAACACAAAGAGTTGATTGAATCCATTTTACATTTCATAAAGTCGTGGGTGGATTGATTGATGCTAACATTTACACAGTTTGTGCCATAATGTCCCTTTAACTGTCCGTGTATAACGTTACACATTCAATTTGAAAGTCATTGCTTATGTTATGGAGATCACAAAGAATCATGTCGGTGAGCATGTATTACATTGTAGTGCGTGGTTTTAAATGCTGCCACCGCGGTCTTGTTTGTGTGGTTCTGCCAGCCACCTTCTTAAGCACATACCAAGTCATTTGCTTGAGAAGAGAAGCAGGCTGCTGAGATTTCTTTCAGTGTTTACTTATTCCCGCAAACAAAGAGAATTTGGGCTCTCGACGGTTTTTGTAAAGCAGTGACATTTGATCAGCTGTCCTTCCAGTTATTAGCCTGCAGCCGACCTTTTTAAACGATCACTTTTCAAATGCGTCCCAGGACAAAACAATCATCTGAGAATGAGCTGCTCCAATAGCAATGTCAACAAACCAGTGATTCTAATTTAGTTTAACTCCACAGCACATCTGGAGTGGAGGTGATGACCATGTGGAAACATTTATTCAGGCCTTTCCTTTAATAAGTTATTTATTTTGCAGATTTGGAAGGAAACACGTATCAATTTCCCTGTGGTTGGGTATAGCCACGCATTCATTTTCTATGCCGCTTATCCTCACTACATATAGCGTATACATAGTACTCACACCTAGGTTCTAGATATTTGGCTTTCGGATGAAACTTCTGGTGAACTTAAATTGACCTCTAAACGTTTGAATGTGCAACTATTCTGTGGTTTAGTACTTTTTGCTCAACTTGTTTCTAGCAAGGAGCTTGACAGCAAAATTCACAACAGGTCCATGAATGGACCAGTACATTTCTCGGTTCAATTCCAGTTGGTATTCAAACTGTCCCCCTTCATCATGCGGTTCATATTTTGACACCCCACAACAGATCAACAATTCCTCGCCATTGCCAGCCTTCAAACAACAGGTTCAGAATGAAGGGGCCACTGAGCACAGTGTCAGTGTCATCAACAGGTCATGAGAGAGAGGGGGGGGGCATTGAAGTGGAAATGTATTGGTTGATTCAGCTCCTTGTTGATACAGTATTATGTTATTATTATCATTATTAATAATTATTTTAATAAATATACATTTAATCTATAAATCACTTTTCAATGAGGCAAAATATCAAAAAGTGCTACAAAAATCAGACGGCCAATAAAATAAACGGCCAAAACAATAAAATCTGAAAGAATAAAACCACATTAGGAGCAGTATGGAAAGCCTAGAGTGAACAAAAAAGTATTCAGGTCCTTTTTAAAAGAATCCAGAGATAGAGCATTTCTCTGATGCTCAAGAAGGGCGTTCCAGATGCAGGAGGGCCGCAAAGAGGAAGGCCTGGCCTCCCATGGTCCAGTGATTTGTTCAGGGCTGAAGGAGAAGGTTGGTGGTGTGATGGGTGAGGAGGTCTTTGAGGTCGACTGGCGTGTTGCCATGGATGCAGGGGTGGGTGAGGAGTGCAATTTTGTAGTGGATTCTGGAGGTGATGGGGAGCCAGTGGATAATCTGAAGAGCAGGAATGATGTTCATTTTTGCGGATTTTCATGAAAATACCGGCAAAACTCTTCTGGATGAATTGAAGTTTTTGAAGGATTTTTATTTATTTATTTATTTTTACCAATGAGCAAGCTGTTGGGGTAGTCAAGCCTGAAGGAAACAAAAATGTGGTCATTAGTTTATCAGCATCAGCAAAAGTCAGTGAAGGGAGGAGCTTGGAAATGTTCTTAAAATGAAACAGTTTTTGTCAGAAAACAGAACCTTTTATGCTATGTGCTACATGAACTACAGTATGTTAAAAACAAGCATCGCTCATATACTCTCACGGACGACAGCTTACAGTTGATGGGTAAAACTCGGTCCCTGACCGCCAGCCCCCCACTTCTCTGTTGCAGTTGATAACACGAATGCATCACACGACAGTTTTTGCGCGTTAAAAAAAACCCCAAAACTAGATATGCTCAAATGGCCATTCGTAGGGATCACACTTTTTCAAATTCTGGTCCTCGGGGGCTGCTGCTTTTGTTTTTTTTAAACAAGTTTCCCTCCTGCAATACATCTGATTCAAATTTTGGAAAAATATGCTTTACAGTAAACAACAAACATTTTCGGCATTTAAGCCATCGTCCCACATGATGTAATCACACGGTGCAATCCGTTTATGCACCTCAGCAGACCTAATTTCAGCCAGCAACAAGGGATTAACTCTGGTTTTGTGTTGTTTTGTGACTCTTCCTGCAATACATTTTCCTTCAAAGGATTATGGTGGTGCTGGAAGAAAACTAGGTTGGTATTTTGGAAGTGGACTCACATTCGAAGCAGAAAATACTCTGGCGGAGTCCAAGTACTTTTGTCCCGTGTTGCATTTGAGCATCATGTAGTCTGAGGTGATTGCCAGTGGCCATGCGGATGATTGAGCAGAAATTTTGATTCCGGTTATCAAACACAGTTACCGGTTTTACTTTGGTAGGTTACTACGTTGTTTTTAGTCCGTTGGCTTTGGCTTGATGTGACTCTCACAATTTAATAGTTCTTTGTGATCAAATGGCTTTGAAGCTCATCTCTGACTGTTGTTGAGTGTTACGGTCCATCTGCTTGCAAACTGACGAGCTTTGAGTGAAGACAAACATGCTAGCTTCTTTGGCTAGCTGCCATGTGTTCGTCAATAGTTTTCCCATGACGTCATTCACGGCATGTCAGAGGGCAACACATTTTTACCTTCCTGTGCTTTATTTGAATAGTGAATCCTCTCAGTCTCAAACAAATACTTGGTCACACGATGGAAAAGGATGCATGAGACTAATCTGTGAGTTTATTACCCCTCCTCATTTATTACTAAATAACAGACAGTGCTTAAAAAAGGACTTATTTCTATTAATCGATTAATTTTGGGGTTGTTAACGTCTTCTTGTACTCGAATCTTTGTTTATACACTCAAGGATTTATGGTGCCAACAGTTGCAGCTGTGGAATAATGAAACACAATGTCAAATAGCTCCAGAAATAAGTCAAATGGAATACAGTCGGTTCAAATGTAAGGAATGCATCCTAGTCTCCAAAGTAAAGAACCGGTCACTATAAGATGTTTGGCAAACGCACAGTCGGGAGACATTTTAGAAGATTTTAATCACACGGTATTCGGAATCACAGCAGGAGCCATTTCCTTTCTTTTGCCAGCTGATTAACATAAAATGGATGCCTTGCGCTTTTCCTTTTTTAAAATTCACCTCTACGATCCACGTCTAGCTCACCATGTCGTTTGGCGATTTGCTGTGTAAAATTAATGATGATGTAATCTGCCTGCTTGCTTAGGTTGGAAATAGCTGCAGGTTATTCGCAGCGCAGGCGACTGCTGGTTAGTGGCTGCCACAAGTACACAGCATGCATCTAACTTCCTTCTGCAAGACAGCGCCATTGACTTGTGAGGTGATGGCAGAAAATCGTAGCGTGTACTGTTTAATGAACACCAAGCTGATGCATACAGCATCGTCAGTCATTATGTTTTCTCCAAATGACTTTTCGTTGTGCTACTCAATGAAGCAGTGTGTCCATCAAGAGCAAATGAGGGCGTTGTATCTTGCCAGAAGTCAAGGTGACAGGGATCAAACTAACAGCTTAAAGATTAGTGGACAACTGTCGCTTTAAAATAGCCTAGCATGGCCCTTAAGTATGTCACAAGTTAAATACTTTGAGCAAAAAAAACTATAGTTGTTTCCAGCATCATAAAGTAAAATAGAAAGTAAACCAGAAAATTCCTCTCTTCCCAAAACTTTTTTTTCCAGTGTCTGTGTGCAACAACTGCTACTTGTTTTCAGTGTGAAAGTGAGTTGCATGGCTTCTATTAGTTTCTCAGACAAGAAGCCCTAAAGCTATTGTTTTGTTTTGTTTTCTTCTCCATTTTTTCTCTTTAATACAGAGGCAGACTGGGTCGCACGCGGATTGAGGAAAAGCAGATTGTTGTCCCTTGGATAGCAGGAATATTGCCGTTGTCTTGAGTGTCTCTTCTCACTGCCTGGAGGGACCTGAGCTGATGGATTTGAACAGCCATTGTAATGGTCTACTCCCTCACCGCCTTTCTTTCGTCTCGTCTTTTCTCTATAAATTATATGGATTTTTTTCACCACAGGGCAAGACTCAGGGTTTGTTTGGAAGCACTCTGGCTCAGTGTTTGAGGGCAGGTGTTTTTATCACGTGTTGCGTACCGCCGCATACACTGCGAGCAGCCACAATAACTTATCTTTGTGTCTGCTGTAGCTGCTCTAGAAGCTATTCTGAGAAGGTCAGACAGTAGGACTTTATTTCAGAAGATGACTCTTGCATAGTTGGACTTTCCGGGATGTCTCTTTTGAAAGATATGTTGCACAAAATGATATATTTACATTTAGGCCAGGTTAGTTAGACAACTTATCCTCCTCTGTGCTCCCTTGTTCAATATTATTACGGTAATACTAATAATGATAATAAGTATTCATCCATAAGTATATCAGTGTCCCAGAAATGATTGTGTTTGACCTTAGAGTTACCCACTGGATTGTATTTAAGCATCAGATTTTATTTTGTGAAGACATAATTGCATCTTGGCAGTCTAGTTGTGTTGCAGCTTTTTGTCATGATGGAACTGACGTTCTGGGGAGATATTTCAGGATCTAAAGACAAATTGGGCTTCCCTGTAATTAAGCTTTCTTTGAGTCGAGGTCCCTGCACTACACACGATGATGAATACACGCACGTCTTAACACAAGGTTAGTCGTGACAGCCGCATGGCTCACACTTATCTGAGCAGCATGTCTGGTCTTGTATTGGAAGCATTTTATGCTTGAAGCCATGTGTAAATATGCTACCGTCTCTCTTGGCTTGTTATGCCTAAAAACACTGTATTAGATTGGTATGTTAAAAGGTTGTTCTCCTCTAGGGCTGCAATTAATGATTATTTTAATCGTTGATTAATCTGTCGATTATTTTTTTTTAAATCTGATTAATGGACAAAATAATTTCCATCTCTTTGTTCAAAAACAGGATATTTCAATTTAGCAAGGCAGGAAATGCACAAATACAAATCAATTATGATTCAGTTACGGGTTGTGCCCGTAAGATCTGTCAGAAAATAAGCAAAAATGTTGATTATTGTTTCGCAAAGTAAAAGAGGATGGTTGCAAATGGTTTTTGGGGGGATAGGGTTGCTTTTATGGAATCAGTATGCTTTTATGGAGGACTACAGAAATCTGAGAATCTTTGCTGTTGAGAAGCCAAAATGTGACAATTAATTGATTAATAAACATAATTATCAATTAATTTGATCATCGATTAATCATTTCAACACAATACATCTTTATTTAATCATTGCACCTCTATTGTCCTCATTTTAATGCTGTCCTGCTGTATTCGTTATACACACCGGTTATGCAGACATATGTTAACACATGGACATCCTTGTTGTTACCACAATGTTAATGAAAGAGCAACCCACATTGGACACTAAAATAACCGTAACTTTAACAGTGACAAATGTAAAAATAAATAAATGATTTATTGAGTCGTTAAAATTGGTTTGATGATTTGAAACATTTGTGTGATGAATATGCAATTTAAAAAAATCAGGAAGGCTGCAAACCTTTTCACAGCACGGTATGTGAATTTTGTTTGACGAAACAGAACAAAATGGATGTATTTTGTGATTGATTTATATGTTGTAGCCTAGGGAGATAAAAGTCCTTAGACACACCAAAAATTGTATCATTAACACCATCACTTTAGCATGGTACTCAGTACGTAGTGACTGCTGTTTTGAGCGGGTCATCGCTTCTCTCAACTCTCTCACTCATTTCGCGTGTTTCAGTGGATGCTTAGTTTACGTGAAGTGGAAAATGTACCCACTGGAATGCTGAAATAACAGTGCTGTGGGTGGTTTCCGTCAAATTTAAACGTGTCCAGTGTTGGCCACTCCCAGGATGTGAGGCAGGCGTTTAAATAAAGAGGGTTTGTGCCTGTCAGACATTTAGAAGGTAAAAATGAAGTCTCCTTGAACTAAACTAGTAGGTAAACAAGTGAAGTTTCTATTTACTGCACTTTAGGGTTAAATGACTGCAACGTTCCCTTTAAGGAGAGAAATGTGTGCACGTGTCACTGAGTGCCTGTGCAAGTGTAGCTGTCCTCGCATGGTCATAAAGCCTTTTGATTAACCAGGAGAAAGGGATCCACTATGCTGTTCTGGCTGACGTTCAAGACTGGCACCGCAAAATGCATTTTGACTTCCCTTGCAAACAAAGTATCTACTGTCGTGTGGTTAGAAAATCGTTGTGACAAAATTCTAGGCCAATGGTTTAATTGATACTCTCAAGGGCTTCATTCACTGTTTTTTTCCTTATCACATTTCATTTTATGCCCAGTTATATGATGATGTTACAACCAAGATAGAATCCTTTCTCTTGCTGTTGTTGTTCCTATTGAACTCAGTCAGCACGCAACCATTAAATGTACCTGAACTTGATCAAAACAAATATGAGCTTGACAGGCAAAACACACTTAGTATTCTTGTACCATAAAGTACCACTCAATGGGACCAATGAGTAATTTGTCATTCATTCCATATGATTCCATTTTCTTTTTCCATTTTTTTGTAGCGTCTGAAGATGATGGCGGATGCCAGCGACATGTTGGCAGCTGCTCTTGAGCAGATGGATGGCATTATCGCAGGTTTGTGTCAGTGCATAATCACTATCTTATCAGAAAAGCAATGTGTGGATACAAGCCGCTGCTGAGGTTTAGTTTTTTTCCAGAGAAATGACTAAGAAAGCAAAAATCAAACATAAATTGCGTTCTCATTGTGTTTGCACCATGTGGCTTATTTCTTCAGCCAAATTCACAATTCATGCGGTCATTTTCAGCTTTAGACTGTGCGTCACTCAACAAAGAGTTGGCCGGTCGAGTCCCAACTGATTTAACATTACGACCGCATTAAAACATAATAGTGGCATTAGAGAAATAGGTTCCATAATGCACTTTTTATCTTGGTGTTTCTACTACAGGTACATGATGAACTGAGCTTCACTTGCTATCAAAAGCATAGGGTGTCATTGATTCAAAATAAATCACTGATGGTGGTCTAGTTTTAGTCTTTGATGTTTTCAAAGATCGTCCCTTTCCCTTCACGATGAAGACAGTTTCATTCCCATTCGTGCATCATTACCCTAGTGAGGAGCTGATGTGCTATAGGTACAAGAGAGAGCTCAGATTTTAAATCAAGCGACAGAATGTTTCACCTGCTTCTTACCCATCGTTTCCAATGCTCGTTTTAAGCTCTTCTCTTATTCACTGTATTCCAGCACTTCTTACATTTTTGTTATTCTTCTTCTTTACATTAGGATCCAAGGCTCTTGACTACTCCAACGGGTTGTTTGACTGTCAGTCACCCAGCTCTCCTTTCATGGGCAACTTACGGGCTCTTCACCTTTTGGAAGACCTTCGAGGGATTCTGGAGCTGCTGGACAATGATGGACGGAACAGTCTTCGCTGCCAGATCCCTGACTCCACAGCTGAAAGTCTTGTCGAGTGGCTCCAGGGTCGCCTGGTGAGTGCCTCCAAACCAGACATAGAGTTTTCTTGACAGTAGCTTCGCCTCACTCTCGTTAAAAAAAACAAAAAAAAAACTCTTGTACCGCTTGATGTCATGTGTTCATTTTAGAGGTATTTTAATGCTACATTTGTGTTATTGTACCCCTTGTTCAAGACACACAGTACACGGCGCTGTATTGGAATCAATTTTATTTTACATGCATGCCTGTTTGTGTTGCTTTGAAATCTGGCTGATTCTGCATGTTTGCACATTATGCTGCCAATATTGCTTCATCCAGAAAAGCAGACATTAATTGACGAAGGCGACAACCAAATTTTTTGCTCAGTGGAAACTTTTTGCGGCGCTCCTTAGGAATGCGCAAACTGTTGTCTCTTGTCACAAGAACAGAAAATGCTGATTCTTGGTGTCCTAAATTGTGTTTGGCAAACGGGTGGCCCTCTGCCAGCGAGATGCCTCAGTGTTTGTGTCTTTTTGCAACCCACCCTATGCAGAAGTCTCAATGTGAGCCTTCCCTTCAGCCATGTAAGGTTTTGTTTGTGTTGGGCAAAGGATTCTACTGTCAGCCCTTTGAAATGATACCAAAACATTTGATATTGTTGGAATTGGCCCATATGCTCACACTTCAGTATTTAATATCCATCTACAGTATATTCTTTGACTACTACATGCTGTCTTCTGCCCTTGTAGTCCAACGGGCAGCTCTCTGTGGGAGGGGGCGACCACTATCAGGAGCGACTTACCCGATTTGAGAGTGATAAGGAGTCCCTGGTGCTTCAGGTAAGGCCAGGTGACACCAAGACACACATCCTCTTTCAAAATTACTTTTGAAGGAGACTGATGTCCTCTTGCATGTAGGTCAGTGTGCTAACGGATCAGGTGGACGCTCAGGGAGAAAAGATTCGGGACCTCGATTTGTGTTTGGATGAACACAGGGAGAAGCTCAACACAACTGAAGAGATGCTACAACAGGTCACCTTTCAGACAGTCACGAGTATTATATTCATTTTTTATATATATATGTTCGTTTGCACAAACAATGTTCATGTAATCTGCAATGTTTGCCAATACTGACATTGTGAGTTTTGTCGTATCGGTCTTCATTTTTCATTGCAGGAACTTATGTGCAGAACTGCGCTTGAGACCCAAAAGCTGGAGCTGGTATCAGAATTGTCGAACCTCAAGTTGAAAATGAATTCCTTACAGAAAGATAGACTCGACTTTGATGAACGATTTCGGGACAGTGAGGTATGCAGGGCACGTGCTGCAGACTGGAATAGACTTTGCATCATGTATTTTACCGTCACTGAATGAATGAATGAATAGACATTCCTTCATGTTGTCACCTGTGTGGTAGAGGAACTGCCTCTTCTAGAGAGTTTCAAAGCAGCTGCATGTTGACCTCAGGAATATCCAAACATTCCCCACTCAAGGAATGTGGTAACTCTTGATTTTAGTGTGGTCAATAAATTAACAATAAATAAACACTGCTGAAGGAATTAAATTAAATTTATCACCCTTGCCATATCTACACAATTAGAGTTGCTTCCTGAAGTTAACTCTTCCAGCTCCAAGCCACCGTTGCAGTTATAAAAATACATTTTGGAAATTGTCCCTTCAATATCATTAATTCATGTGCCATTGGATGTGCCATTCGATTGAAGTTGCTCACTGTAATTTAAACCTTTTGGAGTTTAATTACAATTGTTCTGGGAAATGAACATCTGTTTGGAAAATGTGGATCCACATTTTTGTGTCTGATCAATGTACTTATTTGCGGTATTTGAATTTCCTCTTTTAGGATTTAATCCTGGAGAATAATGAACTGCGGTACAGATTAACGGAGCTGGAGAGTGAAAAGCAACAGTATGAAAAGAAACTGAAAACAACAAAGGTGGGTTATTAAAATCAAGCTCGCATATTTTTTAGTAATAACAGTTCTTTGCTACCAATTTACTTTTGCTGGCTTGCACATTATTCTCCACCATTTCTCTATTCTCTCCTGTCAATGTCCAACAAAACCTCATCAAAAACAAGATCACGCTAGACCGCTGTAATCTGTCACTTCAAATTAAAATAACCTTAAACTACCGTTCCTCTTGCTTTTTCAGAAAGAAGTCTGAATATCATCTTGAACTCAAGCATGTGCACAACCATTCCAAATTGTAGCATCATTTATAAAATTACTTTATTTATTTCATATATTCTGAACTGAAATTTAAGTCTTAACAAGTAACCTTTGGGTTTCCATATGGCAAGAATTGGCGCATAGCAAAGAGAAGCCATTGCTTTGAGGAAGCCAGTTGATGTGTAGACCATCAAACAGCAGTGTTTTGTTTTTATTTTAATTGTTCTATTATGCAATCATTAATTCAAATAAGTACGCTACATTGTTTGCGGTTCGGCATTGAAACATAATTTCCTCTTTTTAAAACTTTTTTCATTTACTTCAGATGGCAAAATCTTATTCCAGCAAATCTTTGATATATCCACGATACGCCAACAAGATTTTTAATGATCAGAAATCAATGTATTGCTTGATAATGCCTGTCCCTAATATGGACAAAGGTACTGGGACTGAAAGTAGACAATGCAGTTACAACAACTTCTTCTCGGAAGACTTTTTGTCAATTCAGGCAGGAAAACATTTATCAGGCCGATGATGTTTGACGAGAGGGGCCATTATAGTTGCAATTCATCCCAGCGGTATTTGTTGTGCTTGAACTTCATAGCCCGGGCAGGGCTATGAAGTTCGGCAAACACCAAACCCATGACTTACTTTGTAGGCTTTGACTACGCTAGGTCTTCCCCAAACTGTTCCTACAAAGTTGGACAAATATAATTGTCTCAATGTCTTGTGTTGGTAAGATTAAGAATTAATCTTCAGGGGAAGCTAAAGGGTTTCGTTCAGTACCTGATTGTTTGCTACCAATCGAGGTGTGCGTCCCAATACCACTGTCTGTATCGTCTCTCTCTTTAACTTTTACCTTCTTGCACATTTTCTCTTACTGTCTTGGTTCTTCCTCCCTACTGCTAGTCTTTAATGGCCAAGCTTTCTAGCCAGAAAATCAAAATGGGCCAGATGCAGTATGAGAAACAGAAGAAGGAGCACAAACTGCAGGCTCTGAAGGTTGGCGTTTCACAGGATCACTGTTGTGACTGCTGTATGATTATCGGTTTGGCCTCTCCCTTCCTTCAGCTCCACCTTGTTTTTTTTTGTTGTTTTTTTTAAAGGATGCCAAACAGTTTCAGTTGCCTTGCAGACCGTTTTAAAGTTTTGTTTGATTTTTTAACCGAATGTACAGACAGTGCCACTACAAATGAAGATTCTAGAATCAGGCGTAACCTCCTGTGCTTTATTTCTTGTCATGCTTGTTTCCTACTCCTAATATTTGTGTTTGTGATGTGTGCTGTTCTTCTTTTTTTAGCAAAGCCCACTCAGTGCTTACTGCAACCATTCCGCACACATTATCTTCAGAGCAGGGGTGACTCTCTTTTTCTTATTTGCAAGCTACTCTGAGGTCATAAACTCATCCTCCCTGAGATTCCATCAAGAAATCGCAGAAGTCATCCCAGGAACAAAGAGGGAGAAATATTTGATGTAATGAGATGTTCTGGCCTCGCTGTGTCATGAATCCAGCTGGTTTATTTTTAAACATCACTGGCAAAGAGCTAAAAGACTTCCTAAAAGAATATATTCATATATTCAGTTATCGCACTTCTGTGGAGCCTCCTCACTACAGTTAAGACAGTTGTGATTCTTCAGAGTAGTGTGACATCAAAATGTCTACCGGGTCTGGGCCGAAGCATAATGGAGCGAAGAGGTTCGCAAATTAGAATGGAGAGATGCACCCTAGGTGTGGTTTGCTTGCCTGTCAGCCACGTCAGCATCTGTGAAACTTTTTGTGATGTGCTTTGTTGTGTGAAGTTAGGCCGGGTATCCTCGTGTCTTTGAGAAGAATATGTCATCACACGTGCCTTGTGTTCGACAGGAGGAGCTCGTCATACTGAGAAGGCAGCTGGAGGGCAAAGACGGAGAGAAGGGCAGACTACAAGATGAGTCAGGCTTCAAAGCCATGACCTCAAACAGTGCGGATCCGACAGAAAAAGGTGGGAAACCTGGTTTAGTCTGAATGTGAGCATGCATGACGTTTACAGTGGTTGCAAGGTCGTTGAATCGCCAAAGCAATGGGGCCCTTTTTGATAGTAGAAGTCACGACTGACTGCAGTCTCTGTTTTGTTTTCCCCATTTTGTTCCTCTTTACTCTCTCATCCAGATGAAACTCTTAGAAAGAGGCTGAAAGAAAAACGTAAGAGGGTTTGTGCTTCTGTTCATTACTGCACCCGTCTGACCTCTGTTTGCATGAACGAGCATGAGCCATGCGAACTCTGCTTGTCCATTACTGTATTTGCCCATCAGAGCGCTAATATGTGCCCTGAGAACATCACAACTCCGATAAACAATGTTGTTTTTGCACAGCTTCTAAGGATCTAAAAACCAACATCATCCAAGTCCATCACAGTGTGTTTTTAACATTTCAGCTGGTAAAGCAACAAGGCCTGTGTGCTTTGTGTTTTTGACAAGAATGAGGAATGAAATGTGTTTGCAACCTTTCAGTCTGTTCACTCATAGCCTCTGCCTCAACCCCTGTAGCCCTGAAGACCCCTCCCCCCTACCCTGTAACTCCTCTAAACACTTCTTGCTCACACCAGTGACCAGTGTGTGTCCTGCTAACCAATGTTGCTGTCGTGTTCAGTCGTGTGTGACATTGTTTGAATGTGTCCAATCATATCCCATTCAATCGCATGAAGGAAACACACATTGGAATTGATCTGTTTATTGATTTTTGTTTTCATATTTTTGAATGTCTTTAACATGATAACTTGCCCAATGATACACCTAGAGCAGGGGTGGCCAAACCGCGGCTCGCGAGCCGCATGCGGCTCTTTTCCTTGGTTCAATGCGGCTCCCGGGCATTCACACGACACGAGTCGAAAACGCCTCAGCAGTGGCGATGCCATTCAAACAAAGGCTCTAAATATACAGAACGTACTACGTCAGCCTGTCATCAATCCCGTTATTTGATTGACATAGAGGGCAACCAATCAGATGACTACATCTCCGCTCATGCGCAAACAACGGCACTAAGCGCTAAGTTAGTCAGCGAATTACCTCTGATTTGAAGGCAGGGATGCCCAATACGCCGATCGCAATCGACCGCGAGGACATCAAGTTGACATCAACCGAAGTTGACATCAAGTGGTGGGGAAAAAAAAGATTTGTTTGTTTGTGTCTTTAGCTTTCGTTCATTTTCGGCCCGTTCCGACTGTTGCCCATCGTGGCGTGCGTGCATAGGTGCGCGAGTGTACGGGTGGGCACCGTGTGCATGCGTGCGTGCGTGTATGTGTGTGTGTGTGTGTGTGTGTGTGTGTGTGTGTGTGTGTGTGTGTGTGTGTGTGTGTGTGTGTGTGTGTGTGTGTGTGTGTGTGCTTGCACATACGCGATTGGGTCGATCATGGGAAGTTGGTCACTTCAAAAGTCGATCTTTGAGCAAAAAAGTGTGTGTGTGTGTGTGTGTGTGTGTGTGTGTGTGTGTGAGTGTGTGTGTGTGTGTGTGTGTGTGTGTGTGTGTGCGCGTGTGCGTGTGCGTGTGCGCAAGGTATGATGTGGTTGTTTGCAAAAACACAGTAAAAGATTGGCTTAGTCTCTGACTGGTTGGCTACCCCTGACCTGGAGTATACAGATTTGCGGGTGCATCCCAAAAATATTTTATGTACTAAAATTAAATGAAAAAAGTAACGCAAAATCACTGATGAGGTCTGTTATTTTTTTCTGCCGATTTTGAAGTTGTATAATTGCGCCCTCTGTGTTCCATCCGATTATCCCATTCAGAAACTTTCACCTGTCTAATAACGACTGTTGTTACTCACTAGATGTGGAAGTACAGCGAATGAAGAAAGCAGTTGAATCGTTGATGGAGGCCAATGAGCAGAAGGTGTACAATTGTTGCCATCAATCGCCTTCATTTGCCTTGAAGGAAAATACATGATGCTCTTTATCCTTTGTGTTCACTGACCAAGCTGTTGTTTGCAGGACCATAAGATTGAGGAACTGAAGCAGTCATTGATGAGGTACAAGAAAGTTCAGGACATGGTGATGTCAGTGCAAGGGAAAAAAGGTGGGATATAGCATTTAATTGATAACTCATTGCAATGTCTGAAAAATAAAGAAACAGTGTGAAAGCAAGTGTTTACATTCAGGTTAATTTAACCTCTTGTGCCGACAAAAATGCATTATAGGTTTTATGGTCATGTGTTTGCATCAAACCTTTGGAACGGCACATTATCGTGTAATTTAGCTTGGTTGTAGAGCTGGACGATTATGGAAAAAAGATGATCATCACATTATTGTGATTGAGATTGAAATCACTATTATTAAAACGATTTACCATTGATTTCAAAACTTGGCATTAATTCAGCTACTAAAACTATGCTGCCAATGCTGATTCATTCCTGCACATTGAACACTATTCTTGAAAACGCTATTCTTGTTGTCGATTACAAAATAACCTTGTAAATCCATCCGCTTTCAGATCACCGGCTAGAATTGGATAGAACCACTTTCCCATCCCAATTCTAAAAACAAAATGTGTCATACCCTTCTGAAACTTTGCATCCAATGATCTCCTCCTCTCCTCTGACTCGGGCCTACTTTTCATCTGCATCCTCCTCGACCTCTCTGCCGCTCTTATACAATTAATAATTATCCGCATCGCAGGTGTCATCCTCGCATGGCAAACGTCACACCTTACAGAGAGGAAACAATCTACAAATCAATTTCCATCAATAAATGCTCGTCTTCCATTGACCGCTTATCCCAAGATGTCCCTCGGGGCTCGGTATTTGGTCTTCTCCTGTTCATCCTCTACCTCCTCCCGCTCAGTCAGCTTATCCATCGCCATAGCCTTCACTTTCACTGTTATGCGGATGACAACCAACTCTACTTATCTGCCAAATCCATTAACCATCAGGCCCACACCGCTCTCTCAAACTGCCTTTCTGATATCAGCTCCCGGATGCTTAATAATGTTCACAAACTTAACTTTACCAAATCTGACATGATTATAATAGGTCCCAAACCCTTCACCTCACTAGCCCTAAACATTCAGCTCTCTTTTGATAAGTCCACCCTCTCACCCTCACCTCGCTGTCTGAATTTTGGAGTTAACACTTAAAACAATCTCACCTTCTCCCAACACACACGTTGATGACTGCAACAGCCTCCTATTGTCACATCTTCAATCGTTAATCTTACACCAAAATTCAGTACTGTATATTCAAAACTCTGCCACCCACCATATCGCTTCCCGTGACTGCATCACCCCTGTCTCCAGTACCTTCACTGCTTTCCGTTCCCTTGCTGCGTCAAATTCTCATACTCACCCATAAAGCCCCATCAGGCCCTCAAATATCTTAAAGACTTGCTCCATTAATCGTTTTTCTTCTATTGTAATGCTTTCAAGATCAACAGAAGATAAAATTGAAATCACGATTACGTTGTGATTAATCGTCTAGCCCTATCTGAATGTACTTGTTTTCATTGTTTTACAGAGAATCCCAATGGTTTTGTGCATGTGGCGTCTCATGCTGATGGTCCGGCACCATGCTTGTCGACCAACCATTTGTGTATCGACACAAATGGACTTGCAGATAGTGAAGTGCAAAGGAAGAACACAGATGAGGTTTGTGAGCACAATGTGATACATTTAAGACACCTTTTCAAACACCAACATTGACAAGTTGACATCCCATTAACTGAATAATTTCTTTTATAAATTCTCTTTATGTGCACTAAGGGGCATATTCTCCCATGTGCTTGAGTCAGAAAAAGACTCCTATACACTTTTTGGGTTGCACAGAATCTCCCATCGACTTAAGTGTCACTGACACACCTTCATGAAATGTACCCACTCTGGGTCGAGCGACCTTCAAATGAGGGTGTTGCCAGACAAATCTGTCAGTGTGTACATTCTCCCATAGGTTAGGTTTAAGCACCTTTTGGTCTCCACTGCGGAAGCTCTACGAAGGTCCAGCATGTCTCAAAGGCAAAACATAAGGCGTGTTCATACGGCAACTTTTACTCCGGTGTAGCACCGAGGCTGCCCCCCGTAGAGCGTTCACACGTACAAAGTTAAACCGGTGTCGCCCCTGAAAACAGCTTAAACCGGAGCAAATTTAACCCTGCTCAGGAGGTGGTTTAAAAATTTACTCCGGAATAAATGCTAGTTTGCGGGGCAGCACCGATATAAAATTGGACGTGTGAACGCTACAGGGGTTGACTCGCTACGACAGTGAGAAGAGTTGATTCCATACGGGTATTGAATGCGTTGCTTTCGTACTCTGTTGTACTTCCGTCATCTTTCCTTTCGTAGGTGACTGGACTGTCTCGAAGTTGTTTGTTCCTTTGTTGTGTGTTCACAAACCCCCCCATAGAATTCCCCACAGAGTTTATTTTGCGATTTCCTCTCTTGATTTTCTGTTTGGCACATTATGTTTGCTTTTCTGAGTGTCATCGAAGTCATCGTTTATTTACGTTTTCGGGGGCGGTCATTGAACCAACACGACAGCTCTCTTTGTTTCGGAGCTGCAACACTTTCTCTCTCTCATCCAGTCTGATAGACCACAGCGTTGATTTGTCTGGAGAAGTATAAACCATGGTTTTTCGATATGTCACAAACAAGTCGGGGAAAAGGAAGTACACCCTAAGCATACACATGTTTTATTTTTGTATGATTACTATCGTATTGCACGGCCGCAGAAACTGCCGTGTGGGGCTGCACCGGGATTAACACACTTCTCTTTAGTAAGCAGCTTTATACGTGTGAATGCTCCACAAAATTTACATTTACACCGGTGTAAGATATATCGCAACAAAATTCATCGGTGCAGCACCGATGCAAATGTGTGCCGTGTCATTACACAGCCGCTGACAGCGAGTGATGACTGTCACAGCGCCCGACTCGGCTGCTTCATGCTGACATATGGACGGGGTGGGTGCCATACCTGTCTCATATACGCTCACTGACTGTATTTGTGTCCCTACTACATTACGCTGATGACTGAATGTTGACATTAAATCATGTTAAATTGTTGAAAAAAAGGATCAGCACTTGCTGACTTTTTTCTGCATCTGTGAGGAGCATTTCCACATGCTGACGGGACTTGCAATTGAAATGCCAATCATAAAAAAAAAAAAAAGACAGTCAACGTAATAATGAGCCATGATTTACAGATTATTTATTTATTTATTTATTTGTATGGTGGTATTTCATGTGCCACAGGCGTGTGTTACTTGGCAACCTGGTCAACTCTCAATTTGCAACGTCAGTCTTCTAAGCATTCTGTTCTGAGCATATGGTATTCTGATTTAAATAGCTCGTGTTGGATTTATTCGAAAGTGAATGCAAAAACACGCTCCTTCAAAGTTGTTTGCAGATGTACACACATCACTAGCGATAACTTCTGGATCCATGACGCAAGTTCATTTCACAATCAAAGTGTGACATATGCAATTTTCATGTCTGATGAAAACTCCACAATCTGGAAATTAGTTCCACCGTCTGACTTCACCAAATTACGGCTCCTTAGTGGTTGTGCACATATTTCCGTAGTGGCCGTATCTCCCTTGATGGGAGAGTCCCAGCGTCTTCAAAATTCGTAAAAAATGCATGTATGGATTTGACCCGAGCGCAAACATGAGAATATGCCCCTTAATGCTGGACTCCATGAAAGGAAGTTGGCACATAGCCAATGTACACTAGTTATGGTTTTGTGTTTCTGTGTGTAGGTCTTCTGTTTATGTTGTCTTCATCTTCTGTGCAGCTGGAGATCCTCGATGTGCTGTGTGACGATGGTTCACCCTCATCTAGCCCTTCTGATCCTGACCAGGTCACAGAGTCTGCAGCTACAGATGTCGATGGGTAAAACATGAAAGGAAAACATCATTATTTTTTACGTGTTGCTTGATTGGTAGTAATAGATTAGTTTATCGTGTAAAGAGATGCATAAGTGCACCTCTATATTGATATATTTCCCCTTAATTGCATTCCACTGGGTGAAGCTGAGTGTGTATATATATCATTGTGCAGTCTAGTCTAACTTGTGACAGTTAACTGGTGACATGTTTAATGAACATGCCGGCCAGCTATCTTATTTTTGAAATCGTATTTAACGTTTACTAAATGTACATGAAAAATAAGAAGAATGAAGTTTTCAAATGAATTGCCGAAAAAAATACCAACATTTACTGTTGCAAACGGCGTACATATGGAAAAGATCCCTTTAAAAAGAACCCATTCCCACACAAAAATTGAATTTAGTTAAAGACTTAAGTTATGCAAGAGCAAATAGTGCTGAGCCCCAATGAAGGGACACCTGTTTTTCCTGAATGACATTGGTTTAGGTCTTTTATTTGTGGTCAAAATATTTTTTATTATTGGGAAACATTACATTTTTTTCAGGCATGCGGCGCTCCACCAAAACTTGTTTAGGAACTCTCAAAGCTCAAGTTACAACTCAAACCCTGCATGATTTCGTGCCACATTGCAACTCTTCTAAACTCTGCTCATCATTATTCCAGCAGCCAAGATACAAACCAGTCTGTCAGCCACGAACTTGTAGAAAGGAGCAAAAATGAAAAGGTAAGATACACTCCACTGAAAAGAAGGACAGTTTACAGGAGTCCTCTTTTTACTGTGGTCCCGAAATCTGACATTTTGACATTCCAACTAGCATGCAGTTTAGTATTTTGCACAGTGAAGTAAGAATGCATAAAATGGCACACTCATTTCTTGCCACACTGACTGTTTTTCATTGGACTGTTTTATATTTCTGGCTTAAAACGATTTTTCATACCAATATTTATTGTGAATTTGACCTTACGTCTGCATTAGCGCATGACTGACTTCTGTACTAATTGAGGTTCCAGCACCACTGTTCCAAAGGAATTCTGTCGTAAGCCAAGGCCCCCCTTTATTTACCATTTCCGCACTTCTCAATTATAATATTCTCTTTCGGTATGGTATGTTGTATAATTGGCTGCATTATTCTACTACAGCCACAAATTCTACTGCTGCAGATAAGTATGTTCGGACATGATATATACACCGTGTTCTGTGTGTATTGTCCTAGAATACACGCGTTGACATCATTCAAACTGCTGAGAAGCCACCATTGAGTACTGCTGCAGCCTCGCTGACCACCACAGTGGACGACAGCTTTGGGTCCAAAAAGGCCCGCTCATCTTTTGGGAAGGGCTTCTTCAAGCTGCGCGGAGGCAGGAAAAATGGAAGCTCCCAGAATCTTGGTAAGCGCAAAACAAGGTAGCAAGGGGACTGAAACTAAGGACACCCATTTTTTTGGTGACAATAATGACATACCCATGGGATAAACCACACAGGCCATCATTTGCTGTAAACTGTGCTTGTCATTTGATTGTCAAGTCTACTCGTGTGGTGTTGTACGTACAGTATGGCCTTTGTTCCCTGTATGCGTACCCTTTTTTGAGTGTTAATTCCTCTTCGTTCTTTGGGTTTTTCAATCATGAATTCTGTTTGTCTTG
Organism: Hippocampus guttulatus; assembly: GCF_054856545.1. NCBI lineage: Eukaryota > Metazoa > Chordata > Actinopteri > Syngnathiformes > Syngnathidae > Hippocampus > Hippocampus guttulatus. Next base: position 7,654,263 of record NC_141264.1, on the reverse strand, counting down.
TTTTTCTTTCTGTTCGGTACCTCTGATGTTTTCTGTGTGTATGTGACACATGAAGATCGCAGCCGCAGTGCAAGCGCGCCTATGCTAGGTACAGTATAGCCCGCTGGCCATTACAGGAAGGACTGAAGATGTGTCTTCATTGTACAACTCCGCCGTTCTTGAACTCATCGCTCAGCTCATGTTTTAGCAGCTGCAGTGTCCTAACGGCAGAACTCATCTCATTAGTCACAGTTTGTCTGTGAAACAGAACAGTTGTGTTGCGTATGCTGATTTGCCTGCGTGCCTGCATGCATTTCTTTTCTTTGGCTGAAATGCCCTGCCCAAACACAATTGTGTATCCGACCGAAATGATCATGGATCTGAAAGATCTCTTCATTTGCAACCAAACGTTTTCGCTCTGCCTCATTTAGTTGAAGAAGAAAAAGAACACAAATTCTTTCCTTGATGTTTTAGTCTGCATGCGCCATTCTGCATGTCAGGTCTTGCTTTTGAACACCATGTCTCTCTAGGAGTTCATCCCCTGTCCGTTGGGTTGCTTTCTGGCTCCTCAGAGAAGTCGTGCGTTTGTTGTTCTCATCATGCCAATAATATTCGGTGTCTGTTTGTCTGCACAGCTGAAACTGAACACAAAGGCACTGATCACCTAGACTTGGCTGGGCTGCCTCAGAGGTCGGCTAACAGTGACAGCACTCATACACTCCCCACCACCACAGAAGGCAAGAAGAAGTCTAAAGGAATTAAGAAACTATTCGGCAAGTGAGTGGATGATGACTATTATTGTTATTGTTATTGTAATGGAGATACTCGTGGCCTTGGCTAAGGAGTTTAATAGAATTTTAAGCATTCGTGTCCAACATTCAGACTGGCAAAAGTTTTGAAATGCAAATCGTTCCTTAATTTAAGGCTTAAGAGAAGTCAGTCCACAACATTTAACTTGGATGACAACCCGCCGGTTGGAGATTTTAAGAGGGGGGGAGTGCGAGCCACAGCTGGACCTCGACTGGGTTGGTCTCGTGATTTCCAGCGAGTCACCAAGTAAGCGTTCGATTCATAATCACTCTCAGAGTAGGGGTTTCTTATTTTGAAGCCCCTTGACAAATCATTTTGGATGCCTTTCTCTGCTTCTCCAGCGTGGCTAATAAATTTCACCATAACAAGCTGCTTTTTTTTGTTTTTTCCCAGTGATGTGGATGCTCCCTTCGCTCGCTGGTCAAAGGACCAAGTGTGTGAGTGGCTGCAAGAGCAAGGTCTTGGGCTTTATGTGAACATGGCACGCGTGTGGATCTCTTCTGGACAGACCTTGCTTCAGGCGTCTCAACAGGATCTGGAGAGGGTGAGATGGAGTACAACACAGGTTGCCTTCCAACAAATGAAAAGAGAATAGAGACGGCTCATGCACCTCTGTGTGGGATATTTTAAAACTGTGAACAAATTGAAAATTATTTCGAGAATTCTAAGCAAGTTAATACAGAAATTGAAAAAAATAACTCTTCGTTCGCACACTGATGTGCAGTAGGAGCAACAGGGGGTTGGTCCGTACTTTGACAGGGCTGTGGGTGTGTTGGGGTTGAAACCGCAAGCTTCAATGTTGAAGGATGCCCACTTTACATGTAATGTTCACTCTTGTCACACTGTTGTTGTTCAGGAGCTGGGCATCAAACACCCGCTCCACCGGAAGAAGCTGCAGCTGGCCCTGCAGGCTTTTGGCTCAGAGGAAGAGGACAACAAGGGAAAGCTGGACTACAACTGGGTGACCAGTGAGTAGCAGCTGTCCTCTGGGCTATGCTCGGAGTATCCCAGTTTCACTGACGTGTTTTTCTTGTTCCCTCAGGGTGGCTGGACGACATTGGGCTGCCACAGTATAAGACCCAGTTTGATGAGGGACGGGTAGATGGTCGCATGCTGCACTACATGACTGTGGTGAGTCTTTTTGACAGCAGATATCTCTTTTAGTCTTCTCACTAGTTCAGTCACCGTCTTGCAGATTCAAAATAAACAGCTAGAAATAATTCACACTGCACTTGCTCGTGCATGACTACATGTACACGCGCGTAATGTCGATGTGTCTTGAAATTACAGCGAGTGATAGTATCATCATATATCATTTTCTTAGACTGAGGGGAACATTTTATTTATTTTTTTCTTCAACTTGCAGCTTGTGATGTTAAAGCTGCTAGCAAGATATGAATGTAGCCCCCTCGTTGGCAACAATGACTGCCAACTTCCCATAAACCAGATGTGCATATGTGTGTTTTAATCCTTCGCCCCCCCCCCCCCCCCCAAAAGTGCATTCAGGTTTTTTTTCTCATGTTTTTGAGACTGCATGTTAAAAATGTTAGCTGGCTACCAGTGTGGACTGAATGGATGACAACAACGGAGAAATTCCGCTGTTTTGACGTTCGTGGTTAGCAGCAACTGTGCTTGTGTCATTAGTAGCCATCGTGTGTCACAGCAGCGTCAAAATTTGATCCGCCTATTTTGCAAGCCTTTTCCTTTTATTGTCGATTGCAAAAAAAATCTACAGACAGAGATGCCACATTTATACCATGTCACACCACAAAAGATTTGAATGGCTGGAGAACTTCAAACACTCAAATGTTCAACTAAAACATACAATTTTGTTGAATTACAGTTCTGATTAATAGAAATGTATCGTACGAAATGCCATAGATGGGCTATTGGAAATGAGCATCGATGTTATTGTGATGATAAGCAATCAAAAACCTGCTGCTTTAATACAAAGGTAGCAGCACATACAAAAATACTCACTCAGTCATTGCCTTCTTCCCTCAGGATGACCTGCTTTCGATGAAGGTGGGGAGTGTCCTCCACCACCTCAGTATCAAGAGAGCCATCCAAGTGTTGCGACTCAACAACTATGAGCCCAACTGCTTGCGCCGCAGACCGTCTGATGAGGTGCACGACCAGCAGACATAAAAGCTACTTCATGCCACTGTTCAACATTTTCATGATGATTTAGTCTTCCTCTTCCATGTTTCCACAGAACAATATTTCCCCTGCAGAGATTTCCCAGTGGACCAACCACAGGGTCATGGAGTGGCTGCGCTCCGCCGATCTGGCCGAATACGCTCCCAACCTGAGAGGCAGCGGTGTGCACGGAGGCTTGATGGTGAGGTGGTGTGCTGTTTGTTCAGTGGGAAATCAGAAATGAGTTAGTGGGTGCACATTACTTCAATTGAAGAGCGTTTGTGTGTTTTAAAGGTGCTGGAGCCAAGGTTTAACGTGGAGACCATGGCGCTGCTGTTGAACATCCCCCCCAACAAGACGCTGCTGCGTCGCCACTTGGCCACACATTTCAACCTGCTCATTGGTTCCGAGGCCCAACAGCTCAAACAGGAGTGTCTGGAAAACCCAGACTACACTCTGCTGACTGCCACCAACAAGGTCAAGGTAAGACCACATTGAATTGTCCACACCCACTTGGCATTGATTCAGATGAATGATGGATTATTTCCTCCAGTAGTTGGCAACTGCTGCTACTCGAGGCTCATTCTATGATGTAATTGTTGGGCAAGTTTGTCTTTAATGGTCACTTGTTCAGGAAAACATGATTAGTCGTAACACCAGTGGTGGGTCTTCACTGGGGACTCATTTCAAGTTGAGTTGGAAACGTTTGCTGTCATATGGAATATGAAGGCAGCACAATTTTTTTTTAAAACATCCACATGTTTTTAAATGATGCTTAAGACATTCTCCCTTTCCCTGGAATCATAGGAGCTCGGGGGCTGTTTATTCAATTCAGTGTACTGACATTTTGTCGCTCAAAGAAAAAAAATTAAGTGCTGTTGTCAAATGAACCAAAGTACAAAATTGTCCTCACATCTCTGAAATCCTCTCGCATTGTCAGACATTTTCCACACCTTTGCAACCCTCCTTTCAATTAACTAGCATGATAATACCAGTTTGACTTAAAAAAAATAAATAATAATAATAGTAAAACATGTGTAAAAGGTATAATAGAGTACGGGTGGCCCGGTGGGCGAGTGGTTCGCACATCTGCATTACAGTCAGATTAAGATTTTGTTCGCTGAGCAGGTAACAATCTCAACTGCGAAACCCTCCATTCACAAAGTTGAATGTCTTAAAAGATAACCAGTACTGTATTCAGTTTGTTCAAAATCATAAACTATATTTTACATCCACTGAAAAGTTAAAAGGCGCGTTGACCTCACAGTGCAGAGGTGCAGGGTTCGATTCCGGCCCTGGCCTTCCTGTGTGGAGTTTGTATATTCTCCCTGTGCCTGCATGGGTTTTCTCCGGGTACCCGGTTTCCTCCCACATTCCGAAAACATGCATGGCAGATTAATGGAACACTCTAAATTGTCCCTCGGTGTGAGTGTGAGCGCGGATGGTTGTTCGTCTCTGTGTGCCCTGTGATAGGCTGGCGAGCAGTTCAGGGTGTCCCCCGCCTACCGCCCGAAGATGGCTGGGATAGGCTCCAGCACCCCCCGCGACCCTTGTGAGGATGAAGCGGATCGGAAAATGGATGGATGAATGAAAAGTTAAAAACAATGAAAAGATGGGCATCAGGTTGTCCACGGTCTCCTGCTCCTTCCCACAATTTTAAATTGCTCGTCAATGTAAATGTGATGGCAGAAGGTTGTTTGCTGAGGTCTCGACGGTCCGGTGTAAACCTCAACAACACTGTTGAAATTGTTTCCCATTTTGGTTCCTACACCAGCCGAGAAAACTGTCGTTTGGTAACTTTGGGAGTCTGAGGAAGAAAAGGCAGGAAGAGAACGAGGAGTACGTGTGTCCCATGGACGTGGAGATGCCGAAGGGACGAAGTTTTCAAACAGGCTTTGAGCTCCAGATCTACGAGGATGACCTCGATAGGCTGGACCAGGTGGGCTTGGACCACTTCAGTCTTAAAAACGAACCTGCTCATTGGATTTGACATTTCTGCTTTGTGTAAAACAGATGGACGACTCAGAAGGAACTGTCAGACAAATCGGTGCTTTCTCCGAGGGTATCCAGAACCTAACGGTACAAACGGTCAAGAATGTTGAATGTTGGAGTCAAATAAGACTCTGAATTGATATATTATCCATTTGCTGCATTTGTGCAGAGTATGCTAAAAGAAGACGAATTCTTCAAGGAGATGTCGAACTCCCCGAACCTCAGCGTGACGGATGACGACTCCACTGCATGAGACTGTCGGCACCATGTGACCTGGTCCTGATGTGAATGAAAAAAAAAACCCCTCCGCGCACACTCTTTGCTCACTAGTTGTTTGTTAGCATTGCATTCAAGGATGAGCCCCATGTTTCTTCATCAAGCTAGTGTTATTCGCTTAGTCGCGTCTCCTTTGCTGCCAAAAGGAGGGAGAGAACATTTAGGACAATGCCACTGCCTGCCAGCTGGTTTCTGGAAATATTTCGACTAAGTTATGTGCTGGCATTTTTTTTTTCTTTTGTTTTGTTTTGTTATCAAATTCAAAGTGGAGAATACACGATGCCAATAGAGATGGAATATCTTTTAAATGAGCTCCTTGGAGTCGAGTAAGTGACCAATGAGCTTCATTGACGAGGGGAGATAAACTTATATTTCTAAATGACAGCTGCTATGTTTTCTACAAAAAAAAAGTACCTTTCTAGTTCAAAGTAAGTTGTCGTATATTTTATATTACACTGAACTTTTCAAGAATAATATACGGCACGCATTTGCGCCAATACATGAAACAGTACAAGCCAAATAGATAGTGAGCTGATACATTTATATAGATCATTGCTGCATTTTTTCTCCACATTTGTTCTTACTTCTGATGTTGGTTAATAGAAATCGGTCTCATTATTTTTTCTGCTTAAAGTAGCTGTCATATTCAGTAGTAACCATATAGTGCACCCACTGACCTGCCAGAAATGGATAACTGTTATTTCTAATTCAAAGATCAATAAAGTAATTTAAATCACAGCTGTCTGTGTCGGATTTCGCAGGACAATTCAAAATGACTAATTTTGAATTTCTTAGGGGAGTTTATCTTAGATTTGATTATAGACGTGGTACAGTAGCATGCGATCCATTTTATGTTTGTCCTCAGGGTTGGGCTGTAGAGCGCCCCCAGTGGGGACTCCCTCGTTCTGCCGGGGGACTTAAAAAAATATATAATTGTAATGAATTAAAGTCATCCAATAAAATGTCTTAGCAATGAAATAATGATTCATGACAATTCATCATCACACACACATTTGGACAATTTAGTGTCTTCGTTGAACACCGCATGATTTTGTACTGTTGCTGGAGTACCTGCAGAAAACCTTCACAAGCATGAGAGAACACGCAATCGCCATACAGGAGGTTTGAGCCTCACAACGGTGACCCAACAACCAGATCTGTGTTGCACGTGGTAGAGAAATATATGCTGATAAAATGATTTATTGAAGTCATTGTACTTATCAGATTTAATACATGTCATAAGTATTGAAACATTATGGCCGCGAACAATTAATTTAGAAAGATGAGGATTACAATCTGTACTGCGCTTTGCCTTTAATCAAGTCTGGCTTCTACCTCAAAAAGTCAAATATTTAACATGAGTATGACAAATGTCAAAATGTCTTAACCCTCCTGTTGTCCTCAGGTCAAAATGACCCGTCACTGTGTTAAAAACGCCCCAAAAAACCCCTAAATGATATTTTTTTAACTTGAAATTTTATGACTTTTCCTAGATTGGCCCCAACTGCAGAAAAAATTGAAATGTTGTTTTCATTCACATTTCCATGGAAGCTGTACAAAAAAAAGTACAAAGGTGGTCTTTGGGTCAAAATGGGTTGAAATCAAGGTCACAAAGTTATTTACACACCATAGAATGTTTCAATGTTTTAGTTGTGTCTCAGATCAATTAGTAGAACACGTGAACAAGACAGTAGCAGACATAAACAAAACAAGATAGGTGGCGTTATCGTAGATGGCAGAACTCTTTTTTGTGGATTTCAAGGGGTTATAAAGGTGCTACAGATGACAGGACTCCGAATTCTCTCTGTGCTGACGCCATGAGTGTGCGTTATGACATTGAAGAGCCTCTAGAGCTGATTTTTTCTGCTGTCCAGCAAGACAACTGATTCAGAAGAGGATGTATCAGAAGAAGATGGGGAGGAATATAACCCAGAGTATGATGAATCATCTTCAGAACAAGAAGAAATCCCTGAAGCTGAAAGAGAGACTTTCCTTTCAAAAAATGGCAAAATAACATGGTCCTCAGCAGCATACAACCAACAAGGCAGGCATGCAGAACAAAACGTAAGGAGCTCCTGAGAAACCTGATGATCCACCTTCCACAGCCACTTCCCCAACGAGGGCAAGTAAGAAGAAGAAATGCCAGTTCTGCCCTCAAAAGAAGAACTGTAAAACACATACTGTGTGCTATAGGTGAAAGAAATATATCTGCAAAGGCTGTGCACTTGCATACTGCGCTACATGTGCTAATTAATTTAATGGGCTATCTTATTTTTCATATTTTTGTCTTGTATTGTCCTAAATAGTTTACTGGAGGAAAACCAAGAAAGAATCTTTAGTCATTGGAATGAATACAAATGCATCCATAACTCATTTTCGCACATTTTTTTCCTTTTCTTAAGCTATAGAAATCCAAGTGAAGAGGGAGAACTATATCACACATAATGTGGTGAAGGACAAGTTGTTTCTTCAAGTAATATGAAATTTGGTGTTTAAAATTCAATTTAGCTGCTTATTTGGGGGGTTTAGTGAAGATGGGTCATTTTGACCCGGAGGATACAGGGTGTGTACAGGAAATGAGGACAACAGGAGGGTTAATATGACACTGACGTGTCAATGTATTTGAAGTTAGACTCGCTGTGGCAATCCCTAATGCGACAAGCCGAAAGTCATTTTACATGACTCAAAAAAAAACAAGTACCACAAACCAAATGCAATAGAATTGATTCATCAAATACATTAAACTTGATAAGAGAGCCTCATTCAAAATCGCGCAAGTTGGTAGGAGTTCGTTTTCTGTTAGTGTACTGTGCACAAATTAGTAAGGTTTTTTTTACACACATGTGCCCTCTCGTGACTATTGTAGAGAACCGCAGCTCTAAACTTTTATCGGTTGTGCGCATGCGCGTTGAAGAGGACTGTGATTTTTGTGGGGTTGGGTGGGGGGGGTACTCACTGTATGTACGCAGAAGTGAAGAAACACCCACCATGGCTTCGAGGTTTGTAGTTTGATTTTTCTGCACCTTTTAAAGTTATTTCTTATTTTTATCGGGGTACTTGTCATCTTTCTTTTTTTCTGATAGAAAACATTCCAAAGGTTTTTATGTTTGTTTTCTTAACAGGACTTGTGTAGTCCTCCTCCTCGGAGTGTTCCTCAGTGGACTGAATGCATCCAGGTACTGTACAGTAAATAATGTTGTATTGACTTTTGTCAGAATTGACAAAAGTAGTCACATTTTAAGTACAAGTAGCCTACAGAGGTATGTGGTTAAAAAAAAGCCATTCGTAAAAAGTTAGTGGAAATACAGATTCGTCTGCTGTACTTAAAAAATAGTAACAGCAAATAATAGTAAACATGTACTGAGAAGAGAAGATCTTGTTGACTTTACCACTCTGTGTTGGCATCTTTTTTTCCGTTGTGTCTTAGTCCGCAGAGGTTGAAAGAATTAACAATCCTATTTTGACAAAGTAAAGAGTAGAAATTATAGATGACTGTTTTCAAATGTGGAGAGTAATAGAAAAGTCCTTGAAAGAAAATTAAATACTCAAGTAAAGTACTGTATGGATAATTTACTTCATCACAGTAACAAACTATTTCTACTTGCTTACTTTTCATCACGGCATCTTGTTGGTCCATATCTGTAAAATAACAAAATACCGCTGAATGTTCTCATGACAGAATGGTATTAAACCAAGAACTTTCCAACCTTTTCAATGAGCTGTGGAGGCTGGACACAAATCGAATGACGCCTGGTGTAGATTACACCATCTCAGTTCAGGTATGAAGACTCTCCGCGCTTCACTCTTTGTGTGACTTTTTTTCATGCTGACTACAAAGAGGTGTTTGTTTTTGTTGTGCAAGGGCCGAGCAGGCTTTGTAAGCCCGGGCACACAGTTTGCACTCGATCATGCTTCCCTGCCTCTCTTCTCCAACGTCAATGAGCTCAAGATGAGGAACACCACCACCATCTTCAGTCAGTAGCAACTTTGATACCATCGTATTCTCTCGGGTCAAAAGTGTGTAGGTGATAATGAGATGCTGTCATAAGCCGAAGAACGAATGAAGTCACGGCTGTAAAGAGTGGCAGCCTTTATATCGAGATTACGTTTATTTTGGCGCTACAAGTAAGCTCCAGCCGACTGCTAGCATGTGACACATGCCTACTACTTTGGCCCTGTGGTAGTGCAGTCTGGTAGTTTACTACAAATGGTAGTAGTGTTTGGTTGCATAGTAGGAGGCCAAAGGTTGCACTAAGTCCTGGTAGTAGCTTCTTCTTGTGTGATTCTGATGTCTGGAAGGAAGGTTACTGTTAGCATGTGTGTGTAAATGTTTGACTCCGAGCATACGCTCCTTTAGGGCTTTTGAGGCTGCTGGACAATTATGAGAGGTCAACTGGCGTGGCTGAGCGTGTCACCACCGAGGAAAAGGTTGAGACCAGCCGCTTCTTGGATGCCATTTTAGAGACAGAAGTCATGAAGGTACAGTTCACACACGTTTGGACGACATCTCAAATACTTGGTTGCTGGACACATTTCATTTTAAAAATGCGCGGATGGGTCGGGCATGTCCTTCTTAGATGACATTGTCATTTTTTTATTATGTTGATTTTAAAAAAAAGTTGATTTTAATAATACTGCCCGAAGACGGCTGGGACAGGCTCCAGCATGCGACACTACTGAAGATAAGCAGTTCAGGAAATGGATCGATGGATGTATATTGCAATTTCTTTTTGTTTTATTACGACTTAGGTCCAATAATCGGCAAATTATTTCATAAAATAATGTTGAATGTGGCGGCCCGGTGGTCCAGTGGTTAGCGCGTTGACCTCGCAGTGCAGAGGTTCAGTTCCAGCTCCAACCTCCCTGTGTGGAACTGAAACTTGAAAATCAAATCGGGACTTGAGTGAATCGTTATATCCTTCGTCTCTGATTAAAAATTATCGTGAACATGAGTGGACAAGTGTTCTCAAACCTTAGACACTTGCACTGAAAAAAACTAACAATGCAATTGCAACGATTCTCCTGATTTGATGATCTATGATTCTATATGGGCGGCCCGGTAGTCCAGTGGTTAGCACGTCGGCTTCACAGTGCAGAGGTACCGGCACTTCCAGCTCCGGTACCGGTACCGGTCAATTCCAGCTCCGGCCTCCCTGTGTGGAGTTTGCATGTTCTCCCCGGGCCTGCGTGGGTTTTCTCCGGGTGCTCCGGTTTGCTCCCACATTCCAAAAACATGCATGGCAGGCTGATTGAACACTCTAAATTGTCCGTAGGTGTGAGTGTGGATGGTTGTTCGTCTCTGTGTGCCCTGCGATGGGCTGGCAACCGGTTCGGGATGTCCCCCGCCTACTGCCCGAAGACAGCTGGGATAGGCTCAAGCATCCCCCGCGACCATTGTGAGGATTGAGCGGTTCGGAAAATGGATGGATGGATGGAATGTTGAATGTACTTCTAAAAATTTTAAAAAATCAAATTTTATATTTTAATTAAACCATTTTTGGGGGGGGGGTGGTTGCTAAATTCATATGATAAATATGACAGGATATGTGAGAATGTACAATGCTTTGGCGAAATGTGTAGCCATACTTTGCCTCACCTCAATCCACATGCGTGTTGAATGTTCTTTTTCTCCCCCTTGAACGGCTTCTGTGGTGAGGCTGCAGCTGCGCCCCAAAGGGAGTTTTGTCTTTTCACTGGAAACATTCTTTCGCACAGAGAGAACAGTAAACATGTGGAACATCTGCGTGCAGCTGTGGAATGCTGCATTGTCTCGAGCTCGCTGCAAATTGGACCCATACTTGAGGAATTTCTGAGGGGGCTGAGTGTAGCTATTTGGCGTCTTGTTGTCTGTATTTTGTCATGTTTTCTAATCCGCATCTTGGTTACACCACACCGGTGAGGTTGGTGGATTATCTCAACAAAGGGGAAATGCTCACTTACACCGATTTAAACAGAAAGTTTTATGTCTTTGAGGTCAGCTCGCGCAAAATGAAACAAAAAAAAAGTCTGTTGTGTTTAAGTTTTTGTTCTGTGTACTAACCAACTTAACCCTTTCATATACAAATAATAAGATGTAACCTGATAACCAGATAAACTGTCCACCGTGGTAACCGCTGTCCCTGAAAGGGTTAAATGAGTCAAAGTGCGGTTCTCCTTGAGTGGGTTGATCTGATTTTGTCGGTGATTGTTGAGTGTCTGACACCAGATACCATTTTGTTTTGTTGTTGGTTTTTTTTTAATGTAGCGTACTCACAGATATCTGGTGAGTAAAGGACAATCTTCATCTAACTTGAGAGACTTTAAGAGTCAGCTGCGCCTAATCTGGTTTCATCTTTACCACAGACAGAGGAACACCGGGTAAGAGCACGCTCGCTGAACACACTGACCTTACATATATTCTGATATGAACTCACAGAGGGCGGCTTTTGATGGAGAAAAAAGAAAGTATGTGTAGACATCATTAAAACTCATAACTGTCTACCAGGTTGCCTGGCTTTAACAATAACTATCCAGAATGCAGCCGAATAAAGGGAGAGCGATTTTACCAAAAACAACGGGACGCTACAACACACGTTTGTGGTGGACTACTTTTTACAGGCCTGACTCCTGCGGCTTCGAGCACGTGTTTGTTGGAGAGGTCAAATCGAACAGTGAAATCACAGGCTTCCATAACTGGATCCAGTTCTACATGCAGGAAAAGGGCAGCCTGCTGGACTACAAAGGCTACAAGGCCAAGGAGCACGACTTGGTACGTCTGAACCATCGTCCGCTCATCGCTCCGGTCGTCACGCAGCCTTTAACGCCCGCGTCTTTTTCAGCCCGACGAGGACGATCACGTCATGAGCCTCCAGTTCAGTTGGCATAGCGTGCTCAAACCCGTGGGCAGCTCCTTCATCGGGACCAGCCCCGAGTTCGAGATGGCCCTCTTCACCGTCATCTTCCTCATGAACACGGAGAGAACCACCACGGTGCTGGTCAACATCGACCAGTGTCAGATGGAGCTGGTGGTCATCCGACACGGACGCTCCCTCGGCACGGCCTACCCCAAACTGCTCAGCAGCAACAGCAGGCACATTCGACAGCACTCACAATGATCTTCGATTTGATTTCAATTCAGCTTTATTCTACTTGGAAGTGGCCCACTGAGATAGTATACCTCTTCTCGGGATTCCTGGCCAAACAATAATAAAGGCAAATGCAGACTGAAATCTACTCGTGACCTATAAAGCAACTCATGACCGAGTATTGTTTGCGTTCCGGTTAAATGGCATTGTAGTGGTTTCCTCATTAAAGGTTTAGCAATAAAACAAGCATATCGGCTTTTCATTTTTTTGCTTATATTTTCAGTTCATTCACAACAGCCCTATGTTCTTGTGAACGTTAACCGTGCTTTTGCGGTTCTTTTGGCTGACATACGTGTAGTTCAGTCCCCACACAGGAACGCGGTAAATACAAGTGTGAATGGTTGTCTGTATATGTGCTCTTTGGTTGACTGACAACCAGTGATGTCATCTGCGTTGCTAACAATGAAAGTCTCGGTCTTAAGGGGCTGGCCGATGGCTGTCATCTAACGATTGTACTCAATGGCCCAGCGAACAGCTGGACGATGATGGTGTGCCCTTTAGCGCTTTCCACCCACTGTTTCATATGATGCGGCGCTATCCTAATGGCTCCTGCTGTGATCTCCTGAATTGTGGCATGTGCATATCAAGGTCACTCCAACACACCACTTCCGACAAACGCTGTGGGAACGAGCACTCAGCACTGGGTCAGTTTGTTCCCACAATCACTGCTGAAATGGACAGTGGTTCTTGCCTCTCTGGGTGCAACCTCCCCCATAAAATCAATGAGGATTAGAAACCCATCAGAAGTGTTGAAACCTCAGTGACAATTCCTCCTTCACCATTTCTTCGCCATTTTCTAACACAAATGAGAAAAATACTCCTTGCTCACAAAGTTAAGTTTGGCTGTCAGAACAGAGAGAAATTTCTCCCAACAGTGACTTAAGCTTTCATCTACCTTTCTTACCCACGTGACAGCATGTAGGGGTTCACAGAAAACATAAACCCTATAAAACAGCTGTGTCTAACATACGGCCCGCGGACCGGAAGCGGCCCCCAATGAGGTTCGATCAGGCCCGCATTATAATTTAAAAGTGAAAAAATGAATAAAAGACACGGAATGAGTATTTTTAATAAGGTGCAATTCTTGGAATATCCACTAGGGGACTCAGTGTTTTGATCAGAGTACAAGACAACACCACTTTGATCAGAGAAGAAGACAACAGCAGCCTCAGTATGTCACTGAGACAGACCCAACACAGCAGACGCTGTCAAGGACATGTGAATATTTTATTCTTTACACATTTAATAGCACTCGACATGATATTTTGGTTATTTATAGCAGAGTATGGTATAATTTTAATGGTCCGGCCCACTTGATGTCTACCGAGGCTGTATGTGGCCCACAATGTGAAATGAGTTTGACACCCCTGCTTTAAAACGAGAGTTGATCACGACTTTGAAGCGCTGTGGGAGGTTGGGGTAAGTGAAATCTGACAATGCGCTTTTTCTGTCATGAAACCCTGACTGTGGGTGGTATGATAAATTACGATAGCCATGTTGATTGTGTGTTGAGGTGTGAAACAAATCATTTAAATCACTGTGAACGTCAACGTTTTTACTGACACAAAAGGTCCTCTCATATTCTGCGTGCAGCACAATCACATCAGCACTTATTTAGATGAACGGTCACGCCAATGTATGGTGGCAGAGCATCCACGTAACTCAGTGTAATGCGACCTTGTGGAAATTGCAGTAAACTGAAAATGAATCCCTGAAAATCAGAAAGCTTGGTCTCAGCCTCAGCTCGTGTCCCTGAGCCAAAACTTAACTGACACTTAATACTGTACTGTATGAACAAAGTGAAGTACTTCCTCTGTGTTCTCCAATGTGGTCACTTCAAAATGCAAAGGGTCTTTTCTAGGTGGATTCTCATGTTTGCACGAGGTCACAAGTGAAACACGCCAAAACAGGAAGTTGGGAGATTTCCTATTGTGTACACACTGTCAGTTGAAACATGTTGCAGCATGTTCTCCCTCTGTTGTTCTGGTTTTATAGGATGAAATTGTGACTCGGGTTTAATCTCCATCCTCATTGACCTGAGTGCAGGTTTTGACACCATTTCTCACCCCATCCTCCCTAACAGACTCTCCACCATGGCTTTCACCCACACCCCCCTACGCTGGTTTCACTCAACTCGCTGGCCGCTCTCAGTTCATCCAACTCAACTCCTTCACTTCACAGTCCTTCCCCCTCTCTTCTGGTGTGCCCCAGGGCTCTGTCCTGGGAACCCTCTTCATTATCTACCTTCTCCGCCTTGGCAATATTTTCCGTAATTTTGGAATACACTTTCACTGCTTCACGGATGACACCCAGCTCTACCTCTCCAGCAAACCCGACGCTTCCCTCCCACCCTCCAGAATTTAAAGCGCTCAAAATGTAAGACAAGGAGAAATCATTTGAAAAATAAAAAGTCAGTTTGATTCATAATGATTAAAAGACTTTATCCATGGCAGTACTTAACTGACACTTCATAGCAGAGTCTCATTGTGATCAGGTTACACAATTACTGTTAGAAAGAGCAACTAATTACATTTCCATTAGCACATTGCACAATACCTTTAGAAACATAGAGAAGCACAGTCTGAACACTTGTTGATTGTCTAGATGCAGAAAAGGAATATTATTGTGATACATGGCGTCCCTGAAAAATGCAGCATGCAAAGGCGAGATATCGGGGATGATAACTTTCAACAAAAAAGACCAGCATGCTGTGTTCTGTCAAAACAATTCCCATACAGATAAAAAGACTGGGTAAACGATTAGTTATTTTAACAAACCAAAGCAAATATTAAGTCTTTTTAAAGTGTACAGGGAGCAGTATACATTTGTCACTGGAGAAAATGACAACGGTAAACAAATTTGTGTGTGTGTATATATATATATATATATAATATGACAACATAAAAAATATAATCATTAACCAGTGTCATCCAGGTTAAATATAAGAAGGAGTTGGAACCTGAAGAGTCATCACAAACACAACAGCAAAAGAAAACATGTTGTGATATGCCAATTCACCCCATCACAAGGTTGAGGTCATCTTTTCAACGTGTTCGGTTAATTGCTGAAAAGTATTGATATCATCAATCCCTGATTTAAGTTGTTGTACCTTTTTCTTGTTGGATCTTAAACATAAATTAGAATTCGGACTTATCTAAATTTAAACAACTAAAAAAAATTACCTGATTGACTTCTCACCGTTGATTTTAATCCATCCATCCATTTTCTGATCTGATTTATCATCACAAGGGTAGTGGGGGGTGCTGGAGCCTATCCCAGCCGTCTTCGGGCAGTAGGCGGGGGACACCCTGAACCGGTTGCCAGCCAATCGCAGGGCACACAGAGACAAACAACCATCCACGCTCACACTCACACCTAGGGAATATTTAGAGTGTTCAATCAGCCTGCCATGCATGTTTTTGGAATGTGGGAGGAAACGGGAGTACCCGGAGAAAACCCACGCAGGCCCGGGGAGAAAATGCAAACTCCACACAGGAAGGCCAGAGCTGGAATTGAACCCATTATCTCTGCACTGTGAGGTCGAAGCGCTAAGCACTGGACCGCGCTCGTTGATTTTCATACAAAATATTCTAATTTGGGGTAGCGGAGGAGCTCAAACATATGATGAAAAGGTGAAAAATATGGGTTTACTAAATCAAAAGTGAAAATTTGAGTGACTAACATATATACTGTAGATCCACATACCCTACTTTGCCTCTTTGATACAATAACTTTGATGTCTTGGATTCTTGGACAGCTAAGAATATAATTTTATCCATAAACATTCTGACACCAACTGTATAAAATTCATTTAAATATGTTTGAATTAAAAAAAAACTCACAATAAACACTTGTGCAGTAGTCATTTGAAAACATAGTTCATTCGATATTCATAGTAATAGTTATGTTAGAGGTGTCAAAACAGCTGCTGCGTCTTTCCATTTGGCAGCGTCGCATCTACAGTCAAGCATTTTGGAGGGCAAAAACCAAAGCAGCATAAATGGTAAGTTGAAGAGATCAACTGACCGAGGTAAGTTTTCCGTATATTGGAGGGGCAGGGAAGGGGGGGGGGCATCTTCCCGTCGTAGTCTAGAACAGCACCTTCTTGATATAGGCCACAGTGGAGACGTTGAGCAGCATGTTGACATGCTCATTCCCGGGAAGCTCTTGCAAAGTCACCGGTTGTTTCTGCCGCCCCACCCAGCGTTTGCACTGGGTGGCGCTCAGCAGGTTGACCGTCCCGTCGCCGTCGCCCATCACCACCGTGGGATCCACGTCGGGGAACTTGGAGGTGTACTGGAAGGCTTCCGACGTGGGAATGCCGGAGCCGTACAAGCAGTGGACGGCCACGCCAGGCGGCGTGAGGTCAAAAAGCAGAGACTCCGTGTCTTGACGCATCAGCCAGCCATCCTTGAAATCAAGGTCAAAATAAAGTCGCTGGTAGTCCATCACGGTATAGTTGGTTGTGGGCGTCTGGATCAAAACCTGCACGCGGAGCGAGAATTAGTTTGAGGCTTTCTCTGGTGAAACAAGTGTGACATCATCGGCAGACTGACAGAATTCTCACCGTGTCATCCTCAGACCACTTTTAAATTTATTTTCACTTCTGATAACTGGCACATAGTTTATTGCTCGTGAAGTTGTTGCCGAGGTGGCAGTATTTAAAAATCACCAGTGTGCCTGGTAATACATGAATACCCATTCATCCAAGGTATGGATGAATGTCGGCTTTTCAGTTCGTCGCCTTAATACAAATTCCCTCCTACAACGTTTGTGTTGTCAGTCTCATCCGCATCTAATCGCTAGCAGGCGTCCATATTTTCGTCTAACCAAAACTCGGACTACTTGTTGCTTCTGTGGCTGAGAATCCTGGGAAATGTAATTCTACTCGCCTAATGCGAGCTACTTCTGGTGTCGCGTTTTCAATGTTACAGTCTGGGACAATTTCATCGCGGTCTGTGGGTAATTTAACATTTATCTTTGTGTTCTCACTCTCATCCGCATCTATCTAATCGTGAGCAGGCATCTGTTTTTGTCATACCAGAACTTCCTGCTTTCGCGTGAAAGAATCATATCCTCTGTCGGAGGATCCCCTCCTACGCTTGAAGCAACCCCCGTAGAGTTGTACAGCAAAACTAAAGCAAACAAGACCAGCTACCCGATTTTTTTCGACCAGTCTGAACCTCGCATAATAGTGCTAAATCTATTAAATAAACAAATGGTACAATTGGAAGAAGCTGTTTAACATACAATGCATTACCAGAATAATGCACCTATAAATTCTATGGTCATGAGTTATGGGTCGTGCATCCACGGGTTATCATGACTGCTCTTATTGTCTTGACTGGCACTCACTTTTTTTTCCACGCCGCCTTGGGCTGTGCTTCCGCAAGTATAAATGGATTGTTGTGACGTTTTCATGAAAGTGTGGTCAGTTCTTTAAGGAATAATAAATTCACGCATACACACACATACCTTATCCTTAGGCCAGGTGTGGGAATAGGGAAGGAGCCAAGAGGTGGACACGGCCGTACGTTGCTGAGAGCGGATCTTCAGTGGCCTGATGACTGGGATGCCATTATTGTCGCCTGAAACACAAACCCAACAAGCCAGATTTCAAGAAGTGGAAGTAGACAGACAGGAAGAAAAGTAAGGCGACGTGTTATTGCGTGGTTTTGGCAAATACGGTGTTGTACTGATCATCTGATAACAGCCATTTGAGTGACTATTAATAATAAAATGAAAAACCGCGATTAGCTGGGAACCAGTTCAGGGTATCATTTTAAATCTCATAAACATACTTATTCAGTGAACACTGCAAACACACACTTCAGCACAGCTCTAATATTTCCAATGACAATTTTGTGCAAACAACCTTTATCGCATGCCCAAGGCTATTTTTTTTTCTCAGTAACAAGCTGAAAGAAGAGAAGTAATAGGCCTTAGGGCGAGACGATTATTTCTGATTAACATCATGAATAATGAAACAACTTGTTTACGATGATACTAATGCAGCGTGTTATACCGGAGACAAATTCCTTGTGTGTTCTACATACTTGGCCAATAAAGATGATTCTGATTCTGATTCTGACTATTCGCGGTTTTCAAAACTCTTGTTTACCTACTAAAACTCTGTGACTCAAAATTGTCATCATAGCCCCATTTCATTGAACTTTATTCTTGAAATCTCTATTCTTTTGTCAAGTACAAAATGACCCCCGTGAATACCAGAAGTGGGCATTTCGTCAGTAGTAACAAACACTGTTTTGTAAATGACGAGGACAAAAAAAATCATAAAAAAAGACAAACTAGGCACGAACGGAATTGGATTTTCGTCTGTCAATGTAATCGTCACTAACCGGGTCAAGTCAGTCCCTGACGGACGCCCATGTCGCTAACGACCGACGGAAACATGTTCCGACTGACAGTTCGTGTTTTTGTTCCCGGGGTTCAATACATCGGCTTTGCTTGACCGGACAGCGTTGACTATATATGGAAATGCTTTGCGCTTCCTGTACAGTAGGTGGCGGTATGCACCAAAGACCTGTTAAACCGCCACTAAACCAAGAGAAAGCATTACACCTGAGGGCTAATCACTCCCAAAGCCCGATCAAATATAATGACTAGTAATAACGAGATTTATAGCAAAGGTTGACTCAGGTTGTGGTCTCATGGTGGTCTGGTTGTACCACTCCAAAAAAAGAAAAACACATGCACGGTGTCTTCTCTCACCAGAGGTGATCACACGTAATGTCTTGGCCACGCCGGCCCACGGCGCTCCCAGAGCGATGAACGCTTTAATGTATTTGTCTTTCCAGGCTTGCGGCTGCTGGTTGAGGAAGTACAACATGTACATGTTGCCCATACTGTGAGCGATCAAAACCACGGGCCGGCCCGCATTCGTTGCCATCTCCTCAATCATCTGCTGTAATGCCAGGAAGTAGTCCTTGTTCTCATCTGGGAAGGAAGCAAAAAGGCATCTGGAAGTCAAAATGGAGAAGCTAATGGGACAAACCGCTCACGAGAGGAGCCTTAGTAAGGTTGTGTGCTTGTGTTCCGCTTACTGGGTGCTTTTCTCCAATCATACGGAGCTCCTCTCACATCGTCACCTCGAGTGTAGCCCCAGTCCACCAATGCCTGAGCGATGTTAAAGAAATACATACCTAAAAAAAAAAAGGGCAGACAAGCGCAGAATCTGCTTTTAGCGGCATGGAAGCATTGGTAGCTTTTCAAGAGCATTTTACTTCAGGTTTTCCTCGGCAAATACCGTATTGGCCCGAATATAAGACGGTGTTTTTTGCATTGAAATAAGACTGAAAAAGTGGGGGTCGTCTTATATTCGGGGTCTAGACAGTATACCCATTCACGACGCTAGATGGCGCCAGATATCACAGAAGCGAATGCTGAACTTGACTCACCAGGCCAAAGTGAACCCCTGCCATGAAGAAGAAAAATAAAAAATAGCGGTAGCACAATGAAAGAAAAATAAAAAAATAGCGGTAAGAAGGAAAAGAGAAGAAAATAATAGAAGAGATAACAGAAAATGGAGAAACGTAGGGACAATCTGGAGAAAAGTGGGTCGATGATCGGCCAGGTTAACCGGCAGCTGAGGAGAAGTTATGATGTCATTTACATTTCAAAAACCAGAAGCCATTCATTTACGAATGTGATCGCACTTTAGATTTGAATGAGGCAAAATAACATGCTTTTTCCCTCAAATATATTGTTATAATCATTTGTTTCAGATGTACTGTAATGATTTTCTGTATAAAAATTAATTTGGTGTTCAAAAAGTCTTTTTTCAAACTTGAGTCTTGAAAAAGAGGGGGTCGTCTTATAATCAGGGCCATCTTATATTCGGGTCAATACGGTATGTAGTCAGTTCATCCATACACAGTAAGCCACTCCTAATAGAAGATAGTCTTCACAGGTTTATAAGCCAGAGGGGTTTTACAGAAGCGTCAAGAAAAGACAATTGCTATTCTCCCTGTTATGGCAAGAGATAGTCTGAAATGATCTTTCTTTGCTCACACGCGAGCAACAGCACAATAGGCACACCGGGCAGAGATGAGGATAACCGTAACCTGTTTTGTTAAGTGTAAAGTGTAGTTCTTGTAGGCTGAAATGCTGATATTTTAAGGCGGGAGCAAATGACAGCACATGATATCGCTCATCTTCACGAGACCCCTGACTGAATGAGAATTGATGTACAGCGGCTGTATGATGATTGTGATTGTGGCCGTTTAAGACCGCAAGCAAACTTGCATCCTTCCACACTTACCCACACTGCGTTTACTGGGGTCCAGATACTCCACTGAGTACGTCTGGCCGAATCCCGGTACGGTGATGTTCACCCCGGGTGGTGATGAGGTAGTGTGTGTGGTCCTGTTGTAGATCAGCCTACGAACACACACATACACAGTGTCAAAAGGAAACCGTGACTGAGGTGTTACTTCTGCTTCTGTAGTTCTCTGGAGCGAGACCAACAATAGAAACCAGGATTTCTGCACTTGCGTCACACCTTGTGTGACAGACATCATCTTCCCTTTTTGTTCTTGACTATCTTATAGATGTTTCCTAATTTACTGCAAGATTGCTTCCCATTTGTATTACTATATTCTAGATGGCACCAACTCTTAATTGCTCAACAGAAGTTGCGACAGTATTTCAGTAAGTCAGAATGCCAGTGAATAGCGCTTAATGAACCACAGCAAGCATGGCACTATTATTTACTGCACAGCTTGGCTCGGCTCTGTCTGATTGTGAGCATCAATCAAATAAAAATATATTGAAAGTCAAACGTAACTTTTCTTTTTTTTGTTCGGAGATCCATGTTGACAGAAAATGGAGGGAAATACACTTGGACAGGCTTGCTTTGTGAGCCAGTTTTGAGATCATTGGTCAAAGAAACATTTCCAATCTATTGCAAGACCGCTTGTCAAACAAGAGATAAAGCAAAATTGATCTTGTCATTCCATTCTGCTGTGAACAGACGCTATTGTCCATCCTGACTAAATGGCTACAATACAGTCGGCCGAGTGTGCAAATATCTTCGAGAGCAATAGATTTTTTGGTTTTCAGCAATTCTAGAATGGCACGCATACCTCAGCCAAGGCTCATCTGGAGCAGTGTTAATGTTATTTGTTAATTAGCCGGCTAACTTCTGGTTTATGGGGAATGGTTAACAGACATATGCTGCCATCAACTGTTTCATAGAAGCCATAAAATCAACACTTACTCATCGTTACTGTTTTTCTCTCTCTATATAAGCAGATAGAAACACCTATTTCATTAATTGGCTAATTTAAAATACAGTAATTTTTCAATTTCTGAAGAGAGCGGTTGTTTTTGTTAATTCCTGCTTGTTAAGGATTACCGCAACATAGGTTTACATTGGGAGAACTGACCTTTGGAAGGATATACACATTGGAGATGGATAACGGCTCAAGGAATGTCAACAAGGCCAGCACAGACAAGGCACATATTGACGATTATTCACAGGTATGATTAAACCAATTTAGAGTCTTCAGCACAACTCCATTTCATCGAATGATACTAAAGTGACAAAAGCACCAGTGGTGCTACTGGTCATGGTAGTGTACTTTTCATTCACTCAGCAGCACTCTATCAAAACCTCCCTTTTTAAAGGGTCAAATATTCATTTTAGCCCTTAACCAAACAGCACTTGAAAAAAAAAATTAATGTCACTGTCACTGACAAAACTATCAAACGTGTAGAAAGCAAAATTAGAGCTACCCTGACAAAATAGTTTAATTTGTTGCATCACCAATCTTGTATCTTAATTTAGTTGAGTTATGAAATTAATTTTCCCTATCGAAATGCCATTAAGCCTATCCCGCTTGCAGAATACACTTTTCTTTTACTACGTTTACATTTTTAATAAAAACAGTTTGACTTTTTTAAACTTTGGTCGAGGGGCAGAGTATTTTAAGCTCACTCAATTCAAATTTAGACTCACAACACAAAGCAAATTGACCAAGTGAGAAGTTGTACTCGAACAATTTATAATTCGGGGCACTTGCGAGTCATGCACCATTGTACTAATAGCTAATCCACAGTGAATAAATACAAAACCAAGAAATTAGGAAGGTGAGGTATCATTAGCAGCATCTTTGACTAACAGGTGTCATACCTTATGTTGTCCATCCAGCAGTCAATGGCAACAGGTACGAGCTGCTCTAGGTTGAGCCATAAAGTGAAGAAGGTATCTGTCTTCTTGTAACAAATATAATGAACCACGCTGGGTTTATCCAGCTTCGCCTCCAACTGGTTGCCCAGGTCCCCTGGAACTGCAATCAGCAAAAAAAAGGCTTTGAACCCTGGACATCTGTGCTGTGAGGCGGAAATGCTGAACCACCGTTGTCCACCATACTACACACACACACTCACACTCTATATATATCTATATCTATATAGACATATATGTCCACACACACACGCGCGCACACACGCACACACACACCCACCTATCTAGATAGACTGATTGCATTAGTGTACAGTTATGAGTGGTGCTCAAAAGAATTGTCCTGCTGCTATTTTTACCGCCCAACGTGTTGTTTGGATGTCTTCATCTCTAGATCGTTTTCAGAGTTCAAATTGACATTTCACCATCGATGTCCTTGAGTCCACGTGGGGATTTTGCACCCACATCGATTTTCATTTTTCAACTGTGAGTTAAAAATGAGTGACTCTGTCACAAACATTTCTTCCTCATCAAGGAGAAAGGGTGGTTTGTGTGGAAAAAAAGAACAATGGGAGAAAGTATGGAGAAATATTCCAACACTAATCTAGCCATATTACAGTAGTTCTTGTCACACTGTTTGTAGCAGCCGCACAAACTATTATGTTGACCCAATGTCAACAGAATAAGTACGCACTGGTCAGATAAGGTTTCCACAAACTCAACCACATTTAATCAAGCGGGCGGGGGGACAAGGAGAATAGAATGGTAATGGCGTTTAAACAGGATTGACTGTATCAACCTGCAGTGGTCTGAGTGAAAAGAATCACATGATGCATTGTGCAGATAAATGAAGGGATTGGTTTAAATGTTCCTCGGGAATCTGATTGGCTGCATCAAATCAGTCTCGTGATAGGACTGTAAACAATCGTTTGCAGACGGAGAAAACAATTGCACACGATGTCACAGTGTAGATTAACCCTTGGGGAATTCGTAATGGTATAAAGTTATCTCAATGTTTAAAACTAATCCGTTGATGTAATGTAGAGTTAAGAGGTTAAGAGAACGACTGGATTGGCGTCACAGTAAAGCGACAGTTGTACGTAGCGCAAATATCATTTCAAACGCACATTGTCTGAACAACGATCCAGTCGCGGTGCCTGTTGAAAGCTAGTTTACTTGAACCTTTGTTTTATTCACCAAAATTGATGTTGACAGTTTACAGAGATGAAACAAATGAAATTTCTCCGAATTGAAGTCAGTCCTCTGTCGGCTGCCAAGTCTTTCCCATCTCACGTCGTTCGTCAAGTGTTGACATTTACCAAAGCCAACGTAAAGCGAAGGTAGAAACAGTGAAATACAGTAAACACTTACCGAGGACCACTGGAGGTCGCGGGGACTGGCATGGCTTGTTGCCAGCACATTTTCGTACAGGTTGGCCGTAGCTCCGTCCAGAAACCAGCCACAACAACAACACGAGTGTGAGAAGCGAGAAGGCGGTCACCCGGTGTCGACCCCCCATGACTTCCGATCTCTCATAGCCAAAAAGCCATTTAGCTTTCTTCCTAAGATGCTATCCGAGCGACTAACTTCTCCAGTTTCGTTTGTCGCACCTTTAATAGTTGACGCTGTTTGCGTGCAACGACGATGATGACGCGATCGCGAGGTTCAAAGCAGAACGCAGAGCAATCTAGCGTGGTAACGCAACTCCAGTCCAGGCCGAAGTAGACGAGCTCCGATAGGTCGAACGGGGGAAAGTGCGTGTCAAGCGCAAACCCCGCCTTTCCTCATTTACAGTGGGTGGATGGATTGGTGCGGCACAATAAAACAAAAACTGGATGGGTGCTTGTTAGTTTCAGACTCAGATTTACTACTACAACAACAACGAGCAGATTGATATTATATTAAAAGCAAATCACAATTCAACAATAACCACTAAAATGACAGACAAAAGATTTCTGTGCACAACAAAATTGTTATGTTTGAAAAAAAAAAACCCTATCAAACCTGAAGAGTAAATGGTTTAGAAATTGGGATAATTTTTATAAACTTGAGGTCAGGCATACACAACTTGTTATTGCTGCTATTCCCAGGCCTGTTGCATGTGCTTTTCCATAAAATGTCAAAATGCTGTTTTGTTATATCTACCCAGACCTGAGATCAACTTCTTTGGGGACCTCTGACTTCCCCTCTAAGATTTGCTGTATTTGACTGAGCACCTTTTCATTGAATACAATATCCAGGTGTGGCAAACCCCTGTATTCTGTAACATGCACAGGCTTATCCTGCTGTCCCACCCAATTTTTGCAAAGACTCATGCTTCGGCTGCCCACGGTGTCATCCCCATCGTTGTAAACAAAGTCTATGGGGTCTGCGTTGGGAAACCCCTCGTCGTAAATATGCGTGACTGGAGTAGGTAGTCCGACGCCATACAGACACCACACCTCAACACCAGGTGGGCGGAGATCAGAAGTCAGGTTTTTCGTGTCTTCCCTCATGTACCTGAAAACAAACCAAATGTCAGTCAGCTCTCATGTGGTGGATTCTATTTTTACCTCACTTCTACTGTTTGGATAGAACTGTGTATGACATATTTGGTTTGCTATTCCCATATGAATGTTATTTAATGTAAAAAACAGAGATATTAAGATTTTAAAAAAGCACACCTCCTAATTAATGTTAATGGCAAGATTCTAAACAGAACAAAATATTAAATAATCACTTTTGCTTCATAACTGCTCATTTGAAGGAATGTGTCAGGCATGACCAAATTAAAATGGGAATATTTCATGCTACAAATGAAGATTAAATGAATTTGGGTCTCCAGAACATCTTAAATTGAACTGAGGTAAAGCTAATAACTAAAATCAACATAATTATGGTGTGAATTTACCAGCCGTCCTCAAAATTGATGTCTTGGAAGAAGCGCTGAAAGTCCTGACTGGTGTAGTTGAAATTTGGCGTCGATAAGAAGACGTGGTCCTTTGGCCACACCGTTTCTGTTGGCAGCATCCAGGGATTTGTCGTAGTCATCCTTTGCTCTTCTCGGATCTTAATGTTGGAAATCATTGTGATGCCATCATTTTCACCTAAAAAACAAACAACAACAACAAAAAAAAAAAAAAAACATCCAGAAATGAGTCTTTCAAACAGAACCTGTATTTCACTATAACATATGCCAATGATTCCCTAACAACCAATATCGAGGTGTGGCAAAAAAGTGCTACTAAAAAAGTGCTACAGTAGCACTTTAGTGTGCTGTGAAGAAATCACCATGTGTGCCATAACAAAAATCCAATTTCAATTAAATGGTCTGGAAAAAAAAATCACTGAAATGGAGACAGTAGTGAATTGTGTATCCACTTTCTGTGACATTTTTTTTTTTTTTGTGGTGTGCATGACATTGGCCGAATGAAGACTGGGAAATACTTAAGATGCCATGCCAGACAGTACCTGATGCCATGACTCTCAGTACTTTAACAGCGCCCCCCCATGGAGCCGCTAGGGAAATGAAGCCCCGAATGTACTTGTCCTTCCACTCCTGCGGCTGATGGTTGAGAAAGTAGAGGACGTAGTGGCAGCCCATGCTGTGTCCCAGCAAATAAACAGGCTCCTGGTACTGCTCGTACATCTGTTCCACCAACTCCTGCAACTTCATGAGATACTCTGCATTCTCGTCTGTCGGGGGGCAAGGAAAGGACATCACTGTCACAGCGATTCCTGTTCTCGACAGAAACACTTGGTTACTAATGAACTGACTCATTTCAAATGTTGTGGGTTATGTTAAAAGCCTGACAAATTTCTTTTGTTAGTGTTTAGGTTAAATTTGACCTCTTTTGACATGTGACGGTAGAAACACACAAACCATATATCCCTACAGAGTTCATGATTTATCACAGTGTGTGTGTGTGCGTGCGTGCATGTGTGTGTGTGTGAGTGTGTGTGTGTGTTCCATGCTCCATGCTGGAGCCTATCTCAGCTGTCTTCGGGCAGTAGGCGGGCTACACCCTGAACCGGTTGTCAGCCAATCGCAGGGCACACAGAGATGAACAACCATCCGCGCTCACAATCACACCTAGGGACAATTTAGAGGGCTCCATGAACCTGCCACGCATGTTTTTGAAATGTGGGAGGAAACCAGAGTACTCAAAAAAAAACACCACGCAGGCACAGGAAGAAAATGAAAACTCCACATAGGAAGGCTGGAGCCAGACGCCAAACTTTGCCCCTTTGCACTGTGAGGCGTACGTGCTAAGCCGAGGGTCGGCAACATGCGGCTCTCGAGCCGCATGCGGCTCTTTAGCGCCCCCCCCCCCAAGTGGCTCCCTAGAAATATAGATTTTTTTGTTTTAATATGGTTTATGTCAAAGGACAAACATGACACAAATATTATTCACGTTTTCCGATGCTGTAAAAATGTGTCGAATAAATATTAAATGTCAACATTTCGTCAATGAATATTTGCGTCATAGCCTGCGACACACATTTCTATTAGCAGGGCGGGATGTCAGTCAGGGGGGGCTGTTGTTAAAAAAAAAAAAAAAAAAAACCCCAGCTGCCTTTCATGTCCAATTCACTGAGAATATTTGCTAAGAATGGGAATCTGGGCGGCCAAGAGAAGCATCTTTAAACGGTACACGTGAGCTACGATAGTTAGCATGCGGCGAAAGTGCGTCCCGTGCCTCGTTCATCTTAGCGGCCGTTATGGCAAATGCTCATTATGGAATGCGTGTGTAAGTGTGTGTATAAGCGCGCGTGTGCGGTAACGGGTCGATCGCGGGAGGTTGGTTGTTCGAAAAGAAGATCTTCCGTCAAAAAAGTTTGGGCACCCCTCCTCTACAGGATGAACTGCATGGGGGAAAAATTTTTTTAATCATGAATGCTCGTTGTGTATTTGTAGCCAACTTAGTCATGTCATGTTTTTGCAGGCTAATATAGCTCATATAGATACATAGAGCATGTGTTGCCTTCATTGTAAGGCTTCTTTTTTTTTTTGCGGCTCCAGACCTATTTGTTTTTTGTTTATTTTGGTCCAATATGGCTCTTTCAACATTTTGGGTTGCCGACCCCTGTGCTAAGCCATCGTCCAACGTGCCGTGCTGCCCCTGTATGTGTTAAATAACAGTAAATGGTGGAAACTAAATGTTGACCGATATGTTTTTTTTCAGGGCCGATGCCATCTGAATGGCAAATATTGGCACCGATAATCGGCCTGGCCCTCATGAAAACTGAGATTCTTGAAATTGTAAATGCCACATTTCGGGGAGACAATGGGGTCAGTGTTCACAGGGTAGTTTGAAAGTTTTTACAGAAACATGCAACTGTTCGTCTATCTTGAACCAGTGAGAGCATAAAACAGCATAAGAATGAGCATACAAATGAAGCATAATGAACAGAAGCCATAGAGAAGGTGTCCCATAACACGGGCAAATGCATCTGCAAAAACACTTTCCCTTTTCTCTGAAACACTGATTTAAGGATCTCTCATCTATTTATTAATGTCATACGGGCTATTAATACATTTAAATGACTTGGAATATATTACGTGTGCATGGATGATGAACAGCAGATAAGCGTTTGATCAAATTGTGTTTTCTTACTCTCAGGATATTATTACGGAAAAAAAAATAGCCCCCTTTCAAAGAAAAGAATCAAGAATAACAGAGTATCAAATATCCCTATTCTCTTAATGACAATCTTCTTGTATCTCATATGCACTCGATACAGCATAGTGTAGTTGTTTTGGACCACTTACTAGGCGTTAATCTCCAATCATACGGTGCTCCGCGGACACTCTCATTCCGAGTGTAACCAATGTTGACTAAATGCTGCACCATAGTGTGAAAATAACCTGCAAAATGAAGAGCAGACTTGGTTTACCACAATTCACTTCAAGAAAATGCACACAATCACCTTGAACTTCAATCGAAATATCAGGTTTGTTGTCCAAATGCATTACTGACGTTCTGAACTGATATGTTTTTCCACCATAATCATTATAAATATCCAGAATTTGATCAACAAATGTATGTACTGTATCTCACCAGTCAATTTGTTCTTGTCAAGGAACTCAATGGGATAGGTTTGTCCGAACCCTGGCACCCGCACCTGCACCCCTGGCGAGTTGAATGACCGTCTTGCTGTCCTGTTGTAAACAAGTCTGAACAGAGACATTTGTTTTAGACAATTGAAATCACACACTGATTTGACTCCAACAATAACAAATCACGTGGGGAAAATGTCACAAGCCTTCCAATCCAATATAATAGTCAGGGTTAAAACAGCATCATCAAATATGTTCTAACTGTATAGTATTGATCTCGTGACATGAGTCCAAGCTTCTGATCAACAATATTTTCCATGTCTGTGAGCAGAGCACAGATGAAACGCATATTAGTCAGTGTTACCTAATGTTATCGATCCAGCAGTCGACACCAATAGGCATGAACATGTTGAGGTCAATCCACAAGGGGAACCAGTGATCTGTTTTCTTGTAGCACATCCAGTGCACCAGCTGTGGCTTGTCTATCTTCGCTTCCAGACGGTTGCCCAAGTTTCCGGGAACTGCAAAAACAAGTGAGAGATGAGCATAGAAAACGCCCAAGAGTGGGAAAACAAGTCCCTGACCCCAATAATATTTGTTTAGTTGAAAATGGACGGTGGCGGAACGGTGGGCGACTGGTTCGCATGCCAGCCTAACAGTGGAGAGGCGCAGGTTTCGATTCCAGCTCTGGCCTTCCTGTGTGGAGTTTGCGTGTTCTCCCTGTGCCTGCATGGGTTTTCTCCGGGTACTCTGGTTTCCTCCCACATTCCACAAACATGCATGTCAGGCTAATGGAACACTCTTAATCAGGGGTGTCAGACTCATTGCACATTGTGGGCCGCATACGGCCTCCGTAGATGTCAAGTGGGCCAGACCATTAAAATTATACCATACTCTGCTAAAAATAACCAAAATATCATGTCTTTCCTTTGTTTTGGTATAGCGAAGCACGAGAACATTCGTAAAATGTTGAAATTTAATGAACATATCTCTTACAAAGCAATTCATGAAACACCTGAGATTTCCTTAGACAAATGTGCAATTTACTTTTATCATTCACATATATGCATTGCAACTGATCCCACTGATTGTACAAAGGCACAAAACTTTAACAACTTTATTGGCATTGAAATATATAGTCATGCATTTTAAGATTAAATGAGATTTATAAAGAAAGGATTTTTTAAACCATTTACACATGTGCATACAACATCTAAATTTAATCCATGCCTACACTTTACAAACTAAAGAGAAAACAATGTGCCCCCTAGCGGATAATCCATGAATGGCATCTTCTTAAAAAGATTCATTCTGTGTCTTTTATGCAGGTTTTTTAAAAATTATCCTGCGGGCCTGATCGACCCTCCTCGGGGGCCGGTTGCGGCCCGCGGGCCGCATGTTTGATATCTCCTGCTCTAAATTGTCCCAAGGTGTGACTGTGAGCACGAGTGGCTGTTCATCTGTGTGTGCCCTGCGACTGGCTGGAAACCAGTTCAGGGTATACCTCCCCTACTGCCTGAAGACAGCTGGGATAGATAGGTTCCAAGCACGCCCGTGCCCCTTGTGAGGATAAAGCGGATCAGAAAATGGAAGGATGGAAGGATGGATGGATGGAAAATGTACATGGTATAAATGTAACACAGTTTGTGTGATAGCACAAAGTTTCAAGATACATACATCAGTTGAACATGAGCAAAATATAGCACATTGTAGTATGTTATGTGTTGTGTTTATTATTTTACTTTATGTTAACCGTTTTGTTAAGCGCTTTGTTACAGCTGTGGCTGTTGTGAAAGCGCTATATAAATCAGCATGTATGTATTGTATTGTATATGCATTGAAAATGTACATTTTTATGAACTAATGTCATTCTTTTAGTTGAAACCCATATTTCCGTACAGAACTAAACAGCCTGCTCACATGCACATAGACAATGTGCAGGTTTGTTTAAGTTGACAAACAGCCTTGTGGGCCCCGAGCTCACAACTCTTACCCCTGGCACACAACCACCCACATGATGTCCACAAGGTTCTTTACAATCTAATCTGAACAGTTTCCAATGGGACTTCCAAACAGGAACATCCGGAATCCAGTGCTATTTGAAGTTCAAACTAAATGTTCTGGAAAAATCTTCATATTCAAAGACGAATTGTGCTTCGTGACCATCTTTAGAGTTCTTTGACTTTTTCTACAGATTTCTTTGGAGATAGACATCCATATTACAATATTAATTTATTACGTCCAGCAATACCAACAAGCGTAACGGCCTCCTGCATGCATATTTTAGGTATGTGGAAAAAAAGGCGGCGTACCGGGAGAGACACAACCACAGCGAGAACACTGAATTATAAACAATCAATTAATTGATCATTCATTGATCTGTTCTCTGCGTCGCTTATCCTCACTGAAGTCAAGAAATACATTGTGATTTTCATTTATGACCTTAATAATGTTGCAGTAATTTCCCTGCATTCCTGCCGGACTTCCTGTGTCCTGCCCACTCTGTGTTGAGTTGCTATTTGAGGGGACAGTGACCAAGCGCTGCCACACAAATCAGCAAGGAATTGAGACCTTCCCCCAAATAAAACTCCTCCATTCACTTAAACATAGTTCATTGACACCATTGTTCAGATGCCACAAGATAGTGGCAAAGCATAATTTCTGTCCAAATGAAACTCAACTTACTTCAACATAGTTTCTTGACACCAAGACGCCACAAGATGGTGGCAAAGCACTATTTGTTTTTATCTAAATGAACCTCCTCAGATGAGCTCTTGATTGATATTTAGTGATATCTTGAAGACTTATAAAGTGAAAAAATAACATGCATCTTTTTAGCATGAGGGAGCAATCCTGAGAAATTTGAGAAAACACACCAAAGAACGGGCAATTCTAGTTTGTAAATCAAGGAGACTATTGTGTGCAAAGAAAATTTGTCTTTCCTTTTTATTGTGCCAATTTCTAAAAATGGCTACAACTGACAGTAAAAAATGGATTTTAACTTTTGTTCAGCAAGTATGTTACAAGGTCCTGTCCTTTTCAGGTAAAGGTAAACTTACCAATGATGAGTGGAGGCGTGATGTTGCTATGGTTTTGGGCTTTCGAATCGGGAGGGAAGACGACATTGAGGATCCAGAAACATGAGGTGTGATGAAGCCACAGCAAAAGTCCAAGAGTCAGCAAAGGCCAGCTTTGTCCTGAGGAACCCATCGCTCTTTTAGTGTCCTTTCTGCCTGCTGTGGGTTTGGCCGATGTACCCTCTCGGGCTTGGCAACACTGCTGGCTGAGGCTTGGCCAAAAAGAAAAAAACCCCCAAACAAAACAAAGGGGTTGGGGGTTTAAAAAAACGACGTTAATATAAGAACGGTCACCTTGCGAAAACACCAACGTGAAATAAACTGAACTTTGTTAGCACCCTTTGTCCGTTGGAAAATTCTGACAACTGCGGTTTGAGGGATGGATGATGAATTGAATTAGTTTAATCAGCCCACGCGCGCTTAGTCACCGCGCAAACACGCACACTAACTCAGGAAAAATAAACGGACTGCTTCAGCGCACTATTGATTTTCACCCATTCATTTACGAGACAAAGTATTGACCGCGTGGGTTCTGACGAGATTATAGCAAGTGAATAACGCATACGGTCGTCATTGCTCTGCAGTTTACACAACTTGCCTTTGTAACTTACTGGATGTGGAAGACGCCTTAACGTAAAGGAGGTGACCAACAGAAGCCTTGTAGTCCCCTTGGACGAATGAGTCCAAATGACAGTAGAGTAGATGAACCCTAACGACTTTCCGTGCAGCAGATGTTGCCTTCAGGGTACTCCCAAAATTTCCCTTTTCATCAATGGTCATGAGTGGACGTTGGAAAACAATAATGTCCTATTTATCGTGATTTGATAGGATGTTATTTTTATTATGTCATACAAACTCTAGGTGATGCACAACGATTTACACACTTGCTAATACATCGGTATATTTGACTACAGTTTCATAATATGTGATTATATGTGAATTTTTTCAAACATTTATAATCAATAACTGTTCTTGTAAAAGACCACCTTCTGCGCTACCCCGTTGATTAGACCGACGCGCACGCTAACCTCAGGGTTACTACAGGGCAATAACCTATAGTTTATACGTGGGCACTTTTAAGTAGGCTATGTATGGCCACTATCAGACATGTTAATGTGAACTTTTTCCCTTACAAGAACAAATACAGTGGGCCGAAATTCATAAATGCTAATTTAAAAAAGGTTTTGACGCACAAAAAAGAACATCATCATAAAAATCTCACGTATATCCCTTGGAATCAATACATCCAGAAGTTAATTTGTCTATTAGAGAGACATAATATAATCAACAAAAGCAGTTTCCCGAATGTTTACCAAACAAGCATTAAGTGGGTTATTTTGTGGGTTTCTAAAAGCGGCAAAATGGTTGGGCGTTGCGTTGAACCTGCGAGTGTTAGCGCTGTCGCAAAACAACAAAAATGAGAGAACCCCCCCCCCCCCCCCACCACCAAATAAAGATCAGAGAAGAAGAACGTACCACGACGAGTGATAGTCAGGTCACATGCATTGGTACATAAATACCGCTTTAGGTCCTTAGGTATACGTCAACATTATTGCCGTATTGGATGTGGCAAGAACGCCAATTCACTTCATTTGGTGCTTGGAGATGTACCAACCGTTTTCTGCACAATACACGCCACTCGAAGTCGTATCTCATGGGATTGACTAAACAGTTTTTGATTGACTCAGACAGTATATCACTACAGTATTTTGAAAACTATAATTTGCTGGATCTGTGGCAAATACCAAGAAGAGTCCACGAGTAGATGTTAACTGTGTTAACGCTTACATTATAACTGTATCAAACATACGGCCTGCGGGCTGGAACTGGCCCCCAAGGAGGTTCTATCAGGCCCGCAGGATCATTTAAAAGTGAAAAATGCATTAAAGACACAGAATGAATATTTTTAATAAAATGCAATTCGTGGATTATCCGATAGGGGCACATGTTTTGATCAGAGAAGAAAACAACTGTCTCAGTCTGTCACTGAGACAGACCCAACACAGCATCGCGCCAATGCTTCTTTATACCAAAACAAAGGAAACACATGCTATTTTGGTTATTTATAGAAGAGTATGGTATAATGTTAATGGTCCGGCCCACTTGACATTTACCGAGTCCTTATGTGACCCACAACGTGAAATGAGTTTGACACCCCTGGCTTAAAACTTGTCAAATAGAAATTTAGCTCCAAATAAAAAGAAAAGAACTTTGTGATGAATATTTCTTCTTCTGACAGTCAGAATAAGAGGGTTCGATAGTTCTGATTAGAAAGCAATCAAGGAAGTAGTAAATCACGTTAAGCAGTTCATTCTTCTCGAGAACAACACAGTATATATTAGTTATTAAATATATTATTTTGTGTGTGTGTGTGTGAGTGTGTGTGTGCGTGTATTTATTTGCAATTGTGTAAACATGTATGTTTGGGAATCAGATAGCCAAAATAAACAATTAAACACTAACCAGTTATTCCGTATTTTTATTTGCTGTATGTAATCACTAATCTAATGTGTGGTTTTTTTCTAGTACTGTAT
This sequence comes from Hippocampus guttulatus, assembly GCF_054856545.1. Taxonomy (NCBI): domain Eukaryota; kingdom Metazoa; phylum Chordata; class Actinopteri; order Syngnathiformes; family Syngnathidae; genus Hippocampus; species Hippocampus guttulatus. The sequence continues at coordinate 7,620,088 of NC_141264.1, read as the reverse complement.
TTTTATGTGTATTCACATATAATATAACACTGTAACAATGATAATAAATACAGAACTATACAGTAATGGAAGTAACAATTTGCAGTTACCAAGTCAAAAATTGCAAAGGTTTTTGGTGACCAACTGCTTCATTAATGTTAGCGCATGTGTGTACGTGTGTGGTTTGGGAAAATTGAGGCATTAACTTTGTTGCTTGTCACTTCTTGTAGTCCCTGGACCTGCTTTCAGTCAGAGCTGCCCCATTCAATATGGCGGACTCGTTGACGAATCGCGCGGCACTGAAAAACTGGGCTCAGTCGGGCCTTGTATGTGTCTATCCCGGTTATCGTCAGTCCGTCCAGTGGGAGACAAAGCTAACTGCTAGCATCCCGGCGCTGCAAGCTGAGTTTGTGGCTGTACCCATAAACATGGTTCAACTTGTGGGTTCCCTCCGAAAGGAGTTGGCTGACTCCCTCTCTACCTCCAAGGTGTTGGTGGTGGGAGCAGGAGGCATCGGCTGTGAGCTGCTCAAGAACCTCGTCCTCACTGGCTTCAAAAACATCGAAGTGGTCTGTACCACTTACGTTTGTTTGCCTATTAGCTTAGCCGACTAGCACGCTATGGTCTTTGTGCTATAGAATTGCTAGCTTCCAACATGTGAAGTCTTTGTGCAGAACTGTATGTCCAATCTGTGCAGAGCCCGTGCGACATATCTCTGTTAAATAGAAGTCAAACGTACCCACATCTGTTGATGTTTAGTTTCATCCATCGTGTAGTTTACTGAAGTGATTGTACATGTGCGGGAACAAATATGTTCGTAGAATGTACGGACTCACCGAGCGCCGTAAGAGGTATTTTGGCGCCATTAACACGGCTCACTTTTGTCTTATAACTTCAAATACCGATGACATATTTAGCTCGTGACTAGCATAGAAATACATTTAGCTGCAGTATTTTTAAATGGGATATAACGGGTCAACCGAGTGTGGCTGATCTTGACACAATGATAGATGGTTCCAGATAATGTGTCGTCAAGGTAACTGGGCAATTCATTCCTTAGTGTATTCAATCGTTTTATTATTATTATATATATTTTTTGCCTTCATTGGGAATTGACATGATATGTAGGAGTGGCTCACTGTGGTCACACTTAATTAGCAGAGGTGGCAAAAGTACTTTCCATTTGTATTTAACTAAAAGTGCAGATTCTTGCGTTAAGTAAAAGTTGGTTGCATTTGAAGTTTGGTTAAAGTGAATGTAAAACTTTCAGACAACGCGGTGTACCTAACATAAATAATAATGAAATGATGACTACAAAAACAATATGGAGCTCGCAGTGATTCGAAAAAATGACTATTGTGCTAACAAAATGTGATGGACTTGAAGTGTGACATCTTGCCCGGTCCAAGACAGAGAATAATATTTATCTGGTAGTCTGACAGTGCGGCCATATTGAATGACGAAAAAATGAGGTGTCGTTTGACATGGCCTTAATAAGTCTCCAAGGTCTGTATGTCCGAACCAGCTCCAACCAAAAGACCAAACATATTCTTGCTTAGTGTGTAGTTTCTTTTTATTTCTTCACACTCGTGTCTACAGATGAATTAAAATGTCATCGCATGTACACATTAGATTCATGACGTCTTGAAATCAATCATTTTCCAGATTGACTTGGACACAATTGATGTCAGCAATTTGAATCGCCAGTTCCTCTTTCAGAAGAAGCATGTTGGCAAGTCTAAAGCACAGGTATGTTCACTGTGTGATGCTTTGAGATACCCACAGTTGTAATGGTGCACGTTCGCTGGAATTGTTCCCCAGTAAATCCAGATTGTGTGTCATGCATTTATTCCAGGTCGCCAAAGAGAGTGCCTTACAGTTTTCCCCCTCTGCAAAGATCACTGCCTACCACGACAGCATCATGAAGTAATTTTCTTTGTTGTGTGTCCGTTTAGCTCAGCAAATACGGTATGTGCAAATCATGGATTAAAAAGAGTGACAACTTTCTCCCAACAGTCCTGACTACAATGTGGAGTTCTTTAAAAGTTTTATCCTGGTGATGAATGCTCTGGATAACCGAGGTGTGCACGTCTGGGTTCATTGACCTTGTTTCATCTTTCTCAAGATTATTTAGGATATTCATGTACTTTTTACCTCCTTAGCCGCTCGCAACCATGTGAACAGGATGTGTTTGGCAGCCGACATCCCACTCATTGAGAGCGGCACGGCAGGATACCTCGGACAGGTTACTGTAATCAAAAAGGTACTCACTTAAAATCCCTTCTCTAATGTACTGTATGCTGTACCATCAGCTGCTATTGTCTTGTCATCTGAAAACATACAAGCAAGCTTATGGTCAAATAGGGCTGCAACTAGGACTGAACAATTTCAAGAAAAGATTGAATTGGGGGTTTTCTGCCACTACAATTTTGATATTCAATTGTATTTTCTCTCTCTCTCTCTCTCTCTCTCTCTCTATCTCTCTCTATCTCTATATATATATTTGATATTTTGGTCAATGGACAATCTTACTTGAAATAGAGACTGAGGACTCAGCATTATGGCTTAAAATTCAGATCATGGAATAAATTGAATTCCTTCACAGTCACGGTACCTATCATGATTTAAACTTCAATGTGGAAATTTTTAAGGAAGTATTGAGTCATTTACATGGGAAAAGTAAATATTTCTTGTTTTTTATTGTCTTCGTTATTGTATGATTTTCATCCTATGTACAGCACTTTGTAGCAATGGTTGTTTTAAAGTGCGGTTTAAATACAGTTGAATTGAATTGCGTTTTCCCTCTGGGCACTTTTATTCATTTACCTGCTGATCTGGTGTTCGTAGCTGTTTGATCCCCGCTTCAACGTGGTTCCAACCAGACTTCTGTAGAAAGTGGACTGTACACTGAAGCACCTTTTCTGGAGTTTGGCAACACATTAGCGATTAACATTGACTTCTTTGTTCTCACTGGCTCAGTGCAGCATGCTTAATGCGACTCTTCACTCGCCTTTAGTGGTAACAATGCTTATTATGAGTTTATTTTGTTTGCTGCCACAGAGCCGAGGTTAGCTACTGAGAGGTGATCTGCACCGCTGGAGGATAATATTTAGCCACAGCAGCTAGCCAGCGCAAGCTTATAGTTTGTACCCTGGCATGGTGCCTGTTAGTGCCATGTATTCCAACCGGTTTGCAAGCAGCACGTCGGCGCAGGTTGTTTTTCACGCCCTGTTACATGTAGCATGCTTCTGACTTTGGTAAGTTTTAGTGGGAGAGGAAGGCGATAGCTGAGCCAACAGATTCTGGGTCAGTCAGGAGTGGTGCAAAAAACAAACCATTGGTGATAACCTGATCATGTGGACTGGAATCGCGCTTACAAATTAAAAAGACAAATCTTTCAGCATTAGCTACAAGTAACGGATATTTTATTAAATTAGTAAGCCGTCAATAATTTTTTTAAGAATCGGATATAATAAAACCACAAATTTCCATCACTTCATTCCAAAAATTTTAAATTTATTCAAACAATGCAAAAATGCGCAAACATAAATTGATTTATGATTCGATAACTAACTCCTTAACATGTCAGAAAATAGGCAATAATGTTGATCGTTGTTTTCCAAAGTAAAATGAAATATTTTAAAATGTCTTATTTTGATTAAACTCAGAGTAACAATCAGTCTGCTGTCATGGCCGATGACAGAAATCTGAAAATATTTGTCTCGAAACGATTCATCTTTCATCCAAATAGTTGTCAATTCAATATCAAATTTGCTGTTGATGAATTTATGCACTTCTAGAACAAAGTTTTATGCTTCATGTTTTTGTTGACCTTTCTCTCTCAGGGAATGACAGAGTGCTATGAGTGCCAACCGAAACCTGCCCAAAAGACCTTCCCAGGGTGCACTATAAGGAACACGCCATCTGAACCCATTCACTGCATTGTCTGGGCAAAATATCTCTTCAAGTGAGTCTGTCAGCTATCGATTGCAGCACCAATTTTGACCCAACAAAAATATACACCTATTGTCAATTGTCGAATGGGTGACCAGCGATGTTCTAGAAATGAGGTCCTTTTACAATTCGCTGTTCCAGCCAGCTATTTGGAGAGGAGGATGCAGATCAAGATGTGTCACCTGACACAGCCGATCCAGAGGTTTCATGTGAGTTTGGGCTTTTCCGTTTTTCACCAAATTCAACCAATTCGTAGTTGCTCTAATTCAGGCTTGCTCGCTACTTTTGTGTTCAGCAGCTGTTAACTGCTAATATGTATGCCTCAAGGGAAAAATGTGTCTCCAAACTTCACAGTGAAACTTGTGTTCTTTCAAACAGGGAACCCCGAAGAAACGGCAGCTCGCGCCACAGCCGCAGAAATGGATGGAGACGTCAAGCGCGTCTCTACCAAGCAGTGGGCCCGCAGCAACAAATATGATGCCATCAAACTCTTCAACAAGGTACCAACTACCAGCCATGCAAATAATGAACATTGACTGCAATATCCACAACCACCAGCTTGAGCAATATTTTTTTTCCACATAATGTGGTTTTGTGTAGCGTCGTATTTAGTAGAAAAAAGTAAGATACACAGTGGCTTGAAAAGGTATTTGGCCTCCATGAACTTTTAGATTTTTGCCACATTTCAGGCTTCAAACATAAAGGTAAAACAGGAATTTTTTATGAAGTATCAACACCAAGTGAGACACAATGGTGAAGTGGAAAGAAATTTAATTTTTATTTTTTTAAGTCATCTGGGATGATATTTTCCCATTCACTGTGAGTGCAGCCAACTCACTCCATAAATCGTGATTTCAAGATTATACAATATTGACCTAAATGACTGATGACGATAAATAGTCCACCTGTGTAGTCCAGTCCCAGTATAAATGCACCTGCTCTGTCATTGTCTCAGAGGTCAGTTAATTAATATTGGTGAGCAAACAGCATCATGAAGCCCAAGGAATACACCAGCCAGTTCCAGGATGAACTTGAGAAGCTCAAAGCAGGATTTGCATCTAAAAAGATTTCACAAGCTTTAAACAGCTAGCGGCGCACTGTCCGATCAATCATATTTAAATGGGCAGAGTATCAGATCACTGCAAGCCTACCGCGAACTGGCCATTCCTCGAAACTTTTAGCTCAAACAAGGAGAAGGAGCTGTGATCAGAGATGCAGCCGAGAGGTCCATGATTACTTTGGAAAAAATGCAAAGATCTACAGCTGAGGTGGGGGAATCTTTCCATGGGACAACTATTCATCGCACACGGCACAAGAGGAGCAAGAAGAAAGCCATTTCTCAAAGAAATCCTTAAAACATCCCATTTGAAGTTTGCCACAAGCCACTTGGTGAATAGAATAAACATGAGGAACAAGGTGCTCGTGTCAGATGAGACCATAATTGAACTTTGTGGGCAAGAGGGGAAAGCGGTAACTTTGGCATAAAAGTAACACTGCACATCCAGAACACATGGATCACTCTCAAACACAGTGGTGGCAGCATCATGTTCTGGAATTGCGTCTCTTCAGCAGGGACAGGGAAGATCGCTTGAGCCATTTTGGAAGGTGAGTCTGAAACTGGAATGGAATTTACTTTCCAACAAGACTATGATCCTAACATAAACCAAAATCTTTTATTCTATTAAGCTGCAACAACAAATATCATTGTAGGATACAGAAAAAAAAGATCTATCAGCCATACCAAGTAGGAAAGGATCGATACAAATTTTTCATATCGTGGATCACTCCAGTTAAGCGATTTCTTTCGAATAAAAAGTTTGAAATATGAAATTTGTTCCACTTCACAATTGTGTCCCACTTGCTGTTGATTCTCCAATAAATACAATTTTATATCTTTGTTTGAAGCCTGAATTGTGGCAATAGGTCAAATTGTTCCAGGGGTCCGAATACTTTCGAAAGCTGCTGCATCGGTTGTGACGTGCTACCTTTTGCTGAAGTTAAGTGAATTGAGTGTCACTACTCACGTGCTATCGTTGCCACTTGTTCTCCAGCTTTTCAAAGATGACATAATGTACCTGTTAACTATGGACAAGCTGTGGAAGAAGAGGAAAGCGCCGACACCACTGGACTGGCAGCAGCTGGAGAACACTGGTATGTTGATCACATTTTTTGTCATGGATCACTCCATCAATCGTAACCAAATATATGAAAATACTGTACTGGTCATGGTGGTTTATATGTATATTTAAATTCATTTATTATTGTAAGCCACTCCACTGCGTGTTTGAGTGACTTTGGTATTTGGCCTAGGATGCTTCCCGGAGGAGTCCTCAGGTTCAGGTTTAAAGGACCAGCAGGTCCTTGGTGTCTGGGGCTACTGTAAACTATTCCAGGAAAGTGTGGAGACCCTCCACTCTCTGTTAGATGAGAAAGGCGATGGCGCAGAGCTCGTCTGGGATAAGGTAACACGTTTTAACGCATCTTTGAAAATGATCTGGTTTACGTTGAGGTTATATCTTAGATAATTTCAAGTTTGCTGTGAAAATACATTTTGTACATTCAATTGCACGCAACAGGTATGGATGTTATTTTCCAGCAAACCAAATTCACTCTGGAACATAAAATTAATGCGACATGTGGAAAAGTGTGCTCCCCGCCTTTTTAAACGTGGCTGTTCCCGATTAACCAATTGCGTTCTTAATGAAGTTCGTAATCTAGAAAACCCATTTGGTAATTTGCCCGATTTTACCCATGGAAATTTTAACAAGCTGAAGGTGTTTGGTGTAATATATTGTAACTGTCTAAGTGCGTGCGTTGATATTGGCCTCGCAACACAGCGACACGTTTTCTACACTTTTGAAATGCACTGTTGCGATGTGTATTCAATACCATAGTTGCTATGTTTTGACTGACTTGTTAACATTAGTACCTGCTTGTCTTGTCAGGATGATCCTCCTTCCATGGACTTTGTTACCGCAGCAGCCAACCTACGAATGTACATCTTCAGCATGAACATGAAGAGTCGCTTTGATGTCAAGTGTAAGTTGGTTTCTTTTTGTGTTTCCATGTTGAAAACCTGAGCAGGTTTCAGGATGACTGGATGCCTTTAACTGAATTTGGTGTCCCAGCCATGGCAGGTAACATAATCCCAGCTATTGCGACAACAAATGCTGTCATCGCTGGACTCATTGTGCTAGAGGGACTCAAGATTCTTGCCGGAGAACTGGAATCCTGCCGCACGGTTAGTTCATCCACCACTTGACATAATGAACTACACAAACAATTGTTGATCAAACAGTACTTGAGCCACTGGCTTTTACAATGTCTTTATTTGTATTTCTGGCATTTTCTCAGCTATGTATGTTCAGTCAAGTTTACTGGTGGTCTTGTTAGGTCAGAAGGCGCTTGGCACTTATTCAGAACAAAACGTTCTCTCCGTGTGGGAAGCAGAAACAAGATGAGTGATCAGAGATCCTTAATATTTGTCTTCTCCAGATCTTCCTGAACAAGTGTCCGAACCTCAGGAAGAAGTTGCTCGTTCCATGTATCCTGGACCCACCTGTGGCCAACTGTTATGTGTGTGCCAGCAAGCCTGAAGTCAGTGTCAAAGTCAATGTCCACAAAACGACGGTTCTCTCCCTGCAGGACAAGGTGATTGGCAAAGCATACCATAAACTTTGACAACCAAAGACGATGTCACTCCCTAACCATTGATGGGTTGTCTTGCAGTTCATGCTTTTCATGCCTTTCGTTATTGTTGTTGCATTCAGATTCTGAAGGAGCGGTTCGGCATGGTCGCTCCAGATGTTCAGATAGAAGATGGAAAAGGGACTATACTCATCTCCTCAGAGGAAGGCGAGACCGAAGGTAAAGACTGTCCAGTCGTAATGAAGAAGCAATTTACTGTTGCTCTTAGGAATGGTTACTGGCGCATTTTCAAGTGGTAGCATTCCAATTAATGCACAAAACGTGCATTGCTGTATGTGCTCTGACTGTTCAGTTCTTCTTTTCTTGCGTAATAGCCAACAACAACAAGTTTCTTTCTGACTTTGGGATCCGTAATGGCAGTCGACTACAAGCTGACGACTTCCTCCAAGACTACACACTCCTCATTAATGTCTTGCACACGTATGTCACCAATATAGTCATAATATACAACTTCGTGTGTTCAACTTTAGTGTCCTTCCTGTCCCTTGGTTAAAAAAAAGTGTGTTTTCATTGGTAGTGAAGAACTAGAGAGGGATGTTGAGTTTGAAGTGGTTGGTGAAGCTCCAGACAAAGCACCTCCGCCCCAAAACAACCAGGGAGAGGGATACGGTATCACCAACGGCAATAAGGACTCTGCCCAGCCATCTACCTCCTCTAAAGGTCAGTAATAGAAACGTTTTTTCTTTTTTTGCCCGTTTTCATAGTTTCATTGAAGTAATCGTTAATTTATGTTTTTTGGAGGCGGTCATGAACACCTCTCAAGTCAAATGAAGGGCTGTGGCTCCATCTAGTGGATGCATTGTAGATTGCGCCTTATAGTCCAGTGCGTGCAATATATGAAAAGAAATTAAAAAATAGCCCATTCATTGAAGCTGCGCCTCATAATCTAGTGCACCTTTTAGTGCGGAAAATACGGTACTTCATTGTTTTTATTTGTTTTTTTGTTTTTTTGATTGTCGGTTATAAATGGGAAGAACGAATGTTACATGCATTCCTTTTCCATCTTATCCTTGTCATGTTATTAATAATCATGTCCTTCACCTTTCAGTCCCAGCAGACGATGATGATGTTATGGTTGTGGACTCTGATGATGCTGAGGCATCATCCAGCTCTGCAGCAGTCACAAGCACCACCAAGAGGAAGCATTCAGACGCAGAAACTGGCGAGTCTTCCACCAAGCGCCCACGGACAGATCAGTCAAGTGCAGAAGCTACCCCTGAAGACAGTGATGATGACATCATCGCTTTGGACTAAACTGTCCTCTGGCTTCCTCGAGGATCACGAACTATTGCAATTTTGCTTCAAGACAGACGGTAGACTTAACACACCTTTTATGAAGAACAAGACAGTTTCTGGTTTTTGTTCCCGCCTCCAGGCAGTTTTCATACTCACACTGCTCTTGTCAGATGATTCTGTAAATATAGTCAACGTTATAAAATATTCCGCTTTTTGTTCTTGTTAATTGGTAGTAACTATAAAATGAATCTGTTTATGGTATAATTTTTTTCCTTTTGTATTTCTGAAGACTTCTACTCTATTACTCATGCTACTTAAGTCAGGGGTTTTGTGCGTTGTCAATATACAAATGAATTACTGTTTGAACCAAAACATTTTCTTGTTATGTAATATTTAAATGATAGGATGGGGAAAAAATAGACTGGCGGCTACTTTGTGGTGTTTGCCGCTGAAGCTTAAAGACCAGCTTCAAATCTGACCTCTGTTGGGATGGCACAGGGGCACCTGGGCAGTCGGTGCCATTAGGCGATTGTGTGCTACCTCTTCTGTACATCTAATGTGTTAGTCTGCAGTGACAGTGATACCATCTGCAATGTCGGCAGTTCTTTGGTATTGTGATGTAATGATCGTGAAACATTACCAGCAGTGTATTATTTAAAGTTGGACCTGGGGCCTTAGTTACATCTCCTGATGAGACACGGGGTCGGGTTGCATTTAGATAAATATCAAATTTCTTTCACAGGTTGAAAATTGAACTAATTGAAATAAAGTTACACATTTGCTCTGACACACTGCAGATGAGCTGTCTGCCCAGCTATCTGCCCCAGTGACCTGACCTATATATTATCGACAATTTCATACTTCGTTGTTATCACATTTGTTGACAGACCTTGAAAGCCTTTTTGGACCAATAAACTTGGACAAGACAAATTTAAAAGCAGTCTTTCGTGTCTGTCTTTGTTGTGGAAAGATTCAAAGAGTAATGTTAGGAGTTGAATCGGACAATATGTCTCATTGATTTTGTCGATATCACTGAAACCTCTGAGAACTTTTTCAGGAAAATGTATTTTTATCACATTCAACTTTGTTTGTCCGATCTGCAAGTTTGTTAGTTTGTTTTTTTGCAATGTGTGTGTAAAATGTTGATACTTGTCACACTAAACCAACTTATTACCTGTTTGAGTTTGCCAACATCAGCTAAATCTGTTTTGTATGCATTTATGCCACTCAAGTAAATATTTGCTGTGTTAAAGGATTAAAGTTTGGGTTTATACAGATAACATTTCTGACAGATAGGACTCGCAAAGTGCTTTCCTTTCAATCTTAAAATGCATAGTCATGATTGAACATTGTACAGTTCATTTCACCATCCTTTTGAAACTGAAAAGCTACTTAAATCAATTTTGCAAGCTATTTGGTAAAAGTGGGTGATTAGCCTTAGGAATAATTATCAGGAGGTGAAATTCCACCAATTCATTTAATTTTGGAGATTTGAGCTGCATAAATATTGGACTCGTGTAGTCCCCATATCCACTTTTCTGAACGGCACATTTGTGTAAACGAAAGAGTGGTTCAGTGTAGGCCTTACCAGCGCACGCCGCACACCTCAATGCAATCTGTCACATATGGATCAATCAACGAATTATACACCAAGTGCAAAACATTCTTATTAAGTGAATCTCTGGCCTTATGTATTACAGCAGTAATGTACAGTACAATCCCTATGACGTCATCACCAATGTTGACACTGCCGCCCCTCTGAGGTTGACGCTGATTGGTTGACATCGCGGACCCTCCTCTTTCTCTCTGTAATCAACACTTTTTGACGGGTGGGAAGAGAGGACATTTTGTACTTATCGGTTATCTTTTAAGAATGCCAAAGAATTGACGCTGTAGGGTGATACAGACAGTTGTTTTTTGGCAGCGTATGCCGAAAGAGAGAGAGAGAGAGAGAGAGAAAAAGCAGCCTGCTGTCAGTGCAGCTTCACGTCTGTCTAACTGACAGCTAACTTTGGGCTCGTTGAACAATACAGTGGTTCGCTGTACGGTCAGGGGGGAAAGCACCACGGTGTGTGGGGAATTTATTTATTTTTTTGGTAGCCGACTGCTTTGAAAGAGGAAACGCGGGACTGCATCAAGATGGTGACTTTGTCATCAGTAATTCGACCTCTGACTTCTCAGCTTCACCGACAGCTCTTGAGACACACCAGGCGGAGTCAGTGGCTCACTCCCGTCCGTGGATGTAATCTAACAGCGTGCTCCAGCAGATATGTGTTGTCGCAAAGTGAGTAGCTGCTCTTCCAAACGCCACGATGTGTTTTGAATGGTTTGTTGGGCTACTGTGTGTGTGTGTGTGTGACATTTTGGCTCGTGGCGCTAGCAATCTGCAGTAATGTTGATATTAGAAACGTGCAGATAGAGTGCTGTAAAACTCGGACTAGATTTGCGTTGTAATTGAATTTGAAGATGTATTCCACTGATACGTGCAGGTTTTGGTTTCCTGCCCCTCCACAGTCTCCACGATCCTCATGTGTAGCACAGGGAAGTCTTCCTATGAGCCTTTGTGTTTAATCTCTTTATCTGTCTACGACCCAGGATGCTAGTATGTTTACTTTTCGAGAAGCATCACTGTGACGTATCTCTGCCAGAACCCGACTGAAATTTGACAACCACTGACGCCTAGTACAGTTCGTATTTACCATGCCATTCAATTCTGCTTCCTCCTAAACACTGCAGCAACACATTGAGCACCTTCCTGATGTGTTTTAAACCCTGCTCCGAATCATACAAACTCTGTGAGAAGTGACTGCAACCTCTTCGCCACACCCATGAACCCGTCTTTCTTGTTCTCTTGTGCCAATCAGAACCAGTATGGACACTCTGCTTCAAGGTGTCTGACTCAGAGGCAAATAATGCATGAGTTCACTTCCCCCAAGGTTAGAGGTGCCATATTGTGCCTTCATGTTATTGCCGATATTCTTGTACATCATGTATTCTTGGATGATTTGATTTATTCCTACAAAAAAAAAAAGATCACAACCATTCATTCTTTTTGGAGAACGATGAGGCAGAGTAATGACACAACTGAGGCTTTAACTGCTGTAAAGCAATTTGGTGTGAGGTTAGATATCATACTTACAATATGTACCAGATTTCACTTAAAATGCTCCACTCATATCAATATCTCATTCTGTTGGATTGCTGCACCTACCTAGCCATTGCACGGATATTGTGTTCAGGTTAATCACTTCAAATGTCGAATTGGCCATTGAAATTTTGTGTGAGAGCAATCCAAGTTTTGACAAGTTTTGTTTACATTTTTCAGCCTGGGTGGGGTTAGTGCTTGGCACATCTTCCTGACAGCTCCAAGGTTTGGGGTTTGAATCTCGGTTCCGGCTTTCCTGTGTGGAGTTTGTATGTTCTCCCTGTACTTGTGTGGGTTTTCTCTGGGTATTCCAGCTTCCTGCCCCTTTCCAAAAACACAAATTTTAAATGAAGACGCTAAATTGTCCATCAGTGTGAATGGTTCTTTGCAGAGGGTGGCATCGGTAGTCCGGTTAGTCCCGTGGGTGAGCTTCCGTCGGTATTTCAGGGCTGGCCCACTCTGTCCGATTTGTCGGCGACAGCCAAACTGCATTGAGAAAGGACTTGCCGGTACTGCGTCACACGCAGGTGCCGCACACCTGACACACAGCCAAATGCAGAAAACATTTTAAAAAATGAAATGACATTGCATACCTTTCAGTCCCACCGACCACAGTAAGATGTGTCCCATATTGTTTTTATCTCAACAATCACCACACCGTTTGTGTATTTGTGTGTGTGTGTGTTTGATTTTTATTGTTTTTGTTTTTATTTTTCTTTATTTGGCTGCATGTCAGCATATGTATGTATTACGTTCTCAATGCAGATCGGCTCTCGCTGACACTGGGCCCATGTGAGTCGGCCTGAAGTACGGACGGAAACTGTACACCTTCAATGTCTCAAGACTCTCAACCTATTTCCTGACAGAAAATAAAATGATGTATCATAGAAAGTCGATGCGGGTACTTTGGCTTCCTCAACATGCATTAATCTAAATCAAGGGTATTCAAGATTTTTATCCAAGGGCCACAAGGATTGCAGAGTCTTAAATCAGATTTTTCACGATATTGCGGGATTGTGCGGCAATCGTTTTTTTTTTCTCACACGGACGAATATCAGTGCAGAATTAAGTAGAAACAAGCACAAGCCAAGAGGAAAGAGTGCCTAACAGACACTACGCCTGCTTCCTGTAATTATCATTTAGGGCAGCAGAGGCTGCTATCGCTTTTCTATGCAGCAAATATTACATAAGTTCATTCATTCATTCATCTTCCGAACCGCTTGATCCTCACTAGGGTCGCGGGGGGTGCTGGAGCCTATCCCAGCTGTCTCCGGGCAGTAGGCGGGGGACACCCTGAATCGGTGGCCATCCAATCGCAGGGCACACAGAGACGAACAACCATCCACGCTCACACTCACACCTAGGGACAATTTAGAGTGTTCAATCAGCCTGCCACGCATGTTTTTGGAATGTGGGAGGAAACCGGAGTACCCGGAGAAAACCCACGCAGGCCCGGGGAGAACATGCAAACTCCACACAGGGAGGCCGGAGCTGGAATCGAACCCGGTACCTCTGCACTGTGAAGCCGACGTGCTAACCACTGGACTACCGGGCCACCCATATTACATAAGTGTACTTGCAAATCAAGTTTCTCGAACATGGCTAGAAAGCTGAAAATGAAAACCTCAAATTAAAGGGATGTTTCTTTGGGTTGTTTTTTTTGGGGGGGTACAAATATAATTTTTATTTGTTCTTTGCTGGTGCAACGATTTAGTAGCACAAAGAAAATATGTAAAGCAAATGCAGCATACAGAAGTTTCATTTTATCTCAAGATGACTGTGGGCAAGATGCATAGGCAGCTATCTCCTCCGGCTTTGCAACAAAAAGCCGTTGCTAATTGTTACTGATTAGTTTAATTTATACTTTACAGGCTCAGAAAAGAAATACTACACAACCTGAGTACAGGAAAAATGTCCAAATTCATGGACTATAATGATGTGCTTTAAGTTTATATAAACTAATTTTCATTTTCATTTCATTTCATTTTCATGATGTCGTTGGTCTTTGTTCAGATTAGCATTTGCTTCATTTCTATTCACGCCACGCTCAGTATAATCCACATGACAGTGGTCGGTGGGAACGAACACAAAAGGACAAAATTACCAGTCTGCTAGATCCAATCCGGCACTTATTTTACATCACTTGAATGTGTTTCTGTGTTTAATTTATGGTGGACAACACAGCCGAATGTTCCACAGATTTAGCCACACCTCCTCATTCCTCCATAGGTTCAAAGTTTCCGTAGTAGTCATTGCTCCCATGTTTGCTCACTGTGTGGTTTGAAACCACTCCTCAACCTGAATTTCTACGTTAGCAGCTCTCTCTTTCTGACTACCCCTTCAGATTTTAGAGAAGCAGTATCTTGCACCTCTACTGATGTTTGGCTCTGTCTTCTTGGAGTTTGTAAAAGTTCCACTTAGGGTTCAGCATTGCTCCTGTTCGCTTTGTGGTGAGGAAGACTCGTGATGGAGACCGGAACTGACTTCGAGCGGACGCACAGCGGCTGACTGAGCTTGAAAAGCTTTGAAAGCACGTCATTCGCACGGCGGCGGCAATAACAGAATTAGGCAGCCAAGTGCTCCCAGGAGGAGTCGCTAAAGGCTTAAGGAGATGAAGGTCATCTCCCAGTCAGACCTGTTCAGCTGTGCTCGCAGCGGAAACCTTAAGCCTTGTGCTGCATGATTGCAGATGAAGACAATCAGCGGTTGTTTCTGATTCCTTGAGAGCTACACTGCAATGATTGTTTCCTCTCTACATGCACTCACATGCATAAAGCAGCGAGCGACTTTTCTTCTCAGCTACCCTTTCAAGCGTGCATTTGTTTTCTCAGACTTTCAGAAGAAGGCAGGGAGTGAAAGCAGACTTTTGCGTAATTAGTCAGGTCCTTGGACTGACTTTGACCCGAGAAGGCTTTTTGACCCAGCCAGGGGTCCTGGTCTGATTCCCTCCCTGTGGTGGGAAGCTGGGGGCGTGCCAGGACATTCCGCAGGTCACTTTCTGTACAGCCAGCCCACTTAGCTCTTATTTAGTCATTACCTTTAAGGAAGAAATGCACGGCTAGAAGGAAGTGGAATTACTCAGCGGTTACTTCTGCATTCAGTTCTTTCAGGCAGCCCGAGAAGCGAGTCTGTCTAGAAGTGTCGGGAGTCATTTCTCACAGTGACAAAGTTACCGTTTCATTTTAAAATGGACTGCTGTTTATCCATGCAGAAAGCAGCCGAACACAACTTGAAAAGTAGGTTTGTTCTTGGTTACGTGTTGGCATAGACATCCAGTTACAGTACTGTCGATTTTGACATGTGTTGTCTTTCTCTTCTTTGTTCCAAACCCCCCTTCCCCGATCGATCCAGTGCATCCCATGTGGCAGGGCCCACTGGCAGTTCCAGGAGGTGACCGCCAGTCTCCCATTGATATTGTCGTCCGCAAGAGCGTCTTTGATTCCCAGCTGAAACATTTGATCGCTGACTATGACCCAACAACTTGCCAGCAAATCTGGAATAATGGTTACTCCTTCTTGGTTGAATATGATGACACGACGGACAAGTCAAGTAAGTGATCTTCTGTAAAATATTCCATGTGTTTTATGTTCTCAAAATACAGCGGCTACGCTATCAATGAACTCTATAGTTTGTTCTTTCCCATTTCTACGGCAGTATTACTGAGTTCCGTTCCCTTGAATTCAGAACAAACTCAGAAGTTTCCACCACGAGCAAAAGATGCTCTCCTTTGTCAGCCGCTTTAAAAAAAGCATTCAGTGGAAAAGTCAGTGATGAATGTAACATTAGACAGAAGAAGCACATATAAAACCACCATGTGGACCTGGTGACTGTCATGTGACTGTGACTGTGTCAGTCATTCTCTCGAGCAGGGGTAGGGAACTCCGGTTCCTCGAGAGCCATATCCTGCCTGTTTTAGATCTCTCTCTGATTCAAATGATCCGCTCATCAGCAAGCTTGGAAGAAGCCTGAAAAACATCATGATCAATTGAGTCGGGTGTGTTGGAGTAGGGAGAGATCGAAAACAGGTAGGATATGGCTCTCGAGGAATTGGGAGTTCCTTGCACCTGCTCGAGAACACAAGAATAATTGTGACTGGGTTACGCATTGAAGCCGACTGTTGACAAATCAAGTCTTGGAACAGACTGCTTGTGTTAATTCCTTAAAAAAAAAAAGGAAAGATTACTCTGATTCAGGTCACATGTTTGGAGTCTTTGAATTATAGCCTTAGAATGTCGGGTGCATGAAAGGGTTAAAATTGACATGTGGATAAGATAACAATGTTTTCTGACTCAACTGATTCTAGACTTGGTCATTGGCAACATGATGACCATTTGGCTCTCCATAATACCATGATCAAAATCGAGCTTTATTAGCTTTGTAAAAGGCAACATTTTTGCTACAATTTTTGAATTCAAATTAGACCGTGTATTTGCTCATAAAATGAAGTTATGACTCGTTGACTTCAGTTCAAATTCGAAATCAATTTATATGAGTTGGCTAGTTCAAGGTCAAATCATTATGTAGCAACTTGTTCCTTTTTAGTGCTGTTTACCTGTCGCAATCTTAACCTTTCAGCAATTCTAGTTTTATGTCAAAGCAAGAACAGTTTGTTGTTGGAGAGAATGCTATTTCGAATGCTGGCTACTGTTGACGTGCCCTCAAACAAAGTACCGATTGGATGTATTGCAATAGGTTAATAGCTGCAATTACAGTGATATGAGTTATAGTTCACTAGAGCCTCTCACCAAAAATGATCAGGCTATTTGTAGGCCTGCGTTACTACATGAACATCCTGCCCACCTGCCCATACTTTCTGAAAAATGGTTTTCCTCTGAGAGAATACGATTACTGTGATATCATATTGTCTTTTTTTTTTTTCAAATTATTGTCCTTGTTAACTTGGTCTCTGAAAGTCAACTCTGGAAAAATCATGCCCTCTCATTCGCTTCCACAGCTTTGAAAGGGGGCCCTTTGCAAGACAAATTTAGGCTGTGCCAGTTCCACTTCCACTGGGGCGAGAGCAACGCCTGGGGGTCAGAGCACACCGTGGACAGGAGGCTATTTCCTGCAGAGGTATGCTACAATGGCTATACTGTGCCGTTTCACTTATTCGGCCTTTGCTTGGATGTTTAAATTATGAGATCAGGTCAGGTGAGAAAATTCCGCATTATAATGCTCACCCTAGAACAGGGGTAGAACAGGGGTCAGTCTTAACTGCTGCCATCAGTTTCTCAGCAGGCAGCTTTTTTTCCAAAAAAAAACAGTGACCATTACTTTTCCAGCACTTATACGCAACATTCACATTTAATGTCACATTCTAATCACAGTGACGTTAACATGTCACGCAATGCTGATGGTGAGTAACAAAAATTGAGGTTTCTAATCTAATCTTGTGTTTTATCTACATTTAAATTATTTTTTTCTTTTCTGCTCGTTGCGTAGCTGGTACACCAAGTGTATATCTGTTGCCGCAATTTTCTGCAGTTACGGGTGTGTTTTCCACCTACACCTTCTATGTGTCATTTGCCAAGTTCAAATTTGCTGATGCTAGGAATGTGTTCATGTCACAGTTCCCATCACTCAGCTAACTTTGCATAAAGGTACGCTCCATGGAGGCTCAAATTGCAGTCAGTTATATCTGATAATGAGCAGTTGTTGTAAATTGCTTTTTTTTCCCACCTGTATGTGCAGTACAGTAGTCCCATTGATGTAACTTATCACTGGGAAATAAATTGAGGTTTACAACTAGAATAATAAAACAATAAAACATGTACTGCGCGTACGACCTTTGAACACAGCTCCCAGGAGCATTTTAAATCGGCTATCATTTCAAATGTTTATTGCTCATGGTTTAAGAAACAATCAAATGAATTCACTTTCGATGTTTACATGCATTGAACAAATTTTGGTGTCTGCTTTTAACCCATGATAGCGCTGAAGCTGATATTTTTTTCTTAAACTAATGCAGTATTTTGGTTACCTCAATTAGTCAAATCAGAGAGTGAAAATGTTTAGGAACAACTACAGTTATGAGTTTGTACATGACTGGAAACTACACGTGTTACCTCTCTGACCCTGTCAAACTTATAAAGACAAAATCTTTGATTGGGTGGACTTCTATTTTCATGAATTAAAGGAATTTTATTGTCATACCAACATTCAATTCCACATGATATTGTATGAAAATATGAAATTAGTCCCGGGATAGCCCTGTGAATCCCAAGGCTTGTGAAAATAGATAACAAAATAGGATAAAACAAAAGCTACAAAAAGATAAGGGGGACATGCTTATGCATGGTTTGAATATCTTGCAAAGATGCAAATGTTGGAAGGTGTGGTGGATGCAAAATAAATAACCATGCAAACGGCTTGACTTGCACATGCGTTTAACAAGATCTTTGACTTGGAAAAAATAGGAATAAAGACTTCAAAGTGCAGGGAGGAATATCACTGCATATTACTGAAGACCGGAAACAAGTTCGTCAAAACTACGTACTGTGTACATACAGTCGTTGTTTTGGCATGATCCTGCCAACTAAGATACAAATGGCCAAATCTAACCTGCTTGATATCATAATAATTTACAAGAAACATGTGATCCAATATGTGCCATACTTTTCTGTAGGGACTATGATTCTTTAGTCACAAAGAATAAAAGAATCTGCAATAACTAGTCAAGGAGAAGCACCCAAGGGAGAGTCGAAGAGGAGTTTGAGTGCACAGTTTATTGCTTCTTGCACTTGTATTTAAGCTAATGGTTGACATGTACTGTTTGTGTTCTCAGCTTCACTTGGTCCACTGGAACTCGGATAAGTACAGTCTGTTTGAGGAGGCAGTGATGGAGGACAATGGCCTGGCGGTTATTGGAGTCTTTCTCAAGGTAACACACACACACACACACGCACAGTTACAGAATGTTCAGAGAACACATTCAGCATCTAGTTTGCATAAACTGTATTTGTGGCAGGACAGTGGTTTAGTGGCTAGTAGTACATCCGACTCACTGTTCTGGGGTAACAGTGTTTGCATTTTCTTTCCCTTGCATATTTGGGTGCTCCGACTTCATCCAACATTCCGAAATGCATGTTAAACGGGGAAGTCACCCTAAAAAAATTCTAGACAAGAATATGTTCATGCAGCCCTACTGGTCGAAACACTGCATTCTGATTAAGAAAGTGTTTATGGAATATGAGTTAAGCAGTGAAATCTGTCATGATTCGGTTTGGGACCAACAGGTGGCACTGTAGGGCTCCCCCTGCAGCTGCACACCTGTTGGTCGTTATGTAATTATTAGTTGTATAAAAGGACTCCCACCCGAACATTCAGTGTTGGGTCATTGTTGCTCTTTGCTGCTGTCATGTTTGTTTGTCAGTCATGTATAGGTCATGTTTTTGGTCATGTTTCTGTTATTGATAGTTTTGAGCTTCAGTCATGGGTTTTTGTTTGATACTTTGGACTTTGTTTGTTTTGGATTTAGTTTTCTCTGTTTTAATACAATTCTTCAAGTACACCCTGCTCCTCCCTCCTGCCTGCTTTTTGGGGTCCACCACCACCTCGTAAACGTGACGGAAATCCACCCATTTCTGTCCATCTCGGGGGGCCGTTTTGCTCTCTGATCGGCTGATGACCAGTCCAGGGTGCACCGTGGCTCTCACTCTGAATAAACCGCAATAGGCTCCATTTTATGAGGAGATGGCGTGTAGCAAATTGATGGATTATGTCCTTGAGAGATCGTCTGAACAAAAATAACATTTTGTATCCATTGGTCGTGTTTGCCGGTGTTTATTTTCATACTGTTTGACATTATATGTATAATTTGACGTAGAAATAAAAACTTGCTTACTTCCTGTTTAGATTTCAAAGGTAGGTCATTTGGCTGCAAGCTACTTGGGTCTTAAATAAACTCACTTAAATAAACTGTCAAATTCTCCCTCCACCAATTTATTACCTTGAATTACACAACATGGTTAAAGAGTTAGCTCCAAAATGTGAAACATTGCAAATGATCCCATGATGTGTCATGCAAATCCTTAATCCAAACAACTCCACGCTCTTGTAGGTGGGGAAGAGACACGATGGCCTGCAGAAACTGGTCGATGCTCTCCCTGCAATCAGACACAAGGTAAATCCACTATGACACGCATGCATGTGCGCGCAATGCAGTTTTGCTAAACGAATAACTCTCCGATTATATCAGTCTGAATTTACAAGAGCTATCCTTGTTCAAGCCGCATTTCTCATACACCTCTTACAATGGTGCCATGAGATTATGCAGGTCGACCTAATTAAGTGACTTTGTCAATGCATTTGTCAGCCGAATCCGGCCCGCGGGCCGTAGTTTGCCCTCCTCTGGATTATATGCATCCTTAAAATGGTCCAGAGTCCATCACAATGTATGCTATCAATGGCCTCTCCAAAGCCCAACAAATTTTGGCTTGCCTCTGCCATTCTGTGCATTGTTCTATGATGTGTCGTGCAAATAGCTGGTCAATGCATCTGTTGTATCATTTCCAGGAGAGTGACCTGCTCTCATCCCTCCTGCTTACTACGAAGTGACGCATGTAGTCGAAAGTCAGTTGATAATGCATTTAACACTGCAATAGTGTAACGCTTATTATAGTCTTATCAGTTGTGATTGTATACTCTAGATCACAGGTGTCTAACTCAAGCGTCATTTTATGTGGCCCTCCAAAGCAAATGATGTGCATCGAGTTCATGTTTCCTGCCAAAATACCAAAATTGCAAATTGTATTCGCTTTAAAGAATGTTGAGATGCTGGTCATTATGTAACAATATATTTTGTAACATACTAACACTGAATTACAATTACTATTTGTATTTTAAAGTAGCCTGCATTGTGTGCTGCATGACATGTCTGCAGGGAAGTGTGGTCGAGTTTACGAAATTTGACGCTGGCTGCCTGTTGCCAAACAACACTGAGGATTACTGGACGTACCATGGCTCTCTTACAACGCCGCCTCTGACAGAGTCTGTCACCTGGATCGTCATGAAGCAGCCCATAGAAGTTAGCCATGATCAGGTATAGGCAGTAGCGTCATCCTTCCACTCCGATCACTCTTATATATCTTATTTTATCTCATATATCTCCACTGACAATGGCAATGCCCCCCCCCCCCCCACCAACCGCCAAACCAGATGTCTGTTGTAGTGCCAAGACTGGCCTGTGAGAGGCAGCACAGCGCCACACGGCATCGGGCCTCCAGAAAATTCAGTGAGAATGAAAAAGCACAATTCCTGGCAGTAGCAGAAGTAATGGAAGAAGCTAAGCTGACTTTTGCGGTAACTCCATTGTAGTAGCAAACTCATCTGACTTGAGAGAAACACAACCAACACAACCAAGTGGTCCTCTATTGTAACTGTTAACAGCGCCAGCTTCTGGCCGCTTCCGATTGGGCTTTCGTTCCAGGCCCCGTCACAATCACGCTGTCTCTAGAACACAGCCCAGATATAATTTGAATTTTGCTCTTGTTCTATGTTGTTGGGACTCAAATATGTTGGTCGGCATTCTCATTGCATTACTGCCCTTATTGGTTGTAAAATCAAGGTCTTCCAGTGCTGACATGAGGGTCCGTCGGCGCACCTCTTGTTTTGTCTTCTGTTGTATGGCCCGTCACGCAGTGGATGATGGTGATGTTGAAGAGAAATGCTGACATTGCACATCTTTGTCAGACTACTCTGTTTACTCAGTACAGCCAACCCAGCCTTTGAAATGCACCGAAGGTCTTGATGATGTCCGCCATATCTTGTGGGATTATATGCATCCTTAAGATGGTCCAGAGTCCATCACAATGTATGCTATCAATGGCCTCTCCAAAGTCCAACAAATTTTGGCTTGCCTCTGCCATTCTGTGCATTGTTCTATGATGTGTCGTGCAAATAGCTGGTCAATGCATCTATCCCCTGATGGAATCCCGCCTCTTCATTCCTGAGCTTTTCATCTACTGCCACTGTAAGATACAGCACAATTATTTTTTTGCTAGGAGGTTGCTTGGTATCATCATGAGGTTGACTTTACGCCAGTTGTTCCGATCTTTCAAGTTGTCCTTCTTTGGTAAGAAATTGAATAGTGGTTGCCATATTCAACGGGAAGGTCTGGATCTACCTTGAAAAGCTCATCGTTTTCGACATGTTGGACATGTGCTTCCATTGTGGTCGGCGGCCTGTTCACAGCCTGAAGTGCTCTGCCCATCGAGCTTCTTGTTGTGACATCAAGAGCTGTCACTTTCTGTTTAACTATTGGTGTCTCGGTTGTTCATGTTTTCTACTTCTGATTTCTCTGAACGTAGACATTTTCTGAGTAGTTCAAGGGGGAGGGAGGGAGGGGGAACAATTTTTTTTTTGTTTCCATGTTGTAAGGATCTACATGACACTTCATATTTCCAGTGTTGCTTTAAGTTCAGAAGGCTCAAGATTGTTATGCCCCTCTGACTTAAATCACTGTATCACAAGACCACCGATTGACCTTAACATATATTAAATAATGTGCATCTAATGTGTATGTATACATGAGGAAATATTACAGTCCATTTTCTTTGCCGCTCGTCCTTTTTAGGGCTGCAGGTGAGCTGGAACCTATACCCTGAATTTGGGCAAGAGGCGGGGGGAGGGGTAGCCCCTCATCTGGTTGCCCACCAATCACAGGGCACAATAAAAAAAAACCCTGCATCTGAAAAAGTTTTAAATATGTACGTTCTGTCTTTTGTCCCCTCCAAGTTGGCTGTCTTCCGGAGCCTTCTGTTCACCTCGGCCGAGGAGGAGGTCCAGAAGAGCATGGTGAACAATTTCCGTGTGCAGCAGCCCTTGCGAGGTCGCACCGTGCGCTCATCCTTTAGTCCCTTCCTCAAGGAGTCACCATCTGACCAAGATGACCTGCACACTCACTGATGCCACCAAGTGCTCTACTCTGCATTACTCTGCATCCTGTTACAGTCGGTGCACCAAAGCAAGTGTATTTTCTTTAAAAAAAAAAAGTACTTTAAAGTAAAATTTCATTTATATTGTGCATATTGGTTTTACAAACTAACTGTAGTTTGACCGATTTCTAGTCACATAAATTTTATTTATTTCAAATTGACAATTTGATTTAATGTGTAGGAGGTTCTGTCAATCGGCAGCTGAAGACTCAAGAGCACTGTGTGCTGGCCACAGTCGGTATAACAGAAAATCCCACCTTTTTGCACCACTGATAGGCATTACATCTTATTTTTACTGAGTCTTTTTTTTTTCTTACACTGTCTGTGACAAGCACCCCCATACAACAAATTTTTCAAGCAACATTAATTAGCCCTTAAGTGGATACATTTACACATGCCAGGTGTTTATGTGAATATATTTTATGCTAGAAAGATAATTTAGTCCAGTGCCTTAAATTATGTTGAGCGGACTTCCACAGTTTATGATGAGAGGGACTCAAATTGCCCCTCTACTGTGAGATATTTGAAAAGAAGGAGTCTGAAATGACCTTCTTACTTTGTTCTCAAGTCTTGTGTTTACGTCTACTGCCACATTCATTGTGATAGTCCCCCCGCCCCCCACTCAAGGCCTACTCAAGTGTCGTGAAAAGGAAGAATCACCCCCTTCCGTGTGTAGTTACAGTACTTTATGATGCGTTTGTGTCTCTTCACAATTTTGCCAAAGCTGAAGAAGCTTTCATTGAAAAGAAATCAACCGACTCTCAATAATATCCATCAATTATGCCTTGAAGGGTCAATCTTACTATGCAACATTCGGCCAAGAGGGACGCCTTTTGAGACACCACGTAGACAAAAACGCAGCAAGGCACATTATAAAATGAAGGTCAGAGGGGACTCGGGATGAAGCGACGGACGTTTGACAGTGTACAAAACTGTTCTTCGGGTGCTTACCTCATAAAATGATTCTACTTGATGAGTGTATCTGACTGTGATCGTAAGCGATGGCCACTATTCATCTTCATTTGAGAAGAAGAAAGGCTGAGCACTCACGCTTGTCATTTTAATCCCAATGTAACAATATTACTGCACATACTGACCCCACTCCTCTCTCGAAGTAGGCTTTTCTCTCATGATATCAGACACCCGCCCTGAGCCATCTCCCCAGTTGGTCCTTGTTGTTGCCCAAGTGGACTGGATGTGGAATGAAAAGACATAATACTCACTTGCAAGTGAAATGAACAGGTTGCATAGACAACACACGAACCAAGATGAGCAGGTCATGGGTGGAGGTGGTCCGTTTTGACATCGCTTGCTGGGCATAATTATGGAAAACATTTGGTTTCTATGTTATTGTTGGTGGTTTTCCATCGAATGCAACACAACGCTGCCTTCATCACGTGTTTGACAGATGCATTTGACTGCACATTATCTGCCTTCATGTATCATGGCATTTTATGATGTGAAACTTCATTGATTCCTATCGGAATGCTATGAATATGAACATCCATTCATTATCTGAACCGCGTATGCCCATGAGGGTCGCGGGCGTGCTGGAGCCAGCTGTCCCCAAGCAGTAGGCGGGGTACAAAGTCAATATCAATTTCATATAGCTTCCTTTTTTACAATCAGTATTTATTCACTGATGATTTCAATGTACTGGCAATTTTGTCTCTGTGGGCCAACATGTTATGAGTATCTCTGCTTGTGTGTCTCTGACTTTTTTTTAGCACTCTATCAATGAATCTGACATTATGACGTGTTATTTTTACAAATCAATTGCTGTTATTATGCTTGTTTTCATGGT
Organism: Hippocampus guttulatus; assembly: GCF_054856545.1. Taxonomy (NCBI): domain Eukaryota; kingdom Metazoa; phylum Chordata; class Actinopteri; order Syngnathiformes; family Syngnathidae; genus Hippocampus; species Hippocampus guttulatus. The sequence continues at coordinate 7,595,328 of NC_141264.1, read as the reverse complement.
GCCTTTTATCATCTGCAGCCCCTTGCAAAGCGTTTCATAGACTGTCCAAGGATATGTACGTTGCACACTTTCTATATGCACTACATATTCGGACTGCTTATTTGTTCATGGGGCAGTCAACATTCGTGGAGAGCGGGGACTCATCAAAGTCTGTCCTCTCACAGCATGTCTTTTTGGATAGCTCCTTTGTTGTCCTGCCGTGCGACCGGGAAGAGTTTTGCTCCTCCAGACCCTTGATTTTAAGGGAATGTATGAAAACATGTTGATTGTCCAGATGGAGATGGGCAGAAACTGACATTCATTCGTGGCATAGCAATACAATGGTGTTTAATGCAATAATAACTGTGTCTGTGATTTTTTTTTATGTATGTGTGTGTGTGTGTGTGTGCGCACTCTGATTACAAACCAGTGCAGCGGTTTTAATTGTACAGTACATGATAGTGACCAATGTAGACACACAGGGTCAAAATTATGAGTATCCTTGTTAAAGAAAAGACAATCCACAACAGTCATTGAAATAACATGAAACTGATAAAAGTAATAAATGAACATTTACTGAGAGTGAGCTCATGAAAAACTGTGCAGATGGTATGTTGAAACTCCTTCCACAATTATACAACGGGATGAAGATCGGGGCTCAGATTAAGCCAATGCTCTGTACTTAGTCATTCTTAGGTGTTTTTCCACTGTGTGTTTTGTGTCATGATGACCCACGGCCTTCAGCTGAAGCCAAACCTCCTTGTAGCATATGGCCGTTTACCATACTGCTACACGATGTAACGGCAGTGTCGCAAAGCATTGGTTGGTTGAGTGACGACTCGCAACTGTTACGTCAGTTGAAAAAAGACAGTTGAAAAAGTAAGTCGTGTCCTCACGTTTTTCGGACACAACACTCCTCACACTGCGATGCACATTCTCTCTAGATTGCAATTGATATTCTTGCAATTTCATTCCATCCCACTCAAATTCAGGACACCTTGAGCCGGATGCAGCCAAAGAAAATCCTGAACATAACTGAGTCCCCACCATGCATGTCTAAAAGTATTCTGATGTGCACTTTTAGGGAAAACAATATTTAGTTTACCTACATTTTATTTGTACAACCTGAGAAAAAGTTCCAGTCCAGAAACGTTCAATTTTTAATGCATTATTGATCAGTATATTGGTCCAGTATTCTTGGTATATGCAGTACCGAACCAATATACTGATCACTTATGCATAAAACAGTTTTAGATGATCAGTACCAGTTGAAATCATACATTGTTGTAAATAAATTATTTAGTATTTCAGAATGACACAGCTCCAAGGAGCAATATAATTTTACAGCTGTTTCAAAAACAAAATATACTGTGAAATAAAACAATGTTCATACCATTTTACACAACAGGAGGAAGTGTTGTCGGTAATAATGGCAACAAGGGTATTTGTAACACCAAGAGATTTTCGGTCATGTTCATTCAGGCTCTGGACAGGTCAGTGTGGTGGTCATCTTCTTCTTTCTGTATACAAGCATATATCAAGACGTGGCAACTATCCCTTTAACTCTTCTTTACGTTCTTGCAAGTGGGCTGTCAATGTTTTGGTGCCTTTTATTTCAACTCAGCATTCCCTCTGCAGGTGTCCAGAAAGAATCCTCACAATAAGAAATAAATGATCTATAGCTCTTCTTCAACTCAATGAACGTTCTCAAAATGACTGCTTGACTTTATTTGCAGTTTGGCACTAACAGGCACTGTATGCCAATATCAAACACTATAATGAACACAAGATCAGGACTAAATACAGTAAAGCATCAACCTGTCTGTGTATGAGCACAAACAAAAAAACTTACCTGCCACCGAAGCTAATCCAAGACTTCAGCTCTGTTTTCTTTCCATTGAGGTTGGAGCATATCCAAATAAATGATAAACACAACACAATGTAGGCTATATGAAAGCATAGAACATCGGTCTTTCATTGACATTATCTTGGGATTCTGGGTTTTCCTGCTTTATGTCCAAAAACTCTCTCCAGAGAGAGTGTTCTTCCTTGAGACCCCTGGACTCCACGACCACATTTTACACAATCTTTACCTGCTACCTCTTGGGAATTTGTACATCCGTATAGTTTGGGGATGAATGTAGTTAATTAAAGACATTAACTTCAGAAAAAAAACCCAAATAAAACATGTAGCTACCCAAAACTCGTTTTTTTTCTTTTTGAAATTCAATGTAAAGCAGACAAAACACCAACATTGCACGTTTTACAAATGGACCTAATGTATATAAAAAAAACCCCATTGTTCTCCAGATGACTAACCAAAGCAAAGGCCTCCTTGAGACCCTAACAAAGCAGGAACAAATCTGAAAATAAAAAATATTGGTCAATGCCTTTTGGAGAACCCCCCCCCCCCCCCCCCCCACATCCCCACGGAAATCTTTGAAGCCCTTTAACACAAGAGAGGGATGTTTAGTGGCCCCCACCCAGACACCTGGGGTCCAAAGGGTGGGTTGTTTATGGACTCTCTTACACTGTTACCACAGCTGGGTGTGATACCGCTCGCCATTGGATTCAAACTAGAGAAGTGGCCGTTGAAGTTTGACCTTGCAGGGTGTTTGTTGTGTTTAGCCGTGGGGTAGAAAGCTCGTGGTCTACCGTGACACAGCTCTCAGTCTCCTCTGGATTTCCCTCAATTGTATGAATATGAGATCTGTGTGTGTGCGTGTGTGTGTGCGTGTGTGTGTGTGCGTGTGTGTTGATGTTTGCAGTATACCCATGTGACAACTCAATTGTGGTAAATTAATTTATGATTTTAAAGGACACAACTTGTCTTGGGAAAGAAAAAAAAATCAGATTAAAACATTTCCCATGTGCGTTAAGCAGCACCACTTGTCATGCTGCGGATGAACTGAATGGTGATGGGATCCCACAAACATAGACACAAATAAAATTCGTAACAAAAATATTGAAGGAAAAAACGAAGGTCCGACAAAGTCCAAACAGAAATTGCTGGTGCCAAAAATCCAGGAAAATTAAACATGAACGGAAAGCGCTTGCAAACGGCAGGGTAACAGCAAAACCCGAAAATACACAAGATGACATAGCAAGAGTCCAAGCACGTGTAACCCAAATCAGCAAAAACCTCGAAAACAAAAACACTTATGAAACCGGAATCTAAACGGACAAGAGCGACTAGGAACGTGAGCAAGAAGGTCTGGAAATATCACTTGAGGCAGTACAGCGACCAAGGTCAATAATCCGACACAGAGGAGGCAATTTAGCAGCCCTTGAATTCAGGGCAAGGCTTTGAGTTGGAAAGAGGGACAGGTGCGCCTGCTGGGGGGAAACGCCCTTCACTTCAGCCGGAGCTGGAACAAAACAAACACAGGACATGACAGAAATCATCTGGTTTTGGCACGGCAGCCCGAGCTTATTCCTTCCTAACTGCACTGTGCCACTTTTCTGCATCATTTAAGCACCAATTTGTCACTGAACTCCTAAAGAGAATATGTGCTGTAGAAAATGGATGGATAGATGTTTTGGACATCTACTGGTATGCGAGTTTAAGTTCAAGGTGAAGTTGTGCAGTAGCACTTGCATGTCCTCTTGTCAGTCGTTAGGAAGCAAGCTCCTATTAGCAAGATGCGTAAACAGGAACTTTTCCCTGTGGTCAGGAGGCCAACCTCTTTTCGCTTTCTCGTCATCTTCCTACAGCTTCACTGCTCCTCGGACTGCCTGGGGCGCTGGTTTTCAACGCGCAGACACAACACAGCTTTGCTGAGATGCATTTGTGCGTTCATCTCATGTTACTGTCTGAAAATGAGCTGTGTTACATGAGGCCCCCTGGGATAAATGGCAATGGCCTTTACGATCATCCATCACAGAAACATTCAGCTTTCATTGCCAGACGATTTAAATAAATAAATAAATAAGCAATACTCTTGAGTGTTGTTTTAGAATAATGGGCATCGGCTGTGGATACCCACTAGATATTTTTAATGGGTCAGACCATACAGAATTGTTTGGGATACAAGTTGCAGGCGCATATGCAAATACAAATCCCACACCCACATCACAGTGTCACTTGGGTGACTTCATGAGTTTGGGTGAACATTTTCCCATCAGAGCAGATGCCCGGCTCTCATAAGTGCAGTTGTGCAGTGGGCGCATTGTTAGATTTATTCAGAAGCCCAAAGGTCGTTGCCACATGAAAAAAAGATTATTGTTGAAATCACATGAGACATTGGGGCAATCACACATGCAGTGTCTCACAGATGGTGGGAACATTTTCGAACCGCGCAAGTACTCTTGTTTCTGCTGAGTTGCAAAGATAAAAACTTGAAGGGAAGATTCCCACAGGAGTCACTCTCATTATTGTCCTGTGTTAGAATAATATCTGTTCCTTTTCTGAAGCGCTTATCCTCACAAGGGTCGCGGGGCGTGCTGGAGCCTATCCTGGCTGCCTTCGGGCAGGAGGCGGGGGACACCCTGAACCGGTTGCCAGCCAATCGCAGGGCACACAGAGATGAGCAACCACCCGTGCTCACACTCACACCAAGGGACAATTTAGAGAGCTCCATTAACCTGCCACACATGTTTTTGGAATGCGGGAGGAAACCGGAGTACCCGGAGAAAACCCACACAGGCCCGGGGAGAACATGCAAACTCCACACAGGAAGGCCCGAGCCGGAATCGAACCCTGCACCTCCGCACTGTGATGCCGATGTGCTAACCAGTCATTCACCGGGCCATCCTGTTAGAATACCTCAAAGTAAAAAAAAAAGGCCACTGTCAACATGCAATTTCATGTGACAGATCCAAATGCATTATTACACCTACTACAGTCAAACCTGGTTACAATGTACCATGTGGGACACAACAAAGGTAGTTCGTTGTAAGCATTTCTGATGAAATGCCCGCCAACTACGATGTATAATCCAGTATGAACATTTATAGATGTAAAAACATGAACATGTAATACAGTATAAACATGCCAATTACAAATACGTACATACAGCATGAAGAAAAAAATGATTATATTTAACATGAAACAAACAATGGTAATGTTCCTACTTGATCTCTGAAAACATTCAGTCAGCAAATGAAAATGCCTCTTCTCCAGTTCAGCACATGCCGCGTCCCAAGCCCCTTACGATCATCTTTCAATCTCTTGTCCTCGAACTCTGCAATGATTTTGTTGCCATTACAGATGATTGTCAAACTCGTCGACTTTGCCAATTCATAGATTGGGCCGCACTTTGAGCTGGGAGACTCCCTTTTGAAAGTGAGAGACAATTTCAGCCTTCGCACACAGCGAGATTTGTTTCCATTTAGCAGACATTATTTCAGACCATGTGCGCCGTGGCCCCAGAAGTACAACAATGTGCGAGTCGATCCGTAGTGTTGAACATTTTGTTCATAAGCAATGTCACGTTCATCTCCATAAGTTTGCATGTTCTCCCCATGCTTGCGGATACTCCGACTTTCTCCTCCGTTCCAAAATCAGGCATGTTAGGTTAAGAAATTGTCCAGCGTCCATCGGTGTGAATGTGAGTGTGAAGTGTTCTTAGTCTTCGTCTCAGCAAGAGCCTGCCCACCAGTGCAGGATGAACCCCGCCTAGAAATTGGATGGATGGATGATTTGGGCCTTTTTCAGACCAAAGGTGAAACTTCTCTTCATCTTCACCACTACAAATGAAAAGGTCTCGCGCTCCAAAGTTTTGTGCCAAAAATCGTCTGGTAAAAAATGTATAAGTTATACTGTATTTCCTGACCCCAGAGTAGCACCATACATATCTTGGTCTGCTGGGGATGCACTTGGTTGCTTATGTGCCAAACATTGTAGCTTTAAAAAAATAATAAAATAAAATCGGAACAAAAACTATAAGATATTTTCGCTAATCAATTTTCTGTCCCCGGGTGGGGCATATACTGTAATGAGACAAGTGCTAGCCTATGATGTAAAAAGCAGAAGATTATGTATCCATCCATTCTTTTTTACCAATTATGGTTGTGGCTGACTGTTGACCAAAGTGTGTGGAAAACCCCGGATTGGTCGCCAGTCAATCAGAGAAAACAAATTGAAAAACAATCATTCACGTCCATCTTCACGCCTAAAGCCAAATTAGAGTGAGTTTCAACTTGGATATTTTCGGAAGGTGTGAGGTAGACCAAGTACCCGTACGTGAAAATGCAAAGTCCACACACAGAAATGCCAGAGCCAAGATTTGATCCCAGACCCTAATGACTGTGAAGAACCACATGCAATTTTGAGCAGCCACAAAAATAGGATGTCAAAACAATCCTGGTCAACTGTACTGAGTCAGCGTACTTTAAATGAACCCCCTGCCCCCTCGAGGGATTAAAATTAGTGCATTAAATGTAATGAATGAATGAATCATGGTGTATTTCTGTCTCCTGGGTGGAGGCTTCACTTGATATGATCGTCCTACATTCTTCAGGCTTTGGGAAACCAGACATGCAGAGCCCCCTCCGACAAATAATCCCGACTGTGTCTGTCATATGCGAGCACAGGATAAAACCCACCCATAGCTACCTGTGTAGCACCCGATGAGTACATGACAACGAGTGAGTGCAATGACTGTATGTCAATTTCAATGAGCAGGAAGCGTGCGGAAGAGTAGGTGTTGACTTGTCAGCGTGAACTGCGGTGGGGCTTATCAACTGCACGTTTCCGTTGGTAGCCCTGCCTACTGGCATACAAAGATGGCATGAGCAGCAGCTGCAGCACGCACTCAACCTCTGGTTACATTTTGCGCCTCCTGAACATTGTCCCAGTCGTGTTTCCATGCGACGACGATCAATGAAGCACAACTCCCTCTCTCAAACGCACAGGCTGCCGAGTGAGTGCGCAGGACAGTAAGTGTTACCACTCCTTACCCTGAGGCCTGCCACGGGGTCGTTCCAAATAGAATCTGAGCCATTCTTAAATGAACGCAAACATAGTTTGCATGTGCACACTCATTCAATTTCTTATTTGATCATATTAACTCCCTGAGATTTAGTTTGAATGAAATAACAGCCCTTTTCAAACTTGTTCTTCAACTACATGTCATCTATACATGATCTGATCGAAACTGAACACAAACATCATCTGAAAAGAGACACTTCAAATACCGGAGCTACTGTACGAACACATAACTGTTGATGTATATTCTAACTCAAACAAATTTACTGTAGAGTCGAGTCCAAACAACATGTGGAGGGCGGGGGGAGGGGCAACGGGGCGGGGGCCTCAGTGCCATCGACTTCCATGCATTTACCCTGATTACATAACCACAAAACCAGTCTGGCCGGTTCGCAGCTTTTTTACTTAAAGAAACTGGTTGGATTTCATGTTGCAAAAGCAACAAACCTGAACACAACTGTCAGGTATTTGTGTGGGTGCACACGTTCTGTCCTTGCGGTTCAGACGGCCCGTTAAAAAGAAAGCCGGTGTCGACTTGTGAGAATGATGTATGGGTAATCCTTTCCAGGGTTTAACAGATCGGTTTGGATATCTTTTATTTTGACAATTTCGTCACGCACTCTTAATGAAACTCAAAGCTCACGAACCACATTTGGTATGTGATGTCATTTTATTTCACCTGTGAAAGCTTCCACAGCCAGTCATTTTCTCGAGTGGGTGAGCTGAGGCGGGGTACATCCTGAACTAGTCACCAGCCAATTGCAGAGCAATAGCTAGCCATATGTTTAAAAGGAGAAAAAATGCACTGTGCTCATGTACACTCCAGCAACATTTAAATAGCCTCTGCCGGGCTCTTCAGACAGAGTCAAAGCAGCAACAAATTAATCTTAGATGACAGCAGCAAAACCATTAGAGTCAAAAATCCGCAAGACGGGGAGACTTCAAACATTTGTCAACTAGTTTTATCCCTCCCACATGCTTTAAACACAATTAAACTTCTCAAAAGACACTTAAACTAATTAAAACACGCCTTTGAAATGATTATTTTAACGCCCATTCTCACTTTCTCTCCATGGAACAAAAGAGTATGAAACATTGAATATTTAAAGTCTAAAATGTCCATATTTATCCAAAGTGTTTGTCCAAGTCCGCCATCTTAATGGCAATATCCATCCCTCCGTTTTCTGATCTGGTTATCCTCACCAGGCATGCTGGAGCCTATGCCAACTGTCTTCGGGCAGTAGGCGGGGGACACCATGAACTGGTTGCCAGCCAATTGCAGCCCAGACATAGACGGACAATTATCCACGCTCACACTCACACCTTGTGACAATTCAGAGTGTTCAATCAGCCAGCCATGCATGTTTTTGGAATGTGGGAGGAAACCGGAGTACCCGGAGAAAACCCACGCAGGCACCAGGAGAACATGCTCACTCCACACAGGAAGGCCGAAGCCGGATTTGAACCCTGCACCTCTGCACTGTGAGGCAGACGTGCTAACAAGTCGACTGCCGGACTGCCTTTAATGCCAATACCTAATTCAGAATTTCAAAGATGGGGTAACATAAATTAGCAGCTGTTATGGTGATTATGAACCTTCAAACAATTGCTACTTTAACGCACACAGGCAGCAACATATACAGCGTGTACACTGTACAAAAACAAATATCCAGAACTTTACTGTACAACCTGCAAAAAGCCTCAAAAAACAACATCAATCCATGATATAGTGGGGGTACAAATGACGGACCGTTGGGGGAAGATTGTATTCTTATTTTTACTGTGTATTTTACGCGATTCAAACTGTTTCTGTTGCATTTGATTGCATCCTTAATTTCCCAAAACATTTACATTGCACAACCATAACAAGAAAATATCTGTGCTATTAAAGTTCCGTTTTAAGTGCCATCAAAGCTGTGCCTGTTTACACAAATGAGAAACAGGTTGTTGCGCATTTTGTTCATTTTGTTGCAGTGACTCCAAACCATTCTGCACCTCAAAATTGTGAAATTATCAAATTGCAATAGGGAAAAATGTTCCTTGTTAAACTATTTATGCCAGCAACGTTTGGAACGGGCATAAGAATAAATTGCTCTTCCACTCGATAGCAGGAGGTGCATAATCAACCCGTGCATGTGCTATTTGTGAGTGTTTTGCTTGGTGGCGTTTGCCGTAAGAAAATGTACAGGTACAACGCAACGCGTGGTGTTGCTTAAATCTGTGAACCCACGTAGTGACAACTTCCGCCTCTAGAGGGAGATAACGGGCAAACGTTGATTGGGGCTCGATCGGGGAGGCCGGTCAGAGGCAGGCGAGCTCAACATGGGGCTAGCCTCGAAGGAGGGACTCGCTCTCAGCTCAGTGACAGGCTGCCTGTCGTAGAAGACACGCTGCCCTGACTCACGCGGACCACACTCAGCGGAAGTCTCGTGCGTGGTTAATCCTGGCCGGCATCGGGCATTGAACGGGCCCGCGAGGAACAAGAGAGGAGGACAGCCGATAACGCGTGTAGCTTTGTGTCCCCATATATTGCAGGCATAATCAAAAGGGACCCTACACGAAACCATGTCGGGGGTAAAAAAAAGAAACTCAAATTCCTCGTTAAGCAAGGAGGAGGACCCGCAAGTCACGGAGAAGATGCTGGGGAACCCCGAAAAAACCGCCGTCGGGGATGACAGAGGCGAGGAAACTGTCGCCTTACAGCGAACCATCACGCTGATGAACGGCGTGGCCATCATCGTGGGCACCATCATCGGCTCGGGCATCTTCGTCACGCCGACCGGCGTGGTCAAGGAGTGCGGCTCCGTGGGCTTGTCCCTGGTGGTGTGGACTGTGTGCGGGGTCTTCTCCACGGTGGGGGCGCTGTGTTACGCCGAGCTGGGGACCACCATCTCCAAGTCCGGAGGGGACTATGCCTACATCCTTGAGGTGTACGGCTCCCTGCCGGCTTTCCTCAAACTCTGGATCGAGCTGCTCATCATCCGGCCGTCTTCGCAGTACATCGTCGCCTACGTTTTCGCCAAGTACCTCCTCAAGCCCATCTTCCCCGTGTGTCCGGTACCGGAGGACGGGGCTAAGCTAGTGGCTTGCCTTTGCATTCGTGAGTATCCGAGAGTATTGAAGCATGGATGATGCAACGTCTCGTGGAAGTGAGAAGTTGAGAGCGCGCCGCTCTTACTGCATACCTTTTTTTCTGACAAATCCAACATGTGGGTAGAGAGAGCCGGGTGACCTTCATCGAGCAGCTTAACCGATTTTATTTGCTGAGCGACATAAAAGCGCGTCAAACTAGGAAACAAGTCACAAAAACTATTTCGTCATTTCACGTACAGCACACTTAATGGCAGCTACCGGTAAATGTAATATTTCATTAATTTCTTGGAGCAATACTCAGATTTTGTCTTCTTTTTCAAATGGCAGACAAAGTCGTGAAAATGTGTAGACATAAAATATTCTCACTTCAGCAATAACAGACGAAACTTGAGTGTCAATACACTAATTCAGAGTTATAGGAGTACAGTAATTATAACTGCCAATTACGTTCATAATAATAATAATATGTTTAGATTTAATAATGGGTGTTCCTTGCATGTTGTTATTTGTTTTCTATAGAGTCAATTTTATGTATAATTAGGGTTGCGCTATATTGGCAAAAAATGCAATATGTGATATGGGTGTTGAATATTTTATACACACACACACGCACACACACACACATATATATACATATATATATATATATATATATATATATATATATTGTAGCAATATATATATATATTATAATGACCCTCCAGAGGATAGGATTCATATAATGGGAGGATATACTGTATCTATATCCATCTCTCTATCTATTGATCGATCGATCGATATATATACAGTATATATAGATATGTGTATATAATTGCGCTATTTAACATGTACATATGGAAATGGCATCTATTATCTATTTTTTTGTGCAAAAAGAAACAGGCACAATGTATTCTTATCTAATTAAGTAATTTGGTGTTAGTGATGCCCATCAATACCGTGTCCTATTGAGTGGCAATAAACATTTAAGATTGCATCTGATTGGTTAAGGTCAGGTAAAAGGTAAAAAGACACAAGGAATTCTAATTACATATTAATTTATCACACCTCTTTGTGAGAGACATATTACATATTGTGCAGCCCTAAAAAATACTCTATTCTTAAACTGTCTTTGTTCTTGTTGTTATTTGTTATGTATCCAGTTTATTCAGTGTGAATTTTTAGCCTTCCGTGTTGTACGGTACATGGTTGATGAAACAGGACTGGACTCAAATAATTTCCAAATTACACCTTTTGTGGGCCCACATACGAACATGAGCAACTAATGCATTAGCGTGTGTGTTAACAACCAGTAAGTAGCACCTTAACGTATAATTTTCATATGGTGTGAGGGCTAATCCTGCGTGAAACCATATCACAGCTAGATAGAGGTACTGTTTTCTTTTTCTGACCTGTATGGCTTAATTCATTGTGAATGTGCATGCATGTATTGTGTGTATTATGTATGCATGCATTGGTGTGCAGATCCTGTGATACACATCCGGAACTTAATTCATCAGCTTGTTTAAATATGTACTGTGCCAGTTGTATGTATGCTTGGATAAGTTTGCTTTATATTATGCATGTTTGCTCTCCACTCTACTGTAGTGAGTAGACTGTCCTTCTTATGAACAAAGAGCCTCATTGTGCCCAGTCTCATCTTTGTGTTGTGGCTCCGACCTGATTTAGGAACTGTGAAGGGACCTGCTGCTTTGGTAGGCATGGTAATTCACTTGTCATGGCGTGCAGCGCCATTAAGTGGTAGATGAGGCATGCCAGCATTGTACATACATGTTTGGGGAGGAGAACAAGTCTTACGGTGTGAAGTGTTCAGCTGCCAGAAATTGAGTTCATGTTCACTGTTGATAGCAAAGAGCACTTACGTAAAGGTACTTTCTCTCACTGACCAATTATTTTCTCTTTTCTGTCTTGGCAGTCTTATTGACCTTTGTGAACTGCTACAGCGTGAAGGCAGCAACCAGAGTTCAGGACTTCTTCGCTGTGTCCAAGCTACTGGCTCTTGGCCTGATCATCATCATCGGCTTTGTCAAGATTGGTCAAGGTACCACAACATTTTACACCAAGTGTTTTTTTTTTTTTTTAAACGCACCACAAATGATAATGAAACTGGAGCCTATCCCTGCTGACATTTTGCTAGACACATAGTGCGACCTGAATTGGCTAGTAGCCAATCCCAGGGTACTTAAGAAAAATATGCAAACAAACATCCACACACACTCTTAATTTTACAATTAACCATGTTCAATGACAATAATATTTGGCTGTCCAATGAAAACCAGATAGGTGCGGCCCGGTGGTCCAGTGGTTAGCGCGTCAACCTCACAGTGCAGAGGGACCGGGTTCAATTCCAGCTCCAGCCTCCCTTTGTGGAGTTTGCATGTTCTCCCCGGGCCTGCGTGGGTTTTCTCCGGGTACTCTGGTTTCCTCCCACATTCCAAAAACATGCATAGCAAGCTGATTAAACACTCTAAAATGTCCTTAGGTGTGAGTGTGAGCGTGGATGGTTGTTTGTCTCTGTGTGTCCTGCAATTGGCTGGCAACCGATTCAGGGTGTCCCCCGCCTACTGCCCGAAGACAGCTGGGATAGGCTCGAACATGCCCGCGACCCTTGTGAGGATAAAGCGGATCGGGAAATGGATGGATGGATGGATGGAACCACTCACCAAAGGTTAGGGATATGCAACTCAAATGTTGCTCAAATTTCAGGATGAACCTAATTTTCACTCACATTTAAAGTGAATTTACGGTATTCTGATTTTTTCTTAACTTTTGAATGCACATGTCCAACTGTTCAGTATTTTAACCTTTCTTAAAACAATTTGTTGCACAACTTGCTGTTCTCTACCAATTTAACAAGCAACATTCACAGAAGGTGTCCGAGTCATTCAAATTTCCATAAACCTTCACTTCTATACCTTTCTGTCACTCTCCCAGTCTCTCTGTATCTCTGTTGTAACTTCTTGGTGACACTGGGACACTCTAAGCTCAGAGGCTAGTTCCCTCTTAGTACATCTTGTTTTTAGCCTCGCAATGGTGAGGTGCTGGTCAACGATTGTTAAGTGTTCTATTATTAAAAATGTGAACAGCCCAATGAAGAGCAATGTTTAAAACAAATTCTGTTTAAACCAGGACTGGGACATTAATCCATTCATGAACTGTCCTTCACAAATGTAGGTTTCATATGCCATTGAAATTTTCAGTAGGAATTTTTCCTGTTATAGTATACCACTGTTTAGGTCAGGGAACGTCTTGTTAGCATGTTGGCCTCACAGTGCAGTGGCAGGATAATGGAACACTCTAAATTGTCCTTCGGTGTGAGTGCGAATGGTTGTTCGTCTATGTGTGCCCAGCGATTGATTGGCAACCAGTTCGGGGTGTACCCCGCCTGCTGCCTTAAAACAGCTGGAATAGGCTTCAGCACGCCCGCGACCCTTTTGAGCACAAGCAGATTAGAAAATGGATGGGTTACCCATTATGTTGATCGTGTGCTTCCAGTTGATCCCAAAGGCAGTGATAATTTTACAGTTTACCACCAGCGAGTCCCAGGGACTCGCTGATCAGAAAAGTATGAGTCCCATTATGCATTTCGAGAGTCCCAAATTTCTAATTCTGAAATGGTCTTCTTATTCAATTGCATATGATAATAACACAAACAACAACATATACATACAATTACAAATAAATGCTGCAAAAATTTAAATAATTCAGTAGCAGGCCTGAGGATTTCGGAAATTCACGGTAAACGTTTTTCAGTTCCGTCGGGTTACCCAATGGGAAACCACGGTAACTAATTTTGGGTTCCGTAAACGTTCATCATGGGAAACCATTTTTCTATTTTGACTGATATTCATAATCAAGAATTCTGAAACTCAAAGGTATAATGTTTCAAGGGTAAATGTTTGAAAACTGCATTAACAATGAACATTCCATCAGTAGCTGTGTACTCCAGGTTTATTCAACAAAATAAATGGATCAAAATATGTTGTACTCATATGGCATCATGAATACAACATACCACAAAAGCAGAGTATTGGTGGCGTGCGCGCGTGGTTGAGCGAGACAGAGAGAGAGAGAGAGAGAGAGAGAGAGAGAGGAGGCTTATAAAAACAAAAGCGGGTGTCTTCCATCCTTAATTGTCTAATCATCCTTAATTGACGAGTCATAAACACGTCTGCTGCACGGCCACGGGATCGCTGGCCTGTGTGTGTGTGTGTGTGTGGTAGTTTGTTTTTTTTGTTTTGTCCTGACTGAGAAATTTCCTTGCCCCAAAAACGCACATTATTTGGAACTGTGCGTCCCGCGGGAAAATTGTGTGTCTAGGACGCGGGATGCAGAGGAAACGAGATGGCTGCCTAAAGGAAGTGTCGGTCGCTCTCATGGCATTAAATTTTTTTTTTAAAAAGGGTAGACCGCCTATCATCCATTGTGAAAATTGCCACTTGATCGATGTCCTGGAAGAATGCTAATCTAAGCCTTATGTTTTGCGTACATGACTTCGTCCATGTGAAAAAGGGGAAAATAATTGCTTACGACCACTACTGTGATTGTCGACATATTTGGTTGTTTAACTCCATCCATCCATTTTCATGCATGTTTTTGGAATGTGGGAGGAAACCGGAGCACCCGGAGAAAACCCACGCAGGCCCGGGGAGAACATGCAAACTCCACACAGGGAGGCCGGAGCTGGAATTGAACCCGGTACCTCTGCACCGTGAAGCCGACGTGCTAACCACTGGACTACCGGGCCGCCTTGTTTAACTCACTCATGCAAATATATAGTTTACCCTCTTAGAACCAATGAGTTTCAGATGTGACTATTAAACAGAAAGTAAACATAGAAAACCTGTAGCACAAGGTTTTTCCAAATCATGTTTCATTCCTCTTAGGCTGCAAGCCAGTTACGGTCTGCAGCATATGATGCACGGCATAAGCATAAGCGAACCAGTTTCATCTTAGTAGTTAGATCATAGGTGTCAAACTCAGGTCCTGGAGGGCCGCTGTCCTGCATGTTTGCCAAGTCTCCCTGTTGCAACACACCTGATTCAAATGATCAGATCATCAGCAAGCTCTGTGGAAGCCTGATATTGAACCTGTTCATTTGAATCAGGTGTGTTGCAACAGGGAGACTTGGAAAACATGCAGGGCAGCGGCCCTCCAGGACCTGAGTTTGACACCTATGAGTTAGATAAACAAGGTGATTTAAAAATGGTTTACATCAGTTTTAGATCTTCACTGGATATAAACGTGAGGCTATGGATTCTTTTAAAACTACTAATGAAGAACTGGTAACATAACTGCAATTTAATAAAAGTTAACACTGAGTTACAGATGTAAGGGTGTATGTCATAGAAAACTGCAGAATGATCCTCAAATTCCATTTCAACGATTGTACAATGCAACCAAGTAGGTGCTTGTTAACATGCCCTCCTGTCTTGGCTGCCAAGACATGTTCTACTTGGCAATAGCCTAAAGGACCAACGACCGTTAATTTCATAAACGGCAGACCGGAGCCTCTCTGCAAACTTATTTTGTGGTGGGAAATGGTATTTAACTTTAAAATCGGAATATTGCAGCTTTACTTGACCTCTCAAGTCTGATTTAAGAAAAGGTCTCAGAGAGAAACATTAAAACTGAGGTGCCTAACACAGTGATTCCCAAACAGTGTTCCAGGGCACATGAGTGTGTGGTGAGAGCTCTAAAAGGTGTGCCTTGGGAACTTATCAAATTTCACTTAATTGGTGATAAAATTGGCCTGCGAGTAATTAGCGCGTCAATCTCACAGTGCAGAGGTGCAGGGTTCCGCTCCGGCCTCCCTGTGTGGGATTTGCATGTTCTCCACGTGCCTGCATGGGTTTTCCCCGGGTACTCCGGTTTCCTCCCAAATTCCAAAAACATGCATGGTAGGTTGATTGAACGCTCTAAATTGTCCCTTGGTGTGAGTGTGAGCGTGTGGATGGTTGTTCGTCTCTGCGTGCCCCGCGATTGGCTGGCAGCCGGTTTAGGGTGTTCCCCGCCTACTGCCCGAAGACGGCTGGGATAGGCTCCAGCATGCCCGCGACCCTTGTGAAGATAAGCGGATCAGAAAATGGATGGATGGTGAGAAAATTATTCATGAATATCTAATAATCCTTGTCCATCTATCGATGCCAGCAACCTTGTCAGAGATTTTCTCGGACAAAGTTAAAGAAATGACTCGGCACACAGGAAAATTGTCTTCAATATCGGCGGAAGCGGATCTCTGAGAGCGAACGACGGTTAGTTGCTCCGCGATCACACTCGAGCTCCCTTCTCGCCAGTTCAGACTTTTATTGTAATACATTCAAGGAAAACACTGCCCCCGATATTTGCATAGTGATTGGTTACCTGTTTTAAACATTGAACCACCAGTACGTTGGCGCCTTTTCTGTCTGGTCTACATTGAATTGACATGTTGCAGACTTTGCGGATGGCCAATGTCGTCTGGGCGCGACGGGTGTTCTCAACTCGTCTTTTGTTGTTCAACCGCTGTTCCCGAATTATTCATTCCCCTTTTGTGACCGAGTTTCGCCCTCTCCCCCGTGATCGCCCACCTGTATTGACGTGCTAATTGTGGACTTCAACAGCCCTCCGGCTTTGTGCACAGGAATTTGGGGGTGCTGGATACGCACCCAAACGTTTAGATGTGCCCAGATTAAATGAAACTTTAAACATGATACAATTTTGCTCATAGATTCCTCTAACAAACCTATAGTGACAGAAAGAACAAATAAATGATCTTCTATTCTATCCAAAAAAGTATGAAACTGACATGTCTCCTCTTTTGGTGGTGTAACGTGTGATTTTTCTAACGCAAAAAATGTGCCTTGGCTCAATCGAGGTTGGGAACCACTGGCCTGACGCGGGTATCACTTACCTGTCTGTCTCTTATCTCAGATCTTTCTCTGTTTTTCTTAGCGCCCATTCACTGCTGTTTCAAACTCTTCTTCAGACTCTCATTTTACCTGAAATGGTAACACCAAACTGACGTTTTTACTGCAAACACAATATCAAAGTAATTTAAAACTCATGATAGTTGACTCCGCCCTGTCATTTCTGTCCTGTTAGTGCATCTGGTAAAAAGCATCGGTGTTAAACAATCTGTCTTTCCCTAGTCTGTGTAGTTTTCGCCAACTTGTCAGTGTAAACATTGATGTATTGGAACGTACCTAATACTTAATTGATACTGCAAGTGATTGCTTCACACTTAGACTAATGATGGTTCACTCTGTCAAACGATTTTTTTTAAATGTACCTGTATGTAGTTTTCATTTTTTAGTGATACTTTTCTGACTAAGCAACAACAACAAAATAATCCCATCTCTTTAGTTTAGCAGTGTTTTATAATTTGAAATCATTAGCTCACCTCGGAACTTTCAAAAACACTATAATATATCAACAGGCCTGATGTAAAGTTGAAAAGGAGATAAACGATGATAATAATCATCATAGTAATAATCCATTCAATGGCTTAATTTCTACAATGATTCAGAGGGGATTGATGAACGGTGTTATCAAATTTATGAATGAAATCCAATGACATCAACCACACACATCCATAAAGCTCAGAATCCATCTGCGTGTACCTCAATCAAATCCACCAAAATCACATTACACCACCGATGCCACACCTTTGATCGGCTTTTATCTGGTCTAATGCCTAGTCTACTTTCTGTCACCACATTGTCGGGTGTGCCAGCATTGCGTAATAGAATATGCCCCCGGTCTGCCGGAACACCCAGAAAGGCGTAGCACGGTCTGCCAAATTCCCAAACATTAGAAACTCAACTTACCCCTGCACGAAAATGAAGATGTGTCAGTTTTTATTCCGAGCACATCATGTCTCTTGATGTGTCAGACACGTGGCATTGGGTCATGGTGGGATTCGGCCATGTGTTAATCAAATCATGCACTGCACAGTGCAGTGTTGAAAATGGTAGCATTCATTTTATTTATGCATCTTGTACTTATAGACAATATTAGGACATGTTCACGGAGTGGTCTGCACGTTTGTTTACAACTCTGAGGTTCGCTGTTTGAATCTTGGCTGCGGCCTTTCTGTGTCAACAATCATGCGGTGGATTTTTTTCTGGAGCACTCCAATTTTCTCCCGCCTTTCAAAAACATCCATGCTAGCTTAACTAAATAGATGACCCGATTATCCAAAGGTATATGTGAGGGTGAATGGTCATTTGTCTGTATGTGTCTCCTGCGGCAGGCTGCGACCAGTCCAAGGTGTATAGTGGATGGAAAAAATCGACACACCCCATTCAAATGCCAGTTTTTTTGTAACCTAAAGGAATGAGGCCAAGATAAATCTTAAAATGGTTTCCACTGTTATTGCCCCGTAAGAGTTGATTATACGTACAGAAAGCAACAATAAGATACATAGTGTACATGTAAATTGCAAGAACGGAACAGAAATGTGTCCAAGTAAATTTGAAAGATCAACAATTGGAGGTCTTAAGGTAACATCTTAATCAGAAAGTGATGCTAAATTTATGAAAAATATGACCAAGAAATGTATCTCATATTATACGAGCACTTCTTGGTTACATTTTGGGGGCGGGGCTTTTGTAACATTGTAACTGAGGTCTCATGAGCTATTACCAATGGACTTTTGAAGTCTACTGTTTAAAAGGACCCTGGAGTCGTTATTGGCTAGAGCCAAAACAGCCCTAAATCCATCAAATGGTTTTCAAAATCATCACTAACCAGCAGGCCAAACTTTCTCTGGATTATGAGGTCAGTCGTCCAGGGGTTGGGCTCAGATTTTTTTTCTCTCCCAAGGATAACAGAGGCTTGACCCATAACATAGGGGGCCTGAGAAAATCATTCATAAAAACATTTTAGAATACCAAATAAAATGCTGGAGGGGCTTAACTGGGGCCACACCGATTTCTGACGGGGTTATCGCATCCCATAGCCTTGGTGTAGCTCCATCCCTGCATGGGCTGTGCTAAATATGGCATTTTGATCATCAGGCATTTCTCATGTGTGGTATGTACTGTGGGGTTAGGGCTCACCCATGTAATAGCAACATGGCCGGGGACTGTTGAGTTAGTAACCGGCGCTGTGTCTGAGAATGTGTGTGCATGTTGCGGGGATCAGCTTTGTTAGGAATGTGGCTGGCATGCCCTGAAACCAGCACAAATCAGAATGTCTACAGGAGAGGCTGTGAGCTCAAGTGATGTACTTAACACCAGTGCTTGAAGTGGGCTGGCACACACTAGTACGAAGGAGCAGCACGTCTCAGTTTTAGCCTGCAGCGCACCGGGCATTCACATGAGCCCCTCGCTTCTTCTACTCCTCTCTTGCGCTTTGTGATCCACGCCTGAAATTTGCGAGGCAGTCTCGTGAGCCAAAGGTGTTAGCAAAATGTTGTGGGACATACTATATGTTCCATGAATAATAATTATTAGTTGAAACAAATAACAGCAATGAAACAAATAATGCCAAAAACTGAAATTTAAATTTGAACTGTTTTCTTTGAGATTCAATTTGGTCATGGAGTGGAGGGGTTACTCCAGACTTATTTGGTATTTTTAAAAAATGATTTCATTTGATATTTTTCAAATTACATCCGAGCATTCTTTTTTCTTCTTATTTTTTTTAGATTTGGTCTCAGCAAAATTTGTTGGAAGGCGACATAAAATGTACTTAAATTCTGGAATGATCCACACTATGTACCTGTGTGCGTGTGTGAGTGTGTGTTTGTGTGCGTGTGTGTGCATGTGTGTGTGTGTGTAAATACAGTAGATGTACATATTCACTGTCTAATTATTCTGGCAGAATAAGCAGAGCACTGCAGTTATTTGTTCCCACTTAAAGTATTGCTTAACAATTGCTGAGCTGCCTTAGAGCAAGGTGGTGAATTGTCATGAACTTTCTGAAGTTTGATGCCTGCACTCTGTCCATTCTGGTGCGTGATCCCTTCTCAGTGTCACCAATTGCCAGTCTAAGCCCCCTCTAAACGATGAAGGCATCCACATATTTGGAATTTCTGGGAAAAATACACAGCTGCAGTTTAATTCATGTTCATCCTGTCTAACTAGGTTGGCACTGTGGATGGTCACCTCGGCACCGCATTCTCTAGAACCTTCTTTGTTTTTGCATGTGTGGTGTTTGTTTCTCCGGTGCTCTCTTGACACCAACTATTCGTTGGGGTTTTTAGCATTGTCTGCAAACAAATGATTCAGATCGTTAACGGTGACCTTTTTTCTCTCTCGTTTATCCTTAACAGGTGGCACTGATTCACTTCTCCCTGAAAATTCCTTTGAGGGCTCCAAATACGAGTTTGGCAACATTGGTCTGGCACTCTACAGTGGCCTGTTTGCTTATGGAGGCTGGTAAGCATCATCAGCACTGAAATCCATACCTTGTTTAAAGGTAACACCTGCCACCATTTTATGAACAGACAGATTTGTGATGAATATGGATGATCAAGTCAGCTTCTTGATTAATGATTACCTTCAGATTATTTGCAACCAAGATCTTTCTCCCTCTCCTGTATGCAGGAATTACTTGAATTTTGTCACGGAGGAGATGATTGAACCTTACAAGTAAGTCTTTGACTGATGGTTTCACTGTCATATAAGCAATGTCGCTGATCAAAAATGTTCATTGTTTGTGTCCATCTCAGAAATCTTCCTCGAGCCATTATCATCTCTTTGCCAATTGTGACAGCAGTTTATGTTCTCACCAACCTGGCGTATTTCACCACCCTCTCAACCGATGAGATGCTCAACTCGGAGGCTGTGGCTGTGGTAAGGGATTTGCGTATGTCACGTTGCGAGGTGGTGGTGGACCCCAAAAAGCAGGCAGGAGGGAGGAGCAGGGTGTATTTGAAGAATTGTATTTAAAACAAAGAAAACTACATCCAAAACAAACAAAGTCCAAAGTATCAAACAAAAACCATGACTAAAGCTAAAACATAATGAACTCAACATGACAGAAACTAAGAGCAAACAGCAACACACATGACAGTAGAGCAACAATGACCCGACAGTGTTCGGGCTGGGAGTCCTTTTAAAGCCTTAATTAGTTATGACCAACAGGTGTGCACTGCCGGGGAGCCCTACAGTGCCACCTGTTGGTCCCTAAACCGAATCATAACAGCGTACTTGGGGGGGGGAAAAAAACAACCCCCCCCAAATGTTTATAGGAGATAAAACCAACGAGGTTTTGTCTCCTGTCAAAATAGTGTCAGCACCAGATGATAACATGGCTATATATATACATATATCACACACATGCATAGCTAGCTAGCTAGCTAGAATCTATGCAAGAATAGACGCTGTATAGGAAGAGAAGCAAAGAGGTCTTGTCTTCTTGATGCCAGATGAAAAATATAAAACACTTTCATTTTTTGCCCTTTGTCTGCTCTCCTGCATTCCATTTTTGAATGTATTACAGCCTATCCCGCATATTAAGATGATCAAAGTAATTGCCATATGCAAATAGTGTTGGGACGCTGGACTCACTGTCTTAACATCCTGTAGGATTTTGGCAACAGGCACCTGGGTGTGATGGCTTGGATCATCCCAGTGTTTGTGGGGTTGTCCTGCTTTGGCTCTGTCAATGGTTCTCTCTTCACATCATCAAGGTAACACAACTGCACAAATCCCCAGTTTCCTGCAAATGTCTGAAATTCGGGGTGTCCTCATACATAGTTATGTCAAAATGTTTTGACTTAATACATTTTTGATTAATACTGACCAATGCACATCGTAGGTTATTCTTTGTGGGCTCCCGGGAAGGTCACCTCCCCTGTCTGCTGTCAATGATCCACCCAACCCTGCTGACCCCACTTCCTTCCCTAATATTCACAGTGAGTACTCTTTAATGATCTCATATACTGTACTATACATACAATAAATAGAATGGGCATCACTATAATTACTTCCTTCAAGCAAGTTTAATGTCCTCATCTATTTGGGTTTCCTTCAAAAGGAATCTGGATCTCTATTTCTCAGAATGTGTCTGAGGGCACATTAAATTCTTAATCGCCCCTACACCGAGTTTGGCCACCTGTGGCTTAACCAGGCAGGCTGGGCGAAGTTTTGCTGTTTGCAAGGCGTAGTCAAATTACACTGTCCGAAACACTGTCAAAGCCAAACAGTAGTTGGAGCTCCGTTAATTTTTATTTGATGAACAACAGATTAGCAATAGCTCCAACTAAGCAGCACACATACAGATGTGTCCATTGCATGCATGGATCCACCCTTACACTAATTGGCAAGTGTAATTCAGTGTCTAAGTGACAGATGTGCTGACACCACGAGGCAAAATGTTTTTATTCGTCGTGTAGTGTTTTGCGGCGTTTGAGTGCTGCGCTCAAATGCACCTCTGCCCCTAGTTGACATGGTAATGAAATTTTCTCGTCAAATGAAGTCCTAGATGAATAAAATTGCTCTTAAAAAAATCATTTCAAGCTTTGAAATGAATCTATACTAATTTAAGGTAAATCCAAATTATTTTATTTCAAAACCAACTCAGCGTTGCCGATTTCATAATGTAAAAAAACAAAACAAAACAAAAAACAACATTGAAATCAGTCCAAAACTATTCATCCATCCATCCATTTTTCTAATCCACTTATTGTCACTAGGGTCACGGGTGTGCTGGAGCCTGTCCCAGCTGTCTTTGGGCAGCAGGCGGGGGCACACCCTGAACTGGTTGCCAGCCAATCGCAGGGCACACATAGACGAACAAGCATTCAGATGCTCACAGTCACGCCTAGCGACAATTCCGACGCATGTTTTTGGAATGTGGGAGGAACCCGGAGTACCCGGAGAAAACCTCAGCAAACTCGTTCTCTTAACATTCTTGCATCAGCAAAGTGCAACAGAACAAGCTTGTTTAAATTAAGTGAACCTGCTGCTGTCAATGTTGTATAAAAGAACAACCATATGTAGCAATAAAAGTTTTTGCCAAAGGCTTATATATTCTTTTTCCATTATATCAGCTGGTCTACATGTTCCCGCACTTCCCTGCATGCACCGCAATAATAAGTACTGTAATTCTTTGAACATGAGGAGATTTATGATGCAGTTTTTGAATAAATAAAGCAGTAACACCTTTTCGGTCTGTCCCATCACCTCGTGCGGCCCCTGCGCTGTTGATTCTTTAGGTTTGTCGCTGTTTGTATCGCATGGCGCCGGTCGAGATGCACTGACACATTGTTGTGTTCCCGTTACATTCAAATTTGCATTTGCAAAGGCCATACACGGGCAACCATCTTGTAAAGTGTTTCCGCGCAAACGAACGCATTGCTTCATCTTTAACTCATTCAGTCCCAAAGACGTTTTTAAACGTCTTTTCAGACTTGGTCTAGAATTGGCTGGTACTGAATGAGTTAAAATCTCCTCTTCCTATCCGCCATGATCTATGTTGATCTATTACGATCTATGTTGCGTGCGTGACATAAATCCATAACGTTGACTGGAGATGACGTGCACAAATGTAAAATGACTAAAAGTTGAGTGAAAATAGCATTCAAACTTGAATTAAAGAACAAAAAGGTATTGCAATTCTGAATTCAAAATTATTTCCATCATTGTATTGATTCAAACGATGAAAACGATGAAAACGATGACGCTCGTTCCTACCGACTGCTGTCAGGCTGCTGAATAAACATACGTGAAAACCTGTAACCATTGTAAATAGCACAGCCACCTGATGCTGTATATATGCAGTTGTTTTTTTACTTACTATATATCTATCTATCTATCTATCTATTGCATTCTGTACTGTGTGTACTGCATGCAACACTTTGTTTTTTCTCTTTTCTACCCCAAATTTTGCTGCTGTAGACTGCAAATTTCCCCAGTGTGGGACAAATAAAGGTTATCTAATCTTATCTTATAACTGATAGAATGGTGTCGCTGTGCGGCCAACATCGATCTAAACTAGTCCAGTGCGAGTTACATTAGGCACCTGACAGCAGAATAAGACTAAAAACTAAAGACTAAAAAAGACTAAAAGAAACATTCTGGAACATGGATTGTTAAAATTTGTAAAAACACTCACTTTGTATTGATTAATTTTTTTTCTTCTCTCCTTCTCGCCAGTGTATAATGACACTGCTTTACGCCTTCTCACATGACATCTTCTCCATCATCAACTTCTTCAGCTTCTTCAACTGGCTCTGCATCGCATTGGCAATTGTTGGGATGATGTGGCTCCGTTATAAGAAGCCTGAGCTAGAAAGACCAATTAAGGTGAGTCGATCGGATACATCAATCCGAATAGAGCAAAGAACGATATTTGGCCTGATTTACCAAAGTGTTGCGCTTACAAAAATGGCCAACATAAACTGACCCCCCCCACCACCACCATTTGTCTGCCAAATGGTAAATATTGATTGTTTAAAAAGGTTTTGAAATGCCAGAAACAAAAATAATCATCTATTCATAACAATGTGATTTTGGAGCTTGTGAAAGACTGACTGACTTGGAGCCAGTCACAAGCAGAAGTTATGCCATTTCCCTCCACCAAACTACTTTAACTCTGCATTTCCGTGGATCATTTCGGTGCACAGTGACACTGTGGCCTCTCCCAGGGCATTTTTTCAGGTGTTCTGTGCTAAGTCTTATACACAACGTGATGCAGAATCCGAAGCACATCCATTCGCCATGCACTTGGAAAACGTGTTCAATCAAACACATTGGTTGATGCGGTTGCTGGCTTCCCCACAAATAACTGGCGAGACTGATTAATTTTCTGTAACTCAGTAATATTTTTGCTTGCCTCGACCACGAACTCTTGGAACAATTGTAATTTGCTCTTGGGGTGCTCTCCCAATGTGCCAGGGGAAAACCATCAGAGCTACCTAAAGTGCAAAAGCCTCTTTTAAATATGATGGTCTCCACCACTTTCACATCTGTTGCTAACAGCACATTCAATCCGTTAAGAGCAAATGATCTCATAATTTAGCACACACTATATATATTGTAAATCAGGCCCACTATCTGCTGTTTTATTAGCAATGTACATATTTAAAGTTGTGGATCTGCTCAGCCTGGAACAACAATGTGTACACACTCAAATATGATTTTTACCTACATCATTGTATGTACCCTAACATGACAATGGAAGTTTGATAAGCATTTTTGACACACTTTGAACAGACAGACATACACTGTCAAAATGCGCTTAATTTAAATTAACAAAAAAACAACTTGGTCTCAAATGTGGCAGTCGTAGCTATTTTTTCTTTGTCACGCACCGCCAACAAAGATGCATTCATTCGTCCAGATGAATGAATGAACACTGATCTGAGATTAAAGGGCAGAAGAGAAGCTGAATGCTCGTCAGCTGGTCCACTTGCTGCAGGACTCTCCCAGCACACAGAGGACCATTGTGCCATCGCTGCACTTTGTTTGCACGCAAGTGTGTGAAAACTCACGTGCAATATCGTCGAATTTTATGCCGCTAATATCTGGAGCAGTCCGCCAGAAGATTTGAGATTGGCCTCAAATCCGGCAATGTTTAAATCCAAGCTGATAACTGTTTTTGTTTTTTGTTTTTGAGCTAACAACTTTTATCTGAAGTGCTCACTTTTTTTTTCCTTCCTGGAAATTTATGTGACTTTAAAGGACATTGAATAGCCTTGTGTAGCAACAAGGAAGATCTATTAGGATGGCTGGCATTATCCAAATAGCAACGCCGGGAGGCAAATGTTGCATCTTTAAATGAGACAGACGCAGAAGCTTTGTGGATGTTGTGGGACTGGAGACTGCGGTCTCCTTTTTCTCTCCCGCTGTTGCCCTCTCCCTCACTATCTCCATTATTTGCCTGTCACATTCCTGTTGCTCACCAGTTACATTTGGATTGCTTGGTGAACCGCTGAGAGCAATTGATCAAGGACTCCCCGAGTTCGCTCGCGCTTGATACAATTCCAGATATTCACTACACAGCTAAAAAGGATGGTGTCACACTCATGTGACGGTGGAAGATGTGCTCTGTTTGGTCTCTTGTCTTTAGAAGAGCATCGGGATCAAGAAGAAAGATGATCGTATGGGTGTGATGTTGAGCCAAGAGATTTGTTTTTTATATTCTTGACTCGGTCACTATAGGTGCACCGTATGAAAGAAGAGAGACATTCGATGTACGGACCACAACTTATCTTTAGTGAACACGCGAAAAACAACCCCGTGTGTGTGTTTTTACTTCTCTGTGGCAAATTCAACTGAGCAAAGCAGTGCTTTGAACAATGAAGTTGGAATGTTGTGTCCAACATACAAACAAATGACTATGATTTGCAAATCATGTTTAACCGATATGTAATTAAATGCTCTACAAAGACAAGATGTTCAATGTCAAAAAGATGAACTTGATTGTTTTGAGCAAATAATTCTTAACTTGGAATGTTATGGCTGTGACATCTTAGGTTCATGCTTTCGTCCTCTCTTGCAGGTGAATATCCTGCTCCCGGTGACGTTTGTGCTCGCATGCCTCTTCCTTATCATCGTATCCTTCTGGAAGACTCCAAAGGAGTGTGGGATTGGTTTTGGCATCATTGCCACTGGTCTGCCTGTCTACTTCTTTGGTGTGACATGGAAGAACAAACCCAAGTGGCTGCTGAATGGAATCTGTGAGTAGCTGTCTTTTCTTCTACTCGCCCTCACATAAAAGCAGCGTTTTGTTTTTCCCCAGTGTACAACTTTGGCTATGTCGGATGTGTGTGTTTTGCAGTCTCAACCACGGCCTTTTGCCAGAAAGCAATGCAGGTGGTGCCTTAGGAGTCCCGAGTCCTCCGATAAACGGTGGCCTCCAAGCTCTGATGTCACAGCTCATCAATGCTGAGCCCTGATGATCTCTCTCGCTCACTGTCTAATCTCGTTGATGTGCGCACGCGCACGCGCACGCGCACGCACACACACACACACACACACACACACATTTGTAGTGCCATTCATTCATTCATTTTGTGTCTAGGACTGTGTAGCAAATGAAAACATTGGCAGGAAGACATAGAAACAAAACATAAAACCCTGCTGTGAGTTTAATTTCTTTTTAAACCAAATACTTATTTTTAGTATTACTCTTCTGTTTAAGAATGTTTGTTTAACCAGTTGTGGGTAGTGGAGTGAACCTTGGGCATCCAAATCTGGTCCTCGAGGGCCACTATCCTGCATGTTTTTAGATGTTTCCCTCCTCCAACACACCTGATGATCTGATTGTGAATCGGGTGTTTAGGAGGAGGGAAACATCTAGAACAGGGGGGCCCAACCTTTTGTTGACCAAAGATCTACTTTTTGATCAACCAACCTCCCGCGATCGACCCGTTACCACGGCCCCTCAGATGAACGAAACAGAAAAATAAAGTAGACACAAGAGTTGGTGAGTTTGTGAAGAGCAAATAACTGCCTACCTTAGTAGAGACCTGACACGGAGGCATGGGACGCACTTTTGCGCCCTTGGTGAATTGTACATGAAACAAACTCTGAATGAGAATAATGCGAACAATAAAAGACAATAATAGCGCAACATCTTGGATCGCAAGCTGCAATTCCAGACTGCTGACCGCCAACAACTTCCGGTGACACAGGTCATGCACAACCGTAGGTTAACGGTGACCTGCTTATTTATTTTATGTTGAAAATACTTTTTTGTGAACGTGAAACTGACAGGATGCTAAGGGTGCCGTGTGCACGCACACAAAATATATCACATTAATAACATGCACACAGACACACATGTTTTTTTATTTGTTTTTTTTTTCCTCCCCCTACATACCTCGTGATTGACTTGGGACCCGTCTGCGAGCTACCGGTCGATCGCGATTGACGTATTGGGCATCCCTGATCTAAAAAATACAATATACCGGCTCTCGAGGACCAGATTTAGACACCCTTGGAGTAAACCTTTGATCTGAATTACCATCATTTGCAGACTATTGAGTCACACCCACAAAACTGAAAACAGAAAAAGAATCTGTTGATGTATAGGCCACACTTGAAGACAAGTTGCAGGTGTCCATGTTGTAGCTTGGGATATTGACAATACAGGTTGTTTCACAGAAACACTTGTAACATCCAGTCTATTACTTGCACCAAAATTGCCCTCCAAAAAGAGTTTTTCTCTATCCCCAGTGCTGACCTTTCTAACAGCTTCAGCTGTCATAATTTTCGCTGCTCACCAAGAATCACGATGGCCCATGAGTGGAATCGTCCTGAAACCTGAAATTGACCGTAAATAAGAACAAGCATGCCTTTTCCCGATGTCGTGTTTTGTTTAAAAGTGGGTCACCACATTTTCATAACGCTGTTGCCTCGGACACACCCGGTAAACATCGGAGGTGGTCGTGCATATCCAGGGCGTTTTTTATTTTTTTTATTTCGTTTTTAGGACGCGGTCTCACATCAGGGTGCACCTTGCTCGATCGTGGACCCGATCGCACAGCTATCGTTGCTTCCTTCCCCTCTGAAAATTGAGACACTCTTTCATTCTTGTGAAGGTGCACAACCAGTGGCCAAGGAGTGAAAATATTGGTGGCATGCAGCCTTAGCCTGTGAAACTCCATAAATTAGTCACATCATTTTTTTAAGCAGCAGCGCTCAAAGCGTGTGTGCCTCCTTATAGTCTGGAAATTACGTGACATACAAAAAGGATCCATTGTGCAGTCTCTGAGTCAGTTGAATGGAATGAGCCACTAAACATGCCTTATTAAAGTCAGTTAATACGGACGTAAGAAATATTACATGTTTGTTCGGAATCACCACCAAAATGTTAAGCTCATGTTTTCTGTTCCGTTCTTCATATTTTCAAAATATTTGTGTGTGCGGGTGGGTGTTTATTTCCTTGACATCAATGTTCGGAGATGTCGATAGACAAGAGCCTCATATGCTTCATTTATGTTGTATATGGTTTTATTTTACTCAGAGGGGGGATAGTTGACACAAATGATGACTTCCTGGTTTGTCTTGTCCTCATCAGTTTTGAAAATATGAGTGTCATTTCTAGACTCAAGCTGTTTCTCAACTTTTAGACAACCAAGAAAATGTTGTTTTAGTGTTCCTTACGATGGTCAACAATGGTCGCCATGGAGACAGTGTTGGAGAATGAAAATCGTATTCTTTTTTTTTCCCCCTGTCTTTTAAGTCGAACCCTGCAGCCGTAGTGAGAAGCTGATGGGGGAACTAACTAGTTTTGGACTGTAGATATTTTATTTATTTATTTTCTAGAAAACACTGTTGGTTAGTATTAATCTACTTTGTTTACAGTGCATTTTATAGAAAATGCTTTTCAAATAAATATCAAGTTGATGTTTTTTTCTCCTGCATTCTTGTGCTCTCTTGTCTTTTTGTGTTGTTTCTGTTTGGTTGTTGTCCGTTACTCTTTAGCCATATCATTGTTTGAAAGGTCCCTAAATCAACTATATAAATCAGCATGTATTGTATTGTATTGTAAATGTCGCATGACCATGTCACATAACACTGCTTGTATTTCACGACTTCATACCGCAACAGACAGGGTAGCCAGCAGGTTTAAAGCACCGGAGAAGGCTGTGATTTCAAACTTGCAGGGTGGGTTGGGTTGTTGGAGAGCAAAAGCTCAGTGCAAAATAGTTTAACCCTTTCAGGGACAGCGGTTACTACAGTGGACAGTTTATCCGGTTGTCAGTTTACAGATTATCATTATTTGTGCATGAAAGGGTTAATTGTGACATTATCCCCTACTAAAACTGAAAAGGTAATCATGGTACTTGGACGGATCAAATCAAACACTGAATCAACAGTCCTAAATAACGAGGTTCGGACACACTAAACCAGGGTTCGGCAACCCAAAATGTTGAAAGAGCCATATCGGACCAAAAAAAAAAATGTCCGGAGCCGCAAAATAAATAAATAAAGGCCTTATAACGAAGGAAACACATGCTTTATGTATCTATGTGAGCTATATTAGCCTACTATCAAAACGACTAAGTTGGCTGCAAATACACAATGAGCCTCCATGATTAAATGTTTTTTTTCCCTGCATTGCATTCTGTCGAGCAGGGGTGCCCAACCTTTTTTGACCGAACATCTACTTTTCGACAAACTAACATACCGCGATCGCACCGTTACCGCACGCACTTACCAACGCATGCCTACCTACCTTCGTCGAGACCTGACGCGGAGGCATGGGACGCACTTTTGCAGCGTCTTCACTGTCGCAACTCACGTGTAACGTTTTAAAATGCTTCTCTCGGCCCTCCACATTCTCATTCTTTGCCAGTACCCTCGGTGAATTGTACATGAAACACTGTTTTGTTTTTTTGCAACAGCCACCCGCCTGGCATCCCGCTCTGCTAATAGAAACATGTGTCGCAGGCTGTGACTCAAATCTTCGTTGACAGAAATGTTGAAATTTAATATTTATTCTACACATTTTTACAGCATTAGAAAATGTTAAGAACATTTGTGTCATGTTTATCCTCCTCCAGAAACCATATTAACCCCAAATATATATGTATTTCCCTCCCCCATCTTTTTCCATTTTCAAACATTTTTGAAAAAGCTCCAGGGAGCCACTAGGGCGGTGCTAAAGAGCCGTATGCGGCTCTGGAGCCGCGGGTTGCCGACCCCCGCACTAAACAAACCATTAGGAAAACAAATTGTCTAAACTAAACTGAGACAAACAAACAGCAACTTGATATGACGTGAACGAGCCGAGGTGGACGCAGTATCTTAACGGCACAGACATTGACACAAAGGACACCAGGAAAAAATGAAACGATTCCATTTCCATTTTACGATCCGCTTTATCCTTACAAAGGTCGCGGGCCATGCTGGAGCCTATCCGAGCTGTCTTCAGGCAGTAAGCGGGGGACACCCTGAACCGGTTGCCAGCCAATTGCAGGGCACACAGACATGAACAACCATCCGCGCTCACACTCACACCTAAGGACAATTTAGAGTGTTCAATCAGCCTGCCATGCATGTTTTTTGGAATGTGGGAGGAAACCTGGGTACCCAGAGAAAACCCACGCAGGCATGAGGAGAACATGCAAACTCCACACAGGAAGGCCAGAGCTGGAATTGAACCCGATACTTCTGCACTGTGAGTTCGATAGGCTAACCACTTATCCACCAGGCCGCCCACATGAAACAATTCTTAAAACAAAATGAAATCATAGATCACGACAACAATGTTTCTAATATTTTGTGGCTTCTGCTTTTTCCCACATCTTGTAAAGTTCGTGAGCATGACCATACCATTGTTCTGCTACCTGCCTTTAATATTATTATTATTATTTACTGTTTATTATGTGTTTATTTCAAAAGGGACAGTATATCTTAATGAACATTAGGGTGTAAATACAGCAGATTATAGCCATTGGCCAATTTACATCTGTAGTCCCTTGGCAGGTTGCTGAAGAATAACAAGGTCAAGAAGTACACAGATAATCTGCTTACTGAACCACTTTTTAAGGAAGTGCATAATGTACTTAAAAAGCAGGAAACAAATGTGGTTTTATTTTATTCAGTAGTTACACCCAATGCTTTGTTAATTTTTTAGCTTTGGTCTCTGTTTTTGATGGTAGTTCGGCAATGATTTCTGTCTCTTTCTGCTGGTGGGATCATCAGGGGATCAATCATCGCTGTGGTGACCCTGATAAGGAAAAGCCCCCCCCCCCCCCCCCCCCAAAAAATTACTTCTATATGGTGCGGGGCGATTGAGTAGCTCTCCAAAGTATTCTTTCAATCTTTTGGGTTAGTTAATGCACTGCCTTCTTTTTATTTGGAGGGTTGATCAGTAGGTAAAACACACGTTTATTCGATACATAAGCCACAACACTGTGAAAGATTTCAACATAATTTAGAATTTCAATGAATGTATTTGACTCCCTTTTTACTCTTCATGACACTCCCAACACAAGAATGTTGAAGTGTTACTTCCCAAAAATGTCTGTACATAATTAAAAAGGTTGTGAATGTTTATGATAATGACAGTTTCTCTGCATTGGCTGCATTCATTCTACAGTACTTACACTTGTTTCTACGGAAACAAACATTTGAAAATATGAACCAATATGAACACCTTCAGTGATTTCACAATACATGTTCTGTAGTTGGTTTTCAGAATGAAATTATATTTACTGCAGATCATATTGAATTGAAATACCATTTGTGAATTGAAAGATTGGTAACATGCTGCTAAAATGTATCTTTGATACTGTATTGTCAAAATTGGTCGGATTTTATTTATTTATTTTTTTTGCATCTAGAGACCACAATAGAGGCAAAAATTAATTTTTGGTGATTTCTAAGTGTTGAACAATATCTATGTGCTTAATTGATTCACGAGCCGTTGTTTCCTCTGGGAACTGTTCAACAATGGTGCCGCGTGATCGTGTACAGTATTCACAGTAAACTGTTGTGAGGGGGGATTACATTGCGGACGAGTTGGTTCACTGATGTCAAAATGACACTCACTCGATGAATGCTCACAGAAGCAAACAACTTAATCCTCTCAAGAATTCTGAGTATTAACCGAAGGCCAAGTGAATGCGGATGACCGATGTATAATTGCTTTTGCACCCTTATGCCAACAGTCATGATGTATGCTGAGAGCTCCCCGAAGCACTTCCTCACTGTGACCAACGCCGACTGCACCTTTGCCAAATCAAAAATCATAAATAACTTTTGCAAAGGTTGATCATGACAACAACGTCTCGATGTTAGGTCTGTGGAATTTCTTGACACTCCTCTTCCAACTTGAACTTCATTTTCAACTTTGGCCACACCACTCGAGTTTGTGGCAATACCCCGTTTACCAAGTTCCAAAGACTATTTTCCTCCTTGGATCTTAATTACAGTATACACTCGCACAAATGCATTCGTCCATTTCCTCATTTGGATCACACGGTGCACTTGCAAAAATTTCTTGTGCAATCTTAAATGGGTGTATTATTTATTTCCCTTTCCTTTGCTTTTAATGCACTTCTGACCAAATAGAATCATCTTAAAATTAGGTTCACATTGAATGAAACTTTAAATTTTTTTATTAACTGCTCTTTTGGGAGGGCAGCCCTGTGGTCCAGTGGTTAGCGCGGCGACCTCATAGTGCAGAGGTGCAGGGTTCGATTCCGGGTCCGGCCTTCCTGTGTGGATGTTATCCACGTGCCTGTGTGGGTTTTCTCCGGGTACTCTGGTTTCCTCCCACTTTCCAAAACATGCATGTCAGGCGAATGCAACACTCTAAATTGTCCCGAGGTGTGAGTGTGAGTGCGGAGGGTTGTCTCTGTGTGCCCTGCGATTAAATTGTCCCCCGCCTTCTGCATGAGTTCATGTTATTGTGAAATCATGTGTGTGTGTGTGTGTGTGTAAAGCTCTTTGGGCAGGAACTGCATCATGTCGATATACTGATAAATAGTGCACTAAAATTGGATTTTACTTTTCATCTGATGGACTATGTTTTTTTTTCTTTTTGACAAACTGGCAGATTGACAATAGATGGACTGGCAGATCCCTGAAATTTATTACAATACAATACATGCTGATGTATATAGCGCTTTCACAACAGCGGCAGCTGTAACAAAGCGCTTAACAAAACAGTTAACATAAAGTAAAATAATAAACACAACACATAACATAAAACACGGACAGTCGCGCAGTCCTAACCACTTTTCCGTCACACGCTTTGTTGTTTGAAGCAGTTTGAGATGAAAGAGGAGAGAATCAAAGTGTCCTTTAACCAGTGGATCAGAGACGTCATGCTCAAAATGTCGGCGACAAGCTAAGTTTGTTTTAAGTTTGTTTATTGACAGAAGTGATGGAAAAATAACATGACTGACTGACTGACTGACTGACTGGTTCAACATGTAATTATGATGGTCTGGGGGCCCACGCCACAAACCAATTTTGTAAACTCCCTACCTTGGCATGTCAGGTTAAAGGAAAACGTCTCATATGTATGCCATTTGCAGCAGTAAAAACGTATTATTTTGTCACGTGTGTCAACTTACATGTTACAGTTTCAGTAGAGCAAGCGAGAATGCACACTCAGTTGTTCTGCTGCAGTTTACTTGGAAGAATTCATTGACACACGTTCACTCTCACTCACCACAGACAAGTCGCTGCAAGCGACACGCAGATTGCTTCATTCCGGAAGTCCAAACATGGGGGAAGTTTACAAGTTCCTTGTGTGAGGCTCTTTCAAACGTTTCAGAGGTCAGGTGACTAGACATGTTTGTGTTTTATGAAATGACACGTTTTCCATTACTTATGAGTGGACAAAATTGTACATGCGATACCTGCGATTGGCTGGCAATTGACCGGACCCCTCCTCTCGCCAAATGGGATAAGCTCTTGCTTACCCTCGAGGAGGATGGGAAATGGATGGACTAATAGCAACACAAAATACACAGAATCTGATGACGTTTACATTCCCATTCTCTTTGTTTGCTCACATTGTCTCATAAAGAAAGGGAGGAAACCACTATAGACAGGACACAGTGGACGCAATACATCAAACAGTCTGGGTCCACGCAGAACACTGATGTGTATTCACCACCCCGCAGAAAAACAAACACGTCAAGTGATATTTACAAGCGAGACACACGTGTACAAGGAAGCTCAAAGGCAAACACATCAGGATCTGTGCAACAAGTTGAAAGGGAAGCTCGTGTATGTGTTGAGACACACACATCCCCTACAGGTGTGACGCTGCAGCCTGAAAATTTGACCTCAAAACGTATAAATCACGTATTTACCAACAATTGCATTCAAGCGGCAATTGTGGTCAACTGACTTTAAAAATAATAACATGTTCCTGTCATTTTTTATTGTATTATTTACGTAGGAAAACAGCAATAACACAGAGATCAGGTCAAGTATCAAGTATCAAGTACAACTTGATTGTCAAATGTGCTGTGTGAAGGTTGTGTCATGGCTTGGCCTTGCATACTGCGACGGGCTCATCCCGATTCAGTGATGTAAGATGATGCAGCAACATGATCTTAGAACTCCATACAAACATTGTATCTGCCAATTCATAGAAAGATGCATCCAATTTCAGCCGCGAATTACCCCAACAGGGGAGAAAGATATATCGTCTGTCACGTTTTGCTTGGTGGTAGTTGTTGGGAGGACCCCAAAAAGCAGGGAGGCAGGGAGGAGCAGGGTGGATTGACCAAAATGTATTTTCCAAAAATACAAATGGGAGTACACAGGAGAAAGTAACTCAAAAACTCACTCAAAGTCCAACAAAATCACAGGAAATCAAAGTAGCAAAAACCCAAGACAGAAAACAAAACATGACACGTGCAACAGCAACAATGACCCGACACCGAGTGGTCGGGCATCAAGTCCTTTAAAGTGGAACTAATTACACAACGGCCAACAGGTGTGCAGCTCCAGGTGGAGCCCTACAGTGCCACCTGTTGGTCACAACCAGATCCATAACATCATCCTCGATTTGCATAATTGGAGTTTTAACTTGCATCTGCAGATGTACCGACTCTTAATTGACAACGGTTTACTGAAATTGACACAGTTTGAACCTTAGAAATTGTATCTTTGTAGTGCATTACATCAAATGTGTATTGAAAAAGACGTGCAAATAAATGTGTTCTGTTTTTATTTACAGTTTATTCCCTCTGGTGGCATAAAAACAACCCCCCCAAAAAAACCATACAGTGTTTTTAATGTTTCAATAATTTGCCAACCTTCATACAGCCAAAGGATTGTTAAACTGAGCATTTACTCGGCGGTTAATTTGAAAGGAAAGCTCGGAGAAACAGAAAGTGTTCTGGGAATGCAGATGTTCAGATGCAACTACTTTCACTTCTTGATCCTGAAATTATGACATGACATGAGGATGTGATCATCCCAGTCTTGCACCATAAAAGAAGGGTGGAGACACACATAATTGTTCTTTTTTGGCTCATGTTTTGACACATTGACTTAGTTTAGAGGACATCTTTGCTGTTTGTTTTCTTTTGTAGGCCACTCGATGTCACAATGTATGAACATATACCAGAAGGTGTAACTAGTAATAATAGTTCATTGGTTCATTATAAAACCAAATTGAGCTCATTCTTACGTTAAGTTTGTTGTGGTATGTTAAGTGTTTAAACATATGAAGTTCACAAGAGTAGATGTTTGTAACCCCCCCCCCCCCCATGCCCCCCCCTTATTTTTTAATGCCATACAGAGAGTAAAAACACATAAAAAATAAACCTTGATTCAGGCTTTCATAATTCATCCACTCGAGGGCTAATGCTAAATTAGGTATCAAATCTAAATATAATTTCCTGGAAATAAAAGCTGATCTGTAGATCTCTTATCTCATCTTTTGAAGCCAACCGGTTTCCAAATGTAAAGAGAAAAAAAAATAGCCTCGCTTTTTAGGGAACATGAGCCTGGGGGTGTCTGTTAATGCTGGCACATGAGCAACACCTGCACACGCTGCAAACCCCATGAGACACTGTATTTTTTTTATTTCTTTATTTTTTGCAAACCAGACGAATACATTTGGCTGCATTAAGTGAGTCTCAACTCAAAGAACAACGGCCTCATGGCTTCTTCCATGACTTTTTTTTTTCAGAAACTCTGGCTCCCAGCAAAATGGAAAATATTTCGCACCAAGGACAGCCTCACAATGTTAGTTTAAAGGACTCTTGTTAAGTGCTCGGAAAGCTAACATGCAAGCCGGACAAAGATGAAGACTCATTTTTCTTTTTTAGCTAAAGACACAACCACAGAAAAGCAAAAGCAACAAAAAGTATGCCGTCTGCACTGGTCAGGAGCAAGGTCATGTGCCACATGCAGTCAGCATTTGATCATCTGATACTTACATTTGTATGTGTGTGTGTGGGGGGGGGGGTGAGTGCACGTGTTTGTGCTTGTGAGGGATTTTTTTGGAGCGTTTGTAGAAAGGAAGGAAAACAAATATGGCAATTTGTTGATGGAGAGATGGCAAGGGTGATTACTGAGAGCATGCACACAGTCCCCGTCATATCAATGATTTCTTCCAAAACAATATTAGCTTCCTGTTGGAAGTGATCGGCGAATAGAAACTGGAGCAGAGATGAAAGACAAGTAATCTCATTAAACCACAGACGGAGGATTTATTTGAGGGATATGCAGATGGCAATTGTGGGCATGCTTTTGACTGACACTTTTAATTTTGCAGCTATCATTCCTCTGTGATAAGGGCATAAATTAAAGCACTTTCAAGTCTACAAGAAGCATTCAACACCAAATCTCCAACTATCAAAGAATACAACTGGAGGTGGTTCTTGGAAATGGTTCTACGTTGTTTTTTATTTTTTCTCCGACCCGCTGTTTTGCTTTGCACACACTATCCTGCCCTTCGGGCTGTAGAGTGTAGTATTTGTTCCCTTTGTGTCACTGTGTTTATAAACAAACATGGTTCCCAGACAATTTACAAATCATCACATTCTTACCTTATTTTATACTTTCAAAATAGCACAGATATGTAAACAAAATGCCATTTAAAGGTGTCAAAAGTCAGTTGGAGCTGTCTGACTTCGTCTGCGACAGTCCCTATGCACTTCAGATAAATGGGCACAAATTTTCATATGTTACCCAGATCATCATCATTTTCGTTGCATCCCGATGGAGTCCTCTTTTCTTTCTGGTAAAATGGGGACCAGTGTGTTTTGACCAGTCACTTCACACCACCCACGACGAAAGAGAGCATTTCAAGTGTAGTTTTAATTCAGATGAATTTAAATCCCACGTTTACAATGATTACAACCCGTGGCATGGGCCCGAATGGCACAGAGAGGGGTGGGGGACAGAGAAATAGCCCCCACCACCACCACCTTCATGAAGACTGTATTCTGTCCGTCCATCTTTTGCAAGGTAAGAATGCATTTATTTTTCATGATAGATGTACAGGTATACATTTGAGGTAGGTGCTTCACTTCAACTTTTTCAAGTGGTCAATGTTGTCGGGCCAGAAATGTATACAACTAACTTTAAACTAAATACTTCGTCAAACACTAAATATGTCAAAAACTTGAATTAAATACGCCGAGAGTCAGTGAAAAATAATCAAATAAAAGGGTCTGCTACTACAACTAGGGAATAATTAATATCGAATATTAACAATAAAAACGTTACTTATAGCAGCTATTTACACAGTGCAATGGGCATGCTGGGAATTCCAGCCTCGACTTCCTCCTACGTTAGAATGTTTGGAGGGCACAAGAACGTGTTGGTTTTTTTTTTTGTTTTCACAAAAAAGGTGATTTTTTTTTTGCAAGAACTCAGAATTATATTTGGTGTAAAAGCTTTAGATTTTACTCCATGCACTCATTGCCACACACCGAATTGCTCTCATTTATGCATTTCCCCTGCCGCTGAACTCGCTGTTACCAGATAGATAAAAACAAGTACAGTACTGTACAGTATAGATACGACACACCCCTTTTGAGCCGTGTGTCTACAAATAACATGATAAATGTGCGTTCAAAAATTCATTCTGATGCTATAACTCTCTCTCTCTCTCTTTATGTGCTGTATATAATTTCTCTGTCCCCCAAGAGTCGCCCTGCAGTTTCAAAATCCCAATTGGACCCTTAACCCTGGAGAACCCAAGAACCCTTTTCTTCTTTGGAAAATGATGAATTTTACATTAAATGACTGCTATATGTTCACTGAACACCAACATATGTGTTTTTTCAAATGTTCAATGCTTTAATCCTAATTTAGGATTAGGGCCAAATTTGACCCTTTGGGATTTAAGGGTAGCATTTGAGTAGCAGAATTTATAGGGGCCAAATGTGACCCCATGGGTTCTCCAGGGTTAAACGGGACATAATGGCCCTTGCACAGTCGTAGTCATTACAGTGAATAATGAATATAAAATAAATAGATGGAAAAAATAACGAATTAAAAGTAAAAAGTAGAAAAACTAATTTTGATGCAGAGAAAAGATCCCTGAATAATTAATAACATTTCCCTACTCACTGACAAATCCGTTAAATTCCAACATACTCTTCCGATACGCTAGGAAGCGCTGTTCAATTTAGACGGTTGCAGTACTTGCATAAAGTTTCCGGAAGCAAAGCCTTTAAACGTCATGTCACAGCCATACAAATGAAAAGTAGGTAGCTACGGAATGATCCTTTCAACTGCGTGCCTTCGGTGACCCAAAGTTAGTGGGCGCAATGTGTCAGGGTATTCCATTTATGTAGACGGCACGTAATTTATACAAAATTAAATGACGATGTCTACACATTGTAGTGCATACGATGCATATAACGACATTGTTATTAATTTGATGTTGAAATAAAAGAAATTCATAAAAGTCGGATGAGAAATCAGCAATTAATGAATTTGTATCATTTACATTCAAGACGTTTAATGGAACCGTTGCCCCCACCAATGTGGCCGTCACACAGGCACGTCTCTTTGCGAGTGTGTGATCGCATCTGTGGTAATAGTACTTCCGGAAGAAACGCAGTGTATTTTTCTGAACATGTGGGAAGTTTGTATGGATGAACATTTCCTGTTCTAATCGCTTATCGTTGAATAAAATCACCAGCAGCTATGGGGAAAAAGGGCAAAAACGAAAAGAAAGTGAAGGGAGCAGAGAAGACCGCTGCCAAAATGGAGAAAAAGGTTTCCAAGAGATCCAAACGTGAAGAGGTGACAATTTACATATACGACCATAATAACACAACACTTGTTCTGTAGCCGTTTGTCGTGCTTAAAATCGAATTAAATGCTGCATGAAACCAATTCCAACATTAGTGTATTTGGTGGTGCAATTCCTAAATATGAATAATCGCTCAACTAATATACTGCTGTGCAGCATTATTATTGAAAGGCTTAATCTGCCGTTTTATGTCTAGGAAGATTTGGAGGCTCTGATTGCTGAATTTCAGAACCTGGATGCCAAAAAGACTCAGGTAGTAGAGACTGCATGCCCTCCTCCATCAGCAAGGTGAGAGAGAGAGAGTGTGGTGTCAATTTTATACTGCTAGCAAATATAAGTAGAGCACACAACCACTCAAAGGGAGAAGTGGCATAGTTTCTCCAACACCGCATTCCATCAGCAAACCACAAAATGTACTCTCAAAATGTGACCCATTTTTGTTATTCACTTAAAAGCCTCAATTTTCAATACCAATGATTTAACTCCTAATGTAATTCTTACCATCCCTTCATGATTTTCAGATTAAGTGCATCACTTTCTGCTCACCCAGAGAAAGATGAGCTCATCCTGTTTGGTGGCGAATTCTTTAATGGGAAGAAGGTAACGGAAACACCTTTTCTGAGTTACACTATAGATATGCCAATCTTTCATGTTTTATTTGCTTTCTGTTTGTCTCAGACTGTCATCTAAATTCTTTTCTCCCCCCCAAGACATACGTGTACAATGATCTGTTTTTCTACAACATTAAAAAGAACAGTTGGGTTAAGTCAGAGATCCCCAACCCTCCTCCCCCACGATGCTCTCACCAGGTACGTCACAGTCACACACACAGACTTATTGTGCTTATGCACAGGTGTCAAAGTCAAGGCCCAGGGCCAGAGCTGGCCCGCCACATCATTTTATGTGGCCCACAAAAGCAAATAAAGCATGTCAACTTTAATGATGCTTGCTAAATCTGAGTTAAAATGTGAAATTGTCAAAAGTAATCCATAATACCAATGCTTGAACAAGCCATTATTCTTGACCTCTGATTTCAAAACCAGTTATCCATCAATTTCTTGTTCTCTGTTTATGTAATATGTGGATGTGGTTAAATATTTATATGGTTTCACAAAATTCACAGGCCCTCCAAGGGAAACCGTAACTACAATGTGGGCCGCGACAAAAAATTATTTGACACCCCTATGCGAACATGTCCATTCTTAGGGTATCTCACCATTGCAAAGGTTCATTGTGTCAACTTAAAACGCAGCCTCATTCAGCTATATTGGCAATGAAAATGTCAAATTATTTTTTTTAAATTTGCCAGTCAGGCAGGCATTTGCATGACCAGGGGGTCAGTTATTATCCTGCAAAACAATATATAAAGATTAACATATTCCTTCCCTATCCTCCCCTTTTTTAACATTCCCTCTCTCAGGCAGTGGCAGTCTCTCAAGGTGGGGGCCAGCTTTGGGTGTTTGGAGGAGAGTTTGCTTCTCCAAA
Organism: Hippocampus guttulatus; assembly: GCF_054856545.1. Lineage (NCBI taxonomy): Eukaryota > Metazoa > Chordata > Actinopteri > Syngnathiformes > Syngnathidae > Hippocampus > Hippocampus guttulatus. Next base: position 7,554,209 of record NC_141264.1, on the reverse strand, counting down.
TGGGGAACAATTCTACCACTACAAGGACCTTTGGGTGTTGCACCTTGCTACACATACCTGGGAGAATATCAAGTATGACAGGCTCAGTTAAAGGCAATTCCTAATCAATTTTGATTCATACATTAAGTTATGGGGCATCTCATTGCTTGTAAGAGCCAGCTTCATTTTATCAGTAGAAGGCTGACCACCATACAGATAGTTGAAGTTGATGAAGGCACTATTTGGGACCTCAGAATCAGAATCATCTTTATTGGCCAAGTATGTAGAACACACAAGGAATTTGTCTCCGGTATAACACGCTGCATTAGTATCATCATAAACAAGGACATGACAAATAGGTATGGAAGGACATTTCGTAATGTAAGTGAACCGTAGTGTGGTGGTACCACCCAGTGACAACTGTGAGACAATGTGCAAAGTATCAGCAGAGCTAAAGTGATCAGTGGTAGAATACAACACTATGACAGTTTGTACAGTTGGTGCAGAAAATCATTGAACCATTTTAGAGTGACCAGGAGCAGTATTTGTTGTACAAGAAGAGTGACTACGTCAGTGACTGTTTAGGGAGTTAATGGCTAGAGGGAAGAAGCTGTTTAAGTGTCTGCTGGATTTGGTGCGAATGGATCTGTAGCGCCTGCCTGACGGGAGTAGCTGGAAAAGATGGTGGGACTTACCTTGTTATGTAGCACATGTTAACCTCTCATGTGTTTGTCTAGAGCACCTGGTGGTCCATCAGGTCGCAGTGGCCACCGGATGGCTCTCAGCAAAAGACAACTTCTGGTGTTTGGAGGTTTCCATGAAAGCACCAGGTAGGCACAATATAAATAAACCAGGCCAGGCAATTGAAACTCAAGGTCATGTTTGTAAATTTCTTTTACATTTTTATTATCAACGTTCTGTTGCTAAATAGGATTTACACAGCTCATTCTGCAACTTCTATAATCAAACAAGTGGCCCAACAAAAAGTGGACTTTGCAAATAAAGTGGCACCCCGACTTGCGAACGTCTCTTCATACGAAATTTTCAAGTTACGAAATATTGCCTCTTCTTACGAAAGAAATTTCAAGATACGAAAGGTAAAAATACAGTCTGGCCCACTACTCGCAGCTCCGAGTTTCCTGAACGCATCATACTCATAGTTGCTCTGCCATTGGCTATTACCAAGCATTATCCTGGCATCCCATTGGCTAGGAAGGACTTTTACCGGATGTGTCTGTGTGTGTCGATCAATGCAGCGTCCTCGTCATTCGCCCAGGAGGTGTTCTGATGGTTTTACGTAAATGTGAATCACCCAGAAAAATGTTCACCAGTCGGGCGATCGCTCACTCTGCTGATGTTTGCCGTGGACGTTCCATCAGTTTCATCAGTGTTGGACTGGCAAACCTTTTGTCAGTACTGATGGAATGCCCACCAATAAATGAAAAAGTTGACATAAATTAGCTCACCCAACTGATTTAGTATGAAACCTGTTCGAATCAACAGTTCCAATTCCAAATATGTTCCAATTATGTACCGTACTGTAACTGCACTACAACATAAAGATGTGATTGATTGATTGCAAGAGAGATTTGTCAACATGTTTTTTTCCTAGCAAATTTATTTCATGTTGCAAAAACAAGAAAAAAAACCAGACCTAAATTTGAGATTAAAACTGCAGGTGAGTGTAATTTCTGGTGTTCACTAAAAAAAGTCAACTTTTCAAAGGGGTGTACTCATTTAACACTGTACCTATTCTGTAATCGTCCCTCTAACTGCAATTGTAACTCTGATGAGCCCACAATTAGTAGATCGAACTTGAGTCCCCACCTCTAAGCACTTGAATAATTTTCAGTCATTAAAAGAACACTTTCAGGAATGTAAATGAAAATCTGTCATTCTCGCTTCAGCCCGACTGAACATAGCATCCCTTATTTTTCATAGATTTTTGACACAGTTTCTACGACAAATTCTCCAAACCTTCTTTTTTCTTTTTCCACCTTCCAGAGATTTTATCTACTACAGTGATATCTATTCGTTTTCCCTGGACACTTTCTCTTGGTCACGCCTCTCTGTGTCAGGCGTTGCCCCCTCGCCGCGCTCCGCCTGTCAGATGACCTCGACACTTGATGGCTCCGGTGTCATCATCTATGGAGGATACTCTAAACTGGTAAGTTAGTGTAATCATGATTCAATATTTATTTATTTATTATGATTATTTTTATTGTGGACCACAATTTGCCGCCAATCAATAGGTTGGGGCGAGGGGAATGCATACCTGTCAACTCATACGGTTTAGCCATAGTTCATACGGATTTTGTGGTGAATCTTACGTATATGGCCGTATCGCACAAATCATACGGATTCTGAACATTTCCGTTTTTTTCTTTCACCAACTCCAAATCATTTGGAGTTGGTGAAAAAAGTAACGCAGGAATACAACTCTGAACACAATAATGCCACGAAGTAGAATGATGATTATACATTAACCAGACATTGTATTATGGAGATCTACAATAAGTATCATTGAAAATTTCGTGGGTTTTTTTCTGCCGTTATTTTGGCATAAAATGCTTTGGTATGTTATAAGGATTTTTTTGGTAGTTTTTACAGGTTGGCGCTCCAAAAGGTTGACTGGTATGGGAATGGAGCAATTAGGGTACTGCCATGCCCTAGCATGTGAGCAAGGAGAGCCACAGTTGCTGTAACACTGTATACACTTACAGCCATTTATTGATCACGACAAATAGTCAGACACACAAATACAAATTGAGGGTGATGCAGCTGTTGGCACACATAAAGACTAACCCATAAGAGCTCTTGATGTCTCATACTTGGTCTCACCCCATAAAAACACATTTCACCGATTTTTTTTACTTGGTCTTTTGTTATGAGTAATGCGATAACGTGCTACAGTATTTTTGACAAAATAATTTTCAGAGGGTTTTCAAATGAATTAAGGGCTGGTCATTCATTTCAAACAGGAGAATTCACTTGTTAAATGAGTAAATTAAGAGCTAGGTTACAGAACAAATGAACTCGCCTTAAGGTGTACCGCTGTAACGATGAATGCAATTTCCTAATCGATGCTATGTTCACCTAGAGACTGAAAAAGGACATTGAGAAGGGAACTATCCACTCTGACATGTTTCTTCTCAAGCAAGAGGGTAAAGATAGCCAAGGTACGACCAACATAAGCACAATGTAAAGTAACGTAGCCATCTTTTTTGATTCTGAAACACCTCATTATTATTATTATTATTAATCTACTAACATTAATATATACTTGTCTGCGCTTTCCAGAAAAGTGGACATGGTCCAGATTGAGCCCTTCTGGAAACAAGCCGCCTCCCCGCTCCGGCTTCTCCATGGCGGTGGGCCCGGCAGGGCGCGGCGTGTTGTTCGGTGGGGTTTGTGATGAGGAAGAGGAGGAAACGCTCGAAGGTGACTTCTACAATGACCTCTACTTGTACGACGCAGTGAAGAACCGCTGGTATCCCGCTCAACTCAGGGTGAGCTGCTGTCACCAGACCGCTTAAATTCATCGTGCAAAACTACAAATGCAGTAATTACAAATGAGTGAACCCCCGTTTATTGCGAGGCATGCGTTCCAGACCCACCCACATGCTTGAAACACATTTAAACTTTTACACATTTACTGAAAGCACTTTTCAAAGTATTCCTTCGTCCCTGTTGACACTGTCTTGTTTGCACAGTTCTCCAAATAATTGCTTGCAAATGTTTGCTTGCTTCAAGATGTTTATTTGTCACTCCTAACTGACACATAGAAAACACGATAGTTTAGCATTTTTATGTCAAACAACAAAATGTTCAACAAAAACACATGATAAGAGGGTGGGTGGAGTATTATATTGGACTCAAGTAAGAGGACTGTTACTGAGGAATAATATCGCCGTCGTTAGGCAAAATCCTCATAACTTCAAAATCATTACTTTTCAGTAGGCCCCAAAGACGTCACATTTGTTCAACCGTGAATATTGCATCGTCAGAGGAACAAAGCCATTTGCAACACTTAAGACTGGTCAATCATTTGTAAAAAACACTCATAGTTGGACTGACCAATCATTTGGTTTTGTGAAAAAAAACATAACATTTTCCAAATTGTCAGAAAGGAGGTTCCAGCTCGACGCCAGCGATGTGACTCAAGCAAAAGTAAAAAGAAGCCAAATAATTCCTCAAAATATAAAATAAGAATGTGTCCAACAACATCACATGCACTGAAACAAGAATGAACAAAATGTTCATGTAAATAAATTAAGGCCAATTCAGCTATAACAAATGGTCTTGAATAAACTATATTTTTTTCGACAGCGCAAATTTGAAGTAGAGTTGTTGTAGGGTTAAATGTGGACGACATGGATGATGGCGCATGACAGAAAATTCAAAGGGGAACTGAATGCTGCAAATGACCTCGCAGTTGCCCGGGGCTCAGGTAACAACTTTTCATGGCTCTGCTTCAGAAAACAGGTGAACGTAATTAGCTTTCCTGAGCCCCGAACAACTATGATGTCATTTGCAGTCAACAGCAAATGCCGAAATAACCTTCAAAAATGTGTCAAAATGGTCAAAAATGGCTGGCATGAAAAACGGCTGGCAATGGATGAGTTAACACCATAGCATTAGCATGTTACGTATTTTTTGCAGTAACATACAAACAGCATGTAACAATCACTTTTAGATTGACTGAACTGTGATAAAGCTAGGGGACACAATTTATATCTGTTGGTCTGTCTTTTCAGGGTAACAAGATGGACAAGAAGAAACGTCGGCGAGGGAAGAAGGATGAAGCCGGGGGCGAAGCAGCAGATAAGGAGCAAGGAGAAGACGCTCCCACAGGGCCCACTGAGGTCATCAAGGAGATTGTTACAGAAGACGGCACCGTGATGACCATCAAGGAAGTAATCCCTGGAGCTCAGGAGGCGGAGGAGGCAATTGATGAGGATGAAGAGGAGGAGGAGGAGGAGGAAGAAGCTGATGGTACGATCCAATACACGGCATTGCAGTCTAGTGTCCCTGTGAACCACCGAGACTATTGCGGATTTGTTTTCTTGGCTTCTCACAAGCCATTTTCTTTCGAGGTCGTTGCCATCGGTGAAGCAAGAACACTATCGATTTATTCCCAGACACGGGGTCGGATCAGTTGACCCTTGTCAATAGTCTGCTAGGGAAAAACTTTTGAGGATAAGCAAGAATCCTGTTGGTATCAAATTGCATTTAATACAAGATGGACAAGGTAAGGCCCCATCATTTTGAGTCTGACGTCATCGGAATATGCCCATCATGCACCCGCGTCTGCCACGTAACAAAAATGAGTGCATTAAAAAACATCTGCTGTCAATGAAAATTATAGCCAAAGCACAGGCTGTAGATGTGATGTTCATCTGGTACATGAGAAGCATATAGAATCATCTATCCATCCATCCATTTTCCGAACCGCTTGATCCTCACTAGGGTCGCGGGGGTGCCGGAGCCTATCCCAGCCGTCTTCGGGCAGTAGGCGGGGACACCCTGAATCAGTTGCCAGCCAATCGCAGGGCACACAGAGACGAACAACCATTCACACTCACAGTCACACCTAGGGACAATTTAGAGCGTCCAATCAGCCTGCCATGCATGTTTTTTGGAATGTGGGAGGAAACCGGAGCACCCGGAGAAAACCCACGCAGGCCCGGGGAGAACATGCAAACTCCACACAGGGAGGCCGGAGCTGGAATTGAACCCGGTACCTCTGCACTGTGAAGCCGACGTGCTAACCACTGGACGACCGGGTCGCACATATAGAATCATAGATCATCAAATCAGGAGAATCGTTGCAATTGCATTGTTGCAGTTTTTTTTCAGTGCAAGTGTCTAAGGTTTGAGAACACTTGTCCACTCATGTTCACGATAATTTTTAATCAGAGACGAAGGATATAACGATTCACTCAAGTCCCGATTTGATTTTCAAGTTTCAGTTCCCAATTCCCAATTTCGAATCCGTTTTTTTTTTGAACAACAAAGTGAATGACTCACCAAAAGATGGTTTCATTTTAACATCTGCATTTTGTCCTTTATACAAACAGTAATGTTTTGTAATATTACCAAAAAAACTGAAAATGCGATAATTTTAACCGTTTAACTACATTTTTGAGTGTTTTGATATAATTCCAAGTTCTTTCAAAATTTCAAGATCGATTCGTTTTTGTTTTTTCTTTCACTGATGCATATTTTAAGCAGTTTAAATTGATTTTCGATGAATCATCTTTTGCCATCAGAGAAACCGGTAAACGTTTCTAGATGTTTTTTTTTTTTTTGCGGGTGCCGAACTGCGAGCATGCAGGGGTCCGCAGTGTAATGATAAACCTTCAAACAACTGCTACTTTGACACACATGGAGCGGCAACACAATGCTGTTTGTACGTGTACAATCAGAGCATACGACAATACTCCGAGGCCTCTATTCAGAAAACACACACAAAAAAAAAAACCTGTCACATGATAGTTTTTGTGTGTATGTTTTGTTCTATTAATTGCAAAGTGTCCAACAACATTTGATTGTTTTGATGTCGCCTCCTCCATTTTGATTCAAATTCAGCCCTTGTGGAGCCCTGTCCACGGTCCAGCGCCATGGCAACGGTGCGTCAGGGCAAGCTTTTTCTTTACGGCGGGATGTTTGAGGTGGGTAGCCGCCAGTTCACCTTGAACGACTTCTACTGTCTGGACCTCCACAAGATGGACCAATGGGAGGTTTTGGTTGAGATGGATCCAAGTGAGTCAGCCACTTTTTATCCGGACCACCTTGGACGTTCCACAATTTAAAATCGGTAATTTGAGTGAGTTTTCACTGGATTTTATGATCCACTTTCTTTAGAGACCCAAGAATGGCTGGAAGAGTCTGAGTCAGAGGACGACGATGAAGAAGAGGAGGCTGCAGGAGGAGCAGAGGGAGGGGAAGAAGAGGAAGAGGAGTCTGATGAGGAAGGTAAGGGATTCCTCTCCATCTATTTTGTTCTAACTGTTGGTGTCTCATTGTTCGTCCTCAATGAAATAACATGAGCCACCAAAGAACAGACAAAATATGAACAGAGCAAGAGTCACAAAGTCCTTTGCAGTTTAAATCAATATTAAAAAAAAGCAGTTGTCGTAAATCACTCAAAGTAGGAAAACACAAAAAAAGAAAACACAATAAATAAGATCACAGCAAATAACATACTTAACGTACAAAATATTAAAAGTTAAAAAGAATGATCACACACACACATACACACACACACACACACACACACACGTGTATCTGTTTGTGTGTTCTTGGCCCCAATCATTTTACACATTATCCTCTGGTGTTGGCGCTTGATTGGCTTAATCAGGGTAGTGAGGGCTTTACTGGACAATTACTGGTAATCAAAATGTAATTGTGATCTTGATTTTTGCTTTTCTACATCTTGAAAACAATATAACCATAGAAAAACAATTCATGTGCAGAATGGTTTGCAAGTGTCCATCCAGCATTGTGAAAGTAACTTGAATGCCTCATGTTACTTGCGTAACAATTCTGTAATTCTGCCGTCCCTGAGCTTTTAGGTGTTAAATGACACCCACTTGGGAGTTTGCTGTAAAACGTAGAAAAAACTAAGACACCCATTGTATATTTCAATACAAAACATGCTTTTTTTTTTTTTTAAACATTGCTAGCGCTAATGCTAAACTCAATGTAATATCCCATTGACATGCTTATGTGAGGCGGCCCGGTGGTCCAGTGGTTAGCGCATCAATCTCACAGTTTAGAGGTACTGGGTTCAATTCCGCCTCCGGCCTCCCAATGTGGAGTTTGCATGTTCTACCCCGTGTCTGCGTGGGTTTTCCCTGGGTTCTCTTTATTAATTGTGATTTCAATCTCAATCAAAATAATCATGACCGTTATTATTTCTTTAATTGTCCAGGCCTACAAATTAGCGATGAGTGGTCTGGTAGAAGTGGTCTTGTGAATCTGTGATAATGCCGGTGGGACCACAGTACTGTACAGAATTGACGAGACCCTGACAACCAATGGAGATGTGTTGTACTTACTAACATGAGATACAAAACATTCTTTCATTGGTTGTTGTGGCGGCCTTGGCAGTTAGGAGTCAAAAGCAGATAATCACAACATATTAAAAATAAAATTGAAGCCTTCACAATGTCCACATCTGTTAATATGCCATTGGTGAATCTTATATTGCGTGTTTTTTCATCAGAAGGTAGCAATCTATTTTACGTGTTGGTATTGTATTGTAATTTATCATCATCTTTTTTTAAAAATATTAATTTTGGATCACCACCATGTTAAATAAAAGTTGACACCATGGTGAAGAATGGAGGTTGTAGCAGGGGAATCTATTATAACTTTGGGCCTAACAAGTATCTAAAAATGGATAGTGCGAGTTGATTTAACATGCTCCTCCCAAAAGACTTAGAAAACTTGAAAGCTTGTGAATGAATCACAGTTGTTGGCTAATCGTAATTAGCATCAGTGTAAGAATGTCAATTCATGTGATCCAAATCATTCATCACAGAGAAACACTGAATGGCCTTTCAACACAGCGTGCAACAACAGAAGGATGAAGTGGACAGAGCGCAGATTTTTCTTCTCAAGAATTACGCTTTGTGTTGATTTTATTCAACCCGCGTCTTTGAGCAGAGCGAGGCTATCGGCAGACATCTGACAGGCTTTTCCCACTTGGGTTACAAGCTGTCTTCAGGGCAATATTCAATAAAATAAGAACGAGATGAATGTGCCTTTGTGCAGATGAAGATGAGCACCCAGCAGCAAAGGACGGGGAGACGCTGACAGATTATCAGGCCCGCACCGAGCAGTACTGGATAGGACTCGCACGCACCAACATGGGTGTGGATGCCAAGGACAAAAAAGTCACCAAGGTCGCCTTAGCTATGGCTAAAGTCTTCTATGAAGACCACGCGGAGGACGTTTGAGTGACTTTGACCACGCTTTGTAAAATACATTATGTGCATGTTATGTTTTATGCAAGCTGTCATTGAACGTGGAGTACAAATTACTAGTCGCCATGTTAGGTTGACTGAAGAGTGTAAATCTTTGACCCTGTCCAGGGAATCAGAGCTTATATAAAAGATGTCCCCCCCCCCCAAAGTAGAGTTCTTGACAAAGAAAGTCTGTTACTCATTGAACACTGTATGTAACATTGGCAGTTTATTTCCAAATCCATCCCAAAGTAGTCACATTTTAAAGTATGTCCAGGGTTGACACCTGACCCATCAAACGTTGTTTTCTTTCAAATGATTGAACTTGAAATTGTATTATTCATCATGGGCAGCAGGGGGCGACTTGTGCCTGCGAAAATATGTCCAGTGACAGGGGCAGGGCCACCATGAGGCAAGTTTTGGTGGCTTGACAGAATCAGGCCTCGTATATTCATGATATATTACTGTTAATATCAATAATTTCATACTGAGCGAATTAGCTTCTTTAAAATGTGTGCAGTGCAGTAAAATTGGTTGATCAATTTCAGAGGATATGTTTTATATACTGTATTCAAAGAAAATCACTCACAATAAATATGTTCCACCATTGCGGAAAGAATTATCGGAACATTTCTAAAAAGGTATTTACTTTCCGGGTAGAAATCTTTCAGTTGGGCGGCCACGTTGACACATCGTCTCACTGAGAAGTGGCTGCGTGCATGATGTCATGCGTGTGGCCGCACTCGCACTTACCGTACTTATACATGCTTATATTCATTGGCCTGCTTTTAAACCGCTTTGTCAGCGGGAAGGCATTGTTTATCATACCATCTACAGTCACGCTTTCATGAAATAAAAAGCAGCACACAAATACGTCAAGCAGCAACAGGTCCGACTGCGAGTGTGAATATTGTCTGTCTGTATGTGTTCCGTGATTGACTGGCAATCGGCGCTGGGTGAAGTCGGCTGGGATAGACTCAAGCCCCTTGCAAACCTGATCAGGGTAAGTGGTATAGAAAATGGATGGATGGAATGATGGATTGATTTATCTTTCTGTGGTTGTCATTTGCGTCAGTTCAGTTCATTGGGTAATGGACAATTTCAAAATGGGTCACTAGCGATGGCTCGTGCAAGGAAATCTCATCCCCATGTGTGTTAGGAAAGATGGCCCTTTGCTTAGCAACTGCATCTTTACACTTGAATGAGTAAACGCTCCCTTGCCAATGATGGCCAAGTCCCTATTTCATTCCACCGTTCCCACATTTTCAACGTCACAACTCGTTTGTTTTTCAGCACTTGATCTTAGTCTTTCCGCTTCATTGCAATGAAGCATTTTAGTGATCTGAATCAAGCTAAAGTGGAAGAGAGGCGCGAGCAGTGGAAAGATGGAAGGAGGAGAAGAGGACAAAGGATGCGGTGCAGAGAAAGTGGTGAGGACAAAGTGCGCGACGTGTCAGAGAAGACATCAATCACTGGTGGAGCACCAGTCTATCCTGCTCTGACCTATTTTATTCTCCATCAACATGCTGAATGAGGGATGCAAAGAGACTGATGAATAATAGAAGAGGAGAGGAGATGGATGAGAATGAGGCTGTCTTCCAGCCTCCCTCCTTCATAGCCCCTGTTCTTCTCTCTCCTGCGTTGCCCCTTTTTAATTTTAACTCTGGGACAAAAAAGGTTCTATAAATAACCAAAGAGAATTTTTTTTTTCAGGGTGCATTGCTGACGTTGGGGGACGTAGTATTCGTGAGAGACGTTCAGGCCGTGTGTGTGTGTGAGAGAGAGAAAGAAACCGTGGCACCTTTTTACGTACGCACACACACACACACACCCATACACACTCTGAAGTTACTCGATTGCTCTTCCAACTCCATAAAAATTATACAGGCAAATCTGGACCTATTATTTTCTTGTTTAACATTAATCATTACCTGAAGTTATCTATATAAGAGAAATTCAATTTCACTGCATTCATTTAGTCTTTACCTGTTGTTTGGTTTCCTCAATTGACTTTGTCAGCTAATTCCATGCCTATGTTCATGCTTGTGAATTTGTTCACTTTGACACTGTAATGTCAAACATCCGCAGTTGAAAGTCGGAATCCAACATTTTTTGAAAATATTCCCAAAGCTCAAATGTCAAAATAAAACTTGGGGAAAAAAATCTTGTGAGACTTCAACTCAGTGGACACCAAAAGTTCATGTGTTTATTTTTCCTTGCATTTTTGGTGACGTGTGCAAAATGTCAAATGATGATGACCATAGAACAGATGTTTGGTGTTTACTATGTTTATCATTGTTTTTTTTTTTTTAAGTTAACGTCTATGCTTTTACTGCATGGTATTGACCCTTGTGGAGTTGTTTACTCGCACTTTCGGCTTCTGCGCATGCATATTGGTTAAAGATTCTGCCAAGTTATTTTCGTTATTTGTTTCTCAATACAATACATTAACTACGTTTTAAGATGAAGTGCTGAAAAGGTGAAAAGACTGAGAACAAATCACTACAGCATTCTTGCGATATAGTATTCATCTTTTCAGTTGTCTGGATTTTTGGGGCGTGGCTAACATGGGGCCGATTGTCGCACTTGGGCCCCTGACTCGAGTCGGCCCTCACCCCACTATATACTGTATATACTGAGCGCCATCATTTCATCAGTTAGATCAGGGGTGCCCAAACCTTTTTGACCGAGGATCTAGTTTTCGATCAACCAACCTCCCACGATCGACCCGTTACCGCACACACGCACGCACATACACACGTATGCCATGAAGACCAACAGCCGGACGCGGAGGCATGCGACACACTTTTGCAGCCTGTTAATCGTAGCTCACGCGTACCGTTTTAAAATCCTTCTCTCAGCCCTCCAGATTGCCATTCTTTGCCAATGGCCTCGGTGAATTGTACATGAAACAAACTCTGAATGAGAATAAGGCTAACGATAACAGATATTGCGCAACAGCTCTGACCACTAGCTGCAATTGCAGACTACTGAGCGCTAACAACTTCCGGTGACGCAGGTCACGCACCACCGTAGGTTAAAGGCGACCTGCTTTTTTATTTGATTTTTTTCAATACTTTTTATGAAAGTGAGACTGATAGGATGATTAGGGTGCAGTGTGCATTAACACAAAAAATATATTACTAACATGCACAGAGACACACAAATGGTTGTTTGTTTTTTCTCCTCTGCACCCCTCGCGATCGACTTGGGACCAGTCCGCGTGCTACCGGTCGATAGCGATCGACGTAATGGGCACCCCTGAGTTAGATACACATACCTGTCAACTCATACGGTTTAACCATAGTTCATACGGATTTTCTGGTGAATCTTGCGTACATGGCCGTATCGCACAAATCATATGGATTCTGAAAATTTCCTTTTTTTTTTTTTCACCTAACAGGTAGTTCCGTTTGCTTTTGCCCAGAATGGTGCTAGTCTACGCGAATGCTTTCATTTCCAAACTAAATATGAATGGATGCTGTAACTTCGAGCCGATGGGTCAGCATTTGGAGTTGGTGAAAAAAGGAACGCAGGAATACAACTCTGAACGCAGTAATGCCACTAAGTGGAATGATGATTAGACATTAACCAGACATTGTATTATGGAGATAAATATCATTGAAAATTTCGTGGGGTTTTTTTCTGCCGTTATTTTGACATATAAAATGCTTTGGTATGCTATAAGGATTTTTTGCTCTTTAGAAGGATTTTTTTGGTAGTTTATACAGGTTGGCGCTCCGAAAGGTTGACAGGTATGGATACAGGTAGTAATAATAATTGGACCCATTTCTACCACTACAGAATGCATTGTGCTAGGTAGCTTCTGTATGCTAAGCAATGCATCTTCCTTGAAGTGTCATGCGTTGTTTGGGCTGCAGTATCTCTGTTGTGTGGACTCACGTGTGACGCACGGAGCAAGGCAGCGGGGGAATTGAACGGCCCAGCCGGCCGGCTAATGGCCAAGAAACTCTGCTTTGCTCTGTGTGACGCGCGTGGGTAAACATAACAAAGACACTTCCGGGCACTATCTTCTGTTTGGGATAAACCATTGTCATAACACATTTGAACAGTGCTCCAAAATGGCAAACCCACGATAGTGGGCATGCGGTAGTGGACATTTTGCTGTTCTTCTGGATTATGTGTTCATTTAAGATTAGTTTTAAGAGTTAGATGTTTGACTTTAGTCCCACTATTAAGGAGTTAAATTGATTCAAACACTCACTCTGGCTCTAATTGACTTTACATGGGTGATGTCATGTTTTTATCTATGCGGTCACATGAATGGCTAATGGCTCCTCCTGATCCCATTGTGCCCCCCACCCCCTAAATCCCTCTCTCTACGCACACATCTCTCCTCTTTCCATCATGGTGTTTAGAGGCGTTAACCTTAATCCCTAACCTCACTGAGATTTTATTACCGTAATCTGGCCCAAATGGGTTTAACACTCCAAGACACAGCAGGACAAGGACAACGGCAGGACTCTTGAGAAAAGAAGGGTTGCACGAGGGTAGATAATCCTTACTGAAGGGCATATGATAGCTTCGTTTAAATTTCTGTTTGCTTGAGTTTTAATTTTCTCATATCTCAGAAAACAGGTATGTCCATGAGCAAGGCAATTAAATTTGGATAAAACAAACAGAAGATGCGAAGTTACTTCAAGACAGCAATTTAAGGGATTTTAAAACCCATCTTTTTCTAATAAATAAAGCACGGTGTGTTCTACCAATACTCAACAGCTGAGTTCTGTATGGAAATATTGAACAGCCAGAAACAACTTCAATGGTTCATGTTAATTTTTTTAATAGGAACGTTTAGTTTACACCAGCAAGGTGGGCGACTGGTTAGCACGTCCATATTGGCCCCGGTCTTCTTATGTGGAGTTTACATGTTCTCCCCATGCTTGCGTGGGCTTTCTCCGGGTGCTCCGGTTTCCTCCCACATTCCAAAAACATGCATGGCCGGCTGATGAAACACTCTACATTGTCCCTCGGTGTGAGTGTAAGCGTGAATAGTTGTTCATCTGTGTGTGCTCTGCGATTGGCTGGCAACCGGTTCAGGGTGTCCCCCGCCTACTGCCCGAAGACTGCTGGGATAGGCTCCAGCACCCCCCCCCCCCCCCCGACACTTGTGAGGATAAGGAAAATGGATGGATGGATGCTTATGTGAAATTAGCATCAACTTTAACATCCTGAAAACATGCACAGTAGTTTAATTGATCACTCTAAATTGTCCTTAGGTGGGATTGTGAGCACGGATGGGTGTTCAGTTTATGTGTGCCTAGTGATTGGCTGGCGACCAGTTCAGGGTGTACTCCGCCTACTGCCCGAAGACAGCTGGGATAGGCTCCAGCATGCCCGTGACACCCGTGAGGATGAACGGTTAATGGATGGAGGGAGGGATGGATTTTGCTTATACTGTACCAGGAAATTTTAGGATAGGTCCAATATCTTTCTATTCAAACTGAAAAGGAGTACCGTATCTTCCGCACTATTAGGCACACCGAAAAGTCTTCCATTTTCTTAAAAGCTCACAGTGCGCCCTAAAATCCGGTGCGCCTTGTGTATGGTCATTACGGTAATATTTTGACCACAAGATGGCTCCTTGCTGGAGGCATGCTTACAATGTTATAACTTAAAAAAAAAATGTTATAACTTGCTGTTGGTTCAGTGAACTGTGCTGCTGCTTTATTAAATACGCTTTTGTTGCAGCTCCGAAAAAAGGAGAGCTGTGGTGTTGTTTTTTAAAACACACACTTTATTAATGGTTATCACAGTCTCAAAAAATACAGGTACGTCTTTGTCGGTCTCCGTGCCATCTCTTCTTCCGTTCGACTCGAGAGGCGTTCATGACCACCTCCGAAAAACGTAAATGAACGATTCCTTCAATGACATGCCAAAATAAATTCTGTAGGGCGGCTATAGAATTTATTTTGTGATTTCCTCGCTTGATTTTCTGTTTTAATGCATTATTTTCAATTATCGTAGTTTCATTGAAGTAATCGTTAGTTTATGTTTTTTCGGAGGCGGTCATGAACGCCTCTCGAGTTGAACGGAAGGAGCGTAGCTCTATCTAGTGGATGCATTGTAGATTGCGCTTTATAATCCAGTGCGTCCAATATATGAAAAAAATGACAAAATAGGCCATTCATTGAAGGTGCGCCTCATAATCCAGTGTGCCTTTTCATGCGGAAAATACGGTAGCAGTTTGGACAGACCAAGCTGTCAGCAGAACTGATGTTGGTATCAATGTTAGCGACAACAAATGCATTATTCTGCTAATTGAGAGAAACTGTCATTGGTAGCACAGAACTAACTTCTTGCAACGTGGCTACTAATGGCATATGCCTGTTCTGTTTACAATAATAATAATAAAAAGTAAGAACAATAAGAATAATAATGTGCAGTAAACTTTGCAATAAACTGGTACCCCTGCTTTTCTCATGTAAGTAATAAGGGCCCCATTAGGGAGCTCTCCAAATCCCAATGAGTCATCTCGATGCCTGGTTACAGGTGTGTCGTTGATACGCACCAATCTGAGTTGTCTCTCGCGGCTCACCATTCGGCGGCAACTAATAAGGGGCCTTATGCAGGGGTTCAACGAGACAAGTTGTCATAGCAATGCTTTGTCATTGATATAGGCCAGTGGGATCTATCTTCTAGGGCCCCCTTCATCTTTGTTTGCCTCCTCTTTCACGGCACTTCTGACCACATTTTGTGATTTTAATATGTGTTTACCATAGAGAAGAGAATATTTCCCTGTGAGTGTGTTGTATTGCTCCATGTGTGTTAAAGAATCTATATTCTTGATTGCTTAAAATTACTGTAACATTTTCCGAACAGTATAGTCATTCCCGTTAACCGGTGTATGGCATTTTATTAGCATTAAGCTAGCATACTTTAGTTAACCGAAATGATACTTTTTGGTGGAGCAGAAAGGCATTTTTATATACAGTACAATGTTTTAATGTCTTTTGTTTTTTTGTCAGTTTTACAGTAAACTGGGCGTAACAAAACAAAACAAAACAGACATTCATCCATGCATCCATTTTCTACATTGCCTACAGGGGGAGGATTGTGGGTAAAATGGGTCCTATCCCTTAATTCCCTTTGCTTACTTTTGACGGGGTATACCCGGGACTGGTCGCAAGCCAATCACATGGCACATGTAGACAAATATTCACACGCAATTTATAGTCATCAACTAACTTAACGTGCATGTTTTTTTTGGAAAGTGGAAGGAAGGCGGAGTACCTGCAGAAAACCCACGCAAGCACTGAAAGGACATGCAAAATCCATACAGGAAGGCTGGAACTGAGACTAGAACCCTGAATCTCAGCTGGCCAAATTTTACCATGGTGCGTACTGTTTCCTCTTTTGCTCACCATTCACACTTACAAATGACTCGAAAAAAAAAATACTGTATTGGCCCGAATATAAGACGGTGTTTTTTGCATTGAAATAAGACTGAAAAAGTGGGGGTCGTCTTATATTTATATTATACATATATATATATAATATACTTATATATATTATATATATATATTCTACTTATATATATCGTCTAAACATTATACCCATTCACGACGCTAGGTGGCGCCAGATATCATTGAAGTGAATGCTGAACTTGACTCCCCAGGCCAAAGTGAACCCCTGTCACAAAGAATAAAAATAAAGATAGTGGTAGCACGAAGAAGAAAAATAAAAAATATCGGTAAGAAAGAAAAGAGAAGAAAATAATAGAAGAGATAACAGAACAACGTAGAAACGTAGTGACAATCTGGAGAAAAGTGGGTTAACCGGCAGCTGAGGAGAAGTTATGATGTAATTTCCGTTTCAAAAATCATAAGCCATTCATTTACGAATGTGATTGCACTTTAGTTTACATATTTAAATGTTCAGATATTAAGTTTTGAATGAGGCAAAATAACATGTTGCAAATATATTGTTATAATCATTTGTTCCAGATGTACTGTAATTCTTTTCTGTATAAAAATTAATTTGGTGTTTAAAAAGTCTTTTTTCAAACTTGAGTCTTGAAAAAGAGGGGGTCGTCTTATAATCAGGGCCGTCTTATATTCGGGCCAATACAGTACGACGGGGATTTTACATGCACACCAGGGGAGCAGTTAGCTGCACTTTGCAGAGCAACTGTTTGCTTGTTTCTGGCTTGTCAGTTTTACATTACGTGCACACAAAAAAGCTTTGGATGAATGACGGTTTATGGTAGTGCGAAAATCATCGGCATTCTGAGGAAAGGCACAATAGGCACTTTTGAGGTGTGATACAGGATGACAAAAAGGTTTAAAAAGCTACATTTGAGTGAGAGCGTGTTTCTCTTTAAAAGATGGAGCGGGCTTCTAAGCAGGAGGAGGAGGAGGAGGGAGTGAGTGGGGTTGGCTGCCTGCATTGGAACAGTCCTCTGTAATGAGCAGATTTTCTAGGGGGGGGGGCGAGAGAGAGAGAGAGAGAGAGAGAGAGAGAGAGAGAGAGAGAGAGAGAGAGAGAGAGAGAGAGAAGAAATCGTGGGAGCAAGAAAAGCAGGTTATGCGTCAGCCGCTTCTCCATGGGGAAACGCGGAGATGAGCAGGAGATGCCGAAGTGCATCGAGGAGAGCAAAAGCAGATGATATAGATGGATATTATCTCATCAAGCTGAAGGCAACCCACGCAGAGGATAAACCACTTATGGACGCAGTGGATTAAAGACCTGCAGACAGACTGAGACAAGCCACAGGAGCAACACGGGCGGAGATATTCATTTATTCACTTATTTATCTTCTTTGTGTGTGTGTGTGTGTGTGTGTGTGAGACTGCATTACTGCTTGCTGGCACTATATGGGCAGACCAGAAAAAAACAAAACGGCAAAGCACAATTAATTCATGCTTGTTCCTGTACCCCCCCTCTTTCTAAGCATGTGTTTGCTCCCTGGCTCTACATGTGTGGGGGAAGCCAAAAGTGAGCTCCAGATCGACTTAGTTGTGTGATGTAACGATGCAATGCTTTATCACCAAGAGCGGAGTTGAAGACAAACATCAATGTCCGAGGAAGGAAGTGCTTTTTTGATCGATCCGACAGCAGGTCACCCGCACGTGCAGTTGGGGCCTCGGTCCTGATTGCGGAAGCCTAATCTTGGATGTTTGATGAGCTGCCATTGGGGAAACTTCTGTGCTCCACGCGCCACAGAGGAGGAGGAGAAGGAGGAGGAAGAGGAGGAGGCGGCTGAAAGCAGGAAAGGAGGCGAGTGAGTGCTGTGGATGGCGTAGGCCGGCCCACGGCGGACCGCTGAAGCTTTCTCACGGTTTCATCTCCAGCTGAAAGCGGATCATGGCAGCGATGGGACCACCATCCTCCTTTCCCACAGCTCTCAGGAGCCGGCAAGTTGCGAGTCGGTGCTCCGGAAAACCCAGCAGGAGGATGGTGTGAACTATCTGCCAGGAGATCCCTGACGCCGCCGTTCACGGCCACCTTGTTTCTTCTTCCTCAGTTTGGAAAGCTGATTGCATCTGAGCACAGCAGGCTGTGTTGAACTGAGTGGGAGTTCTCTCCCTCCCACTCACTCCTCCCTCTTCTTCTCCTCCTCATCGGACCTCCACCTCAAACCCCAGCTCCATGGACTGATCCCTATAGCACCAACCTGTCCTCCTTTCTTCTCCCTCTCTTTTCTTTTTGTTTTCTTTTTCTTTTTGTCGAGGCTTCGGGGGATTTGCCGAGACCTGTTTCATGCATGTCCACTGGAGGCAGATTCAACTTTGACGATGGGGGGTCATACTGCGGTGGGTGGGAGGAGGGCAAGGCGCACGGACACGGGATATGCACGGGTCCCAAGGGCCAGGGCGAGTACTGTGGCTCGTGGGCCCACGGCTTTGAGCTGTTGGGCGTCTACACTTGGCCCAGCGGGAACACTTACCAGGGCACCTGGGCGCAGGGCAAGAGACACGGCGTGGGCGTCGAGAACAAGGGTCGATGGGTCTACAAGGGGGAATGGACGCACGGCTTTAAGGGACGCTACGGCCTTCGGGAGAGCACCGGGATGAGCGGCAAGTACGAGGGAACGTGGAACAATGGGCTGCAAGACGGATACGGCACTGAGACGTACTCTGATGGAGGTAAGATGGGGAGGACTTTGGGACTGGTTGCTTTCAATGTTTAGCGAAAAACATTGAGAGAAATGAATGCCTGTCAAAGGGAAAATTGGGGTTGAGTCACTGAAAGAGGATTGATTGCGGGTGACAGAGAGGTTCGAGATGTACAACGGCGGGAGGTTATCAAGAGGTCTTACTGGGGGTCATCCAGTCCTGCTTGCGTCAAGCTGCTTGAGATCTCTTGTCTCTTCCGATAGTAATCAATCCCAATGTTGTTGACACAGAGGCCTTTTACACCATTTATAAAGTTAACAAGTCACAGCTTTGCTTTGCAGCCTGATAAGAACGAGGGTGGGGTGATTCAAAGGCGATAAAAGCACTGACATGTGGCCTGCAACTTTACACAGCAAAGGTGTTTTCGAGGCTGAAAAAATTTCGTTCCAGCACGACGCCCGGATGCTTTCTGTGAAAATGCTGAACACGTGCACGGGTGTTAGGCGCTCGTTGTAGTCATGCACAAGTACATCACAACCAAAACAAAGAGAGACCACAATACTCCTGTCGCATTTGTGTTTCCAGACTTCTTCAGTTGAGTGTACACTGCCAATGTGTCCAACGGGGTCCCATTGGTTGCAATCAAATTAGATCTTTGTTGTTGTTGTTTTGTTTTGTTAATGCACTGGTCCTACTTGAAAACTGGATTTTGTCCCACCTGACTTTGGGCTGACTTGGGGTACACACCTTAGACGATCAGAGGGCACTTGTAGACAATCACTCCATTAATTTAACAATGACGAATCTTCAATGAACCTTATGTTCATGTTTTGGGAATGTGGGAGGACGCCGAACATGCAAACTACCAACAGGAGTGCCTGTGTCACAATCAAGACCTCCGAGATGGTCTTCATGGCGTTTCGGTTGCCACAGGGGCTGGCATGCATATTACATGCAATTTTGCATGTCGCTGTGAGCACTATTGTAGTCTTTGCATAAAAAGCTTTTCAAAAACCTAAAAGAGAAACGTACCTATTTTATTTATTTATTTTTTTGCCTAAATACTCTTTTTGTTCATAGTTTCGTACGAAGACACGCTGTGTAATTCAAGACGAAAAAGAAATGTAAGGCTTCAAAATAAAAGTCTCAAGAAAGCAACTGTATTTATAAAATAAACCCTACTGAGGCTTCTCACTAAAGGACAGACCACTTTTTGAATGTTTTCCCTCCCCCTTTTGGATGACCATTATTATCATTGTTTACATTTTAAACCGGGCAGTAGAATAACAAGTTAACAGAATAATGGAAGTGAGCACGCAAAGTTGGTAACACGCCATACGGATGCTAACATGTTTAAGGTACTTTAAAAGAGTTTTGAGGTTATACGGGACTGTTTAAGTAAGTCAATAACTGATACAAAGTCACACATTGTAGTGCACTTTGTTTCATCTACTCTAAACTTCATATTAAAATATGAAAATACTTAAGGGACCTAGTAGGCCAAACAGGGTGTCTTGGACTTAGGCCAGGCGGGCACGCACTCGCGGCAGTGGTGGGCAGGTCAGTCCGTCAGTTATCATTCCGTCATTATTTCAGGCCAGCCCAGTCCGTTGTCATAGTCTGTTGTCATTGGTTACAGCCAATCGGCGTAAGGGGAGTGTCCTTACGATCAGACGCAGGCGATGCACCAGTTTTTATGCCGAGCGCACATATGCATGTCTACCAAAATAGGCCCCTTAAACGCAACACAATTGCGCCTGATCATTTGACGTCATCAGCGTCATCAAATCCCTTTCCCTATTCAAAGACACACACACACAAACCTGGTGGCGTGTTTGCAACCAAGGCAAAATCGCTGACAGTAATATGCATGCAGTCTCGTTACATAAGTCTACTATAAAGAGCAGGCTGTTCCAGGACAATAGTGTTCCAGACCACACACAAACACATGCACACTTCATTAGGGGCGGTGCAATGATATCTAGAGACCAGATTAGTTTGAAGGGTTTCATCACAGCAAAGATGGCTTGACATCCAGCCAGACAGATGAGCTGGAGGAGACAATGTAAAGGATAGCCGGATGGACAGCTGTACAGTTGCATGAATCCGTTAGATGAACACATATGACATCAAGATGCCTGGCCGGATGATCGTCGTCATCAGAAGGTCTTTTTAATCAGGACGAGGGACTCGGGAGGTTGAGAAGAATATGAGGAGTGAGCAAAGTCATGCAAAGGGTGAGGATGTTTGAATCACTGGAATGCGCATCAACTTTTCCAGCTCTGGTTTTGTAGACAGCGCATGCGGAAATGCTGGTGTTGTGCAGGCGCGAGCCTCATTGAGCCTCTTTCCTGATTTGGCTGACAATCGTTCTAACTTGTGCCAAAAGCGAGAATTGAAAATAATTGTCTGCCTTTTTTGCATGATGTCATTTTGTCATGGTTGATGTCTTTGTCAATGTGTTGCTGATGCAACATTTATGGTCTGGAAAGGCACAAGTGTAGACTGACTGAGAGCCCGTAAAGTAAATGCAGTTGGCCTCATTAGGCGTCGTGAGCTTATATGGATTGAGAGGTTTTTCTTTTCTTTTCTTTTCTTTTTTTTTGCAAGAAAAAATTCACAAGTGTCATCATCACAAACCAATTTTGCAACATTACATTTGCACGATTGCAATTCATGGCAGTTACTGTAAATGGAAATATAGGTGGAGCAAGAAAAGCATTTAAAACAGCAAATTGGTTTGGATTTAAAAAGTGCATGGAATCACACCGAATTGTTGTACTTTGAAATAAATCGAGCTATGTATCAAATCGTCTTTTATATCAGAGAGGTGCACACATTTACATGAAACGTTTTGGACTCTCCACAAAATGTGACTATGATCAGCCTTCTACGAAAACGATCACGTTATCAAACTAACACTAGGACCACGAAATGTATTACCTGGCGACAGTAATGAGCGGATTAGTGTCCCTGTTGTTGACACTCTTGGTAAACCGACAGTGAAATGACAGTGGAGAGGTCTAGACGATAAGTGGGTTCAGATGTCAGCTCAGGCTCTCTCCTCTTCTTATTGAGCTTGCGTGAGCTTTCAACAGTACCTCCGGCTTCCTCCCATATTCATTAAACATGCAGGCTAATTTCATTAAAGACTTTAAATCATCCAGTATATGTATATGCGGTACGCGAGTTTGAATTGTCTTTTGTTTAGATTTGCCCTGCAATTGGCCAGCAAACAATTCAGGCTGTCGAAAATGGAAGGATGAATTGCTATTGTGTGCCCTCTGTTTTAAATGCTTGCGTTTTGGGTTTGTGATCATCTCCATGAATTCCGTAGATAGTGGATTATTTCATTTCATAGGGCTGGCTGTTCTGCAACTCTCAGAAGCATTTTAGTCAGTCTTGTATAGCGGGGATGCAACTGTGGGTTTCAGTGGAACGCTGACGGCAATCTGTTCAAGAATGCTGGTCGAGCTTCTATGAGCTGGATCGATGATTTTCTAGTAACATTCTTTCAAAATGAGTCAACCTGAATGGATATTAAAATTCGAAAAAAACACAATCGACTGCAAAACGTTGTACCCGAACTGTGAGTCTGTGTATCTCATATAACCTCTAGGGGGGGGGGGGGGGGGGGGGCTGGGGAAATGTGTTTAACCCTTTCATGCACCCATAATGATCCATCCACAGTCCACTGTAGTAACCGCTGTCCCCGACAGGGTTAATATCCGTTTCACAGGAAAAAAGTATACTTTCTGGTTGAAATGCAATTTGAATAAGAATAAGACTGAAAAGAAAACCTTACTCGTCTCTCAATGGAGAAATTCCCAATTTACAGCAGCAAAGTTATGAAAGGAAGAAAGTAGAAGAACAAAAAGGATCTGAGCTGCTGTAAAGGTAGCCACTCTCGCGGCGCCATCTTGAAGTCTTAACAACATAATAACAAAGTAATACAACACAACACATAAGATGCAGACAGTCATTCAATCTTAACCACTTTTCTGCATACTCTTTGTTGTTTGAAGCATTTATAGATGAAAGAGGAGAGGATCAACGTGTCCTTTTACCAGTGGATCAGGAATGTCATATTGAAAATGTGTACACGTCTGCTACAAGCTAAGTTTTGAAAGCAAACAGGAAGCTGTAGCGTCTACTGACAAAAAAAAGAGATTGGCTCACATCTCCTGTCCCATGTAAATCCACTTCAATTCCAAGCGGCGACTCCCAGTTCCACATCCGCATCGGCGCTCTGCGCTGACGCTCCTTTCTTCTCATTGTCGGCTCCCCAAGCCATGCATCCATCCAGCCGTAGACTGTTGCGAGGCTCTCTCAAATCATGTCTGAGACACAGTTTAACTATTACAGTTTGTTCATGTATATTGGCAATTTTTTTCCTCATCCCAAGTATTTAGGCATTGTCTCCTGTTCAGTATGGGAAATATTCATGATCAAACTTCGTCTCGGTCAGCTCACCTTGTAAGCAAATGCACGTTTACTGCTGTTTTTTTGTGGCTGAAATCTACAATCAATTGCACTTGTAGCCATGTAGGCTCACATCGCAGGGGTCAGTTTCTACACTCGTTTATGAGATGCTAAAGTATCGTTCCTGATATATTCCATACTTGTGTAGTATCCCATTGGCTGTCCATAGATGGAGCAATCTTTCTGTCTGTATCAGCTGGCAGTTCCACTCCCTCCTCCACTACATCTTGATATGAAGCAGCTCTAATGCCTTGTTGCTTTTTACTCCTCTCCTACCTTTGTTCTCCTCCCACCTTTCTCTTTCCTCCCGCATCCCACTGCAATTCCACTGAGCTGCTAGATACAGTACGTTGGGTTCCCATAGTAACGCACACCGAGTTGCAGCAGGTCAGTGTGTCACGAGAGACTCTATACCTTGCTGCTATTGGCCACTCGGAGGGCTGTGCAAGGCTCTGATTGGCTGGCTTGGCCTTCCAAGCTAATGGTGTTTACTGAGATGAGGAGCTAAACTGACTGATTACAATCCACACACACACACACACACACACACACACACATGAGGAGAAAGAGAGCAGTAGAGAGGCAGATTATTTGTCACTGCTATGTAGTTGTAACAACCAGAGATTACAGTCGTCAGTTGTTGTGTCTGACTGCTTAAATACAGTGACACAGGCAGAGCAAATCACCATTCCCATCTATTCTTAAGACTCAAGAAGCAAAAATAAACAAAGCAAAACAAAACAATAATGCTTCTTGTACCATTAATGCAGATGTGAGTTCCCCAAGATGTTGGAGAAGGAAGGACAGTGCCTGTTGCTGGCCTGTGAGGCAAACATTCCAGAGTGTAGTCTACCTTTCGCTTTTGGCCGCCTGTTCACCACAACCCTGAACAGGATAAGCGGAAATGGGAACTAGAAAATGGATGGATGGGCTGCCAGTTGTTCCACATCAACATGTAACTTAATGTAACTCACTGTGGCACTCAAGGGATTATCCTCTTGCTCGGCCATTGGTCTTCATTGGTGGAAGTGTAAAGACAAAATGAATTGAAAACAATTATTTAATAATTGATTCATAAATAATTGATAATAAAATATTGATAAAAAATATAATTGACAAAAAAATAATAAATAAAAATAATAGAATAATTATTAAATAATAAATGAATAAAGAATTGATTCCTACAAAGATTCAGGATTGACATGTTTATGAAAGAACATCCATCTCAGATGTCTGCGACACTCAGAATCTGCCTGCCAGTGCCTCGATTAAATCCACCCAAATCGCGTTACGCCACCTGCACCACAACTGCCTGCTGGTCTGAATGCCAGCCTACTTTCTCCCCCCGACCAAACTGTCAGGCGCGCCGGGGGCATGCGATAAAAAAGGCCATTGGTCTGGCGGAATGCCCAGCGAGGCCAAATTCCCAAACACGGTAAACTCGACTTGTCCTGGCACAAAAATGAAGATACGCCAGTGTGGCTGTGCACCAAAATCGGCCCCCCTTACGATCTCTCAAATGGTCTGGTAATGAATGCTCGGTAAATCTGCATCTCCTTTGACACTGCTGTCAATAAATTGACAAACGGCACTGCCTCTCTGTCTTCATGCCTTTGTCATGCATCGCAACTCAGTGTGGTCGTGCCATGCGTTCGTTCCACCTCTGTGACTACACACATTTTTTGCCCCTGGACTTCAGTGATTTCCCATTCCCATCTATACTGTCATTCTTTGTCTCAGCAAACTGTATCGGCATATCGGTATTTAAGTCAGACTCTCTTCTTTTGTTCCCTACTTTGGAGGTCATCCCTTATACAAAATGCATTAATCCTCAGTGAACATGCTGTGCCACCACGCTACTCTCACTAGTTTCCCCTTTTGGGATCTCTGACTTGTTTGGATAGATTCTAATGATGTCAAGGTTGTTCACAGGTGCTGATATGAATTTGCATGCAAAAACTGACACAGAATGAAAGTAAAAGTGTTAGGGTACGCGACTTAAGCGGAATCCAGCAGAGCATGGAACCGTTTTTGTGAATGGCTGCCAAACATTTAGGACTTAAAACGTGACAGGAAGACTGCTGGCTGGCAAAAAGGGAGAATGTTTATAAATCATGTATGCAGTGGAATATTTGGAAAAGCTTTTTCTTTTTTTTTTTTATGAGGAAGGAAATGCAGTCAATGCATTTGTTGTTTTAAATCATGCACACCGACCATTTTATGTGTGAACACAACACAAAGAGATGAAACGATTGTGTTTCAAACAAAGTTGGTTTCTTTGCACAAAGCATATGATGGATTTGTCTGCTGCATGCATTTGAGGTCTTTTGACTGGAGCTAGCAAGTCTTTGTGCAGTGATGTTGAAGAACAATTGGTTTTCGCCGTTTCTCTGGAGAACCCCAAAATGTGATGCCGTAAACATCTTCTGATTTTGATTTACCACCAAGTTTTATGGGTGTCCTACTTGGTGAGCAGCAGAAACAAACAAACAAACAACTACGTACAGAACCGACGATGCGGACATCTTACTGTCCTACGGCGGACCCTTTCTATGATTATTTTCAGCAATTGAATAATCCTCAAATGGAAATTTGAAAAACTGAGAGGGGGGGGGGGGGCAAGCAAAATCCCTTGAACGGATGACGGCACCACACAGTGATTTACAGAGGTTTTGCTCTGAACCCTCTTTCAGTGTTCAATGACCGGACCGTAGTTTTACTTGGCTCTCTGCAAGCCCGTCTCGCCGACCTGCTGCAAATTGGTCTTGCTGCCTGCGTGGCCTGTTCTAGCTGTCTACCCGTTTGTGTTTACAAATTAGTTTGATGAGATTTTCCTCTCTTTCTACTCTCCTCTGTTCAGGTCAGAGGCCTGATCCTTTTGACAACACTATCAAAGTTATGGCTTGCAATAACTATGTACATTCTTGATGCATCATTTGTCACTGCACATACTGTGCATTTACATGAGTCTCACACACACCATCCAAGATGTAGGCATTTGAGAGTGCAATGTCTCTTCATATCGCCAAAGGGTCTTCCTTCCCTGCTGATTCTGCACAAAACAAAAAAAACATATACTATATCATCGTCACAATAATACACACATGCTTCTCTTTTGTAAGGGGAGTTTGGATGTTTGAAATGTGGATTAGTGGAGATGTCTGTCATACGAAAATTCCCAAAATCTCTTTTGGATATGTGCCCAGGATTAGTTCTGATGAAGTAAGAATTGGACATACCATTGAGGGAGTTTGCCCAGAAAGCACTCATTGCGGGCTCTTTCCTGGATTATCAGAAAAAGGCGACGGA
This sequence comes from Hippocampus guttulatus, assembly GCF_054856545.1. Classification (NCBI taxonomy): domain Eukaryota; kingdom Metazoa; phylum Chordata; class Actinopteri; order Syngnathiformes; family Syngnathidae; genus Hippocampus; species Hippocampus guttulatus. The sequence goes on along the minus strand of NC_141264.1, from coordinate 7,527,388 downwards.
TTAACATCGATTGATCAATGACCATACATGCAAACATTCCAAATTCAACATTTGGGGAGTGATAGTTTTCCAACAGTCAAAACACCGCTTAACAAATTGCTTGACGAGCGTAATTTCAAAATTGAATAAATGCCCGTTTTTCAACTGCGTCCACCTGTGAAAATATCAAAAGACAGAAAACTCCAACATGTGCACAGTTTGAGCACGCTTTGCGCTAGACTTGCGCTGGGCACAAAAATAGGACCCGTAGCGTCACAGCACCGACTATTAAACCTGAAAACATCATAAACAGGATAGTGTAGTTATGGCTCAAACCACCCATTCTTCTCATTCATTTCTATTTGTTGCCCCTCAAGTCCGACCACCTACGGGACCATCGAGAAGCGCATAGCTGCTCGTGAATTTCACCGCATTGTTGGTGTGGATGACTGCGGCTTGCAGCACATCAGTCAACGCGTTGCGCTGCAGACCTGGAGGGACTGGTTTGATTCCCAGTTGGGTGGAAGGCACTCGAATAAAACGTTATTAAGAGTGAAGACATTTCTGGTCAAGATTTTTAGAAAGATATGGTGGGCTGGATTTGTCCCCCGAGCCTTGTGTTGAACACCTGTGCTGGAGCCGGACCCAGTAGCCTCGGCTGACTGATGAGGCCAGTCTTGTTGTTGAGGGTCATTCCGGTTCCCCAAGTCTCCCACAGTGACACTTCTCCCAACATGCAGGTGCTGACACGGTGAAAAACACATGAATGTTTTATAGTGCAACTAGATTTCAAAGTATATTTTCGCCTGTGTGTCCTCACTTTCATGATGTGTCCTTCAAAAAAATATGGAGGTGTACATCCGTTGCTCTGCAAAAAGTGTATTTGAAAAAGCCTTGCAACAGAACACCCAAAGCAATTCATGACATGTGCCTCACTTGTGTTCAGCGACGGTGAATGGGTTCATGTTTTTGTGAAGACGACAATTAGAAATTCAGCCAGGGGGGATGGCGCGTGAGCACATCGTTGAGCTTCTGTGTTGTTTCCACAGCTTTGATCTCCCCACGTTAATGCTCTTCAACGCGGCCGCCTCGTGCTATAACCGCAGTCTGAATTAGAGGCTCATATAATTCAAGAGTCCTTGCTTCCTGTTGGCCTCCCTGGCAAAATCTGCAAAATCGTTTTGGCATGTGTGTTGCAACTGTATGCGCAGGGATCTTTACGTAGTTAGTGCTCGTTCCACGCGGTCAATAATGAGACATGACAAAAAGCTAATCAGCTGTTGCATAACCGGTCATTGTCAGAGGTCACGTTCTCATACATCTATTTGACGACGAAAAACTCTCCACCTCGCTCTGTCTGATACTTCCACTCTAGAATTTGGATGTCTGTCAGTCACAGTTAATTGTTAAATCGCTCAGATTGGATTGGAGAAGACTGAAGAAGAACGAACAGCACCAACTCAACGCCTGCTGTGCAGAGTCCATGTTTCAGCACCATGGAAAGCGACACGCAGCTTCATGTCCCGACATGTTTTAGTAACCGAGGCATCGCGCTGGAGGTTGGTTTCAGATTCTCCAAAAGCTTTTGAGATTTTCTCAGTATATATTTTCTACCAGGCATGGACTGGTTTTTAGAAATAGCTCATGGCACGTTTCAATAATTGTTGTGATTTGGATGAGAATTTGTGGCCCAAAAGAACTAGGACGGCTGCACTGTTATCCCCACAGTCGCAGATACAATTTTCCTCGAAGGAGATTGTTCCGTGTTCACATTTCGACATTTTTCCATTGCGCTATGCAATGCTGTTTTTTTTCTCCTTTCTGTATCACAATTAGATAGCTTGTCCACAAATTACAGTGCAAACAGTAAAAGTGAAATGTTAATCTTGTTCAGTCGCTTGCAATCAATCTTCCACTTACAGACAAGTGTTTTCAATGTAATACACTGAATTTGTCGTCTTAACTTGAAACACTTGAGTTTACATCAGAACCTCACTCTCGAGCACACTGTTTTATTGACAACATGACTAAGCAATTTGACATTCTTATCCGTACACAGTGACATAAAGTCTTGCTGTACTGATGGCACCGACACAAATATTTATTTTTGAAAGATGTGCTAAGGATTTTAAGGAAGAAAATGGCTCTTGCAGGGGGACGATATTTTCTTAATTTGTAACAATTATTTTGAGAAATGCGTCTATTGTTTTGCAAATTTCAATTCTGATATGAGAAACGTGCCAAAGCGACGACAAATGTAATAGGCTAGAAAGCACAAATCGGCACCATTCACCTACAAATACACGTGTCACTTTTCAAGGCACGGAAATGATTCCCTGCTTCCAAGAAATTCAGTTTTGAGATTGTAATCGTTGGTTCAAAAGGAAGCTCAATTCAGAAGTTGGTCTGGTTGCGGATCACAAAGCCGTGCTGTCTGCTTAACAAATGAGATCTGAGAATAAACTAATCACCAACATGGCGGACCTCAGTGTTCTGTGTTTTAGTGTTCAATGCCAATGAATTATAACTACGCCGGTCAAATTCAAGTTCGGACTTTAGCTGATATTTCAGGTGCAGGGGACTTTCTGCATTTTTGCTGCGCTCAACAATATAATTGTGTATTTCTTTTAGTTCTGAGGAATTTGAGATGACAGCTGTGTCATGGCGGTTTAGTCAACCAATTTAATCGGGATATGAAAGGCGACCCCATTTGTTTGCATTACATGTTTTTGTGGTTTGTGTGTGGCAGTCTTATTTTGCTGGCTCATGCATTTATTTGAAGCCAGCCCAGTCTTCGTTGTCTTGACCAAGCCTTGCGGTGGATGTTTCATCAAATGCTAATCCCGTCACACTGTTCCATGGGTGTTTGTATGTACTTTGATCGATCTGTCATATGGTCATGCAGCTGTGTCCTGACATGATTACAAAGGCCAGAGCAGATGTGCTAGCCAGATGCCTTTGACAAAGGCACTTTTCGGTATGTATGAGAGAGTTGAGAAGATGCTGGCCAAATGATAAGGGCAGGCTTTCAAACCATAATATACCCAATAATATAATATAAATACTGTAACATAATGTAACCATTTCTCACTGGGGTGACATTCCAGACCAGAGTGCTCTAGAGTGAAACCATATTAATTTAAAGCAAATACTTTTACCCATTCCACATGATCTAAACACATTTAAAGTTATCAAAATGTCACAGTAGGAAGGGATGAGGACCAAAAGGCAGGGAGGCAGGAAGTGATTTTCAAAATAACAAAAAGGCAAAACAGGCATTTGGATCATCAAAAATACGAATTCGACAGATGTCAAAAATCACAAGGTTCAAAGTAACATAACAAACACTAGAAGGTGACTTGACTTGGCAAGGACTGAGACAGCAGACCAACACCAAAAGGATGTGACAAGGACCTCGAATCAACAAGAACCGAAAAGACGGATGGAACTAGATTCCGACAAACTGCTGAGACAACGATGAATACGTGGACAAGGTAGTTGATTGATTGCAACTTGTGGGTAGACAAGCACGTGTGGACACAATAACGGAAAGATGCAGACAGAGGACACAAGGAAAAGAAGATCAAATTAAAATTAATCAAAACCATAATGCACAAAACACAGAACATGACACAAAACACACCGGGTAACCCTCAGCACCTCTTCTCAATTTCCCGCTATGAAGAAGTGGACTATTGTATTGCGACGAAAAGGAAACGTTGACAATTCCCATTGAGGTTTACTGGAACACTGAAAAATAAAACAAAACAGAAATGTTCATGCAAAGTCAAAGGACAAAGCGTTTAACCGAACCACATTATTTCGTCGAACAAAAAGCCACAACATTAATTTGAACTCATCATGATAAAGACCACAGGCGGGCCTACGGAAATTCCCATCGATGTTACAAAATCTTCAAACCGTTGCCACTTTGACATACATATGAACATTAAGCAGAGCAAAAAAAAATCAACTCACAGGCAATATTTTCTTGTTCTGTAAGAACGACAAATAATAAAATGGCGCATAGTGGTACGGAACTGTATTATACTGAAGAGGCATTCCATTTGTTTTGCTGTTGTCATGATCATAATGACTATATGAAGACATAAAAAAACCAACAACTTAAAAACGTGATATAATTGGGGGGGGGGGTGATGTGAACGATGAATCGTGACATATCGTAGTTTCCTGCACTGTATTTTTTTCACAACCCTAGTGGCTGCATGTTGTTCTTGTGTGACTTTATTCTATAACGTAAGCAACAATGCTGATAAAAATGGCTTCATTCAGCACTTCCCACTTCAGTGACGCTCAAACTCACCAGGGGAATGGTTGTGTGTGTTTATGACGGAGAAAAGGAGCGTAGCTGCAGCCCTTATTTGGTCATGTAGTTTGGTTTAGTGCGTTTGCCACAGAATGATTCACAGACCTGTTACATCACAGCTACGGCAGACGGGATGGATCACTTGTACTCTATTGCAACACACTTCCGTTTGAAAGAGAGAGAGAGAGAGAGAGAGAGAGAGAGAGAGAGAGAGAGAGAGAGAGAGAGAGAGAGAGAGAGTTGTGTGTGTGTATGTGTTTGGTTGAAGGAGAGAGAGAATGATGGAAACACACACACACACACACACACACACGGATGCCCTACTTTTCAGCAACATTGAGATATATGTCCTACCGTGGAGCAGTGAATGTGTTATGCAATATCAGTTGGTATGAAAGAACGGGAAGGCATTGGCTGATGGGAGCAGAGCGTCTCTCAGTTTATCACGGATAATATTATTTGTATGATTTGGAGACAATATAAAGTGCATCGTAGAGTGCAGAGGCGACGTGCCATCATGGATAGCTGCACTTGGATCCCACCATAAGGAGTTGTTTGTCTTTGTTTAGAATATGTATCCATCCATCATTCATTCTCTGAAGCGCTTATCCTTACAAGGCTTGCGGGAATGCTGTAGCCTATCCCAGCTGTCTTCAGGCAATAGGTGAGGTACACCCTGAAAGAGTTGCCAGCCAGTCTCAGGGCACACATAGACAAACAACCATTCACGTTCACAATCACTCCTACAGACAATTTTCTGTTATCAAGCTAAGATGTTTGGAATGTGGGAGGAACCAGATTACCCAGAGAAAATCCGCATAGGTACGGGGAGAATAATGAAACTGAATCCAATTTTTATGTTTAATGCAGAGCGGGAGTTTCATTGCAATAAAAATGTGTAAATAATAATACAATAAAGTTCACCTTCCTAGCATGTGTTTGTCGGACTTCCTCTTGCTTACCGGCCCAAGAATAGCCCCGAGTGATGGTCTAGTGGCCAAGACTGGCTTAGGGGCACAGACGTTAGTTTCCAACGATCTCAACAAATGACATTTCGTGGGTGTAAACAGTGCCATACTGCACATCTCTTTGTCATTTGATTGTTTCATATTAATGGCCCAGGAGTGTTTTCATACAAAAAGTTGATAAATTCTGAAGTTACAAACGCAAGGGATAAATTATTTTGTGCAGCATTATAGGAATATATGAAAAGAAGGCATGTCCAGTTACAGCCATATTTACTTTTTCTTCAATAAAATGTTAAGTGTAATTCTGTCTGTACGACTGCACTTTAGGTTAGGGATACAATGCAGCATGTTCTGAGTTAAGCAAGAGCACACTGAGCAAAGTCGCTGAATGCTACTGAAAAATACAGTCATGTCACACAGTGTTCTGTGACTGGTTGTCGAATCATATGTGAACAGCAGTAAAACATCCATCCATCCATTTTCTGATCTGGTGATGCTCACAAGGGTCGCAGGCTTGCTGGAGCCTATTCCAGCTGTCTTCAGGGTACACCCTGAACTGGTTGGGCATTGAAACAGCAATCATACAGACAGCCAATGAAAATGCTACAATAGCACATGGTCTTTTCACAACAAAAATTACATTACATTACATTATTTGTAGGTCACAAAAGAGAACCAACCTGGCGGGGTCTCCCACACACACCAGGCACAGCTCTCTAAAAACTAACAATCTCATCTATTTAATATATATTTTTTTCATTTAACCAAAGTAGCTATTTTGTGGAATGCTAGTGTTGTGTTGTATATCACTCCGACATTAAGAGTATAAAGAAATAATGGCATGATTTTGTTTGGTTGATAAGATTTGAATCTTCAACAGGCTATCATGTCACAAAGTTGGTTTGAAGCATGTGTGTGAGTTATGTGTGTGTGTGTGTGTTTGTGTGTGTGTGCGTGTGTTGGTAATGGCTGATAAACTGATGTTAAACCCTTAAACTGCACCTGCTATAGCAAGTCATATCGACTGTGTGGCTGAACAATTTATCGTTATCGTAGCTATATCTAGACATGAACATTCAAGATAGCCCAATATCTCAAAAATAAACTACAGTATTACATTTTCTCAGCTCAAAACTGCTTTTGCGACTCATTTTTGTGCATGCATTCACTTATTTGAAAAGTCCTCTAGATTTTTTTATTCTTTTTAACAAAAGTACATACTCGATGTGCACGGAAGGGACATGTCTTCAATACCAGGTATGAATTTGCCCAAAGGTAGAGATTTTTACCCTACCATCCAATCGTGGCCATTGATTATGTCTTTGTATTTTCTTCTGTTTGCACTGCAAGGTGAAACAGAAATACCCAAATTGTACGGCTGTATCAGCTTGCTGTTTTCTCCTGTTCTTATTGGGGAATGCTTGTTGCACACTATTTTGAAGCTTCTACACTGCAACTGGTGCTCCTTCAGGAGTTGGACCGGGCACATTTTTCCAAACGTAGTGGGAGAATGGGAGATTTTGGCAGGATTTATATATTTATTTAGTCATTTCTTTTTATTACAAAACGATCCATTGCTGAGATGGACTGCGAGATAATAATTATCTAACCTCATGCCCCTATCCTGCTGAGCTGCCAACATTTTCGACTGTTGGCGAAGGAAGCAAAATGTGCGTCCACATGAGGGTTCATTCAAGGTTGCAAATGCTCGCAAAGCATTCACCAAACGTTCTCCAACAGGTTGAATGTTTTTTGGTGGTGTAAGGAAATTTTTGCGACAAGGAAAGTACAGGCAAACTTCTGAAAAACGTCTGCCGACCATGAGGCGAACATTTGCGACCTTGAATGAACCATGACGGGATCGCATGATTTGCCGCCTTCGAAAAGACTAGCACATGTTCGCTGCTCAGTGGCAAAGGGGCTTTTAAGGCATGGTCATACATTCACTCTGATACCCAGGCACTACTCTGAAAATGTGTGTTCAGAGGAATAGAGTGTGCTCCGCTCCCATTCATTTCCTGCACATACCTTGAAAGACTAGCACAGTGCTTGAAATCAACGTGCCATTGCAGGTTTGCTGTTGATGTAATTGAATTGAATTGGTATTTTGAATCTGAGCCGGAAAATCTTACACAAAAATATCAGAGTTTTTTTTTTCCACCTGCATCCTCACTGACTTTCTCATAAATGTTTGGAATATATAAGAGGATACCTTATCATTTGCTCAATCAGGGGCAGTGAGACAGCTGTTAGCACTGCTGTGAGTTACATCTAAGTGCGTCATCGCATTTTTTTTCCTCCCCTCCAAACGCATCGCATTTTGATGAAACATGCGCCATGCAAATGTTGGTGGCCAGGGTAGCCAAATAATGACTTTTTACACCTAATTTAGGCTCATTTACCACATGTTTAGCTGGGTTTTGTGCATAGGAAACATGGCACACTTGAACAAAAAGGTACTGCTGTTCTAAAATTCATTGGCCAAAAATACACGACTTTCAGTTTACGTTTGCCCAAAATACAAAAGCGTCCATGAACTTTCGTGCATTGAACTCGCTCAGGTACAACACTGCCCATGCATTTCATGTGCTCCTCTAAAGACTGAGGTCTCGGGTCAGGTCTGCATGTCATTTCCCTTGTGTCTGTATACACTATATGAACAGTATATATTGTTTTTTAAAAGAAAGATACTGAACCATATCTGCAATTCCATATGTACAGCGCTTGTGGCTAAAAAACGAGGCATGTAGAGTGTTTCTGCCACTGAAATGGATGCCTGAAAATTTGCGGTCAGTGTGGCCAATGGGCAGGTTTGTTCGGATTCCCACATATTCACAGTCTCTTCTCTATTCTTGCCTGTTTCCTGTCTTTGTATTGTCCGTCAATAGAGCCAAGTGCAGCGATTAGCATGTTGGGCAATCTGCTATTTCCTTGACAATTACGCCATGTTGTTTGTGATCGAACACAATAATTAATAGTAGATGGCACTTCAAAACTCAATAAGAACACCATGGATCACGTTTTTTTCATTGCTGTGAGTTAATGGTGTGCGAGGCCGTTTGAAAATTAAATACAATAATCATGCTTAATCATTGATATAACTCTATTAGCATTGTGATGCACTGTTCCTCAGGCCATTCGAACGATAACACTCCATGCAATAACATGAATGATTGATGTAATATAATACGGGAATTAAATTGCCAGGTCCCCTCTGCAAGATCTCTGACTCACCACTCACATTTTCGATTTGTTTGTCCACGATTCACAGGTAGTATGAAAGCAACTCTGCAACCTGACAAAATGTAAAAAGAAGTTGATGTAAATTGTTTTGTGTTGTCACAATTGAATTAGTGCATCATTAGTCATCGGAATACCGTATTGGCCCGAATATAAGACAATGTTTTTTTGCATTGAAATAAGACTGAAAAAGTGGGGGTTGTCTTATATTCGGGGTCTAGACATTATACCCATTCACGACGCTAGATGGCGCCAGATACCATTGAAGCGAATGCTGAACTTGACTCCCCAGGCCAAAGCGAACCCCAGTCACGAAGAATAAAAATAAAAATAGCGGTAGCACGAAGAAGAAAAATAAAAAATAGCAGTAAGAAAGAAAAGAGAAGAAAATAATAGAAGAGATAACAGAAAATGGAGAAACGTAGCGACAATCTGGAGAAAAGTGGGTCGAAGATCGGCCAGGTTAACCGGCAGCTGAGGAGAAGTTATGATGTAATTTACATTTCAAAAACCAGAAGCCATTCATTTACGAAAGTGATTGCACTTTAGCTTACATATTTAAATGTTCAGATAAGATTTGAATGAGGCAAAATAACATGCATAATCATTTGTTTCAGATGTACTGTAATGATTTTCTGTATAAAAATTAATTTGGTGTTCAAAAACTCTTTTTTCAAACTTGAGTCTTGAAAAAGAGGGGGTTGTCTTATAATCAAGGCCGTCTTATATTCGAGCCAATACGGTAATTTGGAACTACAATTTAGCTCAGCTCCCAACAGTACTTTTTGGAATGGTAAACCGTGATATTTCCATCATAGGGTAAGTAGGCCGAAGAGAAATAGACGAAGAGTGTAACATCATACCATTGCAACACAGTCCACACATGCTAATAAGTTCCACGAAGAAGCTCTTCTTTCCATTGATATCCTCAGGCCTCCCACACAATGAGTGACATGGCTGAATGCCGCTGAAATGGACAGTCGTTAAAAAAAAGTTTTTTTTTGTACGGATGGTGATGAATGCTTTTTTGTGTGTCTTTCTCCAGGCACATTTCAGGGCCAGTGGGTTGGAGGGATGCGGCACGGCTATGGTGTTCGTCAAAGTGTCCCATACGGTATGGCGGCCGTCATCCGCTCCCCTCTCCGTAACTCCATCAACTCACTTCGCTCCAGCTCGGAACAAAGTAATGGTACAGCCCTGCTTGACCGGAGTGGCGCAGGAGTTCCTGTTCCTCCCCCTCTTCCTGGTACCTTGTCCACCAGCGTCTCCATGTGCAGTACAGGAAGCAGTGGCAGTAGTCCTGCAGTTTCTCGAGGGGGTTTCGTACTGACGGCGCACAGTGAAACTGAGCTCCTAAAGGGCAAGCGGAAGAGCGGACTGTTCAGGAGATCTATTCTGTCCGGGCTTAAACTGAGGAAGTCTGAGTCCAGGAGCTCTCTGGCGTCTCAAAGGTCCAAACAGAGTTCGTTCAGGAGTGAAGCTGGGATGAGTACTGTGTCTTCAGCTGCGTCTGACATCAACTCTACTATCAGGTATGAGATGGCATCAAGCAAAGCGAAGAATTGCGATGCGTTCTAGTTGACAGAATAGTACCAAGAAAAACTAGTGAGGACAACTAGCTGTTAATCTAGCTTTCAAAAAAAGACACAGGCCTACAATGCATTTTGGTAACTTCATTAAAAACTCAGACTTTCTTCAGTGAAGGTGGATATTGAACATATTTAATTCATAAATAGGTGAACAACAGGCAAAAAAAAAATCTGAATAAAAATCTGAATCATTATAGAAATAAATTGATTGAGCGCATTGTAATTATTGTTATTATTATTACTTTTATGATTATTATTGTTAGTATTGGGCGTGCCCTGCGATTGGCTAGCAACCAGTTCAGGGTGTGCCCCGCCTACTGCCCAAATATTTGTGATCTCCCCCCGAGTAGAGTTAGACCATTATGGAAAAAATCATAATTATTTTGGTTGAGTTTGACATCACACTGATTAAATGATTATTCATTGATTTCAAAACTTTGAATTTATTCAACAACCAAAATCAACTACTCAAAACTATCATCAAAGCCTCATGCCCATTCATCCTGAAATGTTGAACACGCTATTCTTGAAAAATCTATTCTTTTTGTGCAGTACAAAATTAACTTGTAAATGTAATACATTCAGCCGGCCCGGTGGGCCAGTGGTTATCGCCTTGACCTCACAGTGCAGAGGTCGTGGGTTCGATCCTGGCTCCATCCTTCCTGTGTGGAGTTTGCATGTTCTCTCCGTTTCTCTGGTTTTTTTCCTCCGGTTTCCTCCCACATTCCTAAAACATGCATCACAGGCTGATTGAACACTTTAAATTGTCTCTAGGTGTGAGTGTGAGCGTGGATGGTTGTTTGCCTCTGTGTGCCCTGCGATTCGCTGCCAACCAGTTCAAGGTGTCCCCCGCCTACTGCCTGAAGACGGCTGGGATAGGCTCCAGCACCCCCCGCGACCCCTGTGAGGATAAGCTGATCGGCAAATGGATGGATGGATGGATACAACAATATCAATTGAAAATAAGAAAAAACAAATACCAACTGTTCCTGAGCATTTGAGATGAGAAAAGAAAAAAGTGGCGATGGAGCTCTATAGGTTGCTTGCACGTGAAGTCACTGCTGCTTTGTATTTTTTTTCGCTCACCATCTTGGGTGGATAGCTTTCAACTGCTTCCATTTGATTGCATAATATGCTACGTGGTCGCTCTTAAAATCTTGTTGCATTATTTGGGTCTGCTGAAGATAAATATGCACTAGGGCCGGGAGACAAGACAGAAATGTCTAACCACGACAAGTGAAGTGGCAGAGTAACATCTCCCGTGCAGACCTCAATGGCCAAACAACGGTTTGGGCTCGTTTGTGCAGAGATCCAGTTTGTGAGCGGTATGTTTGCCTACCTTTTAAATCGTAGTCATATAATAGATTGTTTTATATCGACCACGATAACAAAATATATTTCATTTTAGCCAAGCTAAGGTCTTGAAATAAATCCCAATCGCTTCTATTGATATAAGCGAATAATAGCAAATTGTTTTCTGCTGAAGCAGGATGGAGTAAAGCCCCAGTTGTATAACCAATATGAAGTCTTGTTTATTAGTCTGTCTTTCACTGTTGCTGTTGAAGTCACATGAGTGAGAGGTTCGTTATCAGCACAACAAACAAGCCGAAGGCAGCAGTCAAGTTGACTATACCCGAAAAAGTTGACAAACGTTAAGCTTCATCGCCAAATTATGATGTTCAACAATGCGCAGATAAATCACTGCACTGTGTGGATACTGAATGTACAATAGAGCCCGCCATTGCCCGTGATTACCGGTAGCTGTACAACATTAACAGAGGTCGACGGTTTACTCACCCATGCAACGGCTTCTTGTTTTTAAAGTTTGCACTCTGTATCGATCCGCCTACAAAATTGTTGTAATCCTCCAGTGATTTTTAAGCTTTCATCTGGCGTATGTCACAGAGCGTGTCGTCAATATTTATTCAACAATGTCGGGATCTCTGCCAAAAAAATCAGCCTTGGACACCATATATGGGTCGATTACTCCAAACAGTGTAACTCTGTGCCAGTATAGCGGTTGTAGATCACCTGGCAGGTCATCAAAACACTTTTAAAATGCTAACGCTTCCATCCACCCCTTTTCAAATCTGATTATCCTCGCACGCACAGGGAGTCATGCAAACCCCACACAGGAAGGCTGGAGCTGGAATCAAACCCTGAACCTTTGCACTGTGAGGCGAACGTACTAACCAATGGCCACCGTGCCGCACACGAAAACCTGTCAAACAAATTGATGATCACTATTAACAGCTGTGTGTAGCGTGTGCAACCTCCCAAGATGGCCGCAGTAGAAAAAAAACGACCTACCTTGCTCAACGTTGCATGCAAGCGACCTAATCATGAAATTTATTTTTCACTGATTGGGGAGAATTTGCGCCTGTGAGTAGTGCTATCTTACCCGTGCATACGTGTTTCCACAGATTTTGTGTATTATTTGAAGTAATATCACTCTCAAAGTTGATGCTAATTTCCCGTTAGCATTTGAACGGGATCCTCCATTGACTAAAGCATAGCGATGTTTTAAAAACAAAGCAAGTTTTGTTTTTAAATATACAATGTGGTTAATTCTTTTTGTGAGTTTAGTTTTTCAAAACCTAACTCGGTGTCATTAAACAGCTTAAAGCACGCTAAGGGATGGCAACATCACATACGCTACACACTACAACTCCTGTCCTGTAACACGGTGTAATCGGGGTATTTTCACAACGCCGAGAACCTGCGCCATGACGTTCTGCACATTCATCGTTTTTCTTCAATTATAATGTTTTGAAGCTTGAGACGAGCCACAATTGAAATCCCAATTCAAATTTAGATTCATGGTCCAGCCGTACTCTCAAGTCAACTTGACATCATTCACACATGGAGGTCTGCCTGCAGTTCCATACAAACTGTAAACCAATTTTGCGCGCCTCGACCTGCCAATGAGCAGATCAATTTCTCCTTGGGAAAAATGTGGTTGTCCGTGTTCCGCTATATCGAGACTGTCAGCGTGCGATTGGTGGCTGCATTTAAAGAGAATGAGATGAGCTGCTTTGATTGGACAAGTCAGCTGTGTTCATTGGCACAGCTGGGCAAACCTGGCTATGTTAGATATGTCAGATCGTGCTGGACTGCGAAATTATCAGCACACAGTCTAAACTGCCTACATACAGATTTATGTCACCCAATCCACCACATTTCATGAAAATAGAACGCTGTGTGTACTGTGATTTGTTTCATACATTTTTTTTACTTCGAGCCCATTGAGCTGGCTCAAATTTATTTGTAAAATTCAATTTAAAATTCCTGATTCAAAATGGAAAAATGTAGATTTTGAAACGTTTTTTTTAAAAGGTTTTGTTATTTTCAATTTTATTGCAGGTCATATAATCTATTTCATGAGTCCTGTACATATATTGCATTGTCTTACTCCTTGGTGGTATATTATACACTCTAATTTTGTTGCCACACATACAAAACCCATCTTTAATTGATTAAAAAAAACAACAACAACCCCCCGAAAACTACAGCTATCAAAGAAGGTGTTCACGGGCTGGACATACAGTTAGATCTTCAAGATTTGCATGTGGAAAGTTCCGCACTTCTTGAAATCCTCGGTCTCAAATTCCAGGCATTCAGGATTGAGTGGTTTATTTTTAAAGGCACTAAGCAGACTGACAAACACTGCATGCTAAACACTACTGTCAGCAGCTCTTAACCTGTTTGTGGGCTGAGTGGTTGACAAATGCTTCTGGCCACTTGTTATCGGCAAAGCTGATAGAGGCAGAAACAGATGCACACATGCATTCCCTTATGCTTTTTGTTAGTTGTTTGTAATGAAGGGATGCTGTGACAATTTTCTTGTGTTAGTTGCTGATTAATGTTGCAAAGGGAGGGAACATTTCTGGAATTTGCATATTCTCCGTTTGCCTGGATGGGTTTTCTCCAGGGTTCACTCTGGTTTCCTTCCACTTTCCAAAGACATGCTTGGCAGGCTAATGGAACATTCTAAATTGTCCCTTGGTGTGATTGTGAGCGCGAATGGTTGTTTGTCTATGTGTGCCCTGCGATTGGCTGGTATACCCCGCTTTCTGCCCAAAGAAAGCTGGGATAGGCTCCAGTACGCCCGCACCCCTTGTGAGGGTAAATGGATAAGAAAATGAATGGATTGGAATGATGGATGCATTTACAAATGTTCGATACCACTTTTTTCACATTTGGGGTGGCAGCTGTGCATATCTCTCCTCTTTGTTGTCACTGGTAGTCAACAACACAAAAATGCTAAATACACTTTGGTCTTAATCCTAATGGATGTCTTGCCATAAAGCGTTCATTTGACAGGGTAAATACAAGTTTTTGGGTAACTTTAGAGCCATATTTTCCCTTTTTTTTGTAGGAATCTAAATTGTTCAACATTGGAGGCTGCACAGTACATTTACTCCAAGTTTGTGATCCGTGACATTGACAATTAGTCGTTAATTCCTATAAAATTTGTTTAGAAATTTTAAAATTTGACACACTCTACCCAACCCACGAAGTAGCCTTGAAAATCACAGATAATATTCAAAACAAACAGCCTGTGTATTCTTCTATGTATATATCTTGCACGTTATTCCGTATGGTCTTGAAACAGTTTGTTCCTCGAAAACTGAACTTCATGATTAAATTCAACAACATCATTCTAACTAAAGGTCATCTTTCTAGTCTCGGAGATGCAGATGCGGAGTTGGCAGCAGCTGATGATGATGTGGACGCAACAGCAACAGAGACCTATTGTGGGGAGTGGAAAAATGACAAGAGGACAGGATTCGGAGTTAGCCGGCGGTCCGACGGGCTGCAGTATGAGGGGGAGTGGCTCAGCAACAAACGCCACGGCTATGGCTGCACCACATTTCCTGACGGAACTAAGGAAGAGGGGAAGTACAAGCAGAACATCCTGGTGAGTGGCAAGAGGAAGAACCTGATCCCGCTCCGGGCCAGTAAGATCAGAGAGAAGGTGGACCGAGCCGTGGAGGGAGCACAGAAGGCAGCAGACATCGCACGCCAAAAAGCTGAGATTGCTCTTTCCAGGTAGTTGATTGTGCAAAATAACACGTGACGCTCATTTTCAGCACATCCTCTGCGCAGTTCTCAGGTTGAGGGCTCAAATGCGAGCTCAGGCCATCCCGTGTTGAAATTGCATTTTATCCACATGTGGATTTTCTCTGCTTCCACCCACAATTCAAAAAGATGTTGGGATTCATTGACGATTCGAAATTGTCTGTCAGTGTGAATTTGAGTTTGAATGCTTGTTTGTCTACATCTGCCATGTGAGTGGCTGGGGGCCACGGTCTTCCTTTCATCTTGCCCCAAGTAAGCTTGGATAGCCTCCAGCTCGCTCATGACTCTCATGAGTAAGCATGTTTAATACCATTTTTTTTCAGTCCAATATCAGTGCGGGTAGTCACTCGTTGAGTACTCATTGATACTGAGTGCTAGTGCTTTTTGGACATGAAATTTAATTTGACATCAGGATAACACATTGAGAACCAAACCTTTCTTTCTGACGCAGATGACGACTTGTTGATGTGTCAAACTGCCACAGTATAGCGCCAACTACAGACGAGGAGGACTTGCTCGATTTCAGGTTCTCTTTGCCTTCAGTATCGGCGGATGGTATCAGCATCCTTCAGGAGCACAAGATACCTAAAAATAAAGCTTGTTTTGGGCCAGTACTGATATCTGGTATTGCTACTCACCCATGTTTGGATTGTTACATGAAGCATTACATGGCTGTAAAAAAGAAAAAAAAATAGACAAAATTAGAAGTACTGACATTTGTTTCTCTGCGATTGGCTGGCAACCGATTCAGGGTGTCCCCCGCCTACTGCCCGAGGACAGCTGGGATAGGCTCCAGCACCCCCTGCGACCCTAGTGAGGATCAAGCGGTTCGGGAAATGGATGGATGGACATTTGTTTCTGACACTATGACAAAAACATTTAGTAATGTGTCCGTGTGTATTTTAAATGGACACTCAGCCCCACATTCCACCTCAATCACTTAGTCCAGTGGTTCTTAGCCTTGTTTGTGGTATCAAACCCAACCAGTTCATATGCACGTTCACCGAACCCTTCATTAATGAAAAATAAAAATATGATTTTTTACAAATTCAAGACAATTTATTAAAAACAGAAAAAAGTTAATTACATGTCATATGTATAGGTTTTTTCAATTGTATGACGTACTATCAAGACAGTCGATCGAACCCAGGTTAAGAACCACTGACTTAGTCACTTCTCCACCATGACGACTCAATGCACACGTACTGTACACGGTGTAAAACGAAGAATCCATATACTGTATCAACCTATAAATTAGTACCATGATAGAATGAGACCATGAACAGATTTTATGTTTGTACTTGGTAGACTAGATTTACATCAAATTAGTAATACAATATGACGACAATAAATCACTGTGAAAATACTAACAAGACGCCTTTGCTTTTTGGAATACAGGGAAGTGCAAGATTCGCACAAGTTTCTGTTCTCTAACAGCATCCTGCAATCAGACAGGGCGCATACATTAACATTGTAGTTTGTTTCGGCCATTGGTACTGTGTGGTTGGATAGGGGGAACACAGCGAATGACCTCTGCTGGTGGCTCCACTGTTCCCAAATAATTCTCAGGGGATGTTGCGTAAGGTGGGCCCATTTGTTGCAAAACAACGCAAAATCACATTCTCATTATGTCATGATATTCTTTTGCACATACATGTACAGTATGTACATTATGTACACTACAAAGATCTTTTTATTTGTAAGTGACTTAGTGACTTCCTCACCACGCATTCGGAACTAAATATTTTAAATTATTTCATAAAACAACCCCCCCCCCCCCCAAAAAAATAAAAACAAAACTGGTTCTGACTTTGCTGGCAACCAGTTCAGGGTGTACCGCGCCTACTGCCCGAAGACAGTTGGGATAGGCTGCGGCACGCCCACGACCCTCGTGGAGGGAAGCGGATTAAAAAATGGATGGATGGATGTTGTGACTATGTAGTGGCGAAATTTATTTGTGTTATTTCAAAGGGAAATATATGCATTTTAGCTTTTGAGTCCCTTCACCAAAGTTATAAACTTCCAAACTAATTTTAAAATAAAATAATTACAATAATTAGTTCACGCGGCCCCACTGATTGAAACCTGGGATATTGCTTTGTAGAATATAATCAATAATCAACCCGTTTTTATCCATCTCAGGGCATTTTGCCACTTTCTGTCGAGATCGCGCAGGGCTCAGGTAATGACCAATAACAAATGTCACATGACCAAACTCACAAAACAGTTGAGCTGTGATTAGTCGTTAGCTTAGTCTTGTGATGTCATTCTCAGTTGACAGCAAGTAGTGAAATGGCCCCTGACATGGATAAAAACCAACTCCCAGAGACGCTGAGCGTCCGATGGGCGGGACAAAACCAGCATTTATCCAATGACTCGGCTCATTTCAATGCATTGGGACAACTATCTAGACGCCCAGCGTCCGCGCTGCAGACACTCAGCGTCCACACAGTTTAAAGCACAGTGAAGCTGTCGGAATGAATGAGAAGAGAGTCGCATCATAACCAGTAATAAGAAGCTGATTCGGAAAAAAGTTGAGCGCGTTGAAGCGCATATTTAGTCAATGACACACAATTGTATGTACACACATGTATTTGATCACTTATTTTTGGACATTTTAGGGGAAGCTGAGCTTCCCTTGCTTCCCATAGAGCAATTGCCTCTGCCTAAAATGCACATCGGAGAGCACCACTTGTTTTTAACACCGGGAGAAGTGAATATCGGGTGTGAAACTTCACAGCCCTGTCTCAGCGCAGTTTATAGACAACAGTGACCTGGAAAAATGCTGTCCTAAACACCCATTCTCCCTGTGTGTCATTTTGTACTGTGTACAGGGTTTGATCTATCCTCATCTTGTTGGTTGTGCTTGCCCGCCCTACTGATGGATCAGTGTGACCGAATTGTTTATTATTTTATCTCTGCCCGATTAAGAGCAGGATTACAGTTAACGTGGAAGTAGGATTAGGGAGGTTATAGTACACGTCTTAAGACTGCGATGACTCACTTGAAGGGCAATGACACTCGGGTTCATGGCTGTGAGCTCATCTGGTTTATAGAGCAAACAGCTCAATTGGGCAGATCACTGTTGGGATCCCACTGTGGCCGGAAGTCAAAAGAAACCACAAGTAGTTGTTGGAGAGATGCTCGTTTGCTTCCTGACTATTGATGAGGTGTCACTGAGCAAGGTATCAACTCTCCCCAACTTCAGCTCAAGGCCACAAAAAAAGGGCCACAACATCCTATTTCAACTGGCTTGCATGCTTGCATGTGTGTGGTCTGGTGTCATGTATGAAAGCACGATATACAAGCAGTAGTTGATTGAATCCCCCTTTAGTATAAAAAAAGCGAACACTTCAGTCAGAAACGCAATTGGTTAAGTTTTCACAGGGATAACGGACAGTTAAGGAATAAGCTGTTTGCGTCAGGGAGAGGACGAGCCCTTCTCTCACACAAACATCAACACTTAGCCACACAAGAGACACCCAATCCTCTGGATAAATTACACTGGTAATCGACGACAATAAAATCATTCCCATCCATATCAATGCGCCAAAAGCAATAAGTATACACAAACACAAATAACTTCACCTATCTAGGAATCATCATTTGCAAATACAGGGTACCAGGCAAGACATTCACAATAGGATAAGTCAAGCATATGCAATATTCGACAGATCATGCCTCTGAAAAATCATGTATGCATTCTGGACAAACGCAATGTCTGACAAGAACTTTCTCAAGATTACCCAGCAAAACAACATGCATACAAAATTACAGAAATGCAGGTGGACCCGTACCGGAAACGTGCTCAGAATCGAAATGACAGCAATACCTTTAAGTTGCATCGTATTGGACCCCAGAGGGCAAATGAAAAAGAGGGAGGATCAACATGGCGTAGGACCATGAAAAAAGCTGGGGAATCATAGAGAAGATGTCCAAGGACAGGCAGAGAAGTGGAGAGAAGCCTTTGTTGCTGCCCTATGCGCCAACCAGCACAAGTGGAATGACCGACTCAGTGACTGACAGTCAAAATATAAAATCAGACATCTATGGAGACAGGTTAAAAAAAAAAAAACACCAACAATACGGCCCCCCCCCCCCAAAAAAAAAACAACACAACATAACATCAAACTCACTGGAGGACAAATGGGAAAACTAATTCAACAACTACAGGCTGAGACACAAACTGCACAGACACGTGGAAGTAATCATGAAGAAGAATCCAGCATCTCTCTTCTGCCATAGCTGCACCTATAAACCAACTATTGAGAAATGGAAAGCAGGGTGCAGCAAGGAGACTCCACACTCCCATTCTCACCAAGGCAACTGGAAAACAAAACACAAACTCAAACAGTTTTCCTGGTATGGAAGCTTTCCAAGTGGTTTATTTTTTATTTTTATGCCACTACTTCCACCGAAGAATTGAGGAAAAGCATCAGAATGAAAGCAGCCATTGATAGTGAGTCAGTCATAAAAAAGGTGGAGATGGTACTGGTCATACATTTCTGAAGATGTGGCTAGAATCACTGTCAGAGGAACCAATCAAAATTCTAACAAAGTGTTACACACGGATACAATGTTCAATAACTGTTCGTGCACATGTTAAAGGAAGGCCTACATCATTGAGTTACACTTAAATTGACTAATTGATTTGTCACTTGGTCCATCATCCTTGGTTCAGTGTCACAATGAAGTACATATGCGACAACACAGAGGAAAAGTGCAATCCGCTGCTCCAGGAAAGACTAAAATCACTTTAGCGTTCCCTATAATCACACTTGTTTACTATGCCGATGCTTCCGTGTGTGCATACGCAAGAGAAGACATGAGCTTAATTAGGAAAGAACCAATCCGATCAGACCTGATGACTCTGTTAAGGGCACTCACCACCACATACTCAGCACCCTCACTTCTAATAAGACAAAGAAAAAGGACAGCATCTCACATCATTTTCTCACATATTATTATGTGTTGTTGTTTTTTTTTCTTCCTATAATTGCTATAACCAGTAAAGGTATACACTCAGACATTTAGAAGGATTCATTTTCTGTGAGCTTCAAATGGAGCAAAAAGAAAGTAAAATATCCACGCACCCAGACCAGCTCATGGAGGGCTTGTTGACATGATATCTCGTAAACATTGGAAATATTTTTCCATTCGTTTGTGTAATTAAAAACATTTATCTACAGATGATGACAAAACAATCTCAGCTCACTGTGACATGCAAAATCAATTTAAAACACTACAGCGCAGGGGCTGGCAATGTTATTTTATAAAGAAACGCTATAGGAGTACATGAATACCAGCGGCTTGATTTTGAATACCTTCCACTGGCATGTACATGAGTTTAGAATTTGACGTATGCAATTAACACGTTGGGTGTTTGCAGCGAAGCAGTGAATACAAACCAATACAATGCTGTGGTTTGGGTTTGTTGCTTTATTTTGTGGCGTGTAGTAGTTACTTGTTCAACGATTAATATTGCGTTGTCAAAGAGAGCAAGCCCATCAGCACTTTAGACTAGGTCAATAATTTGTAAAAATAACACCCACACAGATAAGATAAGATAAGATAAGATAAGATGAGATAAGATATCCTTTATTTGTTCCACACTGGGGAAATTTACAGCCTCCAGCAGCAAGAATGTAGGCAGAAAGAAGAAGAAAAAACAAACACCGTCCAATTAAGTGCAATATAAATACATGGATAAATCGCAGTGCTATTTACAGTTGTTTTCCACATCATTTAATTATTATTAATATTATTGTTGCTATTTTTTATTCAGCAGCCTGACAGCAGTTGGTAGGAACGAGCGTCGGTATCTCTCCTTCTTGCAGCGCGGGTGTAACAGTCTCTGACTGAAGGAGCTACCTAGTGCTGTCAGGGCGGGCTGGAGAGGGTGGGAGGGACTGTCCATCATAGCTTTTAGCTTAGTTAGCATCCTTCTGTTGCCCACCTCCTCCAGAGTGTCAAGGGAGCAGCCCAGGACAGAACTGGCCTTCCTGACCAGTCGCTCCAGTCTCTTTCTGTCCCGGGCTGAGATGCTGCCTGACCAGCAAACAATGCCATAATGGATGGCCGAGGCCACCACCGAGTTATAGAAAGTCTTAAGGAGCGACCCCTGAACCCCAAAAGACCTCAGTTTCCTGAGTAGGAAGAGTCGGCTCTGTCCTTTCCTAATCAGGGTGTCCGTGTTTGTAGACCAGTCCAGTTTGTTGTTCAGAAGAACACCTAGGTACTTGTAGGAGGTCACCCTCTCTATGTCCATACCCTGGATGTTCATCGGTGCTGGTGAGGACTGTTTCCTGCAGAAATCCACAACCAACTCCTTAGTCTTCCTAGGGTTGATCTGGGGGAGATTCTGCTGGCACCAGTCCTCAAAGTCCTTCGTCATTCCCCTGTACTCCCGATCGTCCCCCTCTGTAATGAGGCCAACAATCGCAGAGTCATCGGAGAACTTCTGAAGGTGGCAGTTTGGAGTGGCGTGTCTGAAGTCCGAGGTGTAGAGGATGAACAGGAATGGAGCCAGAACAGTCCCCTGCGGCGCTCCAGTGCTGCAGAGAAGCCTGTCAGACTCACAGCTCTGCAACCTCACGTACTGCGGCCGATTTGTGAGGTAGTCTATGATCCATGCTGTGAGATGGTGGTCCACTCCGGCGTTCTGCAGTTTGCCTCCCAGCAAGTTGGGCTGGATGGTGTTGAAGGCACTGGAGAAATCAAAGAACATGATTCTCACAGTGCTCCCAGCCTTCTCCAAGTGTGACAGCACTGAGTGGAGGAGGTAGATAATGGCGTCTTCTACGCCGATGCCAGGCTGATAGGCAAACTGCAGCGGGTCCAGTGCCGGGCTCACCAGCGGTCGAAGGTGGGCGAGGACGAGTCTCTCCAGCGTCTTCATCAGGTGAGACGTCAGCGCCACCGGTCTGTAGCTGTCCAGCTCCTTAGGGTGGGGGGTCTTGGGCACTGGGACCAGGCACGAAGTTTTCCACAGCTGTGGAGCTCTGCCAAGCTTCAGGCTCAGGTTGAACATGTGCTGGACAATGTCACACAGCTGGTCAGAGCAGGTCCTGAGGAGCCGGGAACTGATCTTGTCTGGACCTGCTGCCTTCCTCACATTCATCTTCCTCAGTTGGTTCCTCACCTGCTCTGTTGTGACGGACAGGCAGGAACCAGGTGACAGACTGGGTTGATGAGAGCTGGTCGAAAGAGGAGCGGGAGGAGAAGAAGTCCTCAGTGAGAGTGGTTGCAGTTGGTGGTTGGGGGAAGGGACAGACGACTGGTCGAAACGGTTGAAATGGACTGACAAATACTATAGATTTGTGGGGGGGGGACAAAACAAATGGTGTCACAGGAGATGCCAGCAACATATAAGTTTGTAGCTCGCTGTCATAGTGGGTTTCATTAAGGCACTATTAGTCAAACTTAGGTTGATGCTACAAATGGGACATTTCACGGATTTTCTCTTTTTTTGGGGGGCGGGGGTGGCAAGTAACTGTCAAATACAGCATGTAGAAGGTACAGTGGAACTAGTGCTTTTGTTATAGTAAGGCCACCAATCAATATCCACTACAGGTAAGGTACTTGCATAACACAAAGAGGCATATAAATCAGCATCCTCTCTCGGTCTCTCTGTCTGTGTCCCAGAGCAGACCAGCAGGGAATTTCCTGGTTTCACATCAGGAAATACCCGTAATTATACCCTAATGACACCCAGAGAGGTGAAACACACTTATGAGAAAATTAGAAAATGACTGCAGCACACAGAGAAATTGGTTCAAATATCGCTTATGGCTATTTAATATGTTTACGTAGAGGCAAAAAAAAAATAAATGTGTGTGGCGTAAAAGATTATCATGAGTGTTCGTGTGTGTGTGTGTGTTATTCCCCAGCCAATGTTATATTCTACATGTAACTGATAGAAAGGTTGGCATGAGGCTGTCTGTGAGGAGTCAGTAACAAACTCCTCATTTCCTGTCATCGTTCTCTCATTGTGACATAAATCATGTATTGTACAAGTTCTTTCTCTCTCTCTCTCTCTCTCTCTCTCTCTCTCTCTCTCTCTCTCTCTCTCTCTCTCTCTCTCTCTCTCTCTCTCTCACTTTGTTGCTCTCTCCTTGTTTGACCTCCCTCTTGTGGTGGAAAAAAATGAAATCTGCTCAGTGTGTACTTAGGGCGACCGGGTCTCCTCAGGTCACAACTTGTATCACTTGTTTCCTGACTGCTTGTCTCAGTCCAATTATCAGCCATAGCCGTAAATACAGTAATGAAGAAAGTCTGTCCAATAGTCGTAAAACAGACATTATGCTTGCTCTCCCCTATCTCCTTTTACGGAAACTCTTGAGTCCTTTGAGCGTGTCTGTAATTAAGCTGTTTCACAATTAATGGTCATGATTCACTGAAGTTGAATAAGGAAGACCGGTTTCCCTCTTATCAAAGACACCTCTGTGTCTTTCCTTTGCTACCTACTTTCCTCTCATACTTCTTATCATGTCTCTACCTCTCGTTTCTCCACTCATATGAAGGGATCACGTGAAATAATTATGCTTCCTTTGAGCATGCGCTTAGGTTCTATACAAGACTTTGCTTTATTGCTGCAATAACAGGTTGTGATGGGTGAAAAGATGCATCATACAGAAGTGATGAGAATGACAGTTTCTTTTGTCAAACTAATCTGCCCTTGCTCATAGTTTCGGCTGAAGTGACCACCTAAACTCTTAGGAAGAGTTTTCTCTTTGCAATAAATAAATAAATAAATGTGTCAAAACAAACACAAACAAACACATTTTAAACCTATTTTTTAAAGGAGACAAAGTGAATGCCATTGCATTATGACAAAAACGTATTTTTTTGCGTCTTGTTATGAGTACCAAGGTGAATTCAGGCTGGGTAAGATTATCAGCACTAGGGATTTTATTTTTTTTTTGGTGGGACTTTTACTGATTGCACTGTGATTGTCAGAAATGAAACATTCATTCATTCATTCATCTTCCGAACCGCTTCATCCTCACTAGGGTCGCGGGGGGTGCTGGAGCCTATCCCAGCAGTCTTCGGGCAGTAGGCGGGGGACACCCTGAATCGGTTGCCAGCCAATCGCAGGGCACACAGACACGAACAACCATCCACGCCCACACGCACACCTGGGGACAATTTAGAGTGTTCAATCAGCCTGCCATGCATGGTTTTGGAATGTGGGAGGAAATCGGAGTACCTGGAGAAAACCCTCGCAGGTCCGGGGAGAACATGCAAACTCCTCACAGGGAGGCCTGAGCTGGAATTAAACCCGGTACCTCTGCACTGTGAAGTCACCGTGCTAACCACTGGACTACCGGGCCACCCAGAAATGAAACATGTTTTTGTCAAAAGCATCGTCCATCTTTCAGTGCCCCCACCACATAGCATAAAGTGGCCTTTCTAAAGTGGTGTGTGCCTGGAGTTGCATGGTTGGCAGAGAGCGTGAATCAGTGTAAGAGAAACAAAGAGGCAGAGAGGTGAAAATCAATGTCCATCGACATGTAACACTGCATCAAGACGGCTGCTGAGCCCGGAGAGCAAAAGGAGGGTAGCGAGACGGTGGGCTGAGGTATGGGAAGAGATGTCTGCATCCATTTCCTTTTGTGCCCTTCCCCATAGGAAGAAGTGGTTTTGTAAAATACGTATACAGTACTATCGTACAAAGCAATAAATAGGGGAAATGTACAGGAACAAAAATAACATGCCTGATATTCGTTGTCTCTGTGGTATGCCATGTTTGACACTTACTGCACATTGCCTGCATGTGGTTTTAAATGTTAAAGGAGCGAATGTTGACAAAGAACCACCCTTTTGTTTTCTTTTCAGCAAATATCTACTATAAATGATTGCAATGGTGTGGCGTCAGGGCCTTAAAGCCTTCTCTGCAGAGGGCAAAACTATTAGAAGCACAGGCCTACATTTGCAATTTAAATGAAGTGCAAATCATTTATTTCCCACACAGTGGTTGTGTGTCGCTTCCAGTAGTTTTGGGGTTAAGTTTTATTTTGTCCAATCAGATTCCAGCTTTGATGCGTTGCCCTGCGCCTATTACTGCATCCAACACCTTCAGAACCTCAAATGCAAATGATGACCACACACACACACACACACACACGCACCATTGAAATCGCTGGTTGTTCTTTGAGCCAATCAGATTCTAGATTCCCCTCTGGAAAGCCGTCCCACAGGCCTTGTGGCGAATGATTTTCTCCGTGCTCTCATTGGTCCAGCTCCGTATCACTTCTGATTGATTCAACTCTGTGTGCAACCAAAGCTTCATTTATGAGACGATATCGGACCATGATTAGAAATTCACTTTCAAGGTGCACTTTTAAAGAAAACTGGACTTTGAGGTTAGTACAACCAACACTGCTTTGCTGAGTGGCTTTTTGGGGGGGTGGGGTAGTTATGAATGAGTGGAGCAGTTGGCATACACAGACAGGCAGGAGCCTCTGCATTTGTATTTCTGGTGAGTATGATGTTCTTTATGTTACATTTTTATCTTGATTAAAACGAATTGTGAAGTACGATATTGTACTGTAGAGGTTTGGAGCTGCTGAGGTGATGTATTGGAAGATAAAGGTAACTTTGATTTTTGTTCAAATACCTGAAATGCTCTTCTTTAATGCCACACATCGGCCTCTTTCGTATCTGGATATAAATCGGATAGGGAATGCGATGCATGTGGATGAGACTGCCTGGAAAAGAGACTACACAGATCATCATCCGTGAATCTGCAATGTTGTTTTTCGTAACGGTTTATGAACCCTTTCATGCACCCTGTAACCTGATAACGTGATAAGATGTCCACTGTAGGAACCACTATCCCTGAAAGGGTTAATACCCTCTGCAGTCTGAGCATAGTCATAGTTATGGTTTTTTTAAGACTTTATTTTGTGACATGATAGCGTTTTTAAGGGGTGGATTTGGACTCTAAATACCCACTGAAGGCTCAGGTCCAAAACCCACCACCTGCCACTTGGTTACAGTAAATAGATAAACAAATTACAGTTTGCATGACCTTTATGGTCTGTCAGTCTTTACAAGTATTTGTTTCCAGATCATTGGTTGACAAACTTCAACCTCACAATAGAGTTTGCCCACGTTCAAATCATGCCTCAGGCCCTCCTTTGTGGAGTTTCATCTTAGGTTAATTGACGATTCCAAATTGTCCATCGGTATGGGGTAGGGGGTGTTGGCTGACCGTGATGCCAGTCCTAGGTCAGAAATACACCGGCCGTTCAGGAAAATGTAAATTTTCCCGATAGCCATCCTGCCCTTGACCCCACCTCTCACCCAATGCCAGCTGGGATAGACTCCAACTCACCAGCAACCAGCATAAGGACAAACGTTATAGATAATGAATGGATGGCTGTTTGAGAATGACTTAGAATAGAAGATGGGTCAACTCTCCTACTCGTGTCACACACATGCCACTCATAGACACATCGCTGTGTATCTCCTCCACCTCAGCGTCCATTCGTGGGCAGATTGTTGTTTGAGTCATTCTCGATCATTGCCAACCCACCTGTTTTGACAACCAGTTGCCTGCCTCTCTGTCACCATTAACTTACCTCTCTATCATCTACTTTAGGTTTATTCATCAAATCACACTTCCTGTTCTCTGTTAACACAGTATAAGTTTGGTCTACCAGCCAACAACTAAGCTTCCGAATGTATCTGCCTCAGCGTGAGATTGGTTTCAAGTATGTCTGACCCCAGGGCTACCGGCATTTTCTAAAAATCATATCCAAGCTGGTTTTTAAGAAAATGGCTCCATCCATGTCACCCATCCTAACTGCTTTCCCCCGCAGCTCAGGAACAACTGGTTTGCGCAGAGCAAACTGTGACTGCCTAGCTATCGCACCTAAATGCTGTCCTACCACAGCTCCTCTAAGTCACTAATCCTTACCTTTCCGGCAGCAAGTGTCATGATCACTAAATAAGGACAAGGCAAAGCAAGAGGCATAGAAAACCAAGAAAATATCATAGGAGTAGATAGGGAAGCCAGCCTAACTGTTAAGGTAACATTCAATGTAAAGCCAGAATCAGAACCAGACTAATGGCACTTGCTCACCAAGACAGCCTTACTTGGGACCAGATGTTTGCTTTTCCAATAGAATTTCTACGAGACAAGCGGCTACAATGGAGCCGCTTTTCAGAAACATCTGCGTGATGGCCGTTTGAGGCCGAGTCATCACTGTTATCTGATGGCCGACAATTACGCAGTAAGGCACTCGACCGCAAGCACCCATTTCCTGGTTTTGGACAAGCCGTTTGCCAACTGTCGCCAAACACATAAAAATACATGGAGGTGGGCATTTAAAAAAAGGGTTGCCGCGCCGTCTTTTGATTTGAACCCTCCTTTCATCATAATTTTTTCTGGTATGGCAGCGAACCCTCATCATACAATGACTGTCCAAAGAGACACACTTTACTTTATTTGGCTGCGTCTACTAATTCATATGTGTGACGTACTACCTATGTTTTGGATATCGACGCGAGGCAGCCAAAAGTTCATTTCAACCTACTTTGGCGAAATCGGATCAGGACAAAAATTGCCTTGGAATGGTTCAAATGCCCCACTGCTCATCCAACTGCGCGTACTGCATTGAGAACTCAATGGGTGGACTTGTTAATTAAGTACAACACCCCATTCCTTAGCTTTGCTGGTATGGAGAGGGGTTTTAAACACTGATGGATGGACAATTTGGAATGTACAATCAGCCTGCCACGCATGTTTTTGGAATGTGGGAGGAAACCGGAGGACCTGGAAGAAACCCACGCAAGCATGGGGAGAACATGCAAACTCCACACAGGAAGGCCGAAGCTAGAATTGAACCTGGTACCTCTGCACTGTGAAGTCGACGCGCTAACCACTCAACTACCGGGCCACCCCCTCTCATTAATATTTAGGAATTTTAAGTGAAGCATCTACAAAACATAAGCTACAAAAAATACAATCTCTAAATGCAGAGTGGACCTCGGCCAACGGTCCAGCGAGTTGATGTCGCTGTCTAGATGGCTGAGAAATGTGTGTGCTTCTCACTCTGTGAACTTTATTGACAATTTTTCAATTTTCTGGGAACACCGACATTTCTTCAAGCAAGACAGGATTTGCCTTGACAAGCAGGGGATCAAATCACTGACTTCTAACATTTTGTACTGTATGCATCACTCTGCGCCACATTCCCAACACAATAGACAAGGAAATACACAATGACTGATAAACACCACCCTGGAATATGTCCAAATGTAAAACAGTCTCAAAGTAATGCTCACTCTGCACCCAGTAATCCTCGTGCCAATAGATGCCTCAACTTCATCCAACCCTGGATTTACCTCCGACTTTGACTCACTCCACAGAGAGAATCAAAGGCATCACCTCAAACCTCTTGTCAATATTGGAATCCAACTCCCACCACTTCCATCCCCCAAACGTAAAAGGCAACAACTCCGACCCGCCGAGACTCCCGATATAACATCAAGTCACACCAGAAGTAAACAAACACAAAACCAACTCAAAAAGACAAATCATGAAAAATTATGGAACACACAAAAAAAGTTATATGTTCACATATGGATATATATTCTAATGGCAAAAGGAGAAAATAAGTTACTCGGAATGCTTCAGAATTAAAAGGGCTCTTGCTGATGCTTTTTGCACCCCTCTTGAACATGTTATGAAAATCATTTAGGTAGGTTTGGGGTAATGTTGTTGAATTATTAAATGGCAATACCCCTCACCTTTACAGTATGCGTTTGTGCTTGACAGAGGGGCCTCTATTTTCATCATTATCAACTCACTACAAAAACATGGCTGCACTGTCTCACGTCTGTATTGATTGACATTTTTTTCAAATGTTCTTTTCTGTGTGTCAGGACTGCTCATGCACAGGGTAAAGCAGAGGCAGCTGTTGGAGCAGCCCAGAAAGCTCAAGAGGAGAGTCGCATGGCCAGAGTCACTGCCAAGCAGTTCTCCCCTTCTTTCCAGTACCCGGGAAATGGTGGGTGAACACACACTCACAGAATTTATTGATATTACCTGCTACACACATCTGCCCATGTGTACACCTGCCCATGGTTAATTTTATACATGAAAATGTCTGAGGCAAAACCAATTAAAACAGTTAAATAATTTTGATGCAGAGTGATACATGAAGCTAACACGTTTGCTTCACAGTTCTGGATTTGAATCTTAATTTGGACCTTTCTGTATGGAGTTTGCATCTTCTGCCTGTGCTTATGCAGGTTCTTTCTGGTATTCCGCTTTCCACCACATTAGGCAGGAGTCATTACAGACTGAGGGCTTTATTTTATCTAATTGATCTATCTATTTGAATTTGATCGAGATGCAGGCAGAAAGATTCAGAGCTCTGCAGATAAGTGCCAATCCTATGTTATTCATGAATATGAATATAGCATGCATGGAATATATAAATCAATTCATTAAACTCATTATTATTATTATTATTATTATACTGCCATCATCCTTAAATTAAAAAAAAAAATGACACCCCCCCTCCTCAACCGTACAGCTATTGTGTGAGAGTGTGTGTGGGGGGGGGCACATACGAACAGAAACGATCGGGTGGAAGGTAGTCTTGAAATGCCAACTTCACAGTGGTGATTTGTGATCGCCCTGGTCAACTTTACATAAATTTCATGAATTTTAATGAAATGAATCTTGGTTAGTCTGCAGCATGACACATTTAAAATATATTCATACGTTTTGACTGATGCAATTTCATAAATTTTAACTAAAAGAGTCTTTCTTAGTCCACAGCCTGACACATTTAAAATATATTTATGCTGATTCAGAGGAATGTAAATAAATCAATTCTTGTTGTATGATTTAAATGAAAGTAACTGGATGAAAACACTTGAAAATAAATTATGCTATGATTCATTTTTCAGAGCGCAATCAAACAGACCACAAAGCTAAATTTCCATCCCGTCTCATCTTTTTTCTTTTTTTTTTTTTTTTTTTGCAGGCATGGAAGTGCAACGTCCCAAGTGTCAAGTGTCCAGCGAAGTGGAGGGTGAGGGCTTGTCCAGTAGCGCCGGAACCGCAGACAGCCCGGACCTCTATGTGAGGAGCACAGGCTCGGAAGACCACTCCAACGCCACGCCAGATCTTAGTCCCCCTTCTTCATCACCTCCCCACAGTCCTCCTGCCTTAATTCGGCCAGCCAAACGCAGCAAAAGTGCTCGCTTTCACCGGCAGACTGCAGTCGACCACGGAGATAGGGGGAAAGAAGGGGGAGAGCGGGGTGAGAAAGAAGGGCCTGGAGGGCAGACAGAAATTCAAGTCTTGATCGAGGGAGGCAGCAGGGAGAGTGAAGGTGGAGGAGGAAAGGTAGAGTACATGCGGGCAAAAAATTGGAGTGAGGAAAAGAGGAAAGGGCTCTTCCACAAAGGGGGAGGAGGACTTAGCGGACAAGGCACGAGCAGGACCAATGGACACAAACACAGCTCCACCAATCACAAGTCTCGGGACCATAGTTCATCTAATCATAAACAAACGAGGAGAGACAGATGGACAGAGACATCCACTTCTGCCTCTTGGACCTCCGGGCACAGGGGGGCGGACAGTAGGGGAGGGCGGCTTCTCGAACAGGACGAAGAGAAATTTAGCAATTATGAAATGGAGATGAAGCCTTTACAGCCCAGAGACTCCACTACACACAAGCCCTATGGGCACGCGGAGGAGAAGCACGTGCACAGTCATTCTCACGGGGAGGGGCGCTCACACACATTGCAACGACAGAGACATAGGAACCGAGACGGGAGGGAAGGAAGAGAGGGCAAAGAGGGCAGAGAAGGCAAAGACCAGCTGGAGAGCGTCCGACTGGGTGACAAGATGGATTCTCGGCCTATACGACGGGACCTCACCCTCTCCCCGCCTCTGAAATCCTCCCCCATTGCACCGGAGCAACAGGATTATGGACTCATACAGCGCAAAGGCCACTCAGTAAGCTCCTTGCACTGCATAAAAACACACAGACAAACAGAATTCTAATAGCGGGTGGCAGAAAGTACACCAAATAATTGCATAGCGGCACCTCCAAGATCACACAGAAACGGTTTTGTCATCCTCCAGTTTATTTATTTAGAATTCACAGACAAGCATGCACAGTTGTTCCTGCCACAGTCCATCCTATGGAAACTCATTTTGCTGCTGAGATTGTCACTCCATGGCCAAAGTTTCTATCCTCTGTGAGAATACAAACAGAGCAAAGATGGCTGTATTTATGGCACTCGTTCCCAATGCTTGTCTTTGCTCCTATACAGCTACGTGCCACTTTGCATACAATTTCTGCACTTCTTTCTCACACAGGCTGACTCTGACAATTTTATTGGTCCACTGTGATCTGTTTGGTAATTTTATTGGTCAGATCAGGGCTTTAGTCAAGTCCACCTTTATTGAGTCTTAGTTCAAGTTACAAAAGTCCAGGTCCCCAGGGGTGGAATCCAAGTCCAAGTCCAAGTCCAGATGAGATCAAGTGTAAACCTAAAGACAGAAAAAGGATATTTTCACAACCACAAAACTAGCATTTTTCATGATGTTCAACAACCTTCTTGGCTTGGAACCCTTTGCCTTATCAACTGTGTGTGCAGTTAAACACCCCCAAAATATTTTTGACCTCGGAGGAGAGATGAAGAGGAGATTGGGCACTGGCAA
The DNA here is from genome assembly GCF_054856545.1 of Hippocampus guttulatus. Taxonomy (NCBI): domain Eukaryota; kingdom Metazoa; phylum Chordata; class Actinopteri; order Syngnathiformes; family Syngnathidae; genus Hippocampus; species Hippocampus guttulatus. Next base: position 7,495,507 of record NC_141264.1, on the reverse strand, counting down.
CTAGCGAACTGCGCCAAGCAGTCAGAGGCGGGGACTAGACAGATAGATGTTTTTGTTTGACCAATTATCAATTATACTTCATCTATCACTCCTAGTTGTGTGTAAATTAATTGAACTATGTTGATCATTTTATTTATGGTTTACAGCCTGTGATTTTTTATTTGCTGGACCAAATGTCAGTTTCAATATTTATGTAAAAAATATCTTAATGATCTTAATGAATGAAAGGTTGTGATCTCCCACCATAGAGGCAAAATATTTAACAAAATAGTTGTTACGTTAAATAACCTCATTACCAGTTACCATTTGCCAATTTCCCTTTCAAAGTGTCAACATCATTATTAAATAAATGAATACCCGATATGGTAAAGAACCACATTACCGGTACTTTTAAATGCAAGTAAATTGTAATATGTAATACATTACATATTAAATCATTTTATCAATATAGTCCTACATGTGCCTTGAGCACATGTAGGACTATATTGATAAAATGATTGGCTCCCATATTGGTTGGTGTCATAAAACAAAGTCATGCCTCATATAAAGATAATCCGTAGTCACAAGTTTCTCGCTTGGGAATTATTTTGAAGAAGCTTGTGTTGTGTATGACCAAACAGATGATTTTGTGGCTTCTTATGGTGTAATCTTTCCTGTCTTGACTCAAATGCACAACCTGAACCATGCAAATCCACCATGTTAATCCACCAGCAGCATTCAGAATATTACAGTAAAATGGGAAATATGCTGGGAAATACTGACCATGAGCAAAAACCCCACCAACACTGTCATTGTGTGTGCATACAGCTTCACACTCCTTTATCACGCTGGTTCACTTCGATATCATTAGTTTACAGCAGACTGGCCCTCAGTGATGGTATGTAGTAGTTCAGTGGTTGTTGGCTTCTGCAGCATGAACACACACACGCACGGAGAGACTCCCACTGGTCCTCTCTGCACCTTAGTAACAACAGATTGGCAAAGTAGGGCTTCTTCTCAGATGCCCCGCTATTGGTTAACTAGCGCTCTGTTGCTAGGGAACAGCTTATGCCTTGCTTCCACAGCGGCCAATCAGTGGGTGGGTGTCAGTAACAGTGGTGGTGGTGGGGGGGAGTAGGTTGACATGGGATGTGTGTTTGCAGCTGCGGCGAACTAAGCGGGTTTTGTGTCAGACAGGTTCACAGCATACAGTTATCGTCACACTGAGATAAATAGATGCAGAATGCTGAAACACGCTGGCTACTCTCATACTCTTTGTGCAATGACTAAAATAAGTCAAGTTCACCTATAAAGGACTTCACAATTATATCCAGTATATGATCTTCACTCAACTTCAAAAAGTGACAACCTTCAAAGTGCACAGTTAAAGCCTTTTGTTCACTCATTTACACACTTTGCAGAACAGATTGGCACCAGAAATAAGGTATATACATTTTAAATCTGATGATTACAGTGATCCCTCGCTACTTCGCGGTTCGTTTATCGCGGGTTCAGTGCATCGCGAATTTTTTCAAACATTAAAAAAAATAATTTAAAAAAGTTTTTTTTGTTTTTACATATACATGGAGTACAGTACTGTATATGTTGCTCTATGTGACTTGCTGTTGTTTTGCAGCTTCTCGCGGACCGTTTGCGGACTTTTAAAAAAAAAACGTTTTTTACCTGTTTATATTAATTGGACGCTACTTCGCGGATTTTCGTTTATCGCGGGTGGTTTTGGTCCCCATTAAACGAGGGATTATTGTATATATTCAGCATATTTCAGTATCGAACACCACTTAACAATGTAAATAATTGTAGGCAAGGGCGGCATGGTGGTTAGCATGTCCGCCTCATGGTGCAGAAGTGCACGGTTTGATTCCGGCTCCGTCCTGCCTGTGTAGCGTTCGCATGTTCTCACCGTGCCGTGAAAATGATTCAAATTGACACACCTTTATATCTAAAAAAAAATAAATAGATGTTACAAATGGATCAGTTCACACCATGTTTTAAGTGTCAGCAACCGTAACTAAAATGACAAATAAGCAAGCTCATGAATGGATGATATTTGATATGAGGCCGTCAACATGATATGATTCCTTGTAACAATGACACTTGGGCATTCTGAATATGTTATGTATTATAATTGCCACTCGTTGTGCTTCTGAGTAGCACAGTTATCTTGCTGAGTAGGTCTTAGAAAAAGCAGTCTGTCAGATGGGTTCTATCCACCTGTGGCTTGATTATGTGCCACAGATCTGGGATAAGCCTATTATAGGGTTCATCAGCACAAACCTCATTATCACGTTCATTTGCAACAATGTTTCATTAACCCTGCTTCCGATCGGTACTTGCAGCACATTCGGCATGACTTTCACGTTGGATTTTGACTTTCTTGCTTTCTTCACCCTTTGGTCTCCAGGTACGAGTCAAAGTTCCATGACTCATCACACATCTGGTCTCATTGGAATCATCATCACTGACGTTGCTCATTGCGTGACGACCTGACTGTGGGGGGGAAAAATGTCAGTGTTGCTGAGAATTGAAGACACGGTTACTATATTTACTCCAGGGTGATTACAACAAAGCTGAAAACTTGTAGTTTGTAGTTTGGTTTAAAATAGATATATATTTTGTGCCGCCAGTGAAAACTATATCTATGTATTGATATAATACAGTATGAGTTGGTGATACATCCCTTGAGATGATTTGTGTATCTTTTCCTGATATCCGATGGCCTTCAAATGCCCCAAAAGATCCAAAACAAGTGGGGTGAGTTCAAGGGATCTGGGAGGCCATTCCACAGGACTACGCCAGCTCGTCCAAGTATCTGAAAACTGCTGCTCTAACTCCACATGTACTGTATGTAAATAGCATCATGAGATGGAGCTCCATCTTGCAAAAAAGTAAACTGGAAATTTACCGTCATTTAATCAGGATGTTAAAAATCTATTCTTGATTCATATCTGAGAGAAATGCAGAAAACTCACCAAAAAGGGGTCCAATACAGACGCTCCTCGACTTACGAACATCTGAGTTACGAACAACGGTACATACGAACATTTTTACGGGTATGTCGAAAAAGAAAAGAAAAAGTCAGATTTTGTATCGCGCGCCTTTTTCCGAGTACAGGTACTGTAGTGCTTCTTTCCGCCGCTAATACCGACGTGAGGCGCTGTGAGAGCTCGCCCAGCATTCACCCCGAATCCGGCTTCCTCTGCCCAGTTGTTAAAGATCTCTCGTTATTTTTCAGTACAAACCAATACAGGCTACTCATACAAGCCTTAAACATACTTATATAAACCTTAAACATTCTTATATAAGCCTTAAACATACATTCCATACAAAATATAGCACTGAAGCAACTTACAAACGAATTCACCTTACGAACGATCGTTTGGAACGTATCTCGTTGGTAAGCTGGGGAGCGTCTGTAATTCTTTAACCCCATATCTCGGCCCACACCATTAATTTACTTGCACTTGCATCTTATGTCAGATTCATTTCGTATTAATATTATTCAATAATGTGTTTTTGTCATTAACCTCATTCTTTGTTTTCTGCCAAATGCAATTGCAACCATGAAACTGCATCATCTGCCTGCCCGCTATATGATTTCAATTTGCTGCTCTGCATTCAAATACATTTTTAGGAAACGGAGCAATGGTGGAAAGTTTGACAAGGATCTGGTGCTCCTATCTTAGTGTCTAGTCCGGTATTAGCCAAACAGCTCACAGGCAATGACCCTGGTTAATTTTAATGCAAAGACGAAACGCATGTGATGTCACGTCATTGACTGGGGCTTCCCATGCACTCACCAATTGCCAACAGGGATATATATTTGAGCCAGATAGGTACTCATATTCAGAATCCAATATTCTAGCGTGGCTGACTCATTTGAAAGAAGAGTTGCATGTTTTGACTTTTAATACTGTTGAGGTCTGTCGAACTGTCACACAGAATCACTAACCCAAATCGCCGCACACACACATAGACACACTCACACACCAATGTAGTCCGAGTCATCCGGCAGCATTTTTGACGGATAGATTCCTGCAGGTTTTCATGGATAATGTTGCGATGCTACGGCTTTCATTTCAAACACCACATGTGACCCCTCTGTCCATGTCCCTTGTCTGGCGCTGTTACATTCGATTTCTCTGAAGTTTTTATGGGATGTGGTTTGCCAGACTAAGCCATTCGACTCCCCTGATGACTCTGTTCTTCCTCATGTCATTAAGGAGGTTCTCCCAAGTATCGGCAAATCTGTCTTGGCCATCAGCAGCAGTCTTCAGGTGTTCTGCTAATTTGCTTGAGTCCTGTAGCAGTTCGAGGGGTGCAAAGTACATTTAAAAGGAACTGCAATCAGACCTCCATGGGCGGATGAGGGAATTTTGGCTAAGGAGAGCGCAGATCTGTGAAATGAGTGGCTGTGACATGGAGACCAACTTTTGGAGACCAACTTTTACCTCAATCATTTATGGCCGTGTGTGACCACGCCTCCTCCAGCCCCACCCTTCATAGATGCACCATGGCTTTTAAAATATATATGATAGATGAAAGGAGTAAAAATGCGCTGAATTAAGTGATTTCTACGATTATGTCATTCAGAATCTGTCTACGAGTGCCCTGATCAAATTCACCAAAATCGCGTTCGGCTGCCTGCGCCAGAACTTAGACAACGGTTCCAGCAGGAGGAAAGTTTCGACAAATTCTGCCACCAAAATATCATATGCGGTGGGGCCATGTCTAAGGTCTCACCCTCTGTCCACGTGTCCGAAAATAGAGCCCTGTGTGTTATTGAAGTCATTCAGGCATTTAAGCGCCAAGTAGTGAGGGTTTCTAAGACAGAGCTCAAATGATTGTTCTACTGGCGTGTGTAATTTGATTGATGCATATGAAAATGTGCCCTGGAGATACAGTTTTGATTATTCTCCTTCTCCTTTCAGTTGAATAATGTCTTTATTTTTAGTAGTAAGTAGGTTACATACATATGAATTTTGTGGTTTTTTTGCGTCCTTACTTACTATTAACCCTTTTTATTTGTTTCCCTTGCAGGCCTACAGCGCTATCCTGGTTGCCATGGTGATTCTTCTCAACATCGCAGTGGCTATTTTGTTTATCCACTTTTTTATTTAAGAATAGCATTGTTTTCGGAATGAGCCTAGACATGCTCCAACTATAAACTTCTATAGTTATGAAGAGGGATCTGCTGTCAAATTTGTGTTCCTTGGAAACTGACTGCAAGCACCTGAAGAGAACGTGGAGGGCTATAATCCATTTTGGCCCCCAAATATTTGGGTTGAAGGCTAATTTGCGAGTGTGTTCCAATCTGAATCCAGCTACCATGAAGGCAACACTGCAGTGCAGAGCCCAACGGCGTAGATGTAAGAAGGGGACAACGGCCTTGGTAAATGGGCTGCATAATTCAGTCTGAAAACTGGACTAAAGGGATCTTGAGTCGTTCACATATTGACTGAAATTGGTCTGATTCTCAGGCCATGGCGTTATAGCAAGTAATGCCTGCTTCCACTGTCTGGAGACAAAACCTATACCTTTTTCATCTTCAAATCATAGTTTACAACTGATTTGTCATCTTTCTTTATGAACACTTTCTCTCATGTATAATATGTTGATGGACATATTATTTCTTTTGTAAGCCCTTCACTTCACTCTAGATGACTCCAACTTTTTGCTTCTTCCGTCTGCCCAAATGTTCTTACTGATGTATTTCTTTCATCTCTGTCAGGAAAGACAAATGCAGGGACTGAATTACAGCACCACCCAGATACAGTCTTGGAGGCTGCCTGTCTGTGTCACCTCTCACACACACTCTCGGCTTGTTTCCTATCCCACTCTTTCAGTCGGCGTCATCTGTGTGTGAGTAAAGTGCATGACTATGGTGTGCCTCCACAAAGCCATTGTATGTTTGCAATGAGCAGAGAGAGAACGTCTCATGAGGACATGTTCTCGACTCATCCGCATCCTGCAAACCAATGCTTTCAGGCAGTGATGCTCTCTCTTGTCTTTCCCTCCTACTCTTTTCCACCTCCATACACGCCAGTCATTGAACTGTACTTCCTCTGAGTTGGTGGTAGTTCAGGACCGACCCTCATTGGCACAGCCTAAAACCTGCTGTACAACTGGCAGAGGCTTTTTAGAGACAATATTCAAGTGTATACCACTATCAATGTGACCATACAACATCCATCTGATTTAACAAGTGTCAATCACCACACAGCAGTATACACAATAATCCAACTTCTGAATGAACCTAATATGCACTGGAACCGTAAAAGATGAATTTAATTTGACCTTCTTTCAAATCTTGAATGCACATGGCGAACTGCTCAATTTCTTGGTACTCTTTGCACAACTTTCTGATCTCCAGCAAGAAGCTGAATGGCAAAATTCACGAACGGTTATTTGATCGAAGAATCTACCCATACGTTTCCTGTTTCAATTAGAATTACTATTTAAACCGTCCTCTCTAACATGCTGTTTCCATTTTGACAGCATAGGATCTAGCAATTGATGAACGATACCTCACCATTGCGAGACTTCAAATGGGATGTTTTACACACATGCTTGTTTGAAGATTCAAAAAAACTTGGCTTCCTTTTGAAGGTATGAGTATTCCGCCTGACTCCAACATTACAATAATGCACAATAGGAGGGCCATGGCTGTGGTTGTCTCCCAACCTCAAGATTCAGACCGCAGTGGGCCTCATTCAAAATAAATCTGTGAACTGGTCTGCATGCCGTTTTCCTCTGCTGTGGCTTGATTGGCACAGGTGATTTGATGATATCGAACCTTATATCCGTTTTATGTTCACGTAGACTATATTTATTTTTTTTATTTTTTATTTTTTTTTTACCGTGTGCAGTACACTTTAAATGTAGATGGGGTCTGGGGAACGCTACGATTACGTCCACATGACTGAAATCTCCTGTGACTGTGTACTGCCTCTGGGTATATATTGACTTGGGAGCTAATGGCATTATGTAGTAGGCTAAGGGCCAAGTTAGCGTTTGCATCTGCTATACACACTGCTGTGATCAGAACTGCTGATGAAAACGTATGAAATCGGAAAAGGGTCAGCATTTACAGTAAATGTTAATTATCCTAAGTCCAGGGAGCTGTTACTATCTACACACATAGACAGCAGGTTTCAACAGAAATACAGAGAGACTGGAAGAGTCACAGAAAGGCATAAAAGTGGCCGTCCATGGAAATGTAGTGTCGATAAATGGCTCCATAATCTGTTGTGAATTTTGCCTTTCGGGTCTTTGTTATAGAACAGCGGGGTATGCAAAAAGCAATGAAACAATGAGCAGTTGGACAGGTCCTTTCAAATGTTGAGAGAAGGTCAAATTAAGTTATAGTGCCGCTTGGGTTCATCATGAAATTTCATCTGAAAGTCCAATGTCACTTAACTTTTTGTGAGTGGTGTATCTCTCACAAGTGGGTCTGAAGAAAGCAGCAAAGAATTTTCAAGGTATACCAGCAAGATGTCTGCTAAAGTACGTCAACAAATGTCTGACTTTTCTAGAAGGTACTGTATTGGCATAGTAATCAAATAAGTGGTCGTTAAGAATTCTATCGACTGAGTGGAACTGAAGATTGATGAATCGCTTGTTGAACAAAAGTAAAATTCCATGTACCTCTTGGCTGCAAGCAGTGAAAGTGCCGCCCCTTTAGCGAAGTAGTTTGTGAGTTCAAGAACAGCTGTGGAAAATTGAGCTATATACTGTACACAAGGAGTAAGGCATCTCCATTGGGCAGCATTATTCTGCATAGCACGACATCAGCACTAAAACACAAGTTCCAGTCAAATCAATGGTCTTAGTGAATTGAAAAGCAATTTAAAAAAAAGACTCAAGTATTTGCTCATTTCTGTTAATTCCCGTCAAGGTTTTATGGGGGTCAAATATTAATTAATGCATGTGTACTACTTTGTAATTCCATAGTTTTATTTGATTTGTTCAGTGACTGTGCAGGAAATCTACTGCATAAAAAAACAATGCATATGACATCTGAGTTCAAATGCATCTTCTTTACATATTGCACAGTGTTATCGGGCTGAACAGGTCTTGATAATATTCCAAGCAGGCTGGAATAAACCACTATAAATTTCAATATATTTGCACATAACCGTAATGTGGTTAAATTGTTGTACAAAGCAACGATGACCAGATTCAACGGTTGTATTTTTAATGTTTCACCAGAATCATAAGATTCAATGACAGACCAAAGTTTATTAGTGTACTCTAATAGCAATCACTAACTTCCCTGACTGAGTGCAGCAGATTTGTTTCTAAAATCCCTCTGGCAGATCAGCATCTGTACTTGTTTGCAAGTTGGCTTTTAATGAAGGTTCATGGCAATGTCTGAACAAACGTGTGTGCATCCTCCATTCATGTGATGGGATAAGATGTCTTTGCCACTTGCTACCCGCAACTCTTTCAGGGGATAATGAGCTGCTGCTGTTTTTTCCGAATTACATCATCTCAGTTGTTTTCTCATTTCTGTCATTTCCCCCCATCCTTCATGTGTTAAAACCAGGAGGCAGATCACATTAATTTCATTCAGTTGGGTCGTACACTAATCTAATAAAGGTTCTGTCGTCATCAGCTTGGTGGCGATGCCCCTGTTACACTGCAGCATGTTACAGCATGCCAAGCTCTCTCTATAGTTTCAATCGTTCTGTCTTCCTTTCCTTCCCCTGTTTTCTTTATTTCTGGGAATTACTCTGTTTTGGTTTTGTTTCATGTGGAGAAATTAAAGTGTTTAAAATAAAAACGACTATTGGCACTTGTGATTTCGCCCTGAGTGTGAATGCAGCATCCGTACAGGAGAAACACAGGGACGTGCCTATTTTGGATGTAGGTTACCATAACAACCGATGCTATCATTCTTCCTGATGGAGATGTGGGTTCGCCCCAAGAGCTAGGCGATGTGCATACTGGAAAGACCAGCAAAAACAGAAGAGGAAAATTTTAATTAGCAGATTAAACAACAAGTACGACAAAACTTGATCTGGCAATTTAACTGTCTTCCTGGGTGTCATTTTCATCAAAACGAATGGCCAAGTAGTGGTGCGTCAAGCGTAACGATTTGCTTCCATCTGCTGGTGTTAAAGTCAAATTACAGCACCACGACCTAACGATAAGGAGAAACAACATACAGTACTGTACTGTACTTCCTTGGTCAAGGGCCATCTTTGTTTCTTTAAAACAAAGGTGGGCCAGGTCATTCATAGATATGGTACAAAAAAATAGCACGTTATGATCCATATGGTGATGCTAAATATGGAAAATAGTTAACAGTTTACAACATTTCGTTGAACAATGTACCTATCTATCTATCTATCTATCTATCTATCTATCTATCTATTGTTGGAGGAAAGTGGCCTTCTTTCCTCCGCGTGTTCGTTGATTTCGGATGATGAGGATGTTGGTTATCACAACATATTAAGAATCTAAACATAGTTGTGCGAGTTGAAACTTTAAAATGAGTTATTCATACAGTTATGGTTTGAAAACAGGTGAACCCATCAATGTTGCCGTGCCTCCAAAAGGGCCACAAGAGAACCCGAACTGGTGATGAAGCAGGGGACAATGACACAGGATGACACGTTAATCGTGCAAGTGAAGAGCAGCCACCTAACAGCTGAATAATAATTATTATTCATGTCACGTGTGTCGCACAACATGCCTACAACTCTGTTCCTGTAATCGTTTTAGCATGGTAGAAGAGGAAAGCAGTGAATCACATGATATATTGGACTTGACATCATCAAACATCCATCTATTGGATGTTCAACACCGCTTATTCTGAACACGAAGGGGGTGGGGGGGGGGGGGGGGTTGTTTACTGGAGCCTATCCCAGCTGACGGGGTCAAGTAGAGAGCCTTCACGCGTGTGCCTACAAGTACCGGTGACCCTGTTAATCTCCCAAACCCACGGGGGAGACCAATCTCTACACCACGCACAGTACTGAATAATTGGGGCGGTAAAAGGATAAACCCTCGGCCCCAATTATGTCAAACTTCAAGATAGTCAGCTTCAATGCTGAAGGAATTTCATCAACAAAAGCCGAAATTCTCTCCAACCTCAAAGCTGACATATTATGCTTACAAGAGACCCACAAGGACTCAATACCACCTAAAGTCCCAGGCATGCACCTAGTCGTCCACCATGCTAGCCCTGTTCATGGAAGTGCCATCTACACACGAGATCCATCGAACATCCTAAACAGCAGGGATCTCTCTGAAGAAGGGATGGAAATACTTGAAGTAGAAACGACACATATCACCATTGTGTCAGTTTACAAACCACCATTAACACCATTCATGTGGCCCAGAACTGTCAGTCAAAGAAACAAGGCCCTAGTTGCTATTGGTGATTTCAATAGTCATAACACCATCTGGGGCTATGCCAAAAATGATAATGATGGAGAGGTCGTTGAAGAATGGGCATTAAATAACAATCTGACAATCTTACATAATGCTAAAGATAAACCATCCTTCATGAGTGCAAGATGGAAAAGAGGCTATAACCCTGATCTGGCATTTGTGTCCTCTAACATCTACACAAATTTTGAAAAATATGTCAACGACCCAATCCCTAGATCACAACATAGACCAATCACTTTGAATGTGAGGCCAGTCATCAGGCCTCTCGACTCCAAATCAACCCCCAGATTTAACTTTAGAAAGGCAAAATGGGAAGACTTCACCCATGAACTAGATTCCAGGATCTCCACCATTGCAGCGCGAGCAGAGAACTATGAACACTTCCAAAAGCTTGTCTGGGAGGTTTCCAGGAGACACATCCCAAGAGGATGTAGAAAGACCTTCATTCCTTGCCTAACAGATCAAAGCAAGGAACTTTATGAGGATTATTTTCAAGCATATAATGCAGATCCATTTGATGAAAATACTATCGAACAAGGTGAATTTTTAACAGCCTCTGTTGCAAATAGAAAACGTGAACGCTGGCAAGAACTTATATGCAACACAGATATGACTCATAATAGCAAGAAGGCATGGAGCACTATAAAGAAATTGAACACAGAAAAGAACATCCGAATAAGAACAGCTACCGTAACACCGGACGAAGTGGCAAACCAACTACTACTCAATGGAAAACCACCCAATAAAGAGCGAGGATACCTCAAAAAATGAAATCAGAAATGGACCGCATTATGCAAGAAAGTGATGAACTCTTCAATCCGTTCACCATGGAAGAACTCTTGGAAGCCATGAAATACGTAAAACCTGGCAAAGCAGCAGGACTCGATGGTATTACAACAGAAATAATTCAGCACTTCGGTACAAAGACCAGATCATGGATACTTGCTCTCTTCAACAACTGTGCAGCAAGCCTAAAGATCCCGAAGATATGGCGAAGAGCAAGAGTCGTGGCCCTGCTAAAACCTGGTAAAGACCCAGAGAATAAAAAAAGCTATCGTCCTATTTCGCTCCTATGCATCCTCTACAAATTATATAAACGAATGATAATGGCCCGAATGTACTCTACAGTGGAACAACAACTATCGCCAGACCAGGCTGGATTTCGTCCAGGGCGATCATGCTGTAGCCAAATATTAAACCTCACTCAGTACATCGAGGATGGTTTTGAGGCCAAGCAAATTACTGGTGCAGTTTTTGTAGACCTGACTGCTGCATACGACACAAAAAATCACAGAATTCTTCTCCTGAAACTTGCCAAAGCTGTTCATAATACAACGATTGTGAAAATCATACAATCACTGCTTACAAACAGACGCTTCTTTGTAGAAATGGATGGCAAGAAAAGTAGATATCGAACACAAAAAAATGGTCTCCCACAAGGCTCTGTTCTGGCTCCAGTACTTTTTAACATCTACACAAATGACCAGCCAGAGTTTGAAAACATCCGAAGATTTATATATGCCGATGATTTGTGTATTGCCACCCAATCGCGCTCATTTGAAACCACCGAAAGGAGACTATCAGCTGCTCTTCAACATCTAACAGAGTATTATAAACAAAACTCACTTAATGCCAATCCAGGAAAGACGCAGGTGTGTGTATTCCACCTAAATAACCACCAGGCAAATAGAAAATTAAGCATCCACTGGAATAATGAGAGACTTGAGCATGTTGACTATCCCGTCTATCTTGGAGTCACATTAGATCGAACGCTCTCCTTCGCAGAACATGTAAGGAAACTCAAGTCAAAAGTCGCCACAAGAAACAACCTCTTAGCTAAACTTGCTAACTCTAACTGGGGAACAGATCCTAAAACTCTGAGAACAACAGCTCTAGCACTATGCTACTCTACTGCTGAATATTGTTCAGCAGCATGGGCAAGATCGTGTCATGCTCACAAAATAGAACCTGAGCTGAACAACACATGCAGAATAATTACTGGCACACTAAAACCAACACCACTGCCAGCACTCTACAGATTGGCGGGCATCGCACCACCACACATACGTAAAGACATTCATGCAAGGACACAAAAGCATAGTCAAGAAAATGACACAAGACACCCCCTCTATGGTCATAGTGATTCAATAAGAAGACTGAAGTCCAGAAAGAGCTTTATGACCGTCCAAAGTTTAGATCCTGAGCAGTCAACAAACCACAGGCTCGAAAAATGGAGAGAATGGGACAGCTTTGCACTAAATGGTGCAATCCAAAGCCCAAACGAACATCTTCCAAGTGGAACTGCCCTCTCAAGAAAGAACTGGGTGACATTAAATAGAGCAAGAACCAGAGTAGGCAAGACTGGGAACAACACCTATAAATGGGGACTCTCACTCAGCAGTGAGTGTCCGTGTGGCCACCCAGTACAAACAATGGAGCACATTCTTCGGGATTGTGAACTGGGGCCCACCTGCACAGATCAAGACCTCTTAGACACTAGTGATGCTGCCAAGCAACGGATCCAGTACTGGCGCGACAAGATATGATGATGATGATGATCCCAGCTGACTTCGGGCAGAAGGCGAGCTACACCCTCAACTGGTCGCAAGTCAGTCGTAGAGCATACATCATCAAACAGTTTCCAAAGGAATGGAGAGAGCAAAAGTATGTCCTTCTAATTTTCACATTTTTATAAAATAGTTAGCCTGATTGAATATCTACCTCCACCTCATGCGGCCCTGTTCTGCATATCATCACAATAAGACAATTCTTATTTAAAAAAGCTCTTAACTTTTTTACAAAAGTACTGTAAAATATTTTGACGTCTTGGCCAGCAGTAACAGTTGGCTAAAAAGGCAGCTTCTACTCCTGAGAGAAAGCTAAAAGGTAATATTCGTCTGGAAAAGTTCTGCCTCACAGAATGAAGTGAAGGAAATCAATTGATTTATGATCACCATAGAAGACTGTGACCTCTTTGCTAGCAAAGGCTGTAAGACTGCAAGTGTGTGTGTGTAATTTTTTAAAATATCCCTTTTTATTTTTTTATGCTTATTTAACAGGAACAATATGTTGCGGCTCCGAAAAAGGAGAGCTGTGGTGTTGGTTTTTAGAACGTGTAGTTTATTAATGCTTTTCACAATCTCAACCAAAGGCTAACAAAGAGCCGTAAGACTGCAAGCCTGGTCGCAGTGAAAACATAGCCCGAGTTTTGACGAATAAGGAAGACATGTTCTATATGCAGTGGCGGTTCTGGGGAGGGGCCAACAGGGGCCAGTGTCCCCGGAGCACTGATTCTGGAGCCCCCTGTGTCCCCCCTCCAAACGTAGACTATACAGTAGTGCCCAGTCGCCGACGCAAAAGGTGGAACTAAAGTACCTGACTTAACATTCTAGTCGGACCTTTTAGTGCGCTGCACCACTGAAAAAAGACAAGCGCGAAGATGAGCAGCAGACCCCAGAGAAGCAGTCCCAAGATTACCACGGCGATGAGTGATATTACGTTGTCAATGTAAGATCACAACACAAAACCAAGCAAGCCTGCACCAGTCGGGTTGCTAAAGTGTAATTCCTCTTCACTGTTAAAAATGAAGAGACAGATGAAGATCCTGAGAATGAGGAAACTGAGACTGTCTGAGTGCATGTGTGTGCGGTAGTACGCGCACGTGCGTGTGTGTGTGTGTGTAACTTTTTCAAATATCCTTTGAAATTTTTTTTTATGCTTATTTAACAGGAACAATATGTTGCAGCTCCGAAAAAGGAGCACCGTGGTGTTGGTTTTTAGAACGTGTAGTTTATTAATGCTTTTCACAATCTCAACCAATACAGGCACGTCCGTGCCTTCTCTTCTGGCGTTCGACTCGAGAGACGTTCAAGGACCGCCTCCGAAAAACGTAAATTAACGATAACTTCAATGACACGAAGAAAATCGAAAATAATCCACCAGAACAGAAAATCAAGTGAGGAAATTACAAAATAAATTCTATGGGGGGTTTGTAAATACATAACAAAGGAATAAATAACATTTAACAAGACAGTCCAGTGTCCTACAAATATATAAGACATTGCCTTTTAAAATCGGGACAATTAGATGCATGTAAAACATCTAGCTTCCGTGTGTTTGCAATTTTAGTCCCAGATCAGGCTTTAGAATGTATTAATTTATATTTACTGAATACAATAAATGAATAAATAAATTAATCAATGCAATTAATAAATAGCATTTATGAATACATTTTAGACAATTATGTGTTTTTGAGTGCCTAAACAGTGTAAGTGTAGCAGGTTAGTGTATATGCTGTGTCCATGCAAAAATTATGTTTACATCTATTCGGTTTGTCTTTCTCCACAGACATCAGCAAATGTAAAGAAGACCCGCCAATGCAGAACAGAGTTTTTCCACATTAAATCATGGGAAAACATACCTTATGTCCACTATGAATGATGATAGATTAAGCAATCTTGTACTTCGCATTGAGTCTAGGAGGTCAAAAGCACTGAATCTTGAATCACTTCAGACGGTTTGCCAGAAATCACCAAAATCGCAGAATACACTTGCTGTAATAGTAGTGGCAGCTTAAGACTGTTCCACAAGATCTGCACCTATATGAATATTTTATCAGCACTTAATTCAGTACTACTGTGATTATTGTACTGTTTTTCATTGTCACTGTAATGTTATGTCTGCAAAGGTTTAAAAGTTTGATGAAAATAAAAAGTCAAATACGATTTCGAATCTTTGTCTTTTTTTGCCCGAGGTTGAATGTGCCCCTCTATCAAAACCTCTGGACCCAGCCAGGCCTACAACCTCGAGAACTGCCACTGTGCACAATGTGTGCTAGTTTGGTGAAGTGTAGTTTTTTTTAATGTCAGTGCAATACTATAAAAATATATTCTTTATTCATATAAGTCATTTTAAAAAATACACTCTAAAAAGTAAACTATAAGTAAACACTATAAAAAGTAAAGTGTGTCACACAGTCACATTATTACCATGCGTGAGCGATAACAGGACGCACATTCAATCAAGAGTAAGGCGAGAGCTATCGCTCAGACTCCAAAACGCAGGCACTGCATACAGACTCTCGCAACCAGACTGACTTGAGCCAACATTTAAAATGAATTAGTCATCTTGTCATATTGCCAATCGCTAGGCCCGCCCGTAACAGCAAACCCCCGCGTTACAGGAATACTGTGTACTGTACAGTATTTGCTCCGGACATATGATACAACATTTTTGCTCTTGAAAATTAATCATGATTGAATAAATAAAGCAAGCTCAAACAACCTTAGTTAAGGCAAAAACAAGTAATTGAATGCATATTTTACTTTTCACGTAAAGTATTTGACTGTTCAATGTATGAGTGTACGGTAAACTGATCTTTTCCGTCGAGCACTGGGCCAATCAAAAAAGCGCCCATGATTTCAGACTAGCCAATCAAACTGGAGATTTTGACGAAGTAGGCGTTTCTTGCATCCAAGTTGGATAGTTATGCCCAGCTGTTATTTTATTTAATATTCATTGAGCCGCGATAGGATGAAGAAAACGACAAGATACACACCAGGAATTCAGAAAGTGGAGCCGTTCTTTGTTGTACTTCGATAAAGTACTTTTTTGCGGTGTTGTTTCACAAGGTAACGTTGCTTTCTCAACTTTTCGCAGCAGCAGATATGCAAGTTACAGTATTGCCTTTTTCAACGTTCACTTCGGTAGACTTGGAGTCACTTTTGCTCAGATGGCTGTTGGATGATAGTGACTTCTTAAATGGCAGCAGAAGGCGGTGACTGTTTAGAACACCAGCTTGGTCGTGCGTGCTGTTTGTTTCTTCGGCTGTCAGTGGATCTGCGGTCCGATCGGCGGAGGAGGAACAGGCGGAGGTTGTCCTGAATACAAAACAGATTACTTGCAGTGGAACGACAAGGAGATTTATTTTATATTAAAGACGGTATCACCCCTTCCCTTTAGTTGTGCAGAGAAACAATAGGAGTGCGACACGAGAAAGAACCGGATAACTTGTGTCACAGTGCCTCTGATTTTGTGGGTGCGCGCACCGTTTTGCTTTTAATAGACTTGCTCTCAACTGAAAAGACATTCCCAGTTCTTTTGTTTGTTTTTTTAAGCGTCAGACCCACTGTCAGTGGATGATTGAGTATGGTGGAGAGTCGAACCCATGTCCAGAGGGAAGGAGTGTACCGCTGGTTCTCTTCCCTCACCTCTGCCCAGAGAGCCGAGTTCCTGTGTGGCCTGCTGGACCTCTGCGTCCCCATCGAGCTTCGCTTCCTCGGCTCCTGCCTGGAGGACTTGGCGCGTAAGGACTACCATTCGTTGCGGGATGCTGAGATCAAGGCTAACAACCCCACCGATTTATCCGGACTCACCAACATCACAGACGAGGTGGTGCGGAGTAAGCTGCTGGTGTCCCTTGCCCTGCTCGGGTCGGACAACCGGGAGGCGGCGGGGGTCCTGTACCAAACGTTGACGCATATAGACACGGTGATTAACAATTATGGCTTGGCCTTAAACGACGGAAGGGCCGAGGATCAGTTTCTGTTGCTTTTCACCATGGCATCCAACCACCCAGCTTTCAGCTTCCACCAGAAACGGGTTCTGAGGCAGCAACTCAGCCAGATACAGGACGTCCTGCAGGTGAGAGCCAACGTGTACATCTGTGGGCCACATGTCTCTCTGGAGTGACCATATTGTCCAAGTAACAAAGCTACAATACACAACTGGAATGCATTAGATGAGACAGAAACACATGACCGTTTCAAAGTAAACGATCTATCTATCTATCTATCTATCTATCTATCTATCTATCTATCTATCTATCTATCTATCTATCTATCTATCTATCTATCCGTCTGTCTGTCTAGTTCTACTTGTAAAGTAAGTACAAAAGCTGCCTTGAAAAAAAAAGTTAGCTCAAATCGAGGATAATTTTTGTCTCAACTCAAAAGTTTAAGTTCATCAAGTAAATATTAAGATAATGTTCTAGTTACTTCAATATTGTTTTAGAAGTTGTGAAAGTTGATTTCATATTTCGTCGGCAGTTGTATCAACATTTTAAAGTTAAAATAAACAATTATTGTACATTATAAGAGCCTCCATCCATCCATCCATCATCCAAACCGCTTATCCTCATGAGGGTTGCTGGCATGCTGGAGCCTATCCCAGATCACTTCGGTTAAAAGGCAGATTACACCCTGAACTGGTCGATTATCGGAACTTGAAAATGTACCTTATCAAACTAACTCACATATCTGCGATGTTGTAACTTATAGTTGAAAGTCCAATTAACTAATATTAAGTTTTAACTTGTCATTTGTAGTCAACAGGTTTTAACTTAAACTGGCAAATGGGCTTTCACTTGTGTAGGTTTCGTCTTGAACAACTTAACACCCAAATAATTGAAAAGGAAAAAATAAAACAAACAAAAAAATGACCAGTTGGTTAAAATCATCATGAACCATGACAAGATTGCATATTAGTAAATGTGACCAATTTTTGAAGAAAAAAACCAAACTGCTGACTTAACTGAGACTGCTTGTGTTTAGTTTGAATAAGACCATAAAGTTACATAGTCCAAATATAAACAAGAGCAATATGAAACAATCGGTAAATACATCTACTGGGTCCCAAATTGTTTCAAAACCTGATAGAGAAAAATAAATTGCTTCACCCATACCAACATCCATCTGTCCATCCATCTTCTGATCCGCTTCTCCTCACAAGTGTTGCGGGGTGTGCATGAGCCTAGCCCAGCTGTCTTCGGGCAGTAGGCGGGGGACACCCTGAACCGGTTGCCAGCCAATTGCAGGGCACGCAGAGACGAACAATCATCCGCTCTCACACTCACACCTCGGGACAATTTGGAGTGTTCGATCAGCCTGCCGTGCATGTTTTTTGAATGTGGGAGGAAACCGGAGTACCCGGAGAAAACCCACGCAGACAACAGGCAACTCCACACACAATTTCAGATTATCACCAGTAATAAGTAATGTTGAGATTTAGCATTTTTTATATATTCCCCTTTGTACTGTAACTTGCACAATTATTGATCAAACTATTATTGTTAACTTCTGATTTCAAAACGAGTAACCCATCAATTTGTTGTGTCCAGGTACGTTGAATAATATGATGATACGATGATACAATATTTAGTTTCACTGTCATACTGATTTGCACGCCGGTCTCAAAGTGCAGATTCTGGCTCCGGCCTTCCTGTGTGGAGTTTGCATGCTCTCCCTGTGCCGTACTGAAATTGATTTGAAGATTTGAAACCTTTGTACGTGACAGATGTGCAAAAAAAATAAACAAATAAAAATCAGGAGGGGGGCAAATACTTTTTCACAGCACTGTAGGCTCCAGCTCAACCACGACCCTTATGAGGATAATAAGCACTGTAGAAAATGGATGGATTGATGGATCGATAGATTAGGACTGCATACTGTTTACACTGTATTTGATTTTACCATACTTTGACCACCACACCTGAAAGCATTCCAATATGAGAAACACAGATAATATCAGGCATGCCAATATCACGGCACTCAATAAGACAAACTAAACCAGTGAAGGGTTCAGCTTCTTAGAGGAAACAACCCAAAGTCCTTAGAGTTTATGAAACCAGTCCGAGGAATTGTATTACACATTATCATGCAAGGCTCACATGGTGTCTTGAATGCCAAATTACAGGTTTGTTAAAGGCAATGACAGCCCACCTGTTAGCACAGCAGACCTCAGGCGTGTGTAGGTGAAAGCTGCTCCTTTGACTGACAGCACTATGGTTTTTGTGCAAAAGCAGAGGTGAAGTGGAAAGCGTTCCTCATAAGTTGATTTTGATTTTGATAGATGAAATTAATGCATCCATTGATTTTTTGAACTCCCACCTGTCTACATGAGCAGAATTTTGGTGAGAGGTGGTGTACACCTGGGACTCGTCGCCAGCCAATCGCAGGGCGCATGTCGATAAAGAAGCAGCCACACTCACGTTCACACCAATGGACAACGTACAGTCTTCGAGTAAGATAACATGCATGATTTTGAAATGCGGGAAAACCCAAGTGGGCACGAAGATAACATGCAAACTCCACCTAGGAAGACTGGAGTTTGCATGAGAACTGCAAGGCAGACATGCTTACGACTAGTCCACCATGCTGCCTGCAGCCCAAATTAATCATGCTAAAACGTCTGAATTAGATACGTTACGATAGTTGAAGCTCTGCGGTCGAACAATCAGGCGACAAGCAAATTACATTGATCTTATTCCTTGCCTTTTACAAGCACTTTTGTTTTTTCTCGTTTTATCCTGGTTCCTTGTACCATCAATCTCATTTGTACTTTCCGTTGGTCTTGCACCTTTAATCAATAAAAATGTTTGTCCCAAATTTTTATCCTATTCTACATTTTTAAGCTCCACTCCCATCCGGATTATTCTGGATCTTAACAGTTAATACTTTGTAGAAGGACCTTTTTTTTGTATTTTACACATCTCAATTTGCCCATTCTTCCTTTGCAAAACAGCCCCAGCTCGGGTCGATTAGATGGAGAGCATTTGTGAACAGCAGTTTTCAAATCCTGAATTCTGAAATTCTCAAATTCTGTCCCAGTCTCAAGTCTTTTGCAGACTCCAACAGATTTTCTTCCATACTAGCCCTGTTTTATCATCAATCCATCTTCCCATCAAGTCTATCCTCCCTGTCCCTGCTATTGAAAAGGAGCCCCAGACCATGATGCTGTCACCATGTTTGCCAGTGGGAATGGTGTGTTCAAAATGTGAACAGCATGATGAGGACGACTGTTTAAACACCAGCTCTAATTGAACCAGGACATTTACTGGTCGATTCAAGGGTTAAACCTCTGTTGGGAATTTGCAAATAAGCTGCTCGTTAGAGAACAGCAACTTGTGCAAAAAATACTGAAACATTGAACAGTTGCACATGTGCATTCAAAAGTTTAGAGAAGGTCACATTAGGTTCACCTGGAAAGGTTCGAATGCAGTTTAGGCTCATCCTAAAAATTCACCTGAAAGCCAAATATCCGTAACTTTTGTGAGTAGTGTATTTGTTTGAAGCCCGAGATGTGGCAAAAGGTCAAAAAGTTCAAGAGGGCTGAATACATTCGCCAGCCACTATAGTTTTCACCTGGCTGTCAACAGAACACTCAATGGTCTGGGTTTGCCCGATAGGGTTGATTGTCATAACACATTAGTCATTTGGTTTCACAGTTATATTAATTGCTTACGAATACAACTGGAGTGCAGGTATGCCTGCTGCAGGTTTACCTGGTGCTACACAGCACTGCCCCTGCTTTCAATATGCACATAAAGGAGAGCAGCTTGGCCTGTATGACACTTCAAGACACCATCCATCCATCTTCTACCGCTTATCCGGGGCCGGGTCGCGGGGGCAACAGCTTTAGCAGGGAAGCCCAGACTTCCCTCTCCCTAGCTACTTCTTCCAGCTCTCCCCGGGGGATCCCGAGGCGTTCCCAGGCCAGCTGGGTGACATAGTCACTCCAGCGTGTCCTGGGTCTTCCTCGGGGTCTCCTCCCGGTGGGACATGCCCGGAACACCTCACCAGGGAGGCGTTCAGGAGGCATCCGAATCAGATGCCCAAGCCACCTCATCTGGCTCCTCTCGATGTGGAGGAGAAGCGGCTCGACTCTGAGCCCCTCCCGGATGACCGAGCTTCTCACCTTATCTCTAAGGGAGAGCCCGGACACCCTGCGGAGAAAACTCATTTCGGCCGCTTGTATCCGGGATCTCGTTCTTTCGGTCACGACCCATAGTTCGTGACCATAGATGAGGGTTGGAACGTAGACCGACCGGTAAATTGAGAGCTTCGCCCTTTGGCTCAGCTCCTTCTTCACCACGACAGACCGATACAACGTCCGCATCACAGCAGACGCTGCACCGATCCGCCTGTCGATCTCTCGCTCCCTCCTGCCCTCACTCGTGAACAAGACCCCAAGATACTTAAACTCCTCCACTTGGGGCAAGATCTCTCCCCCGACCCGGAGGGGGCACTCCACCCTTTTCCGACTGAGGACCATGGTTTCAGATTTGGAGGTGCTGATTTTCATCCCAACCGCTTCACACTCGGCTGCGAAACGCTCCAGTGAGAGTTGGAGAGCCCCGTTTGAAGGAGCCAACAGCACCACATCATCTGCAAAAAGCAGGGATGCAATACTGAGGCCACCAAAACAGACGCCCTCAACGCTTCGGCTGCGCCTGGAAATTCTGTCCATAAAGATTATGAACAGAATCGGCGACAAAGGGCAGCCTTGGCGGAGTCCTACCCTCACTGGAAACGATTCCGACTTACTGCCGGCAATGCGAACCAAACTCTGACATCGGTGGTATAGTGACCGAATAGCCCGTATCAGGGGGTTCGGTACCCCATACCCACGAAGCACCCCCCTAATCCTAATCTATACACATACACTAGACCACAGGTGTCAAAGTCAAGGCCCGGGGGCCAGATCTGGCCCATCACATCATTTTATGTGGCCCACGAAAGCAAATCAAGCATGTCAAGTTCCACGATGCTTGCTAAAGTCTGAACCAAAATGCCAAATTGTCATATGTAATCCACAATAACAGTCATTATTCTTGACTTCAGATTTTAAAACTAGTTATTCATCAATTTGTTGTGCGCTCTGTATGTAATATGTGGAGGGAATTAAACATTTATTTGGTTTCCCCAAATTTATAACGGCCCTCCAAGTGAAACCGTAACAACAACGTGGCCCGCGACAAAAATGAGTTTGACACCCCTGCACTAGACAATGCCATCTGTGAGGGGGTTGTTCCAGTCTTGCAGGTATAAAAATCAACTTTACATTGCTTTTAAGTTGCCAGTTTTACAGCATTGGTACTGACAACAAAGATAATCATAGAGTAATTCAAGATTTCCCTGCTTGCCTTTTTATTCTGAAATACACGTTTAAGCATATGCCCAATGTACCACTCCTATGTACATGTGCATTTCCAGTGAGAAATCCAAAATGACGGTAATTGTATATTACACGTCAGGTATCTTCACAAACACACCGAGTCGAGACAACATGGAAGTACTACTATTTAGTTGGCCTGTGTCGGCTGTCTAACCCACTGACGCGCTCGTATAACAAGAATGGTTTTCCGTCCTTTCCTTCAGTGATCGGCACTCCACGAGATGCACTACACATAGAGCATATGGTCTGCTTTTACTGTTTAGATTTAAAGAGGGCGTTATTTGTTGTTTTCAAACTACTAGATAGTTTTGAATGTTGCCCCACTTCACTCCCCCCTCCTCCCCAGTGAGTCTTTGTCCAAAGCCAATCCCCTCACTAACATGAACGTGCACAAGATGTGCACTGTACAAGAACACGCATGGTAAACAAGCCATTCTTAGCCACGTCTGTTACTCTGCGGGCATGACTTATTCATGATGGAGTGTTGTGTTGTTCCCCTTGCTTTTTTTTC
Source organism: Hippocampus guttulatus (assembly GCF_054856545.1). Lineage (NCBI taxonomy): Eukaryota > Metazoa > Chordata > Actinopteri > Syngnathiformes > Syngnathidae > Hippocampus > Hippocampus guttulatus. Next base: position 7,472,646 of record NC_141264.1, on the reverse strand, counting down.
TTCTTCTTCTTAAGAGCTGTCCATTTCCTTCTTTTTCACTTTTGTCACTGACCCTAGGTAAATAATCCAGCCAAGGAAACTGTTGGGTGTCCCACGAGGCTACAGCGTGTGCCTGCATGTGCACGGCAAATGATTGACAACGCCCTTCGGTCACGCCTACTGTCTCAGATAGGGTATTATTGTCAAGGCGTGGTGTCTTTTAAAAATAACAACTACAAGTAAAAAAATAATAATAATAGAGAGACATACAGAGGGGCCTGAGAGGGATGATTGTTCCATATTTTAATAATATTCAACTGTCATATCATCCAGACAGTCTTAACATAGGTGAAAGAGAAGTGTTGTTGTTTTTAACGACAAACTACCCTTTAAAGTCTGTGTTTTTTAACGTGTTTCTTTGCATTGTTTGGGTAGAAGCAGGAGTGTATACGTCACCTGTCGGTGTATTTTGATGAGATTGAGCCAACAGTTAAGGGGTACATGTGATCTGTCTCTTTACACTGCAGTTGCTTTCACAGATATCTGATCTGGTGTGCTTTGGATTTTTTTATCCACATTTGGAAGAGACCCGTTTCAGATGTGGGATTTCATTCCGTAGATTTAACTTCAAGATTTAAATCGCGGACATTTTGTTCCCCCTGATGTCTCTATCTTTCCCAAACCTAAGAGGAGCAGGCAAAATGTTTAAACATGAGAAAGCAGCAAAGGGAAAGTACCCTGGCTCAGAGTAGAGCATTTGTATTTAGTGTTTTGTTGCCCTTGGCTCCGACTTAGTGCGGCTCAGCACATTTCTCGTTGCTGAAATCAACCCTCTGTGGTTTGCTTCAGTGTGTGTGTGTGTGTGTGTCTCAAGTGAATCCCCAGGAAGTTAGAAATGCTGTCTCTCCCTCTGGATCTCTTAGCGCAGCCTGAGAGTAAACCATTCTAATGGTTGTTACAGTGCTTTTTCTCGACTGCAGTTTGACATAGCTACGGTATTGAAGCTGAAGGAAACTTTCGCAGCACAAGCTATGAATCAATCAACACATAGGATGGGGTTAAAAAGGGGACAGAGGCTGCCTCAATGTATGGAAGAAACAATTTATTCACATAAAAGCAAAACCTCACTAAACTAAGCGTTTTAGTGTGTTGTCTGTGTCTATAATAACAAACATGTGTTTTCCGGTGTTTGTGGTATAAGAAGTAAGAGAGAAAGCCCAACTCATGTGATGTGTGCGAGACTGTCCCAATAGCACGTTTCATGCAGGTGTTTGCTCAATATGAACCACACACAACACATGGTAGTAGTTTTGTACGGTTTGAACATGAATCCATGACAAACAAAACATCTCAACAAAACAGGATTTTCATAATGGAGTTTGCTTTTTTTCATGCTTAATTGAAGGTTCTTGTCACGGCAATATGCCACAATATTTGCTGTTGCCCATCATAGATCACAAATTCTTGTTTCTTTGTTTGTTTTTTGGTAATAATTGCTATTTATATATAGAGTATATAGGATAAAATTGCAGACGTTATGGCTAATTTGAGCGAACTTGTGTTATCAATTGGTCTACTGAAGTCCAAATGTCTCTCTTTTTCAATGCTCTCTAGAACCAAACCAGAGAGGCTAGTACAGCCCCTGCACTTGGATCAGAGGTAAAAATTGGGAGAGGAGCTCAAGTGGCCAGCCAGGAACCCAATGCTCCACACCTCGACCTCGCACCTCCTCCTCACCTTGCTCCTCCTCCAACTGCTGTGCAGGGCCATGATGCTGCGGCACCACCTACTAGTCACCAGGGGAAAAGAGGAACGGGTGAGTCTCTGGAAGAGCGTCGTATCCTACCGAGGTCCATAGTTTGATGTGATTGACGCCCTGCCACCTCTTTGCATGCTCTGTCATATTCTAAAAAGAGCCTTTCACTGTCATCGTCAGCTTGAACTAATGATGAACGACTGAACCTCCAACCAGTGCATGTGAGTCTGAAACGTGTATCTCATGCTGTGCACCCAGTAAAACCCCGTTGGGGCAAGATGCAACATGCCAGTCTCACAGAACATAACTGAGCTTCGAGAATGCAGCCTCAGGCATTGCAGTGTAATATGTCACTCAGGGATTCATTTCACTCATGGTTGCAACTTCAGGTGGTCCACAATACAACTTTATTCACTGACTGTATTATATTGTACTAGGGCATATATTTTTTTGTGCGTGTCGATCATGAAAATGACAATACTCAGCAATGATTTGGCCTGCTAAAGCAGTCTCAGTAGAAAAGGTTTGGCTACTTTGTACTGTATTGAGACATGTTGGCAAAATTGTTGGTACCATTCCATTAAGCATAATGGTCACTAAGAAAACTTGCACTGACAAGACTGGAATTTGCCAAAATGCTTTGTGACAAACCACAAAGCTTCTCGGAGAACGTCCTTTGATCGGATGAGAAAAAAGCGGGAGCTATTTAATGGTCGCATCATCTAAAGACTTTTTTTTCTTGAAAAATCGCTGTTAACATTCATGACATGTATTACACGAAAATATATTGGGAGGTATCGTTTGGGGGAGGGGTGGCTGGTTTGCGGAAAGAAAATCCCAGGAAAGACTTGTATGCAAAATTTTAAAAATCCTGAAAAAAAAGAACATGCAAATTCAAGCTGCGAGCATGCAGTAGTTGGCTGTAGTCTTAAGTTGTAATATCACCATTCACCACTAGATGACAGAATTGACGCAGTTGCACTTACACTGCGTCTTTACTGCCCCTATGCTGCAACTTGAGTAAGCATGATAATTTGTTTGCGTATTTGGAATGATATGGAGGACAAACGTAGTATCAATAATACTAACATCTTGAGTGACTTGATTTTTTGGGGGGGAAAAAAAATCACGAGTTGTTTTGCTGTTCGGCAGTTTAGTGCCATACCTGAATGGTCATTTTCAGGCAAGAGAATGCTTAACATTAAAAATAAATAAATACTATGTGCTAATATTGTTGTTTGCTTCAAACACTTTGTTGTTGGGCTAGAAATGTATTATGAAAAATGAAATATGTTGAACCTATGTATGTATTTAACATGGCATTTTTGTCATGTGACTGATTAGGAAACATGTGGTCCTAAGTGGCCCCCAAGTAGCACTGATGAAAAATTGTGGCCCCCTTCTACAGCCTTTAAGTTGCCCATCGCTGACTTAAATGCTGTCGGGGGCCACAATTTTATATTAGTGCTATTAAAAAATGAAAAAAAAACTAACAAATCTGCAAATAGTTGATATTATGGTTGTGTGCGAGGGCCCAAAGTAGTGGAAGAAAATTTTCTATTTCTCTCGATCCCCTCGCCCCTCATTTCGGATTGAGTTAAGTCAAGTTGATGAGGTTTTCTTGGGGGGGGTTGTGTGTTTTTTTTTTTGAGGGGCCACCCAGCATGTGGGCACAGGCTGCCAATTTGCCCATCTACAGTAGACCCAATCTTTCTGGCTCCCTGCCTCTGTGTGAAACACAATACTCGACGATCTCACATTACCTCATGGTCGCATTGCATAGCTGTCATCAGCATAAAACGGACAACAAGGACACAGGCACTCGACATTCGTTTCGAGCACATTGAAACATGATTGCAGAGATTTAGAGGCACATGATACAGATATGTAAAATGAAGGTTATATCAAACTCTACCATTTCTATGTATGAGTACTGGGGCTTGCGTGCCATGCTAAGCAGCGGAAGCTGCAATCTCTTTACTGTGTATTTTTTCAACATATACATTGACAAATTATTTCAAGCACAGGATTTGGAAAACATCTTAATGGCATCTCATTCTTGGAAATATAATATTGTACCAACTGTTTTGGCAAATTTAGTAGCATGCAGCAAACTGTGCTGTATTTATTTACCCATACAATACAGGCATACATCAGGACGAGCTGGTCAGTGTGTATATGTTCGTGTCTGCCAAGATTCCTATGAATAGCAGGCAGAGTGTTTGTCCTTCACATTTTCGACCCATCAAACCCACTGGAAGCTGTGCATCAAGGGCCTGTCCTTTTGCTCTTTATGCACACTTATCCCGACGTTACACGACACGAACGTAGCCCTAGTTTGAGCCGACAGACGTGTCGCAAACGTAGTGTCTCGGAGATGATTTTGAAGTGTTTTCAGGCGTCGTAACCAATGTAGTGTGACATACTAAATGATAAGTCGTGAAGTGTTTGGGATGCTTCACAACAGCGACGAAAGTCTGGCATGTCAGAATTTTTGTTCGTCTTGCCGTTTTGTGTGACATGGCCTACCTTGTTGAGGAATAGGAAGGCAGTGCCCTCCTACTTATGACGAGAGAGTGGGCATGGCACACACAATCACAACGTGGTGTACAGGTATAGTATTTAAAAAGTGACGTGAACAAAAGGGGAAATATTGGAAAGTATACGTAGCCTTTCGACTTGTGTTACTGTTGCTCAATGCAAAGCTAATAGCTGATTAGCACATGTGGTGTCAATACACAAATTGGTTACCTCAAGTTCTATTTGGAGAATAGACAGTCCATACCGTCCTCTCACCACCATCCAGGAACGGGAACATAGTCCCTTTTTTTTTGCCTTTTCTGAGCCGAAAACAAACGCACATGCACATAATGCCTCATACGGCATGGTTTTGACAGCTGCCTGTCCCGCTTCCCCGAATGACCTGCACTGATGGACTGCACACAATGATTGGTCAGCATCTGGACGGTGATGGACTTGTAGTGTGACAGCTTGCCCAGCCCAAGACACAGAATGATATTTATCTGCTCGTCTGATAACGTGACCGTCGTGAACGACAAAAAAGTCGTGTAGTTGGTTTGGTGCGGTTTATATTCACACTTATACTTTTTGGAAGTGAACTATATTCTGCAAACACATCTACGCATGTGCCGATCGGTATGTCCATTGGAGTGAAGTGGCGAGGGCGGCACCGAAAGCACAAACCTAGAAATTGAGCATTTGTGCTCTTATTAGAACTACAAAATAATTGTGTCAAGAGCAGCTCATTTAATGCAGGTTTTGCGACACTATTTTAATAAACTTTGGAACACGTCGGCGAATGTATGCAGAAACCCGGCATGTGCTCTCTATGTTTTGACAAACCAAATGCTGGCAGTGGCGCGTCTAAATAAAAGACGAAGGATCAGGTATGATCAGCATTCACTATGGGATCATTTTTGCTAGTATCCTATATTTTGTGTGGATCTGCAGTGGTTTGTATTCAGACCTGTTGCGAATTGTGCCAAGTCTGTTCGGAAGCGTGTGAAATGAACCGAGCTCCGTTGAAAGCAGACTAAACGGTGTCGGTACACCCTTAGTCCTGCACATCTCTGTCGTTAGCAGATCTTGGTCTTTTCTGTTCATGACCTAATTTCTCAATGCAGCTGCATGTCCTTGCATGTCTGATATGGTTTCACACTGCCTTATGGAGTCGAATGTGAGTCCTTTCATATGTAGAGGTTATTTTGCTATCACACCCATCTATGAAAACAACCCTGCCAGTTTCATCCCCTATGTATTGGCCTGGAACAATTCGAAAAAGCTCAAACCTGCCTCTACACCTGAGGCATGCATCCAAATAAAGAAGCAGACTGATTCAAGAGTGAAAGTTATTTGTACTCATCAAAGCAACAATTTCTTTACTCGATAAGACCCAGTACTCATACATAGAAATGGTAGGGTTTGGTATATAACCTTAATTTTATAAATCTGTTATCATATCATCTGCCCCTAAATCTGGGCAATCATGTTTCAATGTGCTCAAAACGACTGTTGAGTGTCTGTGTTGTTGTCTGTTTTATGTTGATGACAGCAATGCACACGTGACCATGAGGTAATGTGAAATCGTCGAGTATTGTGTCTTTTACAAATTATACAGACATCAATCACATTGTTCAAGTCAAGTCATGGTTAAAATGTAGAAGGGCTGATTTAAAAGAGTGCCCTCTACTTTCTTGGTTGTTACAAGCCTTTTAGAGTGCCCTATTTTCTGCATGCGCACAAAAATGAATGGCGTATGCTATCATGAAGAAATGTAGCACTTTGAGAAGTGGGGTTTGTTTTGTTTCTCAATGATACCTTGTAATGGGAATTTGACATATAAAAGCGCCAAATGGAAGTAACTGTTCGTACTATTGAATGCTGACCGTACCTTTGAATGCTGACCAGTTATTTTGCGGATAAGCAAACTTGCACTAGTCTGTACTCTGTGTAGCTGCTCAAAATGCTGATTGCACTGGCCTTCACCACCTCCCAACAAGATAAAATTAGAGCGCAAGACGCAGAGAGGGAGAAGGCTCCCTTGACAGATCTGTGAAAGGTGTCCCTCCATGTTTTTTTTCTCCTTATTTTCTTTCTTAAATAAATCTCATCATTTTTTAAATAAATACTTTCGTTGTCTTGGTTTCCCTGGACAAGACAACCTTACACGGGATATAATATGGAATATTGCCTTTAAAATGTACTGATACAAATAGTTGGGTGTGTGAAATGCCTGTCAATGCATTAACTAAGTGTGAAATTAAACTGTCTGTGAGCGAGGTGTTCTGCACTTCCACTCCACTGGTTCAAAACAAAAACTGTGAATAAGTTCTCGTGATAACCATTCCCTCATAGAAATTATCAGTCAGTGACTTGACAGTGAGGCTGGCAGAGAGAACCAAAAGAACAACTTCTTTGATATGGCAGAGAAAGCACTAAAGACAGAAAGTAAACGGTGCTACACATAGATTAGCATCAGCTAACAGTTTTACCTGAACAAGCTTCTGAGAAGAATCCATCCATCCATCCATTTTCCGAACCGCTTGATCCTCACTAGGGTCGCGGGGGGTGCTGGAGCCTATCCCAGCACAGAGACGAACAACCATCCACGCCCACACTCACACCTAGGGACAATTTAGAGCATCCAATCAGCCTGCCATGCATGTTTTTGGAATGTGGGAGGAAACCAGAGCACCCGGAGAAAACCCACGCATGTTTGGCTAAATTGTCATTTGCCAGTGTCTTGTGCCACAGCGGTTTCATGACTGAGGAAGCATACCGTATTTTCTGGACTATAAGTCGCAGTTTTTTTTTCATAGTTTGGTCGGGGGTGCGATTTATACTCTGGAGCGATTTATGTGTGAAATTATTAACACATGATTATGTCATTTCACATGTTATTTTCACATTAAACCACAAGAGGGCGCTCTCGGCCTGTGTTAATAAATCGACGATGAGTCTGACGTAAGCGACGTAGAAGAGGAAGCGGCGCATCGTCTACCTCCCGAGTTGAGGGAGTTGTTTAAAAGTGTCACAGAGGATGAAGATTTCATTTGATTTAGTGATTTGGAGTGAAACTAATAGTTTGGTAAACTTGTTAGCATGTTCTTTATGCTCGAGTTATCTGAATAACTCTTAATATGTTACATCGTTAAGGACATTACCACGCATGTCAGTCATGTAACGTTAGTATACCGTACACTTATTCAGCCTGTTGTTCTCTATTTTAATTTTAAATTGCCTTTCAAGATGACATGTATGTTTTTGGTGTTATATTTTATCAAACAGATTTCCCCCCAAAATGCGATTTATACTCCAGTGCGACTTATACACTGTATGTGTTTTTTCCTTCTTAATTATGCATTTTTTGGCTCGTGCGATTTATAATCCGGAGCGACGTATAATCGGAAAAAACGGCAATTTGACATCTTGGTGATGAAATACTGCCTCCACCATTGACAATCCCGCATAATCTCTGTCAATATTCGCTTTTAAGTGTACGTGCCTGCGTGTGTGTGTGTGCATGCGTGCGTGCGTGTGTGTGTGTGTGGAGTGAAACGGTTAAATTGGTCCCGCTTTGTAAAGAAATGCAGGGGCCAGGGAAGTGTTTGTATTTGCCAATGTGTCCATCTGTCACATAGAAAAGTTGAAGTACTACAGCTGTGCGGTAAAATGCTGTTATTGAATTTAAGCGAAGTGAGCCCTCACTTATTTTTTTGTTTTGCACATTCTGGGGTTTGCTTCTGCCAATAGAAGCAGACAGCCCACTGCCGCGAACACTCAGCGCTAAGCAAGGCACAAGAGGAGGGCTGGCCAAAATCCACAGGAACACGCTGGCGAGATCCAGCCCACATTGAACATCTACTGATATCAACATGTCAACAGTGTTCAATCCAGGTCCCAAAAGTAAAACATCTGCCAGTTTGGTTTAGTCACAAGTGCTTCTACTCAAGTGGCAGGTTTACCTCTGTTAGCTCATGATGCTTAGTGCAAGCCACAGATATGTTGGGAACTATTTTATTCATGATGGAAAAAAACATGCATAGTGTGTCTGTAGGGCTGAGGAGGAACAGGCAAGAAAATGTGCAACCTTTATTTCGATCATGTGAGATTGGTGCGAAATTAACAGAATGTTGTAATGTTTTCTTGCTTTCAAAGCACTCCAAGTGTCGGGTCAAGCATGATGACATTTTGTGTGTTAACTGTTTTTATAGTTTCAATTGAGAGAGTTGCATTGCGAGGAGCGACGCACAAGTTTGAAGACAAAAGCGATTATATGTTTGAGGTGGGTAAAACATACGAGTTAACACTTGTGCCCAAACCTTGTTTAAAAATCACACCTAATACAAATGATTCTTGTTATTCCTAATCCAGGCCATCTGGACTGATGGCTTTGTTTCATCAGTGGTCCGAAGTCAACAGGAGGTGAGCGAGCTACTTTCACAGGTGAGGAGCACCCTGTTAATGTTTCACAACTCAACTTGTTGCTTCATTGGTGCGACAGTCTTTTCAAATGGATTTAAAGTATGGATGGATGACAATAACATCTCAGCAATGTTATGATGCCATACTTTTTTTTCTTATATTAATTTTCTCTCAGTTGTCACAGGCATTCCCCAATGAGCGAATGGAGAAGATCTTGCCTCAGTGTAGTGAGTCAGATGCCAGGTTAGTTTCATGTATTTTTTTCTGTCCTATGGAGGATGATAGCTAACTTCTAGACTGGACATTGAATTATGGATTTCTGATTACAAAAAAAAAGCAGACACATTTCATACCTTGGAATATCCTACTTTAACAACATCAGAGAAATGGAATAATGTGCTTAAGTTATATCTAATCAGGAATAACACAGTGAAAGTCAATATCCAGCCTTGGTGGGTGACATCTTCCAAACCAAATTGAAGACATTTCTGAAATACTCGGTACAGATTTGTCTGTTGTAATTTTCTCAACCATTCTTGATGAGCTAATAAGGGGCCGCTAGCACCGAGAGTCATGACTGTCCTGAACAAATGTCACTGTCCATCCATCTATCCATTTTTTGAATGGCTTTACCCCCACGAGGGCCGCCGTCTTCGGGCAGTAGGCGGGGTACACCCTGGACTGTTTTTCAGCCAATCGCAGGGCACACAGAGACAAGCAACCATTTGCGCTCACAATCACACCTACGGACAATTTAGAGTGTTCCATTAACCTTCCGGGCATGTTTTGGAGATGTGGGAGGAAACCAGAGTACCCGAAGAAAACCCACATAGGCACGGGGAAAACATGCAAACTCCACAAAGGAAGACTGGGGCCGGATTAAAACCCACGACCTATGTACTGTGAGGCGGACATGCTAACCAGTCGCCCACAGTTTCACCTCACAGTTAGTCATTAAGTCATTAAGTTTAATTTGTTTTTAACTTGCAGTAAACCTTTTGTACTTTTTTTTTTATTGCAATTGATGAGTGTCTGAACTTTAAGGGTTTGCACGTCAACACTGCTGCCATCAACATTTGGTGACCAACTGTGAGGAATGAGCCAGACAAAAGGCAAAACCCACTTTTGCACTTACGGTATTACACAATGGCAGCCACTCATGATTTGACAGGACAAAAATAATAATAACCATTTCACACATCTGTTCTTCATACGGGCGGCCCGGTAGTCCAGTGGTTAGCACGTCGGCTTCACAGTGCAGAGGTACCGGGTTCGATTCCAGCTCCGGTCTCCCTGTGTGGAGTTTGCATGTTCTCCCCGGGCCTGCGTGGGTTTTCTCCGGGTGCTCCGGTTTCCTCCCACATTCCAAAAACATGGCAGGTTGATTGGACGCTCTGAATTGTCCCTAGGTGTGAGTGTGGGCGTGGATGGTTGTTCGTCTCTGTGTGCCCTGCGATTGGCTGGCAACTGATTCAGGGTGTCCCCCGCCTACTGGCCGAAGACGGCTGGGATAGGCTCCAGCACCCCCCGCGACCCTAGTGAGGATCAAGCGGTTCGGAAAATGGATGGATGGATGGATGTTCTTCATACGGCTTCTTCAGTCACTCACAGGGCTGACACAACCACACTATCAAAATAACCCCATGCAAAACCTAAACTGAAAAGCGGATCTACTTATACCATATGTCTGTTTAAAAACGAATATATCTCCATTGGTCAAGCTTTAATTAGAAGAGGTCAAAAATCGTGTCCTGACTGTCACTAACAGCCCGACTTGGGAAAGATAGTGTCGGGCAAAACGGAGAGTCCCCGATCACAGCCGAGCAAAGGTATTTTATTTTTTCTTTCTCTCTCAACTCTACATCTACCCAACGCGTATCTGCTCTATAACAACACCAACAACAATAACCAGCACCAACACAGTAACAGCCCTTTGCGCCACCGTTGTTGTTTGGTGTAGTGAAGCCCTCTCTTTTCATGTCTTCATGTCTGTAAACCAAAGTTAAGAAGTTAGATTTTCTTAAAGCATCATTTTGGTTCTCAACCATATGTCACATTGAACCTGACTAGAGCTCAGAGATCAGTGTGTGCCAAATTGAGGTCTGGTACTCTGCCCCTGGCTTTGGAAACTGTACGCTTCCGCTCCATCCTAGAGGATTGTTTATCACTTAAATGATATTGAAAATGAAAGGCATGTTTCTTTTTTGGGTTTATTGTCCTCTGCCCTTATATCATGATTTGAGGAGGCAATTATTCTGTCTGTCTGATGTGGTCCAATATTTGCAATGTCAGAGGAAGAAAGACTGGAGTATCTGTTTAAAAAAGAAGCCATTTTGGGTATAAAAGGAACTGAATTGCTCAGTTATTCACAAGCAAAGATGGGGCGAGGTTTTGAGTGACAAAATGTTCCTCAACGTACAATTGCATGGAATTTCGGGATTTCATCATCTACGGTCCATAATATCATCAAAAGATTCAGAGAATCTCGAGAAATCATTGTATGTAAGCTGCAAAGCCAAAAACCAACAAACACATTTCATAAAACCAATGTCAGTAAATATAGTAATGCAAAGCAAAAGCCATTTATCAAAAGAACCCAGAAATGCTGCCGGCTTCCCTAGGCCAAAGCTCATCTAAGATGGACTGCCGCAAAGTGGAAAAGTGTTCTGTGGTCTGACGAGTCCACATTTCAAATCTTTTTGGGAAACTGTGGACACCGTGTCCTCCGGGCCAAAGAGGAAAAATACCCCTCTGGAAGGTTATGGACGCAAAGTTCAAAAACCAGCTGGGATGGGGCTGAGCTACTGCCAATGGCATGGATAACTTACGCATGTCCATGTTTTATGTTATGTGTTGTGTTTATTATTTTACTTTATGTTAACTGTTTTGTGAAGCGCTTTGTTACAGCTGCCGCTGTTGTGAAAGCGCTATATAAATCAGCATGTATTGTATTGTATTGTATTGTATCTGTGAAGGCACCATCAAAGCTGAAAGGTACTTACAGGTTTTGGAGAAACATATCGTTGTCCTGTGAAAAACCCATATGTCCATTCATTTATTTACTTATATGTGTGTGTGTGTGTGTGTGTGTGTGTGTCTGTGTGTTTTGTTTGTTTGTTTGTTTATTGAGCATATATAGTACACACAATAACAGATTGACAAAAGGCAAACAAAAATTTTGAAAGGAAAATTAAAAAGTAAGTAAAAGAAAAAAAACACACATCATCACAGTTGTATGCTCAAAGGAGTAGGAAGAAGTAAATAACTTATCTAGTCCTACCCCTTATTATGTAGCAATTTGAATTGATCATTTTTCAAAACAAAGAAGAAGAAGAAAAATCTACATATCATCAAATACTTTTACCCTTATGTGTACTATACTTTTCTATTTATACACCTTTCGGTTTGTATATATATAATTATTCTTCCTCCTTTTTATTTCAATTTTCTCATATTCATTATAATTAGCATTTCTTGAATACAAAATCCAAAACAAGAACAAACAGTTGTAATACTATATTTTATAAGTATATCAAATTTATCTTCTTAATTCTGATTCATGTAGTTTTTTTGTACTAATCTTTTGTGTGTGTGTGTTTGTGTTAATGGTATATCCAAAATGCAGACAATCCATTTACATAAATATTGAATGGGAAAATCAACACTTTTGACGAAGCAATCTATTTTTATCAATACAGTGAAACTCCTCTACAACGAAATCATGTTTGCAGCAAGAAATTTTTCACAACAGGGGATTTTCACTGCGAAATTTACGATCAGCATTCACTTTCACTTACATCAATTTCTTGGATAATGTCTTTTATTTTGCTTCCTCCGTCTTTTATTTTGATCACTTTTACCTTCTCTTCCAGCGTCAGAGCTCTTCTTGTCTTAGCTGCTTGACATCCAAAGGTCCGTTTTGTAGCCATTTTAGCAATGCAACGTTCTTGCTGCGTCTGAAACTTACAATAACAAATACTTCCTGGACTACTGCACATGTGTAAACCAGTGTGGTGGTTGCTGTTGCTGTTTCCGAACAAAGCAGTAGAGGTCGCTGTTGGATTAGACTTCATTGTAGTGAATCTCGTCGCGGGGCAAGAGCAGAGAAAAATATTTCGTATAACGCAACAGGGTTTTTTTTCGTTGTATGGGGGCAGGAAAGTGGAAATGGTGTTAATGCATGAAGATTTTTTCACACGAGGGGGTATTATCGCCCATGTAGGTTTCGTTGTAGAGGAGTTTCACTGTAACTCAATTAGGTCTGAAGGTCTCAATTTGATCTGATGAAATTGGTTGGTTAAGGTGAGGTGCCATTTGAGCAGGGTAGCGGCAAAAGACCTTGGGGGTCTGATACCCAGCTACAGAAGGTAGCTCTCTATGGCATGGGAATCCAACGTTTTTTGACCGAAGATCTACTTTTGACTCTGTCTGTCTGTAGTTCACGGATGGATGGATGGTTGAATAGGTTCATTCAGTTATCAAGATTAGCGTATGTTGAAAAATGGTTTTATGATGGGAGTCATTGGGACCAAAAATGGTCAATGAACTTCTAAGAGGAGGAGATTAAAGTCATTTTAAAGAAAAGTGTTTCACAAGCTCGGCGGCCAAAATGCAAACTGTTCAACAAAATCCTGGGGATGGACAACTATTTACCCTCACATTCACATTTCAAATTTTCAAATGTAGAGTCACTTCCTAGTTAGCCAAACACACTTTAGTTTTGGATAATGGACTGCACCAGAGCAGAGAGAACATATAAAGTCTCCATCAAAAGACGTGGCAAAATGCAAACCCAGAACCTAACCAGTCTCCCACCTGTAACCTATGTCGATTCGGTGTCTATACAAGTGAATATTTGCCCTTGTATTGTGTCTATGTACGTGTTCTTCATGTGACTGTCTGCTCTCTCCACCTGCACCCAGATGCCTGACAGCATTGCCCAGCCATGTGCTCCAGCACCGCAGCGTCCAACTCTTCTTCACCTCCAGCAGGCCTCTCACACCCAGCTATCTGCCTCCTCTCGCTTCCTCCCTCCACAAAATGCCTTCGTCACCTCTCACGGCTCCTGTCATTCCAACCTGCCCATTCACTTCCAACTATAGTGAGTATTTTCTTTCTTAGTGGGACCGATTCCCATTTAGCCACAATCACAGACACTTAAGTCTCTGGAAAGGATGCAAAACATGTGGCATCTATTTTTAGATGTAGCGACAGTGATACCAGAAGGAATATTTCCTGTCTGTTGATGCGGTCTGCGATTGGCTGGTGACCAAGTTCAGGGTGAACCCTGCCGCTCGTCCTAAAACGTCTTGGATAGGCTCCAGTACATCCGCGAAACTAATGAGGAAAACTGGTTTGGGGAATGAATGGTTTATGCAGTGTTGGTGATGATTGAGATGAGTGCAAGATGAAAAGGAAAAGGTCACGTCCGTTAATACCATTGAGGAGGTGGTGGTGATATAGCAGGGAGAATTTTTGGTTTGTATTTTGAAGGTGTTAGAGGGAGAGGACAGCTTCTATTTTAGTCTGGTGTGGGAATTTATTGTGGTATGTTTGTGTTGGGAAGCTGAGTGTGGTGACCTCGTGTGTGTGTGTGTGTGTGTGTGTGTGTGTGTGTGTGTGTGTGTGTGTGTGTGTGTGTGTGTGTGTGTGTGTGTGTGTGTGTGTGAGTGAGTGCTTGTGCCTGATTCTATGAATGTGACTTCATTTCAGTGTATTTTTAACCTCCAGTGCGGTGTGTGTGTGCATAGTGTGTGTGTGTGTGTGAGAGAGAGAGAGAGAGAGAGAGAGAGAGTTAAAGTACAGAGAGTGGAGTGTCACTGCCAGTAATCGACGTGTATTTTCACAGTGTATTGTCCTTCCCTAGCCTGCGTAGTATTTTCAGTTCCAATTTTCGTCAGATCTTTTGTTCTGTCAGAGGAAGACCGCGAAACTCGATGATATCCAATCCAAGGTGTAGAGTCTAGTTCTGCGTTTTTCAATCTTTTTCGAGCCAAGGCACATTTCTTTCATTGAAACAAATCCCGCAGCACACCACTAACTGAAAATGTGAAAAAAGCTTAGTTTAACCAAAAAGCAAATTTTAACAATTAACGTATTATATTGTTTCTATAAGCGTTTTTTTAAACATTGAAAATTAACGCAATATTATAACACGTTGAATAGGAATCAAATCATCATCAATCCAATATTTGGTGCATTCGTTTTAATGGCAAGTAAAATACAGTCAAACCTTGGTTTTTGTCTATAATCCGTTCCAGAAGGCTGTTCGAAAACCGAAATTGTTCGAAAACTGAAACCACGCTCATTAAAATAAAAATGTTTACTGAACACGTCTGCTCACAATGGAAAGCAACACGAGGAGGCGTCACTTCCTCGTGTAAGGAAGGCAAGAGGAGTCAAATGGTGCATTCAAGTGCGCTCAGTTTGTTCGAGAACCGAAATTTGTTCATCATCCGAGGCATAAATATTATTATATATTTTTGGTCGAAAACCAAATTGGACGAGAACCGAGACGGTCGAAAACCGAGGTTTGACTGTATTATAACATGTTGAATAGGAATCAAAGCAACATCAATCCAATATTTGGTGCATTCGTTTTAATGGCAAGTAAAATCTAGTCAATTACAACTTTAACTTGCTCAGGGTTGGATTTTTTTCTGTGTGACAGCCGGTTCTTTTTCTCCTGGTCGTTTGCGCTCTCCCGCAATATTGTACCAATCCCTTTTTCCATCTTGAGTCTTTGTATAATTCCAACATTATTCAAATGACTTTTCTGCTGAATGTGTCGCTTGAGATCGTCCAGCTTCCGTTTAGTCCGTATTTTTCCATCGGAAAATTTACTTACAGCGTAAGCTTTGCTGCAGGTTTTGCAAAGCAGAAAATATCTCACCCAGTTTGACTGCTTGTTCTTCAATTTGCACATACTCCGACAGCCATTCCAACTTAAAAGAACCGCAATTCATTCTTATTTTGGTTTGGGGAGTCGAAGTATCACGTTCCCTGCCCGGTCGTTTCGCCATGATAAAGGGTGAGCTTTAGCGTCACTTATCGCCACCGCATTGTTATTGTTATGGAGCAGAGAACATGTGCAAGTACTGTCAATGCCGTGATTGGCTGCATAGCGTCAGGGGGAAATTTATTTGACAAGAACCGAGACCAAGAACAGTGGAGCTTGCCCCCAAAATCCCAGTTTCATAATTGTGAGAGAGTATGCACCGCTTCACTCCAACCGTTCAGCAACTAAGAGCTTGCGCCATTCCGTTTTTCAAAGTTCCACCCACACAACAGACAGCACAACAAACATTAAGCTACCGTCTTTTAATGTGCGTTGTTATGCCGGTACTTTGACAGCCATGTGTTTTTGAGGTAATACTCTCAGTAAGAACCTTATCTGGTAACTACGACCAGAACTAAAAACACAACTCCTTGTCCTTTCTATTGTTGGTAAATGACTTGTGAGCGACGTTACACAAACATTCAACACCACCAATTGTTCCTCTATTTGTGTCGAGCAGCAGTGTGAGCTCCAGCTCGCTTCCTATTTGGCTGTCTTCCTGTTTCATGTCACAGTCACGGAGTCCGTGGTTCTGCTGAAACTCGGCGTTGTCCGCACACAAACGGGTTGGCGATTGCAACTTTTGCTCAGGTTGAAGATTTACAATCGTGGGCCATGACCGTTTTCCGAGCAGATCGGGGGGGGACAATTAACACATTCCCCTTCACAGGATAATCCATCCATCCGTTTTGTATACCTCATGTTCATTCCTCAATTTCAGTGCTCAACATCTCCAGAATGTCTCCGTGTATTACATGACATCCTCTCAGTCAGCCAAATCCAATATAAAATGAAATAATAACCGGAATGTAATGTAATTTCTTTGTTTACATGGGCGATAAACGACAGTGTGTTCATATTTCCATTGTCATCTGTCACTCAGCAAGCTCAGCCGGCTGTATGATGCAATACAGAGGAGCCAGCAGGTAAGATTTCATCATCGCTCATCAGTGCGATGTGCAGCGTTTCTGCCCTCTGACGGCGTTTCCTCTTTCAGGGCGATGTACCGAGTGGCCAGTGTCCAGCCTGTCAGCACTCACAATTCTGCCCTGACCTGCTCCTCCCCTCACCTCTCGTCTCTCCCTCCCTCACATCCTTCTCCGCAACACTCCCCCCAACTGTCCTCCCTACCTCCCACCATGCCAGCTTTGCCCACACCTAGCTTCCGTGCTGGCAGAGGCGATGCTTCCTCCCAGCCGCACCCCCAAAGCAAACCGTGTCCTTTACTTCATCCGCACACGTATTCTGAACCTCAGCAGTTCTCATTTCACCCACTACAGTTACAGACCCAACCTCAACATTCACCCCATTCTCAGTCTCTTTCATACTCGCTCTCTCAGTCCCGTTCCCAGTCGCACGCGCAGCCTTTATCACAGTCCCAGGCGAACATGCCAGAGCAGAACGGCATCTTGGACTGGCTGCGCAAGCTTCGCCTACATAAATATTACCCGGTGTTCAAACAACTTACAATGGAAGAGGTGGGTGCGGTCTCCAACGCGACTTGCATTTACTGAAGCCCGTATCCCGCTGGACGGCGAAGGTGGCGAATGTTGATGGTTCATCGGGGTTCGTTCACGGTTGCAAACGGTCGTAAAGACGTTTGTTTAAACGTGTTCAAAAATTTCTTTGTGACAAGAAAAACTGTTTGCAACCATTCTAACTGCTGGTGAACATGCGGCGTACCTTTGCGACCTTGATGATGAAAAATCAACATTTGGGCCGTGTGCATCCGCCAGCCCTCGCCGCAAAGTGAGATACGGGCTTATAAAATAAGGAGCATGTGAGTGATTGGAGGTTTCTCTTTTCAATACAGTTTTTAGCACTGACAGAAGATGACTTAAACAAGTACGACTTAACCCAGGGAGCAAAGAAGAAACTCAAGACGCAGCTGGAGTTACAGAAGTCAGCAGAGTAAGTTGCAGTTGCCATTCAACCAGTTTTCTTCTGGGGTTTCTTTCTTGTCGTGGCACTGCAGCTGACTTGGTCTATCGGTCTGGTCTGGTCTGTTCCAAATGTCAAGTAATAAACTTCCATTACAAGCAAGGCATACCTTGCTTGAGTAGAACCCGGGGTACTCACTTGAGACCTTAGGTGAAGCAGTATGCACATTACATGGGATATAGATATTACATTACATTTTTAAAATATAATTTTGTTTTGCTGAATCAAAGTTTGCCTCCCTTTAAGCTTGAGGAGCTTTGATTTTTACCTGCTCACGCATCCATTTAGCAAATTACTATATATATATACATATATACTGTGTATATATAGTCATACTGTGTATATATATATATATATATATATCATTTTTTATTTTTACAATTACTACATTGTTTCTGTTTGCATGCAAACAAGATACTCTATACTAATGCTTTATAGGAGTGGTTCTTAACCTGGGTTCGGTGAATCAATCTCAGGGGCTCGACGGAGCCTCTGCCATGGAGGTTAAGACACACATGACTCAACATGTCAATTAGTTATGACATGACCGCTTGACCATCACTGGCTGGGTCATTTTGTGCACAATTTAAAAAACTTATACTTATGTCTTGACATTTGATTTAGTTTTTTTCCTGGTTTTAATAAATGCGTCTTTTTGTGTCTTGCATGTGTAAAAAAAAAAAAAAATCATCTTTTTATTTATCACAAATGAAGGTTTCGGGGGGGCATCCCGGTGGTCCAAAAACATGCACAGCTGGCTGATTGAACACTCTAAATTGTCTCTAGGTGTGAGTGTGAGCATGGATGGTTGTTTGTCTATGTGTGCCCTGTGATTGGCTGGCAACCGGTTCATTCAGGGTGTCCCCCGCCTACTGCCCGAAGACAGCTGAGATAGGCTCCGGCACCCAACGCGTCCCTTGTGAGGATAAAGCGGATCGGAAAATGAATGAATGAATGAAGGTTTCGGTGAATGTGCATATGAACTGGTTGGGTTCGGTACCTCTCACAATGTTAAGAGCCACTGCTTTATAGTATTATATGCCAAACACCCAGCTGAAGCGACCTGTTGAGCTCCGAGCACACTGGGACATGGTGCTCTGATGCAGGTTGATTCCTCAACCTGCACATCCTTGCTTTATTTTGCCTATGAGCATTTCACCAACTGCTCGGCTTCTGCGAGCTCAGCAGTGGATGGCAAAAACAGACCGTACAACACGTCATGGTTTACTAACTGTGAGAAGGCTCCAGAGATAAGGTTTGCTTCTACGAGATAATCAAGGGACAGAAATGCGAGAACAATGACACATGGCAACAAAATGTGTCTCTGTGCATAACTTGCTATTCAACAAGCATGGCCGTACATAAATTGAAGTACGGACAAGGAAGCACGAAGAGCCCTGCTCTTATCATCTGATCATAATTTCCATTTAAACTGTTTCCATTTGGTTGGCATTTATGTGTGTGTGTGTGTGTGTGTGTGTGTGTGTGTGTGTGTGTGTGAACACAAGGCAAACAAAATGGAAAGTTCCTGCGGTGCTTTTCCATACAGCAGATCTGCAGATGGAGAAGCCGGGGAGCAGCCCAGGTTGCGGTGTGCATTGACGGCTCCCTCTAGTGGTAGTTTTTGGGCAATCGCAGCTAGGCATGAACTGATCGTACATTCTGATCGTATCACCGTGAGCAAAAAATATTGTGGTCTGACAAATTCACAGTATTCAAATTACAGCTCTAAAATCATATTGTGCGCTGCTTATAAGTCATTTCAAAGAAGAAAAGCCAATTGTATTCCCAGTCACAGACAGTATTAGCGGTGATTGAAACCTTGACCTTTTGAAACCATGGTACATTGTTATTGGCCTCATGCCTACTTGCAGGCCATTTTCGCCACAAATGATGTTTGTTTAACTCATTCACTCCCAAAGACGTTTTTAAACGTCTTTTCAGACTTGGTCCAGAATTGGCTGGTACTGAATGAGTTAAGAGGGGGAACTCGACGATTCATTTTCTGGTTTTTGTTCATGTTGAAAGAAAGGTCGAAGGAACTCTATATGTCAGGGGTGGGCAAACCTTTTGGCTCTGGGGCCACATTGATTTCTAAATTTGACAGGTGGGCCGGGTCAGCACAAGATACCGTATATATAAGAAACTGTATATGTTGACAGTCCATACCAAACATCAACAGAACAAAAGCATGAAAGTATTACCATTCTTTTTTTTTGATGAGAACAGTGAAACAACTGTGGTATATGTCCTGTATGAACGTCCAAGTGTGTTAACAACATACTGTACATGTGTGACAACACAAACAACAAAGTGCAACAATATATTGCCCAAAAACTGCCACATACAGTACAGGTATATGACAAAATCTAACAAAGTTAGGACTATTTGCGACAAAATTAGTAAAAGAACGGGTGGCTTTCTTTCCACTCACTCAGTGTCTCGAACTTGACCTCCCCTTGATCACCACACAAGACAGCGTTGCTCAGCTGATGTCGCGCAATGAACTTTTGAACCCAGCCACGGGACGCTTCGAAGTCTTCGATGCCCATAGCGCTATGGAACTCGATTGCTCTCTCATGAGCGTTCCAGTTTGTGGAAAGTTTTCAGCACGATAACAGTCAAACCATTCCAGGAAACGTTTATTTACTCGACTGTCCATCGAGCCGCAAGCAATTCGCTCTGAGCACGGAAACAGCCAGAATCGGACTGAGCAAGTGTCGCTTCCTCGTTTTTCAAAGTCTCGTAGATTTGAGACTTTCGGACTCCAAGCGTCTCCTGAATGTTTTGTACGATGTAACCCGCTTCTTTTAATCAGATTCACTTCACTTTCTCTTCCGCGGCTATTACTGTTCCTCTTCGTTTGGATGCCATGATCGACAGGACGTAAAAATGTTTGCAATTGCAGTAAAACTCACTGCAATAAAGAGTCATTTGCATGTCGCCGTTTTGGATCCAATGACAGAAAATAGCGGAATGACACACTTATTCTGTTGTATCGAGCAGGAGCTACTTGAGTTAGCGCTACTGCGGGATTCCATATTGTCTCCCCCTCCCTCCCTGTGCTCTGCAACTTCAAGTCACTGCGCGACCCGGCGTTGAAATGCGTGTCAGTCCAAATGAAATGAATGCAATCATTTACATCGAACCGTAATTGTGTACTGTACCAACCTTCGGCGGGCCGGATTAAAAAGACCAAGGGGCCGAATCCGGCCCGCGGGCCGTAGTTTGCCCACCCTGTTATATGTGTTGGGCAGTTGTAAAAGTGTACGCTTGCAATTTGATGATTCGATTTTTGATGGTTCGGCCTTGGAAAAGGTCTGAGAGCTGGAATTAATTTGTTTCGTTTTCTGATTTGTTTGTATTTTACCTTGACCAGCAGGGAGATGAAGATGGAGAAACGGACCAGTAGTGGTATCGCTAGAGTGATGCCTTCCAGTCACGTGGGACCTTCCACCCACGCCACCACTGCAGGTAACACAACGGCTTTGTCCAACATATGGCTTGTACCTGAAAAGGCAGGTTACATATAAAGAAGAAAAGAAAAATGAACACGTAACTGGAACATTTCGGAGCAGCAATTATTTTTGTCTTTCATTCACTGTTTGCTCCTGGTGGGCAGATCAGTGTCTTAGTCATCATTTGTGTCAGCAAAAATAGTCGTCCCAAATGTGTTGTAGTAGAGTTGCGTGTGGAGGTGGACAGTGTGCCGCACCATCATCCCGTCCTGACAGACAGCAGCTCGTCCTCAGGCTACTCCAGCTCTTCGTGTTCCCCCCGAACGCCCCACTGCTGTGACGCCACTCTGGACAGGAGCAGAGATATTTACAGGCGTAAGTTGCCTCACTTCGAGGTCACCAGAAAGACGGACACGTCTTTGTGAAGGGACATTTTGCTCACGGTCATCATTTTGTACAGCCGTCTGTGTGTCTGTTTCAGGTGTGCCAGGTTCAGATACAGTCGTAGGCGGTCAAGAAAAGGAGCGCTCGTGCATTTTTATCCTGAACTCCAGCTGCCCCGCAGGCCCCAGCCGGCCCACGGCGCAGGTCCTTCCCGTCCAAACGGATATCGCCGCTCCCGCCGTTGCGTCCTGCTCCTCCCACCTCCCCTTCACTCTCTCCCATTACCACCCGCAAGGCAGTTACCCTCAAAACCCGCTCTCAAACCAGGCGCGTGTCCTGTCCTCCCCACGAAAGCCAAGGCCGCCCCCGCTGTGCGCAGAGGACAGGACTAAAGTGGTGGCTTCTGGCCCGCCCGGTACTAGTGCAGGTTTTAGTCCCGGTCCGGGTGCAGCGATGGGCATGAGGCTGGAGACCTTGCTCCCCAGGCTCAAACTTAAGGCGGACGCCCCCTCCTCCCTCCATGATTCCGAAGGCTGTCTTGGTCTTCCGGGGGCTGCGGTGGGTCTGATGGTTGAGACCAGTTGCGCTCTGACCTCCACCTCAAACAGCCACCACCACGTGTCCCAACCTCCTCTCCACTTTCACCTCTCATCCTCCTCATCCTCATCGCCATCCATATACTACTCATACCCACCCGCATCCTCCTTCTACACTTTTGCCACCTTCTGCCCCTCCACAAAGTCCCTCTCTCAGTCTGCTAGCTCCAGTGGCGGAAGTGTCTTTGTCTCCATGGCAACCGCAAGCACCGTCCCTATTGCCGCAGTGCCCGGCAACATGTACTACCCTCAGCGATCCAGCGCGGGCCTCCCCTCCGCCTCCTCTGGCACTTCATTGGATCCAAGTCAAGGCCACACCCATTCCATGTGCGTTTGCAGCTCGTGCGGATGTCGGGGCAACTGCGGGTCCTACGGCGCCTTGTCCGCATACGCGCCTGCGTCCGCCTACCTGCAGCCGTTCTCGGCCAGCTCTGTCTTTACTCTGGGTTCTCTACTCCATCTTAGCCCCCTCATGGCCTCATCCAGCGCCACAGGTACCGGTACCACGCCCTATTCCTACACATTGATGGCACCACCACCCCTGTACTGCCAGAGCTCTGGGTCACAGGACCAGCAAAAAGGTTTTAGCTTCTACCAGCCCCATGGCATTGTGGGAAACGGGATCCAGAAGCGCATCGCGGGGAACCTTTCTTGTTACAACTGCGGCGGCCACGGGCACAGAGCGGAGGGCTGCAAACAACCACCCATGGAGTCATCACAGCAAGGTGAGTCAAGGAATGAACAATGACTGCATGAACCGCATGATGCCATCAGACACATTTGGAAAACAGCAGAGTGGGCAAAAACACAGTACTTGTGTTGAGAAAGGGAAAAGTTAACGCGCTCAAGTACAGTAATCCCTCGTTTATCGCGGTTAATGGGGACCAAAAACACCCGCGATAAATGAAAATCCGCGAAGTAGCGACCCCCCCCCCCCCCCATATAGGTACATGTACATAATATTTAGATGGCCAAATTTAATGGTATACATGCATGTAGAAGTAAATTTTGAAGTAATTAACATAACTTAAAGCTGTATACTAATAGATTCAAACATGTATAAGTTAGGTTAGTTTATGAATAACAAAATTGGATTGGATTGGATTGGATTGGATAAACTTTATTGTCAAATGTACTGTATGTGTATGTGAAATTTCTTCCCTCTTAACATAAAACAAGAGGAGCCGCTGCGGGTGTCTGTGCCGCTATCAAAAGAAAAGTTAACAAAAAAAGGACAAAATAATACAAAACAACACATGAGACACAGACAATCATGCACTCTTAACCACTTTCCTGCACACACTAAAATACAATACAATAAAATACAGTAAACATTAAAAAAAACATTTTCTTTTATTAGGGTTTTTTTTAAAGTCTGCAAACGGCCCGCGAGAAGCTGCGAAAGTCAGCAAAACAACAGCGAGTCATATAGAGCAACATATACAGTACTGTATATGATTTTTTTTTTTTTAATGAATATGTTTGAAAAATCCGAGATGCACTGAACGAACCGCGAAATAGCGAGGGATCACTGTACAAGTAAACAAGTCAAACCATTCACGCTCGCAAAGTGTACATGGAAAATGGATAGAAGGACTTTGATGGATGTAATTCAGTCGACAATGCAAGCCTTTGAGTGTCATTAATTTGCGGTTGTGTGTGATTTCACAGGCAACTTTCGACTGAAGTACACTCCCCACTCCGACAATAAGGACTCTGGGGACTGAGGAAACCCAGATATATTTACTCCAGCCACCGTTCATCCTTCTTCACCGCGACCACAGTTTGTGCAGCTGAAGCTGAAGGCAAAGCGTCTGGCTCAGGAATGCGCAAGTCCCGCTACTCAAGAGCCCCTGGCCAGCCTGTTTTATAAGTCTCGCTCTTCCAACCCCTGATTCAAATGATCAGCTCATCTTTGGGTCAGGGCTCTTGAGGAGCATACTTGGGCAACCCTGGTCCAGCTAGCTAGTCTTTTAGCCGGAGCTCTTAGCAGAGCAGTTGTCAGTGAACAAGTGAAGAATCATCGGTGTCCGCATGTCACAAGAAATTAAAACCTCTCAAAAGCTGGAAGTGGGCCTGCACGGCAGAAGAGGAAACCCTCAGGTCTTTTTATATCGGTATGGCCAGAGAGCTTTTCAGGACAGATGCTGACACATATTTATAGACCACCTAACTGTCTCAAGTCCTACTTGGTCCTCAAGTTTGGCCATCTTTCAAAAATGATCATTTCTATACTTTTGGGATTGTCATGTTTTCATTTTAAGTTGTTTGCTTCTCCTCTTGTCTTTATTTGAGTTTTTAACTTTTGAGAGGTTCAAATGACCGATAAGTTGTTCTTGTTATTATTATTATACAGAACTATGAATAGATTTGATAACATGGGTTCGAGGGGAAGTTACGTTTTAAAATTCAATTGTGTGGTGTTGGTCTTAACAGAACAAGTCTGGAGCACAGAGCACGTTTCTGCAAGTTTGTGTGGGGCAGCTTGTCTCTGGAACAAAGCAAAATGTACATATTTTCTGTATTACGGTTTATACTGCATTGTACGAGACAGGTGAAAATGACATTTTTCTTTTTTTGAGGTTGCCTTTTTACGATCATAGCGTGAAACCTGTTTGTATCTCCTCTTCATTCTGTCCTTCGCTCAAGGAAGACCAAGAAGCGCCAATTTTGTCAGGTCTACTTTTAAGATTGTTTTATTGTTGATGCAGGTGAATGACACAACACAACTGTGTGAAATTTGCCCAAGAGAAAGCTCAGGATTGTTTCCTATTCAGTGAAACCTAGTTGACTGTCAAGTGTCTGGGCAGGACCTGGAGAATTATTAACATGAGGACGGCTTGTCCTACTCACTATCCGGACCCCTGGAGGGTGTGGCACTTGTATGTGCCATCTTTATTTAAAATGATTATTGCTGAACTTTTGTTTGTTTGTTTTTTTTAAATATGTTGTGATCATTGTGAGTGGGAAAGGGGTTTTGCAAATTGTAGAAAGCATGCATGCTCACGTTTGAAGGTATTTTTTTATTTGTTTAGTTGTTGTCTTAAAGTCTGCTGGACGTCTCACTTTGCCGCATCAAAGGACAATCCGGTCAAATCATTCACAGCATGCATGCTGCTTCGTCCTGGTTAGAAGCATTTTTCAATGCCGGTATTTCAATAACAACAACAATAAAATTGACAATTTTCGGCCAGGTTCAGTTTTTGTGTTCCTTCCATTGACTTTTAGCTAATTGTTGGGAAAAATCCATTTGTGCAGTACAGTATTTTTTTTTTCTATTTGGGATGTGCATGCATTACATGATTTTACATTTAGAAGACAAAACAAGCAACAACAAAAAAAAAACATGCAAATAAGTGTTTGAATAATTGTAACATAACTACAAAAATGGCCCAAGAGTTGTGTCACATTTTCCTTTGAAAATACTCAAAACTCTCTCAAGCAGCTAATGCCCAAAATAATTTGAGATAAAAGAAAAATCTGAGGAAAAAAATGTATTAACATTACAATTAATATGCTTTCTTGTAAAAGCATTGGCATCCTAATGCATTGAATATAAATCTACACTGCCCTCCATAATTACTGGCATCCCTTTTGTCTTGAATAAGAGCAAAATTTAAAATTATTAAAAAGGGGGAAATCTCACCTGTAATTCAAATGCATTTACAAATCAAATTTCAATGAAGTTTGGACATTGTGTTAAACATAAATAAAAATAGAATACAATGATTTGCAAATAATGTTCAACTTGTATTGAATGGACACTAGAAAGACAAGACATTTAATGTTCAAATTGATATTGAATTTATTGTTTTTAGCAAATACGGTAAAACAAAAAAAAAAAGGTGAGAAGCACCTGTTTGGAACATTCCACAGGTGGACAGGCTAACTGGGAATAGGTCGGTGCTCTGATTGGGTTGAAAAAAAGCTGACCTGAATTGCTCAGTCAATCACAAGCAACGATGGGGCAAGTTTCGCCGCTTTGTGAACAACTGCACAAGAAAATTGTTCTACAGTTTAAGGACAATGCTCCTCAACGTACAATTGCAAAGACTAGAGAGATTTAATCATCTATAGTGCATAATATCATAAAAAGGGTTCAGGGAATCTCGAGAAATAACTAAGCAGCAAGGCCGAAAGCCAACATCGAATGCCTGTGACCTTCGATCCCTCAGGCGGCACTGCATCAAACCCCGACACCAGTGTTTAAACTAAAGCATATCACCACATGGGCTCAGCAACACTTTAGAAAAACATTGTCAGTAAATACAGTGCGGCGCTACATCCGTAAGTGCAACTTGAAACTCTACTTTGCGAAGCAAAAGCCATTCATCAAGAACACCGAGAAACGCCGCCGGCTTCTCTGGGCCCGAGCTCATCTAAGATTGACTGACGCAATGTGGAAAAGTGTCCCGTGGTCTGACAAGTCCACATTTCTAATCGTTTTGGGATTTTGTGGACAGCGCATCTTTCGAGCCAAAGAGGAAAAGAATCATCCGCATTTTTATGGCTGCAAAGTTCAAAAGCCTGCATCTATGACGGTAAGAGGCTGTTTTAGTGCCAATGACATCGGTAACTTACACAACTGTGAAGGCACTATGAATGTTGAAAGGTACATATAGGTTTGGGAGAAACATATACTGTTTATTTCAGCAAGATGAAGCCAAGTTACAGCAGCGCATCTTCGTAGTTGATGAGTGAAGAGCCACAATACCTCATCACTGACCAAAAAAGCCAAGCAGTGCCTGTACTTCCTCTGCAAACTAAGGAGAGAAAGAGCCCTACCCACCATCATTCAGATTTTATACAGGCACCATTGAGAGCATCCTGTCCAGCTGCATCACTGTGTGGTATGGTGCTTGCACTGTGTCCTGACAAAAGACTGCAGCGCACCGTGAGAGCAGCTGATAAGATCATTGGTGTCTCTCTCCCACCACTCGTGGACGTTTACTACTCCCGTCTGACCCGCCAAGCCATCCGGATCGCAGGCGACCCCACCCACCCATCTCACAGCCTCTTCGGCCTGCTGCCGTCGGAAAGGAGATTGCAGAGTCTCCGTGCCAGAACCAGCAGGCTCAAAAACAGTTTCTTCCACCAGGCGGTCAGGAGACTCAACTCCCTCCCTGCTCTGCCCGCACTCCCCGCCATCTGCCTCTGCCCAACCCCTGCCTCCTGTCACAGACTATGACCCTCCCCTCATCATCCGACATCTGCGTATTGCATAATGCACTACCTCACTTTACCCACAAGTGCCATTGTTTGTTGTTTATATTGCCTATACTGTTTATAGTGTTCACATTACATTACATTAGCTGCTATCTTGTCTTAGCTGTGTGTTTAATGCACAGCATGTTTGCACTGAGGAGGATTGGGAGGAAGAAATTTGATCTATGCTGCATGTCATACATAAAGCATATTTGACAATAAAGATGACCTTGACCTTGAAGGTATAGACTGGACTGTCACCCATTGAAAATGTGTGGCGCATTACAAAGTGTAAAATACAAAAAGGGAGACCCTGGCTGTTGAATGGCTGAAGCTGTACATTGAGCAAGAATGGGAAAGAGTGCCACATACAAAGCTTTAACAATTAGTGTCCTCAGTTCCACAGGTGATGTAACACCGTGGTAAACGTGACCCTGGGCCCGCTTTTTTTCTTGCTGCCATAAAATATTTAGTTAACAATAAAGTTGATCAGTTTGAACATTCGTCGTCTTCACAGTGCAGAGGTACCGGGTTCAATTCCAGCTCTGGCCTCCTTGTGTGGAATTTGCATGTTCTCCCCGGGCCTGTGTGGGTTTTCTCCGGGTGCTCCGGTTTCCTCCCACATTCCAAAAAAAACATGCTTGGCAGGCGGATTGAACACTATCTAAATTGTCCCTCGGTGTGAGTGTGGGCGTGGACGGTTGTTTGTGTCTGTGTGCCTTGCGATTGGCTGGCGACCGGTTCAGGGTGTCCCCCGCCTGCTGCCCGAAGACTGCTGGGATAGACTCCAGCACCCCCCCCGCGACTCTAGTGAGGATGAAGCGGTTCGGAAGATGAATGAATAAATGGACATCAAACTTCTTGTCTTTGTACAGCAGTTGTGTTCAATTAAGTAGAGGAAATATATTGTTGGATGTAGACTGAATATAATCATTTTGTATCTGTGTTGATTTAAATGAGGCAGCGAAGAATTGGTGAACAGAATAATTTTGGGGGATGGTCCACTCGCCATCGCAGTTGGCTATATGGACAAAAAGAATCAGACAAATATCACTTCAAATCTTGTCTCAAACTTTTATTGTTAACAAAAGATCAACATGAACACATATATGGCTATTGCTCGCTGTGAATGCGTGTGAGATACGGAGGGGCTGGAAGACACACAAGCCGATGCTCACCCCTCTGCAACAAACACAGTGGCTTCGACTTGTCCAATAGCACAAACTGAAAACATTTGAGGAGAAAGACTTGTACGACAAAAAAAAAGTTAAACAATTCAAAATGATAAAATACTGCGACATAAAAAGCAGTTGTACCTCAACATAAAAAAAAGGACTACGGTCCATGTGCACAGAGAGGATGTGCAACCCACAGGGCAGCCAGGGCGAAACCTTCCAACTGACAATGGTGTGTTGAATCGCAACAGCAGCGCCGTGAAATCAACCCTGTGGGGCAGAGCCAACACACTGATGCAGCTATAGCCACAAAGGGACCTGTATCACTCTCGTTTCCCCTGCTAAAACTAATGACTAATGACTGAAAGACAGAAATGCACTCATCCCTCAAGTTTCTCGACCAGTCTTATTGTAGTGTGCAAAAGTCAACTTGTTAACTGCTCTGAATAGAACCGCTCATATTCCTTCGACATTGTGTTCAACGCAGTTCTCGAATTTTACATGAATGTTGAAATACTTGAAGCCGTACTGCATGGCAGGTAAACAAAAGTGGGAGGGCGATCGCACTTACCACACATCTATCCATAGCAAAGACAGCATAAAAAGTGGACATAGCCTCTTGTGGAGTCCTCACTATGCCATTACTGTGACTGACCGGTTGCCAATGACAAAGTAGACACCTGCTAAAGAATCCTTTGCTTGATGGTAAATATGCCTCTGAATCTGACATTATTTACAAAATGAATCCACCGCTTGAATGTGAATTCAATTTCAAAAATGTCTAGGCCCCCACTTGTCGAAACACGGGATTCTGCTTAGTATTGCATTTGTGGAATTTGAATTAAGCATCAAAATCCACGCGTTTTTATCCACCTCAGACGGCGGCCATTTTGCCACTTGCTGTTGACTTAAAACGACATCGCATTTGCTCAGGTTTAACGACCAATCGTGGCTCACCTGTTTTCAGGTGACAGTCACGAGCTGAGCCACGGTTGGTTGTTACCTGAGCCCTGGGCACAGCGATGTGGTTTTCAGTCGACGGTGAGTGGCAGAACAGCAGCCCCGAGATGGATAAAAGCGAGCGGATTTTGCTGCTCCGTTCATATTCCATAAATTCGCTATTAATCTGATTATCGTGTTTCGACCAGCGCTGCCGCTTGAGAACATATTGAAGAGAAAATGTTTGTGCTGACTTCCCCTTTCAATTGTACAGTTGTATACAATCCGGCATCTTTTTGCCACTAGTCGAGTCGTCCCTTCATGCTGCTTTAAGGCCCGTCTGCATCTGGCCCAGAGGCCACATCCACTTCTTTCCCGGCATCTACTCAAGGCAATGCCTCAATGATTGTTGTTGATTCTCCACGTAACTTGCACTCATCTCCATAAAGCTTCAAATCAACATTAGCTTTGTTCTCTTGCTGCTGTAAATACAAATATATTTTAAAAAAGCAGTGAAGCCGCACCACTTTTTTGCAAAACCGCTAGTTGAAATGGACAGAAAGGTAAACGGGAGATTCATTCATCTAGCCACAACACAGAAATAAATGCTACGTTGCCATGACAGCAGGCAGATTGAGATAAAGGGGACCCATAAAAGACTCGGGCTCTAACCGTGGTGCACCTTGTGTGGCACACAAACCAATTCTTCTCTTTTTGCAGTCAGATCCCACGAAACACAAGAGCTTATACCTGATGATTACATTTTATGGATCCTGTTTTAGTTGGTACAGTCACGACTAACGTGGTGAGAAGCATCATTACTTGAAAGAACATGGAAAGGAGAAAAAAAAACAAACAAACCACAATCTACAATTGTCCAATCGCTGGCCAAGAGGAATAAGAGAGAAGCGAGGAAAGCCGATCACTGGGGAGTCGGGCCGGCGCCGAAGGTCTCCTGGGAGGCATACACCATGTAGAGGAAGCCATCTTGGTCCCGCTCCCCCTCGTACACCTCCGAGATGGCGGCCGACACGGACACCATGCTGTGGCCGTTGACCAGCAGGAAGAAAGCCTGGTTGGAATTGAGCTGCAGGCGCCTCCTGATGGTCATGGCAAGATAATAATCAAATTGTCATTTCTTTTCCTCAATATTGCCATTAAATATGCAATTTTTTGGGGGGGGGGATTCTCTTCCCATGTTTTTTTTTTTTTTTGGACAAACACAAGCAACACACCGTATTTTCCACACCATAAGGCGCACCAAAAGCAATTCATTTTCTCAAAAGCCGACAGTGCGCCTTATGATCCGATGCGCCTTATATATGGATCAATATTCTGATTTCTTGGATGTAGTAGTTTAAACGTTCTATAAATCGCTTTGTTACAGCTGCAGCGGTTGTGAAGGCTCCATATAAATAAAACTGTATTGTATTCCCTTTAGCGTAGCTCCATCGAGTTTATCCATAATGTAATCGCAGCCACTATTGTAGCTTCTATTCCATGCGCCTTATAATGCGGTGCGCCCTATATATGAAAACTGTTTTAAAATAGGCCATTCATTGAAGGTGCGCCTTCTACCCCAAAGGGCCTTATGGTGCGGAAAATATGGTACTCGTCTGCACATACACTCAGCAAATAAATGTGTGGGTCCTTTAGGTTAGGCTGCCATGAAAATAAAGGCAAATGAACATGAATTATGATAAAAGACTCCATTTCTTGACTTCAATTAGTTTGATAAGTGACATAGGTCATAATTTAAATAATGCAAATGAATCTGTCACTTGACCACTTCAACTTTTCATGTTTCATGAAACAATGATACATGTGGACTGCACTTCTTTAGCACTGCACCAAAATATAACTATTTATAAAAATTAAAGGCTACTGAGTGAACGAAGCAGTGCCCTCTCCCCCAAATAGCAGCCTTTGCAGTTTAAAAATGCAATTGTTAATCTGAACCCACCGTGAATTAAAATCAAAAAAGACAACCGGAAAAAAAAAAAAATCAAAGACATGTCTCGAATCATCATACCTGATAATCTTAATGAGTTCACTCATGTTGACGTGATCGGGCACTAAGAACTTTGTCTTGTCCAGGATGGGGAGCTGCTTTTCTCCTTTGTACCTCTCGATGATCACCTACGGGGCACACACACACAGTGCTCGATGCAGTTTCATTCACGGACTATCACATGAAATAAATGCTGCCATCTGTTAAGCTCTGAACAAGATCCCCGCTCATTGGCGATCTTGTGATTAATCCTCAGTAAATGGCGGTCCCAACGTATGAGACTTCTACATGGAAAAAAAGTCCAATCACGGCTGCAATGACAACACGTAACCCTGGTTGGTGTTGTGGAAGAGGCAGGTTTCGAAAATCTCATGAAGAGTTTTGACCCAAAGTATGATTTGCCAGGTTGCACCTTGGGGGCAGAAAAAGCGCTGCCTGGTTCGTACATTTTAGTCGGGGAAAAGGGTGGCCCGCTTTCTCAATTTCACTGCTGCCATTTTATGCATCAATGGGTAGAATTCGACATTTATATCACGATTTACAGGAGAAAACAGAATATGATATCGTATATTCTAAAAATATTCAGACATTAGTTTTAGGCCATACTGTTCATAAACATTTTCTCCATTGAAATGAATTGAAATGCCATTAATCTGTTCCAGCCCCTAAAAAACAAACAAACATTTTTTCCCCCACTTTCCTCGACGGGCAGCAAATTTTACTCATACATCAAATATTGTCTTGCAACACAATGCAAACAAAATGACCAAACACCTTGCAACTTGAAAACTTGAAAAAACCCTAACAATTTAGGGCCACTAAATTGTGGCCCTTGAAAAAATCCAAGGACTCTACGATTGTACTATAGTAGTTCGAGCAAGTGGGCGAGTGAAGGGTCATTTTGAAGAAGCAGTTGTGTGGCGTTCTATCCAAGCACGCTCACCACACCACAAACAGCCTCTATTGAATTGTATGTCTTCATCTTTAATAAAACCAGAAACCATCTAAAAAACCCTTTGTTTTCAAGTATACTAAGTCCAGTATGTACATACAATATGTAGCGACTACAATAAATCAACAACCTCTAACACAATCGAAATACTGTGTGTATATAGGAGAAGTTGGGTTTATGAGGTTCCTGATGCACGGGATTTCGAGGGCCAATGTAATGTGTCTCAGTGAGAAAATTCAGAACGTTGCCATGCGAATAAGATACGGGCCCCGTAGACACGTAACACCCCCGACTGACCCTTGCCGCGCACTGAACCCCTGCTGAATTACCACAGGCCTGCCGCGGCTCCAGTGGCAGGAAGAGGCTGCGCACCGCGCATTTGGCCCTTCTTCTGCGCGGCAAACTAGGCATCAAAATTTAGCAGACATTTTGGAATCTGAGCGATTCTGGGTGAGATGTTAGTCCTGGTTCCACCCAATTCTCAATGCCCAACCCGACTCATCTGTCATGTCAAAGCCAAAGTGTATGATCAGCTGCAAAGAGTTTTGTTCGAATAGGACTCTTAATCACCCCAAGTGCTCACTCATGCTGTTTATGTGACTTAATTTCTGACATGAATTTGAACATGTTGGTTCGCTCAAAGCACACAAGTGAAGAAACCCTCACAGGTATCTTGTTAGGATGCTGCTCCCTTATCAGCCGGACATCTTCTACTCGCTGATCTGCAGGGACACAAAAGCACGCAGTGTCAGTAGGCAGGAATGAGCAGACACATGACACACTGCTTAAAACCAAAATGAGGTAAAAAATAATAATAATAACTGTAGCGAGTTGAGACAATTAATCGAGGTCCCGTGTGTGCCAGGCCAAAATGCTTATACCTGAACATCACCTTTTGCAATACGGATTTGATAGAGAAATCTATGGAGAAAATTGTATCATGTTTAAAGTTTCGGTTAATTTGGGCATGTCTGGACATACTCAGCGCAGAGGTGTCGACCGTTTGGGCGGAGGGCCTCTTCTTGAGTAATCACGTCAAAGCAAGGGAGGCGAAGGCTAGATTCAATCACAGAGTGGGAATAAACAAATTGGGAACAAAGAGTTGTTGAATACCAAAAGACAGTTTGGGAACAGCTGTCGCGCCCAGGTGGACATTTGTCATCAGCAAAGTCTGTGACTTGTGTATTCGGGTAAATCAGATCACTACCGAGGGGCGCGGTATGCAAATCTCGGGGGCAGTGTCTTTCTTGTATTTTGCAATAAAAGTTCGAACCGGCGGAGAGGGAGCCGAGTGTGTGATCATCGGAGCAACTAAACCGTCATTCGCTCTCAGAGATCCGCTCCCGCCGATATTGAAGACAATTTTCCTGTGTGCCGAGTCATTTCTTTAACTTTGTCCGAGAAAATCTCTGACAGGATTTAAGCATGCGATGTAAATTATAGCTATGTTTCCCCTGCCAAAAAAATCCATTTGTTGCCAAACCCAACCTTTATTTTACGACTGTTTTACTACGTTACCGTATTTTCCACACTATAGCCGACAGTGCCCCTTATAATCCGGTGCGCCTTATATAGCGATCAATATTCAAATTTCTTGGATGTAGTATTTTAAACTTTCTGTAAAGCGCTTCGTTACAGCTGCAGTGTTTGTGAAGGCCCCATATAAATAAAGCTGTATTGTATTGCATTCCCTTTAGCGTAGTTCCATCTAGTTCAGGGGTGTCCAAAGTCGGTCCTCAAGGGCTGCTGTCCTGCCTGTTTTCCAGCTCTCCCAGGAGCAAGTAGAGCTAAGATCGGTCCTAAAAAATCCAGCCCGACCCGACCCGGCCCGAGGGTATTTAAGCCCGGCCCGGCCCGATCACATAACTTGATTTGCAGGCCCAAGCCCGAAGCAAACCCGAGATTTCACATTTTATTTGTGAAGACTGGGGAGGAGGACGGGTGATTTCTGATAACAAAGCCTGTCTTTTGTAACAAAATCTAAGTTAAACAAGACTGTATTAACATTTACATCTTTTATTTTTCTGTATCTGAAGAGGTTGCATTAACCGACAATTTTTCATCATTGACGGATTCTTTAAGAGTGGACAGGGAAAATTTAAGGCCGTCCGTCATTTTGACGGGCTGAAAATTGGGCCATAAACCGTAGCAGCAGTATTTCCTTAAGAATCTAGTGCGGCACAATAAGAGAGAAGCAGATAGACAAAGACGAACAATGACGGGTGGATACTCAACAGAGACTGGAAGGAGTTCTTTGAATTGTCATTGCAAGAGTTTAGTACAGTACGTGTTGTGATGAGGCGACTTATGGGTTGTTGTTTTTTGCGAAACACGGTCTCTCGTGGCCAAAACTATTCACGGCCTCGAAACAAAAAAAAAAAAGTCAGCGAGAGAGAAGCCCGACCCGATGACATTTTAGCCCCGACCTGAAATCGGGTCGGGCAGGGGCGGCCCGATTTTACCTCTAGGAGCAACACACCTGATTTAAATAATCAAATTGTTCTAATGCTGCTTCTGAGCTGGCTGATGAGCTGATCATCTGAATCAGGTGCGTTGCAGCCGGGAGAGCTGGAAAACAGTCCGCCATGATCGAGTGGAAGTCAAGTTTGAATAACAAAGGTCTGAGTCCAAGTCTAGTCCGAGTCCACAAGATCCCAGTCAAAGTCCAAACCCAAGTCCAGTTGAGATCAAGAGTAAAGCTTTTAAGACAGGAAAATAATATTTTGAAGACCACAAAATTAGAGAAATTTCATTATGCTCAACAGTCTTCTTAGATGGCATGGAAGCCTTTGCTTTCTTAAACGCGTGTGCAGATAAACAACAAAAACAATTTCAAAAAACAACATTGCTTTATTAATGGTGGTTGAGCTACAAGGAGGGAATTGGGCACTGGGAAGTTGTAAAAAGAATGCTTAAAAGAAAATTGGACAATTAATTAGTCGTCCCCGGTGAGGCCACCATTGGTTAACTTCAGGTGGCCGGACACAGTCACCTGGCCATCGGGCCATCGTCAAGGTCGAACCCTATATAATATTAATCAAGGTATAGCACGGGTATCGAGCAAAAAATAAGCCCAAGAGGACATTGCATTAAATGAATTGCTTTCAAGATCAAAATCTACAATGAACATAATGGTTTTATCCATAATCAAGCTGTGCCACAGCATTTATTATATGTGAAGGTAGAAATTAATACTCATTTTCCAAAGAATTGAACTTGTATAGCTCATGCGTGGCATTATGTGTCCTTACAGGAAAACAAAATCACTCCAAAAACATCTTAACACAATCTTAATTGATTTAATCTTAGCAGTGCCAAAATTCAACACAGTTGAACACAGAACATTGTTAATATAAGATAACCTTTATTTGTCCCACACTGGGGAAATTTGCATTTTTTTGCAATGCAATTTTTTATTTCATTTTTTATATTTTATTATTCATTCATACATTAATTCATTTTCCGAACCGCTTAATCCTCACTAGGGTCGCGGGGGGTGTGGAGCCTATCCCAGCCGTCTTCGGGCAGTAGGCGGGGGACACCCTGAACCGGTTGCCAGCCAATCGCAGGGATTTTATTATTCATTATTTTATATTTTATATTTATTTTATATTTCATTAACTTTTTGCAAAATCTGCAAAATGTTAAGGCCCTTGGCCCGCAGTTTTGTGAACTTTGAACCTCCAACAATACAATACAATAACCATAACTACAAAAATATGATACAATACTCCAAAAACTAATCCTATCTATGCCTTGCTGTTTGAAGCAGCGGCAATGCCATTTTTTTGGTGGGCCGAATGACAACAAACATACTGATCACCTCAGAATCCTCAGAGTTCTTGTTCGAGAGGTGTGTATTTATAGGCACATTCAGAGTCTAGACTTCTGGTGATTTGAAGGCATCCACAGTTGTGACAGTGAAATTGTCGTGTTCAAATCTAATTTTCACACTGAAACGGTGTTTATCTTACTGCGAAATGTGGGACAACATCCTGTGATAACAGCTTAATTAGGTTAAGTTCAGTGCGCAGGAATAGGGAAGCTCTGTGGGATGTTTTGTCTCTCGTGACACATCTGAGTCATCACTTTTCAGTGGCCATTAAAGACCGACAAGAAGGAAGCACTGGATCGGAGAGCTGGCACGTGCTTGTCTGAAGAAAGGTGGGGTGGGGTTGCATGGCATTTCTTGTCTTCATAATAGTGGAAATTGTGATACTTCTCACTCCACCCTTTAAAACAAGGAACCACATTTGCTAACACGGTTCAGTAGAAATTGACACATTTCAGGTGTTTTGTCCCGACCAAAAGGGGCCATTTTTGTCATCCGCTGTCTGTGGCCCATGGGCTTTGTACAAACCAAATTCCACTGAAGCTGGGTGTTGTGTCAAACGTAAATAAAAACAGCAGGGATGTCCCAATCATGCTTTTTTTTTTTACACCCGAGTCAGAGTCTTTAGGTTTATGTATCTGCCAATATCAAGTTCCGATCCAATACTTCGGCAATCCATTAAGGGGGGGGGGGGGGGGGGGGGGGGGTGCGCGCATGAGTTTTTCTTCTCAAATTAATATAGAAATATACATACATCATTGTGTGCATGTAATATCTATGTCCAGTGGTACCTCTACTTACGAAATTAATATGTTCTGGAAGAAATTTCTAAACTAGAACATTTTGTAAGTAGAGATGCATTTTCCATGTAAATGCCCTAATCCGTTCCAGGCCCCCCAAAATTCAGCGATAAATGTTTTATACAGCATACAAATAAATCAAAATACAGTATGTTACAATTAAGATTATTGCACAATAAATGAGAGTTGTGTGTAATGTAAAAAACAAAGACTAGAGTAAAGAATAAAAATGATGGTCATTTAACTTTTAACTTTGTCTTCATGGGGTTTTTTTGCCCTCTTTAGTTCATGTTCTCTCTCAGAAGTGGTCTTTGCCTGGCGTTTTGTAAAGAACTGATGCAAGGAGCTTTTATCGGCTTTTAACAATCCTTTGAAAATGTCCAAGGCAAACATCAGCATACTGAGCGATCGTCTGACTAGTGAACACTTTTTCTGGGTGATGCACATTTACGTAAAACTACTCAGGGCCCGAGGAACGAATGAGGAGGACGCTGCATAGACAAAATATCTATCTATTTACAAACAGACACATACAGTAGAAGTCCCTCTTAGGCAATGGGATGCCAGGATGATGCTCGGTAATATTAGGCAATGGTATGCCAGGATGATGCTCGGTAATAGCCAATGCCAGAGCAGCTCTAAGTATGTTGCGTTCAGGAAACTCTGAGCTGCAAGTAGCAGTCCAGACTGTATTTTTACCTTTCGTACCTTGAAATTTCTTTCGTAACAAGAGGCAATATTTTCCTGTTGAGGCATTTCGTAACTTGAAAATTTCAAATGAAGAGACGTTCATAAGTAGAGGTACCACTGTATATTATATGGACCATTTCACCACATCAATGCCAATTGCTTCACAGTTCAATATTTTTTATTTTATGCACTAAATTTGATGATACTGATTCACATATTGAACATTTCAGCGTGCATTTGGTTCGTCTGAGAACTTGTTTTATCATGTCATTTATTTTTTTGTACTGAAACTCTTAGTTGGTTTTGAGCATAAAGCTAGCAAGCTAGCAAATACAGTTATAAAGCCATGACATTTACACTAACAGAATGTTAACTTTAAACACATTACATATCAATGTGCAGATACATTTTTCACACTTGGTGA
Organism: Hippocampus guttulatus; assembly: GCF_054856545.1. Taxonomy (NCBI): domain Eukaryota; kingdom Metazoa; phylum Chordata; class Actinopteri; order Syngnathiformes; family Syngnathidae; genus Hippocampus; species Hippocampus guttulatus. Next base: position 7,434,502 of record NC_141264.1, on the reverse strand, counting down.
CTTACTTTGCTTGTAATACATTTATTATGTCCACCAAATAATAAATGGTTTCTCAGTGTGGGTTTTTGTGTTTTAAAGAAGGCCATCTGCGCCAAACTTCTATTACTTTACGATTCATTTTCTGATGTAATTGAGCTAAGGAACTGATTGCAAATAAGGAACCGATTCTACGACCTAATTTAAAATTAAACCAAAAGATTCTCTTTTTTTTTTTAAAGTCCAACATCAACAGTTTGAACAATCAAACTCATATGCTATGAAAACAGTGGCATTTGATTTTGCTTCATTTCCATCTAACGTGTCCGCCAGTAGGGCCTTTTTAATGCTGATGGAAGTTGTTTGTACCGCACTAATTATTATCATTTAAAAAAATCTGTTTTGCCTTGTTTTCATCGATAAGGAAAGGGAGCACAGTCGAAAGTATCACCTGTGATATGCAGGGAATAGGGGCAGAGTCCTTCCACAAAGCTAGTTATTGTAAACCTACAGGTTTACAATTGCTGATGGATACCAGAAGATAGTGGTGAAGCACTACATTTGTGCAAATTACACTCCTCACCTCATTTGCAGATTGTCCCTCAAGTTTTGTATTATTTTGACTTCAAGATGGCGCCACGGCGGCCCGGTAGTCCAGTGGTTAGCACGTCGGCTTCACAGTGCAGAGGTACCGGGTTCGATTCCAGCTCCGGCCTCCCTGTGTGGAGTTTGCAAGTTCTCCCCGGGCCTGCGTGGGTTTTCTCCGGGTGCTCCGGTTTCCTCCCACATTCCAAAAACATGCATGGCAGGTTGATTGGATGCTCTAAATTGTCCCTAGGTGTGAGTGTGGGCGTGGATGGTTGTTCGTCTCTGTGCGCCCTGCGATTGGCTGGCAACTGATTCAGGGTGTCCCCCGCCTACTGCCCAAAGACGGCTGGGATAGGCTCCAGCACCCCCCGCGACCCTAGTGAGGATCAAGCGGTTCGGAAAATGGATGGATGGAAGATGGCGCCGCGAGAGTGGCTGCCTTTCCAGCAGCTCCTATATTTTGTTCTTCTACTTCCTTTCATAACTTTGGTGCTGTGAATTGGAATTTTTCCATTGTGAGACTAATAAAGGTTTTCTTCTCTTATCTGAAGTTCCTCAAGTCACTCAAAACACAGTTCCTTAATACCAAGATACCAAGGGGATACTTTTACTTGGTTAACCGCAAATATGTGCGGGTTCACCGTGCCAGAATTAAAGTAATTTAAAATTTTGACAACAATAAATAGCATTTCAGTGAATACAAGTGCTCGAGCAGAAATAGAAGCTGGAGATAGTTGTGACAGTGTAATAAACAGCTTTGAGCAAGTGGTACACTGGACGACCACGTTGTTGACTAAGGTGCCCATGTTGCTGCTCGAATCGCCTCACGTGCTTTCCTTGCCTAAACTGAGACAAATAAACGTGACTCTCAACCGGAAGTCGGTTGTATTACCATCAAAGCGAGTTAAGTGAACAGTACTGTCAAGTTCAAACAACACACTTGCCAGACCTATACCGCAGTATCCATGCCGTGTAAATAAAAACGGGAACTTTGAGCAAGTGTTGCATGTATTTTTGTTCACTTCTTGCTTCTCCTGAAAGCGTCCCATCCCCCAATCATGCAGCTCAACTCCCGTGCCCTCTTTCGACACCACTTGTTTTCTTTCCACCGCCTCACAAAAACAGACAGGGTAGAAAACCGCCACGGCCAGAAACGGAATTCCATACAGATGCCTTTTTGTGTTCTACACAACAAGTAACAAGAGAGTGAGGCCCTCCAGTCAACAAACCTCCATCTGCTCCTACTTGTGTTTGACGCAGTTTGACTCTGAAGTGTCCGAAATAAAAGCTCAACTCGCCACATTTTGCTTTTCTTACACACCAGACAGGGCAACAAAAATACACAACATACAGAAAAAGTGGCACTGTTGAAAAAGATGTGGGGGGAAAAATACCTACCGAATGTTCTCCTTTGTTTGAAGGATTTTTCTGAAGGCATAATGCGTCAAAGTCGTCGTCCCAGTCGGCAACGGAGGTAAATGGCGGTGTTAGCACACAAAAGGGCCGCTGTTGACGACACGATCCGTGACAAGCGACGCGTGGAGATATGCTGTAATGGCAGTGAGGAGCTGTTGACGTTACCCGATGCGTTTCGACGTGATCGCTTCCTACCTCTATGTTTTTATCATGACGAGCACCCCAAAGCAAGCAAAACAAACCCGTCAGCTGACTAGTGACGTCACGCAACACTCTCCGTTTCCAACATCTCAGCTTCTCCTATATGGAGCAATACAACAGTGCTGTATGGCACGTACGTTTCTTTTCTTTGATTGGTAATACAACAGTTAATGTCAAATCAGCTGTTCGTCACCTTGACCCACTTTCTCCTTTAAATACTCATTCTAATGCTACGAAAAAAAATTGGAGGACCCAGGGTTTTTTTGTGTTGTTTTGTGTGTTGTTATTTTTAAAGCATTTGGCCTACTTTACCAGTAAGTAAAAATTGTTCATTCGTAATTTGGTTTTTTTTATTATGACTGCAGTGCATTATTTACGTTCAGAATTTTCCCCCCATAATACCACGGTCTATTGACTTCCACGTGCATGTAACCGGTGGCACTATGGGGTGGGGGGGAAAACTTAAATCTTTTCAAATGTTACCAATACAAACCCATCCATTTTACGATCCACTTTATCCTCACAAGGTCTGGAGCTTATGCCAGCTGTCTTCGGGCAGTAGGTGGGAGACATCCTGAACAGGTTGCCAGCCAATCGCAGGGCACATAGAGATGAAGAACCACTCGTGCTCACACTCACACCTAGGGACAATGTAGAGCCTGCCCTGCATGTTTTTGGTATGAGGGAGGAAACTGGAGTACCCGGAGAAAACTCACGCAGGCACTAGGAGAGCATGCAAACTCCACACAGGAAGGCCGGAGCTGGGATCGAACCCACGACCTCTGCACTGTGAGGTTGACGTGCTAACCACTCCATCATTTACTAATACAAACACATTGGAAAAATAAGTCAGTCAACATTGTTGTTGTTTTTTTTGTTGTTGTTGTAATTTTATGATTTTATTATGGCGGAAGTGCATGGTTTATGATAAGATTTACAATAATTCGCATCTTCATAAAAATTGTGAAATGGTTGAGAGCAGGAGCTATCAAATATTTTGGTATTCGGACAGCCTACTGAAAATTATGTCGAACAATTGAGTATTCAGAAGTTTTTTTTTTTTGTTTTTTTTAACAATTGTTAATACAGATGAAAGAAAACACAACGCAGCATACACATTTTCCTCTGTAGAAACCTAAGTGAGATTTTAGACAAATCTTTCCTTGTAGATTTTGGTCTATGATATAAAGTGAAGTCAGAATCACAGTTGCTTACTTGAATAACCCTTTTTTGTTAAAAATTGGTCAGAAGGAACCTCAACTGTGTTGGGCTGTCATTATCAAAATGTACAGTCATTCATCCATCCATTTACATCTACAGTATTACACTGCCTTTGGAAAGCAATCCAACGGCTCTCGCCGGCCTATAGAAGGGTTTGACCTTTGTGCTAAAAATAGTAACATCCCACAATCCAATGCTGTCCATCATAGTGGTGGGCAACTTTTTCTTTTGATTGCAAATGCCAGTATGCTGTTAATTGTAAATGTTTAGATTCGTTTACGTGACTAGTTTGACCATCTGTAGCAATGCAGAATGAAGTACACAACGACTTAAGATAAGCAGACGGGTCGCGGTAAATGGATTGGTGACGGTTTGATTCGAGATTTGAGTCCGGGGCCCGGAATCAAACCCCGGACTCCCTGTGTGGAATTTGCATGTTGTCCTTGTGCCTGTTTGCATTTTCTCCGGGTTCTCCGTTTTCCTCCCTCATTCCAAAAACATGCGTGGCAGGTTAATTGATCACTCTATGTATCCCGAGGTGTGAGTGTGAATGGTTGTTTGTCTATGTGTGCCCTGCGATTGGCTGGCAACCAGTCTAAGACAGATGCGCAGCCATTTTTAATGTAGCTGACCTCCAAAACAGGAGTGGTACGGGAGTGGGAGTCATTCTGAATGTGGGTAAGACAGGTGTGGGAGTTGTTTTCACCTGGAGCAGGGTGGGACAATAGGTTATATCTATTTTTTAAACTATTTTTATAACTAACTCAAGCATTTTTTCTTTTGCACCAAGGTCCTCGAATTACTCAAGGTCTCATTTTAGCCCTACATGGAGCAAGCGAGGTCGAGCCAACTAGCACTACAAAAAAAACTTTAATTGTTCAATTGTGGTTATGTGGTCCGTGCTTTTGATTGATATTCTTTTCCAACCCAATAATTATCAATTATTTCCCTCATTAAAATAACTGGATATGTGTATTTCCTTTAAAGGATGTGAAGAAGTGAAGCGAAGCACATTGCAGGCCTCAGCTCACCATTGTTGACCCAGGCTCTCGGCTTTTGCCCTCACACAAGAGACATTGCTGTTTGTCTTTCTACGGGCAGTAAACATGTTTTATTACACATGTACTCCACATCCTGATGGTCAACAGTCTGCAGAATGATTTTCATGAATGTGTGTGACATTTAATCACTCTTATGACCAGAAAAGTGACTTAAAAGTGCACAGCGGAGTCTGGTATGTATGGTGTGGTATCACAGCCAGCATGTGGCAGTGTTGGGCTTCATTGACGCAATGCATGACAAAAGAACGACATAGATAACCAGGAGAGCAAGACTCGGCTGGTTGTTGATGTGCAGACTTAGTCACCACTTGAAGTCTCCAGCTATCTTTTCCATTCATTTGTGCTAAGGTACCTGTATTTGGCTCCAATAAATTCTTCCATCTATCCATTTTCAACACTTACACTGAACAGGGTCGCGGAGGGGTTGCTGGAGCCTATCCCAGCTGAATTCAGGCCGAAGGCAGACAAACTCTGAACTTGTCTCTAGTCAGTCACAGGGCACATATACTGTACTGGGCAAGCAAATATTCACACCCACATCCATCCACACTGTCACCGAGTGGGAAGCCCTTGGAGACTTTTTGTGATTAAGGGCTATATAAATATGGCATCAATTGAAACAGTTAAAAGCTTGAAAACAAGTATTAAAAAAAATCAATGTTTACCTTATTTGAGATGTTTTAATGAAGGTCAAAATGGATTTCTATCTTAGCTTCATATTTTTATATCTGGTTCTCGAGAAGTAGTGCATCATCAATCATGAACCTCACTGCATATCAGTGATAACAGTGTGTTCTTATCAATATCAGAGAAACGAAAGAAAATATAGATCACCTGACAACAAAGAATAACTTAACATTTTTTAGTCTCTCGACCTTTCTTTTTTACACACACACGCACACGCACACACACACACACACACACACACACACACACACACACACACACACACATATTAAAAATAAAAAAAATCCTCGTCTCACCCCGCGGGTGGTGTCCGTCCCTCATTCAGCTCGGGTCCTCTACCAGAGGCCAGGAAGCTTGAGGGTTCTGCGAAGTATCCTTGCTGTTCCCAGCACTGCACATTTCTGGACTGAGATGTCCGATGTTGTTCCCGCGATCTGTTGCAACCACTCATTAAGTTTGGGGGTCACTGCCCCGAGTGCTCCGACCACCACAGGCACGACTGTCTACTTTACCTTCCAGGCTCTCTCCAGCTCCTCTCTGAGCCCTTGGTATTTCTCGAGTTTCTCGTGTTCCTTCTTTCTGATGTTTCCATCACTTGGGACCGCTACATCCACTACAACGGCTTTCCTCTGCCCTTTATCTATGATCACGATATCTGGTTGGTTCGCCATTACCATCTTGTCAGTCTGGATCTGGAAGTCCCACAGGATCTTCGCTCTGTCATTCTCCACCACCTTCGGAGGTGTTTCCCATTTTGACCTTGGGGTTTCCAGTCCATACTCCGCACAGATGTTTCGGTAGACTATGCCAGTCACCTGGCTATGGCGTTCCTTGTAGGCTTTCTGTGTTGGAGGGGAGTGGCCTTCTCTCCTCCGCATGTTCGTTGATTTCGGATGATGAGGATGTTGGTTATCCAAATACAGGCTGGAGTCAATGAACAGTACCTTCAAAGGGTTTATTTGCAGAATATTCTGGACACCAATGATTTACAGACAATGGCTGCTGGCTCACGAGTGTGTAGGAGGAAGGGATTCACAACGTATTTATTTCATCGGAAGGGCAGTAAAGAGATGGTGTGACCTCGAGACTTCAGTGTCTCCTAAACCGATTCTTAGCTTGTATCAACCCGTCTCCACAAAGTCTCCAGTAAGCAGTGTATCAAGGCTAACAGGTGGCTCCAAGGACGCACTTGGTTTACTGCAGGCATGAAAATGTTATACAGGCTAGACTAAATATGGCGGAAGACACATATCATTGCATTATTTTAATCAAATATTGTTAAGAAACAAAAGACCACGGCAGAGGTTTCACTAGACTAAATATGAGCAGAATTCATCCTTCATCTGCCAGCATCTTACACCCTGCAGTTATGTGTTGGATCGTCTCAGGTGCCTCTTTGCCCAATCTCCACCTTGGGTCTTGTCTGGTGTGGTATATCTGAGCCTCAATGGCTCTGGTGCTCAGGGCCTGCTCCTGAGCAGCCAGGATGAGTGCCTCTGTGCTGTCCTTCAGGCCAGCCCTCCCTAGCCACTGATAGGACTTCTTGAGATCAGCCACTTCAGTTATGGTCCGGTGGGACATCCCGTGTAGGGGCTTGTCCTCCCATGATGGTCCCTCTTCCAGCACCTCATCCTCTGTTCCCCATTGTCTGAGACATTCTCTGAGTACGTCATCCGTTGGAGCCTTCTCCTTGATGTATTCATGGAGCTTGGATGTTTCATCCTGGACAGTGGCTCTCACACTCACTAGTCCCCGGCCTCAGATGCCACATTTGATGGACACTTGGATAAGTGGCTTGCCATTGGCTTCAAGTGTGGTTTTCTACATCCTCATCAAGGATATGTGTGTATATATATATATATATATATATATATATATATATATATATATACACATACATACTGTACATCAGTACTTCTTGCTTGGCTCTCGACGAAGGCGGACGCTTTTGCTTTCTGCTCCTGTCCCCCACCGCACCCCCACCCTTCCCTGCTCGCCACTCAGTCCTTGTGCTGTCTTTGTCTGGCTTTTCCTAGCCTCCTGTCGTATTTTCATCCTAAAAACAAACATGGAATTGGTTGGTTGGTCTCTCGATGCCATCGACAACATTTTCTCGATGAGAAGAGCAGGCAGTGGGGAGCCTACTTGCCCCTCTGGGACTTTTGCTGCTGGGTACACCCTAGATCCTTGGAGGAAGCGGAGAATGGTGTGCCTGTCAACACTGTCCGTTGAGGATTTGGACGACATCTACATTTTCGGCCTTCCGATAACAGGTATGCTGCTGTTTGGTGTGAGCAGTTTCCTGATCTATCGAAAATTCAACCGACGGGAGCGGCTCTATTGGACGAGGCTGCCCGTCTAAGGATGGCATAACGCGGATGTCCAACACTCAGACTCAGACTGTGCTCAACCACAAACTGTTGCGGTTTTGGAGCGTCACTGCAGGATGGACAACAACTTGGAGAAAACTGGAATCCGTGCTCAAATACTGACTGAAATCATGGATTTGGCTGATTGACGCCACTAAAGAGACATAAGCCACGGACTCAAGGCTGTCTTAAATTCTTGGGCAGCCTGCTACCAAAACAACATCTGCTATCTCGACCTTCCCCTGATGAAAATATGCACGGAGGCTAGTCCCCCACCATCACCCCCTCCCTCATACATTCCCTTGATTCACCGTCTTCATTGTTTATGTCTTGTGACCTGTTGTAACTGTCATATGCTTGTGCAGGAGTTTTTTTTGCCTCACTCAAATTATCCTCAAAATGAGGGTAGTTTGAGCGTGGGTTTTTTTCTCCCTCTCTCCCTCCCCTGTGGTTTCTTTCTGACCTTCGGGTTGAGTGAACGCTGGCGCGTTTTGGCTGCCGCTGCTCAACCCGTATTGTTTTGTGTTTTTTGTTATTGTAAAGTGTTCTTGGGTGTCTTGAAAGGCGCTTATAAATAAAATGTATTATTATTATTATTATTATCAGGGGATGCTGTTAATATTTGTGTGTGTGTGTGTGTACAGAGAGATAAGATGGAGAGAGAGAGAGAGAGAGAGAGAGAGAGAGAGAGAGAGATTTTTTATGCATGATATATCTTATTGTAACCACGATTCTTTTTTTTCCCCTGTCTGGGGCTCGACAAAGATCTCCCTCCTATGCCGTGTAATGGCCTTGTCAAACTACATAACTTTTTTGTCGTTCACAACGGTCGCGCTGTCAGACTACCAGATAAATATCCTTGTGTGTCTCGGACCAGTTGAGGTGTCACACAAGTTGGAGGAAACTGTCTTCCTATTGCTCAACGACATGGTAAATCTCACACTATGCGGCAAGACAAATAAAAATTCTGACATGAGCTGGCATGTCAGAATTTTTTATTCGGCTTAAAATTGGGCGAGATTCGTTTCATCTGATATCGGAGAAGCCAGTAGCAGCCACAGCAGTAACCCTAGTCACACGCAAATGGTACAATTAATGTTACATTCTTGTAAAGTACGCTTCTGGAAGGTGCTTAAACTCCTGTACCATGTACCACCTTTAATTTTAAACACCTGCCCTTCCAAAGGCCCTACACATAAAAACACACTTTCTGTTATCATTTTTGAGACAAAAAAATTAACAATATCTTAAATATTAAGTATTTTTTTTAATAATATGATATATATTTTGGTTTTTAAAAAGCCAACATAAAATCAAAAGAAGTTATTGCAGTTCACATTTTTTCCAGCTGGGGGAGAACTTTGATCATCTGTTGCACTTGATTTGCCAGGCTGGAGGCCTCAGGGTCCTCATTGCGGTAAGACATTTTTTTCTAAGCCCCAGTTTTTTTTGGTTTGTTTTCAGCTTTAAGGTGCTGTAAGAAGTAACTTGGCTTAAAAAAAAATCTGTTTCCCCATTTACCCAGATCATTTCATCGGGCACATTATTGACAGCAGTTTTGTACCAGAAGCCGGTTCCTTCCCTCATATCACAATGTTTTTTTTTCTCCCTGAAAATACATGTATAAAATTTATTTTTCTAAGGCCTCCATGGGATACCATCCAAATTAATTTCCACTTGACATCTTCAAGTAATGAGCAGTCAAGTATGCTACAGTCGGCGTGTGTGTTACATTGTCAAGTGTTCCAGAATTGTATTCCTTTTAAGGATAAAGTGTACTGATTAGATTCTATGACCAGTGTAAAAATTAGGGGAGTAACGAGGAGGTTCGAATTAGGTAGGACGAAAACATCGGGCTGACAGAACTGACAGACAGACATGCCCACAAGGTTTCTCAGTATGGAGAAGTGCCAGTGCGTGTACGTGTGCACACACACTTTTAAGGTTGGTCTGGGAATTGCCCTCGCTCAACTGTCTTACCTTTTGTCAAATATTTGCCATCAATATTTAGGCCTGTGCTCTCTATCCCTTTCCCCTTGTCCTCCTGCCATCACCCTGATCTCATTAGTTGGGGGCAGCGCTGTGATTTCACAGCACTCACCGGGAGACTCACAGAAAGCACCTATTGTCAGAATCGGCAGCAGAGAAGGCTGAAGTGTGACTCACACTCATATGGATTGTTGACACTTTTCTAGTGTTATCTGTTGCAGGGAGCAACAATGTGTATTTGGTGGCAATGACAAATGATTGAATTGTCAGGGTTTGAATGTGCATGCCATCACTGACACCCAATGATTTGACTTTAGAGCTTTGGCTGAGTGGGTGAGAGGTGGGCTACACTCTTGAATAGGCACCAGCCAATCACAAAGCACATACAGACCAAAGATTACACCGTCCTAAACACCAAAAGTATAAGTGCAATTTAATAGTAGTAATCATCCATCCATCCATCCATTTTCTGATCCACTTTATCCTCACAAGGGTCGTGGTGGGTGCTGGAGCCTATCCCAGCTGTCTTCGGGCAGTAGGCGGGGGACATCCTGACCCGGTTGCCAGCCAATCGCAGGTCACACAGAGAGGAAAAACCATCCATGCTCACACTCACACCTAGGGACAATTTAGAGCAGGGGTTTTCAAACTCATTTTTGTCGTGGGCTACATTTTAGTTACCATTATGACCATATCCCATCACATAAACGATATAAAAAAGTCAATAATAACGGTTTATTCAACCATTGTTTAAGTTACTGTAATGAGGGGGTTGGTAACAAGAAAAGTCACAATATGTCTTTTATTTATTACACGTAAGAATTTTAAATTTCGGTATAGATTTTAGCACGCATGATGGAAGTTGACATGTTTGATTTGCTTTCGCGGGCCACATGAAATGATGCGGCGTCCCAGATTTGGCCCCAGGGCCTTGAGTTTGACCCCTGTGATTTAGAGTGTTCAATCAGCCTGCCATGCATGTTTTTGGAATGTGAGAGGAAACCAGACTACCCGGAGCAAACCCACTCAGAGACAGGGAGAACATGCATACTCTACACAGAAAGGCCGGAGCCAGGATCGAACCTCCGACCTCTGCACTGTGAGGTCAACACGTTAACCACTCGACCACCGGGCCACCTAGTAGAAAACATGCAAACTCTACATTGATATTTTTTTCCAATGTGGAAACCCAGATCTGACTGTGATGCAAATGTCTGAACCCCCAACTTCCAGTATTTATTACAGTGTATCCTAATTTTTTGCACGTAATATGTTCAATGATGGCGGCCCGGTAGTCCAGTGGTTAGCACGTCGGCTTCACAGTGCAGAGGTACCGGGTTCGATTCCAGCTCCGGCCTCCCTGTGTGGAGTTTGCATGTTCTCCCCGGGCCTGCGTGGGTTTTCTCCGGGTGCTCCGGTTTCCTCCCACATTCCAAAAACATGCATGGCAGGCTGATTGGATGCTCTAGATTGTCCCTAGGTGTGAGTGTGGGCGTGGATGGTTGTTCGTCTCTGTGTGCCCTGCGATTGGCTGGCAACTGATTCAGGGTGTCCCCCGCCTACTGCCCGGAGACGGCTGGGATAGGCTCCAGCACCCCCCGCGACCCTAGTGAGGATCATGCGGTTCGGGAAATGGATGGATGGATGGATGTTCAATGATGTCCCACGATAGGAGAATTTCTACAAAGTAGAAGTGGACTTTTTTTTTCAACACCTTTATTAAGTCATTACAAACACCCACACTCTGTTCCCATAGTTCTAAACACTTACATACACTAAATAAATGTAACTTTTAAAACATGCAAAATTAAAACTAAATACAGGCACTGTAATTCGTTTTGGTAACGTGAGCTAGTTGCCATGACTACGGTTATTGTATTTCCGGTGGAAGTTCTTGTCTTCCCAATTAGAAGAAAAAGCAGAATGGTAGTCATGGCAACTCGCTTATATTTCCACAACAAGGATATCTAGCATGTCGCTGATGGTGTAGTGGTACACTTGCCTGATTTTTGTGCGGGCTGCGTGGGATCGGTTCCCACTCAGTGACAGTGTGGATGTGGGTATGAATAGCTGTTTGTCTCAATATACAGTACATGCCCTGCCATTGACTGGCGACCACTTCAGGGCATGGTCCATCTTCCACCCGAAGTCAGCTGGGATAGGCTCCAGCACCCTGTGCTACCCTGTTCAGGGTAAGAAAATGGAAGGAAATGAATAGATGGATTTACAGTGCCTAAAGGTGTAGAAACACACCAGGATTGTACCTTTGTACAGTGCAATGCAGAACTGTTCAGGTAGGCTATTTTAAACTAACAAAAAAAAAATACTTTAACACAGTTATGAAACGGATGTTTAAGGTCCTGGCCTCTCTGTGCCTGCATGGGTTTTCTCCGGGTGCTCTGGTTTCCCCCCAAATTTCAAAAACATGCATGGTTGGTTCACTGAATGCTATAAAATTATCTGTAGGTGTGATTTGGAGTGTGGATGGCGATTCGTTCCCGGGTTCGATCCCAGCTCCAGTCTTCCTGTGTGGAGTTTGTATGTTCTCCCGGTGCCTACGTGAGTTTTCTCAGAGTACTCCGGTTTCCTTCCACATTCCAAAAACATGCAGGTCAGGCTGATTGAACACTCTAAATTGTCATAGGTGTGAGTGTGAGCGCGAGTGGTTGTTCATCTGTGTGCACTGTGATTAGCTGGCAACCAGTTTTGGGTGTACTCTAACCTCTCCTGGGATACGCTCCAGCATGCCCCTGACCGTTGTGAGGTTAAGCGGTTTGGATAATGGATGGATTGAGGGATGACGTTATGGTCACAAATGAAAACCTCGCGATAAGAGTGAAGCAGTGTTAACTGAACCACAAAGTAGTGAGAGAACACGGCATATTTTCTCTCATCAAATGGACAAAAGAGATGAATGCTGTTCGGTATCCATGAAAACCTTCCAACGGAAAATTTGCTCTTTGAGCACTGGGACATCAATTTACTGAAACCTAAAAGCACTGAATGTTCAGCCATTATCACTTCCATCTTGACCGCTCACATTGTAGATGGTGATGATTAATAAGATAAGAAAACCTTTATTTGTCTCACAATGGAGAAATTCCCAGTTTGCATCAGCAAAATTATGAAAGGGAGAAAGTAGAAGACAAAAGTATGTAAATAAATCTAAATATAAAATATAAATATAAGCATACTGAATTAAAAATGGGTGAGTCCAGGTTTTCATTAATTTAATTACGTCTGCCTTAAATTTTCTGCTGTGAACTTAGTCAACTGGATTTGGCATTTTCGACCACATCATGAGCCTACCTAAATTGGCTCAGGTAGAGAAACGAGGTTTCATTCAGAACTGATCACCTGTCAATCATAGGGCTGACACATATAGACAAATATTCACAGTCACACACGGTAAATCTTCCATGGACTTGTGTGTTTGGCAGGAGGAAAAAGCCTTCACACACAACGTTGATGCATGCAACACGAGGCGCAGCTGAGCATTGTGGAGAACAAACTAAATTCACTTTACCTTAAATACAAACATGTTGAAATCTGGCCAAAACACGGAACCCCTCCTGCATGGCTGCAAACCACAAGGGGCAAATGAGGAAAAAAAAATCCATCTGGTCTATCAGAGGGAGATTCTTTGAGTCTGTCCCTCAATCATCTGAACAAAAAGACACAGGGATGGGATTTTTGGCTCAGATACTCACATACTCCCAACCTCGAACAAAAGATAAGTAAGATTGACCTCAAAGGTGATCATTTCTGAAAAAGCATCATGTTTGCAGAGAGCACAGTTTCAAGTTTCTGATCTGAGCAAAAGATCAACAGTACATCACAATATTGCACAAAGGTTGCAGCCGTATAAAGAAAAAAAAACATTCTAAAATCTGGAGCCTTGTCATGCAGCCAGAGCAGCAGATCAACATTACTATGAAAACATTGTTGTGGTACCAAAAAAAAACAACAACAACAACAAACAAACAAACATCTGCTTTCTTTCACAGAAATCTACTCGAGTGCAAACAAAACTATCAATAACCACCAGAAATGCCATTGAGGAGCGAGAGGATGACAATGGAGAGAGGTGGAAGGAGGTGGAAATGTTTTGAGATAATGACGCCATCGCTTCCCGAAGTCATTTGACAGACAAAAGCATAAAATGGACCTGCTTGGTCCACTTTATGCTTTTTATTTGAAGTGGGAAACATTTAAAGTAAAACAACACTGTTAAGCTTACCTGAATGTCTTCAATCTTTGAGTCAAATATTTTATGGATGTGTATTGATTTGCATATAAACTTTTATTGTTATGGTTTTCTATTCAATATGGTCAAATTATTTATTTCGAGAATACTTTGTGAACTTGACACGGTGTTGACTGGTTAGCACAACCGCCTCACACTGTAAAGGTGCAGGGTTCGATTCCTTGGAGTTTGCATGTTCTCCCCCGTGCCTGCGTGGGTTTTCTCTGGGTACTCTGGTTTCCTCCCACATTCCAAAAACATACAGGGCAGGTTAATAGAACACTCTAAATCAGTGGTTCTTAATCTGGGTTCGATCGAACCCCAGGGATTCGGTGAGTCGGACTCAGGGGTTCGACGGAGACTCTGCCATGGTGGGTAAGACACACGCGACTCAACATGTTAATTAGTTATGACACGCCCGCTTGGCCATCATTGGCTGCAGATGATCACATGACATTGCTTGCCCAATCAGTGCGGTGGAAAATTTAGTTTGCCGAGTTGTGACTGTCGTGATAGTACGTTGTACAATTAAGATAAGATAAGAAAGCCTTTATTAGTCTCGTAATGGAGAAATTCTCAATTTACAGCAGCAAAGTTATGAAAGGAAGAAGTCGAACAACAAAATATAGGAGCTGCTGGAAAGGCAGCCACTCTCGCGGCGCCATTTTGAAGTCAAAATAACAAAAATAACACAACACAACACAACACATAGGACACAGACAGTCGTGCAATTAGAAAAGAAAAAGTATACTTATTGCTTGAAATTTTATTGACTTTTTTTCTGGTTTTAATAAATGTTATAATAAGTGTTTTTTTAATATCTTGAATTAGTAAAAAAAAAATCTATTTTTCACTCATGAAGGGTTCGGTGAATATTGAACCTTCTGCTGCGGAAGTCTCTCGCTGTTCATGTGTAGGCATCATTGCTGGTGACTACACTCGGTTCGAGGCACAAGACTGGAGACGTTTCTTATTTTTCTGTGGTCTCTACCACTGAGTCGCTGAACACCCGACGTGCCTCAGTGCATCGTCACTGCCAGAAGCGAACTGCAGGGAAGCTCCACCCCCTTTATTTATATACACCCCATAATACGGTATCCCTCCACACAAAATAGTACCAAACATTTAGTCATAATGCCAGTGGCATACATCGTCACTCAACACCCCCACTCGATGGTGCCACATACACTAACATTGCATTAGTTACCGAACATATAGGGTCTAAACTTTTCAATTTTTGCCTTTGTAGCAGATTTAGTAAACACGTCTGCTACCATAATATCTGTTGGACAATACATCAAAACAATTCTTTTCAGCAAAACATTGGACCTGATGGAATGGTATTTAATGTCCACATGCTTGCTTCTTTGGCGATACACTGGGTTCTTCGCAAGGCGTATCGTTCCCTGATTGTCCTCGAATATCTTCGTGGATTGTTCAAATCCTGGATGGAAGTCTTTCAAAACTTGTATAAGATACAGTGCTTCCTGAATAGTAGCCGCCAGTGCAACATATTCAGCCTCACAAGTTGAAAGTGCAACTGTCTGTTGTTTCTTTGTCTTCCATGAGACAATACCCCCTTGTGACAGACTAAAGCAATAGCCTGCGGTGCTCTTTCTGTCCTCTTTATCATTTGCCCAGTCGGCATTGGAGTAACCTACCAACTCTAATTGTGTGTCACTCTTTTTGTAACATAGTACCTGGTTCTTAGTTCCTTTTAAGTACCTGTACACATGTTTTAATGCAGTCAAGTGCTTTTCTCTTGGATCAGACATATACTGAGATCCAGCTCATATCAGGCCTAGTGCAGGTCATGATGTATATGAGGCTGCCCAGCATTGCTCTGTATTTCCTCTGATCGGTTTTGTCCCCTTCTGGAGCCAGGTCACATTTGATTTCACTTGGAGTGGCTCTTGCTTTGCATTCAGACATGCCAAACTTCTCCAATATTTTCTCAATATATCTGGATTGGGTTAATGTGATTGAGCCCACATTTTGCTTGAAATCAATCCCAATGAAATGAGTGAGGCATCCGAGGTCTTTCATCCTAAACTTACTCTTGAGTTTCTCTTTGATCTCGCATAAACATCTCTCATTGCTGGCAGCCACAATAATATCATCGACCCACACTAACAAAATTACTTTTTCTTTGTCAGACATTTTGGTGTAGATACAGTGGTCTGCTTGACTCTGTACAAACTCGTTCGCAAGTAAAAACTCATGGAGCATCATGTTCCAATTTCTCCCAGACTGTTTGAGGCCATATATGGATTTGTTTAACTTACACCCAAGTTGTACACCATCCTTTTGTTTCACACAAAAAGCTTCAGGTTGATCCATGTATAGTTCGCAGTCAATAGGTGAATGTAAGTATGCTGCCTTCACGTCCATTTGGTTTAAGAGCAAGTCATACTGTGCAGCAAGCTGCATCAGTAGTCGCAGTGATGTCAGATTAGCGGTCGGCGAAAATGTCTCAGAATAGTCCTTCTCTCTGACTGTACCCTTTGGCTACATATCTCGCTTTATATGTTTCATTGCCTTTGTCATCCTCCTTTAAAGCATACACCCACCTTCCCCCCGCTGCCTGTCTACCCTCCGGTAATGGCACAAGGGTGAAAGTGTCGTTCTCTTTAAAATAAGTCATCTCATCTATCATAGCCTTTCTCCACTTATCTGACTTTGGCGATGCCATTGCCTCGTAGAATGTTTGTGGCAATCCCACTGTTGCTCTATAGCAGTAATCAATTGTGATCTCATTGCCTTTAACTACACATTCATAATCCTCTAAATATTTTGGTGTCTTCCTTTCTCTACCAGAAGTACGAGGAGTCTCAGTACCATTGGTTGGGTCCGTGTCGCAGTCAGGTTTAAGCTCTGGTTCTGGGTCAGAATCTTTTCCTACATATTCTGTCTGTGACTGACTTGCTTTAGGCATAGTTACCCACTCTACATAGTGGTCCTCCAGTTGAGTCTTCTCAGTCTGCGTCTCACTCTCAGTCACGGTCTTTGTGATGAAGTGGACCTGTCTGTGTTTCTGAACCTTGTTTTTCTCTGGAAAATAGATCAAATAAGCAGGTGAATGACGGTCAAAACCAACAAAGGTCCCCTTTTTGCCCTTTGGATCTAGCTTTTTCCTGTTTTGCTCATAGACCATGCATTCTGAACCAAACTTTTTCATTTTTGACAAATCTGGCCTTTTTCCTGTGAAAAGGAAATAAGGAGTCTCCCCTGTTCTTTCGCAGTAACTGCTGCTGTTCTGGCTGCATATGGCCATAGCTCTTTGGGTAAGCCTGATTCTATCAGCATACACCTCACCATCTCAAACAATGTGCGCCAGTTCCTCTCTGCTGTCCCATTTTGATGTGGGGAGTAGGGCGCTGATCTCTCATGTTTTATCACATTATCTCGAAGTAGAGATTGATACTCTTTTGAAACAAACTCTGTCCCATTATCCGATCTCATTCGCTTTACTTTACCATATGGTGCTGTGTCTGCCAAGAACTGCTTTGTAGCTTCAACTGCCATTTTTTTGTTCCTGAGAAAGTATACAAAAACAGCTCCAGAAAAGTCATCAGTAAAAGTGATGGCATATTTGTACCCGTCGAATGACTCTGGGTCAATAGGCCCACCTAGATCTGTATGTACCAGCCCTAATGGCTCTTTAGCTCTCACATCACTTTTCCTGTTTCTATTCTGGGTGAATTTCCCTTGAATACAGGTTTCACACTGGTTAGGTCTAGTTTTGTCACTGATTTTCATACCTTCTACTACAGCTTCAAGCTTAGCAATATCACCATAGTTACAATGGCCCATTATCTCATGCCATGTTTTCATGTCCATGTCTAAAGATGCATTGCAGGAGTCTCCACTGCATGCAAGATTTTCTGTGACAATGTCAAGATAGTACATTCGGTCCTTTACATTCATCTTGCATATTGTACCATCTGAAAGAATCATTTTGTTGTTATTTTTCTCAAAGTTGAACTTCGCCCCTTTCGAAGTTGCTGCCTCCACTGAAAGGATATTCTGCGGGTATCCTGGGATGAGGAGAGCATTTGTAATCTTGACACTCACTACTCGTCCATTGCTGTCGGCCAGCTTGATTTGTGCGTCCCCCTTCTTCTCGACACTTCCGGTGATCCGTCTTCCATCAGCCAGCTGCATGATGTGATCTTTAGGCCGGAAACTCTCATCAAATCGAATGAATGCGGTCTTGTCGGTGATTATGTGGGCAGAAGCACCGCTGTCCACGAGTAGTCCATATTGCTGCGCTCCCTTGGGTCGCCATTCACTCACCCGGCGCAATACTGTTTCTTCTTCTTCCCTCGAAGATTTGGCTTGGTCTCTGCCACGGAAAACTTTTTCCGCATCGTCCATAACTGCAGCCACTTTATTGTTCTTATCAGCATTTGTCCTTCGCTTGTGTGGTTTCTTATCCTTACTCATGCAGTCTCTTGCTTTATGCCCCACATTCTCACAAATGAAGCATTCTCCATTGAAGACGTATTTCTTGTCTTTTTCTTTGGGCTTCGGCTTGAATGACTTGGCGGTCATTACTTCAGCCTGCTTCGGTAGCGGAGGGTGCATTCAAAACTTCTCAGCCTAGTCTTGAATTCAGCAAAGGTTAACACTTCCCTCGTTTGAGTCACATGCACAGAAAATGGGTTGTATTCATCCGTGAGTCCTTTCAACACCATAGCCACCAATAGTGCATCGCTTAGGCTCTCCTTAGCTCTTTGTAGCGCAGCCACTAGCCTCTCGACACGTGCTAGATAGTCCGCTAGCTCCTCACCGTTAGCCATTAGCATATTGGTTAGCTCTGTGTACAGCCCGACAATTCGCGGCTTTTCTTCGGACTCAAAATGGCGTCTCAATATTTCCAGACTTTTCTTACCATCTTCTGGTGCTTCATACAGGATGAGTGTCAATGTTTTATCATCCAAACAGCCGCACAGTTCAGCATATGCCAGTTCGTTTTTCCACTCGGTTTCTGTTGCGGCCTGTTCGCTGGATCCCGCAGCTACGTCACACCCGAGGATAGCATCTTTTAGCCCGATGGTTTTCAAGTATGCTAGGAACCTTGCCTCCCAGATGTGATAGCGGGCCTCATCTCCGTCAAATCGTGGCGGTAATCCTCTCCCATGGAGCGCCGCTGTGCCTGGAACCCACCTGGGCCCATAACCTGTTGAACCTTCTGCTGCGGAAGTCTCTCGCTGTTCATGTGTAGGCATCATTGCTGGTGACTACACTCCGTTCGAGGCACGTCGGGTGTTCAGCGACTCAGTGGTAGCGACCAAAATAAAAAAATTAAAAACGTCTCCAGTCTTGTGCCTCGAACCGAGTGTAGTCACCAGCAATGATGCCTACACATGAACAGCGAGAGACTTCCGCAGCAGAAGGTTCAAGAGTGAATGTGCATATTTACTGGTTGGGTTTGGTACCTCTAAAAAGGTTCAGAACCACTGCTCTAAATCAAGGGTGCCCATTACGTCGATCATGATCGACCGGTAGCTCACGGACTGGTCCCAAGTTGATCGTGAGGGGTCCAGAGGAAAAAAAACCCAAACATTTTTGGATCTCTGTTGTTAGTAATATACTTTTTGTGTTAATGCACACTGCACCCCAATCATTCAATCCGTTTCACGTTCACAAAAAGTATTTGAAGAATAAAATAACTAACGGTGGCACGTGACCTGCGTCACCGGAAGTTGTTAGCGCTCAGCGGTCTACAATTGCAGCATGCGATCAGAGCTGTTGTGATATAGCTTTTATTATTATTATTATCAGTCAAAATTCGTTTCATGTACAATTCACAGATGGCACTTGCAACGGGTGGCATTCTGGAGGGTCGAGAGAAGCATTTTAAAACAGTATGCGTGAGCTACAATAGTTAACGGGCTGCACAAGTGCATCGCATGTAACCGCGTCAGGTCTCCCACTAAGGTAGGCAGGAAATCCTTTTCACAAACGCATAAACTATCGCATCTACTTTATATTTCTGTTTTGTTCATCTTAGGGGCCATTATGGCTGTTGCTCATCATGGCATTCGTGTGCAAGTGTGTGCGTATGCGCAGGTGCGTGGTAATGAGTCGATCGCGGGAGGTTCTCCGATCGAAAAGGAGATCTTAGGTCAAAAAAGTTTGGGCACCCCTGGTCTAAATCCTTGGTGTCAAACTCTCCTGCATATTTTCCAAATCTCCCTGTTGCGTCACACCTGATTCAAATGAATAGGTTTGATATGAGGCTTCCGCAGAGTTGCTGATGATCTGATTGTCCCAATGTGTGAGTGTGAGTGTGGATGGTTGTTCGTCTGTGTGTGCCCTGCAATTGGCTGGCAAGCAGTTCAGGGTGTACCCCACCTACTGCCCGAAGACAGCTAGGATAGGTTCCAGGGCAGCCGCGACCCTCGCGAGGATAAGCGGATTAGAAAATGGATGGATGGATGGATACTTTGTAAACAATTCCGTCACGAACCTGTCCTGTTTGCTTGATTTTTTCAGTCTCCAGCTGGAGAGGAGGCATTCACTCCTGAGCCTCACCTGACACTAATCATCCTCATTAGCTAGTTACCTTTAAAAGCCATGCCATGCCGACAACTGGCTGTCAGATTATTAAGACTTGCTCGCGACTCTTTCTCCAAGTGTCCTTTTCACCATGTCTGTTGATAGTATTTTTCAAACAAGTATTTTCTTGTTGTCTATTCCTGGTTTGTATTTTCGTACATTGGATTCTTTTGCCCTTTCTTGTTCTTTTGTCCTTTGAGTTGAAAGCAATTCACGCTTTTCTCATTCCTTGCCTTTTGCAAACATTTTCTGTTTGTTCTCACCTCCTGGTTCTTTCTTACAACAGTCCTTTGTTATACTTTGTCGGTCTTGGGTTTGTTTGTAAGTAAATATATTTTTGTCAAAACCTCTTATCTGTGTCTGTGATTGTAGAATTTTTCTGGAAACCTGAAGAATAATCCGACCATGGATTCCGTAGACGCAGACACGATTAGGAACGCTTTGGGCAGCCAAGGACAATTGGTGGAACAGAAGTACTCCTCGCTCGTGCTGCTGCTGACCCACCGGTTCGATCAATTAGGGTCACGCGTCACGTATTTAGTCAACCGAGGTATGCTCCCAGTAGACTCTCGCCTGCCTACTGCCAGGGTGTACCCACCTGCGATGACTAAATGCGAACCCAAATTACCACACCTGTTATGCTATGGAGGAGCGCCTGGGTTGTGTGGTCGATTTATACACATGCATAGCCTTATTTTTGAACAGCAACCATCCACGTATACTAAGGACGGTTAAAAGATCGCTTTGATGAGGAGTCTATTGACTGGCAAGTTCTTGGGCTATGACCATGAGCAATGCGTGCCACGAACTTTGGTCTTCCTTCCCAGACTTTCTCGGGTGTTTCACCATCCGGTCTGGGGTAAGGTAGCCGGAGGGCAATTATTGGACTGTGCACAGGGTAGTCAGTCAGTTGCTGACGAGCCCGCAACATTTCGTATTTTGGTGGCGCAGAGTGGGTTCGACAACTGAGCCCTATAAACCATTTTTCGCAGTGGACTTCATTCAAGGATGAGCCAGCAGTCCACGATGATGAAGCCTATCTGAAGGAACGCATTAGTCTTGCCATTCATTTGGACAATCAACTAAGGGAGAGACGCTGGGAACGTGGAGCAGAGTGATACCAACCCAAGCCCGAGCCCCGTCCATTTCCAGTTGTAGCTGTCCATGGTGAGGAGCCGATGCAGCTCGGAGGTGGCCGACTGAACGGCAAGAAGAGACGGCAGCGATTCCAGTCTGGTGCCTGTTTCTACCGCAGTAAATAGGGTCACAGAGTAGTGACATGCCTGACAAGACCTTCACACACATCACGCCAGTCCATGCAGCTTGGTAACCAAGTCAGACACACCCACCGCCGGCACCGACCATCAGACTTCAGGTGTTTCATCGATCCCATCGTGGTCAAAAGATTTGGTTTAGATTAGGCCAGGCCGCGCACCCCCGCGCGCACATTCGATTGTGTCTCCCGCTACTGTGGCTGCTACTGGAGCGGATGTGTAGAGGCTGGCTGGGGCTGTTCGGCCACACCGCGGTCCTGCTCTGACGGAGTGAGAAATGCAACGCCATAGATGCGTGGGGCTTCCCACCTCAGTCGCCATTAGCGGGGTGTCTCGCCTCACTGATTAGATGGAGAAGCGACTCATTGGTCTGAAGGGCCATGCGCCCGAATGTCAGTGCTATGCCTTGGTTCTTCATATGGTAACCTGTCAAATGCTTGGCCCTTCTTTTGCTCCATGTGTACTCATGGTGTCACAAAAAGGTTGGGAACCACTGTTGTTGGACAGGGGTGTCAAACTCAAGCCTGATCAGGACCATCACATTATTTTCCCCGGCAAGCCAAAGCAAATCATGCTTCAGCTTCCAGGACCCTTGTAAAAACATGTACCAACATTTTCAATTGTCATGTGTAATAAATAACGTCGAGACTTCTTACAGTAATTTGAAAAAATGACAGTGAACTACGACCCTTGACCTCTGATATCAAAATTAAGAATCTATCAGTTTGTTGTGTATGACATAATAGCTTGACAAAATGATTAAACATTTACGTATTTGGTTTCACTGTCATAAAGGCCTTCTAAGGGAGGTGGCCCATGACAAAAATTAGTGTAGACCCACAAATTATCGCCAGAGACAAATATCAAAACCTCTTTCAATAAAAACGGCAATTTCCACAAGAGCTGCACTATTAAACCATTTCTATTTTACAAGTGTGTATGTTTT
Organism: Hippocampus guttulatus; assembly: GCF_054856545.1. Classification (NCBI taxonomy): domain Eukaryota; kingdom Metazoa; phylum Chordata; class Actinopteri; order Syngnathiformes; family Syngnathidae; genus Hippocampus; species Hippocampus guttulatus. The sequence continues at coordinate 7,411,964 of NC_141264.1, read as the reverse complement.
ATTTATAAGGTGTGAATACTCTCATGGGAATGCCTACATGAAGGTCTTTATTGTTTTGTGTTACTATGATGCGCTGCTGCGCTGTATCTGAGAAAGGAAGAAATCACAGAAGGGAAGCGAACGTAGCTGCCATCTATAGACTAATAGAATTGTGGTCATCAAGGGACTTGTCTGCTTCATATAGAAAGCCAGGTTGGGGGTGGGGGGGGGCAAAATGTGTGTTTGCATGTGTGTGTGTGTGTGTGGGTGGGGGTGTGTAATAAAATCCACCCTGGTAAATCTGCTGTGACCTTTATTTCAGTCGCTACCTTGAACCCGTATCATTAGCTGCTCTTGCCTCAGCATGCACTATGCGGCTTTCAGCAAACTTAAAGCAAACGTATGCCTTGCAGTGCGACTCTCACGTGTTTTTCCCCCCCTCAGTCTTTCAGACCTTGACATGGGAAGCATGTAAAAATAGCACCTATAAAGGTAACACCGTCAACCCCCCCCTCCCCTGCCAATCTGCTGTTCACCAAACACCGATGCGGTCAACCAGCAAATTTATTGTCAGTTTGTAATGCTCCGCTGAAGCAGAGCCATGCGTTCCAACAAGCTCCTTATGTTAAACGGAACAAGTACTTCACAGCTGTTCAAAAATGTAATATCCATGACCACCCGTGTCAGGTAATGCCATGTTAATGTGCATCAATTTAAAAGGCTAATGTAAAGCTACAGGTTCAAGGTCCAGAATTGAGAAGCTTCCAAAGGGTCTTTGCCATGTTTTGTACTGTAATTGTTGTTGGATAAAAGGCTAAAATGAAAGCTCACACTGCACAACTAATTGTATGGGTCATATTTATTTGAAGGTTACCACCGCATTGTGCTCGGAGAAGTGGGACGCAGTAGAAACATTCAGGATTGTGGCCTTTTCTGGATTACATTGCTTGTGCTGTTGCCAAGACGACCGCAATTAGAAAAGACTAGGTTACTAGGCAACCATAGCAACCAACCAAGGTGAAAGCGAAAACGCTGGCTTTACCGGTTTCTTAGGAGTAGGGTCGTACAATGGGATTTAAATTGGGTGCTTCACTTGGATGATATATTACATTTAATGTAAGCATTCGTTTGCTATTCTGCTAAACTGTATGCGGAATGGCTTAAGACATACTCGTTCAAAATCAAACGGTGCTCAAAGGCTAATTGCGGGAAAACAGCACTAGAGTAAAAACCACACAATAGACGTAGACAATACATTTTTCCCCGCTAATCTTTCTTCGTGGACTAAACAGCAGATGATGCGTCCTGTTTGTGGGCCTGCTGTGTGAGCTTTCTGTAATTAGATGATTATCACAGCATGTTGTCAAACATCAGTTTACGCAAACAAATATAATGACAATGACATAACATTGCCCCCGCTAGTCGCAGGGAATAAAATCTTGGGTTTCACATCTTGACCAGATTGTGATAATATAGCCATCAGATCTGGCATTGCTGCTTTCTCATTTCCACCAGTCTCACCACTTTTTACATGGCCATCATCTCCTTTCATCTTTCCATCGGTGAATACTTCTTGTGTAGCCCTGAAGCGCCATTGTGCAGTCTTCCAGACTCACGCGCACACACGCCTCACAGGTTCACCGTGGTGTGTAACCAGAGGCTAAACCTAGAGGAACACTTAATCCCTCAGCACCTGCTCCTCGTACCACCGTGACCCCTTGCAGCTGGACGGACATGTGCCTTCATGTCTGTTTGTTACACACGTTATGTATCAGCAACTTGGCATTCATGTCAGAGGTGTTGTAAGAGGTTGCGAGAGGAGGTGTGTCAGACCATTTGCATATTTGTGAATACGTTCTGAGTGCTTAATGTTGCTGAATATTCAGCACATTTGTTTGCAGGCTGCGTGACCGCCATCCAATCCAAGCTCAATTCTGAGGCCACAAATCCATTTGTTGTTTTCGCAATGCTGAGACCAGACACAATAAGAGGGGGTAATTATTTGATCCAGTGTTGAATATCAAAGTTAGAAATAGAAATAAGAAATTCAGTTTTATGATTGTTATAATTGAGTGAAAAGTGTGTTTTAAAAAAATGAGCGTTGCAGTGAATTTTACTGAGAGAAAAAAAGCTTGTCAAAGTTCGTAGCCTACTGTTGGAAAACCCTTTGTTGGTCTGAACCGGTGGTCGGCAACACGCGGCTTGAAAATGGAAAAAGATGGGAGGGAAATATTTTTTTGTTTTAATACGGTTTATGTCAGAGGACAAACATGACACAAACAGTAACGTTTTCTGATGCTGTAAAAATGTGTTGAATAAATATTAAATGTCAACATTTCGTCAATGAATATTTGCGTCATAGCCTGCGACACACATTTCTTTTAGCAGGGCCGGATGTCAGTCAGGGGGCTGTTGTTTAAAAAAAAAAAAAAACTAGCTACCTTTCATGTACAATTCACCGAGGGTACTTGCTAAGAAATAAGAATGGGAATCTGGGCGGCCAAGAGAAGCATTTTTAAACGGTACACGTGAGCTACGATCGTTAGCACGCTGCGAAAGTGCCCGTGCCTCGTTCATCTTAGTAGCCTTTATGGCCGGTGCTCATTACGGCATGCGTGTGTGGTAACGGTAACCTCTACAGGATGAACTGCAGGGGGAAAAAAACTTTTAATCATGAATGCTCATTGTGTATTTGTAGCCAAGTTCGTCATTTTGATAGTAGGCTAATGTAGCTCATATAGATTCCTACAGCATGTGTTGCCTTCATAATCAGACTTTTTATTTTTTGAGGCTCCAGACATATTTGTTTTTTGTTTATTTTGGTCCAATATGGCTCTTTCAACATTTTGGGTTGCCGACCCCTGGTCTAAACAGAGCGATGCCATTTCAAGGCTTCAACTCACTATTGGGTTGAAGTCTGGAGACTGACTAGATCATTTCATGCTTCTTGAGGCACACCTTTGTTGCTGGACTGATGTGTTTTTTGGTCACTGTCATGCCTGAAGACCCATCCACCATAACTCAACTTTGGGGCTTTTGCTAAAGAAAGAAGGTTTTTGTCCAAGATTTCTCAGTAGGTGGAGTTGTAACATGCTCGGTGGGCCCGTTTTAAGGGCGTGGGGAACATCAAGATGGCCGTGACAATGGAGCTATAGTGGATCCCGAAAGAATCTATGCAGCAGCGCATGAAGGCATAGCAGAGAAGTCTTAATATGTTCTTTGTGACACCACTCCGGTAACCTTTCTCCCAATTCATATGCCAATACTGCTGCTGTGAAATCATACGAAGAATCCCATTAAAATCCCATGGCGCTGACTGCAAGAAGAATAAATGGTGCTCACGCAGAACAGAACATTTGTCATTCATCATAAAACATCAAGGCAAAAAAACAAACAAACATGCCAGTTGCCCTCATTTTGCACATTTAACAACAACAGAGAGTCAACAAAGCAGTTTTTAACCCAAAAGATATATAGATAAGTAAAAGATAAGTCCAGCATTTAGAAGAACCGGTTGCCTATTGTTACTTCTGTCAGTTGTTTTTTTTTTTTTTTTTTACCCTTCTTGGTTTAAGTAAGCAAAACACAAATACAATATAAAAAAAACGAAGTGATCAGTTTATTACGATAAAACAAACATTACGTATGCATAAAAACCAACCGAGTAAAAAAAATAATTTAAATGTCTTTTCCTCACTTTATAAAATGACGTGCTTGTGGTACCATTTGATGTACAATTCCCAGTATAAACAATCATTGGTTCCTCTTGGATGTTCAGCGAGAGACAGTTCCCAAGTACTTTCTTGCAGAACTCCATCAGTTACTGAGTGTTACTTATCCATCTTTAAGTGTTTTTGGCTGGGGAGGAGGAGGCAAATTTGAGTCCTTACTACAGAGAAAAAGGCCAACTGACCGCCGAACAAAGAGAGAGCGGTGGCGTAAACATTGATGGCTGTTCCCATCAAGAAGCGTCACCCCGGTCTTTGTACCTAAAAATGTCTATTTGAAATGTGTCCTCCTGTTTGTTCCTCATGCATAAACATGCCTCATGTGGAAGTTGACCACATACTCAGCATTTGTGCGCTGGACAGAAATGGCAAAGGGTTCGAAAGGGTGGAAGGTAAAAGCCACCAAGCGCCGCACAGCGTGGTTGACCGGCCGTCCGAGCAAGCCTGCCTGGATCTTGAACTTCAGGAGGCCAGAGTCACGTGCATAGAACCTGGTGTGTGTGACAAGACAACTTTGTGATGCATTTGAAAGTCATTTTTGACCCCAGCTGCAGCTTCTCCATTGAAATGAATGGGAATGCTTTTTTTGTTTCCAGCAACACACACACACACACACACACACACACACAGTACAACCGAACTCAGTTTTGCTCCCGCTGCCTTTTTAAAAACATAAGTATGCATGCATGCTACCGTATTATTTAAGCTAGCGTGCGTCTTACCATGCCTGCGTCCAATAATACAGTGTGCCTTGTGTATGTGATAACGATAGAAATAGCACCCATAACAGGCTGTGCCTTGTAATACGGTGCGCCGTATGGTCGTGAATATACAGTATGGAAAATAGCGCTTTACAACATTGTATTGTAACCCTGTAACACCAATAAAATGGAATATAAAGAAATAAACAGTTTCTTAATTGTTGTATTTTTTCACATCACTTTCTCAGATTTTAATTTTGATTGGGGTCTTTTTTCTTCATATTTTCCACTCTACTCACTTTTTGCACCGACTCCATCTTTTAATGGGGTGACGTTCGGTGCTTGGAAATATTATAACATCCTGGTCTGCTGTTTCAGTCTTTATTCACTCATTTTGCAGGACCCATGGTTTGAAAAATATACGGCAAAATACCTTAGAACAAAAAATAAATAAATAAATAAAAATGGAAAAACCACAACAGACTCACTGCGCGTTAAAATTGTGTGAACTGAGCGGATGTTGTAAAGTTTGCTGCTGCCAACTAGTGTCTGAAGTTCACTAGTAAGCCCAATTTTTGCTTGCTGTCAGAGTAAAATTGACTGAGCGGTGGCTTGTAACGCGAAACACGGTTAAGATGCAGAACTTATCAGTGAAGATACCGCTTTACGGTGGCAATTTCCCCCCAATTTGATCGCTACCTGATTGGGTGGTCTCCGCAGGTCTTCGGCCTCTCCATCACGGACACCCACTTGTCATCGTAGCTGAACAGTGACAGGTCGAGGTAAGGGCTACTGCTATAGGATTGCGCACTAATTGGCAGCTGACCCAGCAGCCGGCGCACCGCCTCTGTATGGCCGCCATATTTGGCATTCACAATGGTGTCTTTGAATCTGAGTCACAGACAGAGATGTGAATCAACACTGAGTCAGCAGTCTTAAATTTCAATCCTGCTATTGAAAAGTACATAAATAAAATCTATTCATAGCAGTGTGGTTTCCCTTCATTGCACCTCCTTTGGACTTGTCGAGCGTAGTTATTTGAAGAAGCTGAACAGGGGAACTGGACAGCCTGGCTGTGCAGCGTGGCGTTTCTGTACAGGTCGCAGAAATTCTCAAACAGCTCCAGCAGCTGATCGGAAGTGTTCTCGAAGACAGCCAGCACCTCGGTCGACACCATGTTGTACACAACAAAGAAAGATGGCTGCCACAGAAAGAAGAGGTTTTCTTTTGAGAGATTCAAGGTAGAATAAATGGGGAAATATTGACTGTAATACGAAGGAGTGAAAAAAAAATAGCAAGGAGTGAAAGAAAAAAAAAGCAATACTGCAGCTCGGAATGCCAAGACGCTGCAGGAGTCTTAAACATTCTCGTGTACGTTTGGGAAAAGAATTTTTTTTTCAATGCACAGAAATATGGTTTAATTAAATTGTTCTGTTGATATCCTGAATGAGTCACAGGACTGAACCAAGTCTTAAGAAGAGAAGGCCCTTGGAGACAAGAAAAAAGGAATCCTTTTCATACAGCACAGACAACAAAAGGCATGAGGCAATAGGAAAAACCCAACAAAGAGCGTGTGTGCACGCACACGTGTGTGTGTGTGTGTGTGTGTGTACCTGTGAGGGGTCTGTGACCCTGAGTGTAACCACATCTTCACTTGTGTATTTAATAAAGAGATGATGCTCATCCAGCAGCTGCATCTTCCACATCCTTAGTCTCCTCAGCTGATCGAAAAACTGGAAAAATCTAACAGGAAGATTCAGAATAATATGAAAAAATAAAACCCAGCAGCTACCGTTGCAAGAAAAAGTATATTTAAATATCCGTCAAACCACACAGGACTATGTACCGGTATTCGTTTTTTGCGAAAACATTTTTCATGCAAAACATAATTACGCAAAGATTATTGGTTCAGAAAATGAAAGAATGGATGTACAAATCCTATTCCAATTAAGTTGGAAAATTGTGTTAAACATAAATAAAAAAGGAATATAATGATTTTTAAATTATGATCAACCTATATTTAATTGAATACACTCCAAAGACAATATGTTTCATTTTGAAACTAATAAACTTAATTGTTTTTTGCAAATAATCATTAACTTTGAATTTTGTTGCTGCAACAATTTCCGAAAGAGCGAATGGTTATTCGTCTCTGTGTGTCCTGCGATTGGCTGGCAAGCAGTTCACGGTGTCCCCCGCCTACTGCCCCAAGACAGCTGGGATAGGCTACAGCATGCCTGCAACCCTCGTGAGCATAAGCGGATTATGAAATGGATCGATGGATGAACAATGTTCCAATTTCATTGGAATTGGGTTTGGATGACGGGGAAACGAGATGTCTGGTGAAGACGATGTCGCGTCATTGCCGCGCGTAACTAAAGAACTGTCTGTGTGGTTGTATTACATTTATTATTATAATGTATGCAGTATGTTTACAATCACCAGGTCAAGTGGCTAGTTTACACTTTAAATGTTTGCTTTCATATCACTTGTTCGGTCTCAAACCCAAGGTTTGGTGAAATGTTTTGTATTTTATAAGAAATGAAAATAAAATCTATTATTATTAAATACATCTGCTCCAGTGGGACAAAGAGAATGCTGATGTTGATTATTTAAATTCTTTTGAAGAAATGTACAAAAAGTGTTCTTGCACTCAGACCACTTGCAGAACTCCGGAATGCGTGGTGTGCCATGAGTGAGGGGATTTCTTCGGGTACCAACTTTGAATGGGGTTCAACAAAGAAAGAAAGTTATGATTTGGACCATTTCACCCACTGTTATGTTTATGTTTTTTTTAAAATGAACCTCTTTTAAACACTGGGACATGAGGATGACACAGGTAGGACATTTGTGGTAAATGGTTTTGCACCAGTGCATGGTGATTGCAACGCATACCATTATGAAATGTGTTTTGCGATCAATCGGCAATGTGACATGTCGCTATAATGTTTAAAGGACAATATTTAGAATATTTAGTGCAGAATGTTTCAGCATGGCTTTTATGGCAAAAAAAAAAAAAAAAAAAAAAATGACAGCACATCACTCTGATTTTAAAGTTATTGCACTGGCTTCCAGTTCGGTTCAGTATTGATTTTAAAACTCTCTTTTTTGTTTTTAAGTTCCTACATGGGCTCGCCCCACAGTAATTGTCTGACCTGCTCTTGCCCTACACCCTGGCGCATCACCTGAGGTCGTCATAGCAATGCTTGCTCACCATATCAAAATCAAAGGGAAAACATTCAGGGGACGCGGTTTTTCAGATGCTGCTCCAAAATTGTGGGATGCGCTGCCTCTGCACCTTAGACAGGCCAATTCAATTGCTGTTTTAATTAAAATCCTCTATTGAAACACGCTTGTTTTTCCTCCGGCTTTTACCTCAGATTGAGATGTTGATGTTTCATTTATTTTTCTGTGTCTTATTTTCTAAACATGTTTTTTACTTTCCTGACATCGGTTTTATACGGGTCGAGTGTCCCTGGTATTTTATCGAATTTCATGTATTAACTGCATTGATGGCGACAGTCAGGAATTCATGAACGAATTTAAGTTGACCCGTGTCACAGAAAAGATTGTGGTCAATCGAAATTGAGTCAAACCTCGGTTTTTGAACGTCTCTGTTCTCGACCAAATCGGTTTTCGACCAAAAATTTAAAGTTTTGGATGCCTCGGATTACGACCGAAATTCGGTTCTCGACCAAACTGAGCGCAGTTGAATGCGCCACTCGACTTCTCTCCACTTCCTTACACGAGGAAGTGACGCTTCTCGGGTTGATGAAGAAGTGACGCCTCCGTTGTGAGCAGACGTGTTCAAAGATTTAAAAAAAAAAAAAGAGCGTCCATTGTGAGCAGACGTGTTCAATAAAGATTTTTAAAAAAGCAGACGTGTTTGTTGAGATTGACGCAAATTGGACTGTTATTTCTGCATGGCACCAAAGAAAGCAAGTGGAAGTCGTAAAGCTGCTGAAAAAAAGAGGAAAATAGTGCGCAAAACGATTGAATTTAAGAAAGATTTAATAGTGAAATTATTGTGTGTCTGTGTTGGCTAAGGAATTTGGCATGCTGAAATCAGCAGCATCCTAAAAAAGAAAGACCATCATAAAGCCAGTGATGTGGCTCAAGGATCTCGTGTGTTTAGTGAACCATCCATCCATCCATTTTCCGAACCGCTTGATCCTCACTAGGGTCACGGGGTATCCCAGCCGTCTTCGGGCAGTAGGCGGGGAACACCCTGAATCAGTTGCCAGCCAATCGCAGGGCACACAGAGACGAACAACCATCCACGCCCACACTCACACTTAGGGACAATTTTGAGCGTCCAATCAACCCGCCATGCATGTTTTTGGAATGTGGGAGGAAACCGGAGCACCCGGAGAAAACCCACGCAGGCCCGGGGAGAACTTGCAAACTCCACACAGGGAGGCCGGAGCTGGAATCGAACCCGGTACCTCTGCACTGTGAAGCCGACGTGCTAACCACTGGACTACCGGGCCGCCACTGTTTAGTGAACCAAGGCCACAAATATCAGAGGAAGTGGAGAAACCTTATTTTCATAAATGATAAACAGCTAGCAAGGGACAGTCTTAGCCAAGATATGATTTGTGGCAAAACAAGACAATTGTATGGAGATTTGATAAAAAAAAAAAAAGGATCCTAGCATTGCTCCTGAAGAGTTTGATTTTAAAGCAAGCAGAGGATGGTTCAAAAAGTTGAGGAAAAGAAGTGATTCGTCATGGGGAGGCAGCCAGTTCAGACAAGGAAGCTGCCGAAAAGTTTAAAGTTGTGTTTGATTGAATCTCATCAAGGCCGAGGATTGTCTTCGCCAGCAAACTTTTAACATGGACGAGACTGGACTTGTGTGGATAAAGCGGTTCAGAAAATGGATGGAGGGATGCTACCTCATACCGTAGTGTAGGATTGCAGAGAGAGCGTCCATAGTTACAGCCATTACTTTAGGGTTTATAAATTCAAGGTGTAAAAGAATGCAATCTACAATTGTCACGATGAGAGAGCGAGAGAGAGAGAGAGAGAGAGAGAGAGAGAGAGAGAGAGAGAGAGAGAGAGAGAGAGAGAGAGAGAGAGAGAGATGTTCAATTTTTATGTTACAATGTCAATGTTTATGTTAAAATTGATAAAAATAAAACATACAAAATGTTTGTAGTTTGTTGTAACCTGCTCTCTTATTACTCATGTATACAGTTTATGGTGTAAAACAGTTGAAAAAATGCTTTAAAAAAAGTTGTTTTCTAGACTTGGAACGGATTAAAAATTTTTTACATTGATTCTAATGGGAAACATGGTTTCGGTTTTCGAACAATTCGGTTTTCGAACAGCCTTCTGGAACGGATTATGGTCGGAAACCGAGGTTTGACTGTAGTTGCAATGCATCTTATTATCAGCATCATTTAAGATTAGTGTGGCTCCCGCTTTTACATTAAACAATAAGTTTGAAGCAGCTTTAAAAAACTTGTTTCAAAATGTTGGTGTTGAAAAGGCCAAAAAGCCCAAATCTGTACCTCCTTTTTGCAGTCGCACTGCCATCCTGTTCAGCCTTTCTCCACAGGTAGACCAGCAGCCTGTGCTTAAGAGAGTTGATCGTTTTGTCTGTGTAGAGACGCGGGACGCCCGGCTGGCTCTCAGCCTGAGTCTCTGTGTAAACAGCCGAAAGAGTCAAGAGGTCATCCTCATAGCAGAACCGCCCTATGGTCCTGACATCCAGAAACGTTCCCTCCGGAGTCACCTGCAAAGTAGAGGGAAAGACTTAGGACGGGGGTCGGCAACCAGCGGCTCCAGAGCTGCATGTGAGCCTTGTGGCTCCCTGGAGCTTTTTCAAAAATGTTCGAAAATGGAAAAAGATGTGGGAGGGAAATATATTTTTTTGTTTTAATATGGTTTCAGTAGGAGGAAAAACATGACACAAATATTCTTAACGTTTTCCGATGCTGTAAAAATGTGTACAATAAATATTAAATTTCAACGTTTCTGTAAACGAAGATTTGCGTCATAGCCTGTGACGCGTTTCGATTAGCAGAGCGGCATGCCAGGCAGTTGGCTGTTGCAAAAAACCCCCCCCCAAAAAAACAGGAAACAAAACAGCCTTTCATGCACAATTCACCGGGGGTACTGGCAAAGAATGAGAATGTGGAGGGCTGAGAGAAGCATTTGAAAACGGTGCACGTGAGCTATGATGGTGAACACGCTGCAAAAGTGCGTCCCATGCCTTGGCGTCGGGTCTCGACGAAGGTAGGTCGGCATGTGTTGGTAAGTGTGTGCGGTAACTGGTCGATCGCGGTAGGTTGGTTGATCGAAAAGTAGATGTTCGGTCAAAAAAGTTTGGGCACCCCTGCTCGACAGAATGCAATGCAGGGAAAAAAAACATTTAATCATGGAGGCTCATTGTGTATTTGCAGGCAACTTAGTCATTTTGATAGTAGGCTAATATAGCTCACATAGATACATAAAGCATATGTTTCCTTCGCGATAAGGCCTTTATTTATTATTTATTTATTTTGCAGCTCCAGACAATTTTGTTTTTGTTTTTTTTGGTCCTATATGGCTCTTTCAACATTTTGAGTTGCCGATCCCTGAGTTAGGGGATGTTACTAGATTCTTTCCGAATTGCCTAATTGTATCTGCAATTGATAGCTTTGGGTATTGCCAGTAATTTGCAACGTTAGGTGCGTCATGCCAGAAAAATCTGACTACCTGAAAGACATGTATGGTCTGCTGCTGGACCGACAGCACAGCCAGGATGTTTCTGTAGAGGTAGAGGCCCTGATTGTGGGACAGGATGATCTTGTCAAATTTAAAGGACCTGGTGTCACACAGTCTGCCCGTATGGAGGTCGATGATGTGGAGGGAATAGTCCTCTAAAGGGGAGCGAGGATTAGGAGTCACAGATTCGTTGTTGCGATAAACCTGTTGGCAGAAGACAGCATATGTTGAACAACAACACACTGTATAAAGTGATTTTTATATATTGAGAGAGAGAGAGAGATTTTTAATCTTGCACGGCAGTTAAGATCTTTGATGCTGTACCTCAAAGAAGTACGGTTGTGGCTCCTCGGGGACATACACGGCTGAGCCGACAATGACATAGCGGCAGTCATCGGTGAAGAGGCTACATTCGCGGTTGAGGTGCTCTCCATTTGATGCCACATTAGTGACATAGAGCAAGGAGAAAAACCGTTCAAATAGGCGGCCTCGGATATTGAGGGAGCGCTGGTCATTGGCTGTTAAAAGAGTCTCACCCTCCTGGCCTCTCAGCAGGTCCTGAGCAGCTTGGCAGCCTTGGTATTCATAAATCTGCAAGACAAATACTGGATAAATGATCAATGGATACAGTAAGAGGTCTTTGTAAATTGTGGTCAACAGCTTCTGACCAGCTCATATCAGTCTGGCACAAGAAAGTTGAAATTAGAAAAAAAGACACTCCTTCCTGTTACAATGCCAGTTTTTTGTGACGTAATAAATGAATGATTTTAAAACTGTGTCTACCCGTTACAATGTCGTCAAAAGGTATTTGCCCGATTTTCAAATTATTATTATTTGTCCACACATCATTGTTTAAGATCAACACATGTATAATGCTGTCAAATAGTGTTTGCCCCCTCCCTGATTTATCAAACTATTTTGATTTCACACAGAGACTACCCAAGGAAATACAAAATACAGCTTCTAAATAAAAGCCAATGCAATTTATAAATGCGCAAAAATAAATAAAAAATCCAAAACTACCTGTCCCTAGGTGTAAAAGTAATTGCGTTTTGTTAAATCACAAATTAATTGTGACTAGCGACAGTTTTGGGAAAGCTGAGTTCAATTTCACAGGCAACAACCAAGCACCACATTTGTTGAATCAAGAAATCACATAAATAGAATCTCTCTGACGAAGTGAAGGTTACAAGATCTCAAGAAACAAATGCATCATGCCACGATCCAAAGAAATTCAAGAAGAAATTAGAAAAAAAAAGTTATTGAAATCCATCAGTGTGGAAAAGGTTACAAAGCCATTTTCAAGACAATGCAGCTTCAGCAAACCACTGTCACAGACATTATCCACAGATGGATAAAACTGGGAACAGTGGCAACCATTCCCAGAGTGGTCAACCAGCTAAAATTGCCGACACATCCAGGAGGTTGCAAAAGAACCGAGAGCAACGCCCAAAGAACTCCAAACCTCGCTGGCTTCAGTTCAAGTCAGTGTTCACAACTCTACCAAAAGAAAGACATTGGCCAAAAATGGCGAGGAAGAGTTCCCAGGCAAATAAACTGCCACAGACTGTGTGTGACCCTCCCCCCTCAGCTTCTGACATCCGCTTTTTGCACTTAAACAATTCACTACCTAACTTCAACCCGCAATAATCACACATGCCCTTGGTTGTCTGTTGATTGCTATTTATTGTTTATATTTGTTTATATTTATACAGTTCAGTTTTCGCTGCCCTTATTTTTAGCTGTGTGTATTTTTAATGCACTGCATGTTGGCACTGTGGTTGAGAGGAAAGACATTTCAGCTGTGCTGTATGTTGTACATAGAGAATATTTGACAATAAAGCTGACTTTTGACTTTGAAAAACCACTGCTGTCAAGGAACACAAAGGCTCGTTTTCAACATTCAACATTCAATGAACATCTGAGGGTATGGATCGATGAAAAGTGGAGTGGATCTGGAGGGAGGTTGGAAGGTTTAGATGGACGGCGGATGGGTTAATGATGCTTTCAACTTCAAAAGGCCCAATGAACTTGGCGGCTAGCTTATGGGAATCCATCTGGAGGGGAAGGTCACGGGCAGACAAAACCATTTGCTCTGGGCGACAGTTTAGGGCAGAAGCCCAATGTCTCGACCCCACTTGACAGTTGTGCTATGCTGTTACAGGACAGGGCAGCTCTGACATGTCTCCAGAAGGACGACAATGAATGTGGTGGGCAGGGACAAAGGGAACAGTGACATGCCTGTGGAGGAGGAGGTGAGGGAATTGAGGGAATTGTGGGAATAGTCAACCGATGGAAGGTGTAGGCTTCAGGAGGGTGGGTGGAGGGCCGAGACATATCGAAAGGTCCTGATTGGCTCTCTCTGAATGTCCACTGCAAGTCAACTTCTCAATGGCTTGAAATAATAATAATAATAATAATAATAATGGAGTGTCCTAGTCAAAGTTGAGACTTGAATCTGATTGAAATGCAGTGGACTAACCTTTAAAAGGCTGCTCAAACTCAAAAGCCCTCCAGCGTTTCCGAATTAAAGCAATTGTGCTAGAAGAGTGGGCCATAATATCTCCACAGAGATATGGACTCATTGCTAGTTACAGAAAAACCTTGATTTTGGTTGTTGCTTCTGAGGGTGGCCCAACCAGTGATTTTTAGGGGCAATCCCTATTCCTAGAGGGCAATGTATTTTTTTTCCTCCCTTAATAACAAAAACCTAAAATTTAAAACTGCATTTTGAATCATATTCAAATGTGTTTGATGTTCAAATGTGAAAATCATGCAAGAAAAATAAAAATTAATAAGGGACAAACACTTTTTCAAACCACTGTCAACAGCTCCCTGAAGTTTTAAAGTGATCTCTTATTGGCCATTATATTTTTAACAATATAGCCAGTGCTGATCCTTTGATCCATTTTCTAATGTGCTTCTCCTCACAAGGGTCATGGGCGTGCTGGAGCCTATCCAAGCTGTCTTCGGGCAGTAGACGGGTTGCACCCTGAACTGGTTGCCAGCCAATCGCAGGGCACACATGGACGAACAACCATCCACACTCACATTCACACCAAGTAACAAATTAGAGTGATCAATTAACCTGCCATGCATGTTTTTGGAATGTGGGGCGGAAACCAGAGTACCCGGAGAAAACCCACACAGGCACGGGCAGAACTTGCAAACTCCACACAGGAAGGCCAAAGCCGGAATCAAACCCTGCACCGCTGCGCTGAGGCCAAGGTGATTTCCAGTTGACCACTGTGCCGCCCAGACCGGTGCTGACATTTGTCAAAATTCAGAATATTGGTCTGTCCCGAATTACATTCAAGGGGTGTGAAAAAGAGTTATTTTATACTTGAATCAATAAACCAAATTTTACCTCCAGAGATGTCTGGTCAGATGAGAAAGCGATGAAGCAGCGTCCATCAGGTGAGAACTTCCTCAGGAAACAAGGAGGCTTTTCCACATTGACTACCGTAAAGTTGGGAAACAGGTTCTGGTGGAAACAGCGTACTCGGTACCAATGAGCTCCTGGTCGGCCCGAACAGACTCTACGCTTCTCAAGACGATGGACCACATTTTGATTCTGGATGCGTCTGGGCTTAAGGGTGGGTGTGTCCTCATCCATCACTTCGGAGTATTGACTCAAAGCTCTGCTTATTCAGTAGATGGTGTGGACAGCTGGAGCGGCTGAACAACTACATCAGTGCCCAGCTACCTCATTGTTTAGGAAAAACTGAAATGGAGAAACAGAAAATCTGTTATGACATGCTACTTTTAAACTACAACTGCAAAATTCAATCACAGACTGTGATTACAGGGAACAGTTATCCCTGAGTAACTGTCACGCACAGCACGTTTCAGGCTCTGCTCCTTATCCACTACTCAAAATATTGTTTGCACAATTTAAGAACGATATCCTAGCCAGGACTCCAACACTTCAAACTTTGTAGTCCTGGTCATATTTGAGCATGCCCAGGCCAATGTATCCAGAATACGGGAGCAATACCTGGATGATTCAACCTTGAATGTCCTGAGCCCGATTTTCCGAATGGAGAACAAGCAAATTCCACACATGAAGGCCCGTGCCCTGATTTGAACCCACAACCACTGAACCGTGAGGCGGATGTGCTAACCAGTCGATCAACGCGCAGCCTTATCATATTCAATTTGTCAAAATGAAACACTACCGGTAATTAAAATTGTCTTATCTACCGTGTCCCATATTTTCTCATTTAAAAAAAAAACAAACAAAAAAAAACTGACCAAGGGACATCTGACGCTCTAGATCAGGAGTGCCCAAGGCTGGACCTCAAGAGCCCCTATCCCCAGCCTGTTTTAGATGCCTCCCCAACACACTTGATTCAACTATCATCTGATCATTTGCAAGGAGTGTGTTGGAAGTGTGAGACATCTAAAACAGGCTGGAGAGGGGCTATCAAGGACCGGGCTTGGGCACCCCTGCTCTCGATTGACATAGTAGCAACAGATGTCCCATGGTGCCTTTTAAAGTCAGCCGCCTGATGCTGCAAAACCAGCGGTGCATCATTATCGGTCCCAAGCAAGGATAAAGGTTTCAACAACAAAGACATGTGACATAATAATTGGCCTAAAAAAAAAAAAAGAAGAAAAAAATCACATGGAACAAGAAAGATGCAACTTGAGACCTAACTAGGCTGCCCCCAACAAGCAACGGTCAAAGTACACGCTCTGACACTCGAGAGAAATGAGTGATGGTGTCAAATTGATGAGGGGACTGATGGGCCCTGTTAAAAGGGATATGAAAACCATGGGTGCACAGAAAGAAAATGCACTTTATTGAATTGCACTGAGTCAGCATTGTGGTGAGTTGACATTTTCATGCACTTTGAATTTGCGTTGTATCGTATTTTGAAGGCATTAAACATTACCATAGTGATCAGAGTGTTGGGGCCAGATTAGACGTTCCTCGTGTTTATTATCATCTCTCGAAAACACCACAGTGTTCATGAAGCTCTTACCATATTATTTTGTAGTATTTATCCGCCACACCTTAAATGCCACTCTGTGAAAATATTGTCTGACATAAACCGGTCCGTGGGGCAAAAAAGGTTGGAGACCCCTGCCCAAAACCAACCAACACCACGCAGGTCCCGCTGGCCGTCTTCTCGTCCGGGACGTTGAAAGTGCGATAAAAGGTCGTCAGAACATGTACATTTGGACTGTATTTCAACATCGATTAGATCCACAAAACAAATATGAATACATGTTTGTTAGAGTCGAGGAGACTTTGGCTAGTTGTACATGTACAAACTATAATTCTTTTCAGTAGCCATATTGTGTGTGTATGTGTGCGCGCATATATATATATATATATATATATATATATTAGAGCTGTCAGTTTAGCGCGTTTTTATTGGTATTAATTTAAATAAATTTGAACGGGATTAAATTTTTTCTCGCGAGATTAACGCGGCACACATCACAGCGGATGTTACGTTGCTCTATAAATAAACCAGAAAGAAAACAACAAGCGCGCTGCATAGGTCCACGCACGTTTGTTTTGCCAGCCACGGCAGCGCGAGACACCGAAAACGGATACTTAAAGAGTTTATGAATGGAAAGTTTACTTTTAAAAAGTTGCCAGATTGCTCCACTGACAAGACCAAAGTTACCTGTATGTTTTGCAGTCGTAAGCTATCATCATAGCACGTCGAGTCTGAAATACCACTTAATGGCCAAGCACACAGCTGACGTGAGTACTCCGCCCCCTCGTCTCAGACAGACAGCTATGGATCATTTCAAAGCGAAGAAAATGGATGACACGACGAAGAACAAATTTGCTGAAGCCATCGCTAAATGTATGGATACTGCATGCAAGCCTGTCAACATTGTCCACAGCTCGACTCAAGCTGAAATCATTCGCATTGCGTCTAACGACTCACTACAGATTGCCAGCGAGAGCCTCCATTACAAGCTGCGTAGAGATTGTACGTAGCGGAGAATGCTAAGGTACGCCAAGCGGGAGTAGACACTGTTTCGGGATAGAAATAAGAGACTAGGATGAGCCTCTGGTGAATAAAGAGCAGGCAGCCTGTCGAATACGATGTATGCCACTGACGCGATTGTTTCTTGTTTGGAACTATTTTGTGTGGAAGGTTACAGTGTTCCGTGTCCATATAAATAAAGCGGGTGGAGGTTCTCGGTTCGTCTGACTGACGGTGCGCTGAGCTCAGCAAGTTGAGAGTTCAGCGGTGCAGTCGTAGCGACCATACTGAAAATAAAACCTCTCCGGTGTTGTCATTGAACTAAGTGTAGTCATCCGTTATGATGTCTACACAAAACCGTAGAGAGACATCCGCGCAAGAAGGACCAACAGAATCAACATAGCCTGACTGCTGTGTTCAAAGCAAACTTGAGAAAAACGAAGTATGCAACCATGGCTTAAATCCACTATAGGCTGAGTACTAGTTTACCTTAGATGTGCACTTTATAATGTTATATTGCTCTGTTTTGATTCCATAAAAAGAGCTGTTAAAGCAGCTGTTGTGTGACAAAATATTTTTTTCACTGTTGTTGATGGACAGTAAGATTGTGTGAGAAATTATCTCAACTCAACTCAACTGTATTTATAGAGCACTTTCAAACAGCCATCGCTGCATACAAACTGCTGTACATGGAGCAATTTAACATATACAATAAACAGTAAAACAAATCGGTAATAAAGACGGTAGAAAGCACCAAACAGTAAAACCAAGAACAAATCTAAGTCATGCTGAGTCGAATGCCAAAGAATACAAGAGAGTTTTGAGGAGGGTTTTGAAGATGGGCAGCGAGGAGGCTTGCCGAATGTTCAGTGGGAGGTCATTCCAGAGAGAGGGACCAGCAACAGAAAAGGCTCGATCCCCCTGAGCCTCAGTTTAGTTCTTGGTACTTCTAATAATGTCTGGTCCGCAGACCTGAGGCGCCGGGCAGGTGTGTAGGGGCGGATGAGCTCAGAGAGGTAAGGTGGCGCGAGATCATTTAGAGATTTGAAAACAAATAAGAGATTATGTTAAGAGATAAGATTATGTGTGAATAACTGCTCCAGGTGAAAAATGTTCATGTAAAATTGAAAATTGAAATAGTTATTTCAGTAAATATTTGCATTTTGCACGTAGAAAACTGATTCATGATTCCACGTTGATGAGAGCATTAAGATGGGGAAAAATAGGACAAAAAAATATAAAAGAAAAAATTCAGAAACGATCAAAAATGCGTGAGTAATCACGATTAATTTTTTGTGAATTTGAGTTAATTATGACAGTTGCATTTTTAATTAGATTAAATATTTTAATCTTTGACAGCTCTAATATATCAGCGGAAGTTGTTCGCGCTCAGCAGTCTGCAATTGCAGCTTGTGATCAGAGCTGTTGCGCTATTTCTTTGATCGTCATTATTCTCATTCAGAGTTTGCTTTGTGTACAATTCACCGAGGGAACGGGCAAAGAATAGGAATCTAGAGGGCTGAGGGAAGTACTTTAAAATGATACGTGTGAGCTACGATAGTCAACAGGCTGCAAAAGTGCATCGCTTGCTTCCGTGTTTGGCTTTTCATCACGGCGCGCGTGCGTGTGCACGTGCACGCGCGTGCGTGGTAAGGAGCGATCCCTGGAGGTTGGTTGAACGAAAAGTCGATCTTCGGTCCAAAACGTTTGGGCACCCCTGATTTAAATTAATGCAGATAATAACACACTAAACTGACAGCTCCAATATATTCAACTCAATGTAAATCGTCTCGTAAATATTTTGTTTTGTAAGCCTTGATGCATTAATATTAATTTGTGCAATTGCATTACCTTGAATTTAGTGAGGTTCGTACACAGCCATTGCCATCAGTTTTAAGTAAAAAGACGCTGAATCTATGCTTAACTGCGGTCAGATGGTGAAGAGAACAGGGGGCCACCGCTAATGCTAGTGATGTTCAACTATGCAAAACAAACCAGAGGAGAGGAAGAAAAATGGCCCATCGAACAAGTGGCCCAGAATTTGCAGCCCCTCCCAGCTCATTCAAGGCACAGTTGAGAACAGAGATGAAAAAAAAAAAAAAAAACAGATCCGAGACAACTGGGACAAGATTCAAATTAGGCCAAACAAAAAAGATTATTAAATTTAAGCATAGGGTCGGTAGGTAGGAAAAAGTTTTTTTTTTATCTTTTTATTTTTTTTTCTTCAAACATTTAAACAAAATAACCATAAAACATAAAACATTCCCACTGTTTCAGAACTCAAAACCTGTCTAGTTACACGTTGTAGACCCACCTACCTTGGAGTTTTCTTCTAAAATTCTTTGTTTTTCTCCTTTTTTGAACGTGCTGCTTTCATCATGACATCGAATACGTCGACACTTTCTGCTTTTGCCACTGTTTCTTGTGTTTTTTTCTATACATCTAAATCGAATCGCTTCGGTCAGGTAAAGTATTTAAAACTTGAAACACTGACATATCCATCTCATCAATGTCATGGAATTCACCGTAGGCACATTGACACTGTGCTATTTTCACGTGGTTTATACTGGTGTTCATCAAATAGTTCGCTGAATTTTTTCGAAACATCAATGGATGCTATTTTCTTAACATTACGGTGCGAGCATGCGACTGTAACACAGAAAACGCGGTTTAAACTGTCGTCGGAGATCGCGGCTGCCGCCATGATTCAATGTTGTTGACAGACGACAGGGAAAACGACGCACGCGCTCTACGTGAATATCGCCAGAGTTTGCACCGATGTAAACCCTTGACACAAAAATGTAGAGGGTTGTTTGAAAAAAAACCCAACAACTTTACGGTCTGCATTTTCGATGTAGAAATTCTCGATCGGTCACGTTACCGGAAACAAACTATTTTTTTTCCTCCGCCTTATGAAAAAATACATAGTAACTAAACAATAGAACCTTATTTATACAAATAGTATTCATTGTATTATACTTTCATATGATTATGTGATTTTGTATTGATTGAACATCAATAAATCTACTTAATGTACTCAGGCCATGTTCAGTGCACGATGTTCATAGATAATTGCAGCAATTCTTGATATAAAGGTTTCTGCAAAGTCCCATTTTCCTGGAAAGAGGTTTTGAAATTGCCTTCCAAGAAACAGGAAAATGCTCAAAGGACATTGAAATAAAACTGCTAATAGCTCCATGCGCAATTATCTTGAACTGAAGAATGTAGCGTTAATATTTTAATTCCATGCATTGAAAGAGTAAATGGAAGGATGTGAAATTATGTACAGTACTTCATTAATCAAAGACATTCTTCTTTTTCCATCTTATTGTTAAGTCAGAGACATGGAGGTGCATGAATTGTGCAAAACCTGCAGGAAGGAAAATTCCTTTCATTGAAGAGGGCTTGTCTTTTCTGAATTTAAAGGTCAAGTGTGAAGTAAACTTGGCCAACCATATTTTGTGTAATACAACTAAAACTTTTTTAAGGGTACTTTTGTCAATTTCTTTTTTAACACAACCAACACAGGTTCATAGTTAGAGCCATGAATACGCGCTTAACAACGAAAATGCTTTTGTTTGGCAATGTCGGGCGAGTGATGTCATTCAAAGAATTCAGTCGCCAGTCGGCCATTATACTGCGTTTTTGATTGTCCAATTAACAGCTCTTTGCCATTGTTATTGAGTTATTCAACTAAAGTCGCACAGCACCGAGGCTAGGTACACCTTCAAGCAAACACTTGAGTGGCCAAAAGAAATGAAAAGGGCTTGTAAATGGACCTGAAAATTGGAACAAAGAACGCTCGTTGACACCACCCTTAAATTAATTTGATTGCAAAAATGAAAAATTACACCAACCAATAATAATAAGAATAAGAATAATAATAATGCTGTTCATTCTAGACTAGATAGGCAGGTCAAATTGCTTCAACAAATGTGGGTGTCCCAAAATGTCATTCCAGCCTTGTGCAGCGAGGTGAGAGAAGGACATTGTAAAGGTGATAAAGGTCATTTCATTTTACTCTCCCACTACAGGCGGTATGTAGTTAATATTTATTGAAGATCAATGCAAATGTTCAATACACTTGAGAATTGAAAGATGATTGCACTTAAAATTGTTTTTGCACTAACAATCACTATATCAATGGCATTAAACAAACAAATAAACAAATGATACTACTCTTTATTCTGGGAGAATATATCATCCATAACAGTTACAACACCCTTAAATGATGCTCTTTTGTACGTTTAAGAGGTGACTCGATGTTTTCGCGTTTTATTACATGACGTCTTTTCCGATGCAAATGGGAAATGTGGGACCATCTTTGTACAAACTGTATTTAGACTTAATTATGCTTAAAATGACCTGTGTGCTGAAATAAAACAAACTAGGGCTGGTTTATTTTGTGTCAAAAATCTGTATTTCTAATTTGACAAGTTACACCGTGTAACTTGTCAAATTAGATTTTTTTGTCATGATCTCAGGTTTTGGACAGGTGTGACACTGGTTTGTTTTAAGTTGTCTATAAGAATAAACAAATGGCGCCTTGTGGCTGAAGCCAGAAGGGCGCTGTATTAAGTTTCCAATGGTGTTGACAACGTTTTTTTTTTTTTCTGAAAACACGAGAGGTAGGTATTTCTACTCGGGGGAAAGTTCGTTGTCTTCCATTTGTTTCTGAGTCTTATGAGACAATGTAAGGGGTGAAAGGAATACTGGTTGATTACAATGCCCCTCTTTGAACGAAATACAACGATTCAACGCAACTTGTTCAGGTCACTTCTACGTTGCCCTCGCCGTCAAACAAACAATGCGGGTCTTGCAGCTGCAGCGCTTACTTACCGTGCTGTTGGCATCTTCTGCAGATATGTCAAGTTAGTAAACTGATCCGACACAAGCAACAAAGTTAAGCGCACGAGCCAAAGACCTTAAAGCGTGGATTCGGGAGAATTCGACATTGAAGTCCTACAAATTCAACGGAATAAAATACTTAAGCGCATTCCTGAATGCAGCTCTTGTGTCAAAGCAGATAAACGCTGTTTGTTGTGAGTTGCGTTGTTGTGGAAAGAAGAGGGAACGGAAGAAGGAGAAGAAGACGGCACAAACTGGTTGCATTGGATCTTTTTAGACAGCGCCATCATTTCTTCATCAGGGCTAAAGAAGGACTGCACTGAGTAGTCCAAATACAGCATACATGATGCCCCTTTACTTAAACTGCACTGTGTGTGTAATATGTAAAAATGACATTTTTTTTACTTTTCAAACAATAATTTATACTCACTTGTTGAATTTAGCATTTATAATTTATTTACTCATGAACTAAATATTCATCCATCCACTCATCCTTTATCTGAACCGCTTATCCTCAAGATTGGCAGGATAGTGAAGCGAAACGGCCCAGACATCGATTTCCATTCACTACCATTGGACCCTAAAATCACTTACCGATATGATATTTTGGGGGGCTACTCCATCTCTGCGGGCACATCTTGGACAGAATGCACATTAACTGTTTCAAATGTTTTTTAATGCAAAGCCCACACATTTGTGTTAAACCCTGATATTATATGTAGGTTAGTTTTTAATAGGAGCACAGTGGCCTCTAACCAGAAATTACAGGGTTTTAAGTAGAACATTTGGGGGTGCATACTGCAAGTCGACTTGCGAAGTAAATATTCATACCACTCATTTTCACAATTTTACTTTTAAATGAGTTGAAGTGTGAAGCAACAAAAAATTTAAAGAATAGAAATTAAAAAAACAGCAAATTTACCGGTGGAATGTGTGAGTAGCTGCATTGTCTCAAATTTTAGGAGCAAAATGCCACCATTTAGGGGCAGTCTGGAGCCCTCTACACACTTTTCTGTGTTTTTTACAATGTCAATTGGATATGATACTACTTGTTGTCTGTATTTAATTTTTGTTTACAGAAACCTTAATCTTACACTGATTGTGGTTAAATGACATGTTCATACAAGTTCAGATCTTGCACTTTCCAATAGGCATCTGTAGCGGAGGACTCGATTAGTTCGGAGTGGAGCTGCTTGGAATCTGGAGGACCTGAACAGGCAGCACCAAATGAAGTGTGGCGACCCTCTGGGACATGCTCGACGGTGATCTTGGTTTTGGTTCCTGAGAAGTCCCTTGATGAACCTGAAGGAGCTGAACATGCAGCGCCAGGGTCATCCTGAGGCACTTGGGTCCAGTGTTGAGGTCACCAGGAAAGAGTCAGGCAAAGTCGATATTCTTCAATTCAAAAGGTTTCATTTAAATCTTTCTATTCTTATTTTTTCAGTGCAATCAGTTATGAGTTTAGAGTAAATACAATCGAGTCTAAAATAAAGGCTATTACTGTAATCACAAAGCCTGAAGTAAAGGTTAATTGGTCCCACTGAGAAAAACGTTTAGAAAGGATTATGTACAACTTTAGAAATCACATGCAACTTGACTAGAAAAATCACATCAGTAGAATGCAAATAAGAACAAAGTGACTTATTTTCACACTGGATTTATATTGTTTTTTCTTAGTATTTTTGATACTATTGGTGGCAACAGTATGACAAAAAAAAACCAAATATGAAAAAACCCCACTCGTCATTTCATGTCTTCAATTTGCTATTAAACTGAATTTAGAGTGCTTAATAATCAACATTTGAACAATTTATGTCATGGACCCAGAAACAGACATGATACGGAAGTTGAAATGTAAAATACTTTATCTACGAAAATACAAAGTAACTACAGAGAGCCAGGCTGGATGCGGAAACCCCGGAAGAGAGCTGACACTGACTGGGAGAAAGGTTAACGTACTGAGTGGCAACATGTCACGAAATAATCAGAGTTTGTATACTGTGAGACATCTTTTGGTATTTTCGGTGTCTTTGCACAGGTAGAATTGGGCATGTCCGTGGGTGATAGAACTCCTCTCCCCAATTGTTGTGCTGCATGATCAGGGGGTTGCTCTTAAATATTTTAAAGATGATAACGATAATAATTTGTTCAATTACTTGATTTCTACTATGATTCAGAGGTATTGTCCCGCGTTGTTGTAATATTTCTGAATGAAATATGATGATCACGACACATGTCGGCGGAGCACTGAATTTGTGGTCCTGCACCTCCATCGAAAATCCACAAAAATTGCACTACACCATCTACGCCACCACTTAAACCTGCTTTTTGCATGTCTAAAATCAGTTCTACTTTTTGTTATTAAATTGCGAGATGCGGCGGGGGCAATGGCAGCCAGGTACACCGGAATGGCCAGCAACACGTAGCACGCCTACCAAATTCACAAACATGTTAAACTACAATTGTCCTGGCAGGAAACTGATGATGCATGCAGAGCATCGTCTACTTTCATTCACAGAATTGCCAGATGTGCCAGGGGTGCAGCAGTTCGGTCTGATAGAATGTCCAGATAGGCGCAATGCGGTCCCAAAGACAGGAAACTAGACTTGTCCTGGCACTAAAATGAAGATGCGCCCGTTTTTATGTTGCGCATACAGGGACCTGTCTATGAAAATATGGTCCATGAATATGTCTTAAATTCTTCTATTTTATTACATGTCTTAAAATTGTTTGCCTTGAAATGTTGTTGTACCCAGCCTCTAAATGCTGCTTTGTAACTATTTGCAGCACACTGAGTTACCTTGTGTATCAAACGGACTATTGTATATAAATAGGCCTTCCTTGACTACTGTCTGCTCTCTGCCTTTTATTTGTTAATGTTCCTCCCACAAATGTAAAAACTAAAGGTGATGGCATTTTGTATTCCATTTCCCTGAAATTACAAAACCCCTTACTTAATAGTCAGAACTATACCTTTCCTTCTTTGTAAATTTCTTTTCACATCATTCGGATGTAAGATGATCATGGTTTCACTGAATCTGATTCCAAGACAGACGTTTTTGTTTTGTTTTCCTGCCGTCTAATTATGCTTTCCTGTTCTTGAATGTTACCCATGGGGTGCGCAACGTGTAAACTGTCCCGTATTTACAATCGAGAAGGCATTAATTTTTGGTTGATTCGGACAATATGACACACCACCTTTTCCACAATATTTTTGATTTGAAGAAAAGGATTCTGCCATCAATCCCCTTTGTTGTGGTGCTGCGAGTTACTGTAAAATGCAGCTTTTTCACATGCACTCTCTTTCATATGAGGCAAGTTCCTAAGGATGAAGAATTCCTTCACAAAGAATAATGTGAACATTATGTAGGTCTTGAAAGACTGCTAATGGTCCCTTGAGTAATTATCCTTGACCAAAGGGTCTCTTTTAATGTTGCAATTTTCCACATAATTTTCATTTTCCATAAAAGCATGGCTATAGTGCGCATGGAAGACAAGTGTGAAAAGAAACATGATGTGAATGGGGAGAAAAATGTGAAATTATCCACTTCAAAGAATTTCAAGTTGCAATTGTATCTTGCAGAAAATCTGTCTACAATTTTGCTGTCGCTTGTCTCAAAATTGCATGTGTGTGGCATGCGGTACGTTAGCAACAATAACCATGAAGAGAATAATTTAAAAGAAAAACAAACTGCTTACCTTTGGCTACTTCTTTGTCATTTTCACAGACCACAGAGGTGCTTCGCTTCTGCTATTAGCATCAACTTGTGAGGTAGACTGAGAGCCCACCATTGTTTTATTTCATCTGCAGGTTGTATATTTCATGCGACATTGTGGGGGGGGGGGGGGGGTTGTTTTGTTTTTTACAGTCGAAATTGATTGCTCAACATCCTGACATCTTTCTCCGGCAGAAACAGCTTAGAAATAAGATTGAGTGAAATTGCAGGATTTCTTTGCTGTATGTGCATGCAAAGTGGATGGTTACAATATAAAAGCACTTTATAAAAGGTTATTCAATGCATTGGAGCAAATAAAAGTATTTAGTTTGACCATTTCTTGCATTTTTTTTCACCATGTAAGATAGTTGTGCCTGGCATTTAACAAAAGCTTTTAACTTTTCTATAATTCCTAATTTCAGAGCACAGTAGGACATTTTAGCAATCCCCCCCCCCCCCCCCCCCCCCTTGTGAGATTACAGTGATCATAAATGCATTACGACAGGCCAGTTTGCAGCCATCTTAAAGAGTGCACTGCTGGGCTGTGATCAGGACAGGCAGAGATGGATGAGAAAGGGCTGCACCTTTCTGTCTGCTTGGTGCATTGTTAAATGAGCTGTTGCAATGAAAAACGCCTCAGATGTCATTCACAGTCCCAAAAGGAGTGCTTATATTTCAATGCGCTGTCGACAGCAAACAGAAGTTGTGCTGTAGTTTACTCATTTTTGTAAAGTTCGATAGACAGAGATGGGTACAGGTGGTTAGCAGTCTGTGGTTCTGTTGTCTGGACATTGATGAAATAACTTGCTGTCTATCCATCCATTTTCAACACCTGAACAGGGTCACGGGGAGTTGCTGGAGCCTATCCCCGCTGACTTCGGGCAGAAGGCAGACTACACCCTGAACTGGTCGCCAGTCAGTCGCAGGGCACATATAGAGACAAACGACCATTTACACGACCATTCACACCGTAAAAGTGGGAACCGATCCCACGCCTAACTGACTGTATCTCCGCAATCATCCATTTTATATTGAATGTTTCTATCAGATAATTGTGAAGATTAAGTTTCTTTCATTCATTTTTTATAGACCATTTGAGTGCAAATTCACTTACTAATATAACTGACTGCATACATTGAATAAAATCAGGTCGGATTGTGATTTAGCTGCTTAGTGCAGGACGCACACACACACACGCACGCGCACACGTAGACATGCACACGCACGCACACACGCACACACGCATGCACACACGCACACACACGTACGCACGCACACACACACACACGCACTGTTGTTTTTGTTTATTTTTGCAAATTGCATTTTCCGCACTATAAGTATATGGTGACATAAGTATAAATACATTCTTATAACTATAGTTTATAGTCTTTCCCTCTACAGCACAGGAGGTTGTAGGTAGTGCTAACCGACTTTGGCCGTCCACTCTGCATCCCTGGACTTCCCTGATTCTTCACTTGCCTACTATCTTTGCTCCCTGCTTAAAGGGGATACTTTACTAATTTTGCAATTTTCAACAGTAAAAAGTTCACATTTTGTACAGCAAGTGACAAAATGTGTTTTTAAAGGTGTTAATTGTACATCAGAAATCATGCCATCCGTACATCCGTCCATGCGTTATCTGAATTGGTTTTCCTCACAAGGGTCGCGGGCGTCCTGGAGCCTGTCCAAGCTGTCTTCGGGCAGTAAGCGGGGTTACACCTTGAACTGGTTGCCAGCCAACCGTAGGGCACACATAGACATTTGCGCTCACAATCACACCTACGGACAATATAAGATTAAGATATCCTTTATTTGTCCCGCAATGGGGAAATTACAAGTGTCCAGTTAGCCTGCCGTGCATGTTTTTGGAACGTGGAGGGAAACCGGAATTCGGCGGCCCCAATGTGCGTGTGTCTAAAGTATACCGCACGGCGACAACCTCCGACGCGGCTTTTCGACGTTTTTAGGCTCGGCCGTCGAGTAAGTGGTCACCTGGGTGCTTTGCATGAAACGGATGAAAGCCCATCTTCCCGACGACGAGGTTGACTCCCACTGCTGCACTATTTTAGTACTCCGGAGAAAACCCACGCAGGCACGGGGAGAACATGCAAACGTCACACAGGAAGGCTGGGTCCTGGGATCAAACCCTGTGAGGCAGACGTGCTAACCAATTAGTAGTTTTAAATTTTAATTTGTTACAGTAAGTGACATTTTGGACCAATTTTACATACATGAAATGGTATACAGTATTGTTGACTGATCCTCTAAATCAGGGGTGGGCAATTATTTTCCCAGGGGGGCCAAATGAGAAGCAGAAAATATTGTGGAGGGCCGGGCCAAAAGTTAGAAATAGAAAATAAAGAAGATAGCACAATGTCTTTGTATGCCAGTAATAATGTAACATTCTCCTCCACCATCACACTCAGCACCGGTTCTCCTCAAGGATGTGTACTGAGCCCGCTG
This sequence comes from Hippocampus guttulatus, assembly GCF_054856545.1. NCBI lineage: Eukaryota > Metazoa > Chordata > Actinopteri > Syngnathiformes > Syngnathidae > Hippocampus > Hippocampus guttulatus. Next base: position 7,383,864 of record NC_141264.1, on the reverse strand, counting down.
TTGTTCACGCTCTACACATTTGACTGCTCTCCGACTCTTATTAGCGGTCCAGTTTGCGGAAAGTTTTTAACATGATAAAAATCAAACCATTCTAGGAAATGTTCATTTACTCGAGCCACAAGCAATTCACTCTGAGCATGGAAATTGCCACAATCGGACTGAGTAAGAATCGCTTCCTTGTTTTTCAAAGTCTCGTAGATTTGAGTCTTTCCGACTCCAGGCGTCTCCTGAATGTTTCGTACTTTGTTACCTGCTTCGTTTAATCAGATACATATCACTTTCCCTTCCATGGTCATTACTCTCTCCCTCTTTCTTCGTCTTCCCCTCCCTCCCTGTGCTCTGCAACTTGAAGTAACTGCGCCACTTGGTGTTGAAATACCTGTCATTACAAGTCCAAACGAAATGAATGCAATCAAACCTTAATTGTGCACCAATCTTCGGCGGGCCGGATCCGGCCCGCGGGCCGTAGTTTGCCCACCCCTGCTCTAAATGAAGCTGCCCTTATTTCAAAGTATGACTTTCATGTCTTTCTAAGCATACTGTTGTCAGAATGGCAAACAAGCCAAATATGGAACGATCCTAAAAAGAAATGTTGAGGATTCTTGTCACCCAGGGTTCACCGTCCTCTCACTTAGGTTGGAAGTCAAAGAAGCAAGGTCAGAGACACCAGTGTTTAGCCAGAGTAAGAAAAAGCCCAGCTCCAAGGGAGGCCTTAAAAAGAGAGTATACAAACTTGTTTTGCGCTACTTTTACGTCTTCCAATTCTGACAGAGTTAAATGGCCTTGGCAGGGGACTGAGCGGCTGTACACATTACAGCCAAGAATCAAGAGCGAGAGTCAAAGAAGGCCTGTAATTTCTGCCATTTCAGAATGTGAGCTGAAAATCAGAGTGATGGCCACTTTTCCGTTATTATTCCTTTTGCAGAGTGCTGGCTGGAGGAAACAAGCAGCATTCGGAACATGTCCATCAGTCGCTACAAGCGAGAAATTGTATTTGTTATGCTGTCATGTACAGTTTGCAGCATTGAAAAGCAAGGACTGAATTGCATGTTAAAGCTGACCAAATCCCATTTGCACCAGTCCTCTTTCCATCCTGGTGTAGCTTGTGCTGGCTGACCATCACTCCCACTGTAAAATGCTGTCAATGCCTTTCAATGAACACTCTGTTAATTCCTACAGGAAATCTATTCTGAGTTGACTGCAAATAATCCAGACACCCATTCATGTTCATATGTGAGATACGTCAACCATCTACAAAGTACAACATTATACTTTGTGCTTCATCTAATAAGAGATTTATTTTTATTATTATTCTTCTTTATGCTGCATTTACACAATACACTGATTCCTGTTTTTGATTCACACCTATGGACAATTTAATCACCACAAACTCCACTGTTTGCCCTGAATGACAGAGAGCAAAGAAAAACTATGTTCACACAAAGTCAATGATATGACCAACGCATTGTTTTACATATTTATAGATACATTTATATACCTGATTTTATTTAACCTGCCTGCATCAATTAGACTCAATTCCGAAAAATGTCTTCCTTCTTCTTGCATCATTATTGTCATCCTTATGCTCAAAATATAACATTCATCATCCAATCTTCATTCATTCAAGGAACTATATTCAGCATTTTTTGCAACATTTCGAAACTTACTTTTGGCAAAATACCCCAAGGATCAAGATTTACATCCCCTTTCTCTTGTCTGTTGAAAAGCAGCTTGTTTGTGAAGTCGGCCATGGAAGTGAGCCGGCCTTCCTCTCATCTCGCTGCCAGGCCAATGGTGGACACAGATGTCATTACCGTGACAACTAGTGGTTGAGCGAGAGGTGGTAGGACTTGGTATTGGTACCTCAGCTGAATTTCGTAGCACATGCAGAATGTTTTGTTTTGTTTTTTTCAATAGGCACGTAACAAAAAAAATTACTCAACCAAGCTCACTTGAGAACAAGCAAAAGTTTGGCAAATTTTGAACCATTTGTCTAAAAAGAGCATTCAAGCAAAACTGTTCGTGAATTACATCTTTGTATTTGTATTTAAATCAACTGCAAAACTTGGCGTTAATGTCTTCTAGCCAAATGCAAATGCATCATAGGAAACGCCACGGATGGGCTAACAAAAAGCATCGATGTGTCGTTGATGTAAAGCTTCACAGAATGGGATATTGATGCACTAAAGGTGCAACAACACACAAAGAGAGACAATATCATAGTACTCACATTGGGGCAGGGCAGTTCGACCGCACACGACTGAGGCTTCTGACCATTTGTTAAAATAATCAACCGCTTGTTTTTTCTTCAACCCTACATTCATCCACTCTACCAAAAACAGCAAACAGGAGTCAATAGCAAGAGCAGAATAAATGCAAAAATTCCATTGTGCTGCTGATTAGACAAACAAGACAAAAGGTTCCTAATACTCACAAATAAAACATCGTTTCAAAGGGAAATAAGCAGAACCCATCTCCACAATAGAGATTGTCTATGTTTCATTTTGTTCCAGGGCTGATGAGGTCACTTTCTGGGACAAAGCAATACTTTGGATAGTACATTTGTTTGTAAGATGAATTGAATTTGACTTTTCTGTCTGTCTTGTCACTTTCTTTCCATTGCATGACAAGCAAACGTACAAGCTTTAGAAAGGACTCTCCATGGTGCCGACGTTTCAGTCATGCTCATGAATAAAGACATTCAATAGAATCGGAAGAGCCTGCGCATATTAATACTATAATAGTTCATGTTGATGGATAAACTTGTTTACAGACTGAGAATGAATAACATGAAAGAGAGACGTGATTGTACAAGAGTCTCGCCAATAAAGACTATGTAGATGACTGAGCTCTTGGGGTAAAAATATATATCCAGTGTTTGGACTATTTGCAGGAAGTATTTTGTGGAGCGAGAGCACCATCCTTCCTTTACCCAAGGCCTCTTTTTTTTTGTTTCCGAGCCCTATATATATAAAATTCCTCGTCTCACCCCCCCTCGGGTGGTGTCCGTCCCTCATTCAGCTCGGGTCCTCTACCAGAGGCCAGGAAGCTTGAGGGTTCTGCGCAGTATCCTTGCTGTTCCCAGCACTGCACATTTCTGGACTGAGATGTCCGATGTTGTTCCCGGGATCTGTTGCAACCACTCATCTAGTTTGGGGGTCACTGCCCCGAGTGCTCCGACTACCACAGGCACGACTGTCACCTTTACCTTCCAAGCTCTCTCCAGCTCCTCTCTGAGCCCTTGGTATTTCTCGAGTTTCTCGTGTTCCTTCTTTCTGATGTTTCCATCACTTGGGACCGCTACATCCACTACAACGGCTTTCCTCTGCCCTTTATCTATGATCACGATATCTGGTTGGTTCGCCATTACCATCTTGTCAGTCTGGATCTGGAAGTCCCACAGGATCTTCGCTCTGTCATTCTCCACCACCTTCGGAGGTGTTTCCCATTTTGACCTTGGGGTTTCCAGTCCATATTCCGCACAGATGTTTCGGTAGACTATGCCAGCCACCTGGTTATGGCGTTCCATGTAGGCTTTCCCTGCCAGCATCTTACACCCTGCAGTTATGTGTTGGATCGTCTCAGGTGCCTCTTTGCACAACCTACACCTTGGGTCTTGTCTGGTGTGGTATATCTGGGCCTCAATGGCTCTGGTGCTCAGGGCCTGCTCCTGAGCAGCCAGGATGAGTGCCTCTGTGCTGTCCTTCAGGCCAGCCCTCTCTAGCCACTGATAGGACTTCTTGAGATCGGCCACTTCAGTTATGGTCCGGTGGTACATCCCGTGTAGGGGCTTGTCCTCCCATGATGGTCCCTCTTCCAACGCCTCATCCTCTGTTCCCCATTGTCTGAGACATTCTCTGAGTACGTCATCCGTTGGAGCCTTCTCCTTGATGTATTCATGGAGCTTGGATGTTTCATCCTGGACAGTGGCTCTCACACTCACTAGTCCCCGGCCTCCTTCCTTTCGGCTTGCGTACAGTCTCAGGGTGCTGGATTTGGGATGGAACCCTCCATGCATGGTTAGGAGCTTTCGGGTCTTAACGTCCGTGGTCTGAATCTCTTCCTTCGGCCACCTTATTATTCCTGCAGGGTATCTGATCACTGGCAGGGCATAGCTGTTTATTGCCCGGGTCTTATTCTTGCCATTGAGCTGGCTTCTTAGGACTTGCCTCACTCGCTGGAGGTATTTGGCCGTAGCCGCTTTCCTTGTTGCCAGTTCGAGGTTGCCATTGGCTTGTGGTATACCGAGGTACTTGTAGCTGTCCTCAATGTCTGCTATTGTTCCTTCAGGGAGTGAGACCCCTTCAGTGCGGACTACCTGAAGGGGTCTCACTCCCTGAAGGAACAATAGCACAACAATACTACAAACAATAGAACAATATATAATATATCCATCCATCCATCCATTTTCCGAACCGCTTGATCCTCACTAGGGTCGCGGGGGGTGCTGGAGCCTATCCCAGCCGTCTTCGGGCAGTAGGCGGGGACACCCTGAATCAGTTGTCAGCCAATCGCAGGGCACACAGAGACAAACAACCATTCACGCCCATACTCACACCTAGGGACAATTTAGAGCGTCCAATCAGCCTGCCATGCATGTTTTTGGAATGTGGGAGGAAACCGGAGCACCCGGAGAAAACCCACGCAGGCCCGGGGAGACCATGCAAACTCCACACAGGGAGGCCGGAGCTGGAATTTAACCCGGTACCTCTGCACTGTGAAGCCGACGTGCTAACCACTGGACTACCGGGCCGCCTATATTATATATATATATATATATATATATATATATATATATATATATATATATATATATATATATACATATATATATACATATATATATATATATATATATATACATATATATATATATATATATACATATATATATACATATATATATATATACATATATATATATATATATATAGATTTTATTTATAAGCGCCTTTCAAGACACCCAAGGACACTTTACAATAACAAAAAACACAAAACAATACGGGTTGAGCAGCGGCAGCCAAAACGCGCCAGCGTTCACTCAACCCGATATATATATATATACGGTATATATATACTGTATATATTTTTTTTAATTCTAAACCAGCCTCTAGATTTAGAGGTGAATGAGTTCTATGCGAGCATTCACGAAGATCACGGCTAGTTATCTGATCTGAGCAGCAGGTCACATGGAACTGGAACTGCAAACCACCTGTGCTGGAGGGGGGATGTGTGTGTTTGTGCGTGGTCATCTGGTCATGCAAGTATGTTTATATATGCACCACTGTATTGTATGTGTGAGTGCGTTCGCATGGGTACCCGCGAGTGTGTGTGTGTGTGTGTGTGTGTGTGTGTATGTATGTGTGTGTATCCAGGGCTGCGACGTTGGACAGCTGCTCTCCCTCACTGAACATAATGAATTACCTAAAAGCCGTTAAGCCAAACATGGATGCACTAGCCGCTGGTTTACCTAAGACTGATAGGACCATCTGCCCAGGTGACTGCTCTCCCCATTGCTCTTTAACTGCTTGGGCGGGGCCCCACTGCTGATTAAAAAACATCGGGACTCCAACAATTAACTGTATGCTTTCGTGCTGCATACATATGTGTGTGTGGGGGGGGGGGGAGGTGCAGAGGCGTTGCAGGTGTGCACCTAAATGCCGGTTTAGAAAAGGAATAAGGTCCTCTAACTCAGTTTGACTTGGATTATGCAGTTCCACAGTTGACGCCTTTGTGAGCTCATCCACCTCAAAGACAAATGCGTGGAAACCTTCATCCTTGTGCACCCTGGGTCAATGGTGATTTTCATCACCAGCAGGCAGCTGTTGCCGAGACAAAAACAAAATAATTACCAATCAGCTAGCAACTAGCTGATGAACATAATGGAGCATTTAACAGCTAACAAGCCAGGTTTTTACCTCGGGAAATGGTGGGTTGTAAAAAAACATTTTTAAAAACCCAGATACGGAAGAGTAAAAAAGGAACTTTGGAACAACATGTCTTAATTGTACCGCAGATAAACTTCCAAATGATTTCAAATGCACACAGGTTTATGATACAGAAACTATATACAGCATATCTTTTTTCGGCCAATTACCTCTCCTCCAGCCTATCTACAAAAAGCAGTATGGAAATGTGTTGGATGGATAGCAATATTTTTGCAAATGTAAATTTATCAGTGATAAGGGAAATTGCTCACATTCTAACCTTTTTATTGAGTTTATTTTCACATTTTCAGTAACTTTAGAATGACTTGTTCAAATGCGCTTTCATTTTAAACACAACTTTTTTTTTTAAACACAAATTTGAGAAACATTGTATTGGTCTTTGTAGCTCCATGAATATTAGGCACCTGTATCTGTATTTATCAGATGAGCAGATCGTGTTTAGAACCAATTTGGTGACCGAAGGGCTCTTTGCATATCATTTCCCGCCTTGCAGAAATACGGGTGGTCTATTCCGGTTGTGAAAAATTGCAAGATTAATCAAATCAAGATTAATCAAATCCAAATGGCAAAATAAACAATAGGCACTCAAAATAACTAATCATGCTAATGGATTGAATTGGATTGCTAATGCACAGACGATATTTCAGGTTTCTGTTTTGTCAAATGTACTTTTTGTACAAATGTCTTTCCTGGCTTGCATTGCCAGTGCTGCACCTGGGCTAGCGGGTGCTATAGTCCCATCATAAATCTGTCGTGCACCCATTCAGTGCCCCTCCCCCCAGTAATATAGTAATCAAAAAATTTATTTAAATTAAAAAAGATTAAACATTTTATAAGCAGCTATTCTGTCCCATGAGAATTTCTGTTCCCGTGTTTGTGCTGCATCTGTACCCCATGTGTGTTTTGGAGGACAGGCAGGGGTGGAATGAGTCTTTCAGTTACTTACATCTTCGGTTAGAGTTGGTGCACGTTTCAACATATTTGCAAACACATTCGAACATGACTTGCAAAGTACATTCATACGTCCATCCATCCATCGATTGTCCAAACCGCTTATCTTTGCAAGGATTGCGGAGTGCCAGAGCCCATCCCGGCACAACAGGCTCTGACCACCTTACGGCCACAACTCTTCTGGACCACCTCAACAATTGAGGCATGGTACATGGTCCACTTGGACTGAAACTCTTTCTGACAGGGGATTCTGCCAGATGCTCCCAGCAAACCCTCTCAATATGTTTGGGTCTGCCCCACCATCATCTGCCTCGCACACCAAATCGGGCGCCTTTCCTCAGTGACATTCTATGTCCCTAGAGGTAGCTTCTGCAGCCGCCCAGCTCACAATGACCCTTTTGCCCCCTCCCACAGGTGGTGAGCCCATGAGAAGGGGGGCCCACATTGAGCTGAGCCTACCGGGCCCTGTGGGTGTAGGCCCGACCACCAGTCGCTCGTCAGCGAGCCATATCTCCAGGCCCGGCTCTAAAGGGAGGCCCCGGTGACCCGCGTCTGGGCAAGGGAAAACTAGATGCAAAAATTAAACTCATCATCGGGGTCTTTTGAGCCCTGCTTTGTCTCGTCCCTCACCTAGGACCTGTTTGCCATAGGTGACCCTACATCAGGGGTGTCAAACTCATTTCACATTGTGGGCCGCATACGGCCTCGGTAGATGTCAAGTTGGCCGGACCATCAAAATTATACCATACTCTGCTATGAATAACCAAAATATCACGTCTTTCCTTTGTTTTGGTATAGTGAAGCACAAGAACATTTGGAAAATGATTTAATGAACATATCTTTTACCAAACATTTCATGAAACACCTTAGATTTCCTTTGACAAATGTGCAATTTACTTTTATCATTCACGTATATGCATTGCAACTGATCCCACTGATTGTACAAAGGAACACAACTTTAACAAGTAATTGGTATAGAAAAATATAGTCATGCATGTTAGGATTAAATGAGATTCATAAAGAAATGATGTTTTAAACCATTTACCCATGTGCGTGTAAGATCTAAATGTAATCCCTGCCTACCCTTTACAAACGAAAGCGAAAACAGTGTGCCCCCTAGCAGATAATCCATAATTTGCAATTTATTACAAATATTAATTATGTGTCTTTTATGCATTTTTTTCATTTTTAAATTATCCTGCTGGCCTGATCAAACCTCCTTGGGGGCCAGTGCCGGCCCGCGGGCCGTATGTTTGACACATCCGCCCTACATGTAGCAGCCATAACATTCTAAGGTAAGAATTATTCACTAAAAACAATAAAGTTGATCAGTTTGAACATTAAACAGCTTGTCTTTGTTGTATATTTAATTAAATACAGTTTGAACATGATTTGCAAGGGTGGTGCAGTGCTTAACTGGTTAACACGTCCGCCTCACAGTGCAGAGATGCAGGGTTCGATTCCGGTTCCGGCCTTCATTTGTGGAGATTACATGTTCTCCCCGTGCCTGCGTGGGTTTCCTCTGGGTACTCCGGTTTCCTCCCATATTACAAAAACATGAGTGGCAGGTTAATGGAAGACTTTAAATCAATGGTTCTTAACCTGGGTTTGGTGAACCTGTCTCAGGGGTTCGACGGAGCCTCTGCCGCGGAGGATAAGATACACGCGACTCAACATGTTAATTAGTTATGACGTGCCCGCTTGGCCATCACTGGCTGCAAATGATCACATTACACAATCAGTGCTGCGGGAAATTTAGTTCGCTCAGTAGTCAACGTGTGACTGACGTGGCGTCGTGTGAATTTTTGGGGGGGAATGTTTTAATACATGTAGGTGCCAATTTAATATTGGTCGATTTTTGTAACGTGTTCCATATGCCGTGCGTCGTGTGATTTATTCATTTTTTTAATGTTTTAAAACATGCTCACTATGTCGAGCAAAAAAAAACAAAGTGGTCAGACGAATATGTACCCCATGGATTCACATGCATCACGGACTCAGCATCCTATCTGCATGATTTGTCATGCCAAGTTGAGCAACTCGAGTCTCGCACCGGCAAAACTGAAGGAGCACTTCTTGGATTTTTATTTTTCAGTAATGAAGGGTTCGATGAATGTGCATATGAACTGGTTGGGTTCGGTACCTCTAATAAGGTTAAGAACCACTGCTCTAAATTGTCCCTAGCTGTGAATGTTAGGGTGAATGTTTGTCTATGTGTGTGCCCTGCAACCAATTCAGGGTGTACCCCGCTAACTGCCTGAAGATGGCTGGGATAGGCTCTAGCACGCCCGATACCCTGAAGTGGATTAGAACATGGGTGGATAGATGGACTTGATTTGCACATTTCTGTGCAGGTACAGTATACATGTATGGATTCATCATTCATTGGCCACCTTTAGGCAGATTCCACATCGTGTGTGTTCAAGCACAGTTTTTGTGGATTGATATCCAACTGCATCGGAAGGCCACTTTTGTCAGACAACACAGTCAAATGGAACTCCACTTCCACCTGCACTTCAGCTTGCTGTTTCACAACAGTGCAGCCATGCTAAACTTTGACAATTTAAAAGGTAAAAGTGTGAATCATTACTGCAGAATGTGCTGGGCCACTGGCAGGCTTCAGCCAAGGCCTGCTGTGTTTGTAGCTCCTGGGAAACCACTGATTGAAAAATGGCATATCTGATTCTATTTCTTATTCAATTAACATGGCTTTGTTTTTCCCAAATTTATCATAAGAGCAGGCTGAACAAATTGCATAGCCTCATTTTCGACTCAGGGACCGGTTATGTCTGACATTTTTTTATTCGTTTCAATTAATGCAAAATGTATATTTACCATAATAATAAGAATAAGAATAATCAGATTCATATGCGGCTTTTCTGTAACACACTCAAAGCGCCCACAATGGATACGTTATTCAAGCACGTAGATACACTATTTGCTGTAGAAATATTTGCAAGCAGTTGCTTTAAATTCAAATCATCTTTACACTTCAGTGAGCAATGACACATTGTATGCTGCATGAGCCAAAGGAGCAGCAGTTAATTAAGTTAACAGTTGGTGCAAATACTGCCACTGGATCATCATCATTCATAATCTACAAATATTTTATCATTTCTTTCCTGTTCACTTCACCACAACTCAACAATTGAAGAGCAGCAACTGCATCAAAAAAGCAGAATGGACAGTATTTTGTGTTTTTTTTAACCAACACAGCAGTTTACACACATAATCGCAAGTCACTTCCCTTAAACCAGAAGTATGTCATCGTACCAACACTGACCTCTGAGAAGCAGCATCGTGTCACAAGGCATCTCATTCATGATTTGCTACCTGCTTATTGTTCCCTTTCACGTCACAATCAAGGAATCTGTGGCTCAAGTGACCGAGGTGTTGGTCATGTTCAACAGGTTGAACATTTACAATTGTCAAGCGTGACCTTTTTCGAGCAGATTAGGACAAAATCTCTCTCTCTCTCTCTCTCTCTCTCTCTCTCTCTCTCTCTCTCTCTCTCTCACACACACACACACTCATTTATTCATTTGTACATAACTATCTATCTATTTCTCTTCTGTCTCTCTCTCTCTCTCTCTCTCTCTTTCTCTCTGTGCAAATTAAGAAACAGCCTCTATCAGTGAGGTTCTGTGTGCCCAAACTGGAAGAATGCCATCGTTTGAGACAACAGGAATAACCAAATCATTTTACCTCATCAATAATAATATAATTATCCCACTCATGTAAGAAAAAAAATCTCTCTCTCTCCCTCTATATATACAGGTATATTTCACTGTTGTTATTTAGTAATGTTTGTCCCTTTCAATATGACTCCGCTGAGCATTGAGGCAGCACACTCTCTTGACGAGCTGCCACTGGTCAACAGAGGAGTGAGGAGCGGTGAGAAAGGACTCAGGAGGTTACAGTTAAAGAAATGTGATTTGCCAAAATGAATCCTAACAGGCTATTTGTAACCATCACCTGTCACCATCTTGGCCTTATGAGGAAACGATGGGCGTCCACCTCGGTTAATTGGGACCAAGTGGCAAGCACGTGCAGGTGTGAACAGGTGGATAGATAGATTGACTGACAGACCCATGTGGTATAAAAATGTAGGACCACTATGAAATGTGCCACTGTAGTTCATGGATAACGCTAGAAATGGACAATAAAAATGTCCTTGTTGCTCTACGTATTTACCGCACTCAAGGTTATTGACCTTGACCTCTATGTATGTGAAAGGAATAGGTTACAATCTCTTTCTTTACCCGAAATAACAGTGAAAATCAAACCTCTCCATAGATGTCGAGCTGTCAGCAAACATTGGCTTTCAAAAGTAGAGAAGAGAAGAGAACAACAACAAAAAATAAACATCCAACAACACAATAGCGTTTTCCACAATGGTTTCCAAGTTTGCCTTGTACAATGGTGCACAAATAGCAGTCAAATTGCACATCTTCTGAAAATGCACTTCATTATCATGTTGGTCTGTCCATCACTCAGGGTATACAATACCAGTTTATGCTATTTGCCAAGTGAAAAAAGTTGATCTCAAAATCTAAATCGTTTAATGCGTTCGTGTGCTGCTCAAACCACTTTTGTCGTGTCACTCCATACTGCTCAGGGAGTTACAAAGATGTTAATTGACTGTACACACACAAATTCATCAACATCTTAAAGCGACTCAACACTGAAAAATGTTTTTGTTGAATTTACTCAAATAAAATAATGTCTCGGGTTCGTTTCTGGTCCTGGCCTTCCCGGAGTTTGCACCACGGGGGTGTGGGGTTCCTCCCACATTGAAAAACCATGCATGGTTAATTGAACACTCCATATTGTCCCCAGGTGTGATTGTGACTGTGAATGATTGCTTGTCTCCGTGTGCCCTGCGATAGGTTGGCAACAAGTTCAGCACGCCCCGCGACTCTCGTGAGGATAAAGCGGTTCAGAAAATGGATGGAAGGACTACTTAGAAATGTATCTGGATGCAGATTATTTTCCTCTGGGCTAACACTTGACGATATAAAATTGAGTAAATTCAACAAAAAAATTTCCAATGTAAATGGCTGAACATGGGGACTTACACTGTAGATCTGCACTTAAAATAGATGAAGTAAAAATACTCTGCCAAAATGACTCAGTAGTAATTCAGGCTTGGTTTTTGACAGTATTCAGCCATCTTAAAAATGCCTCCTTTTTATGTCCAAACCTGAACCTGATGACATCAACACAGGAACAATGCGAGACGAATGCTATTGTTTACTTCTTTAGCATTCTTTAGCTTTTCTGCTTGGCTCTCGACGAAGGCGGACGCTTTTTGCTCAGATCCTGCCCTCACCCCCACCCTCTCCTTGCTCGCCACTTAGTCTTTGTGCTGTCTTTGTCTAACTTTTCCTAGCCTCCTACCGTATTTTCATCCAAAGGACTAATCATGGAATTAGTTGGCTGGTCTCTCGATGCAATCGACAAAATTTTTTCGACGAAAAGAGCAGGCAGTGGGGAGCCTGCTTGCCCCCCGGGGACATTTGCTGCCGGATACGCCCTTGATCCATGGAGGAAGTGGAGAATGGCGTGCCCGTCAATACTGTCCGTTGAGGATGTGGAAGACATCTACATTATCGGCCTTTTGATAACAGGTATGCTGCTGTTTGGTGTTGGCAGCTTTCTGTTCTATCGCAAAATTCAACCGACGGGAGCGGCTTTATTGGAAGGGAAGAAGCTGCCGGTCATTCTGGATGGTTTGGCGCGAGTGTCCAACACTCAGACTCAAGCGGTGACTGAGCTCAACCGCAATTTGATGCGGTTTTGGAGCGACTCCGTACGATCGACAACAACATGGAGAAGTTGGAATCCGCGCTGCGGAAAGAGATTGCGGATTTGGCTGATCGGCGCCATTGAAGAGATACAGGCCACGGACTCAAGGCTGTCTGAAATTGTTGGCGGCCGTCCCTCCAAAACAAACAACGCTATCTGGCCCTTTCCCCTGAATGGAAGTACGCATGGAATCTAGGGCCCCCACCATCACCCCCCTCCTTCTCGGCCATGGACTGATAAGCCGGGACTGTCTTCATGAGCAGACCTCGACGAAGCAGCTATGACCTGTACACGCATACACATACACAACTGGACAACCACACGCGCATACACATCCTTATTATCACCGTCTTCATCGCTCCGATTCTTTTTCCCCCGTGACGTGGTTCGATCTGCAGAGCGCTCGTGTGTCCGTGCAGCTGGTCAGGACGGCCGCATCGCGGTCACCCCCTCCCCCCCCCCCCCCCCTTCCCATTCATCCTCCCCCTTATTACATGTTATGTCTTGTGACTTGTTGTAACTGTCATATGCTTATTTATGTGCTAGGGTCTTTTTTTATCCTGGACTTAAATTATCCTCAGAAGAGGATAGTTCGAGCGTGGTTTTTTTTCCCCTCTCCCTACCCAGCGTTTTCCTTTCTGAATTCTGACTGTAATTTCCCCATTGCGGGACAAATAAAGGGATATCTTATCTTTACCGAGCAGTATTGGGAAAGTTCATTTTCGATGCAAACTAGTTCAAAATTCAGTTCACAATTTTAGTATTTCGATTATTAACAATTCAAAATTTTGAAGTCAGTTCACTGTTCCAAAAATATGTTCCCCGAGCTATTACCCTAATGATATTGGCATTTCATCATTGTTTTCACCAAAGATGTGCATTCCGTCTGTCCGTCCCAGTGGACGGACAGACGGAATGTCCTTTTTTTTAAAGGACGGACTAAGCAAGGAGCGAAAGTAGGTTTTCGTGCCTCCATGTCGTCGTCAAGTACCTACGGACACCCATTTCACTAATGACTGACAGAAACACACCCAGCCTGTCCTGTGTCTGCGATCCGGCAATACACTAATCAGACCGAATATGAAATATCACGTGCCGCTTGTTTTGTGCGTGTTCACCATGATTGCATGTGGGAGGGAGTGACTTCACTTTGCTTCAAGGGGACAAGAGGAAGAGCACTCATCCTCTGTCCAAAAATAGTTTACACATCGCCATTCAGTCTGGTGACTGACGGGGGTTGTGTTGCCAGCTAAATGCTATCTTGGTTGCCACTTTAACGGTTGTAAACAATCCATTGCAATCACAAGATACTCCCAGACAGTTAAGAAGGCTGGCTGTGTTTTATACCTCCCTGTCCCATCCCACCCTACCTCCTCAAAAACATGAGGAAAACTGTGTTAAGATAAGATAAGATATCCTTTATTAGTCCCACACTGGGGAAATTTACAGCCTCCAGCAGCAAGAATGTAGGCAGAAAGAAGAAGAAAAAACAAACAAACACCGTCCAATTAAGTGCAATATAAATACAAAATGGATAAATCGCAGTGCTATTTACAGTTGTTTTCCACATCATTTAATTATTAAATATTATTGTTGCTATTTTTTATTCAGCAGCCTGACAGCAGTTGGTAGGAACGAGCGTCGGTATCTCTCCTTCTTGCAGCGCGGGTGTAACAGTCTCTGACTGAAGGAGCTACCTAGTGCTGTCAGGGCGGGCTGGAGAGGGTGGGAGGGACTGTCCATCATAGCTTTTAGCTTAGTTAGCATCCTTCTGTTGCCCACCTCCTCCAGAGTGTCAAGGGAGCAGCCCAGGACAGAACTGGCCTTCCTGACCAGTCGCTCCAGTCTCTTTCTGTCCCGGGCCGAGATGCTGCCTGACCAGCAGACAATGCCATAATGGATGGCCGAGGCCACCACTGAGTTATAGAAAGTCTTAAGGAGCGACCCCTGAACCCCAAAAGACCTCAGTTTCCTGAGTAGGAAGAGTCGGCTCTGTCCTTTCCTAATCAGGTTGTCCGTGTTTGTAGACCAGTCCAGTTTGTTGCTCAGAAGAACACCTAAGTACTTGTAGGAGGTCACCCTCTCTATGTCCATACCCTGGATGTTCATCGGTGCCGGTGAGGACTGTTTCCTGCAGAAATCCACAACCAACTCCTTAGTTTTCCTAGGGTTGATCTGGAGGAGATTCTGCTGGCACCAGTCCACAAAGTCCTTCGTCATTCCCTTGTACTCCCGATCGTCCCCCTCTGTAATGAGGCCAACAATCGCAGAGTCATCGGAGAACTTCTGAAGGTGG
Source organism: Hippocampus guttulatus (assembly GCF_054856545.1). NCBI lineage: Eukaryota > Metazoa > Chordata > Actinopteri > Syngnathiformes > Syngnathidae > Hippocampus > Hippocampus guttulatus. Next base: position 7,368,861 of record NC_141264.1, on the reverse strand, counting down.
CAGTTTGGAGTGGCGTGTCTGAAGTTCGAGGTGTAGAGGATGAACAGGAATGGAGCCAGTTAATTGAATGGTTTGTTGTTGTTGTTTTGTAATAAGGAATTGTAACAAAAATACACTTGAATAAAATCTCTAAAGTAATGTCCATCCATCCATTTTCTGATCCGCTTGTTCTCATTAGGGTTGGGGGCGTGCTTGAGCCTATCCCAGGCGTCTTCGAGCAGAAGATGTATGCTTTCGATCATTCCATTAACCTACCATGCGTGATTTTGCAATGTGTAAGGAAACCGGAATACCCAGAAAAAAACTCCACACAGTAAAATACAAGTACATAATAAAATATATCATGTAGATATATACTGTAATAAAATTAAATATATGGTATTTTGAATCATTAACTTTTCTAATTGCTTTCTTTGATCCTTAAATACAACTCTCCTGTAGTATACAATTGTTGATCAAAATGGTCAATTTTGATCAACAGCATTACAGGCCTCGGCATTATCAGCCATCTCGTTACCTCTGCGTCCCGCGTCCAAGACACATAATTGTCCTGCCAGATGCACAGTTTCAAATAATTTGCGTTTTTGGGACGCAAGGAAATTTCTTCGTCAAAAAAAAAAAAAAAATACCTACGGTAAATCTTTTTTTCCACCAATGAACGCAGTTTTACAATCGCCGCCATTGTTGTTTTGATCTCGCGTGACCAGATTTCCGTTCTCGCGAGACGAGATTGGCAAGATCGGCCTTCACTTCATGTAGCAGATGATTGCCAAGTTGTGTAACGTTAAAACAAGTGTTGCGAACAAGTGTTGCAAAAGTTTATTGTGGAGATATAAACTCAAAGACTGAACCATGGCATGAAATATGAACCTATTTCTCAGCAAATCTTGTATGCCTGAATTATTAAAATTTTTGCAGCATTTGTTGATAAGAAGTAAACCTATTATAAATGTATATTGTTGCTGTTTGTGTTATTATCATATGCAATTGAATAAGTATACCATTTCAGAATTCGAAATTTGGGACTCTTTCAATCAGGAGTGGGAAATTATTTTCCCGGGGGGACCAAAAGAGAAGCAGAAAATATTGTGGCGGGCCAGGCCAAAAGTTAGAAATCTACTCCCGATTTCAATTTTATTTCTACGTTGAAATAAGTTAATGACATTGTTTACAGAAGCTGATAAGAGTATGTAATGGTCAGCACAAGATACGGTACATATAAAAACTGTATATGTTGACAGTCCATACCAAACATCAACAGAACAAAAGCATGAAAGTATTACCATTCTTTTTTTTTTAAATGAGAACAGTAAAACAACTGTGGTATATGACCTGTATGAACGTCCAAGTATGTTAACAACATACTGTACATGTGTGACAACACAAGCAACAAAGTGCAACAATATATTGCCCAAAAACTGCCGCATACAGTACAGGTATATGACAAAATCTAACAAAGTTAGGACTATTTGCGACAAAATGAGACAAAATGAGTAAAAGACTGGGTGGCTTTCTTTCCACTCACTCAGTGTCTCGAACTTGACCTCCCCTTGATCACCACACAAGACAGCGTTGCTCAGCTGATGTCATGCAACGAACTTTTGAACCCAGCCACGGGACGCTTCGAAGTCTTCGATGCCCATAGCGCTATGGAACTTGATTGCTCTCGTATTAGCGATCCAGTTTGCGGAAAGGTTTTAGCACGATAACAGTCAAACCATTCCAGGAAACGTTTATTCACTCGACTGTCCGTCGAGCCGCAAGCAATTCACTCTGAGCATGGAAACAGCCAGAATCGGACTGAGCAAGAATCGCTTCCTCGTTTTTTTAAAGTCTCATAGATTTGAGTTTTTCAGACTCCGAGCGTCTCCTGAATGTTTCGTACTTTGTAACCCGCTTCGTTTAATCAGGAACACTTCACTTTCTCTTCCGCGGCCTTGACTGTTCCTCTTCCTTTGGATGCCATGATCGACAGGACGCAAAAATGTTCGCAACATCCAGTAAAACTGCAATAAAGAGTCACTTGCATGTTGCCGTTTTGGATGCAATGATTGAAAATAGCGGCGCGGACACACTTAGTCCATCGTATCGAGCGGACTTACTTGAGTTGCCGCTACTGCGGGCTTCCGTATCGTCTCCCCTCCCTCCATGTGCTCTGCAACTTCAAGTGACTGCGCCACCTGGCATTGAAATGCCTGTCATTACAAGTCCAAATGAAATGAATGCAATCATTTACATTTACTTTAATTGTGTACTGTACCAACCTTCGGCGGGCCGGATTAAAAAGACCAATGGGCCTGATCCGGCCTGCGGGCCGTAGTTTGCCCACCACTGCTCTGAATGCATAATGTGACTCATACTTTTCTGATCAGCAAGTCCCTGGGACTCGCAGGGCTCAAACTGTAAAATTATCACTGCATCACTGTATACATATATATATATATATATATATAATCACTGTATATATATACTGTATATATGCACTCACTAGCCGTGAATCTTACCGCATGGTACTGCTGCAGTCACTGCTTTCACCACCACAAACTGTAAGCCCCCAAAGGTTTTTACAGTCAGTCAAGATTTGAACGGTTGGTTGACTTTATTTTTAAGTTATGTGTGTGTCATCATCACCCACTGAGTTTGAAAAGAGTAGCAAGCTAATTTTGACAAAATAAGGTCTAGAATTATAGATGACTGTTTTCGAATGGGGGGGAATGGTGGGCAACTGGTTAGCACGTTCACCTCATAGAAACGAGGGTTTCGATTCTGGGCTCTGGCCTTCTTGTGTGCACTTTGCATGTTCTTCCTGGACCTGCGTGGGTTTTCTCCGGGTGCCCTGGTTTCCAATGCATGCCAGATTCATTGATAGTTTAATATTATACAGCTATATTGTCCCTAAGTATGATTGTGAATGTAATGTAGTATGTGCTTTGGTGCAATAAAGGTTGGGGGAAAACTGATTTATATCACATCTTCAACAGTAGACATGATGAAAATGCAGCACGTGTGGTGAACAAACTGTTGTTTTTGATATCATATTGATCGCATATCTCAATTTAAAAAAAGACCTTTAAAAATCGACCTGTCAAAAAGAAATCCTGTTTTTTGCTCCTCTCTTTGAACGCCTCGTCGCCCTTTTTCTTGAGATAATAATACCAAGATAATTTGTCTGATATTTCAAATCGAATGGCTTGCGGGTTGGTGCTGGGAGGGGGGGGGGGGCAGGACGTGGCTTTGACAGTGACGTCAGGTCCCGCTGAAGCCGACAGACCTCCCATTGGAGCGGCGGAAGCTTTTTAAAGGAGCGGGCATGGTTCGCTGGTTGGTCTGCTGACGGCTCTTCGTCGCTCCATCGAGGCCCAGCGGGGAGACTGCGACAGCCTTTGGGCTGGCAGTCAAGAGGTGAGATTTAAAGCGCATTTGACGTGTAAGCGCCTCGGGAAACAAACGCGGAGAAAGAGAAAAGAGGTTAACAAGCAAACGGGTGCTTGTTTGAAAAGAAACAAAACAACACTATTCATGTATAGCTATAGTCATGTGGGTAATATACGATGGCATTTATTCTGTTTGTCTTTCTTTGACTGCAGTTTCTTGTTGTGTCCCTCGGTTTAGATGTGATGAAGACGAGGAGGCGCTCCACCTACGGCGATATCAACAGGTATTTGAAGCTGGACTGCGCACTGCACATGCATGCATGCGCGTGACACTTACGTCGCAATGGTACTTACAGGCAGTATTGATCTCGCTAATGGTGGGCACCTCAATTAGCAATTATGGCAGCAGAGTGATTAGATTGGAGGAAAGCTCGCCTGGAGACCCAAGCAGAGTGCAACCTGCTGGTGACCTGCAATGGATTAGCAGCAGCCTTTTTGGTCACCCTGGGGTCAAATGACACCCGCTCAATATTTTATTATTATTACCATTCCTTTATTTTTGAAATAATAACGTTGCAACCCTGTTTTAAAATCAATAGATAAACAAAAATCTGACTGAAAGAACCTGTGTGCAGGAGGAGCATGCTGTGTGACTATAACTGTAATGAATCTCAGCTAAGCGTGTAATCGTTGTGATTGAACCCTGCTGGAAACACTAAAAAGAATCTTTATTTTAGTCTTGAACGCCGTGATGAAATGACAGCGTTTATGAACGTCAGACGGGGCGGTGCATGTTTACCCAGTAGACTGGATGAGTGTATAAATTGACATTTCAGCACCGCTGAGGAGAACAGCTCCTTACATCTGGCCAGATGTCTCACAGGAACAAGAGTGAACGTAAACAAAATGCACTTGATTTTCAAAACACACTGACAGCTTATACTGCCAAAGCAACTCATTCATAGTGCACAGTGGGTATGTGGTAGTCGATATGAAGACTTGAAGTGATTGCAGGCTAGTGATGACAGCTTGAGAGGTGTGAAGATGTACCATGCATATTATTTATTTTGTCACAGACCCAAATCAGTGGGAGTGAATACCAACTGGGGATGTGTCAGTGACCGGCTGTCACCTTCTGGAAGGGTCAGCTGTGTTAAAATGGAAGCTTGTGCTGTGACACTTGTTCCTATCTACATAATAATATTAACCCCCAAACAGTGTCAACATGTGCATGGGCACCATTGTGAGGTTTGAATAGGCCATGAAAAGCACATCTGTACTGCATATACGGCGTACCGTATCCCCCCACCACACACACACACACACACACACACATGTATGCATGCACCTAATGGTGTGACACAGCACCTACAATGCGCAACCCTGACAGACATTCTGTGCTAACAGGTGTTCAAACAGGCCATGCAGTACATTCTTCCAATTATTGCAATTAGATGCTGCCTGGTTACCATTCCATAATGTACAACTGCTGTGGTGGACAGAAATAATGGGGGGGGGGGGGGGGGACTGCAGGAGAGAAAGCAAAGGAGAGGAGAGAGGTAGCAAAAGCCTTCATTTTTGACAAGATATACTGTATATACTGTATATATATATAAATCATTCTAGTTCAATCTAAATGTTATACCTACTCGACTTTCTTTCATTTCCTGAGTCATTATCAGTGTGAGAAGTTTGCTTGAAATAATACTTTTTTTAAGAAACTTTAACAGTGCTAGATTTTCTTTTCTTTTCAGATTTTTTTTTTCTAAACACCCTTTTTGGGCATGCTGGAGCAATTGCTGCTATTTAGTGAAATTGTTGTGTTTGTGCTTGCAGATGCACGGCATACTGATTAGAAAGGGTGCAGCCTGTAAAGATAGCACACTGGAGGGAGCAAATGTGAACGCGAGAATGAAAAAGCGATTAACGCTGCAGGTGATGGTTATTACAGATTAATCTGCAGATTATTTTCCATGATTAATTGATTGCTTGGTGAGGCGTCAGGAAAAACCACAGGCGTCACAACTGGGCTCAAATGTATTTGGTTTATGGTGACATGATTTTAATTTTTCTTTAGCGACATCCACATTAAACCCTTTTTGCACAGTCGAAAGTCAATTTAATTGCTGCCAATTAATTTTAATCATGTAGCCAACAGTCATTTTAAGAATCGAAATAGTTTTTTTGGGGAAAGTAGGCCATACAATATAACGATAGCCAATATAAGAGCTGCAGTAAACAAAGTAAACTTGCTTGGGCCTTTAATGAATAGTAATTGCAATAATTGAGGAATATGTTTACTGTTGTGGTTGCAGGACATGTAAAACTGCACGGTCTCATTATGCATGTCTCAATATCAGAAGCAATTCTCGGTCTGTGGCCAGTCAGTCTATTGGTGGTGGAAGAGGTTTGACCAGCGTCTCGCAATCTCTCAGCCAGCGTAGAACACACACATATATTTCTTATTCAATTGCGATGAGGGAACATGTTGATTTGAGGAATGATTGAGCTGTCATACTTACGGGAGAGCAGAGGGCAATCACAGCGGCCGCCGTCTTATCAGGGAGACCGAGAAACAGAACAAAAAGATAACAGGGTGCCATAAAGTGTGACAGCAAAGAGTGACACGTTCGCACCCTCGCTTGTGTTTGCGTGTGCGTGCACGTGAAGTGAGCATGCGAGATTTGCTCCACGCCGAGGCCGAGATGTTTGTGGCAGCTGTCGGCCTTGTTTGAACAACAATCACAATCAGCCGCAGAAGAAGAAGCCGAGCGTGTGGCTGTGACAGTGCTGGTGGGGGATGCTGCCAACAGTAAGCGTGCGCGCGCACGTGTATACACACACACACACACACACACACACACACACACACACACACACACACATACACACACACACACACACACTCACTGAACTTTCTGCTGTCCCTTGTCCTCACCCCGCACTTGGTGTTGCCGCCTGCCCGCCTGCAACCAGTTGCTCCCTCCATTCTCATCTGCCGTTTGCTGAAGGGCCAGCGCAGCTAAGGCAGGAACAGGATGAAAGCTCTTCTACTTTGCCTTCCCGCCAAAGTTATTATCGCATCTTTTTTTTTTAAACAACGCGACTTCAAAAACCATTTTGTATGCCGGTGTAAACAAAGTGTTCTTGTATGAATGCTTTGCGCAGATCAAATTGACGCTGTACAAAAAAATAATATGACACTTTTGTAAGTCCTGATTATAACGTTGGTATTCAGACAACAACAATTAAGAGGGAAAATTCGGATAAAATAACACAACATATTTTTTTTTCTTTATTGTTTGGGGAGCGCTCATTCCAGTCATTATTTTCCAAAGTAAAAGCAAATGCTTTTTTCTTTCAACACAAAGATAATCAGTCCACTTTCATGGAGGACTACAGAAATTCAATATTTACTGCAGAGACGCTGAAATACTTTGGACAATTTTAAATTAAAACAATTCATCAATTATGAAAACAATTATGTATTCATGTGATAACAAATTACTTATGGATTCATAGATTAATATTTGCACCTCTAATTCTTTGACGACTTGGCACACAGGTCAAGGAAGAGCCGACTGACGTGGCTGCTACTGTAGATGGAGTATATTTGCACAAACAGTGGAAATGGTTGAGAACAAAGTCAGAGTGAGGATAATGGAAAGGTTATCCACTTCAATCAATCATTGACTGAAATCGTGCATTTCCACAACTGAGACTCTCCACCCTTGGCATTTTAACTTTTCGTCCACAAATGAAATTATAAATATACTTAATTTCTATCTATCTATCTATCTATCTATACGACCAAATTATAAATGGAACACTGAAACTGCACAATGTAACTCCAAGTGTTCCCTATATATGTATATTTTTAGCGCACATATATATATATATACAGTATATATATATATATATATATGTGTGTGTGTGTGTGTGTGTGTGCGTGTGTGTGTGTGTGTGTGTGTGTGTAATAAAATACACTGCTTTGAGCAGATGTGCTTGATGTGGTGTTTACCGAGGAACAGAGGAATTAAAGTTTTGTTGTGTAAGCTCTCATGTACTCTCTCTCACTCATGAAAAGTAGTCGCAGAACCGCGCACACAACGCGGCAGTTCAGTCGGGTTCAGCCACGTCGCTCGATGTGCGGCCAGCCCAAGGATCGTGATCCAAGTTTATTTCTACACAATAATATTGCGATCGCTGCCGTAATCTGTATTGATGGGAATAGTATTGGCACTGCCTCTTGCCCCAATGCAAAGTTCCCAGAGATCAACATGCACATTTTAATGCAATACAATTTAACCTTTGCTGTATAAATCTGAGGAAAATATGTAATATTTCTTGGCATCCCACCCCCCACTGGCCTCTCCCTTCCCCATGACCTCCCATCCCATCCGCCGCATCTTCACCTTTTGTCTCCTCTCTTTACTCTTTCTCATTCATCACGTTGGTTCCCTTTCCCTCACCTGTTTGAAGGGCAACTTTAACCCATTGTTTGATGTGGCCTTATTGAAAGTAGATGTGAAGGCTCAGGGGGGTTAGCCGGCCGGGGCCTTTGGATGGAGAAGGGTCACCTGCGGATGAGACAGAAGAAAGGCGGAATTGAAGAAGAGGGGGGTGGATAGCAACACGCTTCCTAATGGTAATCACGGGGATTTGGAAGTAAAAAGCAATGTCTATTGTTTTAACCGTCTGTATGTTGAAAATATGGTTATCGTCTTTCCAACATATAGGCGTTGTTTATGATACATATATTTTTTATGATTTCATGGTTACATTGGGGTGATGTTGTCTCATTTAATTCAATCCAGTATCTACAATATCAGCACATTATACCCGGAGGAGTTTCAAATTTTTCCATTACTTGTCAAAAACACCTCTCAATAGTGTGCAGTGCTGTTCTACACTGAACTGCACACACAACACCTTCACAGTTGAGGTTCTTGAATGCCACTTGCAAACTCCTCAGCATTATTTTTTAGGATGTACCTTCACACCTATGCTCAATTTAGATTATACATAATATACATTGCAAAAAAAAATAAAAAATACAAATAAATTCTCAAGACAAAAAGTGTGATTTAGAGGGTTGGTGATGTTCATTTTTGATAGGAGATAATATTCCCATTACGCTGTGACGACATTTTAGAAACCCAAAGGTAGTGTATGTGTGAGGATTTATCCAAGCTGAATGTGATCTAATGACTCTTGCACAAATACAAACAGGAAACATTGCACTGAATTGAAAATGAACTTTACCTTAATTAGTTTGAGACAGAACTAACAATTTCTTGAGATAACGTTACGTCTTTTTATGAGTAACCACAACTCTAATTTTGCCACTCACAGGTCACGGCTGACTTCCACTGCGACTTTGCCGTCCACCTGCTCGCTGTGAGTAACTCTCAGCATGTTCACCATCTGGTGCCTCCTTCTCCCCCACACGGTATTGCGTTCCTTCTCAAACTACAGTGGAGCTTGCCAGTGTGAATGCATTGCAGTTTTATTTTCTATGAATGTCACACATTTTTTGCAATTTTATTCATGTGTGAGTATGCGCCCGCAGGTCTGAAGCATGTCCAACCTTGTGTATGTGTGTGTGTGTGTGTGTTTGTGTTATCTTCCAATCCTGTCAATAGTGCCCTATGTATCCATCCCATATTGCGGTCGGCATGGTTACTGGGGTCACTTATCACAGAGGGTCGCGGCAGATCAAACAGGTGTTCATCTCCATGATGTTTTTCCTCGACAACGGTTGCTAGGAACCTTTGTTGCAAATATAACGGAGGTGCTTGTCACCAGTGGTGAAAAGCAGCAGGCATGCAAAAATATTGTCTCTTTGTCCCTTACAGTTTGAACTTAGGGATAAAGGCAACTTGCTTTGAGCCACTGCAACATTTTTCTCCTTATTTTGTATGAATTGTATTTGTTTTATGACTGAATAATCCTCATACGTGTGTGTGCGTGTGTGTGTGTGTGTATATATATATATATATATATGTATATATATGTGTGTGTGTGTGTATATATATTTAATATATAATATATATTTAAATACAGTCAAACCTCGGTTTTCGACCAGAATCCGTTCCAGAAGGCTGTTCGAAAACCAAAACCATGTTCTCCATTATAATTAATGTAAAAAATTAATGTGTCAACTTTTTTAAAAGCATTTTTAAACCATTTTACATCATAAACTGTATACACATGTAATAAGAGAGCAGGTAATATGTAAAATACTCTACAAACAAACTACAAACATTTTGTATGTTTTATTTTTACCAATTTTAACAAACATTGCCATTGTAACATAAAAATTGAAGTAACATCTCTCTCTCATCGTGACAATTGTAGATTGCATTCTTTTACACCTTGAATTTATAAACCCAAAAGTAATGGCTGTAACCTTGGACGCTCTCTCTGCAACCCTACACTACGGTATGAGGTAGCATCCCTCCATCCATTTTCTGAACTGCTTTATCCACACCAGTCCAGTCTCGTTAAGTTTGCTGGGGAAGACATTCCTCAGCCTTGATGAGATTTTCAAACTCAACTTTAAACTTTTCAGCAGCTTCCTTGTCTGAACTGGCTGCCTCCCCATGACGAATCACTTCTTTTCCTCAACTTTTCGAACCATCCTCTGCTTGCTTTAAAATCAAACCCTTCTGGAGCAATGCTAGGATTCTTTTTTTTAATCAAATCTCTATACAATTGTCTTGTTTTGCCACAAATCGTATCTTGGCTCAGACTGTTCCCTGCTCACTGTTTCTCATTTATAAAAATAAGCAAAGGTTTCTCCACTTCCTCTGATATTTGTGGCCTTTGTTTGCTAAACACACGAGATCCTTCAGCCACATCACTGACATTAAGATGGTCTTTCTTTTTTAGGATGCTGCTGATTTTGGCATGCCGAACTCCTGAGCCAACACCGACACACGCACACCTGATTCATATTGTACTATCAAATCTTTCTTAAGTTCAATAGTTTTGCACACTATTTTCCTCTTTTTTCACCAGCTTTACTACTTCCACTTGCTTCCTTTGGTGCCATGCAGAAATAACAGTCCAATTTGCGTAGACCTCAACAAACACGTCTGCTTTTTTTTTTTTGGAATCTTTATTGAACATGTCTGCTCACAATGGACGATCTTAAAAAAGAAAAAACTTTGTTGAACACGTCTGCTCACAATGGATGCGTCACTTCTTTGTCTACTCGAGGAAGCGTCATTTCGTCATGTAAAAAGTCGAGAGTGTCGAGTGGCGCATTCAAGTGCGCTCAGTGAGGTCGAGAACCGATTTTCAGTCGTAATCCGAGGCATAACATTTTTTTACATTTTTGGTTGAGAACAGAGTCGTTCGAAAACCGAGGTATATATATATATATATATACATTAAATTGTCCCTAGGTGTGAGTGTGAGCGCGCATGGTTGTTCGTCTCTGTGTGCCCTGCGATTGGCTGGCAACCGGTTCAGGGTGTCCCCCGCCTACTGCCCGAAGACGGCTGGGATAGGCTCCAGCACCCCCCGCAACCCTAGTGAGGATTAAGCGACTCGGAAAATGGATGGATGGATATATACACATAGATATAAAATCCTCATCTCACCCCTTGGGTGGTGTCCGTCCACCATTCAGCTCGGGTCCTCTACCAGAGGCCAGGCAGCTTGAGGGTTTTCTGGACTGAGATGTCCGATGTTGTTCCTGGGATCTATTGCAACCATTCATCCAGTTTGGGGGTCAATGCCCCGAGTGCTCTGACCACCACAGGCACGACTGTCGGCTTTACCTTCCAGGCTCTCTCCAGCTCCTCTCTGAGCCCTTGGTATTTCTCTAGTTTCTCGTGTTCCTTCTTTCTGATGTTTCCATCACTTGGGACCGCTACATCCACTACAACGGCTTTCCTCTGCCCTTTATCTATGATCACGATATCTGGTTGGTTCGCCATTAACCATCTTGTCAGTTTGTATCTGGAAGTCCCACAGGATCTTCGCTCGGTCATTTTCCACCACCTTTGGAGGTGTTTCCCATTTTGACCTTGGGATTTCCAGTCCATACTCCGCACAGATGTTTCGGTAGACTATGCCAGCCACCTGGTTATGGCGTTCCAGCATCTTACACCCTGCAGTTATGTGTTGGATCGTCTCAGGTGCCTCTTTGCACAACCTACACGTTGGGTCTTGTCTGGTGTGGTATATCTGGGCCTCAATGGCTCTGTTGCTCAGGGCCTGCTCGTGAGCAGCCAGGATGAGTGCTTCTGGCATGTCCTTCAGGCCAGCCCTCTCTAGCCACTGATAGGACTTCTTGAGATCAGCCACTTCAGTTATGGTCCGGTGGGACATCCCGTGTAGGGGCTTGTCCTCCCATGATGGTCCCTCTTCCAGCACCTTATCCTCTGTTCCCCATTGTCTGAGACATTCTCTGAGTACGTCATCCATTGGAGCATTGTACTTGATGTATTCATGGAGCTTGGATATTTCATCCTGGACAGTGGCTCTCACACTCACTCGTCCCCGGCCTCCTTCCTTATGACTTGAGTACAGTCTCAGGGTGCTCAATTTGGGATGGAACCCTCCATGCATGGTTCGGAGCCTTACGGACTTAACATCCGTGATCTGAATCTCTCTCTTTGGCCACCTTATTATTTCTGCAGGGTATCTGATCACTGGCAGGGCATAGCTGTTTATTGCCCGGGTCTTATTCTTGCCATTGAGCTGGCTTCTTAGGACTTGCCTCACCTGCTGGAGGTTTTGGCCGTCGCCGCTTTCCTTGTTGCCATTTCGAGGTTGCCATTGGCTTGTGGTATACCAAGGTACCTGTCGCTGTCCTCAATGTCTGCTATTGTTCCTTCAGGGAGTGAGACCCCTTCGGTGCGGACTACTTTACCTCTCTTAGCCACCAGCCGATTGCATTTCTCAGGCCCGAATGACATCCAGATGTCACTGCTGTCGATCCTGGTTGTGTGGATCAGGGAGTCTATGTCCCTTTCGCTCTTAGCATACAGCTTTATGTCATCCATGTAGAGGAGGTGACTGATCGTAGCTCCATTTCTGAGGCGGTATCCATAGCCAGTCTTGGCAATTACTTGGCTCAGGGGGTTCAGTCCTATGCAGAACAGCAGTGGGGGGAGTGCATCACCTTGGTATATGCCACATTTGATGGACACTTGGGTAAGTGGCTTGCCATTGGCTTCAAGTGTGGTTTTCCACATCCTCATCGAGTTCGCAACGAAGGCTCTTAGGGTCCTGTTCACCTTATACAACTCCAAGCATTCAGTGATCCATGAATGTGGCATCGAGTCATAGGCTTTCTAGTAATCAATCCAGGCTGTGCACAGGTTGGTACGTCGGGACCTGCAGTCTTGTGCGACTGTTCTGTCAACCAGGAGCTGATGTTTGGCTCCTCTGGTATCTCTACCAATGCCCTTCTGTGCTTCGCTCATGTATTGATCCATGTGTCCACTTATCTTCGCCGCAATGATGCCTGACATGAGCTTCCATGATGTGGAGAGACAGGTTATTGGCCAATAGTTGGATGGGACTGCACCCTTTGAAGGATCCTTCATGATCAGGATCGTTTGCCCTTTGGTTAGCCAACCTGGGTGAGTCCCATTCCTCAACAACTGGTTCATTTGTGCTGCTCGGCACTCATGGAGTGTTGTGAGTTTCTTTCGCCAGTAGGTGTGGACCATATCCGGCCCTGGTGCTATCCAGTTTTTCACATCTTACAATTTAAAAAAATTAAATGTGTTTTTTTTTTTTTTTAATGTCTTGAATTTGTAAAAAAATCACATTTTTATTTTTCACTAATGCAGGGTTTGGTGAACGTGCATATGAACTGGTTGGGTTCGGTACGTCCAGCAAGATTAAGAACCACTGCTCCAGTCACAAAGATTCTCTGAAGAAACGATTTGATTGGCTGAGTGGTCATGTGAGTTTCAATGCATTCATTTTGTGTTGATACATTTACGACCGAAATCAGCAGAATAGCTAGCCTACCGCCGCACAGGTTAGCGCATGGGTCGGCAAGAGTCATTTTGGACCAAGAAAACAAAAAACAAATATGTCTGGAGCCACAAAAATTAAAAGCCTTACTATGAAGGCAACACATGTTTTACGTAGCTATATGTATCTATATTCGCTAAATTAGCCTACTATCAAAATGACTAAATTGGCAACAAATACACAATGAGCCTTCACGATTAGATGTTTTTTTTTCCCTTGCAGTGCATCCTGTAGAGAAGGGGTGCCCAACCTTTTTTGACGGAAGATCTACTTTTCGATCACCCATCCTCCCGCGATCGACCCATTACCGATGGTAATTTGTACTTAATGGCGATTTTGTGTCATGTTTGTCCTCCTACAGAAACCATATGAAAACCAAAAATGGAATCCCCCCCCCCCACATCTTTTTCCATTTTCAAACATTTTTGAAAAAGCTCCAAGGAGCCGCGGGTTGCCGACCCCCGGGTTAGAGGGACAGCATACAGTGTTGGACATTTGCTGTTGCAATATTAGAATGACGCTCTGTAAGTTTGCGTTGGAGATCATTAGAGAAATGCACAAAATCTCGAGAGGGAGTTCTCACTATAAGGCTGGATGGCACAAGTGAGGTGAAATCAGTCAAGCGCATGCACACAAAACTGATCGTCTTCACGTCTGATTTCCCCTTACAGTATTTACAAGAAAATGAATTTTGACAGAAGGCCCTCTTCCCCTCGTGTTCAGTCAGCTGTTCGGTCCAAGTAGCCTCGTAAATCCATATTGACAAGAGCCTGTTGGTGGGTTATGGGGCGCAGCCCAGAGGAGTCTGTGAGAATGTATTGCCATTCTTCCCTGGTGCTTTCTTTTTTTTTCCTCTCCCACTTCCTCTTCCTCTCTGTCTTCCTTTCAGCATCTCCAGATGTCTCAGCTGCAGTCCTCATATAGCACCTTTCTTTTCTCTCACTGTCACTCCCCCCATTTCTCGCACGTCTCGCTAAATCCACCACTATTCCAAAGAAAGCCTCCTTGTCTTCCTTCCCCTCCCCTTCTGGCATTTGATGTTACTTTCTCTCCCGCTTCATAAGATGGCCTCTCGGGAGCTCTACTCGCCCCCCGTCTCACCTTTCTTTGCCTCAAGCAACACGGGGCCATTCTGCACCCTACCCGCTGTGTTTGACTTCACTCACCTTCCACCCCCCACACCCCCTCCGCCGTGGCGAGCCCTCGCCTCACGCTGCCGTGCACACGATGCTCCTCTAGCGAGAGGTGGAAGGTCCACTTGTTTTCTCTCTTCTTCCCCTCAGTGAGAGAGCTTTTCTTTCACCTTTTGAAAAGACACGTCCAAGGGTTGAAGATAGAAATGTGCTTTCATATTTCAACTGTCAGAAAATGATGCGCGTCAAGAAACAGTTCGCTAGAAGGCTTTGTGGACCCCTGTATATTTGTTGTTCAGCATTCTCCGATTGAGCCATTTGCTTACCTCTTTGGAAACCTGTTCCCCATTACAGTAATCTCCCCCCTGCATCGTGGAAGTTCCATTCCGGACAAAGTCTTTCATCACACGAATAATACCAACTCAAGAGCAATGGAGAACACAAAAATATTGGACAGTACTGTGTAACAGTGTGGCAATCTCTCTATGTTAACGGTAATGTAAACAACAGTTTATCCAAACGAACACCGTTTACATATCCTCTCACAACACACATCAATCATGCCCAAAAATGTGCACTATAAAGTCGATCTATTGCCATCGCTTTCTGTTTCAAAGCAGCTTTCCTCTTGTTCAATAAATGATAAAATGAAGTTGTGCGGACGACATCCTGGTCCTCATGTCGTTCATCCTCTTTTTCTTTCAAATTCGCACTGTCCCTGAGTTGTTTACCGTCTAGTGGTCAAGGTTAAAATCACACCCAGAAGAGACAAGATTTAGAACAAAATAAGAGTCACTAACTATACAATAAAAAAAAAATCCTTGCAACAGTGACACGACAAACCGACGATGGAGTATGATTTACTGTATGGGCAAAAAAAAAATAATAATAATAATTATACAAACAACATTTGCGGTTGACTGTTTAGCACGTCGGCCTCAGAGTGCAGAGGTGCAGGGTTCGATTTCGGCACCAGCCTTTGTGCGTGAAGTTCGCATGTTTTCCCTGTGCCTGCGTGGGTTTTCACCCACATTCCAAAAAATATGCGTGGCAGGTTGATGGAACACTCAAAATTGTCCCAATGTGTGAGTGTGAGTGTGAGCGCGGATGGTTGGTCGTCTCTGTGAGTCCTGTGATTGGCTGGCAACCAATTCAGAGTGTCCCCCACCTACTGCCCGAAGACAGCTGAGATAGGCTCCAGCACAGTCCGCGACCCTTGTGAGAATAAGCGGATCAGAAAATGGATGGATGGATGTGTATTTGCGGTAATTTTCTCCATCCCCTACATATTTGTGGTTTTGGTTTTTATCATAGATAACTTCCAAAACCAAACTAACTGGCCAATTAAAAAAAAAATATATATATATATATATACAGTATATATATATATATATATTTTTTTTTTTCTATTTTAATTGCAATGGTTTGCAAGTTTTGCCTAATATGCTGCGGTGCTTTTACCAATGCTTTAATGATCACAACCTGATGCATTCACAAAACAAACAAACAGATTTAGAAGCCATAACTATTTAACTGAATGAATAGTCTAGGGCATAGGTGTCAAACTCAGGTCCTGGAGGGCCGCTGCCCTGCATGTTTTCCAAGTCTCCCTGTTGCAACACACCTGATTCAAATGATCTGATCATCAGCAAGCTCTGCGCAAGCCTGACATTGAACCTGTTCATTTGAATCAGGTGTGTTGCAACAGGGAGACTTGGAAAACATGCAGGACAGCGGCCCTCCAGGACCTGAGTTTGACACCTATGGTCTAGGGTGTATTGCGCCTCTATCCTGGTGTCCTCCAGGATTGGCCTCAGTTACCCAAGACCCCGATGAGGATAAGCACTCAACAAAACGGATAGATGTACAGGTGATGTTACGAAGAAATCAAGTTGATAATTAAGTGTTTGGCGTTTGATGTGCAACAGTGGTTCTGTTTTGTTTTGTTTTGTTTTGTTTTTTTGCATGCTGCAGTCTGATTAGAATCTGAACCAGACTGGACTGCAAATAACAATCCAAATAATGCCAGTGTTATAGATAAGGATGAATTTAAAGAGATGTGACAATATGAGAAATAGTTGGCGATAACACACTTGTTCACAATCTTAATTATTGGGCCACCGCGTGTTTGGCATCCCTTATAATACAGGCTGTGAGGTTGAAGCACCAACTGACAATAGTTGTGATTTGATAAAACAAGGTATGGCCAATTAATCATTCCATACACGATATTTTCTTTGTACTTAATTATAAAGATAATTTATTTGCCAGCCAATTTGAATCACAATTTTAGCCATAGCGACATCCAAACACGTCCATTTTCTTTTTCTTTTTTTAACCTTGCTGAGAAGGGCCTGGAGCAAAGAAAATATTTAATTGCAGAACTTATTAATTTAACATTGAATTGTTTGAATGAATCGTTCCAGAATTGATCTCAATGTAAATCAACGGTGGAATTGCAAATATTAATGTCGGCAGGTGGCCGAAGGAAAGAGAAATGTGTTCCGTCGCCAAGTGAATAATGAAAATGTGTCAGATTGGACGAGGAAGGCAGACGCTCTTCAGAGAATTCCATTTTCTAATTCTCTGACAGACGCAGAGGGGGAGCAGAACACATGTACCTCTCCCTCACACGCACCAATTACCACAATGAGCAAATGAAAGGCTGTTTCCCATCAGGCTCCCGTAGGGGGTCGAGAGAAACGAGAGTGTAGCCACACAAGAGGAGATCTACATAATTGTCCTGCTCTTGACACGCACACACATACATTACCAACAATCAGTGTTTGCTGTCACCCTTTGTGATAGTCTCTGAGTTGTTGTTTCACTTTAGCGGATTGCCAGACAAGATATTGTGTTACCTAAAATGTCAACTTCCTCCCTTGAACCTTCAACACGCACCGCATCATTTTATTTTGACAACAGTCATGCAAGTCAAGCTTCATTTCACTTTGTGTAAAACCAAAACTTGGCGCATTTGCTATTTTTGTGTCATAGTGTTTAATGCAGAGTCACAAATTAACTCCGGTAATGGAAAATGCGCGACTGCAATGCGCAATTGCGTTTTGGTTTCTTAGCATATGAAACGCACAAACTATTACTTTTCAATTTGCAAATGCTTGTCACTTGGGACTTTGTCTTCCATGAAAACAAATGTCATGTGGAGAAAAGCAATGATGTAATGCCATCTTTTCGGATCACAGCACTTCCCAAACTTTGAAAACAAAAGTGGCGATGTCACAACAAAAGTGCACAAAGGAGATTTTGGGCCCAAAGAAAGATTGGAGGGAATACTGTTGTCGATTATGAGAATAGAAACGGATCGTCATAAGGACTACTTGGAATTCCGTTGACGTGAGTGTGGAAATTTACTCATATCACACATTTGCCTGGTGTCTGGAGATGTGTTCAAATACGCTTCCAAAGATGCATTTACCAGAGTCAGAGACCTTCATTTCTTTCTCTTCCATTTCCCCGTCTAAAGAGGATTCGACTACACACAAGGAACATGTAGCCGGTATTTTCCAGGGCTATATGCTTTTAATGTAACTGTACATGTGAGAGGTGCAGAGTCCGTCTGACTTGATGTTCTCAGTGCAGCACAGTGTCTCTGCAGGCTAATTGAAGTCAACCACAGGGCGCTGCTAATGATCGGCCTACAGCGACCCTTCACGGTCTGTCATCTGTCTGTCGGCTGCGCGCCGTGGTATTTAGAGATCACCTGAATGTTCAGAGAACACGAGAGAGACAAA
The DNA here is from genome assembly GCF_054856545.1 of Hippocampus guttulatus. Classification (NCBI taxonomy): domain Eukaryota; kingdom Metazoa; phylum Chordata; class Actinopteri; order Syngnathiformes; family Syngnathidae; genus Hippocampus; species Hippocampus guttulatus. Next base: position 7,350,597 of record NC_141264.1, on the reverse strand, counting down.
AAGGAGGAGAAAATTGGGGGTGGTGGAGGGAGAAAAGATGAGAAAGAGAATCGGGGAGAGCGGAGGGAAGAAAGAATTCTTGCAGGGCGATGTTGTTACATTAATGGCCCGGGTAATGAAGTGACCGGCACGCTGTGCAGGAAGTTGTTTTGTTCAACTCTGCTCACTTCCGCTCAGTGGTCATTATCCCTCCCGCGTCTCCTAATTCACCACTGGAGAATGCACCGGAGCAGGACCGGAACTGTGGGTGAGGTGAGAGGTGCAAGAAGGGAGGGTGAGAGCACCTCGGGGGGAGAGCACCCTCGGGGGTGTGAAAATTGAAGGGGGAGGAGAGAAAAGTGATAGAAAGGAGAGGAATACAAGATGTAGTGAAAGGAAAAAAAGAGGATGCCGTGGAGAATAACGGGTTCACTTTTTTCATTGCCAACAATCGCAGGAGCAGAATTTCAAAGCCTGCAAAAAGAGATGAACAGTGTGGGACTTCGGGTTTATCTGTCTATATGACCAAGCAGGTTTCATACAACATTTTCAATCTGAGTAGTCATCTTACAATTTCATGTCTTATCAGCAGTAGAATTTGTGTATTTTGTCGGCCTGTGCCGTTAATGCACAGATCCTTCATTTGTCAAGCACGACCATTTTCAATGTGTAGACTCTCTAACGCTGTTATAATACAAAGCAGGGGTGTCAAAGTCATTTTGGTCGCGGGCCACTTTGGAGTTACGTCTTCCCTCAGAGGGCCGTTAAGACAGTGAAACCGAATAAATGTTTAATCATCACATCACATTATTACTTGTAGACAAAAAAATTATGACTCACTAGTTTTGAAGTCAGTCAAGTATTTGTTCAATTATTGCTCAAGTGAGTGTAAACAGGGTAACAGAATTATTGCAAAATGTCACCTTTAGTTATTACGTATGACAATTTGAGGATTCAAGCAAGGATCATGGAAGTTGACACAGATGATTTGCTTTCGCGGGCCACATAAAATGATGTGGCGGGCCGGATCTGGCCCCCGGGCCTTGACTTTGACACCTGTGATATAAGGCATCGAATAGCTAGAGTAATGCTGATTTGATCCATTTTTGCTTCTTGTTTAAACAGCCACACAAGAGTAATGTGCTCCATCCTTACTATTGCAAGCTACCTCTGCCACTTCCGACCTGGCATTTTGAGTCCCGTAAACTGGTGGTCCACATCGACCCCTAGTCACTTGATGTTCTCTTTGAATGCCAGAATCAATCTAGAACCCATAATAGGAAAACGGATTTGAGGGCTCAGCTTCCAGGGTTTGTTTTTTTATTAGGTTTAGTAAACCGACGTGAAGAGATACATAAACTCCCCCCAAAAAATAGAATGTGAACTGACCTGTAGTTTCATTAAAAGGGCTACATATTCCTATTTCCTAATTACAAGGTTTTTTTTTTCGCTTTAGGGAGCCATCTATGATTACTCCCACACAAAGGACACGCTTTTAGATCAATAGGTAGGTAGTTAGGTAGGTGGCTGTTCCATGACTACTTTGACAACTCATTCTGAACGTCCCATCTTCCCTCTATAAGCTATTAGAATTCCTGATCATGCTCAAATAGCTAATGAGATGATTTGCATGACACATATCAGGAGAATGAGTCACAAAGGATAAGATGGACTGTGATAAAGGAGCCCACCCCCGCCCCCCACACCTCCACCCCCAGTGCTCTCTGTATAAGAATTACATTTCAGTAACCAGCTAATTGACAAGCTAATTGAACATTAGTCTAATATGGAACATTACCAGAAGAGAAATGGAAGCCTCATGTCCTTGAACATTCTGTCAGCTTCATTGTGAATACTATCCTGCGTTCTCCCAGTTATTTGGATCTCGGAGCAAAAGGGCCTTCCTGAGAAAGTGAAGAGTATAATTTAGCCTGCTGTAATGACACACAACTATTCAGCAGGCAGCCAATAATTGTTCGACCCAGGCTGGAAAAATAATAGGCAGAAAGTCTCACCCTTCAAGCTTTTCTCCATACTCATTTCAGAATACACGCAGTGACCCAAGTCCTCCCTCGTGTCAGTCAGTTACTTGAACTTTCTTTTTTTGTCCTTCTTTTTTTTTATTTTTTTTATGTGAAAATTAGAAGCACACTGGATGTGGAGCTCAATTTCAATGTGTCATTTCTTTTGAGCGTGTACATGGCTTTAAGCAGAAAACGCGTTCAACCTGGAAGTCAGTGGCTCATAATCATGAATACTGAGAAGGGCACATCTCAGCGGGCAGAAGCAGAGAGGGAACAAGAGGAGAGATTAAGTAGCCAACACGGCGACAAGAAAAAAGAGAAAAGGAGTCGAGCATTGGTCTAATGAACTATGGCGAGCCGCGTGTTGTCACTCTCCTCCTCGGTGCCGTGGCGTGGACAATGCGAGCACATTGTCGGCCCGGCATTGTGTGAGCTAATTCAGGCAGCCGGCACCCCGCGGAGCCTCAATGGCTGCAGTAACTTAAACTTGGTGCCAGCACAAGCTGTCACTCCGAGTATTGTTGGCTCTGACAGCACCTCTGATGAGGGCATTGTACAGAGACAGACTCCGAACACGACGTGGCGCAATGCGTAGGCTGCTTGTGTTTACCACTGTGATAAAAATTGGGATGTAAAGCCGTGGGTGCCACAAGAATATTTTACACTTTCTGACTTCCCAAAATGTCTGGTTGACATGCGGTCTGCTTGACTTTGATGAAACTGTCAGGATCATCTTTTCATTCACTTGGAATTCGACAGTACTTCCGATCATGTTTACTTTGCTTGTTGAATTTGTGTCAACAATGTGACGTTTCACATTTCGACTGCTGGTTCTCTTGTTGTGATGTTAGTAACAATAACGACAGCAGTCTTGTTTCTGTGTGTGCGTGTGTGCGTGTTTTAAAGGAAACTGAGGCCAGAGTGATTGAACGGGTCCAATTCCCAGGCCCTGTAAAATGTACAGCGTAATTCACGCAAAAACTGTTTTTTTATACATTAGAGCCAAAATTCATTTTTTACTCTTCAGGAACAATATTTTTACGTATTGAAGTGCTTCCCACATGCGCCATTCAGAACAAAGAGGTGATGTTGTGTTCACAAACCAGGTAAATTGAAAGCGTTCTGATTTCAAATGTCACTCATCCTTCTCAGAGATATTAAAATTTCCTATGGCAGTAGTGACGGACCGTACTTTCCACACTAAAAGGCACACTGGATTATGAGGCGCATCAATGAATGGCCTATTTCAGGGGTCGGCAACATGCGGCTCCAGAGCCGCATGCGGCTCTTCAGCGACATCTAGTGGCTCCCTGGAGCTTTATGAAAATGAAAAAAGATTTTGATAGTAGGCTCATATAAGTTGCCGACCCCTGGCCTATTTTGTCATTTTTTTCATATATTGGACGCTTTGCATTATAGGACGCAATCTACAATGCATCCACTAGATGGAGCTACGCTCAAGGAAATGCCAACAGAATGATCAGATGTCAGTAAAACTTATTTAATAAACCAGCGGCACAGTTCACTTAACCAACAGCAAGTCATAACATTGACTCGTTAACGTTGAACTCTCTTGCCGCTGCTCTATTTCCGTGTTCAACTGCGTAACCGTCACCTTGAGTTTGAACTCTACGTTGTAAGCATGTCTCTAGCAAGCAGTCATTTTGGGATCGACATATTACCGTAATGACCATACACAAGGTGCATGGATTTTATGGCACACTGTGAGCTTTTAAGAAAATGGAAGGCTTTTGGGTGCACCTTTTAGTGCGGAAAATACGGGAAGAATATATCTATTTTATGATATACAGTATATACAGTACAACAGCACCAGAGCTCGGGGTCTAGCTTCATAAAGGGGTTTGGACGAGGCCGTGTTGTACCTCACCAACAACAATGTACAAGACACCGATGAGCAGTGCAGCCCGGGAGCACGGGTATGAATTGAAAGATATTGGAGCAGGCCTCCAAAAGAGCTATGTGTGCGTTTGAGTGTGCGTTTGAGTGCGTGTTTGTGCGTGCGCGTGCATGTTTGTGTATGTTCTTTTCAGGTCCTAAGAACTCTTATCGCCAAGCAGTAAAACATACAACACAGCACTCCAAGACCTTGACGGCCATTTCATCTACCTCCAAATATCACAATTTCATCGACCTCGACTGCAAACTGTGTGTGTGTGTGTGTGTGTGTGTGTGTGTGTGTGTGTGTGTGTGTGTGTGTGTGTGTGTGTGTGTGTGTGTGTGTGTGTGTCCGTGCGTGCGTGCGTGTATATAACGAAAGGGAGAGAGCGACACCAGGGAACATGAAATAGTGACCAGAAAATCCTCAGATATGAAATGTAATCATTTTTGGCATTGCCTCTCCCGGTTCAGTTAAGTTGTATTTACTTTGTGCTTTCTCAAGGCACTTGCCATACGGAGCAGGTCCGGTGCCGCACGAAAGCCAGCGAAAACCCCGCGTGAGCAAGCACTTTGGCGACGGAGGCCAGGAAAACGAAACATTGAACAGAACATCAGCGTGGGGTGGCATGTCTCAGATTTACTCACTGCGTGACGAGTGTCAACCGGCAAACACTGGCTGTGACAAGAATGTAAACGAAGTCACACACATCAGACATTACAAACATGATTTGAAAAGCCCACTGCTCCAATTCATTTAAGGGAAATAAGTGTTTTTATTTATTTTTTTCTCCGCTGTGAAAAGTAATAAGGTAGTTGGGCGAATGTGTTGTGCGAGGCCGTTTTGCCGCTATTAACGATGAATGGAAATAGAAAATCAGCAGAGAGGTCAGCCAGCCAGGCAGAAGCTGGCGTTATTAACAGGAAATGGGAAGGAGCTGACATGTTCATCCATAACTAGCCATTACCATTCATTGACAGGAGATTTGGCATTCACAACACAGCCTCAACGGCAAAATTGTTTGTGAGTTTTGAATGGCAAACGACATGAAGGCATTTTTCGCACTGCGGTGTTCACATCATTTGCACTTTCTTTTTCGCTTTGACATGCTTTTCCTCGATACTTCATATTGTTTTATTCATTCATTTGTTTCTATTTTGTGATGTACCGGTATTCATTTGTTCATGTGCAGTTTTACTTCCGAGCCGCCCCCTGGAACTTTTTTTTTTTTGCTTCCACTCTGTGACCAGCTTTTTTTTTTTTCTTTTTGATTTGCTGATATTTTTTCTTTCGACTCCTGGCGGTCAATTTTTTGATACATTTTTACCTACCGCATCCCTTCATTTCGCTTTCCACCACCCTGTTGTGTCCTTTCTATTCCTTCCTCTCTTTTATCTTCCTTATCCTGCAGAGATCCAGCTTTATTGCGCGACCTTTAGATACCAATTCCTGAAGATTAAACTTGTGTGTTTTAGTCTTCTGTTATTAAAACAGATGCGCTTCCACAACCATAAGTTTGTGTGTACGGACCACTCTCCATGCTGTAACTCATCTTGTAGGATTTGCATTTTATTGAAGGTAAGACTCAGGTTTGTGCATGCAATATGTGTGCATGCATGGTCAGTGGATAAAAAGTCACACACCTGTTCAAATACCATGCTGGGGTCGGAGGGTGCTTCAAAAAATCAAACCGAGACAAATCACTTCAAAACATTTTCCGTCATTGATGTGACCTACAGTATGACCAGTACAACTCAAAGGAAACGAAGTAGAAATGAACAATTGAGATGAGGTGGTTGCACAAATGTGCACATCCTCATACAACTTGGCATGCAGTGAAAAAATTATTAATTCCCACGTGTTGTTGCACATGATTAAAATGTGGGATACAAATGTAATTTCCCTGTGTTAAAAAAAAGTATAATATATATATATATATATATATATATATATATATAAATAATAATAAACAAATGATAAGTGTTAGTTTAATAGACTTTAATCTTGTGCAACCGAAAATCAAGTACTTTTTTTTAAACGTGTGGTTGTGTTCAGGATTGATCAATTACATTCAAACTCTTGTTAAATCGAAGTCAGCACACTCCTGACAATGTAAAGTGTATCTGATTCACCCCAAAGGAAGTTAAACTGTTCTGTCATTTTTTAAACTTTTTTTTTTTGTTTGCCTTCTAGCAGACTAAGAAGGTTTTGTGTTAACACTGACTAATATTTGGTACTGTTCTTAGTTCACTCCACCTTGACTATGGCCTTTGAGCTGAATGTTCCAGTTCCCTGCTTTCAGGACAATGTTATCTTATTTGTCGTCACCGGAGTTGAACACCGTCAGTATTTCAGGCCGTGCGATGCTTATGAAAAATTTTTTTAGAAAATATAGCATTTAAAAAGTACACTTAAAGAGTACTGCCTCCAATTTAGTATAAAAAAGTTGACTTATAATATACGTGCTTGAATAAACTACTTTTCGGTCAAGGGAGTTTTCAGGGGCAGCCAAACGACGTCCACTCAGACAATATTACGTCACACCCGTCACGTAGCCAAATACAGAATGAACAAAAAATTAATCCAAAAATAAATCTGTGTTGTAAACCTTTCAAGCCCACAGACCTCAGTGGCATGTGTCCCGTATTGTTTGTAATTTCACCAATCACCCCGCCGTGTGTCTGCATGTTTCTGTCTGTTGATTTTCTTTTTTTTTGCTACTTGTGTCGCGCCTGTGTGTGACGTGGAAATTACATTCTCAACGCCGACGAGGGACGGACTGGCCTCACATGGGTCGGCCTGAAGTACTGGCTGAAACAGTTATAGACGGGAGGACCTTCCGTCAGTTTGACCGAATGCCCACCGCCGGTTGTGACAACAGCCTTAATCCAAAGGTGCTTCAATATTGTTATTGGCCTTATCGATTTTGTGCAAACATTCATGAACAGGAAACTTTCTCTTGACTGTTAGATCAAATAATTGTATTTTCTTTCTCTGCATTTTTTTAAGGTTTTTTTTTCAAATTTATAATCCGGATATTACATTGTGAAACGGAGATGAGCGTGTCGCGTTTACCTCCGCTTGAGGAAAACATTGATCTCAAAGACTGACCATCGGCAATCAAATATGTGACCAAGTGTGGCACACTTTGGAAGACTAGTGATTTTGTTGTTGTTCATGTGCTTTCTTGACAACAAGTCACAGTCTACCTCAGTGAGCCTCATTCGTCCGTCGTTGAAATGCATAAACACATTAGTGATATTTCAATATTAATATAAGAATTGAAAAAGATGATCCTGTTTCATGTCATTGATGGTGTAGTGCAGGGGTGTCAAACTCATTTCACATTGTGGGCCGCATACGGCCTCAGTAGATGTCAAGTGGGCCGGACCATTAGAATTATACCATACTCTGCTATAGATAACCAAATGATCATGTGTTTCCTTTGTTTTGGTATAGTGAAGCACGAGAACATTCGGAAAATGTTGAAATTTAATGAACATATCTTTTACCAAACATTTCCTGAAACACCTTCGATTTCCTTTGACAAATGTGCAATTTACTTTTATCATTCACATATATGTATTGCAACTGATCCCACTGATTGTACAAAGGCACAGAACTTTAACAAGTTATTGGTATTGAAATATATCGTCATGCATTTAAGATTAAATGAGATTTATAAAGAAAGGATTTTTTAGACCATTTACACATGTGCATGTACAGTAAAATCTAAATGTAATCCCTGCCTACACGTTACAAACGAAAGAGAAAACAGTGTGCCCCCTCGCGGATAATCCGTGAATTGCACCTTATTAAAAATATTCATTCCATGTCTTTTGTCATTTTTCATTTTTAAATTATCCTGCGGGCCTGATCTAACCTCCTTGGGGGCCTGTTCCGGCCCGCGGGCCGTATGTTTGACTGCAGCTGTGCCGCTCTTTATTTGACATCCGTTCAGGCAGATTGGGATCAGTTCCCACTCAGTGACAATGTGACTCTGCATGGCTGTCTGTCTCTATTCTCGATATGTGCCCTGCAGTGCAAGGCATTACAGCAATTTGTTAAGGTGTTGATGAAATAATACAAGGAGTTATTCATCAATTTTTGTAGTATGGTTGCAGTTATTGAACCTAGGAACAATATTAAGGCTAGAAGAAAAAATGTAGGTGGTCCACTAAACCATTTACAATGAGGATTGCTAACTAAATGACAAGTTGAAATTCCTACTTATCAGAAGTCAGCAGACTTCACAGTTGATTGTATGTTCTTAGGAATTTCTATTCAAATACATCGCGTACTTTGACATAAGTCAGTGTAAAGCGTGGCTGAGAAGTCCTTGTTTCTCAGACCATCCACGGTCATGGTTTCATGAGACAAAATGCAAAACACATTCAAAATACAAGCAGGAACAAACCGATAAGTAAAAAGCAGCCTTAAGAATTGTGAAGAATTAATATGTTTTTTAGAAATTATTTGAATGAATGGGCCATCAAACCCAGTTATGCAAAATGCAGACTATTCTTATTGACTGTGAGGTAGCAAATTCAATTCAGTCCGTGAATGGTCTTTTGCTGACCAATGATGCCACGCTACAGCAACTTCAGTCGAGCAAACTACATTACACACCGTTAAATAAGAGTCTGATGTGGGTGTTTGTTATTTCCGTTTGTTCATCCAATTCATCTCGAACCTTTGTCTCTATGTAATAAAGAGAATCACAACTAAGTGAACTTGGAATTGTGTTTTGTAAAATGTTTTTTCATGAAAAACCTTCAAGATGTCCTCAGGTCCGATCTATCTATTTATCTATCGATCGATCGACCGACCGACTGACCGACCGACCTACCTCCAAATAATTGCGCACTGTCCTTCCAAAGTCTTGAAATGACTTTATTTTAGACCGAAAAGTTCTCGGGTTTAAAACCACAATAAAGGTAAGTGCTACCCAATGTTTGTTGTACCTCTAGCGGAACACAATGATGTTAATTTGTGCAAGGGAGAATAAAACACAACTGTATTGTGTTGTTGAGTTTTCTTGTGTATTCATTCTCGACTGTGCTTGAAATAAAGTGACATGCGGCAGTCTGTTGGTGGGAGCTGATTAATGTTCAAACATATCAGCCAATCGTACGTTGCACAGACTCCAACTGCGGCAATCAATTCAATCAGCAGCGCTTACGAGCCATTACAATCTAGCTGAGAGCAGGCGGGGGCGCATCCTTCAACTGGCCTCACAGTAATTATTATTCAGCCAGGCTAAAAGAAGCAAGCATAGCTGCCTGGCTGGATGGAGGGAAGGGTGACTGAAGTCAGAACACATGTCCCTAATGAATTGCATGTGACTATGAACATGCATCCAAGTGATTGGGCAATACGAAAAGTGGACGTTGTGTATTTTCCAACACCTTCCCTCCTCCCGTGAGAACGAGGTGGCTCGTTGTCATGGTGATTTCTGTGTCCCATAGCAACCCCGCTAAATGTTCATCCCAATTCTGAAGGCCGGGGGTCTCTCTGTGCTCTGTGGATGTCGACAGCCCTTAAAGGGTATAATACACGCTGGAAAGTCAGACGAATCCCGCTGCGCTCGCCTTGAGAATAATTACAGGCTCGGCACAAGAAAAGAAGTTCAACAACACTCAAAGTGAAATTTCAAGCCCGGATCTGAGCCACTAACCTTTGGCCAGCCAGTAGAGATTTCGGAGAGACTTGAATAGAATTGAACCACTGTTGTGTGTGGGAGTGAAACAGCACACTGTCCTCAGGCCTGATGATGCATTTATTTAGAAATCGTGTGGTTTTGTTAGCCTTGTGCTTTGGATTTATGAGCTATGCCATTTCAGTCAGGCAGCAGGTCAAGCTTTCAAAGACTCTTAATATATCACACCATAGGGTTGCACCATTTCATGAAATTCAACTTAAAAATGGAGCAATTGTGAGTCTGTGGATTTTTCAGTGGCTCACTGCACCTGAGCAAAACATACGATATGCAGTCACGAACCGTGCATAAAGAATTCATACAAAAGAGGAACCCGTACGAAAGAGATTCTGCCTTATCCAAGAAGATGATTAGAAAGATAGCTAGCTGCAGCATACAGTTAGATACCGGTACTTTATTCAACCTCTTGGAGACATTACACAATCATGGTGAATTTGTCGCATGTTTCTGATTTTGGTTATTTCACTACATGGCTGTATATAAAGTGGCTAATGAGTGTACATGCACAAAGATACACGCTATTGACGCCGTTTGACACTGGTACCTTTTCCTCTGTAACAAGACCATCATGCAACAGTTGACATTCTATTTTTCCACTGGCTTTTCATACTTTACTCAGGGCAGAAAGGTTAAGTCAATCAACGTTATCATAACTAGCAGACAGCAGACACTTAATTAGGTATACCCACAGATAGGATGGGGCAACATGAGCCGCAGCAAGGATTTGTGCAAAAGAAAGGATCAAATGGAAATGTAGCGTGAAGGCCGCATGTGCCGTGAAGGCGGCACGACGAGGATGGGTAGGTACACACGCTTAAAAAATATACAGTGTATATCAATGCTCTTTTCATTGACATTGTCAGAAGCATTGGATCAAAGGACCCATCTCATCAAAATAAGCCTGTGACGTGGTGTTTGGTTGACATCTGTGTGGTTTATCATTTGCATGAAATAGCCTTTGAAAGGCCAAAGACCTGTAAAACGAGCTGAATATGGCATTGTTGAGCCATACATTTGACATTTTTTCAAGTACTTGCCCACTTTAAGGTTGCAACATTATAATCATCTTTGATTTATTCTTTTTTTTTTTTTATGTACGGGTAGTTAGTTTTTATTTCCATTTGACTTTTGTTTTTCTTTCACCCTTTCATGCACCCTGCAACCTGATAACATGATAAACTGTCCACTCTAGTAACAACTGCCGTTCCTGAAAGGGTGAAACGGAATTTGTTTTCAGAGCAGATGTGTTAGCCTTTATTAGTTTTAATTTTGAAAAAAAAAAATAGTTGAGTTTTTATTAGTTTTAGTTTGTTACTTCTTTTAACATATAGAATATTCAGCATGTCCAGCCCAAGATTAAAAAAAAAAGTACTAACTATTGTGTAATAAAGTACTGTACACTACAATTCTCAAACGACTGTTGGACCTTGCTTCTTAGGTACCAAAATAAATAAATAAATCTAAAATGAACCCTGAAAGGATATGTATAATATTCATAGACAAACACAAAAACAAAGGACATTTTCACTAGAAATACAGTTTATTTAGTTTTATAAACGCATGATGTAGTTTCAGTTAGGTTTTTTTGTTTGTTTTTTAGAAGTGTTTTATTTTATTTAATGGACTTTTTTTTAATCATTTCATTCATTTCCGTTAACTATAATGACCTTGCTGCTCAGCACTCAGCTCAGGAAAAATAGCTGATGGCAACAACACGCCTGCTACAAGCAGTAGCTACTTTAAGTGACTCATGCCAAGTAAATTAGACAGTAAAAATATTTATTAACAAATCCAATTCCAATGAAATTGGGACATTGTGTTAAACATAAAGAACAGTAGAATACAATGATATGCGAATCATATTCAACCTAGATTTAATTGAATAGACTGCAAGGAAAAGATATTGAGTGTTCAAACTGATTCATTCACTTGATTGTTTTTAGCAATAATCATTGAACTTAAAATTTTATGCCAATCGCAGGGCACACACAGAAAAACAAACATTTGCGCTGACGGTCACACCTGGGGACAATTTAGAGTGTTCTTTTAACCTGCCATGCATATTTTTAGAACGTGGAAGAAAACCAGAGTACACGGAGAAAACTCATGCAGGCACGGGGAGAACATGCAAACTCCACACAGGAAGGCCGGAGACGGAATTGAACCCCGCACCTCTGCACTGTGAGACTGACACGCTAACCAGTCGACCACCATGCTGCCCCCTTGACATCATGTTTCTTGCAGATTGTCTTCAATTCACAACATTGACGAGTACGAGATTTTTGGTTCCCAATCCCCCACCTTGAAAAACATAATTTAGAATCATAGGTGAACAAACAAACAATTTACTGGCTTCTGATTCAAAAGTCGTTCTCCATCAATTTGTTGTGTAAAAGTGATAACGTCAGCCGATCATACATTTATATGGGCTCACAGTCATCACAGCCCTCTGAGGGAAATCATAGCTAGAGTGTGGCCTGCGACAAAATGAGTGTGACACCCCTAATGTACAGCTTCAGCTATTCAACAATTCGGGGTCTCCGTGGTTGTATTTTACGCTTCATAATGCGGCACACATAATCAATGGGAGATGGGTCTGGACGACAGACCAGGCCAGTCTTTTACCGTATTGGCCTGAATATAAGACGGCCCTGATTATAAGACGGCCCACTCTTTTTCAAGACTCAAGTTTGAAAAAAGACTTTTTGAACACCAAATTAATTTTGGGTTGCATTAATTTTGCTGTCAAATTAATTTTTATACAGAAAATAATTACAATACATCTGAAACAAATGATTCTAACAATATATTTGAGAGAAAAAGCATGTTATTTTTTCTCATTCAAATCTTAATGTCTGAACATTTAAATACCGGTATATAAAGTAAGTGCAATCACATTCGTAAATGAATGGCTTCTGGTTTTTGAAATGTAAATTACATCATAACTTCTCCTCAGCTGCCGGTTAACCTCGCCGATCTTCGACCCACTTTTCTCCAGATTGCCGCTACGTTTCTCCATTTTCTGTTATCTCTTCCATTATTTTCTTCTCTTTTCTTTCTTACGGCTATTTTTTAATTTTCTTCTTCATGCTACCGCTATTTTTATTTTTATTCTTCGTGACAGGAGTTCACTTTGGCCTGGGGAGTCAAGTTCAGCATTCGCTTCAATGATATCTGACGCCATCTAGCGTCGTGAATGGGTATAATGTCTAGACCCCGCATATAAGACGACTCCCTTTTTTTTTTCTTATTTCCATGCAAAAAACACCGTCTTATATTCGGGCCAATACGGTACTATGAGGCCACGCTGTTGGAGTGTGCAGAATGTGGTTTGACATAATTCTCAGCAGCATACTGAGAATTATTCACCACCCGAAGATATAAACTCTGACCCTACTGAAGCAGGAAATTCACATACCAAAAACATGGACTTCGAACCCTTTGATGACCCTTCCAACCCTTTGATGACTTCCAACCCTACTGACCACAAGATATTTGACCCTGAGAACAACTTGGACCCGGACAATAACTTTTTCAAGACCGACCGACCGCGAGGGAGCCAGCGACGACCGACCGTGAGGGAGCCAGTGATGACCGCGAGGAAGCCAGCGACGACTGCAGGGAAGCAAGCGACCGCGAGGAAGCCGGGAGACAACCAGCCAGCGACCACCGCGAGGGAGCCAGCGACGACCGCAAGGGAGCCAGAGACGACCGAGAGGAAACCAGCGACGACTGCAGGGGAGCCAGTGACCGCGAGGGAGCCGGGAGACAGCGAGCCTGAGGGAGCCGGGAGACAACCAGCCAGCGCGCGTGAGAGAGCCGGGAGGCAGCCAGCCAGCGAGCGTGAGGGAGTCGGCGACGACCGCAAGGGAGCCAGCGACCACGAGGGACCCAGAAGACGTCCAGCCAGCAACCGCGAGGGAGCCAGTGATGACGGCGAGAGAGCGAGCGACGACAGCGAGGGAACCAACGACGACCGCGAGGGAGCCAGCGACGACCGCGTGGGAGCGGGAAATTCACATCCCAAAAACATGGACTTCCAACCCTTTGAAGATATTGACTATAAGCCATTCGATCCCGAGAACAATTTGGACCCAGACAACAACTTCTTCCAGAACAAACAAAGGGTAACAAACTCTGACTATTACCTGGATGAACAATTCAACACTAATATAAAATTGGAAAATGCACTTTCAGTAATACACTTAAACAGTAGAAGTCTCTATAAAAACTTCACAAAAATCAAAGAATACCTGACTAAATTCAATAAATTTAAAATAATTTCCATATCAGAAACTTGGCTTGATGAAGATAAAACAACTGAAATGGAAATAGAAGGTTATGAAATGTTTGCAACTAATAGGGAAAACAAAAAAGGAGGGGGGGTTGCAATATATGTAGACAAAGCACTTAAATGCAGTAAAATCGAGAGATTGACAAACACAATAGAAAACCTAATGGAATGTCTAACCATTGAAATACATAATAAAAAGGCATCAAATATCATCATAAGTTGCATCTATAGGACACCAGGATCATGTATTGACACATTCAATAAAAAACTAACAGATATGCTCAGTTACAACAACGATAAGAAAACACGAATAATATGTGGTGACTTTAACATTGACTTATTAAACCCAAATGGACACAAAAAAACAACCGACTTCATAAATACTATGTACAGCAACAGCTTTTTCCCAGTAATCCTGAAACCTAGCAGAATAACAGTTGACACGGCCACATTAATAGATAACATATTTATAAATAAGATTGACCATAAAATGGAAAGTGGACTTCTCATTAATGACATAAGTGACCACCTACCTGTTTTTGCAGTTTTTCATAATTATTTTGATAGAAAAGCTAAGTCAACAACTCACATAACAGAAATAAGACTAAGAACCCAACGCTCCACCGACGCCTTTAAGCAAGACCTAGAAAAACAAAACTGGACCGAGGTCTACTCAAACGAAGACCCAAATACAGCGTTTGAAGTATTTCAGTCTACCATAATCTCTTTATATGATAAACATTTTCCATTAACTAAAGTCTCCAAAAAGTATAAAGACCCAAGTAAGCCATGGATAACGAAAGGCATAGAAAACGCATGTAAAAAGAAAAACTATTTATATAAATTGTTTTTAAAATTGAGAACTGAAGAAGCAGAAAAAAAATATAAGACCTATAAAAATAAACTAGTAAATATTATAAGAACCAGTAAAAGAGATCATTATCATGCACTATTAGAGCAGAATAAAAGTAACACACAAGAAATATGGAAGATACTTAACCAAGTAATCAGAAATAGTCCTAAAAAAATGTATTATCCAGAGTATTTTATCAAAGGCAAAAATACTATTTTGGAAAAAACTGCAGAAATAGCAACTGAATTTAATGAGTATTTTGTCAACATCGGCAGTAACCTAGCAAAACAAATTCCTGATCCAACAAACTTGTTTGAAATAGATAGATATGTAGAAAAAAACTCCTCCACGATGTTCCTTACTGCTGTAAAACAAGAAGAAGTATCAAATATTATAAAAACTTTTAAAAATAAAAAGTCAACTGATTGCTTTAATATTGACATGACAATAATAAAGCAGATTATAGAATATGTAGTGCGACCTTTCACGCACATATGCAACCTGTCATTCAAAGCTGGTATCTTTCCATCAAAAATGAAAATTGCTAAAGTTATTCCAATCTATAAAAGTGGAGAAAGACATCGGTTTACAAATTATAGACCAATATCACTACTACCACAATTTTCAAAAATATTAGAAAAACTATTTTCTCGCAGACTTGATAGCTTTATACAAAAGCATGCGCTGTTAAGTGAGAATCAATATGGCTTCAGGGAAAAACGGACCACCTCAATGGCAGTTATGGAGTTTGTGGAAGCATTAGCCACTAATATAGACAACAAAGAATTTACTGTTGGGGTTTTCCTAGATCTAAAAAAAGCTTTTGACACAATAGATCACAGTATATTATTGAAAAAACTAGAAAGATATGGCATTAGAGGTGTAGCTTATAAATGGATAAAAAGTTATTTAGAAAACAGATATCAGTACGTGCAACTCAACAATAAAAAAAACGAATCAACTAAAAATCACTCACGGAGTTCCTCAGGGGTCAGTGCTTGGTCCAAAACTATTCATCTTATATATAAATGATATCTGCAAGGTCTCAAAACAATTTAAATGTGTCCTATTTGCTGATGATACAACTTTCTACTGTTCTGGAATAAATCTGAAACAGCTCCTGACAACCGTAGAAAACGAATTAAACAAATTTAAAAACTGGTTCGACAGAAATAAATTGTCACTTAACCTGAAAAAATCGAAGTTAATTGTTTTTGGCACAAGACCAATCAAACACCAAGCTAAAATTATGGTAAACTCAATTGAGATAGAAAGAGCGTATGAAACCAAGTTTCTCGGATTAGTAATAGACTCAAAACTATGTTGGAAGCCACATATCGATAACGTAAAAAGAAAAATAGCCAAAACCGTAGGGATCCTCTACAAAACCAAGGAAGTGCTAAATAAGAGATCTTTGTACACATTATACACTTCATTATTATTACCATATATGACCTACTGTGTGGAAATATGGGGAAATGCCTGCAAAACAAACACACTCCCTATTCTCAACCTACAAAAAAAAGCAATTCGAATTATTAATAGATCAAAATATACGGAACCCACAAATCCACTATTTATCAAATTAAATACGATGAAATTTTATGACCTGGTTGACTTTAAAATCGCCCAATTAATGTACAAAGCACACAATAACCTGCTCTGCCAAAACATTCAGAAGTTTTTCGAAATTCGAGAAAGCAGCTATGATTTAAGAGGTACCAACTTATTCAAAAAACTCAAAACAAGAACAAACATCAAGCAAAGAAGTGTATCTATCAAAGGCGTTAATCTGTGGAATAATCTCGAAACGGACCTGAAAATGAGTAAATCGCTTGCTGAGTTCAAAAACAAATTCAAAAAAATAGCACAAACAACCTACATCAATCAGAGTTAAAATGATAAATTCAAAACATTAAATATAATGATAAATCAGAACTAAGTTGATAAATAGAGAAAGGTATATAAATATCCATTATGAATACAAGAGAAAATTGACACAAGAGTGTCAGGGTGTGGAAGTATATAATCCCGATACAAACCAAAAGTTGTAAAAATATCACGGTTAAGGGTAAAGTATGAGCCTTAATGGAGACTTCTTTCTTCTTACTTTTTTCTTTTCTGATTGATATAAAAAGGATTTATTAGATACAATCACATAACGGGGTAGGACTAGATAAGTTTTTTACTTCTTCCTACTCCCTTGAACATAATAACTGTGTTGTATGAAGATTGATTTCTTTCTTTTTTTATCTACCTTATTTTCTGTCAAATTATTACTGTATATATGTTTTATGTTCAATAAACAAACCAAACCAAAAACCAAACATTGTCTTGCTGAAATAAGAAGCGGGGTCCATGAAAAAGATGTTGCCTGGATGGCTGCATATGTTTCTCCAAAACTGTATGTACCTTCCAGCATTAAAGGTGCTTTCATAGATGTGTAAGTTACCCATGCCAGTGACCTGAATGCAACCCAATAGCATAACCGATGCTGGCTTTTGAACTTTACGTCCATAACATTCCGGATGGTTCATTTCCTCTTTGGCCCAGAGGACACGACGTCCACAACTTCCAAAAACAATTTGAAATGGGGACTTGTCAGACCTCAGAACCCTTTTTCACTTTGCATCAGTCGGTCTGAGACGAGCTCAGGCCCAGAACCGGCGACATTCCTGATTGTTGTTCATGAATGGCTTTTGCTTTGCACAGTAGAGTTTTAAGTTACACTTAAGGATGTAGCGCCGAACCGAATTTACTGACATTGGTTTTGAGTCCATATGGTGATATCCTTGAAACATTGATGTCGAGTTTTGATGCAGTGCCGCCTGAGGGATTGAAAGTCATGAGCATTCAATGTTGTTTTTCCGCCTTGCCGCTTACATGCAGTGGTTTCTCCAGATTCTGTGAACCTTTTGATAAGATTGTAGATTGTAGATCCCTACAGTGTTTGCAATTGGACGTTGACGAACATAGTTCGTAAACTGGATATTTTCACACGCAGTTGTTGACAAAGAGGTGAATCTTGCCCCACCTTTGCTTGTGAATGACTTTTTGAACATAATCATGGCACCCACCTGTTCCCGGTTAGCCTCTTCACTCGTGGGACTTGTTCATGGCCAGGTCTTTTGTGTGCCTGAGGAGTTCATCCTGCATGCCCTGATCTCTGGCCAAGTCACAGTACTCTCTGCTGTAGACCTTTGGTATTTTCTCCCCGGTAACAACTTCAGAGCCCGGCGCACGTTCTGGCTCCACCCCAACCTGTGCACTTTGGCTTTCGGTTTAGTCCGCCAAGGCGCACGCTGTGGCCCGCTGAGCCCCCTCTATGATGGACCATCAGAGTGTCTGCAACATGAGGATAAGGGCTTCTTCATTGACTTTGATGGTAAGCCTGAGACGTCTGAATAGACAAGAGTTAAGGTGGCCCGTGTGGATGTTTCCAGGAGTTGGCTCAAGCCAGGGTCAGACTCCCAACCTTGCTGCGCCGGCCTCTGCCAGGGTGCCCTTTGACTCCATCGACACCCTCCTTGGCAGGTGAACAACGGGCCTGTGTGCCCCTTGTCCTCCCTGACTCCTTTGTTGTGCACCCGCCGTGGCCTGGTTGTCGTTTTGCATAGGCGTGAGGATTTTGACCATGGATGACTTCTGGGGGCGCCTGTTGACATAAATCGCCAAACGGAGCGAATTGTTCAGAGGTCTGTTCAGGAAACGGTGTTGTTTTTGTTTTTTGTATGCCGGGTTTAATTCCTGTATTTGCGAAGTGATGCTGTATTTGCGACACACCTCCTGTGTATCGTTTTCTTTGGCACCACAGTCCCATCATTTTTCTGGCCTGTTTCATCTGTTTCATCAATCTGATTTTCTTTTTTAAACGATTCTGTTGAACCACAATTGAAAAGCAATGTTTAATTTTCATTGCTTTTAATTTCTTTGTCAGATTATTTCTGTGACCCACTTTGGGTTTTTCTTTCATTAACATTTAACATAGGGATACCAACAATTTAGTCTACGCGTTTGTGTATATCATCGTCTCTGTTGCTGTCAGCAACCACACAAACGCAGGCCGTGGCAATGACCACCCTGGGACCTGGACCTGACGATAACCGATTTTTCTAACTTAATTCTCATTTTATGCACAACTCACGCAAACGCCCAAAAACTTCAAGAAAAACAGCGGGGACTCAGCACTTGGCTCCTTTCTGCGGAACTTGTCTCCCCACCGGCCCTGCCCTCTAACATTCACATTTTCGCAAATTGATTCTTTATTCAGGCCTTGAATAGTTGTATCACATTTTTTCAGCCAGTTTTTCACACACAAAAAGAAAACATTGACAAAATCTCAAAGTCAATGCTGTGTTTTTGACATGTGACTGATGTTTTGCCAATGGGCTCTATCTTGTGGCCTGAGTTATGTCACCAACTTGCAACTGGATGGACGCAGCCTTGCCTCATCTAATTTGTGAAATGTTTCGGCTGACATGACATTACAATCAGCTCCAGTATCAATTCAAAACATGACCTTTTTCTTGTTTATTTACAGCCCTGCAGACCATCTGTCTTGGTCACTTTTAGCATTTTCAACTGCTTTCATGCTTCTCATTTCTATAGTTTCAATGTACATCTCTTCATCAGTTATCACCGTCCTGCTTCTGTTCCTCAACGTGCATTTTCTTATTTTTGTGTTGCCTATTTTCTTGCAAAATGATTCTTTTTATCACATTTCCTGCACGCCTGGACACTTTCCTTGTTCATGTTTGTAGGCACATCGGTCACAGTCAATTTTGTTTTCTCTGGTCATTGGCTTTTCTCTCGTGAAGCTGCTTCCTTTTTTTTTTGTTGCTAACCTTTGCAGTGAATGTTTTGTGCACTTACACTTCATCATGCAGAGCTTTCGTCTGGGTGAACGTTATTTCACTGGCACGCCACATATCCAGCGCCTTATTTAATGTGAGATCAGCCTTTCTGAGCAGCCTTCGCTTTCATTTGATCATCACGCATACCACAGACAAATCTGTCACGTACCAGTGAGTCATTTAATTCCAAGAATTTTTTTTTTTTTTTAAATCTGATCGTTCATAAAATATTCTTATTTTTATATGACCGTTCAAATTCTCGTTCGGATTACACAGCAGTCCTCCATTTACGTCTTTTAGAACAGCTTCAAACAAAAATACAACACACAAGATCAGTCATATGCTCATGGATGTATTTTAATAAAAATAATTCTGTTAAAACAGAATACAATATTTCTTTAACACATTTCCAGTACATATTTTTTCCAATTATACTTTTTTAATAGATTTTCAAAGTCATGCTAAGTAGACAGTAATTCTTTAAACTAAAATACAAAAAAAAAAAAAAAAGAAATAAAAGGAAATTCTTTATTACTGTTGTGCTAAAACATAAAAGAAATTAAAATCACAATAGGAGTCAGTTGTGCACTGCTTTTTTTTTGCAGAGGCTCAAGTCATTCTCTGTAAGGTCTTGGACCTTTCCAACAAATTTCTTGCGTCCTATGCATCATTAATTAGACCAGTGGTCATGTCTATGCAGGGATAAAGGGAGTTCTGAGTTCAAACATCAGCAATAGCTCAGAGTGTGCTCCCTTCAGGGCTGAAGCAGGATGTTTTGTTTGTGTAACAGGTGTCCTTTAACGCTGGAAATCAGATGCAGTTGTGGTTATTATATTAGTTTCCTTTTATACTAGTTGGTCAAGAACATATTTAATCTTAAAAAAGTTTGATCACATACTCAAATTGTATTTTGGGGGTCCACATTATGAAACAACTCCTGCAAATTCAGTATTTTCATTTGGAACTATGCTCTTTGTGGAGTGAATCCATGTCCCATGTAAAAATGTCATGCTTGAATACAATGACACAGTAAGATTTTTTTTCTTGCTGTTTGCCAGTTCACTGACAAGCATAAAGTTGAATTCCACTAGCATTTTGAAAGAAATGAAATATCCACCACTATTGGAAAAACACCTCAAAAATTATTTTTAATTTGTAAACAACAACCTTGTTGTATTGCACTTGTGAGATTAGAAGTTCACGTTTTGTTTTTCAGGAGAGATGTTTATTTGATTCTGCATGTTTAATTGGAAGACAGGGGGAAACTAAAATTGCGCGCAGGGTGCAAGGGAATGCAGATTCTATATTTATGCCACAGTAAATATAGACTAATTATTTCAACAGCACCACCCACTCAATTTGTTTTGTCAAGTGGGACTAAATGTGTGAAAATGACGCTGAAGCAGCAACACCTAAGTCAGGTTCCAGTTGAATGCAGTATACGCACCCATGCCTGAAAAATATTGAATCACTTCTTCGTTACAACACTTTTTACTTCTTTATTATTTGGTGTGGATTCCATCAATTTAACAAGATAAATTGATGCAAATATTTTCTCCTTGTCTTTTTGTTTGTTTTGCCTAAGGATGGTGATGATTAACACAATAGCCTTGGAAGTGTCAGCGACAATGTGACATTAAATCTAAATTTCTGCTCATGCTTTTGTTTTTTTTCATTGAGGCATGTGATTAGTTTGGATGGGAAAGAGGGGAAAGAAAACAGAGCATAACTGTAGATGTTTCCAAACACACGGATCCTTAGAAAAGTGTTGCCAAGAAATCGAGACTGCTTTGATGTACATTTAAACTTGGGTCAGAGGTGATTGCCTACTTATTTTCCCCATCCAGAAATAATGTCCCTCCCTCAGCTGGGTCTTTTCTACGTCAAACACACTGGGTGAGCGAACAACGTCAAAATGCTTTTGTTTTGCACTCCTGGCAAAGTAACAAGTGGTCTGCTTTGCATTGCATCGGTAAAATGATATTTGTCCAAGTATATATTTCACGGCGACTTGTATTTTATTCAGTATGATGTAAAAACGACCACCTATTGTCAGTGTCACCGCAGTGAGCAGTTGGACAGTGTGGCACAGGATATGGCGAAGTTCAAAATTGAAATCTGTAGAAAACCTATTGTAGGGGTCAAA
Organism: Hippocampus guttulatus; assembly: GCF_054856545.1. Lineage (NCBI taxonomy): Eukaryota > Metazoa > Chordata > Actinopteri > Syngnathiformes > Syngnathidae > Hippocampus > Hippocampus guttulatus. The sequence goes on along the minus strand of NC_141264.1, from coordinate 7,328,832 downwards.
ATCCACCAATGAAAAGCAAAAGAGAATGACTGTTTGTCGATGATCAGCACTACAATCTGACAAAAAAAAATAGATAAACAGAAATATAATTAATTCATATTTAAATAGTGTCACACGTTTTTTTTTTTTGGATAATACTAAATTAAAAAGTAAGCTTTCTTTTTTACTCTTCTCTCTGCTTTTTCTGTCACGGCCGCTGGCTCTGCCACTGATAGTCAGCCAAACACACCAATCACACGCATGCTTTCTTCTCTGTAGCCATGACAACCCCCTGCTGGACATGCCCGCTCTCTCAGTGCAACTTAACATAAACCTGCAGGGAGACATACAGTATTTTAAGTACAACAAATTGCAATTATATATATGATCTGTATTTCTGAAACAATGCTCTCTCAGCATGGCAACAATCATATTCAGTACTTATACGATTATTGTATTGGACATGCGGACATTAGTCTGTCCACAAAAACTGCTTTTTCAATACATGTACAAACTCAATTCCAATGAAGTCAGGATGTTGTGTTAAACAAATAAAAACAGAAGACAATGATTTTCCTACAACATATTCAACATACAGTATATCTAATGAAATACAGACAAAGACAAGATATATAACGGTCAAAATTTTGAGCAAATAATCATAAATACTGATCATTTGGGCTGGGAAATTATGTAAAAAATGATACCAGAATGACTTGAGCTACATCATAGAATCTACGTGTACCCAACCACATTTTAAGATAATTTCATCGCAGGGTTTCTGAGATTGACCATGATTCACCTGCATTGGAATTTAAGGACAGTACAGCAAAACAGGAAAGGAGAAATATTGCAGAATACTTTGACAATAATTGCAAAACATTCACTTAGGTTTGTGAATCTTTGACCACTGTTATGGGATTGGTGGAAGGAAATTGAGAGCATGGGAAGGATGTTGAAAAGGACTAAAAAAGGACAAGCCGTGACAGTGTATGACAAGATGATAATTTCATTTTGTGATCACATCTTTTTTATTTGTTTTGTTGTTATCAATTCGTATTTAATTTAAACTGTTTAGTCAGTGAAGAAAATCAAGTTCTTGTTCTACACTACACAGTTCTATTAAAGTTGAATGTGTGCTCAGTTTCAAGATTAAGTACTGTTTTTGATTAAGGAAAGTATGTGTTGGGGCGGGGTCGCAGTAATTAAACTGCTATTATCTCAAATGCATCTGGTGCCCTTATAGACAAATTGATAAACTGGAGACGATAAGCGATCAATTTTGAAGACCTGTGTCCATACCTGTCAACTCATACGGTTTAGCCATAGTTCATACGGATTTTGTGGTGAATCTTACGTATATGGCCGTATCGCACAAATCATACCGATTCTGAAAATTTCAGTCCCCCCCCCCCCCCCCCCCCCCCTAACAGGTAGTTCCTTTTGCTTTTGCCCAGAATGGTGCTAGTCTACTCGAATGCTTTCATTTCCAAAGTAAATATGAATGGATGCTGTAACTTCGAGCCGATGGGTCAGCATTTGGAGTTGGTGAAAAAAGTAACGCAGGAATACAACTCTGAACACAGTAATGCCACTAAGTAGAATGATGATTATACATTAACCAGACATTGTATTATGGAGATCTACAATAAATATCATTGAAAATTTTGTGGGGTTTTTCTGCCGTTATTTTGACATATAAAATGCTTTGGTATGTTATAAGGATTTTTTTGGTAGTTTATACAGGTTGGCGCTCCGAAAAGTTGACAGGTATGCGTGTCGAGTTAAAAGACAGGGGATGAGCCCGTCTATCGTTACATGCTGTGCGCTGTTTCTCCCGCTAGATGTCAGTAATGCCTTGGGCATGGAGTTTCATGCAGCCATTGCAATTTGGCTTGGGGGGAAAAAAACTGAAGAAAAAAACAAAAACCTGAAAACCGAGACGTACTGACTCGGGGGCTTCGTTTTGACACGTTGCTAAATTTAAGCATCCCTCCCTGACACGATGGCTTGTACCACAAAGGTTAAAGAAAGGTTTTAGAGGGGTTAAGAGCCACTGAAGAGATAACATTTTTTTTCCCCGAAGAGCTCGTGTCATGTGCTCAAAATGAAGATGCTGATTGGACAAAGAGGAGAGTTGAGTTCCGCAATCATTGGTCATCCTAAATTCCCGGATGTTGGCCAAACGTATTTGCGCATTGAAAATCGGAATTGTTACTTGTAAAGCTGACTGTGTAAAGTCAAGCGAACTCAATCTGTGTTGAAAAAGATTTCAAATTTTTATTTGTAAAACTGAATGTGACAATATATTCAGAATTGAATTTCCAGTGAGGAATCCAAATTCAAATGACATAATTGTGTTTTTGAAAGTAAAAATTCCAATTAAAGCATTGCAAATTCCATTTATGTAATTCTGATTTAGTTTTCATTGCACTTATTCAAGTTTAATGAGCCCCAAACATTGCCCTTCAACTGTTTGACTATTTTCTCACGCAGTGGTTCACAAAGAAGTGAACCTCACTCCATTTTGCTCGTGAATGATTGAGCAATTCAGGGAAGCTCCTTTTATACCCGATCATGGCACCCATCTGTTCCCACTTAACGTGTTCACCAGGTATTTTGAGCATTCCTCAACTTTCTCAGTCTTTTTTGCCACCTGTCGCAGCTTTTTTGTAACATGTTGCAGCCATAAGATTCTAACTTAATGCTAATTTGCTAAAAACAAGAAACTATCAATTTTAATCTTGAATGTATTGTCTTTGTAATGTATTCAATTAAATATGGATTGAACATTATTTGCAAATATTTTATTCTCTTTTTATTTATGCTTCAGACAACATCCCAACTTCATTGGAATTGGGCTTCGTCCTTGCAAGCAGAATAACCATATTCACTTATATGTTCTCTGTCGACTCTAGTACATACTCACCCACACAAGGGCTAGAGCAAAAAGTTGTCTACTCTGGCGAAAGAACAGGAACCAGACCTGACTCGGGCCATAAGCTGTACACACTCTGTGGCCTGGCCCAGCGCTAACACCAAAGGAGGCTGTTTTGGCAGATTTTGGGACTCTAGACATGAGACACAAATCAGAATGAATATCATTCAAAATGCATCACTAATGAGTGTACAGTATGTTCATATCATCTAAAATGTTACTTTACGACATTTTTCATTGATGAACATGCTGGGCTCAATACTGAAATACCGTGTAATAATAATACATCTAAGTGTGTGCTTTCTTTTCTACCCAGTATGGCGCTGTTGAGTGCGGAACAGAGTGACTCTCTCTGAGTGGGGTCTAACTGCTGGCCCACGGGGCAGTTCCACGGATCCGAGTACGCTAACAGGCTGAACGCATCCTGCACACACAGAAGCATCCTCAACAACCTTGGAAATGGCACACATTTCATCTTGCCACATGTAAAACACTGACAGCATGAATTATTCATAGAGGGGGTGGAAAAAAAAGGCTTGCATAATTTCTCTGCATCGATCTTTTGGACACTTGGGGGCAGCAAACAAAAATGTGAACATTGCAAAGTACAATCACTATATTAATTCCGAAATCCAAGTAACTGTACGATAATGACATTTTATTTACACTACTCATTTAATAAATGTAACATAAAATTTCAGTAATTGCCTTTGTGAATAAAAAAGGTCACTCAAAAATATTGTGTAGGGTGCTACAAAGACAGATATGATTCACAACTAATGGATTATGATTAGGGCACCATTTAAAAAATGGAGTTCACCACTTTATGGTTTCTACAGAAAAATAATCAGTTTAAAATTTAAATTGTTCATGGGAGATAATGTCTTATCCCCTCCCAAAAAGAACAACGATGTGTTGAGAGTGAAAAACCGCAACAAACGCATCCTTCCAGGTAACACACTACAATGGTGCCTTGACTTGCGAGTGTGCCCAGCTTACAAGCTCTTTGAGTTATGAGTCCTCGCTTGGTTGATTTGTTTTTGTTTTTTTGCTTTATATATTGGGAGTCAAAATTCGAGGTCCGACCAAGGTTCAGATGAATCACTGCTCAAGTGAAGTGAAGAGATTAACGGAATTTCAAACAACTAATTTGCTGCCCAAATCATTTTAAGTGGGCTGGTAGTGAATTAATTGATTTGATGTTCAAGTAAACCGAGTTATTAGCTTGGTCATGCAACAAATTAAACTGTTAACTCAAGGTATGAGTGTAATCTACATCCTGTTGAGCAATTTTTATACTATAATATAAAGCAAGAATAATGGGTTGTCTTTCAAAACTCCACAGTTCCAAGAAGAAGAGGTGTACCTGTAACATCTTCTTGTGTGTCGTGTTCTTGCCGTACTCGCGGCAGAGCTTTTCATTCAGTGTCTGAAGTTCACGTCCGAACTGGATCATCCTCTCTGTGGCTGCCTGGTTGCCTCCACACAGCTGTCTGCCATTCTGATAGCCCTCCTCTCCTGGCAACAGACACATATTGACTATTTAACATGGAAACCAAAAGGTAAGCAAGTTGCAATGAGCGCACAAAGTTGAATGATAAGAACAAAGCAAAAAATAAAGAAACAGAATGAGAGTAGCTTGGCAATATTTCATTGTGATCAATATCTGCGTCCGCGTACCTGTTACACCATTACCAATGCTGTTGTCATCTGGCTGAAGTATCTCTTCGTGTTTATATGTGCCATTCATGATACGAGTGGACGAGCCCTCGACAACCCCATTTGTGTAGTGTTCCGCTTCAATCTCCATCTCGCTATCACTATACACACGTAAACAAAGACACGAGATTTTCACTTTGCACAGAAAAGCTTCAAGGAAGGTAACCTTTAACATTGAATTAAGATGTAGCAATTCATTATGACCCAAGACACAAGTATCACACAAGATAGACTAATGCAGTGTTTTTCAAACCCTGTGCCACGGCACACTGGTGTGCCGCGAGATATTGTCAGGTGTGCCGTGAGAAACGGTCGATCGCCTGGAAGAGTAATCATGTAATACTCTTCCATCTGTGCTGTATATTACACATACATGCTGCTCATTTGACAATAAAGTTGTATTCAATTCAATTCAATTCATACCGGTAGGGAGCAGCAGCAGCTAGGAAATTGCCCTATGCTTCGAGACAAGCGAAGTTTCCGACTTGAGGCAATACAATTAAAGGTATATTTTATTTAGATTTACGTTTACTGGAGATGCAACGGCACCAATGTTCCCTCTAAGCTGCGCAACTGCGCACTGGTCGCACACTATCAGAGCACAAAAAAAGCTATCCATTGCAAATGAATTGGATATGTAAATTTTTTTCTGTATCAATTTGCTGGGTAATTCAGTGAGTGACAGGTGTCCAGCCAATCACACGATACGATGCAATGACGCTATGCTTCTCTGCTCCAGAACAATAACTGCGACGGAGATAATGCTAATCCTTTATCATGGCAAAACGACCGCTAAGTGAACGTGATACGTCGACTCCCCAAACCAAAATAAGAATGAACTGCGGTTCTTCTAAGTTGGAATGACTGTCGGAGTATGTGCAAATAGAAGAACAAGCAGTCAAACTGGGTTGAGATATTTTCTGCTCTGCAAAACATGCAGCAAAGCTGAAGCTGTAAGCAAATTTTCTGATGGAAAAATACGGACTAAACGGACGCTGGACTACCTCAATACAATACAATACAAAACAGTTAACATAAAGCAAAATAATAAACACAACACACAACATTAAGTAAAATAATGAACACAACACATAACTAAACATGGACAGTCGTGCAGTCCTAACCACTTTTCCCTCATACGCTTTGTTGTTTAAAGCAGTTTGAAATGAGAGAGGAGAGAATCAAAGTGTCCTTTCACCATCAGCTCAAGCGACACATTCAACAGAAAAGTCATTTGAATGATGTTGGAATTATACAAATACTCAAGATGGGAAAAGGGATTGGTACAATATTGCCCGAGAGCTCAAACGACCGGGAGAAAAAGAACCGGCTGTCACAGAAAAAAAAATTAGACCCTGAGCAAGTTAAAGTTCCAATATTAGACAAACAGTTGACGGAAATACAACAGAGCACGAAAGCAACACATTCTCGCCGTATGTTATCAACTCTTCTCATGCGTAGCGAGGCTACTTGCCCCCTCCCACAAACGAGCATTTGCTCCGGAGCAAATTTTTAACCCTGTAGCGTTCACACGTACCATTTTACATCGGTGCTGCCCCGCAAACGAGCATTTGCTCCGGAGCAAATTTTTAAACCACCTCCCTGAGGTGGGTTGAATTAGCTCCGGAGTAAGCTGTTTTCAGGGGCTACACCGGTGTAACTTTGCACATGTGAACGCTCGACTGGGGTCATCCCGTCGCAGCACCGGAGCAAATGTTGCCGCGTGAACATCCCTAATATTTTACTTGCCATTAAAACGAATGCACCATTGGATTGATGTTGATTTGGTTCCTATTCAATGTGTTGTAATATTGCCTGAATTTTCAATGTTAAAAAAACACTTATAGTAATATTAAAACACTTAATTGTTAAAATAAGCTTTTTTTTTCACATTTTCAGGTAGTGGTGTGCCGTGGGATTTTTTCAATGGAAGAAATGTGCCTTGGCTCAAAGAAAGATTGAAAAACACTGGACGAATGAACTGGAACACATGGATGATGGCTAAAGCCTGACGTGGATTTCAGGTTGCTGCGATTGCAGCAAGACTTCTTTTTGTGTTATTGTAAGTGTTGGGGCATTCAGAACTTTCAGTCTGTTTGGACACAACGTCACTCGAGCTTGCTTGCTACGAACTTGGTTACTCTTTTGTTGATTGCTTTGAGCTCCTCCGTGGCCCACATACATGTATGGTAAGGTTGTGGAAGGGGGGTGTCTATCAATCCATCAATCCATTTTCCGATCCGCTTATCCTCACAAGGGTTGCGGGGGGCACTGAAGCCTATCCCAGCTGCCTTCGGGCAGTAGGCTGGGGACACCCTGAACCGGATGCCAGCCAATCACAGGGCACACAGAGACGAACAACCATCCACGCTCACACTCACACCTAGGGACAACTTAGCGTTCAATCAGCCTGCCATGCATGTTTTTGGAATGTGCGAGGAAACCGGAGTACCCGGAGAAAACCCACGCAGGCCCGTCGAGAACATGCAAACTCCACACAGGGAGGCCGGAGCTGAAATTGAACCTGGTACCTACACTAGGAAAAAAAAACCTTTGAATGTACTTAATTTGAACAGGGACATCACTTGCCCAAGATTAAAACGCAGTAAAATCCCATATGTGAAGCTATTAACATTATAATATGTAGGAAAGTGTGGACCAAACCCTTGTAGAGGTGGAGGAACACTTCATATACCTGTACATCTGTTTCCAGGATCAGACCTAGCAATCAGTTGTTGTGCGGCTTCTGCCACAGACATGTATAGAAAACAACCTTCTCCAAACTGTTCCCTCAAAGTTAGAAGCACACAATTGTGGGAGAATAAAAAAAGTCTTGCCGAAGTGAAGAATTAAGATTTAGGTGCCACTCAGGGCTCCAGCACCGGATTGAATGATTGACTTCATACAGATTAGTTTTCAAGACGTAGATTTATTGGACACCAGGTTAAGCAATGCCTACCTGGTTTCTTGATTGCTGTTGTTGCTGTGTGGCTGGCTCTTGGTGGAGTCAGAAGAATTAGACTCTGAGTAGTTGATGGATGAAGGTGAGGACGAGGTGGATGAAGAGGCCGAGGAGGATGTGCTGGGGTATTTCATGTTGCTGCTAACAACGCTGCTGTGGCTCTTTGATTTTTTGGAGGGAGTCACCCCATTACTGCATGTTGGGCTGTCGACACCTGGAGGAAGGAGCAAGATGAATTGAATAATCTTCATGACATTTAAGACCCAGATTTGATGATTCCGAAATGGGTTTAAAAAGCAAAAAAATAAAAATAAAACCCCACCTCCAGTGTGCATGTGTGAATTTCCAGCCCCCTGGTGAGGGCTAAGGTTGGGAGAACCAGGGTAACTTCCCTGGGATTTGGGGGAGCGGATAGTCAAGCAGCGAACCTCACTGTCTGTACCGTTGACCATTTCCACAAACTGACGACACCTAAAAACACGCACACTGGCGTTACTGAATTTTACAAGAAATACCAAACTTAAATAAGGCCAACTTACTTCAACATAAACAGAAGGTTAGGATTGTGTTCTAACAGGCCAGGATAAAGTTGCTGAGTGGCTTCAATGGCTTCACCCACACGTCCCTCCAACACCAGCTTCTGTATTCCTGTTCAACAAAGTAATTGGATGCTTGAATAAGGTTATTTGGGGGTTCCTCGGTTTACGATGAATCAAACAAATCATACGTATCTAATGTGGAGATTCCCGACCAGTATGCCGAGGCACAATCGTGCACTGTTAGGGCTCTTAAGATATGCGGTGGGAAATTAATAATTCTTTTCAATAACAAATGATGTACAGTGATCCCTCGCTATTTTGCGGTCCGTTTTCTTGCGCCTTCAGTGCATCGCGGATTTTTTCAAACATATTCATAATTTCTTTTTTCCATATACATTGAGTACAGTACTGTATATGTCTATGTGACTCGCTGTTGTTTTGCAGCTTCTCGCGGACCGTTTGCGGACTTTAAATATATATATATATTTTTTTACCTGTATATGTTAATTGGTCGCTACTTTGCGGATTTTCGTTTATCGCGGATGGTTTTGGTCCCCATTAACCACGATAAACGAGGGATTACTGTATCTTGTGAATGCATCTATGCCTGTACCTTAAAGTGACAGAAAAAAATTCTATTACCTGTCCGAGAGTACAGTAGTGTCTACTTTGTGTGTGTGTGTGTGTGTGCGCGCGCGCGCATGTGCGGTCTATTCACTTACTCTGTCTGTTTTTTATAGATGTTTGGTCTTCTTGAATCATGGTCTCTGTGGCTCTAGCAAAAGCAGTGGCAGTGGCATAGTATCCATGGTGGACCAGGTAGCTGGACACCATACTGGAGTCAAAGTAAATAAATTAACACTTGACTTTCCTAAGAACAATAGCGAAATGAATTTCAAATATCAAATGACAACTGCTGCTTTACTCATATAATTTTGTAGGTTAGTTGAGGTCAACACATTATCTTAGTAAGACAATGCAGCATGACAAATACTCAACATTTTCTATTATTGCATTTAAAATACAAACAAGACTCAATTCAAGGAAAGACTGAAACGGAATGAAACTTTACTTCTGCAGGACAGCTTGCCAGTCACCCAGCCTTTCTCCTATTGGGAAGCGAGCGATCATCCCATGGATTTTAGCTCTCCATTCACTCATGTAGTCCTCAATGTCGAAGACAAATGGCTGTTGTCCAAAGTTTGCATCGACAATCTCGCCCGGAGTTTGAAGCCCCACAGTAGGGTACAGGTTAGGCTGGGTTAATAGCAGGGTGGAAAAGTTGAAAATAACAAGATTATATCGACAACGCAATGACGCGTCACGTCACTCTCGAACCACTGTATGGTGTGTTCAGTAACAGCAAACCTTTCTAGTGAGTACCAAAAAAACCACTAACCGGATCAAAAATGTGATCCGGTTGGTGTAATACGATCAACATATAGGGAAACATTTCAATTGTCAACATTGAAGTGGTCCAAAGAATTACATACTATCCTCTTATTGGACAAAATGTGATCACATGATGATCAGTGGAACAAGAGTTAAGCAAAGGAAGGAAGGGAAGTCTATGTCAAGTGCAGTGGATATAAAAAGTCTACATACCCCTGATGAAGCGCCAGGTTTTTGTGATCCAAAATCAATGTGAAACATTTTCTTTTGTAAAATGGGCACCCCCCCAGCCCCCCAAAAAAATCGGGCAGATAGTAAAGTTATCTTCAGTGCACATCCTGTTTCAGATCCTTCCACAGATGTTTGATCGGACTCAGTTCTGCATTCTGGATTGGTAATTCCAAAACTTTAACCTTGATTAGATTGTCATGCTAAAAGATGAGGTTCCTCAGCTGTCCAGCCGAAGTGTGTAGATTTTGTGCCAAGAAACGGTTCATAACTTGTTCCACATTCACTAAGGCCCCAGTTCCAGTTGAAGTAAAACAGCCCCACGATTATGCCACCACCCTGCATCACTGTAGATGCGGCATTTTCGTTATGAGCGGTGTTGTGTTTGCGGCAAACAACTTTTGAAATCTTTGCAAAATGTAGCAGGGCTTTGAGGTTTATTTTGAAGGGTAAGACTTCTATCCATATTGTCACCCAACCCCATATCCCAGACATTTGAAGAAGACGGGTGTCACATGAAGCGAACAGCCAATAGTTGCCAACACTTTCTGCAGCGTCTTCAATGTTGCTGCCAGCCTCTTCGCAGCCTCCCTGACCAGTTTTCTTTTTTTTCCCTCATCAAATTTGGTGGGACATTGATAATGTCATTATTGTCCTCAACTTTTCTTAACCTGAAGTGTTTGTCTTTACGGTTCTCCATGATGTATATTGGAAATTGTTTTGTATTCTTCTGTCGGGATCATCGCTTATGCTGTATCATGTCCCTACAAAACTAGAAAAAAAAGCCCGCTATAACATCTAATGCTTAACTGTTGTTAATCAGGGGCACTTCAAATGGCAAGAAATGTATGCTGACTTCCATTCAACATGAGTTATGTGTGATGAGTTAATTCTGAACACCGCCAAGTCGTAATCTCAAAATATTTGTCACAAATTTTATTCAATTGAGTGATTCAGGTTATTAAATAAAGTTTTGAAATTATCTTATCTCTTGAAATCACAAAAACCTGGGATTTGAACGGGTATGTGTAGATTTTTTTTCTATCCACTGTAAGTCAATCAAAGTACAGGTAAATCTCAATACAGCCTTGAAGTTGAGAAGGTGGCATCGTGTAGACAAAGGTCACACCATAGTACTTACAGGGAGGTCTGTGAAAGCCACACCTGGAAGGTAAAAGAAAATAATTTTTGTCATCTATGATTCCAATAAATTAATATGATTATGTTTCATTGATGCATAGTGATTGCAAATGTACCATAATTTCTTGACAATTACAAATCAGGGGGGAACGGGGGATAATATACGTGTACACAAAAATTAAGAAAATTTGGCATATCGTGTGGACGTTGGTACCGAGGACTTGTGAAACAGGTATAGTTCCACTCCAGAGGCGATTGCTCTAAGACTGCAAGGGAAGCTCAGCTTCCCCCAAAATGTCAAAAAATAAGTGATCAAATATATGTGTGTACATACAATTGTGTGTACATGTCATTGACTAAATATGCGCGACAACACGCTTAACTTTTGTTCCGAATCAGCTTCTTATTACTGGTTACGACGCGACTCTCTTCTCATTCATTCCCGCAGTTTCACTGTGCTTTAAACTGTGTGGACGCTGAGCGTCTACAGTCTACAGCGCGGACGCTGGGCGTCGAGAGAGTTCAGAGCCCGTTGGCCCAATGCATTGAAACGAGACGAGTCATTGGATAAATGCTAGTTTTGTCCCGCCCATTGGATGCTCATCGTCTCTGGTGGTCTATGGACAGTGGGTGTTTATGGGCTGGCCCGGACGCTCAGCTTTTCTGCATGATGATTGGATGATCTGTCTGAGGCTGAATCTCTTTTTGATTAACAAAGAAATGAGCCAATCACCGATCTTTTGGTGTAGGCATCCGTGGGAGCATTTTTCAATTCTCATTCTGTTCTGAGTTGAACTGGAGACTTCTTCTAATCATTTTAGCGACACTCTCTTTGTTGAAAACGACTAGCAACAAATTCATCTTTTATATCTGGTGGGTTTTATTGTACACAGATCATTTTCTTGAAAAGGAACGGAGAAGAGAATTCACGTACAAATAAACGGACGCATTTTATGATGTAGGCCGAAATTGAGCTTCCTCTCCTTGATAGCCCAGCATCCGCCACTGTTCCACTCCAATATGATATGTAATGCCTAACCTTACAAATGTAAATGTAATAATAGAATTTTCCCGACTTATCGTGAAACGCAGAGCACTGCGGGTGCTGCTATATAGATACCATACCATAGCGTCTTCTAATCGCCGTCATGTTGATATCATATTTTGGTGTCTTTCACGACCCACGGGAAACTTTTAACTCAATGAACTGCGTTTATTGCTTTAAAAAAAAACTAACTGTACAGCCATAGCGCATATATAGATATATGGCTAAATGGCTAGGTGATAGTGGCTCATACTTCAAACTGCAAAATGCTTTGGTGAGCATATGCAATCTGGCGCTGTTTCCAGTGCATAGCCGAGCCAGCCACCTCGTCAGCAGCCCCTCCTCACCCCAGCTTCCCTGGGCCGTCGACGGAATCGGACGTTCTGTAGGTTTCCACGATGGGGCGGTCGCAGGCCCACAAGGGGACCATGCGCCCTGTGTCTTTCATAACGAGACAGCGCACTCTCTCTTCAGAACAGAAGTGTGTGCAGGTGGGGGATATTGACCAAATCAGCGAAAAAGAGGGTGACTTTCAAACATACCGAGACTGTGTTTTGAGGGAGCCTGAAAAGATTTACTTGCACATGTTGAAAAAGTAGTGGCATACGCATATCAAAAATCAATCAGTTTGTGAGCATGAATACCAGCAAAAAGGGGGCGTGTAGCACAGAGAGAAAAGAGAAAAAAACAGATACCATTTGGCAATTTGGGAATGGTGCTACATAAAACATGAGTGTGTTTTATTCTCGAGAAATTATGGTACATGGATCCATTTCCACTGACCTAAACTGATGCCATTTTTGGTGTAAAAGCAAGTGTTGTTGATGAGGTTAACGCAGCAGCCAATCACATCACCCGTTGTGAAAGTTGGACCGTATGGTTGGCCAGTCCCAGAGGAGCAAAAGGAGTGGCCATCATCTCCATGGTAACCATATGAGTGCTTGTCCCATCCTGAAATAGGGCAAGGATTAGGATTAGCTTTTACTTTATACTTTCAACCCTTGTGGAAAATAAAATGCCTGTCACGAGGGCACCGAGCATGTGAAATATCCTAAATTTCAACTAAATCATGAGTCATGTTCATTGGAACAGGAGTGGCTTCGTCATTCATTTATCTTTGATGCTCAAGATCATTGCCAATTTCCCAGCAACTTTGCACTGATGAGATTTCTTAGGAATGCAGTTTCCGTGTTCATGGTGCAGTGAAATAGATGGCCAGCTCGGGGCTCTATTGAGAGAATACACAGGTGAGTCAGTCAGTAGGCACAGCAGCACGCAGAACGCAACCCAACTCAGCAGAGGTTAGCACTTCAGGGAATGGCCAGAAATAGGTGTCTAAATAAAGGGGTGTTCACACGGCAACTTTTACTCCGGTGTCGCACCGGGGCTACCCCCCATAGAGTGTTCACACATACAAAGTTATGCCGGTGTAGCCCCTGAAAACAGCTTAAACCGGAGCAAATTTAACCCTGCTCAGGAGGTGGTTTAAAAATTTACTCCAGAGTAAATGCTAGTTTGCGGGACAGCACCGATATAAAATGGGACGTCTGAACACTACAGGGGTAGACTCGCTACGCGTGAGAAGAGTTGATTACATACGGGTATTTGTTGCCGAATGAATAGTAGAATGCATTGCTTTCGTGTTCTGTTGTACTTCCACCATCTTTCCTTTCTCTTTCTCTCTTTCTTTTACGGTGTCAGATAGACCACAGCGTTGATTTGTCTGGAGAAGTATAAACCATGGTTTTTCGATATGTCACAAACAAGGCGGGGAAAAGGAAGTACACTTTACGCATGCACATATTTTATTTCCGTATTATTATTATTATTATCGTATTGCACGGCCGCAGAAACTGCCGTATGAACACAAGTGGGGCTGCACCGGGGTTAATACGCTTCTCTTTAGTAAGCAGGTTTATACGGGTGAACGCTCCACAAAATTTACACTGGTGTAAGATATATCGTAACAAAATACATCGGTGCAGCACCGATGTAAATGTGTGCCATGTGAACACCCCTTAAGCAACTGTTTTTTTTCATCCAGAATGTCCTCTATATTGCTTATCCTCACCGGGCACATCCTAAATGTGTACAATCAACTATTGCAGGACTGATATTAAAATCGTATGCACATGAATGTAATGACATTGAATAGCTCTTAATTTCAAAACCTCCAACAAATCGACTCCTTGGCGCAGACAACAGACCAGACATCATCAAAATTGGGCATTATTAAAATGAGTCATCATCATTAATTTCAATGTCACCCTTATTAATCCATCCATCCACCCACCCGCCCATCCGTTATCTGTATCGCTTGTCCTCATCCTTTTAGAAGTGCCTTTAAGACCATGTTATGAAGAAAGTGGGAAGCAAACTTCACAGTTTTTGAGATTTACTGGTTTTGTCCAAATAATGATGCAATCAATCATTCATTTGGAAAAAATGAAAATTATATATCACTACATACCTGGGATTGAATGTCTGGATTGTTAAATGACATAAATATATGACATTGACAGTGAATGATTTGTTTGATTAGGCTGCGTCTACATGCACAAGAGCTCCATGCTGCCCGGCACGTTGCAGAATTTTGTACTACTCCAGTAAAGGTGCGCAACCCTAAATTCAAATATGTCTCATAACTGTCAAAAGTGTCAGTCTTAAAACTATTGAGAATTTGGTGATAATGCGGCGGCATGAAAGATAAGCTGCGACACAGCGGGGGTTCACTGTATTGTTTCATCAAACGAGTGTACCGGTAGTTAAATGTGCACCATGTGCATCGAAGTGACTTCAATATTTGTATAATTTGGATACTTGTGTGTTTTGTGTTTGTGTAGTCTCTGTATGGTGAGGTATTAGATTAATCTGCTGACAGGGATATTGCCTCTAAACCCAGGCTCACTGCTCCGACATGCTAATGAAATGGGCAGGCCTCCACAGCGGGATCAGACATAGAGGTCAGCAGTAGAGAACATTGTACTATCAAGGGACACACAACGCAAAGATGCATGAACTTCCTTCCTTAAACATGTAGTCTACAAATTGATCCCGAGAGAAAAGGTAGAGAAGTTCCCTTACAGTCAGCGGGTCCAGAACAGATTGATTGACAAGTATACACTAGAAAATTAACAATATACGTTCAGACTTTCAGCAATCAACAGTAATCTGTTCAGCACGGCGACAGTCCATCGGAGTCCTAGCAACCAAAAATATTTTCATGACTGTTTGGATGGACAGAATTAGAAAACACATTCATCCATGCAATCCTGTTCCATCCTATTCCACCCTATGACACATTGGAATCAAGAAGAATGATCTTTGTTTGTGAGTGCATATAAAGTCAGGTGAACTGGTTGCCCTTGTGTCCACTGCATTCGACAAACTCCAACCAACAAAATATATCTTGACTGGCCAATAAGCGGGTCAAATGGCTCCAGACAGACCTGGAAGCTCTGCAATGTGGTTTGTTAGAAGAGGGGAGCCATTTGATTGGAAGGGGCAGGCCATCGGCTTTAGTCATGCTTCCAGCTACTGTAGTGTAGGCCAGTGTGCTGGGACATTCATTGATGTCATTGTATGTGGGTAAACGTGACTCAGTGAGCATGTGCATGTGTAGGTGTAGGTGTACCGGTGTATGTGCGTGTGTGTATTGTTCATAGAACAAACGAAAGCTATCCAAGGAATTCTTTCTTTCAGGAGCAATTTTGCTAATCAGTGACTTCATTTGAGGAGCAACTTTTTCATTTTGAGGGTCAATTTTTTTCAGGTTAATCCTAGGGACATGAAGTAAAGGATTTTATAAACCCTTTCATGCACCAATAATGACAACCTGATAACATGATAGGGTGTCCACTGTGGTGACCGCTGTCCCTGAAAGAGTTTGACAATGAAAATATGACCATATTATGAATGAACAATTGGTTTTCCTTTTCATATTCATCTACGTTTTTAATTTTTAAACTTACATTATGAATGAGAACAAACTATTTACTTTCTACAAACATTTTCAGTGGGGCGATTTCATATACAAACGTAAATTTCAGTTTAAACTTACCGTAGTATTGTATTTCGGAATGTATTGCATTTAGCAAAGCTAAATTGTTTTAAAACCAAAGAAAAGATCAAATCAAATTGACTGTAATGTAAGTTTGAGAACAAGTATTGTGTATAACTCCAAAGTCAAAATCAACAGATAGGAAATCAAGGTCCATAAAAAATACCTGCCGCATTGGCTTTAGCACAAGTGCTTGCATTCAAACAGCAAGTACCGGTAGCTTGTTGATAACTCATTCGCTGCCAATGACATTTATGACTTTTAAGAATCCAGACATTCAATCCCAGAATTGGATATATATATATATATATATATATATATATATATATATATAGTCGGTAGTCCGCACTGAAGGGGTCTCACTCCCTGAAGGAACAATAGCAGACATTGAGGACAGCTACAAGTACCTCGGTATACCACAAGCCAATGGCAACCTCGAACTGGCAACAAGGAAAGCGGCTACGGCCAAATACCTCCAGCGAGTGAGGCAAGTCCTAAGAAGTCAGCTCAATGGCAAGAATAAGACCCGGGCAATAAACAGCTATGCCCTGCCAGTGATCAGATACCCTGCAGGAATAATAAGGTGGCCAAAGGAAGAGATTCAGACCACGGACGTTAAGACCCGAAAGCTCCTAACCATGCATGGAGGGTTCCATCCCAAATCCAGCACCCTGAGACTGTACGCAAGCCGAAAGGAAGGAGGCCGGGGACTAGTGAGTGTGAGAGCCACTGTCCAGGATGAAACATCCAAGCTCCATGAATACATCAAGGAGAAGGCTCCAACGGATGACGTACTCAGAGAATGTCTCAGACAATGGGGAACAGAGGATGAAGTGCTGGAAGAGGGACCATCATGGGAGGACAAGCCCCTACACGGGATGTACCACCGGACCATAACTGAAGTGGCTGATCTCAAGAAGTCCTATCAGTGGCTAGAGAGGGCTGGCCTGAAGGACAGCACAGAGGCACTCATCCTGGCTGCTCAGGAGCAGGCCCTGAGCACCAGAGCCATTGAGGCCCAGATATACCACACCAGACAAGACCCAAGGTGTAGGTTGTGCAAAGAGGCACCTGAGACGATCCAACACATAACTGCAGGGTGTAAGATGCTGGCAGGGAAAGCCTACATGGAACGCCATAACCAGGTGGCTGGCATAGTCTACCGAAACATCTGTGCGGAGTATGGACTGGAAACCCCAAGGTCAAAATGGGAAACACCTCCGAAGGTGGTGGAGAATGACAAAGCGAAGATCCTGTGGGACTTCCAGATCCAGACTTACAAGATGGTAATGGCGAACCAACCAGATATCGTGATCATAGATAAAGGGCAGAGGAAAGCCGTTGTAGTGGATGTAGCGGTCCCAAGTGATGGAAACATCAGAAAGAAGGAACACGAGAAACTCGAGAAATACCAAGGGCTCAGAGAGGAGCTGCAGAGAGCCTGGAAGGTAAAGGTGAAGGTCGTGCCTGTGGTGGTCGGAGCACCCGGGGCAGTGACCCCCAAACTAGATGAGTGGTTGCAACAGATCCCGGGAACAACATCGGACATCTCAGTCCAGAAATGTGCAGTGCTGGGAACAGCAAGGATACTGCGCAGAACCCTCAAGCTTCCTGGCCTCTGGTAGAGGACCCGAGCTGAATGAGGGACGGACACCACCCGAGGGGGGGTGAGACGAGGAATTTTATATATATAGGGCTCGGAAACAAAAAAAAAAAGAGGCCTTGGGTAAAGGAATAATGGTGCTCTCGCTCCACAAAATACTTCCTGCAAATAGTCCAAACACTGGATATATATTTTTACCCCAAGAGCTCAGTCATCTACATAGTCTTTATTGGCGAGACTCTTGTACAATCACGTCTCACGAGGGATGAGATGAGGATTTTATATATATATATATATATATATTTTCATATACTCGAGTAAGGGACGGTCTGGAAATGAATGGCAGAAAAGAGCAAGAATAAAGGAAGTCATCAGCTGTTTCCAATAAGCAGATACAGAAGAGTATGTCTGTGTGTTATTGTACCTAATGCTGTTCCATCTGTTTTTAAAGTAGCAGTCGTTTGAAGGAAAAGACAATATTCATTGTAAATTATCCAGCCGGTCCAGCAGCTTTCCTAAAAACTAAGGATCAATAAATACAGTTTCAAGGTCAACATTTTCGCCAGGCACTCCAGATTTTCAAATTGTTAGTTTAATGATCAAAAAAATTTAATAAAAGCACATTAAGCAGTGCCCCAAATTCTATATTATGAGTCGAACAAACCAAACGAATTAAATGACAAATACTGTATTTTGATAAAATGGTCAAAATTTGTCAGAGTGTGTTTACTTAGTCCCTGTACATACTGTATGTTGTAGGCATACAGGTATGTACAGTATGCATAAGTGTAAGTGCAGTTGTATACTTGAGTAAATCAATATATTTACTTTTTTCCTTTTGCGATATACAGTACTGCATGCATTATATTAATATCAAACAAGGTAAAATAAACAAAGATCAAGGGGTGCCACTAGATACATTTTTTTTACTTCCATACTTCCAAACTTTGCTAAATTATGACCATTTATTTTTCTTCTTACAAGTTTTTAAAAAAATCCCTTTTACTTCCTCCCAAATGTCTGTTAATTTGTTCAATAAACAAACAAACAAACTCCTTCAAATTTCATTATTTTCTGATTTCTGTCGTCTTCTACAAAAGCAGAAACATCTTTGTGTTGAACCCAAACAAGTCATTTGAAAACATCTGTTCTTACTTGAGAAAACAACAGTCAGTATATTTGCCCATTTTTCTAACGTTACTGCAGTACAATGGCTCACTCGACATTCTTTGAATTGTGTCACTTGCCAGAGATTGCTGAACAAAAGCATTTTAGTTGTTAAGCATGTTGCTACGGGTGTAATTGATGAACTTGGGTGAGTTGTGTTAAAAAAAAAGTATATATATTATATATATATATATATATATATATATATATCTTCTACAGCGTTACT
Source organism: Hippocampus guttulatus (assembly GCF_054856545.1). Taxonomy (NCBI): domain Eukaryota; kingdom Metazoa; phylum Chordata; class Actinopteri; order Syngnathiformes; family Syngnathidae; genus Hippocampus; species Hippocampus guttulatus. Next base: position 7,309,834 of record NC_141264.1, on the reverse strand, counting down.
TCTCTTCCAAGGAGTCGTTCTCCTGTAAATGTGCGAGAGCACAGTGCAGAATGCTCAATGAGGTCAGAAAGAATCCCAGAGTGTCAACTGAAGTCTTACAGAAATCAATGGCACATGTCAACACCTCTGTTGATAAATCTTCCATATGACAAGAATGGAGTTCATGGGAGAACACCAAGGAAGAAGCTGTTGATGTCCCAAAAAAAACAACTTTGTTGCACATTTGAAGTTTGCTAAAGAGCACTGGGATGTTCCACTGCCCTGACTGGCAAAATATTCTGTGGACAAAATGAAAACAAACTTGAATTGGTTGTGAGTGTCATGTGTGGAAAAAAAGGATATAGCACAGCAACATCACAACCCTATCCCAATTGTGTAGCGCGGGAGAGGAAGCATCATGTGCCCTTGCTGCCTCATGGCCTGGACAGCTCGTTAGCATCAATGGAATAAAGATATGATCAAGTTTATCACAAGAACTAAGAACTCAAGGCCATCTGGCTAACAGTTGAAGTTCAAAAGAGGATGGATATTGCATCAGGAGAATGATCCAATACTAATCAACAACAGAATAGCTTTATAAGGAGAAGGAGATATGTTTTGGAGTGGCCCAGTCAAAGTCCTGACCCGCACCCGATTGAGATGCTGTGGCATAACTTCAAGAGTGCTACCCACAGCAGACATCCCAGGAATCTTGCATGAGTACAAGATTTCTTGTGAAGAAGAATGGTCCAAAATTCATCCTGATGATTGTGCATGTCTGGTCTGCAACTAATTTTTGGGTGAGTTGTTGCCAAAGGAGGCGAGACCAGTTATTAAATCCAAGGGTTCACTTATCTTTTCCTCCTTGCCCTGTTATTTTCGACACAAATATGAAAACATAATTGCTGGTGTGGTATTAGTTTATGCAGACCGTTTATTCTTGTGATTTAGATGAGGACTACATTTTATGAAACTTAAAGAAATTCCAAAGTGTATTAAGCTCTTGTTTTGAGCTTACGGTTGCCCCCGGGCAAAGACAAATATATTTGCACCGATAATTGAACATGCGTACTAATATTATTATCACTGATGAGTGCAGAGTGTCCTTACGCAAGTGCGAATCAGAGGTTCACAATCTGAAGAAGGCGAGATCCTGCATGTTGATTGCTGCACCAATACGGTAAAATCTCACATCAGTTGACTTTCAACAAGTCCGGGTTGGCGAGTAGAATGCCATTCAAGAGCATTGTGTGACAACGGTTACTGGTTCAAGGAATAAATTCTGTTTTTCGTGCACTTGATAGACTTTAATCCATTCAGAACACCCAGGAGGAGTCAATAGTGCAAGCAGAACAAGCTGCTAAGGTGGAGGCAGCAAAGACTAGGACACATTTTAAAGGTCCTATGCAAAAATGTACACTCCATACAAATAGAGCGTCATTTAAAAGGGCAATGTTCAGGCTGTCCAACAACAATGTTTACATACACACAAACACAAATTACAAAGCTTTTTATTATACATTTCACAATTGCTCCTGGTCTTGTCATGCAATATCAGTCACTTGTTACTCACCAGGCAGTCTATTCATGTTGACCCCTTGTGCCGACAAGCCGATTCCCATGTAGCTGCATGCAAAAAATAAAGGAAAAGGTGTCAACAATAAATGTGTAAATTATTCTCTACAAACATGTTTTTTTTTAATCACACCAACAACTTCTTTTGAATTTGGCATCTTTACTGCATGTACTGTCTTCATAATGAAATTTTGGCTGATGGAGCCATAAGGCATTTGGAACATACTATTTCTGATTGCCTCTAATGCACAGAGATGGAGTAAGTCGATTTGACGTAGACTTGAACTACATGAGATGATGAGTCATTCTGTCTGAAATCTGCAATCTAACACAGTTTGCCTTTTAAAGAAGGAAGGCAAGAAAGAAAGAAAAAAACATTTTTTTTGTTTCATTCACGCTAAAATGACAATCCAATCAGTGTCACTTTTTGGTGTGAGGGAGCAAACTGAACACCAACAGAGATGGGAGAAACTCCAAGGATCATTAATTTGAATTAATGGACTATATTGTCAATGACCTTGGCAAAGATAGGATGGCAAAGTGCATGGCTTGCACCTCACAGAATGAAGAAAACCTGTAACGTCATTCGTCATTACAAAACCCACAAAGACAGGTAAGCTAATGTCATAGTTTAGCTAGCGATACGAACAGTGGTTTGGGGCCAGCAAAATCGTGATAGTGTGGGGGGTTTGTATTAATTTTGATGATGAAATGATAAGCAAGGACCCAAGAATTAAAATGGAAAATAATTCTTTGTTCTTTATCTTATTTGAGAGAAATGTGTGAACAGAGTGAGAACTGGAACATTGTACTTAATCGTTGATTCATAAAAGGTTTTCCAGTAATACATTGTGTGTGCCAGCACGAGTCAAATGCAGTAATCTGATTCATATTGTGTTCATGGACGAAGAATGAAAGAGGATGTTTTTTTGGAGTTTTTTTTAACTGATTCATTGCCAGTGATGTCTGTAGAATTCCAAGAATATCCATTTTAATGTGGCTGGCAGTGAATGAATTTTAAGGATGAGCTTTTTAAATCGGAGATTGAGCATTCATCTCAGAGTTCATCAGGGTTTGATTAAGGTCGTAAATGGTTGTAAAACGTTCGCCTAATGTTTACCAGCAATATTGGTGAAAGGACAGGCGAATGTCTGGCAAGTGTTTGGCATATATTTGTGACCTTAACGAACCCTGACGAGAACACTTTGACCTTTGAAAACACTTGCAATTGTTCACAGCTCAGTGGGATAGAGCTTTTATCACCATTGGTAGGCGACTCAGTGAATATCCGTCATTCGGTTGAACTGAGAATTACATGAACGCAAGAGTGGCAAAGTCACGTGATTGATATCGTCCTCATTTTGATATTAGTATCTTGACTGTTTAAATTTAGATTTTGATATGATAACTATGTCCCTCAGCCCTCACATATACACGCGCGCACGCACACATTTACACGTGCGCACACACACACACACACACACACACACATACACAAGCGCGCACGTAAACACACACACACACACGCCTGGAAATGACCGGTTTTCTTGTCTCCAGCAAATTTTGAAAATGTTAAAAAAATGCAACAAGAACTGTTTGTTGTTTAAAATGTGAATATCTAGCAAAGCTTTAACAAACTTGGTCGAACAAACAACTTTCACTACGTGCGCTAACACTCACAAACATTCACCGCTCAATGAGATACGGGCTTGAACTGCTGTCGAGTAAAGACCTGCAAAATATGGCCGCAAGTGGTCCTCGTGCTGCGAGTTTGAGAACCGGGGACTCAACATAAACGACAAGTAGGGAGATGCACTAAAGCTGATTTTTAAAAGGTGTCCGCTTACCCATCTCGACCTTTGCTGACTATTTTGACTTCAAAATAGTAAATCCCACAGGCTGCAGGGATTGGATGCGTGGCTCGTACAGACGCAGCATCCTTGTGATTTTTGCCATGCCCTGCAACAAAAACAAAAAAGAATTATCCATGCATCCATCCATTTTCTACCACTTATCCGGGGTCGGGTCGGGGGAGCAGCAGCTTTAGCAGGGAAGCCCAGACTTCCCTCTCCCTAGCCACTTCTTCTAGCTCTTCCCGGGGGACCCCAAGGCGTTCCCAGGCCAGTTGGGTGACATAGTCTCTCCAGCATGTCCTGGGTCATCCCCGGGGTCTCCTGCCAGTGGGACATGTCCGGAACACCTCACCAGGGAGGCGTTCAGGTGGGATACTAATCAGATGCCGAGCCACCTCATCTGGCTCCTTCGATGTGGAGGAGAAGTGGCTCGACTCTGAGCCCCTCCCGGATGACCGAGCTTCTCACCTTATCTCTAAGGGAGAGCCCGGACACCCTGTGGAGGAACCCCATTTTGGCTGCTTGTATCTGGGATCTCGTTCTTTCTGTCACGACCCAAAACTCGTGACCATAGATGAGGGTTGGAACGTAGATCGAGCGGTAAATTGAGAGCTTCGCCCTTTGGCTCAGCTCCTTCTTTACCACGACAGACCGATACAAATTCCGCATCACAACAGACACTGCACGATCTGCCTATCGATCTCTCGCTCCCTCCTGCCCTCATTCGTGAACAAGACCCCAAGACACTTAAACTCCTCCACTTCTAAAAAAGAACTATGCTTACGTGAAAAAAGTTGCATGAATTCACTTCAGGATTTATATCGTCTGGTTTGCATTTACACATCTTTTTGACATCTGCTTTTTTATTGTTGAACCCCGAGGTACGCAGGTGTAGAGTCAGATATTAGATGGAGGATAAGTTAAAACACACATCATCAAAACCATGATGGCATATTTCAGAATACTACATTATATATAGTCTTCATTGAAGATCTATGTAAGGTTATAGGACTGTTTTCCATGTAGAGCAATTAGATTAATACAAAACTGTCATTCCTGTGATTTTTTCCCCCCCAAATTCTGCGAATGCAATTTGTCAGGTCCTGCGAGAAAACGACAAACACAATTCAATAGTGTATTGTTAACGACTATATGGCCTGTACAATATGTTTTGGCACTTAAGATTGAGGGCGTCCACCTGCCCTAATTAATATTGTACGTAACATGTCATTGTGATTCTATTGAGGTGTGCCACATGAAGATGCAGATAGGTTGTAAACCTATTCAAAATGTGAGATATTGTTTGTTTGTTTATTGAACATAAAACATATATACAGTAATAATTTGACAGAAAATAAGGTAGATAAAAAAAGTAACAAGAAAGAAATCAATCTTCATTCAACACAGTTATTATGTTCAAGGGAGTAGGAAGAAGTAAAAAACTTATCTAGTCCTACCCCGTTCTGTGATTGTATCTAATAAATCATTTTTATATCAATCAGAAAAGAAAAAAGTAAGAAGAAAGAAGTCTCCATTAAGGCTCATACTTTACCCTTAACCGTGATATTTTTACAACTTTTGGTTTGTATCGGGATTATATACTTCCACACCCTGACACTCTTGTGTCAATTTTCTCTTGTATTCATAATGGATATTTATATACCTTTCTCTATTTATCAACTTAGTTCTGATTTATCATTATATTTAATGTTTTGAATTTATCATTTTAACTCTGATTGATGTAATAATAATAATAATAATAGATTTTATTGTTTGTACTATTTTTTTGAATTTGTTTTTGAACTCAGCAAGCGATTTACTCATTTTCAGGTCCGTTTCGAGATTATTCCACAGATTAACGCCTTTGATAGATACACTTCTTTGCTTGATGTTTGTTCTTGTTTTGAGTTTTTTGAATAAGTTGGTACCTCTTAAATCATAGCTGCTTTCTCGAATTTCGAAAAACTTCTGAATGTTTTGGCAGAGCAGGTTATTGTGTGCTTTGTACATTAATTGGGCGATTTTAAAGTCAACCAGGTCATAAAATTTCATCGTATTTAATTTGATAAATAGTGGATTTGTGGGTTCCGTATATTTTGATCTATTAATAATTCGAATTGCTTTTTTTTTGTAGGTTGAGAATGGGGAGTGTGTTTGTTTTGCAGGCATTTCCCCATATTTCCACACAGTAGGTCATATATGGTAATAATAATGAAGTGTATAATGTGTACAAAGATCTCTTATTTAGCACTTCCTTGGTTTTGTAGAGGATCCCTACGGTTTTGGCTATTTTTCTTTTTACGTTATCGATATGTGGCTTCCAACATAGTTTTGAGTCTATTACTTTTTGTCTATACGTTTGTGTATGACATTAGCTCAGAAAAATCTTTCAATGACATTAGAACAGTGGCCCCCAATCTTTTTTGGGTCAGGGACTAGTTGAGACAAGTACACGCTATTCGCAGACCAGCAATCATTTTTTTCATTGCTTTTAAATTGCCAGTTTTAAAGCACGGCTACTGACTCAACTCAACTGTATTTATAGAGCACTTTCAAACAGCCATCGCTGCATACAAAGTGCTGTACATGGAGCAATTAACATATACAACAAACAGTAAAGCAAATCGGTAACAAAGACGGTAGAAAGCACCGAAACAGTAAAACCAAGAACAAATCTAAGTCATGCTGAGTCGAATGCCAAAGAATATAAGTGAGTTTTGAGGCGGGTTTTAAAGATGGGCAGCGAGGAGGCTTGCCGAATGTTCAGTGGGAGGTCATTCCAGAGAGAGGGACCAGCAACAGAAAAGGCTCGATCCCCTCTGAGCCTCAGTTTAGTTCTTGGTACTTCTAATAATGTCTGGTCCGCAGGTGTGTCGGGGAGGATGAGCTCAGAGAGGTAAGGTGGGGCATGGTCATTTAGAGATTTGAAAACAAATAAGAGGATCTTGAAAATAACTCTAAAATGTATGGCGAGCCAGTGACAACAAAAATAATTATAGATTATTTAAACATCATTGAACAGAGATTTTTTTTCCATTCATTCCAAACAGTGTTATTCAACTGTACAACAAATGTAAAATAAAATAAAACACAGTGAACTGCTAAGAAATGGATCAATCATGAGAAATAACTTTCACCTTATAATGTAAACATAATAATTTTAAAGGTATGATCCGACATACGGCATTAGCATCATAGCTGGTTGCAAATGTGACTGATCAAACAATTGATAGCTGCTTTCATCCGGTGGCTGCCGACTAGTTATAAGCGACTAAACTGTTCATGTTTATGTGGGCAGACTGTGCAAACTCTGCTCACATTTTCATGCTTTCCACTTGATCACTTGGGTGCTACTTGTTCAAACGATTCAAAAGGGTTCCTTGTATTGCCTTGTTTCTGACGACATACCATGCACAACAGCTTCTTCCTCCACAACGCACTGGAGATACCACTAGGGGAGGAACTTCTCTCGTCAAAATAGCTTCATCTTCGGAAGTGTCAGAGATTCTCTCGGACAAAGTTAAAGAAATGACTCGGCACACAGGAAAATTGTCTTCAATATCGGCGGAAGCGGATCTCTGAGAGCGAACGACGGTTAGTTGCTCCGCGATCACACTCGGCTCCCTCTCCGCCGGTTCGAACTTTTATTGCAAAATACAAGAAAGACACTGCCCCCGAGATTTGCACCCCGCGCCCCCCGGTCCAGCCCCCCGGCAATGATCTGATTTACCCGAATACACAAGTCACAGACTTTGCTGATGACTAATGTCCACCTGGGCGCGACAGCTGTTCCCAAACTGTCTTTTGGTATTCAACGACTCTTTGTTCCCAATTTGTTTATTCCCACTCTGTGATTGAATTTAGCCTTCGCTCCCCTTGCTTTGACGTGATTACTCAAGAAAAGGCCCTCCGCCCAAACGGCCGACACCTCTGCGCTGAGCATGTCTAGACATGCCCAAATTAACCGAAACTTTAAACATGATACAATTTTGTTCGTATATTTCTCTATCAGGAAGTCATGGCTGCCCATCAGCTGTACAGTTGGGCTGTACGTTTGTTCATTTTGTTACTATTACTCTCTCTTTGTTGCTTCATTTATTTGCGGATTTCGTTTATTTCAACTTGCAAACCAATGTTAGAAGGGGGAGTCAGATTGGCTAAAGTTGGGCACATTTATGCCACAGCTGATGGAGCAAATTTCCTCAGAGCTCGTAAGTCTGTCTCTGTGTGGCCCGGACCCAAATGGCCCCACCCCGTATTGGTAGCATTTCAACTCATGCTCTGTTAAGTGCAAAGCCAGTAGCTGATTAGCATCGGTGGTGTCATTAAACAAGTTCGTTACCTCAGGTTCTGGGGAATAGACTGTCCATACCGCCCCTCCCCACCATCCAGGAACGGGTTCAGACTTTTTCTTTTTGTTTCTTTTTGCCTTTTCCGAACATAGAAACAACGCATGTGCACATAATGGCTCCGTCAACATAGCTTGGACAGCTGCTTGTCCTGCCGCCCCGACGTACCTGCGCCGATAGACTGAATCTTGACGAGCACGCGAATGACTACGTAGGATCTGGTCGCTGATGGACTTGTAATGTGACATCTCTCCCGGTCCAAGACACAGAACGGTATTTATCTGATAGTCTGACAGCGCGATCGTCGTGAACGACAAAAGAAATTGGATAGTTTGACAAGGCCATTAAGCAATGTGGCAATTCACTGCACATGTAAACTTTTTCCTTTAATAGCCAGAGAAACAGAACCAAGTCATAAAAGTCAAAACAGTATACAATACAGATAAGTGTGTTTTACAACAAAACAACCATATTTACAATTAAATATGGAATAATGGAAACATATTGAAAGCTTGGGATAAAACATTTTTGAGAGCGCTTGCAACGCCGAAATCACTTGAATAAGAAGACTCCAGCTGCAGCCTTGGCGGTCTCTGGCGGTCGTGGCCCTTGCCTCGGTTCCAAATGAGTGAGACTAAGGGGTTTTTTTTTTCATTATGAATGACAGCGGGGAGCAAGCTTTGCATGCACTTCACGAAAGAAATTCACCCCACACCTCACCTTTTCATCCATTGGTGTATATTAAGTTGTACATATGGTTAAAAATTTTTGATAAACATAGTATGTGTGTGCTGTATAATTTCGGCACTCTTCAAAGTCTGGTCTTCGAGAGGCCTTGCTTAGCCTGTTTTACATGTTTCCCTCATCCAACACAACTATTAGAATCATTATCAGGCTTCAGCAAAGCTTGCTGATAAGCTAATCATTTTGAATCAGATGTGTTCGAGGGGGGGAAACGTGTAAAACAGGCTTTATAGGGGCACTCGAGGACGAGACTTAGGCATCCCTGATACTGTATATACCGGCTCCGTCTCTCTTGCTGAAACTCGGATATTGATTTTTCATGAAAGCTTCTGTGTAAGGTGCAATGATCAATCAATTCATTGACAACTATTGATTATCAAATTAATCAAAACCATCCATCCATCCATTTTCTGAACCACTTTATCCTCACAAGGGTCGCGGGGGATGCTGGAGCCTATCCCAGCTGTCTTCGGACAGTAGGTGGGGGACACCCTGAACTGGTTGCCAACCAATCGCAAGGCACACAGAGACGAACAAAAATCCACGCTCACACTCACACCTAGGGACAATTTAGAGTGTTCAATCAGCCTGCCATGCATGTTCTTTTGGAATGTGGGAGGAAACCGGAGTACCCGGAGAAAACCCACGCAGGCCCGAGGAGAACATGCAATCTCCACACAGGAAGGCCGGAGCTGGGATCGAACCCATGGCCTCTGCACTGTGAGGTCGACGCGCTAACCACTGGACCACCGGGCCTTAATCAAAACCTTTTTTGAGAATTCATGAATCATTTATAGACCCTATTTAATGTAAAATAGTTCCAATCCTTGGAATTTCAGCACCTCAACAGTTGATTATTGTCAAGATTTTTGTAGACTGATTATCTATGCCAGTCTTCCTCAACTGGCGGACCGCGATCCATGACCGGACCGCCGACCTCCTCTGTCCGGACCCTCGGTAAATTGTATAAAATAATCAATTATAAAGTGATTTTTACGTTATACATTTTATATTTTTGGACTATAATCTGCGCATTACCGCGATCACTTGTTAAAATTATCCGTTGTATTCTTTTCAATAGTAAAGCATTTCAAGTACCGTATTTTCACGACTATAAGGCGCCATTAAAAGTCTTAAATTTTCTCCAAAATGGACAGGACGCCTTATGATGCGGAGCGTCTTGTGTATGCGCTGAGTTCCAAAAGTTGACTGACAGCCGACACGCTGTTTATATAGAGAAAAGGCGGAAGTGACTGTGGACAGGCATGTGGCAAAGAAGTCGGCCAATCAGTGAAGGGTGGGCGTGTATATATACATATATGGAGAGAGAGAGAGAGAGAGAAAAGGCAGACGTGAGTGACGACAGGCATGCGGGGAAGAAGTCCGCCAATGAGTGAAGGGTGGGCGTGTAAGTGGACGCTAAAGGGACGCCACAAGCAGGTACCAACACCTGTATAGAGTGTGGCTATGTGCATTGTTGCAAAACAACTTCGGTTTTGGTTTCTAAGAACCCCCGAAAATAAATTCTACAAAGAGACACGCCTACGAAGCTCAGGTCAAACTTCAAGCCATCGGTTATGCTTTTGGCATGCGTGCCCATCTCACAGCAGCGGTGAAAAACCAAGTCAAGCAAATGAACTCTGAGCTTGCCGTCATTCCCGGAGGCTTGACTAAATAACTCCAACCGCTGGACATCGGCATCAACCGGGCGTTCAAAGTAAAGTTGCGAACGGCATGGGAACAATGAATGATCGATGGCAAACACAACTTTACAAAGAGTGCGAGGCAGCGCCGGGCGAGTTACGCCACAATTTGCGAATGGATTGTGGCTGCTTGGACGAACGTGTCTGCTTGCACTGTTGTTCGGGTTTTTGGCAAAGCCGGCATCATTTCTGTGGAGCCACATGGCAATGAGAGTGACTGACAACGAGAGGGAACACGGCGTTTTTGATGGATTACCGGTACTTGCACAATTGTTCAATTCTGATACAGAGGATGAGGACTTTGATGGATTTCTGGGTGATGATTGATCGAAAAACGAGAGTACATTGTACGATGGCTAAATAAAATACAACGGAACTCAGTTTTGCTTCCGTTGCCTTTTTAAAAACGTGTTTTTAGCTTGTATCTGTATGTCTTGGCATGCTACCGTATGCTTCAAGCTACCGTGTTTTTAGCATGCGCGCATGCATGCCGTATGTTTAAGCTGGCGTATGTTTTACCACTTTAAAATTGCGCCCAATAATACAGTGCGTTTTGTCTATGTGTAAAATACAGAAATAGCACCCATTAATGAGACTGCGCCCAACCATACGGTGCGCCGAATGGTCATGAAAATACGGTAACTAATCCTCACCTCCGTGGCGGCAAATAAGAAACACTTGCGACAAGTTGCGCCCCAACTCAAGGCATACGAGGACTGTCTACAGGTACTGCGTAAGCATGCAAAACACCGGGCAACAAGAGGGAACACGAGAAGAATCGCTTAATTATGTGAAATGCAATCACGCAAGACCACAACAAGTGCTTTGGTGGAGAGTAAGCTTTTCATAGACGTCTGGCTAGGACCACGTTAAGGCGGAGAGTAACCAGCTAAAAACTGAAAATTAGCATTACAATTAATTATCTCGTAATAAAATAACAAAACAGCTACATAGTATGTGCACACTCGAAAACAGAATGAATCAGATGCGGCTGATTTCAGCCATAATAAGGAGCTTATAAGGTCAAAAATATATTAAATATATCAGCAATGTTATATGTGTTTATTTGCACTATACTGAGTCTTGAGACATACACAATAATCGGTCTGAAGCAATGCTAAATTTTGAATTTAATTTCAATAAAATTAATTTTTTTATTAATTTAGCATCGCTAAGGGACTACATGTTTTTTATTTGTTAGGTGTATTTAATTACATACAATCAAATGAAAACTAGCACAGAATAACAAGTACATTTTCTGACCCTTTTAACTAGAATTACCATTCACATTTAAATAACTCATTAAGAAATACTTCCATTATAATTTGACAATTTCACACTCACCACTACTGAAAGGATTCATTTCAGCAGTTAAGTCTCTGGGAAAAATATGGGGAGAAAAATATTTACATACAAACTTACATTTATGGACAGAGAACATGTACATTATAACAAAATGTAAAACATTTTTGGTTAAGAAATATATTTGTTTACATGCACTATTACACATAACTGCATATGTATACTTTTATGATGACAAGCAATAGTTCTTGCCTTATTGAACCATTTTAAAACTTTGATGAAAGGACTACCTACCCCACACATTCTCTTTTGTGTCCGTGCATTATTAGAGTAATAGCGTGTAACGTTTTGATGGTATGATGTACATGTCTGTAATATTTGTAAATGTTACTGTACATAAAGAATACTGCATTGAAGCTTGAGTTAAAGATGATCGCGAATTTAATCGAAATTGCAATCCCTGTCAGAAAAATCGCAATTCAATGTTTTCGCACAATCGTTTAGCCCTATTGTAGTATGATTATTTTAAAAATGATCTATTGTGAAGTATAGTGCTCAGTCGTTGGGTTATTTTAATGGGCGGAGTATCAGGTTACCGCTGTTACTACACACAAAACAACTAAACTCAACTTTATTTATAGAGCACATTAAAAACAAGCGTAGCTGCGTACAAATCGTACATAGAGTGAAAATCAAACATATAAAAACATCTAGACAAAAGTAATAAAACCATTCATTCATTTCAATGCAAAAACTATAAAAACAGTAAAACACAGTAGACACAACAAAACACAAAATTGCCATTTTTGCTGCTTAAAATTACTAAAACTACAATAAATGCTCCATTATTTGGACTATCTGCGGCCCCTACATGATCTGCGCTGCATGCACAGAGGGTCGGTAAGTACGGCAACTACACTTGTACAAAAATACTTAGGGGACTTTAATACTTCGATTGAAATGAGCAAATAACACAAATACAAATGATAAAATATGTATCAATGTGATTATTCACACATGAAAAGGCTTTTTGGGGGGGGGGCACAGGCAAAGGAATCCCACCGAACGTCGTCATTTTCCCGCTATTTTGGAGAAATCCGTAATGAATTGTGGGTGGTGTGCTTTGGCCGATGGACCATGAATGCCAAAGTGTGGAACAAAGGTGTGAAAGGAGAAGGACGACACAGTACTTTGGAGAATTGGGACACCTTCCACACTCGTACCCTCAAGGTGGACGAGCAATTGGGGGGCACAAGGGTGGAAGTGTCAGTAATGAGACAGAGCCAAAGTAAACGACTGCTGATTCCCTACCTTTCATAAATGTGTGGCACATTCTTAAAAAAAGAAAAAAGAATTGCCTTGGTTGTGCACTACTCCGTAGAGTAGTAAGGTTTGTGCAAATACATGTGTATGAATGGCTCATTCCCCGTCCATTATAATGAAACCATAACATGAGTGTGGATGAAAAGAAGAAACACACAATTAAAGTCATGTTTCACCAGTTGCAATACGGTTGCGATCAATGAGGAATTGTGGCTTTACATTTACAGAGTTAAGTGTCTATATGGACTCTCTCTTACATTGCACCATACAGTATCGCATTCCTGAGAATTTTTGTGGTCAGGATCTTGCTAAAAGGAACAATTGCAATAGTTTTCATTTCCAGCTGGACTTGATTCAGTAATACCCCTCGTAGTAAACAAAATACATGAATCTAAATTTCTGCTGCGACTGTGCCAGATTAGCTTTGTGTGCAAGAAGAGTTCAACGGTCGTTCTTATTTATCTTATACACGAGCCCCTGACACAGCTGCTCGCCTTGAACAGGAAAGTTTTTTGGTCAAAATAGCATTGAAACCACAAGTGTGAGGGAGCAGGGCAGTCGCTGGAGCAAGTAGCAAGGAAATATATATGGCATTGTAATTTATCATCCCAATATCACTCATTCATACACATTTCGATACAAATATCTCAACCATGACACGGCATGCCTGAAGTAAACATTATTTAGATTAAATGTAAAGTATTGATAAGAAGATAATTCTCAGACTTCTGTATGTCAACATCCATCCAAAGCTTTTATTAACTCAAGTGTGAGATATCGTAAATCGGACCACGCTTTTGTCAACAGGAACAGCTAAATTCTGCATGATATAATCAGTGAATTATATCCGACTATGCATGTCAACCTAGATTTAAACGGAAGGCCTTTAGCTGCTATGCACAAAACAGAAGGGCATTTACCAGGTTTCTAATTTGTGAAACAGAGTACTGTATCGTGCAGCATCTTTGAGTCATGTTTAAGTGATGAAAACCAGACTCGGTGTCTCAATGAGCAAAATAGAAGCCTCCCTTTTTGAAAGTTTGACCTAATGTAAAGTAACAGAAAACAGACCTTAGTTCTAATATCATGGCGTTATAGAAATGACACATAATCTATATGAAATACAAACAACAGACATTCTTGTCATCAGGATCGGCGACTGATTCCACTGTAGGACAAATACTTTCTGGTTTAGACAAATGTCGACAATCAGATTGAACATTTTTTTGGCCTTCTGTATGCGCAGCGGCCTCCAGCAGCTGTTGAAAACGAGCTGGTTGCCCGTTAAGAGGCATCAGACTGTTGTGCGCTCGAGACAAATTCGGATTCAACTGAACTGGGCACACCGTTAAGCTAATTTGCGTTTTGATGTATTTATTTATTTATCTTAACAACGAGAACGCTGTCAAGAATGGGATACCTGTACTCTATTTTGGGTGATAATTCATGACAAAAACAATAACAACAAAAAACGAGCAATTGGATCGTTCCTCTTAGTGTTGTCGAGTAAAAAGGTTAACACGTATGTTTCGTATCCATCTTGTGGCCTGTTTATCCTGTCATCCTAGCTCCCCACTCGCATACTAGTCACAAGTCAAAACTAGATCGGAAACGTTGGTTAGCTAGCTAACTACCGTGCTTGCATCGCTGTTAGCTAGCTCCTAAATACCAGCAGAGCCCTCAATGTACATCATAAATGATCTATGACCCAGAAATACAAACAGTAGAATGCGTCAAATACGATGCCATGTCACTGCAAATAACAACGCCATTAGTGACATATAAGGAAAGGAAGCAGAGTTGATGAAGGGTAATTTCAGTATTGTTATTGGATGAATTGCCGAACTGAGTGAGTTCACCATTTAGGCATTTATCTCCTCGTCTGAGACACAAAGCAAGGCTAAGGGCAAAAAGGCAGCTATTACTGGATTCACCATTCACACCGTCAACATGATTATAGAGAGAAAGACAGATAACCATCGTGACAAACACGAGCCACCACACTATTAGTACGACTAACGTTACTATTCCACACAGCATGAAACCAAATCTCAAACCTTTGTAATGGACCCTCAGGTTGCTCTGTGACAGCCCAATGTAGCTGTATTTATCCTTGGGACTCCATGATCTGGGTAGAGGGGTCTCTTCCTCGTTCACGGCCGGGTAAAGCCGCTTGAGTCGCTCATTCAGCTCATGTTCTTGGTAATTAAAAACAGGATCCCCCAATGACAGGCTCCCCGCTCCAAGCTCTGCCATTTTTTGGCCTGTGTCTTAATGTTCGCTTCTTTCTATGCAATCCCCGTCTCACTTCACTGGAACTGTACGCTGAAAGTGAGAGGGGACTGTGAGGAGAAAATAGCAGTGGTGTGACATCCCCGGATAAGCAGCAGAATGTAGTCACTGTAGGGTGGAACAGTGCCCTGTGGGTATTGTAGTTTATGATTATGCTCTTTAATGCGAATGTTTCCAGAAAAGACTACACTGCTTTGCTACCGCACCCCCGAGGGGTCCTTCACTAACCAAGCTGGCAAGAAAATGTCGTTTTCCCAATGAACACACTTATACATGTTTACGTTACAATTTTCACTCTTCATATTACATATGTTAACCAAGCAAAGTTTTATATCATTCCTAATGTATGAAATGCTTACGTTGACCTAATAATGCATAAGAGAACGCAAAATACAAATATGGCGTGTAATTCCACCGTAAACACATCTCGGGCTTTTAAAGTGATTGGTTAGCAAGTGATCCAAGTGACGTTTTTGTGTATTATTTTGATTTTGAAATCACACGTATATTGCGATGATCGTTGCTGTTGTTGGAAATCATTAATGGTGGTTTTCATTGTTGTATAAAATTCGTCATTTGCATTATCTCGATGAAAAAAGTAAATTTACGTTGTTTTGTGAGTGAGACTTTCGCCTTTGGAAAACTAATCAGGCGCGTTGTGGCCTACTATACGAAGGTCTTTCCGTTGTTCTTCGTTGTAGTGGTAACCCGTGGCAATTGCGTGATGTGCGGAGAACAATCCCTGGCCATCCCGATTCCTTGTGGGAAATTTAGATATCTGTGATTTTTCTACCATTTTCACATGGATGCAGAATTCTTAACCCCTTGACACTCCGCCACATTTTTTAAAATAACTGCATATTTAAAGAATAAATATACAGTTGATCTGAATGCAAACCCTAAAACAATCTGTTTTCAGGAAAAAAAAACACCTTAAAATATTTCTATCAATTCCAATCAGAATCATTACTTTCAGTCCATAGCATGCATGCTGAGAAGTAATTGTTTGTCATAACATGGTTTACCATAACATCAACAGCAATCATAACATGCAAATATGCAATTAAATACCAATTTTGCACACACACTCACGATACAAACAGGAACAAATGTAAGTAAAAAGCAACATTTACAATTGTGACGAAGCATCACTTTGCATCGCTGCCCTAGCTCCTCACCTCCATCATGTCGTCCCGCTGCCGCTGGTATGGAGCTAAAACTAGCGGCAAACTGACTAGTCAATGCTGAATTAGGTTGTCTGTCTATGTACGTTCCCTGTAATGACTGGTGACCAGTCCTGGGTTAAGTCCATCTTTTGCTTAATGTCAACTGTAATGCACTCCAGCTCCCCGTGACCTTGAACAGGATAATAGAACAGCTTTACCATCATTGTAACATTCAATGGAATTTAAATTGTGCATCTGTCTGTGCAAAATAAAGCATTATGAAAAGCTAAACCACACAATAATAAACAACGAATGGTGCTTGAAGAACAAAAAGACACAAGTTACACATTCTTCAGCGGGATCTGTTGCAGTTCTTCCATGGATGTGAGATGGCACCTGACGATATTTTGGGCTGTTTTAATAACCCCCTGGACCACTTTCCTCTGTGCCACTGCAGCTGCTAAACGCCCCCCCCCCCCAATACATAAGTGAAGATGATCACAATGGATAACATAGCACATAGTCCACTGCTGCCCAGTAGGCTAACTGGTGGGGTCAAGGCCAGGGGACTGAAGTCATGTAATGTGACCCAGGACTGGAGCGGTATGAAAAAAATGATTGGATGGAGTTGCTGTATTTTGTTGAGGTTCGTAATATCAGATCTTGCGTGTATTTGTTGTTGTCGTTGTATGATGTCAACGGAATAAATAGGCATTGTGTAGGCGATGTTCGTTTTAAAAACTACAATTCCCACAATACACTGTGTCAAGTGACGGAATCCTTTTACTACGTGCAGTGTACGTAAAAGTCGCACTGTGTCATCTGTACCCGGCCCGGGTTTGCGAGGTAAGGATTGTTGTTTATTTAAAGCAAAGACTTTTGAAAATAGTCAACGTTAATCTGGAAAATAGGAGCTACTGTTCGATCTCGCAGTCAATCGATTTGTGATTGTTTCCTGGTCGAGTTGGGCACGCCAATGTCTGTTAGCTAGCCAGTGCTGTAGCTCTAACTCAGTGAAGACATTCACAATTCGGGACATAGTACTGTATTTATTTTTAGCAACCGGCGAAAGGGTCATTAATATCTAGTCAGAAGGATACCGCATGGGGGCACCGTGTGACAATGCTTCTCAAGGGATTAGAAGGGATGAAACACGCTTTGATCGGTTATTGGTAAAATAGCGCGCACCGCCGTTAGCTCGGTGGTTCAGCAGCTAAATGCTAGAAAGCTATAGCTAACTGTTCCTATGCAAGCATGTCTAGAATGAGCGATAAAAATAACATTGCCATCTTTCGCCCTTACTGACATGTTAATTGTAAGCAGAAGACATCGTGAAACTGCGTTTTGTCGAGCCAAGTGTTCAATTAACCTGGTCGTTGGGTATTCCATCATAATATGCTGTGGTCGAAATCAGCAATGTGAACATGTTTTACAAGTCGACGGCTGGGTGTCCCGCGTGCTAACGAAACGCCCTGCTGTGTCACGCAGACTCACGTTCCGTATCAAGATTATCCGATTTGAGCGCCATCAAACGTTGACGCCTCTCTGACTCAGTAATAACACATTGCATAATTATCGCTCTGACAGAGCCGACTAACAGTCTAATAGACAGTCTAATAGACTGTTAAGATCATAATAAACAGTCTATTATGATCTTAATCGATTTTGTAATGTGCGCATTTGTTTGTTCATAGGACATATAAACAGATAACATAAATTTGGTATGAAGTAAAAGGGAAGTACAAAAAATAATAAAATAAAAAAAACAGTAATTTAGCACAGTTTACATGTTAAAAGGAAGTAGGAAGAAGTGAAAAACGTACCCAGTCCTACCTCCCCCTTGTTCTTTGCATTTCATTGCATTCGTCTTGTAAGTCCGTATCTTAGTGAGTTGCTTGCACATGTAGTGAATGTTGTTGTTGTTTTTTTATATTTTTTTTGTCAGGGTTTCATTCAGTGTTGCAAATGGTTGCAAAGATATTCCCCAGACACAGTTCAAACGTTTGTAAACAGTTGAAAATGTTTAAAATTTCATGCAGACACGAAAAACTGCTTGAGAAATGTTGTTGAACGTCTTAGTTTGTGACCTTTAATGAACCTGAACAAAAGCAATTGCTACGTGCACAAACACTTGCAAACCTTCTCCCCTCAATGAGATATTAAATCTTAATCACCTGTCCCATCCAGTGGCAAACAGTTGCAAGTGTTTTCGAAAGCAGTGTATGTTGTGTTCCCGTCAGAGTTCGTTCAAGGTTGCAAAAGTTTGCGAAACGGTCCCTCAACGTTTGCCGACACTTTTCTTGTTACACGGGAAATATGAACATGTTCAAAATTCCTGTGCAGCAAAATAAAATCACTGTAGCTATTGACGAACGTTAGCCAAACATTTTGCGAACATGTGCGACCTTGAAAGAATTCTGACGTCAACTCACATTATGGATGTATGTATATGTGTGTGTGGAGATATTTGAGCCTGGCTGTGTGCTGTTTTCCAGCAGTCGTTAGGACAGTAACAACACAGTGCCGTAAAGTGTGTTGTTGGTGCACAACTTCTATGATGAATATTTTTTCCCCCTTGTAGCACCCAGTTGTTCTGTACATAATCCGTCGACGAAGTATCATTATACATCAGTGCCCTTGCTCCTCACCTCCATTATATGGTCCTGCTGATGTGGTGCTATTTTAAGGCTAGTGGCAAACAGACTAGTCAAAGCTAGCGACATTAGGTTTAACCCTGTTACGTGCAACTTTATCCAAGCGTGTCCCGGCCATCGGGCTACCGCTACATGTTGAACCCTGATAACATATGTTATTGGTCACATATTCAAATCTCTGACACAAGCCAGGACGTTTTTTTGATTAGTGTCCCAAGAATACTGAAGGATTGGTGTCAGTTGAAATTGTACTGTGGCTGAGGTTGAACACATCTCATTGTACAGGTCCATGGCCATTTCCCATGAAATCTCTGTGATCATTGTTTACTTCTCTCTTGTGTCCCATGCAGAGTGATTCAGGATGCAGGACTCACCATTGTGGGAGCAGATAGGCACTGGCTTCGTGCGACACTATTACCAGTTATTTCAAAATGACAGAGCAAAACTGGCTGATCTGTATGTGAGTGCAACTTTAGCTTCATTTAGACCTTTAAATGTTGAGCCATGCTGTTTAAAAAAAAATTGTCTTGTTGAACACTTTTTTTGAAGAGGTTGTAAGAAAGACTCAATAAGATATCCTTTATTTGTCCCACACTGGGGAAATTTACAGCCTCCAGCAGCAAGAATGTGGGTAACAGGGATATGCGCTGCTGGAGAGGCAGCCACTCAGGGGGCGCCATCATAAAAAAAAAAAAGACTCATGAAAAATATTGCTGTAATAAAATCAAAAGTTGGAAGGAATAAATTGTATCCAGTTGAATTATACAGTGATTTTAGGGTGTTTTTGTTTGTTTTTTTTTACTTAAAAACATTCAAACCAACCGTTCTACAGAGGCTGTGAACTCAGAAATCACAAATGTATATGGTTATAGTTCATAAACTCCGACTTAAACACTGTCTGTCTATCACACAGATAGCAGAGTCGTTACTAACCTGGGAAGGGGAAAAAATCTGCGGCAAGGATGCAATTACCAAGAAACTTCTTGTAAGTTTTTCTGCTTGAAATGTATACATTGACAATGTTGCTTTCATGGCTGCTGATGTAGTGATTGGTCACAAAGAACC
Source organism: Hippocampus guttulatus (assembly GCF_054856545.1). NCBI lineage: Eukaryota > Metazoa > Chordata > Actinopteri > Syngnathiformes > Syngnathidae > Hippocampus > Hippocampus guttulatus. The sequence goes on along the minus strand of NC_141264.1, from coordinate 7,289,829 downwards.
AAGCTATAGGAGCATGCTATATCATCGCCTTGCTAAAATAATGGCCTATGTAAGTTTTTTTGACCATTTCCCCAACTATTCTGCCTCACTCATCTCAAGATTCTGGCCACCTTTGCTAAAAATTGCAGTAGTTTGTAAAAGTATTTGGCCCACTTGAACTTTTTAACTTTTTTCACCCTTTCAGGCTTCAAACAAAAAGACATAACATGGGAATCTCTTCAGGAATAATCAACACCAGGTGGTACAACAATTGTGAAGTGGAAGGAAATAAAATTTTTTAGGGGAAAAAAAACAGAAAGTGAAGTGTGCAATATTGTTTGGCCACTTCATGTTAGAGTCATGGCAAGATGAATGCAACCAGATGCAGAGCCATTCTAGAAGAGAACCTGTTGGAGTCTGCAACAGACCTGAGACTGACACCGAATTCCCCTTCCAACAAGGCTGTGATCCGAAACATAAAGCAAAATCTACAATGGAATGGTTCAAAACTAAGCATATCCAGGTGTTACAATGGCCAAGTCAAAGTCCAGACCTGAATCAAGCTGAGAATCTGTGCTGATTCTACAGTGTATTGATCCAGGGGGCGGGGTCACCAAATAATTTTGCGCACCACACTTTTCTTCAAAAAACAGTTTAAAACATTGAATAAATTTTGTTCCCTCTCACGATTCTTCCCCCAAAATTCCAAATTTATATCTTTGTTTGAAGCCTGAAATATGGCAGAAGGGGTCCAAATACATTCGAAAGCGACCGTACCTACATCTTCATTTGAACAGATCATGCAAAATTATTAAAGTTAGGGGTGTTCTGATCGGTGTTTCATGCTGCCGACTATGATACCAATCATCCACGAGCTGGGCCATTACCGTTTCCATTTCATGTTGCACTATATGACTTGCATTCAACTCATAAATATGGGAAAAAAAATGCCATTTAGATCAGGGTCTCAAAGCAAATCATCACTGCCCTGTGAAAATAAAGTTACGTTTTTGGGTTAATGGGGTGTTTTGGACATCACATTAATGTTTTTTTTTTTTTAATGACAAAAATGGGCATCCGTGATTTAAGCAACATCAATCTCAACTACACTGTATATTAACTTTCCCTGTGCGTGTGTGTGTGTACGTGAGACAGAATCTGGGCATCAAAAAAATAGGGCATACTATTACAGCACATGACCACCAGCCAACCACAGACAGCTGCATCCTGAGTATGGTTGTAGGACAGCTCAAAGTAAGTAGTGCTACAAAAGCAAAGTTTTAGTTGTACCCGTGTTAAGCTTGTCACAATACAAGTTGACCGTGGACATTTTTTCAGATTTTTTCATTTTTAATTTGGTTTGTTTTCAGCTGTTTGATTGAAATCATATTTGGTGGAACTGATGTGCCGGTGGCTGTCTCAACAGCTGCTATTTTTGTTTGCAGGCTGACAACGACCAAATCATGGGTTTTCATCAGATTTTCCTCCTGAAGGAAATAAATAGCGCTTGGGTATGCACCAACGAAATGTTCAGGCTGGCTCTTCACAACTTTGCCTAAACAGTTCTTCTACTCTGGTGGGCATGGGCAAGCCATAGTGGTGGAGGGGAGAGAAGAGTTGACCTTGGAAAGATGGGATAAAGCTCAAGCTTCCCTCCTGCTGTCTGCTTTTCATTTGTTTGACATGTGAACACCGGAATCTAATTGTCAATCACTGAGCCCAATCCATCGCAGACAGTACAAATGTAACTCTTTTCTTTCTCTGCTGATGGCAGCCAACCCATCAAATACCATTCAAGACACTCACTCTGCTCCACACATGTAATTTCTTCTACTCAATTCTGTTTGACTTCTTCCATCTAATTTTAGATCATGCTTTGCCCAGTTCAGTTCAGCATCATTTCAGGTGTAGATGCCACACTTTCTTTATGTGTGGTTATGTTTTTACAATTCCTTTTCACCGCGCCCCTTGCCAGTTTCTCATTGTCATGCCACCAAAGACTCATTTAAGACAATGTTTGAGTTTGCTGTGTTATTCTACATTTCCTCCCTCCAAATATCTTACTTTATTACACAGAAATGTTTGGCAATTTTCATGGACAAAAGCCAAAATTCACAATAAAACCAGACTTGTTTTTCATAATGTTGTTGACGTGTCTCTATGTATCACTGAAGGATGAACTATACATATTTTGAATGCACGCAATGCTTTGAATGTGTATTTTCTAAAGAATGCAGAAAGTTCAGCACTTGACTACCTTTTCCCTTCCAAGTGGCTAAAATCGTGACAACATATATGTATTTTCATCTACGCTTAGTCTGGCGTAGCACCGGTGCAGCCCCACTTGAGGTCACACGGCAGTTTCTGCAGCGGAGCAAAACGACATTAATGCGGAAGTAAAATCTGCGCATGCGTAAAGTGTACTTTCTTTCCTCCGCCTTCTTTGTGACAAAAATGGCTTCTCCGGAGAAATCAACCATGTTGTTGTTGTTGTTTGTTTGTTGTGGTCGATTAACAGACGCTGCAGGATGAGAGAGAGAAAAAGATTGCTGAAATACAGAAGAGCACGAAAACAACGTATCCTTCGATTTATTCAGCAACAAGTGGACGACTTCGTGGCGTTCATGGCCATGTGGACGGTCGCCATGGCGTCGCGTCACCAAACGCCGAGAAAACCACATGGATGAAGACACGCAGTTCTGTTTGGTGGGACCGAGTTGTCAACGGTTCGTTTACTCATTCAGACTGGATATCTAACTTCAGAATGAGGATATGTGTGCAAGAAGCTACGCCCATCCCTCTCACGTGTAACGATTGCCATGCGAATCCCGATCAGCGACGCTGGCGCGTTTTGGCTGCCGCTGCTCAACCCGTATTGTTTTGTGTTTTTTGTTATTGTAAAGTGTCCTTGGGTGTCTTGAAAGGCGCTTATAAGTAAAATGTATTATTATTATTGTTATTAAATACGGGTCGCGATCACCCTATGGAAACTGGCTACCAACGCGTGCTACAGAACAATAGGACATATTTTCGGTGTTGCTAAAAACACAGTCCGTGTCATCGTTCATCAGCTTGTTCGGCCATTGTTTCGGAAATGAGCCAAGACCTCGTTAAATGGCCTGTTGGTGAGCTGATGGTTGAAAATGTCCGAAATTTTGAACAGCGCAGGGGCTTTCCTCAAGTTCTGGGTGCACTCGATGGCACACACATTCTTATTATTGGACCACACGATTGTCATACTGACTACTACAACAGAAAATGATTTTATTCTGTTATGATGCAAGCAGTTGTCGATAGCAGCTATCGATGTATAGACATTTTTATTGGCTGGCCAGGTAGTGTACATGACGCACGAGTATTTGCAAACTCTCCCTTATATGAAAACAGAACATCCGGCTCATTGTTTTGGGGAGATAAACGGGATATTGGTGGAGTGCCAGTACCATTAGTGCTGTTGGGTGATGCAGCATATCCCTTATCTACGTGGCTTATGAAGCCTTTTTCAGACAATGGTAGACTGACACAACCTCAAAAAGAATTTAACTATAAACATAGCAAGGCAAGAATGGTTGTGGAAAATGCATTTGGCAGGTTGAAAGGTCGATGGAGGATTCTGCTCAAAACACAGGAAACACATCTGGTGAACCTCAATAACATTGTTGCAGCATGTTGTACACTTCACAATTTGTGCGAAAAATGGGGAGAACATTTTGACAACGAATGGATGGTGGCAAGTTGTGAAAATGACGAGACCACAGATGAAACGAGAGATGACCAAAGACCAACATGTGACAGTGCAGCAGCCATACGGCAGGCCCTACTAGTGCTTTTAAATGCCTAAATTGTATTGATGTACTGTAATTACTCGTATGTGTCCAATAAGCTAGACAAATGTATGTATCACTGCTTTTACAAAACAAAGTGTTGCTACACTAAATAAAACCTTCTGAAAAATTTACAAGATATTTTAATGTTTCTTTTATGCTTTAAACTTTTAATCTCTCTCTCTCTCTTTCTCTCTCTCTCTCTCTCTCTCTCTCTATATATATATATATATAAGAATTGTGATTTGGCACTGGAGAACAAACTTTTATTTGGCACAGAAATCTTCAAAACATCTACACATTATACTATGTAAATTCTAAGATTATCACTCAAATGTGAATCAAGAGATGATTAAAATCACACTGTAGAAGCAACCCAGCAGGCGCCTCCTGTAGTCCCCTTCACGACACACACTCAGTACGGTGGGCTACACGCATGAGGATTTTTCGGATCTTAAAAGATATATAAATTTTTTAATTTTGGGCAGAATGCGCACATTAAGGCATTTAACAATTTTTGGTTCAATTGTCTCCCCACATGTATTTTCTCTTCCACCACTGGTCAAGAATCAAGTCCTGAAAAGGGACAGCCTTCGTCCCGCGTGATCACACGTGACTTCACAAACACGAAGACAACCAGCATGATCCAGTTATTCGCCGATGGTTGCCGAGTGTTTCCGAAGAGGACCGCAGACGGAACGTCGTAAGGTTGCAAATGTCGGCAAGGAAATACAGTACTTGCTTTGGAAAATGCATCCTGCCGTCTGGATTGTGCGGGAAAAAAATACATAGAATAGACCGCCTTCCACCTGAAGAGGGCAGCGATAAAGTCCAGCACTCCCGTGACCTGAGTGTGATAGGACAAGTGGTTCAGAAAGTGGAATGGATAAACAAACATTGAAGCCGGAAGAAGTTCTTTACTGCTATATATCTTCTCGGTCGGCGCAGCAGCGTACGAAGAAGAACATTTTCTGTGAGAAGGCAAAACAAGCTCGATAGAAACATATTACGTTCGTATTTTTTCCTGACGTGTGCTAAATAAACATGTAACAGAAGATCAAATACAATTTTTTTCAATTTCCAAGTTTGAAACAATAAACGGGAGAGGTCACCCCGTTCAACAGAAATAGAAACACTGCCATCTAGTGGCCAGACGAGGCACGGCCTTTCCACACGTGAATGTGTTAAAACGGCATGTAGTTTGTGTCAAAAATAAATGTGCGTCTTCGCTGATCCACAAACAAACATTCGACAATAAAACGCAGACTGTAATATTTGCAAATGTTGACTCATGATAAATGCACATAACATTAATTAAAACACGTCTGAAAATTGCGTATGGATTTGTGTTTCTGGGGAATAAAACACGTGAAAATTGCGCATGTATTCGTGTAAATGTTTTTGAGACAAATCTATTCCAATACCACATGCAGCCGTTGCTATACAGAATTTGTGGTGCAGTCACAAATGTTTTCTTTTCTTGCTAAAGTGTTAATTTATGCAACAATTATGAAATATAATTGAAAAATAGCGTTACAAAAGGACACAAATCGGATACAAATGTGAATATCTCCCTATATATATATATATCTAATGTATATATATATACTGTGCGCGTGTGTGTGAGTGTGTGTGCGTGTGTGTGTGTGCATGAATACATTAGAATTTATAAGTAAGTCATATACATACATTACCTGCACATGTGTTATGAGAAGCGTGTTTTAATACATAGAAGCTACAATATAGACAAAGTGTAATACTGTATTAACATAAGTCATACACAGAGAACAAGGGGTAGAACTAGATACGTTTCTGTACTTCTTCCTTCTCCATTTGAACATGTAAACCACGTTAAACCACGACAACCATTGACGATCTTTCTATTTCTTTATTTCAATTTTTTATAGCTTGTAATGTTTCTTTCTTTTTTTATGTAAAATCAATTAATTATTGGTGCGAGTCGTAAGAATAGGTAGGAAAGTCTGACCATGCACAGATACTAGTCGGAGCCTATATCTTGTACACCGGAAGTTTAGACGGTTGCTCCGGGTGAACGAAGTAAAGATTGACAGCGTCACTTAACGCCAAAATTATTCCTCACCCCTTGACTGTACCCTGTGAGTTCCCCCCTCTACTCATCCATGGCGTTTAGCGCTAGTATTGATGTTGAGGGTGCAACACAGCATCTCCGGGATATCCTGAAGCTCGACCGTCCTGGTAACAGTACTGGTGAGTTTGACCGTGAATGCAAAGTGGAGGCGCCAGTCTAGGCCGCAGAAGCTAATGAAACGCTAGCCAAAAAGATTGATGCCGATCTTAGTATGGGCACGTAGTTTCAAACAAAAATGGCTTAATTGTTGAATTAACAATACTGCGGAATAACACAACTGCTCGTGGCTGTGTTTTTGACGTTTGAAGATGTTAGTTTCATCTGAAAATCTACAGTATATATTTTCTTCACTACGCTCAGCTAACCGAATCGTCTGTTTGTGGCGTAAGCTGTTTAGCTAAATCGGAAGTGAGCGTCTATCCTGCGTTTCTGTTGCCAAGGTATTCGCATCGCGAGGTAGTGTTTGTCGAAATTATATATATATATATATATATATATAATACCTGTCGATAGAGCGAATGACATGTTTTGTGTCGGCTGCTGCGATCGTATTAAACGCTAAACTAGAGCGTATTATAAGGTTGTTTTTTGATGAAAATTAAATCATTAACAATTTGCAAAATTGAAATATGTTCATTTTAGTGTTGCCCCGCTTTTGTAAAACTAAAGGTAGGATTTGTTTGCATCAGTGCAAGGCATGTTGGAAAAGTTGTGGTGTGTATCGAACATTTAAATTCCCCATGGAGCAATTTGTGGCGTAGCAAGCAAGATGGAGAGAGACAACAATGCACAAACACAATCAACAATAGCAATACATAAAAAGCTAAAATATATGAAAAAAAGAGCTCAAAGGAATTCATAAAAATTAATTAGAAGACAGACTGAAAAGATGACCACAGTAAGTGCAGTGTCGCTTGAAAAATGTTAAAAGGACTTGGAAGTAACTTAAGGAGGTTAAAAAGACTGAAAATTGGTTAAACACTCCCAAGATTAATTAGGGTTGTTTAAAAGGCCAATGGCCACAGGGAATCCAGGACTTTTTTTAACCTCCCTATTTTACACCTGGGCATGCAGAATCTATGACTAGAAGGAAGCAATTAAAATTCAAATGCAAGGTGATGAGTAGGATAAAATCTGCCGTGCTTTCTTGAGCGACCTTGTATAAAAGGTTGATGTCCACTGGTGAAGTGTCAATGGTATTTATACGTCCCTTCACAGTGCCATGTCGATTTAAAAAAAACAAACCTTTTTTTTTTGCGTAATCAACTAAACCAACAGATAAATGCAAACTTAAGAGAGTCATTAAAACAGTTTTAAAACATCCATCAATTTTCTAATCCGCTTATCCTCACAATGGTCGCAGGCGTGCTGAAGCCTAACCCTGCTGTCTTCGGGCAGGAGGCGGGGAGAGCCTTAACTAGTCGGCAGCCAATCGCAGGGCACACATAGAAGAACAACCATTCATGCTCATAATCACATCTAGAGACAATTTAGATTGTTCCATTAACCTGCCATGCATGTTTTTGGAATGTGGGAGGAAGCCGGAGTACCGGTACCTGGAGAAAACTCATGCAGGCACGGGGAGAACATGCAAACTCCACTCACGAAGTCTCGGAGATGGAATCGAACCCTGCACCTCTGGACTGTGAGGCAGACATGCTAACTAGTCGATCACCGTGCTTCCCAGAATAAAACATTTAATATTATATATTATAATAGGACAGTTGTGATTTCATTTGATTTTGACTATACAGTTTGTAACTCGATTGGCTGTTGATTTAATAGCAAGAATACACAAATTGGATAAAAATTTGACACATTTTCACCTCAAAGATTTTCGGAGTAGGGCTTGGCATTGTAAATAACCTCGCAATTTGTTTTCGTTCTGATTCTTTAGGTTGCGATTTGATTAGATATAATTTAATTGCTCGGATATCGTTTCAGTCACTCGTAAAAATACAGAAGTTGGAATAGATTTGGGCATATTTGAAATATTTGACCCGGACATGTAAATATAAATACAATACAATACAATACATGCTGATTTATATAGCGCTTTCACAACAGCGACAGCTGTAACAAAGCGCTTCACAAAACAGTTAACATAAAGTAAAATAATAAACACAACACATAACATAAAACACGGACAGTCGTGCAGTCCTAACCACTTTTCCGTCACACGCTTTGTTGTTTGAAGCAGTTTGAGATGAAAGAGGAGAGAATCAAAGTGTCCTTTAACCAGTGGATCAGAGACGTCATGCTCAAAATGTGCACACGTCGGCTACAAGCTAAGTTTCAAAGTCAACAAGAAGCTGTAGCATCCATTGACGAAAAAAGAGATTGGTTCACTTCTCCTGTCCCATGGAAATCCATTTCAATTCCAAGCGGCGACTCTCGGTTCCAAATACGGCGCAGAGCGCCGATGCTCCTCTCTCCTCATCCTCAACTTCAGCAGCCATCCATCCAGCCGCACCAATGCCGACTATCCAACAGCGCCGACATAGCCACTGAACAAAACGGGATTGTGAAAAATGCTGCCCATTACAGGCGCAAAAAACACAAGCGCCCCAGGTCTGTCCAGCACCGACAGTCAATGGCGCCGACATTCCTCCCAATCAACATCTGTGCTGGTACAGGCGTGCTGCCGAGAAGGCGCAACCACCAAGCACAGATACTTCTCCTTTGACGAATGTCGTGGCCAAAAAGCGCTGAAAACAGTCCATATCAGGTCCACACGATGAAACAACAAACAACATGTGACAAAACAAAAGACAAAAATACCAAAAAAGAACAAAAAAGCAAGGCTCTTGAAGAGCACTTGCCGAAGGCTGCCTACTCGGGCGCCATCTTGGAGAAAAAAAAAAAATGAAATGATATATTGTTAAATTTTATATCAAGAAAACATTTGATGATACACATTTGCTTGTAACGTATTTGTGCATATGGAGTAAAAAATGTGAAAGTTGTGTTTAGTACTGTAAAGTACAAACTTAATTCAGCACTAAATGCGTAAATGCGCAGTGACGTCAGATAGGAAATGGCAGCGTCTTACCTGAGCTCATCTGTGACGGGACGACTTGTTTTAAAGTATCTATAACCTGTTTTTTATCAAGGTGTTTCTGTCATAACGGTGTTAAAATGATCACAACCACTGTGCTAAATACACAAATTAACTCCACCTTGATGAATCACGTGACGTTTACATCGAGCTCCGTGGCTGATCCGACTAATGGATTAGAACATGTAAACGGCAGATCGGGAAAGACGACATCACTTTTAAACAGGTGACCAGGGATCATCATTCGGAATGATTGCAATTACAATGACAAAAAAAGTCTCCATGGAAACTCGGCTACAGTAAGTCCGCGTAAATTCTCGACATTCACAAGTTGACATTTGCATACCTGAGAGAAATGGGAGAATCAGCAAGTTTGTTGTGTCAAATGCTTCATCCGTGCCGCCTGGCACGCATTCCTGGCTACTTGTGCAAACTTGATTTACGATACTGTATATGGAATCGCACAGCCAGAAACGCAAAGTTTGTATGTGGGCTGACCACAGCATCAGAGAGACACTCTCTCTGCTGACTCCAACCACTCCAAAACTGCTGGCGTTAATTGGTTTACAGTTGCGGGATGGCGACCTATGACCTCTTTTTTTCGTGTTAGTATTGCGCATCTCGGTTTGAGTGTCTGTCGAAGCTTTTGAAAGAATTGGTTTTTCCATGCCACTTTACTGTAAAGGGCTCTTGTGTATGATTGTGGCCAGAGCTTGGTGGCAGTTGGCAAGCACATTTACAGGGAATCCAAAATGACTTTGCACCTCAGATTTTAAAGGCTGTTGGCTGTTCCAATACATTTGCTCACAATTAGAAAATGGTCTTTCGTACTATCTTCAAATTTATCTGTGGTCCATGAAAAGTAAATACTGTAATTTTCTAACAATGTATATTTTTCAGACATTTTGAACTAGGGCTGAACTATTAATTGCATTTGCAATATAATCGCGATTTGATAAAATGCAATTTACTATGCGCAGAAGCTGCAATTTGGTCATTAAGCCGCCGAGGGGAGGTGGGAGGGAGAGAAGTAGGGGGCAGACAGAGAGGTCATTGCTGTAACTTAAGCCTGCTGTTTTGTCGGTGGACATAATTTTTGGTAAATTGACTTTCTCATGAGACATTGAGGCAAATATCTGACATGTTTCATCATTTTCGCCATGCTGAGTTGAAAACCAAAACTTGACAGTGTGCTATGTGGCTGCCCGGTGTGATGCGCGTGATTGAGTCGGGAACTCATTGTGTGTCTCTGATTGTGTGCCTGATAAATATGAGTGTCTATTCTAACAGATGAGCTGCCGTGTGCTGCACATGTAAAATAAAGTACGTGAGCGGTGACCATTTAAAACGCATCAAATCTCATCAAGTGATTTGGAAATTGAAACACCTTGCTAAATTGTCCTATATTTTGAAGATAACTACATTTGTATGTGGCCAAATGTTGCATCGTCCGATGAAGGTAGACGAAATCAGTATTGTTCATCATTTTATCAACGTGCCGCCACTTGTAATGCATGCTGCTGGTTTTTAAAATCTGAAAATGTTACTTTGTACAAGTAAATTGCAGTTTTAAAAAAACAAAGTGTTCATCTCATTCATAGACTAGTTTTCAATCTACAGTGAAATCAAAGGAGTTGGCCTCAGTGTTCCAAAACCTTTGCATTGGAGAGTATGTTGTAAAACTATGCAGTTTTGTTGGGGTGGAAAAACCCATTTATGGTACACAATGTTGATGTGAGGATATGCGGTCATCTCCAACCACGAATTTGAATTTTTAATTTCAGTGGAATAATTTGTATTTTGTGTGTATGGTTCCCCATTTTTAAGTCACAAGGAAACCATTTGTGAGAAATGCATTTCATTCCTTAGATGCAGAATCAGGTGATGGGCAAAGAAGGTTGTCCTTTAATGGAGAACTGAACGGGCTATTGGGAGCAGCAGGTCTTCTCGGAGGCGGCGATTTAACATCAGACACGACCAGACCTATCTCCGCAGTGAACAGTATTGCTCAGGATATCCAGATAATGTTTGTGAATTATTCACTCTTGCCACTTGAAATATTTGTATCCAAGTATTTTCATTTCTTTCTATTCTTGCATTTCTTTATCACTGAAAATGTCAGGTCATTTTTGTTGTCTTGAGTTCCAGATGAAATAATTTAATTTCAATGACTACAATTTCAGTCGCCTTTCTGGTGATGATCAGTCTACCTGTATCCCCATCACCTCGGACAATGTGGAGATTGTGGCGAGTCAGGAATCAAGCATCAATAGCAAGGCTCGAGGCAGCAACATGGTAAGATTGTAAATATTCCTACTTCTCCCCCTGCCTGTTGTTATTTTAGTGAGTGGCAGGATACAAGAATAGATTCACAGTCCTCCATGTAATGCTTCCAATGAGATTTTATATTGAGTGCACATTCATAGGTCACAGTTGTATTTAGAACATGTTCACAATTTTACCTCTATAGCTCCTCAAAATGGTCTTTCTCGCAACTCTTGCATGTCTATCCTGAGATGATGAATATAAACATTCTCTATATCAAAGAGCAAGAAGTTTTTAAATAATAAGGAGAATTTAGTGTTGGAGGAGAATTTCAGCGCTTGATTATTTCGCCTTTACGGCAGCATGTTTGGAACAGCAATGGAATAACTACAATGTTTGACTGTTGGCACTTGTCTATTCAGGTAAAAGTAAACAGTCGATATATTTATTTTGCTTGGTTAACGATACAGACGACAAAAAAAACAAACAGATTTCCACTTAATGAACGGCCAACCGGTTTTCATTTTTGGATAATCAAAATTTTTAAACTTGACTTTAAACTGTGCATATGAGCACACTATTGTCCTCTAGAAAAACGAGTGAGGTCTGAGATGAATCCCTTCCCATATTTTGGTCTATGAGACGAAATTATGTCAAAACCACAGTATTAATTTCGCCCTCTAAAACAGCACATTTGCATAAGCCTAGTTTGTTAAAAAAATTATCAGTAGTAAGGGCAGGCTATCAGCATCAAAGTGTGCAGAGTCATTTTTGCCTCATAAAACTGCCTTTGAAAAGCGTCTCTCGCGGGCCTATATGGGGCACTTGCTTAGCGGCTATCTGTCAGCCACAAACTGGAGCCGCTGTTAAATGCTGCCAACAGATACTGTATAATACAATATCGGCATAATTATAGAGTTATTTTTAACATCCTTAAGCAGTGATTGAACTTAATTTCAGGAAGACTTGTGTTGTTGATGCCTGTGGCACCATTTTGTGACAATCTCCTCTCGCGAGAACGGAAATCTCGTCACACGAGATTACTTAACGCGAGATCAAAACAACAATGGCGGCGATTGTCAAACTGTGATCATTGCTGGGAAAAAAAATATACCATATTTTTTTTGTTTGTTTGTTTTGACTGAGAAATTTCCTTGCGTCCCAAAAACCCGCATTATTTGGAACTGTGCGTCCCGCGGGAAACTTATGCATCTCGGACGCGGGACGCAGAGGTAACGAAATGGCTGGGTATACGAGTCAATAGACAGCGTCAGCCGTCACACCACGACGCACTGCCGGGAAAAATTTGTGTGCAGCAGGCTTTTCACACAAGTCTGGCTCGAACTGCATTAGGGCAGAGAGCAATAAATTATGAACAGAAAATAATAATAATAATAATGGGAAAACGTTTTCACCACAAAATACTGAGTTTTGAGATCTACGACATAATAGGTCTTTTTGCAATCACTTTAGCTTTCATAAGGGACTATGTTTTTATTGTTAAATTAATTTCTTTACATAAAAGAAAAATATTTATTTGCATTATGATTTTTACAATTTTACACTCACCATTACTTTGAAGGGGGGTTCAATGAATACCATGATATGAATTTGGTTTGGTTTCTTTGTTTATTGAACATAAAACATGTACAGTAATAATTTGACAGAAAATAAGGTAGATAAAATAGTAAAAAGAAAGAAATCAGTCTTCATTCAACACAGTTATTATGTTCAAGGGAGTAGAAGAAGTAAAAAACGTATCTAGTCCTACCCCGTTATGTGTTTATATCTAATAAATCATTTTTATATCAATCAGAAAAGAAAAAAAGTAAGAAGAAAGAAGTCTCCATTAAGGCTCATACTTTACCCTTAACCGTGATATTTTTCCAACTTTTGGTTTGTATCGGGATTATATACAGTACATCCACACCCTGGCACTCTTGTCAATTTTCTCTTGTATTCATAATGGATATTTCAATACCTTTCTCTATTTATCAACTTAGTTCTGATTTATCATTATATTTAATGTTTAGAATTTATCATTTTAACTCTGATTGATGTAGGTTGTTTGTACTATTTTTTTGAATTTGTTTTTGAACTCGGCAAGCGATTTACTCATTTTCAGGTCCGTTTCGAAATTATTCCACAGATTAACACCTTTGATAGATACACTTCTTTGCTTGATGTTTGTTCTTGTTTTGAGTTTTTTGAATAAGTTGGTACCTCTTAAATCATAGGTGCTTTCTCGAATTTCGAAAAACCTCTGAATGTTTTGGCAGAGCAGGTTATTGTGTGCTTTGTACATTAATTGGGCGATTTTAAAGTAAAGATTTTACATTTCAGGCCATATTGCTAAGCCTTTGGGTCTGTTAGCAGTTAAGTTTCAAAAGTATGGAAAAAATGTTTAAGTATGAACTCATATTTATGTACAATGAATTTGAAATGTAAAACACCTTTGGTGAAAAAAAATTGTTTGTCCCGCATTTTCACGACCATACGGCGCACCATATTGAAAGGCTTTGTGTTAGTTTACGGGTGATATTTCAAATGGTGAATTACCTTTTTTTCTTTTTTAGGTGAAGATTCAGCCTGTTGCCAAATATGACTGGGAGCATAAGTATCATTATGGCAGACTTATTGCTGTGTCAAATTCCTTCATGGCATATGCAATTAGAGGTGAGAGTCCAAGATTCAACTTTTTTTTAAATGGCGAATATAAATGAAATGTGATAATAATAATAGACATGCTTTTGTTCTGTCTCAGAACCGCTGCACACTGAGCGATGCATAGTCGGACACTGTGCAGGGTTCTACCACAAGATTTCATTTATGACCGAGTCTCAGCCACTTGTTTTGCGGTGAATGTGGCGATGTTGCTAATTATCCCAATCAAAATGCACAAAAGCTTTTACACAGGCAACATTTTAAGCACATGAGACAGGGCTGCTCGTTCACAAGTCATAAAAATACAATATATACAGTTCATGTTGTGTTTTACAACACCACTTAACCATATTTACATCTGCTTGTGGTAAAAATGTATGCAAGTGGTATGCGCCTTATCCTGTCCATTCAAGTGAGTGTGAGCCTTTCGAGATATACCAGCCTTTATATGGTATATACCAAGTGAGGCTCTTTTTCGTGCTCATCCTCTTTTTGTAGGAGCATGCTTAATCCTTGACTAACACTGCTTTTTATGGATTAAAGTGATACAATACAACATATTGTAAGGGGAGCCTCGGAATGTGATCCCGACCAAATGTTATTTTTTGCTGTGGGTGGGTCCCAGTCGAGTAGAGAAGCGTCGCATTGTGTGCAGCAGCCCTTTTGCACTTGGACTATGAAGTATAAACCCTGGCAAAAATTATGGAATCACCAGTCTCATAGGATGTTCATTCAGTTTCAAACGGTAGCATTCTGGCTTTAGGTGACATTTTTAAAGAATGTGGTTGTCAGTAACAGTTACATTTTTAGACCAAGCACAAAGAAAAAAATATGGAATCACTCAATTCATTCTGAGGAAAAAAAATTATGGAATCAACCTGTAAATTTCTGCTCGTTAGCCTGCAGTTAAACAGAAGTGATCACAACTTGTAGAGCTGTTTCATACAGTTAACTGACATGAATTATAGCTCCAAATTGAGACATGTCATGTGAAACAAAGGAGAGCATGATCAAACCTTAAGAAGATAAATCATCACGCAATGTCGCAACCTCTGCTTAGTCTAAATAACTGCTACTACCAGATTTCTTTTCTTGATTTCTTTTAGTGGTTCATCAAGCCAGAAAGTTGCAGTTTTAAATGACTTTAGTTTTGTCTCATGTCTGCAATTGACTTTTTTTCCTACAAAATTGAACAACTGAATGACGATCCTCTGAGGCTGGTGATTGAACATTTTTTGTCAGGGATTGTATCCATGAGTCTCTAGATTTGTATAATGCAAGTTGCCGAAGCGTTTTATTGCAGCAGATGTCTACAAATGTAATGCATAATGACTTGCATTCTGTGTGTTTTATTGTATTCCATGATATCGTCTTTTCTCTGACATCTTCCTTCAGGAGCCAACAACCAGGCTATGATACGCGTCTTGAGTGTCGGCACTGCAGAGCGTTGTTTACTTAAAGGCTTCACTGGTGCCGTCACAGATCTGGCTTTCGCCCACCTTGACTCGCCTCTGTTGGGTTGTGTAGATGAAGCTGGCAACCTAATGGTTTGGGAGCTCACGTGTACCAGCAGTACAATACTGTATCCTTACAAAATTAATGCTAAGACAATTTTACCCTTTTCATGACACGCGGTGTTGACTTTTACATCAGTTTTGCCTTTTTGAAAGATATATTAAGTAGCCAACACATTCTACAACAAACATATTCTCAAAAATTCTTCTTCCATACCTACTTAATGGTATTAGAAGCACTCCATTGTCTTACACTGACAGAACTCAGTTCTAGTGATACTTTTGATCTTAAAGTTTACCCACATACCTGTGATATCATGCAGACATGCACACACGAACCCCCAATAACTTTTACTTCATCGTGCTTTCCTTAATCCATAGCCCTAAGAGATCAGATAGTTGTTCATGTCCGAAGGCCACAGGACTCGCCACTGAACTCACATCGGCGTCTCATCTGGTGCCCTTTTATTCCAGATGAAAATGAAGACAACCAAGATGACAATAGCCAGACCTTGGCTCTTCTACATGAAGATAGGGTATCTGTTTAATATAAAAATATAACTTGGCCTGAAACAAATACCAAAGACTTCTATTAAATATAACATCTTCCACTAAAACTAGGCACATCGGAGTCAGTCCAAGGCAGGGGTCTCAAACTTAACTTATGTGGGAGTTACTGGAGATAGTCTGGGTTGCATCAAGTATTCCAAAAAAGAAAAAGCACAACTAATCCCATCTTTAGCAATAACAGTTCAGAACATGAACGGTACTTCAGAATGTGAATGAGATTGTGGCCCAATTCTTTCTGTCAGCTACATATACCTGGTACTTAATGTACTCCTCAAAATGTGTAGTTGAGTACTGGCACCTTACTTCAGAAGCACCACAGCTTTCTCTATGCATTCAAGACTTGTCTGTGTGCCCCCGTGCTCAACCCAGAAAGCATTCCGTCTCCTGTTTTTCTTGAAATTAGCTACTCTCATTGCTAACCTTTCTCTTCGCGGCAGGTTTTGAAAAGACTGGGAGACAGGAGATATTTCCTTCCCATATTTGCCACTTTAGAATTAATGTTTTGCCAAAATATGTTATGAACCTATGTTATAGTAGCCCATATGTGATTTAAAAAGGACAACACCATAAAAAAAAAAACTAACATTAAACTTTGTCAAGTTGGGGGCCGCTGCAAATGAGTTTGCGAACCCTGATCCAAAGGCTCCATAATTAAACCAAAATACAGTTCACAAGTGAGTTTGTGCCTGGCAGATTATGTCAAGCCATTGAAATGACAAATACTTGTGACTTGGTGGCTGTGATGATCATTAAAAAATGGGCATGATGTGGCACATTGCTATCATCAGCATCAACATTATACACTTACACGACTGGATTTCAGGATCATGTGTCAGAATATGCCTTTAAACATATTTTTATTGTTTTTCATATATGAATCTCATTTTTATTTTTTTATTTTCTAGGCTGAAGTGTGGGACCTTGAAATTTTGAGGGCCAACAATGCTAATTGGCCTGTTTATGCCACAGATTTGAAAGAAGGCCTCATTACAGTGAAAGGATATACCCAGGTAAGACTTGATATACTAAGTGTTAACTCGAATAATAACTCCACTTGTATGATGGTTGTAGAACTCTTGATTTCGAGACCGCTCACCTTGACCAACAGAAGGACAACCGAACTCACTCCCCAAAACCCGTGCTCTCATTCCCCTTCGTTGAGGCAACACTGAGCCCTAGCAGTGTAATATTGTAAAGGTTATTACTAAAAATAAAACAACACTAAGTACAAAAATCACAGTTTAAAAGGGGAAGTGAAGTCCCAAAACTATCTCTGATAAATATTGTGTTTGTGGAATATGGATTAAGCAAAAATAAACCTGTTTTTATCCATCTTGGGGCCGTCAGCATAACGGGCGTCCGTTCGTATTGATGGAATGCCCACCTCTGGCAGCTGAGATGAAACTTTGGTTTAAAAGGGAAGTAGTCAAATAAAACATTGTCTTGAGAATAATTTCTTTGATGCACCCCCATTAGTCTAAATATGTCATTGTTAATATGAATTAAGCAGCAAAATACACCTGTTTTTTTACCCATCTCAGTGGGTTGCCATTGTGCCACTTCCTGTTGACTGAAAATGACATCATTGCGCGTTAAGGGCTCAGCTTACAAATGTCTAATGACCAAAACCAGAAAAACAAGTGAGCCGTGAATCCGTGATTAGTCGTTAGATGAGCGGGTGGGTTTTGAATCTGGGCTCCGGCTTTTCTGTGTGGAGTTTGCTTATTGTCTTTGTGCCTCTGTGGGTTTTCTCCCGATACTCCGGTATCTACATTTCCAAAGACATGCATGTTAAATTGATTGAACACTCTAAATTCTTTGTAGATATGAATGTGACTGTGAATGATTCTCGATTTGTGCCCTGCAATTGGCTGCAGACCAGTTCAGGGAATACTTTGCCGCTCACCCAAGGACGGCTGGGACTGTGTCCGGCGCCCTTGCGACCCTAATGAGGATAAGTGATTCAGACGATGAATGATATTGTAATTTCCCCATTTGAGTAAAAGTGAGACTGCGACGATACTGATCCTAGGACCTCTATGTATGTATGTCCTCTTTCATCTATAACTGCTTCAGACACCACAAGTGTATGCAGAAAAGTGGTGAAGATTGCACGACTGTCTGTGTCCTATGTGTTGTCTTGTGTTATTCTTGTTATTTTGACTTCAAAATGGCGCCGCGAGAGTGGCTGCCTTTCCAGCAGCTCCTATATTTTGTTGTTCTACTTCTTCCTTTCATAACTTTGCTGCTGTGAATTGGGAATTTCTCCATTGCGAGACTAATAAAGGTTTTCTTATCTTATGTTATAAACACACGAATGCTTTTTACAAGTCCTTTGTTTTCAGAAACATTGACTACTTGACTATTTTAAGATGAAAGCAAATTCTCAATTTGTTTTGGTAACATACAATATGAAACATATTTTACTGTCCCACCAGCGTGTCAGTGAAGGTGCCCTATCTCCAGATGGAACAGTGTTAGCTACAGCCAGCCACGATGGATACATCAAGTTCTGGCAGATATATATAGAAGGGGGGCAGGACAAGCCAAGGTATGAAAGAAGAATGAATCCCTTACTTTGAAATTTGATGTACAGTCTGGTCCTTTCATACTAGAGCAGCAGGACGTCCTCTTTTTTTTTTTTTTTTTTTAAACCCTTATGCCCCTCGAAAAAAGCTGATACCGAACCTACGCGTTTTACAATTCTGTAAATGATGTATGTTGTGTTATACAAACATTCTTTATTTTTTTTCTCAAACACTCAAAATGTTCAGCGGGATCTGTGCTATCCATACATATATAGTTTATGTTAATTCCTTGGGATTTTTTGCCCTTTATGGACAATAAAGCAGTTCTGTGCTATGACACTTCAAAGAAATATTGCATTCTTTTTAAACGGTGGACTATGAGGGTTTAAATTAGATGTCTGCATGAACTCTTTTTTTTATTTTTTATTTGTTTCTGAATTAGATGTCTGCATGAACTTCGTCCACATGGTGGACATCCCCTTTCCTGCCTTCTCTTCTGTGACAACCACAAAAGGCAGGACCCTGAGTGAGTAGACACAAGTCGTGATTGCTGTGAGCAAATTGCATATCAACACAAATGAATCTATTGCTGTTTCATTTACAGAGTCACTCTGTTTCTTTCAATAGCGTTCCATTCTGGAGGTTTCTTATAACTGGAGCCGATCAGAACCAAGAATTAAAGATGTGGTGTACTGTTTCCTGGACTTGTTTACAGACCATCAGGTTATTACTTCAGTCTTTCAGTTGCACTCTGGATTCACCCTTAGTCTTTGTTTGAAATTGCTATAGTTGTTTATAGATAGCATCTGGATTGGGCCAGTTTTTTCGAAAGCAACGCTTGATATTGTTACCATAGTGGGGTTCCATCCAAATGTTTCCAATTTTTTCAGCAAATTTAGTGACAATGTGCAAAACGAACGTGCGTCTTATCCCTATTTGAATGTATTATTTTTGTGAATAGTGAGAGGATACTGCACCCACTCTTGTCTCTACTCTTATACAATCTGGGGGGAAAACACCACCCCCCCAAAAAACATCAATGAAATGAAAACATTTATGACATGTCTGCCCTTTCGTTGTATGAACACCCAACTTTGTCGAATTGCTTAAGCCTTTAATGTTTAGTGCTGTTTTGTAGATTCTCTCCAGATCCAGTGAATCTGACAGTTCTGCCTAGTCTTAAGGCAAGTTTGGACCTGTCTGCTGGGTATCTCATCCTTTCCGACGTACAGAGGAAGGTCAGTGCATTATTGGCAGCTTTTATGTTTATGTAATGTGTGGGTTAAAAAAAAACACCTGCCATTTACATAACTTTCTAAAGGTTATTATTCCAACTCAGGTGTTAGGACATTGATAAATACTCAGATGTAACTCATATTCTGTGTTATTCATTCATTTATTCACTGAGAAAACACAAAAGCCCTGTACTTGACGTGAATGGCCAGGTGCAATATAAATATGGTGTGTTTCTAATTAATTGTAAAGCGATTCACCAAATGTAAACTGTTAGCATAATAAGGTGCAAGCAAAGATCATAATTCTCTTGACTGTGTTTTGGCCAAAATCGTTATCTAACTAGTGGCGTAGGTGCGAAACCGACCATGCCAATGCCTTTGAAAGAAAATCTCTGGTGCTGTATGTCATTATTTTAAAAATTGTCAATCAAGTTTTAACATAGTGGCTTGTCTACACTTTAGTACCTCTTTAGAGATCGAGACACGCACATACATACCTTGTATGCTGCATGGATAATTGAAGGACCTAGTCATTGTTATAAAACTCATGTAAGTTGAGAATTGATCTTTTGCGATGTGAGTGTTTTTGCTCTAGTTGCTGGTTGGTGAATGACTGCGTAAAATGCCAGATTGAGGAGAGAAAAAAAAGCTTGATCTGACTGAGTGTGCTGGTTTGAATTCGGGGTCAAATTTTAGGAACTCTATCTGACTACGAATATTACTGCCTACTTTGGTTCTTCTTTGAATACTAATTTGCTCTGGCTCCTTGCCAGGTTCTTTATGTGATGGAGCTGAGACAAGATCTGGAAAAAGGCAAGGCATCTTTCACTGCTGTGTCAGAGTTTCTACTCACCCATCCTGTGCTTAGCTTTGGAGTTCAAGATGTTGCCCAAAGCCGTTTGCGACACACCGAAGTTCTTCCTGCAGAGGAGGAGAGTGAGAGCACAACAACAGGTAAATTCATGAAGTCTTTGATGTTGTCGTTGGAGCGGGGAAAAAAGCAAACTGTCGTCCCTTTATGATCTGGAGCAATTTTATAATCTGTCATTCATACACAGCACAGTGATAATGATTGATTAATATTTTTCCTGTGAATGTGATTTCTTTCAGAGGGCGCTCAAGGGCCCACAGAGTCCAAATCTGGCATCCAGATTAAACTGTACTGTGTTCACACCAAGTGAGTTCCCGTACACTGATCACATTCTACTATTTTGTTCAATTAAGTTCAAGTTAAAAGTTTGGATCCAGTTCATTCAATAATGTTTAAAAAGTGTTAGCCTGTGCCCTCCTCAAGGGTTCTTATGCAGGAACAGGGAATATACTTCTCATCTCAGCGGCAGGCTGTTCCTTGGGTGGTGGCTTGTTCTATCCAAGGTGGTTTTGTGGCTTTTGGCCATTAAAACCTCACTGAAATCATTTTTAAAATGTTGTACAGCTGAACATTACAAAATGAATGTTACATACTGTATATGAACCTATATACTGTATATTTATAGTCAATATTTATTGACATTAATAATTTCTGATTTTAGGAGTCTGCAGGATGTTCAAATCTGGTTCCAGCCTAATGCGGGCTCCAACTCTCCAGGCTTGCTCCATTCTGATCCTCCAGATGGTTTTGGTTGGTTTACGTTTTTCCACAATTATTAATCAATTGTTTTATTGTATGCACAACAGGTCCAGTAGTTGCTGTCTCCTTTAACTTTCACCCTGTAATATCAGAGCAAGATAATTTATCAAAACGTGCAGTGTGTGTGTGTGTGTGTGTGTGAGAGAGAGAGAGAGAGAGAGATTTGATTTGATTTCAGTTTTTAATTTTTACTCTACGTATTATGTCACGTATCTATCAGGGTTCTCAGCCCATCTGACAGACCAGAGTTCTGACAAGGACTCAGGGAGTGGCTCCCAGACCGACCTGAGCAACATAGCATCACTTCCTGAACCGACTGACTTCCTGTCGAATATTGCAAATGGCAATGGGCAAATGCCGAAATTGATGACTCCTGATGCCTTCATGACATTAAGCACTTCGGTATTAAGCTTTTAAAATCATGTTTGTTTTCTCTTTCGGTCTTAACCCTGCCACACTTTATTATACGGGTGCTCTGATCAGGGTTTTATGCTGCCGATTTCAATACTGATAATTCATGAGCAAGATCTTCCGATCACTCCCGATTATGAGACCTGTGATACCGATCATATGGATTAGCTGTAAATGTTGTCTATTTATGGGGAATGCTATTGACTATGTAATCTGGAAAAAAAAGAACCAAAAAAATCACTTAATTTAAACAAAACTTGCTAGCACAATGCAATAACTCTTCAGCCAAAAGGATAACGGAATAAAACTGAAGTTTATTAGCTTTTCCACAATCTTTAACAGATTGAAATAATCAGACTGTCAACAGACTCATAGTGTAAAAGTCAAATAAAATTCCACAAACATTGCCTGATCACATCATGTAAAGTTAATAAATAAGACAGATACAGGTCAAATGCAGGCTACATGCACATAAACTATTCAATAAGTTCCTAAATTGAAAATATTTTACAACGTGGCTTATTGTCCTTAAAGGGCAAACTCCTAATTTTCATCTTAATTGATCTACAGTTTTGTATGTAAATTGAATTTTTATTTTTAAATGAGATAAGAGATAAATACGGTCAAACAGACCGTGGATAGAAAAACAGCCCAAATGAAACTGAAGTGCATATGCTCTGAATGAGAACATATTGAACATTTTGATCGGCAAAATGCCTACAACTTATTAGAGTTGTTAAAGAATTATACACAACAAATACATAATTGACAATCAGGCCTCAAATTGATCACAATTGTCCAAATCCTCTGATTTCAGCCTTTCAAATGTAAAATTTGATGATTTCTGTCGTCCTTCATGAAATTTTTGATTATCTCTCTATGTAATCAAACTGAGACATTTGCAAATACTGCTTCTATTTTTGAAAACCATGATCAACATTTTTTCCGATTTTATGACATGTTATGGACCAAACCAGTAATGCAATCATAATCACTTTATGGAAGAAATAAGTCAGTTTAATCTACTGTGCTACAAAAATCATTTATAGCCATAGCGTGAATAACCTGTAATTGATCTTGAGTTGACCTTTAATCCCAGAAGTGTTGCACTTCGTTTTAATCAGTTCCTAAAAAGGATCTCTTCAGTTTCAAAAACATTGCTGAGTATTTTTTGTTTTTTATTTTGCTTACCAGTAATCATTATACAATACAAAATAAATGGCAATAAACGGTTAGTAAACAGTGATCGGTGAAAAAAAGGATTTCGCAATACGTGTTAATGCAAAATAACTGACCAAATTATATAATTAGTCATTTAAAAAGATTTAGTAGCGACAGCCGTAATTGTTAGCAAGCATTGTGGAACGATTCCTTTCCATAAAGATGATGAAATTTAGAGAATGACTTATACAGTTCAAACATTGGTGTACAATCTCTTCAGTAATATTCATAAAACCAGATTTTTCTGATAATGGTTGATATTTACTGACTTTAAAATGGCCTGATTGTACCATTCACACATGCATTGAGACATTGCATCAACCTATGCAAACATGCTTTATTTTTGGTATACTCTTCAGGTGCCTGCATCTCCTGGCAGTAGTGCCAGTAGTCTGACAATTGTCACAGCAATCAGCGACTCGGCCAATAGGTGAGTTTTTCTATTGGCGATCATAATGATTATGATACTGATGGGTTTTTATTTCGACTCTGTAAAGCTCCTATCCCACTGAGCGGTGAACAATTACAAGCGTTTTCAAAGGCAGCAAATGTTGCATTCACCTCAGAGTTCATCTTTTTTTTTTTTTAATTATTATTATTTTTTTAATAATAAGGTCGCAAACATTTGCCAAACGTTTGCCAGATGTTCACATGTACTTTTCTTGTCGCAAGGAAACTTTGGACATTTTCAAATTTTCCTTCCGGCAATTTAAAAAAAAACTGTTGGAGAACATCTGCGACCTTGAACGAACCCTGATCAACTCCGACGTGAGTTTTTCTGCCTTCGCAAACAGTTGCAACTGTTCACCCCCCAGTGGGATAGGGGCTTAAGGCATTTACCATCTTCTATTCTTAAGCATGCGATCACATCAAAACATCAGTTTGAGAGGCATTCAATTTTGTTGTTGCAGAATGATTAACCATTTGAAATGTAGATGTATTTTTGGATTGTACATGTAACAAGACAAAGGTGGCCTATCGTACAAAATCAGCAGGTTCTTTTCTCACCATGTTCTCATAGTGTACAAAGAACTATCCTTCAAATGTACTCATAAATGCGAGGGAACATTGGTATGTTTTTTGTTTTTGGCAGAACTTCTGATGACATTATTCAGAGTCCCAGCCGGGCAGATAACAGTTTGCCACTTCCGGTTTCCAGTAGCAGTCCAAGACCTGCTTCCACTGGACTGGAGACCATACAGGTATGAGTGGACACTTCCAGCCACTCTTCAATCTGAAGATGTGGTCCAATATGACCAATATTTGCAGTCTCCCTCTCTCCGTCTCTCTCTCTCTCTTTCCAGACAGTGGCATCCCCTAGCACTTCAGTTGTGCTGGACAGCCCTCAGGTTCTTGATTCTCAACTCATGCCACCACATGCCTCCCCAACTAGGGCCCGCTCCCCTGATGTTATCTCCTCAGCCTCCACAGTCATGTCCCAGGACATTCCAGAGATTGCATCCCAGACCCTGCAGCTTCAGCGTGGTCTTGTGTCCACCTTGGACTCTTTACCTCTGTCTGCTCTTCAAGCTGATAGTATGGCCTCTGCTGCTTCTGCCCTTCACTTGCTCACTTCACCACGCTCAGCTAACAGCAACAGGTACCACAGTAAAGTAAAATGTATGCTGTTCTTGAAAGGAAAGTGTTTTGTGCTATAATGTAAATTACATTTCATAATACAGTAAGTATTCCCTAGTAAGGAATCATATTTGCGTTGTCCAATCTTTCCTTATAACGGAATTTACTTATTTGGGATACGACTACGGTACATGTTCTTTATGAACATGCAAGTATGTGAACAAAACTCATGTGTAACAACACAAGCAATGAAATGCAAAAATATATGCTCCAAACACTGTTTATAACATAAAAGCTGCAGTATACAGTACAGGTATATGAACAAAGTAATCCTGAAACCTAGCAGAATAACAGTTGACACGGCCACATTAATAGATAACATATTTATAAATAAGATTGACCGTAAAATGGAAAGTGGACTTCTCATTAATGACATAAGTGACCACCTACCTGTTTTTGCAGTTTTTCATAATTATTTTGATAGAAAAGCTAAGTCAACAACTCACATAACAGAAATAAGACTAAGAACCCAACACTCCACCGACGCCTTTAAGCAAGACCTAGAAAAACAAAACTGGACCGAGGTCTATTCAAACGAAGACCCAAATACAGCGTTTGAAGTATTTCAGTCTACCATAATCTCCTTATATGATAAACATTTTCCATTAACTAAAGTCTCCAAAAAGTATAAAGACCCAAGTAAGCCATGGATAACGAAAGGCATAGAAAACGCATGTAAAAAGAAAAACAATTTATATAAATTGTTTTTAAAATTGAGAACTGAAGAAGCAGAAAAAAAATATAAGACCTATAAAAATAAACTAGTAAATATTATAAGAACCAGTAAAAGAGATCATTATCATGCACTATTAGAGCTGAATAAAAGTAACACACAAGAAATATGGAAGATACTTAACCAAGTAATCAGAAATAGTCCTAAAAAAATGGATTATCCAGAGTATTTTATCAAAGGCAAAAATACTATTTTGGAAAAAACTGCAGAAATAGCAACTGAATTTAATGAGTATTTTGTCAACATCGGCAGTAACCTAGCAAAACAAATTCCTGATCCAACAAACTTGTTTGAAATAGATATGTAGAAAAAAACTCCTCCACGATGTTCCTTACTGCTGTAAAACAAGAAGAAGTATCAAATATTATAAAAACTTTTAAAAATAAAAAGTCAACTGATTGCTTTAATATTGACATGACAATAATAAAGCAGATTATAGAATATGTAGTGCGACCTTTCACGCACATATGCAACCTGTCATTCAAAGCTGGTATCTTTCCATCAAAAATGAAAATTGCTAAAGTTATTCCAATCTATAAAAGTGGAGAAAGACATCGGTTTACAAATTATAGACCAATATCACTACTACCACAATTTTCAAAAATATTAGAAAAACTATTTTCTCGCAGACTGGATAGCTTTATACAAAAGCATGCGCTGTAAGCTTCAGGGAAAAACGGACCACCTCAATGGCAGTTATGGAGTTTGTGGAAGCAATAGCCACTAATATAGACAACAAAGAATTTACTGTTGGGGTTTTCCTAGATCTAAAAAAAGCTTTTGACACAATAGATCACAGTATATTATTGAAAAAACTAGAAAGATATGGCATTAGAGGTGTATCTTATAAATGGATAAAAAGTTATTTAGAAAACAGATATCAGTACGTGCAACTCAACAATAAAAAAACGAATCAACTGAAAATCACTCACGGAGTTCCTCAGGGGTCAGTGCTTGGTCCAAAACTATTCATCTTATATATAAATGATATCTGCAAGGTCTCAAAACAATTTAAATGTGTCCTATTTGCTGATGATACAACTTTCTACTGTTCTGGAATAAATCTGAAACAGCTCCTGACAACCGTAGAAAACGAATTAAACAAATTAAAAAACTGGTTCGGCAGAAATAAATTGTCACTTAACCTGAAAAAATCGAAGTTAATTGTTTTTGGCACAAGACCAATCAAACACCAAGCTAAAATTATGGTAAACTCAATTGAGATAGAAAGCGCGTATGAAACCAAGTTTCTCGGATTAGTAATAGACTCAAAACTATGTTGGAAGCCACATATCGATAACGTAAAAAGAAAAATAGCCAAAACCGTAGGGATCCTCTACAAAACCAAGGAAGTGCTAAATAAGAGATCTTTGTACACATTATACACTTCATTATTATTACCATATATGACCTACTGTGTGGAAATATGGGGAAATGCCTGCAAAACAAACACACTCCCTATTCTCAACCTACAAAAAAAAGCAATTCGAATTATTAATAGATCAAAATATACGGAACCCACAAATCCACTATTTATCAAATTAAATACGATGAAATTTTATGACCTGGTTGACTTTAAAATCGCCCAATTAATGTACAAAGCACACAATAAGCTGCTCTGCCAAAACATTCAGAAGTTTTTCGAAATTCGAGAAAGCACCTATGATTTAAGAGGTACCAACTTATTCAAAAAACTCAAAACAAGAACAAACATCAAGCAAAGAAGTGTATCTATCAAAGGTGTTAATCTGTGGAATAATCTCGAAACGGACCTGAAAATGAGTAAATCGCTTGCTGAGTTCAAAAACAAATTCAAAAAAATAGTACAAACAACCTACATCAATCAGAGTTAAAATGATAAATTCAAAACATTAAATATAATGATAAATCAGAACTAAGTTGATAAATAGAGAAAGGTATATAAATATCCATTATGAATACAAGAGAAAATTGACACAAGAGTGTCAGGGTGTGGAAGTATATAATCCCGATACAAACCAATATCACGGTTAAGGGTGAAGTATGAGCCTTAATGGAGACTTCTTTCTTCTTACTTTTTCTTTTCTGATTGATATAAAAATGATTTATTAGATACAATCACATAACGGGGTAGGACTAGATAAGTTTTTTACTTCTTCCTACTCCCTTGAACATAATAACTGTGTTGAATGAAGATTGATTTCTTTCTTTTTACTTTTTTTATCTACCTTATTTTCTGTCAAATTATTACTGTATATATGTTTTATGTTCAATAAACAAACAAACAAACAAACAAACAAATACAGTCGCACAAACTTAGGACTATTTGCTACAAAATGAGACTAGTCTTAGACCTGGTGGCATTTCTTTCCACTCACTCACTGTCTCTAACTTGACCTCCCCTCGATCGCCATCAAGACAACGTTGCTCAGCTGACATCGTGCAACGAACTTTTAAAGCCAGCCACGGGATGCTTCGAAGTCCTCGATGCCCATAGTTAGCGCAATGGAACTCGCTTTCTCTCTAATTAGCGGTTCAGTTAGCGAAAGTTTTTTAGCAAGATAACAGGTAAAGCATTCCAGGAAATGTTTGTTTACTCGACTGTCCGTCGAGCCACAAGAAATTTACTCTGAACAACTAATCGGATGCATTCCACTCTCTCTTCCACGGTCATTACTGTTTCTCTTCGTTTGGATGGCACGATCAACAGGACGTAAATGTAGATGAACGAAATAAAAAATCATTCACTATTCCAGTAAAACTCATGCTAATAGAGTCACTTACATGTTGCCGTTTTGGATCCGATGAGAGTAAATAGTGGCGAGTTATTCCGTAGTACCGAGTGGGACTTGTGTTTGCGCCACTGCGGGCTTCCGGGTACTGGAACTTCCGTTGTTATGAATCTATCGTTATTGTAATATTGTAGTCGAAGATTTAATGCATAGGGGTTTTTTTTCCGGGTGAGGGAATTTCTGTTTGGGGAGGGGGAGTTATTTTTTGATAACATGTACAGTATTCACATTTTTTACATTGCACGATATTTTTAACCACATACCGATAATGGTTTTGGGGCATGAACTGATGAATTGCAATTCTATGCATTTCAGTGGGAAACATGACCTTGCTGTAAATGTTTTGGGTTACAAACAGGGACCCAGAACAAATGTTTGTAACCCGAGGTTCTGCTGTGCTCAAAAAGGGTCTCTCCTGATTACAGTAATGTGTAATTGAGCTACTAAGAGCTAGACAGGGCCAACACCAGTCATCATTGGGGGGGGTTTTTTCCATCAAGTGCAGAAAACTAATAGAGAAAAGGCATACAGTTGTGCTCATGAATTTATATTCCCTGAGGTACACAGGGCTCTTGATGTCTGCAGCCATTAAACTTTCAATAACTTTCCTGCAAAAATGGAATTGTCCTACAGTCCTCTAGTTCTCAGTGACTAATTCCGTTCATGATCCTTTTACATACTTTATTTATTATTTTCTTTTTTTACAGCCTGTTGCCCCTTGAGCTTGGATGTGTAGATGGTCCTGTTGGAGGGTCTCTAGAGTTGGAGCCCAGACTTAGCCAAACGCCATCTCTCCTGGAGACTGCTTTGTCTCAGGATAACCCTGTTTTAGCAGGAGGTTCTACAGAGAACACCATAAGCCACACCTCTTGGCCAGCTGCTCCCGACATCACCAGGGAAACCAGGAATCGAGAAAATAGTCTTGGAGACTGGTAATAACAATATCTGACATGCATCCATCCATCATCTATCCATTCTCTGAAGCCATGGCATGACTGTGAGCAACAATATCACAGTATTCAAATTCAAGCCCTAAAATTTTATATATACATACAGTATATAGCTAAGTAACCCCCCCCCCCACACACACACACACACTCAGCACAATCTATTATATTTTTGAACAAAGTCGACAATATTTGGTACATTAAGAAACATTGTACCATGCTAAGTTTATATAAGTAAATGTTACTATTCTTCTGTTTTAATTGTTGGTAAGTCAGTGTCCCATTTATTATCAGAACAGACCCGTGGGCCACTAGCTACCGTAATTTTCGATTACAAAGCGTAGCTGATGAAAAGCCGCAATAGCTAAATTTTGCCATAAAAACAAATATGTACATATATTTTCTGCTTTGCTTTATTAGCCGCAGGTCTCCACATTATAACATGGGATTTTTGCAAAGAAAGTCACACAGATGCATTTTTGAAAAGTCTAAATACCATTAACGACGACGTACTTGGCTAGTTACACATCTGTGCTCCACTTAGTAGCTTTCTAGCGCTATATGATCATTTTGGCATTAACCATGGAGGATTCCGTGGAGTGAAAATTAGTACGGTACTCAAAACCTGTTTATGATCAAATGCATTGGATATTCAATAGCAGAGCCAAATAATGCATGCCATCAACAGCAAGGTGTCTGTTATTACTGTGTACCTTTGTCTACTGGCGGTTTATCTCAATAAGAGTGTGGATTTGCACCCGTGTCACAGCTCAAGGGATGATTCAAACGGCCGACTCCTGAGTTCACCCTACACATGTCGGTCATATTGCCTCTCACAGAATGACAGCCAGGATCCTGGTGCTGAGCAGAGGTAACATACATGCACTTGTTGATGCTGATACACAGGGACATTCTTCTTTTATTTTCAACACACAGTCCCTCATTATTTGGATTTAGTGACCCTGAGGATGAGGTTGCGGGTTCAGCATCATCTTCTGCAATTTGTGGCACACGTTCCTCTCACAGAATACCAGTTAAAGACTGGAAAACCTCACCTAGGGCCTCACCAAAGCTGAAGAGAAAGACCAAAAAAGACGAGAGGTGTGTTGACGTTTCATGTTAATGTGAAAATTGAGAAATTGTGAACAGATAAGCAAACTTCATTCTTCTTTCTCAATAGAGAATCACCTCAGTTGAGACATTTGGACTCCGGTCAGGTAAAGTATTCCAAACAAGTAAAGGTGTGAAAGAAAAGTCCAGATGTCTTGTTTTTATGTCGTGACAAACCTTATAGTAGCCGTGTTTATACTTGTGTTATACTTGTATTTCAATTAGAAAGAAACCTTACGCCCGAACCGAATGAACATAATCTATACAAAAACCCCAATGGGAATGAACATAAGCCTTTTCATCGTGATCCAATTCAATCAGAAGTCATGTATATAGTTTAATTGGAAAAACCCTGTCTGCGCATACTCCGTCTTGACAGAAATGTGCAGTGATAGAAATTTTTACACACTTGAAAATGGCAACTTCCAACCAGAGCTGGTCTGGGACAGGAGAGTTGGTTTTGAACTACTTGTAACTTTTCCTGTGATGTTTGCATAAACGGGTTCTCTTATATGCAGTCCACATACTTCAACAAAAACAATACTTGACCATATTTAGAATTTTTTTTGTACTAATGGATGAAATAGTGGGAACAGTGGCAGCAAATCAGAGAGGTGGCCAAGTGAATCTAACGTAGCCGCCTCTCTGAGTTGCTCGTTATCGC
The DNA here is from genome assembly GCF_054856545.1 of Hippocampus guttulatus. Classification (NCBI taxonomy): domain Eukaryota; kingdom Metazoa; phylum Chordata; class Actinopteri; order Syngnathiformes; family Syngnathidae; genus Hippocampus; species Hippocampus guttulatus. The sequence goes on along the minus strand of NC_141264.1, from coordinate 7,258,957 downwards.
CGTAACCCTCGGATGTTCGAAGCCCTCCGGTGACTCCCCCGGTGGCTGGAGAACATCTGCATCGTGGTCAAGACCACCGGAAAGTTCCACAGAACGTGCCTTGCCCTCCTTTTGCCAACCTGGAGACCTCTCATTCATTTGAATGGTGAGGTCGCTCATTCAAATTAATCAACCTGGTGAGGTGCGCACTGCTGGCTAAAATTTTTACCACCAGCATCACTATTTCATTCATTACTACATATCGCTGGTGTCGGGCAAAAACCTGCTTTAGCTAATAGTCGTACGCTTAAAACCAGGAAATTTTGTGGATTTTATGGCCGCATTGCTCAAATAAGCTGCTACATCTATCGGCCAATCCGATGACAGAGTCATCACAGCCCTCCTCCGCTTGCATTCTAGCCACACATTCGAAGAGGTCTTGAGGAACTGTTCCATTTTGATAACAGTCCCTAAAAAGTGTAATGGAAAAGTGACAACACCAGGCTGTTTCGGGCTGGAACCGGTACAATAGAAAAGGACCTCTATAAGGACCTTCTGATTAAATGTAATGGAACATGTTAAAACCAGATTGGAATAGGTAAACAGTTGACCTTCAGTTGGAATAATTTCAACCGGAAAGACAAAAAAAGTTTGCATGTAAACCCGGCTAGTCTTTCTACATGTGCACCAAGTTTGTGAGTTGAATGAAGTCAGGACAAGTCATTCTGAAATCCTGACTTAAACCCTAGTTTTTAAGTAACAATTTTTTTTCTTGTGCTTTGTTCATGCCCTCCGCAGATGAATACAGATGTGCAGCAAGAGTTGTTGATGTTTCTCCGAGGCCAACAGAGAGAGTTAACTGAACTACGTGGACAAATTGAAGCCATGCAAAGCTCTATTATGGCCCAAGTAGAACGTGCATTGACTAACCATCGGGAACAAGAACGTATCCTTCATATCTAGTGAGACTGGAACATGTCAGTTTAGTTTGTCTTGTCATATTTATAAAGAGGAATCCCACATCTCACACAGTCACAAGGAAAATGACTTGTGTGGAATTTGAACCTGAATCATGTCATGCTAGGAAACATTAGTTTGACATAGTTTGTCGAAAAGGTTGTAGCTTTACCATAAATGTTATCTTTAAAAAATGATCTGTATTTTGAAGGTACAACTACCAACCAATCTGACATTATAGTGCCCAATCTCATCTCAATTATGGCACATACACATACACATCGTCTTCTTGTGAACTTTAACTTTCAATGGCCTCAGAGTGCAGACTAGAGCGGGTTCTGGGAGAGAGTCTGAATCAGCAGCATCATCAGAAACAACTCAGCCAGCAGCTGAGCCAGACCCTTTGCAATTCCCTAACAAACAAGATGGACAAAATCCTTCGAGAGGAGATGAAGAAAACTGTTCCGCCAAGTAAAGAGAAACACAAACAATTAATGGATACAAATGTTTCAAAAATATGTACCCTTGACAAATGATCGTGTCTGTAAATGTGACAGTTCTTAGAAGATGGTTGAGATACAACAATTTTATTTAGCCGGCAAAGAGATCGTTTTCATATCATTAACTTTTTTTTTTCAACCTTTGAGTCTCATCCCAAGTGTTTTCTTCCAGCACCTCTAATTACCAGTTATGATTAGTCTTGTTCTTTATTTCTTTTCTCCCAAATTTAGCCCTCCAACCCCCATTCAAATCTTATCTCAACGTAAATTTAGAATAACCACAATTCAAGTTGTGCTTAGTAGGGAAACCTTAGGACTAAGCTGGACTTGATCTTTGGTCGCTTTACTATGTAATAAGGTGATTGAAGGCCTGTGTGCGTGTGTGTGTTTTTCTTCTTCTTTTTTTTTTTTTTTTTTAAACCTGTTTAGCCATTTCGAAGAGTCTGGAGCCAGTGACATCTCAACTGAGCAACACTATTTCTTCTAAACTGACCTCTGTAGAGGTTACCCTGAAGGACAACGTCAGTAAGGTTGTCAAATCCAAGGTAGGTGTCTGGGCTTCACCACCATTCATTGTATGACTGTCCGTGGTCTAAGATCTATATTGCCTTGCTCCATTTAGGTCTTTGCTCACATTAAGCTCTTTCTTTGTTGCTAGAACACCACAGATGCAATTGGCCGAGCCGCCGCAGAAGCAATGCAAGGTCCTATTCAGGCTGCCTACAAAGATGCCTTCCAGAGCATTGTGCTGCCTGTTTTTGAGAGAGGCTGTCAGACCATGTTTCAGCAAATTAATGAAAGTTTCAAGCAAGGAACACAAGAATGTAAGTCCATTTTCATTGTTTGGAAATCAACATGGATTTTGTTAAACTGCATACGTTCAAAATAATTTTAAATTAAGACAATACCTCGTACAGCCCCCCGTGCCTCAAAATGCTTTGTGTTGTTTTCAGATGATTGGCATTCAAATTTGTAACTGACAACTAGACTTTACTCAGATTTGATCAGCTGGATCTGAGCGGCAGATTTTTCCATTATATGCACAATCAGTGATAGTTTGTAATGTCAGAATTTGCCGATCGATCAATGACATAATTCATCAGCAAAATAAGACATTAGAGCAAACAACCTGTTCATTTCAGTGGGTGCTCCAAATTTTGACTGTTCGTGGTCCCGGCTGGGCCCAATTCCACATGAATAGCAGGAGTTGAACTTACAGTAAAGAAGTTGTTTTAATAGATTGGAAAGGTTGGTTCATCTTTTGAACGAATTCGTTATTGTTTTTGAGGTATTTTTTAAACTCATTGATCGGTGATCACCCCTAAAATTCTGATCATGCAATGCAAGAATGGGCAATTTAAATGCTGGAGGGGTCCACAATTGTTCATCAGTGCTAATGGGGAGTCACAGAGAGCAAAGGACGTACGAACTAGATGTGTGACAAAAATGCTATTTCAAATATGAACAAAATGTGTGCATTCTTTTTTATTTGAAAAAGTATTGAAAAATATCCAAATACATGTTGGTACCTGGACCGATAACAAAATCTTGGTATGGTGACAACCCTACCTGAGTTCTGAGGTTGTGCTTTTTCACACCAGCAACGTCTTGAAAACTTCAGTAAAGTTGCTATTCTGCGTGAAGAAGGACAAATCCAATTTGTTGGCCATAAATGGGGAGTTTTAAAGTTTTATAGATAAACGTGAACACAATTGACGGTTTACAATCTAGCGCGTAAACTTGACTATAACTTTGTGTGTGAAACTTTATCATTGCTGCTCTCTTTCAGCCAAGGACTATTTCGTTGACGTGGAATTTATTTTTTGTTTAATGGGTGGTTATTTATTTTCCTGTTCAATCAAGAAACATCTTCATTTGTCCCTTGAGGTGAAATTCAGTTTGACACAAATGAACCGTGGTTCAGACTCACACGAAGCTCAGAAACAAACCATGTGAAGGTACTGTGCATATGATTCAGCACCTCAAGCATTTAGGGGGTTGATGCGTTCCGCAAGCAGAGGGATCTTGGCAGAGTTGGAAACTTTGATGCCTGTAGCACCGAATCCAGATTTTTGGTCAGATGGGCAGGTGTTAGGAAAAGTAAATTCCTGACACAGCAATCACTGCACCAGTGTTGGAAAAAAAAAAGTCTTTGTCTATTGACACTGTCTTCTGTTCTTGAAATAAGTTTTCAAATGTATTACACCTGTACACTCAATCATATCTGAAAAGAACTTTATTCAACTCATGAGAACCAGATTTTCAACCAGTACTGGAGTTGTAGTGAACACCTGCAAAAGCATAAAGGGAGAGAAAAGCTGCATTATGTTTCCATGGATGAAATACCATTTAATCTTTTCAACGGAGCATTAATTAATGTGGTGTATCAGCTTGTCTCCCAGGTTTTGCCTCTGCTGTGCCTAAAGGCATACATTTATGAGACTATTTGTGGAGATAGATTAAATGCGATTACCAGTCGGGAACTATCTCAGGCTGCAAGGCATCACATGCTATCTCATACTCGCAGAAGTTATCTTTATTGTTACTACTTGTACAATGCTTAGGTCAATTTGATGACACCGTTAGTAGGGAACTGTTCTTGTCTTATTTGCTTGTGTGAGGATGAGATTGAAGTTGTTGATCTTTCTCTGTAGACATACAACAGCTCGAGGCCCATGCAAAAAGCAAAAAGCAGAGAGAGCAGGAAACGCGAGACCCCATGATTGACCAACTGCAACATATGTTGGACGGCTTCCAAAGCTCCACCGATCAACTGGCCAATAGCATCACAGCGAACATCCGGGCTGAGATCCAACATCAGATCCAGATGATGGTGGGGAAGTAAGTGTCCAAGTCATCCATCATCACTCTAAGTGAACCTCTTTGTTTGGCAAACAACCTGAAAAGTGCTGGATATGACCATCTTTATAAATCTCACGTGTTGAAATTATAATTGTGTTGCCCTTGCAAGCATAGTCATACTGCTGACATTATATATGCAATTTCTGTGAAAAGAAATACTGTCAGTCATTTCATTAGCAAAATTAGACCACAGCTGCCTGTTCTGTTGTTTGTGTTAATAATAATAAATTGGTTTAAGACATTTAACGCTTTAATACTGCTTTTAATGATCTCTGTCCATAAATAAAACAACAATAATAAATACATTTTATTTGTGGGCGCCTTTCTAATCACTCAAGGACACCATACAACAGGGGTGCCCATTACGTCGATCCTGATCGACCGGTAGATCTTAGACAGTAGACAAGTAGATCCGAGGAGTGTCTAGGAGAAAAAAAACTAACAACCATTTGTGTCTTTGTACACGTTAGTAATATATTTTTTGTGTTAATGTACGCTGCGCCCTAATCATCCTATCAGTCTCATTTTCACCCAAAAAAATAAATAAATACAATTTTAAAAATAAAATAAAGCAGGTAAATCTTGAGCCTTCAGTGGCGCGTGATTACGTCACCGGAAGTTGTTAGCGCTCAGCAGTCTGCAATTGCAGTTTGTGATCAGAGCTGTTGCTCTACATCTTTGATCGTCATTATTCTCATTCAGAGTGTGCTTCGTGTACAATTCACCGAGGGCACGGGCAAAGAATAGGAATCTAGAGGGCTGAGGGAAGCACTTTAAAACGGTACGTGTGAGCTACGATACTTAACAGGCTGCAAAAGTGCATCGCATGCCTCAGTGTCAGGCTGTTTCTCATCATGGCATGCGTGCCGGTAAAGGCAGATCCCGGGAGGTTGGTTGATCGAAAAGTCGATCTTCGGTCCAATAAGTTTGGGCACCCCTGCCTTACAACAAGCAGTTAAAAACACAAATACAATGTTAAAAACAACATCAAATAAAACAAAATGGATGGATTTATGGTCAGAGTGAATAAGCTTGTCCAAACAGATGTGTTTTGAGGCTGGATTTGAAATGTGTTCATGAGTCTATGTTACGAAGGTCAGCGGGGAGTGTGTTCCAGAGCTGGGGAGCAGAGCGACTGAAGGCTCTGCTCCCCATAGCGACGAGGCGGGCGGGCGGGCGGGGCGGGGCGGGGGGGGGGGGCAGTGAGGAGGAGAGAGGAGGAAGAACGAAGAGAGCGGACAGGTGTGGCAATGTGAATGAGGTCAGATGGGTATGGAGGGGCAAGGTTGTGGATAGCGTTAAAAGTAAGGAGCAGGATTTTATATTGAATGCGGTGTATAATGGGGAGCCAGTGGAGATGTTGAAGGACAGGTGTAATATGGTTTATGGATGGTGTGAGTGTGATAATGCGAGCAGCTGAATTTTGGACCAGCTGAAGCTTATGGAGGGAAACGAAACTAGAATTGAACCTACAAACCCAATTCCAATGAAGTCGGGACATTGAATAGATCACAAAGACAAAGATATCAATGTTAGAACTGATAAACGTTATTGTTTATCACAACTAATCATTAACAAAGAATGTTATGGCAGCAACACATTCCAAAGACGCTGGACAGGTGGCAAAAAAGATTGAGAAAGTTGAGAAATGCTCATGAAACACTAGTTTAGAATATCCCATGGGTGAAGAGGCTAACCAGGAACAGGTGGTTGCAATGATTGGATATAAAAAGAGCTTTCTTGAATTAATCGGTCATTCACAAGCAAAGGTGGGGCAAGATTCACCTCTTTGTCAACAACTGCATGAGAAAATAGTCAAACAGTTTAAGGACAATGATTCTCAATGTACAATTGCATCGATTGTAGGGATTTCATCATCTATCGTCAACAATGTCATCAAAAGGTTCAGAGAATCTGGAGAAATCACTGCAGATAAGCGGCAAGGCCGAAAACCAACATTGAATGCTCCTGACCTTTGATCACTTAGGCAGCACGGCAAAAAAAAAAAAAACTGACCCAACTTCATTGGAATTGGGTTTGTCGATTAATGGCATTATTTTTTCCCCCCAAGTAAACCAAAGTGAACAGCTGTTGCTCCCACTGAAATAGTGTATGCTGTGATGTGGATCCCATCCCTCAACTGTTCTTTTCTTGTTCAGTTTGCAGGAGTCAATTCTTAGTCATGTACAGCGTATTGTCAAAGGTGAGGTGAGCCTGGCAATGAAGGAGCAGCAGGCAGTGGTCACCTCCAGCATTATGCAGGCAATGAGATCTGCAGCAGGGACTCCCGTCCCAACCGCACATCTAGACTATCAGACACAGCAATCTAACATCCTGCAGCTCCTTCAGCAAGGACAACTCAACCAGGCTTTCCAGCAGGTAACGCACATCATATTCACAGTGACAGCCACACTAACAAAATGTAACAAATTGTGCCTTTGTTAATTACGACCAAGTTTGGCCAAGGACCAAGTGTGCATTGTCCTTTGGAAGCTTTTCATCTATTTATCCATTTATCTATTTCTCAGTGAACAATAGGACAATTAGAATAAGAAAATATTTTTGCTATGCAAGCGCAAAATTGCAACATTAAACGCAACCGCTGAGGTAGTATTAACTTGAACAGTAATTACAGTTTTTGAAAGAAAAACTGAGGGAGGGTCCCCCGTGGGACAGGTCCACGGCCATGGACCACGGCAGCTCCCGCTAAGAAAAAGGGGGGAAAAAAATCGACACACTTGACAAGTCATTAGATATGCCGACAGCACCCACAAAGTGGCTTAAGGCCTTGAGTGTTTTCCAGTAAAACTACCAGAGCCATCACTTTGACAGTTTTCCAAACTTTGATGTGTTATTACGCTGCGTATATAGATTGACAATGCCCCTGGCCTCTTGGCTTTTCCTAATTCTGTATGCATTTCATTCCCGTGGTGCAGTTTTATGGTATTAACAACATACAAACAGTGATGAGGAGTCATTACTCCTTTAAACTACAGGGTGCCCATCAATTTGACAGCTTTGCTCAATCTTACGCACATTGCGCTGGGACGGCACCGCCGGGTTTCCATGGCAACTCGCGGCAGCATTAAGAGATGCCGCTGGTCACCATGATCTATAAAAAAAATATAAAGTGGATGAGGCATTACATCTGCTTCAAAATATTGACAAGTCTGAGGATGAATTGCTCGGCTGACACAGCCAGTCCGAGTAAAAAGAGTCCCCCTGCCCCGGCCAGGAAGAGATGTGTTGCGTGTAGTAAAAAAGACTGATGTGATTCATGACCTTATGGGCAGTATATACCAGACAGTCAAAATCTATAAAATAATGAGCTTATGTGGTGCTTGTTGACATCATTCCTCTCCAAAATTCACCCTAACCATCCAGCAGGTTGGAAACGGTTGAAGTTATTTGCTACCAATTTTTGTCCACTGTAATGTGGATGTAATTGTTCTTGTGGTTTGAGTATTTGAAAGAAAAAAACCCCCACACTGTCGGAATACATTTTCTGACCATTTCTTGCAGAAATACGTCTGTGTATTGCATGGACAGAACTGGGATTGAGGGCATCAAAGATTCATGAAATGTTTTCATCTGAACAACCTTCTTACTCCCTTACCAGGCTCTGTCAGCAACAGATCTGAACTTGGTCTTGTACGTGTGCGAGACCATCGACTCTCAGCAGGTGTTTGGACAACAGCCGTGTCCTCTCAGCCAGCCTGTGCTGCTGTCACTCATACAGCAGCTCTCATCCAACCTCAACACTCGTTCTGAGCTGAAAATCAGGTAAGGCACAGAGACAATAGAGGAGCCATTGTTCAACGGTATTCATTCAAAAATTGCAAGGGAAAGCGAATAAATTGGACGATCATGCAATTCAAACTGGAGGATGGGGGGGGGTGCAATAATACAAATGTCATCAACATCCCCTTTGAAAATGAGCTGAATCGAGTAGCCTCGACTTGGGGCCATTGATAAGAAAAATGTTTTTGTCAATAAGTCCTGTGACACCACATCATCATCTGCTGGACTTTTAAAGACATTTTTCCATTTGCACCTACAGTATTTTCAATTGTCGGTACTCGCGCAACCTGCCTGCTCTTGTTTCCATTTCCTTTCACAGAATCTCAAGCCTGTTAATTTTGTCAATAAGTCACGGACGGGTTCATGGGGTGGGAAATTTTTCCCAAAGACATTCTTATGTCTTTTAACAGTCCAGACATTCAATCCCAGGTTACCCCCCCCCCCACCCCCACCCAATATTACGGTAAAAGAAGGTCTGAAAATGTCTGTCACAGAATTTGTTCATTGTATTTGATTACTTCACTTGAATATAAATTCACCTCTGTAATCTTTAAGATGTTAATGTCATTGGAATGACAACACAAACACATCCGACCCCATCTTAGAAAAGGTGGGCAACAACTACACACAGTAATGGAGCAGAATCTCAAATGCCCTCAAAATCTCTGCCCTTGTAGCTCTTGATTAGGCTGATCAGTGTTACACTTGCAATTGCCTTTTCTTTGCTTGGCTATCTGAATGTAGATAGGTTTTTTTTCTCCTATAGGTAGTTAATATCTCTTCGGAGAGTGTCTACCTAAGCATCTTTATGTTCCCTTTACCTCTGAATGTGTGCATCTTCTCTTCCCTTCTGCTGTTCTTGCATCAAACGATTCCCTTAGCCAAGCAATGTCTCTTTATAGCCTGGTGGTAGAGGTGAGACACCTCTCTGGTTTGCAGCTGGGCTATGGCCCCGTAGAGGAGGAGGGGGGTGTGGTTCATTATGAACTTTTATTAGCTCAGTCGAGTCGCTGCGCAGCCTTGTGTCCTGTGTAGCTTCCCGACTAGATCATTGCTGAAACGCTCCAGACAAATTGCAATCATACTTAGTGGACATCCATCATGTGGTCATTTAGATTTTAGAAAATTTGCAATATTGTCCTCCTTCCAAATTTCCAATTCTGCTGAATATCCAAAAAGAAGGGGAGTCAATAAAATGGTCAATTTGATAGGGTTGTTGTTGTGCCCCACCTGAATGGGGGCCAGCTGGCACGATAGCTTGGGAAGGGATAGGGTGTCCCCATAGAGATGAATGCTCACTTAAACTGTTAGGACAGTTAAAGCTGGTGGACACTCACGCCACCAGATGTCTGACTGGAACAATTAATTGCACAGAGTGATGCGGGGTGGCAGGAGGAGAGGGCGCAGCTGTAGATGACAAGTCCATCCCACTGCAGTGTTTTGGTGTGAAAGCACAAAATAATCGCTCACACAAGAGAGCTGGTTGCTAGGAAAACCATCAAGGACTGTGCTTGACATTGAAGCTGAAGTGACTGAGGGTGTTCCAGACAGCCAATGGCGATGCCTTACGTGCCATCTCGCGCTTGCATTTGCCTGTAAATGTTATTTTGTGCCAGAATGCTTTTTTTTTTTTTTTTTTTTTTAATCAGTGACCTGGCCGTCATTCTAATCCAAGTCTTCCTCTGGGTCCCATGTGTAGCTATTTGGAGGACGCATTGATGAATCTGGACCACGGTGATCCTCGAACAAGAGATCACATGGCCTCCGTGCTGACCCAGGTCAGACCGAAGTTCTTTGCATTCATGCAGCCGGACCCCCACAGCCCTCTTACCAAGAGAGCTCGGCGTCTCATGCTGATACTCCAAGGACTTGTCAACCACTAGTTTCGTTCAATTCTCACTCAGAAGAAATGTTTTTTGAACAAATGATGTTGAGTCGGTTTTTGTATGTCTTCACAACTGTAGAAGAGAACGTGACCCTTTCTAGCATTCAATGACAACTTCAGTCCAGTAAGTTTTTAATTTTGGGTGAGAAGACAGTTGATGGTGTTAGCGCTGCACCTGGGAAGCTGAAAACAGTGGAATGTAGGCACTATAGCAGCAGATGAACACGGAGTTACGAGTGGCTGGGGCTGAGGAGAATAACAGGCTTTTGCTGTTCTTCCTCCTTTTCCTTCATCCCTCGTAGAAGCCATGTGTCAAAATTTAGAAACAAATTGGCTTTCTTTCCAACCAGTGCAGTTCTTAGGCTCACGTGAAAGATTGTTGTCAACTTTGACTCACATCAATTATTTTTATTTTTTTAGTTTACCAGATCAGAGTGTTTTGCAACTCCTTTGTGCAAGCGTGCATAAGACTTAAAGAATGTCCATCTCAGTGGCCGATGTTGCCAAACCATTGAGTTTTTGTCAATGACTTTTGTCCTCCAGCAAAACAGTCTCTAGAAAAGTTCAGGACTTGACACCTTCGTGTATTTTTGTTGTTGTTGTTGTTTTTTTGGGGTTTTTTTTTTTTTTTTTTACTAAGCTTATGTCAAGCAGCTGTTTGTAACGTCCAAAGGCTAAACGCGACTTGGACATTTTGCCCTGAATGGGCTAAATCGAGCCAGTTTGCTTTCTGTAAGATTTTGCTTTTATCCTCTTTTGGAAGTAATATTGAAAAACATAATGCTTTATCATAACTGGCCTTTCCCCACAAACCCTTCTGCTAAGGTTCCCTGCAGGATGCAAGGAAAATAAACAGACATTTAAGCAGTAACTACAATGCAGAATGCTTAAACATCCTCTTTCAACATCTGAAACTTTAATGGTGGCCGCCGTCCAGAGAAACTAAAGTGGTCAGACTTTTCAGCCCCAAATTCTCTCATCTGTTCTGTGCCATTCTTTAAATATCTGTAAAATGTCTTCATTGTGCACTTGTCTAAAATTATGAAAAAGTATTGCAAAGTCTTTTGCCATTTGTTACTGACATCATATCCAAATATTTCTTGTTTGAAAACTGGATGTGCAGTTACTTCTTGTGGGCTTTAGGAGGCAGCACCTGATTGAAGCGCACCGCTCATTGAATCTGCTTTTGGCAAAGAGCTCCGTTAGCTCCTGTTCTTCATTGACTATTTTTGTGCACACCTTCTTTCCAAACACATGTCTGCTGGGTGGCCACTGTTATGCTGACAGCAAATATATTGTTATTTTGACATTTCTCTCTGGAGTTTAAATTGGGAGTTGCCGAAAAAAAAGTGCCTTACTGCATTTTATCTTGTTTTACATGGATGTTGAATCCTGTTTTGGCCTTCAGTAAGCTCTAGTAATGAAGCATTATACCCCCCTTAAGTCTAAATTGACATTTACAAGCATGTTTGTCATTAGCAGGCAGTTTGCGGTGGCCTCTACAGTCGGACTCAAAACAGCGCATCAAAGATGAACCTGTATTTTCAACACATAAAATCAATGTTGTCATTTGTTTGGATGCTTGGAAGAGAGAAGCACTCTTTTGACGACTAGCATCCGGATCTCTTCAGTTCTGCGTCTCAAGAGAATATAGTTTGACTTCTACACCCAGAGTGGTAACACAAGTGAAGTGTTGTATTCTTTCAACTGTTTAGTTTGCTGTTTGGATCTTTTATAGTTTATTTTACCCTTAAACGTTTGGAATAAAAAAAAAACCTGTTGAATTGATATATTGTGACGTGTTAAGCTGGTTCATCCTCTCTTAAAAGTCTTAGCCGCCTCGTTCTTTGAAGTCGGTAATACTAAGTGGAGCATTTTACACACACACACACACACACACAAAGCTCAGAGAGCAGTCCAAAAGGTGAACTCTAATTCTCATTCATGTGAAGGTGTGCAGCATGGAGTTCAAATCACACCCCAAAGACTGTTAGGTCCAAAAAAATAATCCAAGTTGGCCAACTTTCTTGTGTACTATACAAACCCCCCCCCCTTATATAAATGATTTATATATATATTTATAATTATATATACATCTATATTTATAGTTATATACAAGCTCAATCCTATCCTTTACAAGCTTTCGTTTCTTGCGATGATAGGGCCACAAGGCTGTTAAGCGAAATGTCATTAAACCATCACCTCTTGAATGATTTCGCAGTTGCACTGAAACACCACCAACCATTTCGAGGATCGGACTTCTGTCCGATAAGTTTGCTCACATCATCACCACCACCATCTGTTTTGAGCAGATGTGGTGGAGCTTCGTCCTCTCCTCTCCTCCCCCTCCAGTGCACAAACTCGCCCTCCCCATCAGAGGTGCGCACTGTGCATCCTCTCACTCACTCCGGACTACAGCGCTGCACCAAATAGGAGAGAATCACTTTTAAGAGACACAAGCAGTTGATTTTATTTGATCTTCAACAACGCGTCGGGGAATCTTCTGCCCGGTGGCGCGACACGTTTCAGCATCATGAACTCTGCGTGCTTCTTCGTGCCTGTTGCTTTCCTTCTGTGTAAGTACTGTACTCCAAATAACCTTGTATAAGTTTAGTGTGTAGTGGAGTGGGGCACTTCTTTTATAGCTTAGGTAGACGAGCTGCCTCCTTGAAGTTGCTCGTCAAAAGTGTTCATCCTCAGCAGCACTGCAGGCAACATGTGACCACCCACTATGCTGAATCTATTTCTTAATAGATTTGAGGTTGCGTGGGCATGCGTGGCTCTTGTGGGACACACCTTGCTGTGTCTAGCTGCAAATAGATGCTGACTCATAACTTGCCTGGAATTTTCGATCATTTTCCTCCGGACTGTCATGCTTCCGACCCATCATCAGCCGCAACCAAGTTGGCGCAACCCGCTGTTCAACTTTTGTCCAACTACCAACGAGGCGGTATCTTGTCACACTGAATATTCCCATGTCCAAGGCACGTGCGCTAAATGCTCATTAGCTACCATCGTCATGTTTGTCATCATTATGATCTTGTCATGCTGCTGTCAGTGGAATGAAGCTGCTTGGGGCATCCCACGGGAGCGACACGCAGCGAGGGTTGGAAAGAACAAACAACAAAGTTCCAAGATGGAGATAAATGAATAGCATCTGTCCCTCGTCCTCCTCCTCTTCTTCGCAGCGGAGTCTCATGAGACTTTCGTCAAGTCTTTCCACGCAGAAATACTTTCTGACATTTCACTCAGTCACTCAATCCTTGTCACATTGATAGACTTTTAGGTGTGCGTGTGTGTGAGAGAGAAAGGCCAAATATTTGCATATTTAATTTGTTTTAATTTCCTATTGATGATGGAGCTCTGAGGTTCTGGGTTCCACCCTTGCATTGGTCTTACTGTGTGGATTTTGCATGTCCTACCTGCTCGTGTGGGTTCTCCGCCATCCTCCCACTTTCCAGAAACATGTTATACATGTCGGCTCCATTGAAGACTCAAATTAGATGTGAATGTGAGCGTAAATGGCTCTTTGTCTTTATGTGCCCTGAGATGAAATGGTGACCTGTCTAGGGTGTATTCAGCCTTTTACCCAAAGTCAGCTGAGATAAGGATAAGTGTGATAGAAAATGGACGGCTGGAAATTCCTTCTCCGAATGTGTTTTGATCTATGTTCGTCTTTTGTCAAAATATCAAGCATTAACGTCTCTCCGCCGAGGAGTGCAAAAGGTTATTCATCAAAGGTGATTCATGCTTCTGAAAATACAGCGCATGCATACTTCAACTCATAAGAGAAGCAATGAGGGAGTTTGAACGTCCTGAGCGAAACAATGAAATAATATGTGCTATTGCGATATTAGGAAGCGAGTGAGTCAGTGATAAAGCAGCAGTAGCGCAGGGCTGTATGGCAGCCTCATGCGTTATACCGTGCAATTTACCAGACAATTCACGTTCCACTGCTTGCCTGTGGTCTGTTGCTTTTCATTTGGTACCCACAGCCGAGGTTCATAACGAGCTGTAATACACGACGCACACTTCTGTGAGGCCTAATCACCACATTGATCTTTCTTTCCCAGTTGGCTTAATTGATGGTGATTGTGTGAGAGCGTGATGGACCGCATTGTAGCCGAGTTTGCATGTTCTCCCTTTGCTCGTGTTTGTTTCCCTCCCGTTCCAAAAACATGTCATGTAAGTTTTTCAAGACACTCAAATGGCTGGAGCTCACCTGCAACCATCATAAGGAGAATGAAACAAAGCAAATTGTGAACTAAATCCATCAGCAAGAGAAAAATTAATTTCCATCTACAGTATAAGGTGTGTTTAAATGCACTTCTCAGATCAGTTTAATAGCACATACTGAAACTGAGTCTCAAAAATAGAAAGGGGGCAGGGGACAATGTTACTCTGAAAAACTTGCTGGAAACAAGTAAAAAAAAAAAAAGTGCGAGAAATCGATCACACATGACTGACTGAATGCATACAACAAATAAAGTTAGCTGAGCACGCTGTGAAGAATTAACAATGATCAACATGTGACAAAAAGTACAATACTGAAACTTTTGTGGCATAAAATCTCACCTCACCTTCGTAACCGCTGCTCCATCTACTTGAGCACAAAAACAGTCGTATTAGAAATACTCTAAATTTCAAAGACACAATGATTGTTTGTGTTCGACAGACTGCTAGGTGATAGGTCAGACTGCTCCTTGCAGTCTAACCTCTCACCAGACACCCCAAAAATCACATCAATAGCTGTCCACTGGTGAGCAGGGTATTATATTTTAATTGTTCTCTCCTGAGAACAATTACAGTATATCTTTTTCTCCCACATCTTCCCTTGTGTAGTGTTTCTCAACTGCAGAGCAGACATTGCAAGTGGAAGCTTCTTCATTGAAACCTTTGTAAAGGTCCAGCAGGGCTTGACCTTGCTGTCCCTGTGGTCTTCTCCCCACACCGTTCTCAACCCTTTCCCCGCCCCCTTCTCCCTTGCACGCTGATCAGCGCAGTTTTCTGGGTGCATTAAAGTAGTGTCAGAGGTCTGCCACACACTGAGCGACCAAAACCGCAGCCAAACCCGACTGAACTCTCGGGGTGTGCGGGGTTCGGAAGCTGCTTTTCACAAGAGGTGATTTCTCTGCCTCTGGTTTTGCATGATGTAGCAACATTGCAGATCCCAAACAGTCAACATGCAGCATAAGGTTTCACAAACAACAAAAGTATATTTGGCTGTTTTACAACAATACTTAACTGTATCTATAATTTCATATATAACTGTGTGTAAAATAGCAAAGCTTTCAGAATCTGTTGCCAAAATGTATGCGAGCGATGTACATATAATACTGCTCCAGGTACATTCAAGTGAATGAAAGTGAGCTCAGCCTCTCAATATTTCCACAGTCGTCTTTTTTTGCCTTATGACTACATCTTTTTTTATGGTTAATTAGAAGTGATTAAGTAAAATATACTTTATGTGCAGCCTCAAAAGCCAATACTGTACAGACTCGTCGTTTAATGCCACAGAGTGTCCATTGATCAAATCGAACAATGTGCGGGTGTGAGTCTCCAACTGTTTTTGCGTGGTGTGTGTGGGCTTTAGTAGGTTTTTGAGTTTCATGAAAAGATTACAGTACAACACTAACATCACAAGCTCTGTTTTTGTGGACCTGCAAAAATGACTGAAGACAGTAATATGCACGGCAATGTCATTTGGATCAAAACAAAGCAAAACATGCGCAACACAAATCTATATTCTTGTATCTTATCCAAAATAGTCTATTTCACTAAAATAAAAAAATGGGATTGGCAAAATTTTCAAGGCCCCATAAGTCTGTCAAAATGGAAATGTACCGCAATACACTCAGAAATGGAAGATTACAATTCCATTTCTGAAATCATTCGTGTTTTTGGACGAATTCATGTTTGTCCTAAAGCGCCAGTGTCAAACTCTTGACATTATTTTACTCTGTCTGTGATTTTTTTTCCCACAAGAGCTGGAGTGGAGGGCGTTCCTCTCCAGCAGCGTACCGTGTCTGGTTTTCTCATCAGGCCTCGTCAAGTATTTAAGGACTGCCAAACTGCCAAGTTTCTGTCAGATTGTTGACCTTGCTCGCTGTACCGCCTCAAGTGATATTTTTTAGACCTTTATGCTCATGTTCATAGTCGCTCCTGTACTCTTTTTCCTGTTTAGAAAGCATTTTTGTTGTAGAGGTACTCGCTGATTTTGGTTACGCGCATTTGGACTCTTGATATTTCATTTAGTGTATTTTCGAATATCGTTGTTACGTTGTCTTTTGCAAGCGCTTTCTGTTCGTGTTTAGTTTTCCTGGCTCTTTGTTGCCAGGGATTTCTGTTTGTACTTTGTCGGCCCTTCGTTTCCGCTTCAATAAATAGTTTGTGACGGATTTTGTCTGTGTCTACGTTTTTGGCAGTGATGTGTTCTTCGAGCCGGTCCTTGGCCTCGAGGACCGGCTCGAGGACCGAAGGGCGGTCCTTGGTCCTTGGCCTTGGCCTTGGGTTGCCGGTTTGCTGAATGCTTTCTCATGTTTGGAATAATGAATATTGATAATACATAGTTTAAAATCATGGTTGAATTAATTATTTATTATTATTGTGAAGTTTAAGGTATTAATTAATGTAGTATTAGATAATGTTATGTGCGCATGCGGGTTGCTATTTTAGTCCGCAAACTGAGGAATCGCGCGGATGAAAGTTTGAGATGGCGGCGAAAAAAAACTCACCAAGGTCTACTAATTACGACATTTAAGAAATAGAAATGCCAGTCTGATATTTCGTATGAATCGTCCAAAGGGCGTATCACTAAACTCACCTGGAATGTATGCACAGAACACGAGAGCAAGATACGACGAGAGGCACGATTACGAGGGAAGTTGGTCATTAGATTTGTAGGCTAATCGTTATGAAAAATATTATGAAATAGTATTGGTTATTCTATAATTTACTGGTTGTAGCATGGTAACTTTATGAATAAAACATTCGTCACAAGGTGTAGTAATGCTAATGTTAACTGTTGGTAGAACTCATGATGACGCGTGTTAAATTATTTCGTCAAATTGATAGTAGATTACACATGCATCGTCTTGGGAAGAGGATGTCAAGCCACATCAATACTTACCTGTATTAATGATTAACCAGTAAATTAATCTTTGCAGTGTGAGATTGGAAAAAATACTCTGATGATGCCGCAAGGGTACTACTGATGTAATGTTCATTGTTAATGCATAGTTTTCAAACATTTACCCTTGAAACATTATACTTTTGAGTTTCAGAATTCTTGATTATGAATATCAGTCAAAATAGAAAAATGGGTTCCCATGATGAACGTTTACGGAACCCAACATTAGTTACCATGGTTTCCCATTGGGTAATCCGACGGAACCGAAAAACGGTTACCATGAATTTCCGAAATCCTCAGGCCTGCTACTGAATTATTTAAATTTTTGCAGCATTTGTTTATAATTGTATGTATATGTTGTTGTTTGTGTTATTATCATATGCAATTGAATAAGTAGACCAGTTCAGAATTTGAAATTTGGGACTCTCTCAATGCATAATGGGACTCATACTTTTCTGATCAGCGAGTCCCTGGGAGAGTGGTATGATAGCATTGTTTTATACATGTCCTCGACTCGGCCTCAGCTTCAAAATCAGTCCTTGGTCCTTGGCCTTGGCCTCGGAGGCAAGTCCTTGGTCCTTGGCCTTGGCCTCGGAGGCAAGTCCTTGGTCCTTGGCCTTGGCCTCAGAAAATTTCTCAACTCCTTGGCCTTGGCCTTGCCTCGGAAAATTTTCAAAGTCCTTGGCCTTGGCCTTGGCCTCGGAGTCAAGTCCTTGGCCTTGGCCTCGGGTTGCCGGTCCTTGGACACAACACTGTTTTTTGGGATCCCATCACCATTCAGTTCATCCACAAACTGTGTCAGAATAATCCGACCGTGGATCCCGTAGACCCAGATAAAATTAGGACAACTCTGGCCGGAGTCAAGTCCTTGGCCTTGGCCTTGGCCTTGGCCTTGGCCTCGGCCTCGGGTTGCCGGTCCTTGGACACAACACTGGTTTTTGGGATCCCATCACCATTCAGTTCATCCACAAACTGTGTCAGAATAATCCGACCATGGATCCCGTAGACCCAGATAAAATTAGGACAACTCTGGCCAGCCAAGCACGACTGTTAGGACAGCAGGAGACAGCATGAGTGGAACTGCGTGACACGGTTGCCCTGCTGGCTAGCCGGTTTGAGGAGTTGGGTTTGCATGTTGGAGCAGTTGGGCACCCGAGGTACGCCCCCCTCGGATTCTCGAGCTGCTGCCGTTGGAGTGCCTCATCCTCCAACAGTTTTTCATGAACCAAAGTGACCCCATCCGTCACGCGATGGTGGTGAGCCTGGACTTTGTGGGCAATTCATCCACCAGTGCACCCTAGTTTTCTGACCAGCAACCATCCACCTACACCCATGATAGTTCCAAGGTTGCCTTCATTATGAGCCTGTTGACTGGTCAAGCTTTGTCTTGGTGACTTGCAGTGAGAAAGGAACGTCCCGAACTCCGGTCTTTCTTCCGTGAATTTATTTCCTAGTTACGTCTGATTTTCCACCACCCAGTTCAGGAAGAGAGGACGGAGGACGGCTGTTAGACTATGATCAGGGTCGGCAAGCGGTAGCTGACTGCTCCATTGCATTTCTGCATCCTGGCCGCCGAAAGCGGTTTCGATGACTGTGTGTTCCGTAGTGTCATCTTACGTGGATTAATCACCGCCCTGAAGGACGAGCTGTCAATTTGGGATGAATCTACTAACCTGGAGGACCTTATTCCTCTAGCGATTCAGTTGGACAATCACATTAGGGAGAGGCACCGGGAACGCGGCTATGAACAGTCCGAACACCTTCCAAGACTATCCTTGTCCGCCGAACGACCCCGGCATGACCCAATCCACCAACCAGCAACCGGCGTACTCCTGAGGCACCTTAGACGAACACCAACGAACCTATGCAGCTCGGTGGTGGGCGGGCGACTTCACCTCGAGGAGAGGAGATGGCATTCCCAGACCGGAGCCTCTATTGCGGTCAACTGGGTCATCGGGTGTCTACTTGTCTGATTCGATCATCACAATCACCCCATAAGTCTACTCGGCTGGGAAAACAATGGACATACATCAGGTACTGAAGAGAGACGTAATATCAGTCCAGGTTCTCCTCCATCTTGTCACATGTCGAGCCAGGCTACTAAAGTTGAGAGACTTGAATTTGCTCGAGAAGTCTCTATCTCTGGAAAGAAAGTAAAGATTATGCCTCTTATTGACTCTGGTGCTAATGAATGTTTTATTGAAACCCTAGCATGCCCAACAGAAGAACTTACGGAAGTTGATAGAGTCACAGACCTTACACCTTCGTTGTAAGCAATAATTATAGACGGCACGGTGCACTTCTGCGACACAATTCTGAGGTTCGGGGTTTGGATCACACCTGTAAATTTATGCTGAAGACTGATTGTGCAAGATGTTTCTACTTTTTAACATTCTTTGTCATCTTTATTTTACCTACTGAAATGTTTGAAGGCCTCCTTGTCTCTTTTTTTTTTTTTGGTTTTGTAAAAGTTCTTCCCATGAAACTGTTAGAGGTACAGCTCCCTTTCATTTGTCCTTCAGAAACTTGCAGGTTTTCTATGCACGCTCTCCTTCCATTCGGGCCTTTCTCTGTCACCGCTGCTGCCGTCGATTTCATTCTCAACGATTAAGAGCTTTTCTGCAATTTCTTCTTTAGCTTCAAATCACATGAAAGTCGATGTGATGAGTGAGCGACCCGTCCTGCCCTTTTTACCGACACCGCTTCATAAATACAGGTTATGATCTCTGTTGCTGCATCTTCACTTCCTATAGCTTCTCTCTTACGTCCCTTTTCTTCACTTCTGCTTTGGCTCAATTGCTACCGTATTACACCTCTGTTGTTCATGGCTCCCAGGACAAAATAGTCCACCTTTTCAATCTTTGTGTGCACGCCACATACAATGATGAGAGCACTGACCTTGAGTGACCACTCTTTTCACTGTTCATACCCTTACATGTAATCTTTGCAAACACGGTGAGTGTGTTATTGTGAGGGGGCGAAACCCACCAACTCACCAAACACCTTGTTAAGGAAATCCGTACTCCAATAAGATCCAGAATGAAAGATGCATCCGGCGTAACAGCGGTCGCTTGATTAAAAGCTTCTATCCCACCATTCGTTTGGTACCGCTTGTAATTCGGGTCAGGGCTGTGGGGCTAGTCAATATCCCAGCAGACTTCATGTAGTTGCAGTGCACCGTGGTGGCAATGTCAGATCATATTGTTACAGTAAGAATTTGTATACATAAAACTATAAATATCAAATTGGCTAAATGCGCCAAATACTGTGGCTGTACAATGTGCAAAAGTGGAAAGCTGTCCTCTTTCATCATCACTCTAATTGTATTACTCTCTCACGTGTGCGTGTCTGTATGTGTGTGTGTGTGTGTGTGTGTGTGTGTGTGTGTGTGTGTGTGTGTGTGTGTGTGTGAGAACTCTGTAGAGGTATTTCTCTGACAAATACCATTAAAGTACCAGCAGAGCGTGACTCTCTTCTCCTTTTTCCTAATAATACTGGGCATGAATATTCATTCACATGCATGTACTTGGTACAAATGCTGCAAATGCTCTCTCTCTCTCTATCTTTCCTTCTCATGAACACACACACACACACACACATTCGCACACGGCTGTACTGGGGAAAAAGTTTTGGATTACAGATTAAAGCGCAGGTTGCCCTCACAACAAAAGCCTACTAAAATAAAAAAATCCTGTTGTCCATGAATATTCTGGTGAATTGTACAGTAAAAGAGACGAGTACCGCCATAGAGCACTGCGCTGCTCCTGCGTTCTTTCTGACTCATTCGCTTGCGACTATCACAATACTGCATATTATTTCAGGATGAGTAACGTCCTTCAGTCATTCTCTCATGAGTTGAAGTATGCTCTATGCTCCTTCAGGTTCTGAAGTCTGAATTACTTTCGTTTTTTTTATGTGGACGTAACAATTTTTAAATAAAATAAAACATTTTAAATTTAAAAAAAACATAAAACTCTGCTATGAAGAAATGAAATGATAATAAACCATACAAAAGGTGAAGAGAGCATGGTTGTTTGGCTACTTCGCAGGAGCACCCTCTTTGCCATCTTTTGGAAGATTTTAATGCTCTAATATTGAGCGCAGATCTGGCCAGGATGTTGTAATTGTAAAATATTGTGTGTTTGTTTCTGTTTTCGGCACTCAATTAGGTGAGCTACTTGACATTCTGCTGTGAATAGTTTGTGGCCATGCCTTCTGTCACGTTGCGAGGTGGTGGTGGATGCCAAAAAGCAGGCAGGAGGGAGGAGCAGGTTGTACTTGAAGTGTATTGATAAAACACAGAAAACTAAATCCTAAACAAACAAAGTCCGAAGATCAAAAGTAATCCAAAGTACCAAAACAAAACCCAGGCTGTAGCTAAAACTAGCAGTCAACAAAACATGATCGAGAACATGACAGCTACAGCAAACAAACAGGCATGACGGCAACAAAGAAACAATGACCCGACAATGAGTGGTCGGCTGGGAGTCCTGTTAAACTAATAATTACATAACGACCAACAGGTGTGCAGCTGCAGGCGGAGCCCTACAGTGCCACCTGTTGGTGGATGCACTTCATCGCTTTGAATGAAAGCTCAAGTGTTTTCGCGAGCGTGGCATCTAAAGCTCCCTGCCTCTTTTCTGTGTACATTTAGGAAACAACAAACTAATACCAAGCTGCATCATAGTCACATTTGCACCAAATAACGTTGGGGATTTCACAAACTCTCTCATTGATGGCTTTGTGTACTCAAAGGTAAAACGCCTCGAATGATGCAGAAGGGAAAATGCTGTACAATGAATGTGTGTGGCATAGAATTTATGCTTATTAACGGGGCGCCAGAAAAACAATAACCCTCAGATGAGAGCAGATCTGTTTCGCCTGACAACTGGCACTCAACACTGCCATGAGTGCTAATTGTAAGAGGTACATGGAGGGGCGAGGCAGAGGACCAGCAAAGGGCACAATTTGTTGAACCTTCTGCTGCGGAAGTCTCTCGCTGTTCATGTGTAGGCATCATTGCTGGTGACTACACTCGGTTCGAGGCACAAGACTGGAGACGTTTCTTATTTTTCTGTGGTCGCTACCACTGAGTCGCTGAACACCCGACGTGCCTCAGTGCATCGTCACTGCCAGAAGCGAACTGCAGGGAAGCTCCACCCCCTTTATTTATATACACCCCATAATACGGTATCCCTCCACACAAAATAGTACCAAACATTTAGTCATAATGCCAGTGGCATACATCGTCACTCAACACAATTCTCACAAGAACTCCGATATATGCTTGCCAGATATCAAAAAACTTTGGTTGTTCATTCGTTTGATCAGTCATTCATTAGTGTTGGTGGATGAATAAAAAAAATGTGCCCTGGCGAAAAGGGAACTTTATGTATATTATATATTTATTTTATGTAACAGCATTTTCTAACAGCTGTGGTTGTGGTGCTGTATGAATAAAGTTGAGTTTTAACTCAATTATTACATGATATTCAAATTAGGAACGACATTTTAAAATTAAACACAAAAAAAAAAAAGCCAAAAGTAAATGCAAAGTTACTCCAGTTGAAGAGCGAACTCACGCCACAAAAAAAAGATCACTCTTTATTTATATAGCCATCGGCACCATTCACTCTGCCAAACAACCCCAGCATTCCTCATCCGGCCAGTGCTTTTCTTAAGCCAGCCGAAGAGTGGGCTCAGCCGGCAAAAACGACAAATTTAGTCGTCACTGTCGTCTGTCGGTAATATTGAGAAATTTACGATTAAGTCCAAATCCACCATTCCTGTTCCTATCCACACGACCTGGGTTTTCCTCTTGAAATATGTTGAAGTAACTTCACTGAGTTGACTATGAAGTTGACACTAGATAGGTCTATGCTGTCGAAGCTTGCCCGAGCCCCATCCAATAGACGGGTGAATGAATCGGAGTGGAAAGGTAAAATTTGTTCTCAATTCTAAGAAGAAATGGGCCGTTTAATTTGTTTTCTGCAGTCTATTATCCCCATTTCCTAACTACTCTCCTGACCTTCCAGCTTCCATTAGTGAATAGTTTTTTTCTAATTCAATTTTTTTTGTCCAATCAGATTTCCACTTAGTGTTGCTATCTCCAAAAATCTGCTCAGAGCCTTAAAACTCATGAGTGCTGGGCCATGAGACATACACACTATTCATTGTTTGCTTTTTTTTTTTTTTTTTTACCAATCATGGTACAGTAAATGTGGTTTCACTTGGATCTCACTTTTCTACGTCAGGCAGAAAATCCATACATCCATCCATCCATCCATTTTCTGATCCGCTTATCCTCATAAGGGTCGCGGGGCACGCTGGAGCCTATCCCAGCTGTCATTCGGGCAGTAGGTGGGGTAGACCCCAAACTGGTTGCCAGGCAATTGCAGGACACACATAGACGAACAACCATCCACACTCACACTCGCACAGAGGGACGGTTTAGAGCAGGCATGTCCAGCTTTGGGCCTGGAGGGCCGCTGTCCTGCCTGTTTTCCATCTCTCCCGGCTACAAGGCTCCTGATTCAAATGATCAGATCATCAGCCAGCTCTGAAACAGCATTAGAAACGATTCTGATTGTTTGAATCGGGGTGTGTTTCAGCAGGGAGAGATGGAAAACGGGCAGGACAGTGGCCTTTGAGGACCGACTCTGGACACCCCTGATTTAGAGTGTTCCATTAACCTGCCACACATGTTTTTGGAATGTGGGAGGAAACCAGAGTACCCGGAGAAAACCCGCGCAGGCACAGGGAGAACATGCAAACTCCATGCAGTTAGGCCGGAGGCGGAATCTAACCCTGCACCTCTGCACTGTGAGGCTGACACGCTAACCAGTCAACCACCGGGCTGCCCTACCTTAGGTACTCAAAGAGCTTAATACTGTTTCCCCATTCACCTCTTGATGATGCAGTGTCCAGAGCATCGGTGTCAAACTCAGGTCCTGGTGGGCCGCTGTCCTGCATGTTTTCCAAGTCACCACCCTGTTGCAACACACCTGAATCAAATGATCCGATCATCAGCAAGCTCTGCGGAAACCTGACATTGAACCTGTTCATTTGAATCAGGTGTGTTGCAACAGGGAGACTTGGAAAACATGCAGGACATCGGCCCACCAGGACGTGAGTTTGACACCTATGGTCCAGAGCAACTAGGGGTTCAGTATCTTACTCAAGAATACTTGGACATGGTCACAAGTGCCCGGGATCAAACTCCAAATTTATGGGTAAGGAGATTGGCCACTCCACCGGTTAGTGTTTAACTTTTTAGTTGTTTTTGTTCGTTTTTTTTTTAAATTGCAACAGGAAATACTGCTTGGAAATTACATAGTGTGGAGCTTTTCTTGTATTTATTTTAGAGTCTCTTAAGAGTTGTCTTGTCTCCCTGCATCCCATTACAGATGAGAGAGGATGTAGTTGAAATACACTGCACTAGTTGCAACAATGTGAAGTGACGTTACCATGAAAAAAATATGCGCCTGTCCCAGTGGATGCACACATATGCCCTGTAAGCTTGTATGTGCTTGCATGCTTCATCGCTTGTATGTCTGTGGGACGTAAAGGAAGCTGACCTGGACGCAGCCGAGCTTTGTGGCCTTCAGCGAATGCACAGTTCGATGCCCAAAAAAAAGACAACATTGATCAAGTGTGGTGCAAAATCTTGGCAGTTTTTTAGAGATGGTGAAAAACCTCGAATGTGCCACACTCACTTTTCACCCCTTTATCAAGAATACCCACCCACCCCCCTCAGACTGAAATAGGCATTATGTACAATATAATTAAATGTAAGAATGAATGAAATCTGCACAGCAAGAAATGGGATATGGGCTTGGAAGTACCGTATTGGCCCGAATATAAGACGGTGTTTTTGTGCATTGAAATAAGACTGAAAAAGTTGAGGTTGTCTTATTTTCGGGATCTAGACATTATACCCATTTGCGACGCTAGATGGCGGCAGATATCATTGAAGCGAATGCTGAACTTGACTCCCCAGGCCAAAGTGAACCCATGCCACGAAGAATAAAAATAAAAGTATCAGTAGCACGAAGAAGAAAAATAAAAAATAGCGGTAAGAAGGAAAAGAGAAGAAAATAATAGAAGAGATAACAGAAAATGGAGAAACGTAGTGACAATCTGGAGAAAAGTGGGTTGAAGATCGGCCAGGTTAACCGGCAGCTGAGGAGAAGTTATGATGTAATCATAATCATTTGTTTCAGATGCACTGTAATTATTTTCTGCATAAAAATTAATTTGGTGTTCAAAAAGTATTTTTTCAAACTTGAGTCTTGAATCAATATTATAATCAGGGCCGTCTTATATTCGGGCCAATATGTAATCTGAGCGATCCTGTGAATTTGTTATTTCCTGTTGTTTCAGATTTTAACATACACGCTAGTTGTTGTTGGAAGACCAATTGGAGTTCTAAGAGCACATCAGACACTTAGCCTGCTATGAGCCCCCCACAACATTGGTTGTTCATGGAAAAAAACTTACTAAGAGTGAATGCACTGAGGTGTTTTCAGTTCTTCTTTCACATGACTCGTAGACTCACCTTGTGTCATTTCCTACTTTTCGGTTTCCTTCTGAAGAAATATCATTCAGCTTTCAGGGCTCCTTTGCCATTTCTCTTTAATAAGCTTGTAATATTTACTAATGATTCCAGAGAGATGAATATACTTCCATGTTCTACATTACAATATGACCTTTGTTTTTACTGGGTTTGTAGTCTTTTATAGTGTCTTCTTTTTTTACCTTTCTTAAAAATCCCAGATGGAATCGGTGTGTGCTTCGGGCAGCCTTCATTTGAACAAGCCCTTTCCCAGGTTTTTATTGCCTACATCTCGAAGTGAAAACACATTTTTGGAAGGTTAAACTGCCTGCAGGCATAACAATGAATGGTGTCCTTGCACTCAGAATATTCCATCCACTTGTGATGGGGATGTCATAAATTCATGAAGTTTTGTTTGTCCCCCATGACTGTCCTTGGAGACATTGTAAGCTGTTGTTTGCCCGTATTGGCTGTGGTAACTACGAAAACCCACTCTCGATTTAAATGATATTAGTATCAAATTGCATGTTCGATGCCGGAGCTCCTCCGTCCATTCAAAGAGCGAACTACTCACCGGCAAGGTCTTGTGTTGCCATGTCCTTACTTTTGCACCACTGTCCTACTCAAAGGACGATGAACCTTGGAAATATATGGTATGAAGCTCACACGTGACACCATTATTCAATGGTGATTCTATATTCGGGGTAGCGGGCTGAAAATTCCCCAGCAGCTCCAGTATTTAACATTTGTTATTGGAATTCGTAGAGAGCAACCGCACATTGGCCCTATTTTCCTTCGCAGCGCAACTGTGGGGATGGGTGGGCTTTTCTTTCTTTTGGTATTTTTGTAGATGTTGGTATTTTTCTCCAAGTTAGAATTGTTGTTCTTTCACCCAAAAGAACATTTGCGACATCATCCCCTCATGTGAAGTCAGGGTGCAGGTTTTTAGACACCAAAACTCATCTAATCATGCCTTTATGTAACCTTGATTTTTACACTGGGGTACAATCATGCGGAAATAGAAAAGGGCCTTACCCCAACTGTTCCCTTACCAAGACATGTTTTGGCAAGAGGAAAAATAACAATGAAAGGACAACTCAGGTGCAATCTCTTCGAATCTCAGAAAACACTTGAGCCATTTACTATAAGTTGAATGTGTGCATGTACCCACAGAGTTTTGCACCCAAACAGTACACATCCGTGTGTGGGGGGGGGGGGGGGGGTGTCTGGGGACCCAAGTGCTAACTGTGATAAGTTGCGGCAGCCACTTCAGGTGCTGAAGTCAATAAAAGCTCATTAACTCAACAAGCGGGCCGGTGGCTCCGTCCAACATGATCCACCTCCCACTTTGTCTTTCTTGGAGTGAGGTAAGGTGTGCATGAGGGTGGCTGCGCTTTTCCCTGCGTACACATTCATGTGTGAGCTGCCGGATCAATGAGAGCCCATGGGTCATTTCCTCTGACTTTTGAAAGAGATGGAGGGACATTGTGGGGGAGAGAAAGGAGCAAATGGAAGAAAAAAAACGATAAGATGAAAGAAAGAAAGCAGTCAATGTGACAAAGGTCGGTATAGTACTTTACACTAATACCAATCTTTTCAAATTATTGGTCATTTCCCAACCTTCAGAGAGCATTTACTTTCCATTCATTTCAATACAGAATGACACAATGAAAACATTTTCTCTGAAACTATTAAATATGGTCAATCAAGATGGCACCTGAGTTGGCAAGTTGTCTGCAAGAACTCTTCAAGCGCTTGGATTTTGTTGCTTTTGTCTTTTGTTTTTTTCATGTGGTGCTTGTTGTGGACCCATTCGAGACTGTTTTCAGCATTTTGGCCATGACATTTGTCCAAGAAGAAGAATTTGTGCTTGATGGTTGCACGTCCCTCCGCAGCACGCGTGTACCAGCACTGATTTTGATGGAGAGGAATGTCAGCGCTATTTGATTGTCGATGCTTGACAGCCCCGGGGTGCTTGTGTTTTTTGCGCCTGTAATGGGCAGCGTTTTTCACAGCCCCGTTTTGGTAAGCGGGGATGTCGGCGCTGTTGGACAGTCTGCGTTGCTGCGACTGGATGGATGGCTGCTGGAGCTGAGGATGAGGAGCGCGGATGCATATTTGAAACTGAGTGTCGGTGCTTGGAATTGAAGCAGATTTACATGGGGCAGCAGAAGTGAACCAATCTCTTTTTTTCGTCATTGGATGCTACAGCTTCTTGTTTACTTTTAAACTTAACTTGTAGCAGGCTAAGTGCACATTTTGAGCATGATGTTGCTGATCCACTGGTTAAAAGACACTTGGATTCTCTCCTCTTTCATCTACTGCTTCAACAGGGTGTATGCTGGTATAAGGTTATGATTGCATGACTGTCCGTGTCTTATGTGTTTTGTTATATTACCACATCACCGTATTTTGTTATTTTACGTTAACTGTTCTGCAAAGCGCTTTTGTTACAGCTGCAGCTGTTGTGAACGCGCGATATAAATAAAGATGTATTGCATTGTATTGAAACAATTTGTTGCGACATTGCCAAAAAATAAATAAAAAGAAAAGCCCAGCATTTTTTAAAAATTATTATTATTATTATTATTATTATTTTTTGCACACAGAACCTTCTTTGGTAACTGTAATGCAGATGTCATGATGTGGTGGTGGCGGGAGGACCCCAAAAAGCTGGCAGGAGGGAGGAGCAGGGTGAACTTGACAAATTGTATTCAAGAAATACAGAGAGAACTAAATCTAAAACAAAGTCATAAGAACAAAAAGAATCCAAAGTATCAAACAAAAACCATGACTGAAGCTAAAACCTAACAGTGACCGAAACGTGACTGAAAAAAACAAACAATAACCCGACAATGAGTTGTTGAGCGGCAGTCCTTTTATACAACTAATGACGTAATGACTGTTGGGGGAAAGTGGCCTTCTTTCCCCCACCTGTTCGTTGAATTTCGGATGAGGAGAATGTTGATTCTTCAAATACAAGCTGGAATTGATGAACAGTTTCTTCACAGCTTTTAATAACAGAATATTCTGGGCATCAGTGAATTACAGACAATGGCTGCGGGTCTCGAGTGCGAAGCAGGAAGAGATTCAAATCATTTTTATATTATCAGAAGGGCGGTACCGAGACACAAGGTTTGACATCATAACTTTCGTTTCTCCTAAACCGATTCTCAGCTTAGCGCATTCCAATGTTTGTGCGTCTCCAGCAGGGAGTATTTTAATTTTAAGTGATGATTGTTACAAGGACGCCAAGCTACACTGTGGGCATGGGAAAGTTATACGGCATGTCGAAATATTAGCAGAATACAGACTTCATGACCAACAAGTGTGCCGCTGCAGGTGGAGCCCTACAGTGCCACCTGTTGGTCACAAACAGAGCCGTGACAGCAGATCTGCAATGTATGATCCATTTATCCATCCATTTTGTATACGATTGTCTCCATGATGATTACGTCTGCGCTGGAGCTGATCTATCCTAACTGACCTCGGGTGTGAGGTGGGACACACTCTGGATTGGTCGCTTTTACTGAGAAAAGTCTTTATTGAATCTATTCAATTTTATTTCATCAATTGGTTGCACGAATAAAGTCATTTGGATCCAGATACATTTTTAAAAAATAGACTTTACATCTAAAAATATATCTGGATCCAGATGATTTTATTTTATGGAACCACTAGACAAAATTGAGTTGAGTAAATTCAACAGCATTTTTAACAGTGTGTCAGTTATGGGGCACATACAAGAAAAAAAAGTTCATATTTGTCATAATTCGGTTTAGGGACCAACAGGTGGCACTGTAGGGCTCCCCCGGCAGCTGCACACCTGTTGGTCATAGGTAATTAGGGCTTTAAAAGGACTCCCAGCCCGAACACTCTGTGTCGGGTCATTGTTTGCTCTTGCTACTGTCATGTTTGTTTGTTGTTCCTTTGCTGCTGTCATGTTTGTTTGAGTAGTGTTTTGGCTATTGATAGTTTTTGTTTAAGTCATGGTTTTTGTTTGTTACTTTGGACTTTGTTTTGGATTTAGTTTTCTTGTTTTAAATACAATTCGTCAAGTACACCCTGCTCCTCCCTCCTGCCTGCTTTTTGGGGTCCACCACCACCACGCAACGTGACAGAATGACCCGACCCTGAGTGTTCGGGCTGGGAGTCCTTTTAAAGTCCTAATTACCTATGACCAACAGGTGTGCAGCTGCCGCGGGAGCCCTACAGTGCCACCTGTTGGTCCCTAAACCGAATCAGGACAGTACCCCTCCCTCAAGGGACGGATCTCAGACGTCCCAAAGTTGTCCAAAAGGCTTGCCTCGCTGGGGAACAGGAACCAAAAGCGACGGCAATCCTTGCCTCGCCGGAGAACAGGAACAAAAGCGACGGCGACCTTCACCTCGCCGAAATACAGGAACAAGAAGCGACGGCAACCCTTGCCTCGCCGGAGAACAGGAACAAAAGCGACGGTGACCTTCACCTCGCCAGGGAACAGGAACAAAAGCGACGGCAATCCTTTGGCTGGGCGTGGCCTGACGTGGACGGAGCTCGACGTAACGGGGGACATGGAACAGCCGGACGTGAACAGGGGCTCGGCCTGACGTGGGCGTGGACGTGGCATGGCTCATCGTCGACGTGAATGTGACTCAGCTCCAACAGACATGTGACGAGCCTCGGCTCACCGTGGATGCGGATGGGGCTCGGCCCACCGTAGACGCGGCTTGACGAGACGAAAACAGGACAGCCGCATCACCAGCGCTGCCTGAAAGGGAAAGGGGTGTCGGCCGCGACGCGCTCCGCCAGGCACATGGTGGAATAGGGACCAGTCCTTAGTACCTGCGGGGTCCAGGTGGTCGGGTCATTCTGTCACGTTGCGTGGTGGTGGTGGACCCCAAAAAGCAGGCAGGAGGGAGGAGCAGGGTGTACTTGACGAATTGTATTTAAAACAAAGAAAACTAAATCCAAAACAAAGTCCAAAGTAACAAACAAAAACCATGACTTAAACAAAAACTATCAATAACCAAAACACTACTAGAACAAACATGACAGCAGCAAAGGAACAGCAAACAAACAAACATGACAGTAGCAAGAGCAAACAATGACCCGAGGCTGGGAGTCCTTTTAAAGCCCTAATTACCTATGACCAACAGGGGTGCAGCTGCCGGGGGAGCCCTACAGTGCCACCTGTTGGTCGCTAAACCAAATCATGACAATATTAATTTTTTAAATATAATTTTTGGATAAGAATGAGAATGAATCATGGCATATTGCCGCGTGTACTTGTCTCACCGGAATGTTTGAATGGTAATGTGTGTGACATTTTTGCCCATGTATGGGAATGTTTAGATGTAATATAAAAAGAATGCTTGCTTAAAATCTGCATGGTAGCAGTGGCGCAAATGATGAATAGTGATGTTATGAGGGTACACAATTATCCTCAATTGCTAATAGCATGATAGTACTGCATTGGGAGCTCCACTGTTTTTCCTTCGGATTCATTACTTTCAAGCCACCCACATGCACTGTAGATGAGGAAAAATGAGAAATTCATGCGAATGTCAAAATCATAAAACGTGATTTGTGTATTATAATCAACAACTTGCCTTTTCCTTAATAGTTTGTAATGTCTTCTTAATAGGATGAACACAAAGAGAGTTTCAGTTCAACTGTATGCCATCTCTGACCCCCCCCCCCCCGACCCCCACCCCCATTATGATTGCATAATTTCCCTCCCTTGTTTCATGTGGGGGGGCGGGGCGGGGTTCGGTGTATTCAGAGTATGTGCTTATTCTCCCTCTCAACACTTCCTCGCCAACTGATTCTTTAATGCTTTACATAACAACACCCAACTAAACTGTTTTTTTTACGCATCAATCTTTCATTTTGGCTGAACTGTCGACTCCTCTCAACAGGTTTTTACGCTGCATAATGTGCCAAGTAGTGGCCACCAGCTCCTTGCTGATCATCGATCCGATTTATTACCATGGCGGAGCATGGAATCGCTCCACTGAAATGCGGCCTTCAGAAGATTTGGGAAGGTTAAGTGCCTTCCTTGAGGGCACGTTGATATAACATACAGGGGGAGGAGGGAGAAGTTGTAGGTATCCAATTTGTGATACACACTCCCACAACACTTGTGCATTCTCTATGGACAGTCCTGTGGTTGCCCTTCATTAAAAGAATATGCAGTGCATGGAAAAAACTCTTGGGATATCAATCTTTATCAATTCATGAATTAATTAATCAGGTGCCCCCCCCCCCCCCCAATCTTCATCTAACTAAAACCATTCTCCATTTCAGGTTTTGGGACTGAGCGTGACTGCTGCTATATTCCGCCAGTAATTGATGTCCCCTTTAGAGACTATAATTGTTCGAGATGCCGGCAAAGCACTACTTTTAAAAATTTGAACAGGGACTATGTATGGGCCTGTGTCAAAAGAAGCTCTTTGCATAACTTCAACATAGTTCCTTGCATGAATATGATGTCAAACAAGTAGCTTCTTATTAGATAGGGCATTGGTCTGAAAATAAAAACAGCAACAAATTGGCTCTTTCAGCAAACAAAAGAGCTCAGTTAACGTCCAAGAAAAAAAAATTGCAGTCAAGTGAATTTGTTTGCAAGTAGTGGATTGCGAATACGTGTGGGAACATGTAATCCTGGAACGCCATTTCAGGAAAAGTGGAGGAAAAATTCCCACAGACAAAATTTATGTTTGGTGTCATATTAGTTTATTTGTTTTAAATGTACTACACTTGTACTGATAATCTGTCTAAATATGGGTGGGCATTTTTCCAACATTCCATTCATAGTCATCAAAGTCCCCTTTGAAAAGATTATACAGACTGATTATACTGCAGTGTGCAAAGAGGGATATTTTCTTCTCGAATCTGCTGGGGAAATGAGTCAAGCCACCAAATAAATGTTTGACATGTTCTGCAGTTACGAGTGCAAATGCTTGTGTTTGTGTGTGCCTGCGTGTGGTCAACAGAGAGTTTGCCCGGCTCACAGACAGCCTGACTTCGAAAAAAAACTGTTTGTGCTGAGTGTTTGTATTTGTATAATATGTCTCATAAGTCATTCACCATAACATAAGATGACTGCCTTTCTCAAGTGGTTTGGTGGAGGAGATTTGCAATTGTTTCTGGAGCTATCGTGATGTGTGTGGTGGGCTGTGTTGATACTCTGAAGTTCGCCCCTCACTATAAGAGTAGTAAGCAGTGCACACACTTGCTCAACCCTCATCATGTGTTTTTCATCACATTTTAGAAATCGTCTTGAATTTGAAAGAGCCGTATGTGTTTACTCTGTCTTAGAAAAGCTATTTTCCTCCAGACCAGTGGAAGCTGTTAATAATGCAAAGCTAGGGTCCTCCATTTTTGCTCCCTGTAGGTAAGTCTCAGGTTGCTGTGATAGGATGTCGTGATAACCGATTGCTCTTGTTTAATGGAGCCAGTAAATAAAGTTGTGAAGACTGATGTAAATAATGTTAGTCTTAATTATCAGTGTACTCTGCCAGCATGCTCTGCTTATCAGGATCCATCCATCCATCCATTTTTAATACCGCTTATCCTAAACAGGGTCGCAGGGGGGTTGCTGGGGCCGATTCCAGCTGACTTTGGACAGAAGGCGGACAACACTCTGAAGTGTTCGCCAGTTGGTCACAGGACACATATAGAGACAAACAACCATTTCACACCCACATGCACACTATCATTGATTGGGAACCCATCCCACGCTGCCCACACACAAGTGTACCATGACACCACCAGTGTAAGGTTAATCAGGATACATACATACCGTATTTTCCGTATTATAAGGCGCACCTAAAAGCATTCAATTTTCTCAAAAGCCAACAGTGCGCCTTGTAATCCGGTGCGCCTTATATATGGATCAATATTGTGATTTCGTAGACAGTATTTTCTGTAAAGCGCTCTATTTCAGCTGCAGCGGTTGTGAAGGTGCAATATAAATAAAGGTGTATTGTATTGTGTTCCCTTTAGCGTAGCTCCACGTAGTGGCTGCATAAGGCAACCTCAGCCACTATTGAAGCATCTATACTATGCCCCTTCTAATGCGGTGCGGCATATATATGAAAACAGTTATAAAATAGGCCATTCATCGAAGGTGCGCCTTATACTCTGAAGCGCCTTATGGTACGGAAAATACGGTACCCAAAAATGTCGATATTATAAACTTGCCTGTCCTCGGTAAGGGTCAAACAGGTGGATGGTGGCTTTGATGACCCAGAGAAGAATTAGAAAGGTCACAACTTGAAGGAGGTGGAGTCAAGCCTGTAAAAAGTTTGACAAGCTATTTACAAAATGCATAGTAACATGGAATTTTAAAAAATGGGCTCAGTTAAGCAGGGTGTACACGTACACATAATTTGGCTGGATTTGTGCATCCACACTTTGCCTGAACGGCTTCGATGAGGTTGTGGATTTGCCCTTGTGAAATGTTGCTCTTTGATGCCTGTACAAAGTTGAAATCATTGCAGGTCTTGCATTGCCAATGTACTCACTGGATGTGGCACCCATTGTGATGTGTTCGGGATGCCCTGACCGGCGTATACAACAGCGCGTTCCAGTTCCTGCCATTAACCAGCAACTTTGTACAGCCATCAAAGAAGAGTGGTCCGACATTCCAAAAGCGACATTCAACAACCTCGTTTCTTCAGTTCCACGAACACATGTTGCTACAAGACATTGTCCGCAGCTACAAATGGTTGTGCAGAAACACCAGACACCAGATACTAACTGGATTTGTGCAACTCATGT
Source organism: Hippocampus guttulatus (assembly GCF_054856545.1). Classification (NCBI taxonomy): domain Eukaryota; kingdom Metazoa; phylum Chordata; class Actinopteri; order Syngnathiformes; family Syngnathidae; genus Hippocampus; species Hippocampus guttulatus. Next base: position 7,224,524 of record NC_141264.1, on the reverse strand, counting down.
AATTGCACCATGACCCAGTCCTTGATGTCTTTGTGATCTGCGAATGTGTGTGAAGTCATTCAGTGGCCTGAAAGAACAGAGAGGTTGAGCGACTGAACGAATGATTGCAGAGTCAAGTGGTCTTTTTGGGGCGTGGGGGTGTAAAACACCCACATTGTACTTTACTGTGGGGATGTGACGGACAGGTGCCTGTAGATAGATAGATAGATAGATAGATAGACGGAACAAACTGCATTTTTGGAGAGCCGTGAGCAGCTGTCGTGTTCACTAAATCTACAATTTCTGTCACGACAGATGAGGCTTCCACTGTGTGCAGTCATCAAGAGCCTTATTTGTGCCATTTCAGTGCTCTCTGATTGGCTGTTATATAATGTGCATCCTGCGACACAGCACTACTGCTAATGCTGCATGGCTGCTTATGAATGGAGCATATGTTTTAACTGTGAATAATTATGTCAGAAACGGAGACCATTAATTTCAGAGCATGGCTAAATTTGCATAAGCTGTACAAGGAACCAGAAAAGAACGGGGGGATTATATGTGAGATAATTATCACTGGGTTTGGCAACAAAATCTTCAATAACAGGAAGAAAAGTTTCATTTGGATTGTATTGTGCCAAATGAACTTCGTAGGGGTGGAACAAAAATCGTAACACGCAAGGTGTGAAAGAAAAGTTCCAGGACTGTTGTCACAAAAGCTATATAGCAGTTCCAAAGTACAAATGACGGTGTTTCCCTAATCTTGTAGGTGTATAACCCACTCTGGCACACCTTCATGTGCTGTTAGAAGGATTCAACTGGAAGCGTCATCGTCACAGTCAACTTCATGTTGCCCACGTCCCCAAAACAAGTCCACTTGATGATCGACTTGATCTTGAGAAAGAGGGGGAAAAAACAAAAACCACATGGAGCCATTGCTCCAGCAGGATGCTGTTCTTTTTGATCAGCAACTATCAGATGCTCAGGGCACTGTGAGGATGTGCATTGTCATGCTGAATCAGCTGCAGGTTGTCCCACCACAACTCTTGTCTCTTCTCGCACACTGAACAAAGCATATGCAAACGATCTATTTATACACGTGCTGGTTGATAGTCTGGCCAACATTAATGGGAGGAACTTGCGCTTTTGTGACCCAATCCAGAAACTTTAATGACATACTTCCTACCACGTCTTTATTTGTAAAAGAAGTTTGAGCTGGTAGGGGAAGAATATACTGTATTTGATAGTTATGAAAAGACATCTTAACATAAAATGAATTGGTGACAAAGTTCGCTCTAATTTGTTGGTGACACGCTCGGGGACGATAAAAGCAACACTGTCTTTTGAATAAAACACTGGCACGGTCCTTAAAAGCTTTCTGCCAAAATGATTAGATCGTCTACGTCCTGAGGTGCCCCACACACTGAGGACTGTGTGTGTGTGTGTGTGTGTGTGTGTGTGTGTGTGTGTGTGTGTGTGTGTGTGTGTGTGTGTGTGTGTGTGTGCAGAGATCATTCAACTTTTCAGTGAGGAACTCGGACCACTTTGTGCATGCGTGCAAACACGCACAGACACACACTTTGAAAGTTGAATAGACGTTCCTGAACCAACCCCATTTGTTCAAAGGTCTTTTTAATCACTCTGTTTCTCTGATGGGCACGAAAGTGAGACAGCCGTGTGTGTAGTCAACATTCACTATTTGTGTATGCGTGTGTGCGCGCTTTATGGGTGTTCATGCACCAATGGGGAAATCAGGAAGAACAATCATGGCTACACATCAATGCCTTCTTTGTCGTAAAGGAAATGACTGACAGATATTCACAGCAATTATGTATTGCTGCTCTTTCCTTCATCACTCTTTGCATTTTTTTTTGTTGTTGCTATTTTCTCACTCCTTTTTTCACTCTTCTTTTTCAGAGTACAGTACACTACCTTAAAGCAACACAACAAAGCCGACATTACTATGTGTAATATACGTCCCCTTTTCTACTTGCCAATGTCACCTTGTCAATGCGACTTCTGCAGTCTTTTCTTTGTTCAGCACCAATTCTACTTGTTCTTTCCTACTCAGGCTCAATATAACCAACTTTCCCCACACATTCCCTGTTTATTTTTTCCTCCATTAAAATGATTTCAAATTATTATTATTTTTTAATCTTCATCATTTCTCTCTCTCTCTCTCAGTTATACGTGTTGGTTGGAACCTATCAACACTGTTCACACACCAGATAGGCTGAGCTTGCATAGACAAAGGAATCATATACAGTATCACCTAAATATCGAAATTGAGCATTAAGACTTGCAGTGCGAACCCAGCCTCTCTGTGAGGAAGTCTCCAAGGCTTGATTCACACTGCAGGTCCAAATGCTCAATTAGGAATTTTTTGGGGGGGTGAAATTCACTTTTTCTTTTTTTTTTTTTCCAGCATTCACATTGCAGAGTAAATGCGACTGCACTGAAACATACACTGTGTCATCTCTAAGGGCCATGAGAAATAACATTGCCCACCCATTTCCTGATCATTACTATTCCTACAGTGAAGCATGCACGGTCGTGTCAGCTTTGTGCTGTGGGGATGTTTTTCACCAACCCGAATTGGGAGGCTATTAAGGACTAAGGGAAAGATGACTGCAGCAAAATAACGAGAGGTCTTTGATGAAAAACTGTTCCTGTACACCTCAGACTTCGTACAAGACATGGGTCAGGAGCACACTGCCAGGATAACGGAGAGCCAAGACTTGAACCTGATTCAACATCCCGGGAGAGATGTAAAATTAGCTGCACACCAACCTCTCCTATCGAACCTGATAGAGTTCAGATCATCTACGAAGGAGAATAAAAGACACTGAAAAAATAAATAAATAAATAAATAGAGTGACTGGTATGTGCTACTCAATTCAACTCAACGCAACTGTATTTCTGGAGCATTTTCAAACAGCAGTCGCTGCATACAAAGTGCTGTACATGGAGCAACTAACATATACAACAGTAAGCAACAAATCACTAACAAAGATGGGAGAAAGCACCAAACAGCAAAACCAAGATCAAATCTGAGTCATGCTGAGTCAAATGCCAAAGAATACAAGTGAGTTTTAAAGATGGGCAGCGAGGGGACTTGCCGAATGTTCAGTGGGAGGTCATTCCAGAGAGAGGGACCAAAAAAAAAAAAAGCACACGTCAAAAAATGTGTTTGAGGGGGACATAAGGAAAATCTAATCCAATCAATCTATGAAAAACATATGCTGTATGTGTATATGTATGCATGCATGTATATGTTGCATATGCTAAGATAAATATTAGTTGTCCATTTGCATTTGTGTTGACCCGCTATTTTGGTTCAACATTAACTTGCTCGCATAAGAGACATTTTACTGGTTTACTTTACCGGATTCTCACCGGTGAAGTAGCTGAGGCTGTGGGGTCGGAGCTGAAAATTGGAGCACGGGAAGGGAAAAGACGCGGCACACGAAATCAACTCTATTTTGTGAATCCGGATGGTGTTTAATTATTTGAATTGCAACCTCCTTTGCACGATATCATTTTATGACACATCAGGGGCATCCACTCAGTTCTAGAAGATCGCTGCCCAACCCCAGTACACGGATGTCACTGGTGATCTAACTATTTGTTTTCTAATTAAAAACAGCACTAATACTGTTCCGTGGTCAATTCAAAATCAGCGCCCTCGAGTCTTTGGAATCGTGGATGTCTGACATGCAAAACACGGTCAAGAAAACTGATACAGCTTGCTTGAATGCTTTTGGAAGCAAAAGCTGTACAAAGAAACATCCTCTGACAATACATATTTCTAATCTGTCCCACAGTTTGTCTGACACTTGGTAGGAATCAAATAAAACCCTTTCGAATTTCAGTTCAAGACTCAGTGGAAAGAAGAATTTCTTGTCGCAGAGTGACTTGGTCAAGGGCGCACCATAGACATTGTGACGTTTAGGTACAGAACATTTATATTCTATTGTATTTCTCCCCTCAGCATGGTGGGTGAACTGGAGTTTATCCTGGCTGACTTTGGGTGAGAGACAGGTACACCCTGGACTGGCCGGCGACCTATCGCAGGGCAGACAGCAATTCCCCCTCATATTTCACATCAAAAGAGTCCGCGTCTTCAATGACCTTTTCCAATTTGAACACCTAACTCCACAATGTGAGGCAGATATATGTACTAAGCACTATAACAACTATTGACAAACCGAAGAAAACCCTCCCTATGCTAATAGTAACAACCACAAGGAGGATCTGCAAACACCACACAGGTTACCACTGTTGAACATATTTTATATACGAGTGGATTTCATCTATTAATAATCTTCTTCTGAATTATAACATTCACACATTCATACATTTTCCGAACCGCTTTATCCTCACTAGGGTCACGGGGTGTGCTGGAGCCTATCCCAGCTGTAGGCAGGGGACACCCTGAATCGATTTCCAGCCAATCGCAGGGCACACAGAGACAAACAACCATCCATGCCCGCACTCACACCTAGGGACAATTTAGAGCGTCCAATCAGCCTGCCATGCATGTTTTTGGAATGTGGGAGGAAACCGGAGCACCCAGAGAAAACCCACGCAGGCCCAGAGAGAAGATGCAAACTCCACACAGGGAGGCCGGAGCCGGAATTTTACCTCTGCACTGTGAAGTCGACGTGCTAACCACTGGACTATTGTAACATTTCCAATCATTTAAACACAATATGAGAATCACTGCTCGATAAATATGAACACAAATGAAAATAGATCTGACTGTACCGGTCGCACTTTAATAAGCCTCTTCATGTTTGTTTGTCAGTGACCAGTATAGACTTAGCAGTCAGTCAGTATAATTGGCTACGCACCAACAACTTTCTTTAGGCCAGCAAAGTCTTATTACGCTGTTCTTTCTCAGTAAATCCTGCATTGAAATTTTCATGTGGGGTTAGTTAGCAGCACCTATAGAGAGCAAGGCTCTCTTGTTGACTGAACCAAAAGTGCTCTGATTAAATTTGGTTTCAGTGAACACACCAGCGGTCGTTTGGATGTGCAGAAAAGTGTGTAGCGCGATTTCCCTGCAAGCTCTTGTTCCAGCGGTTCAGTCCTCCTATTGATCGGACTGCCACGGATGCATAGTGTATCACCTGGTGGAGACACGATATACCCATTAGCGACATGTGGTTCCTCCACACATCTTGACAGCACTGTTTCTCTGAAAACCCACTGGATTGGACTGAAGAACGGAGTTAATGGCCGCAAGACCTGCCGTTTTTGTGTAAAATGAACTGTTGATTATCATCACTGGATCATAAAGAGAAATCGATGAAGCTGTTGTATAGTTTCTTATCTAACCCAAAGGTTTTTAAATACAACACATGTCAAACAGGCGTATTGCATTGGCTGTAATAGAACAAGCTCTCCACAAGCAATTTTTTCATTGATTTTCTTTAGTGCGCATACTTATTAGGACTGCCACGATTCAGACTGACATTCATACCTATGGCCAATTTAGGCTTCAATAAACCATACGTGGATGTTTTTTGGAACCCGCATAAGCATGTGGATAACATGTAAACGCCACACAGCAGATCCTGAGCTAAGATTCAAATCCCGAATCTCAGAACTCTGAGGTAGACGTGATTACCACGAGGTAAACGCTGTGCTGCCAATGCAACCAAAGATGGGTCAGCAAATAAATTCAAGTCAAAAGTAGGCTGCAATGTTACACATACACGAAAAATAATTAATGTTGATGTTCTGGATTATGATTCAGCCATACAAAACAAGTGGCCACACAACTTAACTGAGAAAGTGTAAATTGGCTGAAGGAAAATATTACTCACTGACTTCTAAATTTAAAAAAAAAGTAAAAATAAAGTATCAAGGGCGGCCCGGTGGTCGACTGGTTAGCACGTTGACCTCACAGTGCAGAGGTGCAGGGTTCGATTCCGCCTCCGGCGTCCCGATGTGGAGTTTGCATGTTCTCCCCGGGTGTGCATGGGTTTTCTCCGGGTACTCCGGTTTTCTCTCACATTCCAAAAAACATGCATGGCAGGTTAATGGAACACTCAAATTGTCCTTAGCTGTGATTGTGAGCGTGGATGGTTGTTTGTCTGTGTGTGCCCTGCGATTGGCTGGCAACTAGTTCAGGGTGTACCTGCGCCTCCTGCCTGAAGACAGCTGGGATAGGCTCCAGCACCCCTCGCAACCCTTGTGATCGGAAAATGGAGGGATGGATGGATGCATTATGTTGTTTTGTATTGTATTGTATTGTATTCCCTATAGTGTGGCTCTATTTAGTGGATGCATAACATCACTATTGTGGCTTCTATTCTATGCGCATTGTAAAGTGGTGCACCCTATATATAATACTGTGATTATAGTTCATCCTTCACATTATTTTCCTAATGCTGCTTTTAGTCGGCAATTATTGGAAAGCGTAGCAATTTAAAAAAAATGTGACTGTTCTTGTTGAACAGCCTGAACTTCAGTTTTTATGCTGACCACTTTTCAGAATAAAAGAAAAAGTGACTGGAAAAGGTAGCAGCCTGAAAAATCTGAAGAGGCAGATGTAACACTTGTGGTATCATTTACTTTACAAATTGAAAAACACGGAGACCATTTTTTATTGTTTTTATTAAAAACATGATCAAGGGTGAAATAAAAGTCAACATTTTCTGACCATTATTTCTGGGGTCAGGCATTGCAGGGTTAACAACATATTGCCTGACATTTGGCCTGTCAGTCATGTGAATGGTGCCTGTCAACCTGAACAAAGATTCAAAGTAAAGAAAAGGGCTTGAATGCCCTTATTTGCTCAGGAGAGCAGCAAACAACCAATGGGTGACTGCATAATGTGATAGGAGGCAAAATAGCGTCGCGTCTTTGAGTCGTCCCTCTTGATAGTTAAATGCTACTCGAGCCAATTGGGAGCATGTGTCTTTGAGCAAAGTTGCTAAAAATACACATCAGAGGAGTTTTCGTTGGAGGGGAATGTTTGTACAGTAGATATGAGTTTAACAAGCAGGTTAAAATGAAACAGACTACCTGTGCCGAGTGAAATTGATTTTCTCAGAGGCTGTTTGTATGGCGCATGAAAGTGCGTGAAGGTCCAGGATACAAAGTGGAAGAGTGTGTTCTGATGACATTGTTCCATTGTATTCCCAACATGTACAGTCCAAACATGGCAAAATATAAGACGTCTTGTTCTAACTAATTCATGATTCCCGGTATTTGGCTCTGTAGTTGGCATACTCTGCAAGCGTGACTTTGATTGTCAGAACACACATACGGGACTATATGTGGGGTCTTACCCTAATGCACACTGCAGAAATGTCCTGAATCAGCACTTCTGACGATAGAATAGATTGTTTCTATGCTCATTAACATGTGCTAGGGATTTAGGTGTTCCTCGAGGAAGATGAGCAGACACAGCCATATTTCACCGCAGGGTGAATGTAGCCTGGGTGTTCTCGGATAAATTCTAGCTGTGACCTCGTGGGATGTGCTGATGAATATTCATTCTCACCAATTGCAAGACACTGTAGTCAGCAGGGGTCAAATTGTTGCCGTTGCTTACAGTGCATATCTGCCCTTTTTGTCCCTTTTACCTGTTGAGTACATGCCCTGCAATGCACTGAAAGACTAGAAAGGCAATTCACATCAGACCAGAATTTAAAACATACTAAAACACGAAAACTGAAGCATTCCTGCCATTAAAACCAATTTAATCAGCCGTGTCAAGGTTGAAACTGAAAAGCCCAGAGTAAACTCTGAGATGCATTTCATCCGTTTTGTTGCGCTGGTATTGGAGTTCTCTCTCCTGACAGCAATTTAATGCACCACTAATATTACTGTAGGTCCCAAGCAAATTCTCTATGTAACTTCTGCAAAGTTGTGCTCATGACTTGTGGCCATAAATGCAAGACTGGTAAGACCACTACGCAGCTATGGATGGTTGTGGAACCTGACTAAACATACAAGTGGTGGTCCAGTGGTCAACCTCACAGTGCGGAGGGGTCAATTCCAGCTCCGGCCTCCCTGTGTGGCGTTTGCATGTTCTCCCGGGCCTGCGTGGGTTTTCTCCGGGTACTCCGGTTTCCTCCCACATTCCAAAAACATGCACAGCAGGCTGATGGAACGCTCTAAATTGTCCCTAGGTGTGAGCGTGGATGGTTATTTGTGTGTGCCTTGCGATTGGCTGGCAACCGGTTCAGGGTGTCCCCCGCCTACTGCCCGAAGACGGCTGGTATAGGCTCCAGCACCCCTCGCGGCCTTTGTGAGGATAAGTGGATCGGAAAATGGATAGATAGATCGAAAGATAGATAGATAGATCTAAATCTAATTTTTTTTCAATGGTAGGGTGCCGGAGCCCATCCTAGTTCCAGGGCACAATCAACCCACATCCATACCATCATTGAGTGGGAACCGATCCCACGCTGCTCGCATACAAGTCAGGCGAGTGTACCACTTCCCATCAGCGACTAATTCTAAAATAGACCAACATAATAAAACACAAAAAATTTAATCAAGATTTCCCCCATGTTATTATAGAAGAAAACTTTTTTTCAATGGAGGAGCTGTGGTCTTCTTCACCCTTTTTCCCTCCTTAGTTAAACATAAAGTATAATAATTGTTATCATATTTCTTTAAGTCTTTTATTTATTTACTATACATGATATTAATTTTTAACCACACACTGGTAAGAAGAAAAAAAGAGGTAAGTATAACTTAGATTTAGAGCTGGAACGCGTTACCTGTATTTCCATTTAATTATCTTAATTTATGAATGTTTCAGGTTACAAACGGGCTCACGGAACCAATTATGTTTGTAAATCAAGGTTCCACTTTGTAACTTGTCTCATTGTGGGATTGATTGGGGGTGACGTAAATACAGCTGCATGAGTGCAAGCCTTTGAAGGATGCTGTTTTGAGTGATTTTTGGGACTCCAGGGACAAGCAGGTTCAAATACCTGCTTGCAGCTCATCTTTTTTCTTTTTTACTGCTCTTTCAATACAATGCAGTTTCCCGAAAGACCCTTTGCTTAATATGCCCTGATCATAAAATAAAACAAACAAACAAAAACAACAATCTGTTCCTTGAGCTCGACATTCTTACTAAAAATTGAGCTTTGGATTGGCTTCAGATAGCTCCATGAATTTTGTTGAACGAACCAAATGCATCGCAGTGTAATCACTGTATTGCTTCCAAACATTTGTGTTGCTTTGAGACATTTTCAACTTTCAGGCACACTCTCCATTCAATACATGTGAGAAAATATAAATAGTTCATGGGAAAACATGAGCAAGTAAAAGGATTAGAATGAGTGGACATAATAGAAATATAAAAACACTCAAAATATTTTCTTCCTTTCCCATGGTTACTTTCAACTCCATGTTAAATGTACAAGAACACGCCTTGCTTGACAAGCTAAATCCCTAAAAATCCTCAATTTCTACATCTCTGCAGACTGTTTCATCCCGGTCGTCTGGCAACAGCATACCTCATAAAAATTATATGAATTACACTTTAACCACGACTGTGAAGTGGTCCCGTATCGATAAAACATGAGCAGCAATTTAAAGACTTGTCATCCGAGGGGGATGAAAGTAGTCCTGCGTGGGAGGAAGGTCTTCCTAATCTGGCTTCACATGACTGAAAAAAAAAGTTCATGAAGAATTCCAAACACATATTGAGGCACCTGCTGATTGTGCACAGTCTATTTTCATAAACATTTATTTCTGTCTTGCACAAGACATTGTAAAAACGCCAGAGACACGCATGGGTGTTAATTGAAAAAGGTAGTAGAAGCAGGGATGGCAATTGATGAGATTTTTCAGATTCCATTATCATTTCTGTTTAATCATATGTGTTAGATATATCCATCAATCCAACCATTTTCTGATCCGCTTAATCTTCACAAGGGTCGCAGGGTGTGCTGGAGCCTATCCCAGCTGTCTAAGGGCAATAGGTGGGGGACACCCTCAACCGGTTGCCAGCCAATCGCAGGGCACACAGAGACGAATAACCATCCACGCTCATACTCACACCTACGGACAATTTGGAGTGTTCAATTAGACTGCCCTGCATGTTTTTGGAATGTGAGAAGAAACCGGAGTACCCGGAGAAAACCCACGAAATCACGGGGAGAACATGCAAATTCCACACTCGAAGGCCAGAGCCGGAATCGAACCCACTAACCTGTCGACCTCCAGGCCGCCTAAATTATTCCCAATTTGTGAAAAATTGTCTGCATAGCAAAAGTTGTCATAGTTTCACATCGCTTTTTATTTATGTATTTATTTATGTATGTATTTATTCATTTATATACATAGTTTTTGGCATGAGTGCACAGGCTACTGGAGAGGCAGCGATAACATGGAGGTATGTGTATCATTTAGAGATGGATTGACAGCTCAAGAAAAATAGCTGCAGGTCTAATCAATTTGAATCTGCTCCTTGCGTATGTGCTTGTCAGGTGAGGAGAGCAGCAGGCATCAGCAGCATTTCAGTCCAGTCAGCATGTGATCTTGCCAGCCTCTGCACAAGCGAACTCATGAATAGATCAGTACCGTGGGTATTAGTCTGCACGCATGTATCAAGACGCCATCCATCCATCCATCCATCATCTACCGCTTATCCGGGGCCGGGTCGCGGGGGCAACAGCTTTAGCAGGGAAGCCCAGACTTCCCTCTCCCTAGCTACTTCTTCCAGCTCTCCCCGGGGGATCCCGAGACGTCCCCAGGCCAGCTGGGTGACATAGTCTCTCCAGCGTGTCCTGGGTCTTCCTCGCGGTCTCCTCCCGGTGGGACATGCCCGGAACACCTCACCAGGGAGGCGCTCAGGAGGCATCCGAATCAGATGCCCAAGCCACCTCATCTGGCTCCTCTCGATGTGGAGGAGAAGCGGCTCGACTCTGAGCCCCTCCCGGATGACCGAGCTTCTCACCTTATCTCTAAGGGAGAGCCCGGACACCCTGCGGAGAAAACTCATTTCGGACGCTTGTAACCGGGATCTCGTTCTTTCGGTCACGACCCATAGCTCGTGACCATAGATGAGGGTTGGAACGTAGATTGACCGGTAAATTGAGAGCTTCGCCCTTTGGCTCAGCTCCTTCTTCACCACGACAGACCGATACAACGTCCGCATCACAGCAGACGCTGCACCGATCCGCCTGTCGATCTCTCGCTCCCTCCTGCCCCCACTCGTGAACAAGACCCCAAGATACTTGAACTCCTCCACTTGGGGCAAGATCTCCTCCCCGACCCGGAGGGGGCACTCCACCCTTTTCCGACTGAGGACCATGGTTTCAGATTTGGAGGTGCTGATCTTCATCCCAGCCGCTTCACACTCGGCTGCGAAACGCTCCAGTGAGAGTTGGAGAGCCCCGTTTGAAGGAGCCAACAGCACCACATCATCTGCAAAAAGCAGGGATGCAATACTGAGGCCCCCAAAACGGATCCCCTCAACGCTTCGGCTGCGCCTAGAAATTCTGTCCATAAAGGTTATGAACAGAATCGGCGACAAAGGGCAGCCTTGGCGGAGTCCTACCCCCACTGGAAACGATTCCGATTTACTGCCGGCAATGCGAACCAAACTCTGACATCGGTGGTATAGTGACCGCCCGTATCAGGGGGTTCGGTACCCCATACCCACGAAGCACCCCCCACAGAACTCCCCGAGGGACACGGTCAAACGCCTTCTCCAAGTCCACAAAACACATGTAGACTGGTCGGGCGAATTCCCACATACCCTCGAGGACCCTGCTTAGGGTGTAGAGCTGGTCCACTGTTCCACGGCCGGGACGAAAACCACACTGCTCCTCCTCAATCTGAGGCTCGACTTCCCGACGGACCCTCCTCTCCAGCACCCCTGAATAGACCTTACCAGGGAGGCTGAGGAGTGTGATCCCTCTGTAGTTGGAACACACCCTCCGGTCCCCCTTTTTAAAAAGAGGGACTACCACCCCGGTCTGCCAATCCAGAGGCACTCTCCCTGTTGACCATGCGATGTTGCAGAGGCGTGTCAACCAGGACAGCCCCACAACATCCAGAGCCTTGAGGAACTCCGGGCGGATCTCATCCACCCCTGGGGCCTTGCCACCGAGGAGCTTTTTAACCACATCGGTGACTTCAACCACAGAGATAGGAGAGCCCACCTCAGAGTCCCCAGGCTCTGCTTCCTCCAAGGAAGGCATGTCGGTGGAGTTGAGGAGGTCTTCGAAGTACTCTGCCCACCGGTTCACAACGTCCCGAGTCGAAGTCAGCAGCGCCCCATCCCCACTGTACACAGTGTTAGTGGTGCACTGCTTCCCCCTCCTGAGACGTCGGATGGTGGACCAGAATTTCCTCGAAGCCGTCCAGAAGTCGGCTTGCATGGCCTCACCGAACTCTTCCCATGCCCGAGTTTTTGCCTCGGCGACCACCGAAGCTGCGTTCCGCTTGGCCAGTCGATACCCGTCAGCTGCCTCTGGGGTCCCACAGGCCATAAAGGCTCGATAGGACTCCTTCTTCAGCTTGACGGCATCCCTTACTGCTGGTGTCCACCAGCGAGTACGGGGGTTGCCGCCACGACAGGCACCAACCACCTTACGACCACAACTCAGATTGGCCGCCTCAACAATAGAGGCACGGAACATGGTCCACTCGGGCTCAATGTCCCCCGCCTCCCCCGGAACATGGGAAAAGCTCTGTCGGAGGTGGGAGTTGAAACTCCTTCTGACAGGGGATTCCGCCAGACGCTCCCAACAAACCCTCACAATACGTTTGGGTCTGCCAGGACGGACCGGCATCTTCCCCCACCATCGGAGCCTACTCACCACCAGGTGGTGATCAGTTGACAGCTCCGCCCCTCTCTTCACCCGAGTGTCCAGAACATGCGGCCGCAAATCCGATGATACAACTACAAAGTCGATCATCGAACTGCGGCCTAGGGTGTCCTGGTGCCAAGTGCACATATGGACACCCTTATGTTTGAACAAGGTGTTCGTTATGGACAATCCGTGGCGAGCACAGAAGTCCAATAACAAAACACCACTCGAGTTCTGATCGGGGGGGCCGTTCCTCCCAATCACGCCCCTCCAGGTCTCACTGTCATTGCCCACGTGAGCATTGAAGTCCCCCAGCAGAACAAGGGAGTCCACAGCAGGAGTACTCTCCAGCACACCCTCCAAGGACTCCAAAAAGGGTGGGTATGCTGAGCTGCTGTTTGGTGCATATGCACAAACAACAGTCAGGACCCATCCACCCACCCGAAGGCGGAGGGAGGCAACCCTCTCGTCTACCGGTGTGAACCCCAATGTACAGGCACTGAGCCGGGGGGCCAAGGGGTATGCCCACACCTGCTCTGCGCCTCTCACCGTGAGCAACTCCAGAGTGGAAGAGAGTCCAACCCCTCTCGAGAGAACTGGTACCAGAACCCAGGCTGTGTGTGGAGGCAAGTCCGACTATATCCAGTCGGAAATTCTCTGCCTCACACACCAGCTCGGGCTCCTTCCCTGCCAGAGAGGTGACATGTATCAAGACGCCATCTGTACAAAAAGCCAAATTACAGCTGTGATGTCACTAGTCGTGTTCTAGTGCAACCACTAGAAGAATAAGTGAAACTGTAGCTGATGTTCATGCAGATGTTCCTGAAATGCAGTTCAAATTACAAGACATGAACTAACCGTGGACAGTAGTGCACTTGAGTTGACACGGACTAGTTTCAGATTGCAACAGCATTACTGAGAAAGGTGATTTGGTGGCTTGTTGATGAAGTGCTGCATCCATGACCGAAAGCACAATAGGTCTTTGAACGGGCGTGTCTTTTTTTTCATCCACACTCTGGACTAGTATTGTGTTAGTATTGTGTGACCTGTTTTTGTCCCGATTTAGCCCCTTCCCAACCAATAATGTCAAACATCCGACAAAAGTATAAAGTATAAGTCCGGATAATAGGGATCAAAACCAGTCGGGGCCAACAATCTTAAATAAATGAATGTATTCAATATTCATGTTAGAAAATGCTGATGTGTGGAGGGGAAGCCGAGTTCTGTGACGTGATGCAATGTGGCCAATCAAAAAGGTTGTCTGACTTGAAGCGAGGAAATGCCAGACTATAAAACAAAGTAATATCCGACCCGATGTTCATCCATCCATTTTATGAACCGCTTATCTTCCCTCACGCAGGTCGCGGGAGTGCTGGAGGCCCTCCCAGCTGTCGATTGCCCGCAGGGTCGGAGCCCCAAAGTTAGCATGGATGAAAATGGATCTCTTGCAATGATTGTGATATACAGTATACAGTATATACATATTTTAATTCACACTCTGCATACAATGTGAAAAAACATTCATCCATTCATATTTCAGTTTCTGCCAGAAATGTTTTTCAACCAAACCTGGTGGCATTTTCTTGAGGTTAAATTGAACATTCCAGACAAGCACGAAGGGGGTGTTTCTCCATCGCAGTGTTTCTCTTAAAAAGCTACCACTGACCTTGCTTCACAGCTTTATAAAGGATCAACATGCACCAGTTATGCATCGTGCCCCCGGGTTTTACTTTGTCAATTTTGAGGTCTTGAAGGTGATATAAACTTGGGCTCTTTACCCCATTAGGGTTGGTGTATCCCTCCACACTGCAGCATTTCAGCCTTATTTCACACAATAAAGTCAAGGGAGTGAGATGAATTGCCCTCCCCTTCAGGTGTGGCCATGTTTCTATGTTATGAAGTGCATCAATCAAAAGAAATCTAAATGTCCGGCAAACTGGCTTTTGATCAAACTTCACTTACGCCGTATGGTTGTATGATGAGGACAACGGGAACCTGTCGTTATCCTAAACAAAGAAGACATTGTAGAAATCATCGACGTTTGAATTGCTTTTACCAATATATATCCATTGATAATATTTGTGTTTGGCAATTTGTCCGCTGCATTCTCCACATGCACAGATCTGCACACAAATTCCTCCCATTCATTTTCCAAAGTGCTTATCCTGTTGAGGTTCACCGGTAGTCTACCCTAGTGGACAAAAGCGGGCAAAAGGCATCAAACCAGTCAATCACGATGCACATCTGGAGACAGACAACCATTCACACTCACATTCACAGCGGCCGGGTGTGGGAGTTAAACCTGAGCCGCCTGCACAGAAGTCAGGCGAGTGGACAGGTCCTTCTGTCTTCAGGTCGAAAGATCTGCTTTGTTTGGGTGCTTTGATTTAATTTTTGAAATTGAAAAAGGTAACATTTTAAGTCAATTTGAGGATTTTTCTGTTGCAAATGTTGAAATAGCTTTTAAGCATTGTCGTTCCTCTTCAAGGACCTGAGTGATCAAATACAGTTACGACAAGGTCACGAGCAAAGACATTTGTTTTGAAACGTTACTTTCAAAAGTTTTGAGTTGGATTTGCTTTTGGAAGAATTAATTGTCACATATGTCTTCAATCACTGCTCTTCAAGTTTTGACTCTTGATTGACGATGTGAGTTGAATGATTTCGCTATCAGTGTTTGCAAGTCTAGATTAATAAGCATGCAGGTATCAGTGGAATGTTTAAGTGACGCTCCTCACATTTTTTATCAGTGTCAAAAGTCAGTGATGTTATTTTTGCACTTTGAGACATACAGGGACCCAAAAATAAACATCACGCAAAATGAGCAAATATGCACCGACAGTATAATGTCCTGTAGACCCCTTTTGGGATTATTATCTTGGAAAAAAGAAAATATATAGCAATAAGGAAACCCCCCTCCCCCACACAAACACACAATTAGCATTTGTTATCCTGATTCCTGATATACCGAACTACAGTCTGCAGTGAGATCAATATTTGCTAACCTCAGTGCACTGAAACAATTCCATAAGATTAGCAATTAGCCATGCAGCTCATCAGCCTCTACATCTTCATCTATTTTTTTTAATCCCCTAATCCCCTTTGTAAGAACAATCAAGTCTGCAAGACATAAAGATTCTGCTTGCTTTGCTGCTACCTATGTTTAGTTAAGATATTAAATATTAATACAAGCACACAGGCAAAAAATTGATCAGCAGTCCTGCATTAGATCTGCCTGCATGCTTATACCCCACCAATGTGTTTCGTTGTATTTGTGGTCAACACATTATTATACATTTGTTTACTGCCTTTTTTTCCATGCAGACCCATTAAGACCCTTTTTCCTACATTTGTTATGATACAAAGCAACAACACCATGTTTTATATTTTTACACATGTACAATAATACCAAACAACCTGTTTCAGAGTGGTGTTGTATTCTGTAAATATGTGGGTTCAACAGTGGTTCATTTACCAGCAAGTTATTAATTTATTTCACACACTTCCACTCATGGCCTTCAAAATAAAAGCATTCCGGCAAACCATTGCACGACATCACCCCCACCCATTATTTATTTATTTATTTGAAATAGGAAAAACATTTCACACTGATGCCATAAAATAGTTTTTTTTCTTCCTCTTTTACTTTTGAAATAACCAAGTGGACATTTGTATCACATTTCAACTCTGGAAATTTTCTTTCTTTCTTTCTTTTTTTATTTATTTGTGCATGTAAATACTTGGTTTGGTTTGGTTTGTTTATTGAACATAAAACATATACAGTAATAATTTGACAGAAAATAAGGTAGATAAAATAGTAAAAAGAAAGAAATCAGTCTTCATTCAACACAGTTATTATGTTCAAGGGAGTAGGAAGAAGTAAAAAACGTATCTAGTCCTACCCCGTTATGTGTTTATATCTAATAAATCATTTTTATATCAATCAGAAAAGAAAACAAGTAAGAAGAAAGAAGTCTCCATTAAGGCTCATACTTTACTCTTAACCGTGATATTTTTACAACTTTTGGTTTGTATCGGGATTATATACATCCACACCCTGGCACTCTTGTGTCAATTTTCTCTTGTATTCATAATGGATATTTCAATACCTTTCTCTATTTATCAACTTAGTTCTGATTTATCATTATATTTAATGTTTAGAATTTATCATTTTAACTCTGATTGATGTAGGTTGTTTGTACTATTTTTTTGAATTTGTTTTTGAACTCAGCAAGCGATTTACTCATTTTCAGGTCCGTTTCGAAATTATTCCACAGATTAACACCTTTGATAGATACACTTCTTTGCTTGATGTTTGTTCTTGCTTTGAGTTTTTTGAATGAGTTGGTACCTCTTAAATCATAGCTGCTTTCTCGAATTTCGAAAAACTTCAGAATGTTTTGGCAGAGTAGGTTATTGTGTGCTTTGTACATTAATTGGGTGATTTTAAAGTCAACCAGGTCATAAAATTTCATCGTATTTAATTTGATAAATAGTGGATTTGTGGGTTCCGTATATTTTGATCTATTAATAATTCGAATTGCTTTTTTTTGTAGTTTTAGAATAGGGAGTGTGTTTGTTTTGCAGGCATTTCCCCATATTTCCACACAGTAGGTCATATATGGTAATAATAATGAAGAGTATAATGTGTACAAAGATCTCTTATTTAGCACTTCCTTGGTTTTGTAGAGGATCCCTATGGTGTTGGCTATTTTTCTTTTTACGTTATCGATATGTGGCTTCCAACATAGTTTTGAGTCTATTACTAATCCGAGAAACTTGGTTTCATACACTCTTTCTATCTCAATTGAGTTTACCATACTTTTAGCTTGGTGTTTGATTGGTCTTGTGCCAAAAACAATTAACTTCGATTTTTTCAGGTTAAGTGACAATTTATTTCTGTCGAACCAGTTTTTTAATTTGTTTAATTCGTTTTCTACGGTTGTCAAGAGCTGTTTCAGATTTATTCCAGAACAGTAGAAAGTTGTATCATCAGCAAATAGGACACATTTAAATTGTTTTGAGACCTTGCAGATATCATTTATATATAAGATGAATAGTTTTGGACCAAGCACTGACCCCTGAGGAACTCCATGAGTGATTTTCAGTTGATCCATTTTTTTATTGTTGAGCTGCACGTACTGATATCTGTTTTCTAAATAACTTTTTATCCATTTATAAGCTACACCTCTAATGCCATATCTTTGTATTTTTTTCAATAATATACTGTGATCTATTGTGTCAAAAGCTTTTTTAGATCTAGGAAAACCCCAACAGTAAATTCTTTGTTGTCTATATTAGTTGCTATTGCTTCCACAAAATCCATAACTGCCATTGAGGTGGTCCGTTTTTCCCTGAAGCCATATTGATTCTGTCATGATCCGTATTCGGCAGCAGGTGGCACGCGTTCACTTCTGTCGCCTGCACACCTGCTGCCTATTTGCCAGAGATTGCACCTGCTATATCTAGGCGCTCCGACAGTCAAATCACTGCCGGAGTATTGCATGCCGTGCCACTGCTGTTGCCTATGATTGCCATTCTTATTCGATACCATTCGCTGTTGGTTAAATCTTCGTCGTCCCAAAGGACTCATTATATTAGCGTACGTGAACTAGTACTTGTCTTAAACATATTTCCCTTGCCATTTTTTGCAAGCGTTTTCTGTTGTCGCGTTTCCTTATTTCCTGGTTCTCGTTTTCACCAGCGCTTTCTGTTGTTTATTTGACGGGGTTTTGTTTGTAATAAATATTTTTGTTTTGACGAAGTCCTTGTCGGTGTCTGCTCCTTCGGGGATCCACTTATTCTCTGTTACGTACGAAGCAGTTCCCTTTTCCTGCTTCGTGCGTAACGTGACAGATTCTCACTTAACAGCGCATGCTTTTGTATAAAGCTATCAAGTCTGCGAGAAAATAGTTTTTCTAATATTTTTGAAAATTGTGGTAGTAGTGATATTAGTCTATAATTTGTAAACAGATGTCTTTCTCCACTTTTATAGATTGGAATAACTTTAGCAATTTTCATTTTTGATGGAAAGATACCAGCTTTGAATGACAGGTTGCATATGTGCGTGAAAGGTCGCACTACATATTCTATAATCTGCTTTATTATTGTCATATCAATATTAAAGCAATCAGTTGACTTTTTATTTTTAAAAGTTTTTACAATATTTGATACTTCTTGTTTTACAGCAGTAAGGAATATCGTGGAGGATTTTTTTTCTACGTATCTATCTATTTCAAACAAGTTTGTTGGATCAGGAATTTGTTTTGCTAGGTTACTGCCGATGTTGACAAAATACTCATTAAATTAATTTGCTATTTCTGCAGTTTTTTCCAGAATAGTATTTTTGCCTTTGATAAAATACTCTGGATAATCCACTTTTTTAGGACTATTTTTGATTACTTGGTTAAGTATTTTCCATATTTCTTGTGGTTACTTTTATTCTGCTCTAATAGTGCATGATAATGATCTCTTTTACTGGTTCTTATAATATTTACTAGTTTATTTTTATAGGTCTTATATTTTCTTTCTGCTTCTTCAGTTCTCAATTTTAAAAACAATTTATATAAATTGTTTTTCTTTTTACATGCGTTTTCTATGCCTTTCGTTATCCATGGCTTACTTGGGTCTTTATGCTTTTTGGAGACTTTAATTAATGGAAAATGTTTATCATATAAGGAGATTATGGTCGACTGAAATACTTCAAACGCTGTATTTGGGTCTTCGTTTGAGTAGACCTCGGTCCAGTTTTGTTTTTCTAGGTCTTGCTTAAAAGCATTGATGGAGCGTTGGGTTCTTAGTCTTATTTCTGTTATGTGAGTTGTTGACTTAGCTTTTCTATCAAAATAATTATAAAAAACTGCAAAGACGGGTAGGTGGTCACTTATGTCATTAATGAGAAGTCCACTTTCCATTTTATGATCAATCTTATTTATAAATATGTTATCTATTAATGTGGCCGTGTCAACTGTTATTCTGCTAGGTTTCAGGATTACTGGGAAAAGGCTGTTGCTGTACATAGTATTTATGAAGTCAGTTGGTTTTTTGTGACCATTTGGGTTTAATAAGTCAATGTTAAAGTCACCACATATTATTCGTGTTTTCTTATCGTTGTAGTAACTGAGCATATCTGTTAGTTTTTTATTGAATGTGTCAATACATGATCCTGGTGTCCTGTAGATGCAACTTATGATGATATTTGATGCCTTTTTATTATGTATTTCAATGGTTAGACATTCCATTAGGTTTTCTATTGTGTTTGTCAATCTCTCGATTTTACTGCATTTAAATGCTTTGTCTACATATATTGCAACCCCCCCCCCCCTCCTTTTTTGTTTTCCCTATTAGTTGCAAACATTTCATAACCTTCTATTTCCATTTCACTTGTTTTATCTTCATCAAGCCAAGTTTCTGATATGGCAATTATTTTAAACGTATTGAATTTAGTCAGGTATTCTTTGATTTTTGTGAAGTTTTTATAGAGACTTCTACTGTTTAAGTGTATTACTGAAAGTGCATTTTCCAATTTTATGTTAGTGTTGAATTGTTCATCCAGGTAATAGTCAGAGTTTGTTACCCTTTGTTTGTTCTTGAAGAAGTTATTGTCTGGGTCCAAATTGTTCTCGGGATCGAATGGCTTATCGTCAATATCTTCAAAGGGTTGGAAGTCCATGTTTTTGGGATGTGAATTTCCCGCTCCCACGCGGTCGTCGCTGGCTCCCTCGCGGTCGTCGTTGGTTCCCTCGCTGTCGTCGCTCGCTCTCTCGCCGTCATCGCTGGCTCCCTCGCTGTTGTTGCTGGCTCCCTCGCGGTTCCTGGCTGGACGTCTCCTGGGTCCCTCGTGGTCGCTGGCTCCCTTGCGGTCGTCGCCGACTCCCTCACGCGCGCTGAATGGTTGTCTCCCGGCTCCCTCAGGCTCGCTGGCTGGCTGGGTGTCTCCCAGTTCTCTCGCGGTCGCTGGCTCCCCTGCAGTCGTCACTGGTTTCCTCTCGGTCGTCTCTGGCTCCCTTGCTGTCGTCGCTGGCTCCCTCGCGGTGGTCGCTGGCTGGTTGTCTCCCGGCTTCCTCGCGGTCGCTGGCTTCCCTGGAGTCGTCGCTGGCTTCCTCGCGGTCGTCACTGGCTCCCTCACGGGCGGTCGTCGCTGGCTCCCTCGCGGTCGGTCGGTCTTGAAAAAGTTATTTTTCAAGACCAAGTTGTTCTCAGGGTCAAGTGTCTTGTGGTCAGTAGGGTTGGGAGGGTCATCAAAGGGTTCGAAGTCCATGTTTTTTGGTATGTGAATTTCCTGCTTCAGTAGGGTCAGAGTTTTTGTCGTCGGGTGGTGAACAATTCTCAGTATGCTGCTTGATGGTGTTGAACTCGAGCCTGTTGTGTTGGAGTACTGGTGCGGGGGTGGACGATAAGTTTGTCATGTCTTAAGTAGGCAGTTTCCCCTCTGTCATGTGCAGCTTTTAATTTTGGGAGGAGCTCTTTTCTTTTTTGTCGTACGGCATCTGTAAAGTCTTCGTTGATGTAGATGTTGGAGCCTTTTAAGTATTTTGCTTTTTGTAGGATCCTTGATCTGTCCTTGTATTTTAGAAATTTCACCACAACTGGCCTCGGTCGAGGTCTTCCAGGTTCTTGTCTTCCTGTGCGGTGAGCTCTCTCCACCTCAATTTGCCCCTGTATCAGCAGCTTCTCCTTGAGGATTTTTTGAACTTTTTCCTTTGTTTCAGTCCACGTTTCTCCCGGTTTTCCTCAATTCCATCACTTCATTTTTTTCTACTTTCTTCCCTCCAAATTTGCTGCTGTAGATTGCGAATTTCTCCACTGTGAGACAAATAAAGGTTTTCTAATCTTATTTTATCCTTCCACTATTAGCGTTATAATACACTAAAAAGAACTTCAATACAGAAAGTACCTTCCAACCCCCCCACACACACACTAAAAGTCTAGTCTATGCGGGTTTTAACACCTCTCTAACAAACCTAGTTCCGGCGGGGACTGGTGGAAGGGTATTTAATGACTGCTCAGACATTCTGAATTTTCAGGTAATGTTGAAGAGAGAGGTATCTGCTTTTCCCCCTCTCTCGGTACAATAGCATTATCAGCTACTTCTTGACGAAATAGAGAAGAGTGTTGGGTGACACGAGTTCCAAGCCTGCAGTCCATAAGTAACTGGGCGGGGCTGTAAGCATTAGCCAATGGTCTATATGCTCTATATGATAAGAGTGCAAGATATGGGTCACCCGCTTTTATCAGCAAAACTAATCAGAATGTATTTTCAATCTATACTATTTATTTATTTCGAAAAATCTGCAAATCTTTGAACAGCAAATTGGGAGCCATTTTCGCCAAAGACTATCTCAGGGATGTCATGTCAAAATGTAGACTTAAAATTTACGATCATATGCTCGGATCTTGCCGGTGTTTATTCAGCAATCTCCACTTAGCGCGAGTATTAGTCCACTTCTAGAAGATAATTTGAATTGTCAAACATGAATAAATCTGCTGCCACTTTTTGCCACGGTCTCTGGAAGCACGCTGATGAACAGCAGATCAAGCGGGTATACTTATTCTTTAATGCATGTTGTGCAATTTGTTACCATCTTTTTTTGGTGGATGATCAGACCCCGGCCTGCCACCGCACCACTTCTCTGGTCTGCTCCTGACATCTTGTTATTCCTTGATGTCCCTCACTTTGAACAAAGCAGGCTGACTCAAATATGCTGTTTCCGCAGGCATAATAAGCGCTAATGTGCTACTGAGGTTAAAGGGTCCCATAGCCCAAAATACAGTTGGCTGCTATGCACAATTTAAGTTTCGGTAAAACCAATCGACCGTTTATTATCACGTGAATGTCTTAAAAGCTCAAGTGTGCTTTGCTTTTGTCCTTTTCTTCTTTTTCAACGATGTAGCGAGATTTGTTAAGTCAAGTCAAGTCAAGTCAACAGTATTTATAGAGCACTTTCAAACAGCCATCGCTGCATACAAAGTGCTGTACATGGAGCAATTTAACATGCACAATAAACAGTAAGACAAATCGGTAATAAAGGCGGTAGAAAGCACCAAACAGTAAAACCAAGAACAAATCTAAGTCATGCTGAGTCGAATGCCAAAGAATACAAGTGAGTTTTGAGGAGGGTTTTGAAGATGGGCAGCGAGGAGGCTTGCCGAATGTTTAGTGGGAGGTCATTCCAGAGAGAGGGACCAGCAACAGAAAAGGCTCGATCCCCTCTGAGCCTCAGTTTAGTTCTTGGTACTTCTAATAAAGTCTGGTCCACAGACCTGAGGCGCCGGGCAGGTGTGTAGGGGCGGATGAGCTCAGAGAGGTAAGGTGGCGCGAGATTATTCAGAGATTTGAAAACAAATAAGAGGATCTTGAAAATAACTCTAAAATGAATGGGGAGCCAGTGAAGGGATGCCAGAGTAGGAGTTATGTGCTCCCTCTTACGAGTACCAGTCAAGAGGCGAGCGGCGGCATTCTGGACCAGCTGAAGGCGCTTAATGGAGGACTGGCTGACTCCAAAGTAAAGGGCATTGCAGTAATCGAGCCGGGATGTGACAAAGGCATGAATTACCATCTCAAAGTGTTCATGTGAGAGGAGAGGTTTTATTTTGGCCAGCTGTCTAAGGTGAAAGAAGCTGGATTTAACAACGGCACCAATTTGCCGATCGAGTTTGAAATCACTGTCCAGTTTAAGGCCCAAGTTTGAGACTGTTGACTTAAGATAAGGAGACAGGGGGCCCAAGTTTTTCCAAATTTGTTAGACACTTTCCATGTTTAAAGGAAGAGGGATGTGCTTGAAATGGCACTTGGAGGTCTTTTTCATTAATGGCCCATGTATAAAAACAAAGTATGATGCCTTATATTGTTTAGTTCTTACCTTTGTTTTCCAAAGTGCAACACTTAGAAGTGGTTGAATCATGTCAAATGTGTGTGGTTGAACCGAATCATTCAATAAATCCAGAAGAAGGAGCAAATAATGTAAATGAGGCCATCAAGGGAGTGGACGATTGATTGATATAGCTGTCAGTATAATGGACCGCATATTGCGCCATCCCGCCCATCATGGCAGACAATCAACAGCTTGGCTCTGGATGGACAAATAGTTATTTGAATTTGAAGGAACAATTTTCCCTCAATATCTGATCTCTCTGCCCTTATTCTGTTCTAAGTTTTCCATGCCTGCTCTAAACCAGGCTGGAAATTGCAGGCCCATCACTAAAGAGTTGATAAATCTGACTTTATTATTGGAATTATTCTGGAATATCAGCAGTAAACCATCTATACAAAGTTATACTAATGCCCAGGTTTGATTGAACTTGATGAAGAGTGAAGCCAATAATCTTTAGAGTAACTGAGCAATCCTGCTTAAAATCAATAGGGGGGTGGGGGGGGGGCACTTATGGAAATGGAGGAAGGGGCTGGTTTATTAAATATTCAACATTGTCTCTCAGTTCTGTTGGTGCAGCGAATGACCCAATTTAGCATCTCCTGTTCATCTGCCAGCATCAAACTGGGCATACACTTGCCACGACAAGAATGCTTTGGGACAGTCACACTTTTCCGGAGAATTAATCGTGTCGCTGTTAAGGTCCGGCAAGGTTGAGGACCCAATTGCAGGAAAGCAAGCCTGGAGTGCTCTTGTCATTTCAGTAATGCAAAAAAAAGGAAAACAAGGCACCTTGGAATGATCCCCAAAACATATTTAGTTATATCTTAACTCTCAAAAGCAGATATAAAGTAACAAACTATCAGACTAAACTCACCCTGACATGGGGACACACAAACAATCAACCGATGAGGACTGAAAGAAATCAGGGAACTGATGCTGCATTCGAGGAAGGTCGGAAGTTGGAGTTTTCCAACCTCCAACCAGAAAAAGTACACGGTAACGCCCCTCTGAACTGGGAGGTCAGAGTTGCAAAGCTGGAAAAAAAGGACCCCAACTTCACTGACAAGGTTGAATCTGACGTCACTTGAACCCCCCCCCCCCCCCTCCCATGGGGACGGAGAGCGTGAATGGCAAAATATAATTTAGCATTTCTTCTTTTTTACATTTATCCATCCATCCATCCATTTTCCGATCCGCTTTATCCTCACAAGGATCGCGGGGGTTGCTGGAGCCTATCCCAGCTGACTTCAGGCAGTAGGTGGGGAACACCCTGAACCGGTTGCCAGCCAATCGCAGGGCACACAGAGACGAACAACCATCCGTACTCACACTCACACCGAGGCACAATTAAGAGTGTTCAATCAGCCTGCCATGCATGTTTTTGGAATGTGGGGGGAAACAGGAGTACCCAGAGAAAACCCACGCAGGCCGGGGAGAACATGCAAACTCCACACAGGAAGGCCGGAGCTGGGATTGAACCCACGACCTCTGCACTATGAGGTCAAAGCGCTAACCACTGCCTTTTTTATTTTTTACATTTATTTTAAATATTTTTTTGGAAAGGGTCTATATATATACTGTATATCTATCTATATATATAGATATACAGTATATATACTGTATATATATATATTTTTTTAAGTATTGAGTTAAAGTACCAAAATTGGCCTCAAAATGTTGGATGTTGAAGTTATTTAACTCATTCACTCCCAAAGACGTTTTTAAACGTCTTTTCAGACTTGGTCTAGAATTGGCTGGTACTGAAAAAGTTAAGGAGCTGTCTTAAATCTGTCAGAAGCGAGACTCACTATTTCAACATTTAATTGACATTTCCACAGACGATCTTTAACATGGACATAAAGGACCACGTCTTCTGATTTAGAGGAGTTAGGTGCCTTGCTAGAGGACACCTTATTCAGGGGAATTGTGGGGGTGGTTGAAGGGTGCTGCTGCTTAGCTGCGTAGTGAAGCTCATTTCCAAAGCTTTTTGTACCACATCAGCTCTATTAATACGATTCTGTCTCATGAGCTCATACCTGCTGAACGGTTTCTGTGAGCTGCGATGACTGACACCTGCTAGGGTATTATGTAATGTGTTGCAACATATTCATAAGACGATGTGTTTTTAATTGTCATCATTCCTCATTCTTTCACCTCAGCCCTCTCTGGTGCATTTTGCTGGCACACTTCAGACCTTGCAAATCAACCGGCAGCTATTCAATGGTGTGTGCTGCCTGTCGGCAGACATGAACTTCCAGATGAGTGAGTTAGGAGATGAATTGTGACGTGAATAAACACACATTCAGTGCACCTCTTCAGCAGCCTTGCACATGTGGTGATGGCCCAAAGATGATCACATTTTCACTGTCAATTGAATGTTTTTAGTTTCTTTTTATAAACGTGTCATGTCACAGTTGTTAGTAAAGAAGTGTTTTGTTTATGCATCGATGTGCTTTCTCCTTGTTTAAGCTCCAGACTTGAGTACTATTCATTTGAGAAACTACTTGAGTAAATGCGTTTCTTAATTGAAGGGAGGATGAGGAATATGAGTTCAATGAAAGGAAGACAAAATTGTGTGATGGTAAAATCTTTTTATTTAGTCATTTTACCACTGCTGCGCAGAGTCCATGCAGGCCTTTACTCGAAAGCGAAAAAAAACAAAAAACGATCATCTTAATCAAACAGCATTGCATTTTCTCCCAGAAGAGAGCTGCTCCTCTGCATGAAATCCGAGGCTGCTCTGACAGTAGAACACAGAAATTAATTTGAACAGTTTAAAAACATGGTGAGTGGTTTGCACGTTTGCCTCACATTTCTTTGGGGGCTGGAATCTTGACTCCAGTCTTCCTGTTTGGACTTGGCATGTTTGAATCAAGGGCACCCGAGCTGCCGCCCACTTTCCAAAATGGGTGCGACTCCTGAGTTTGGGCTGTGTTCGTGTGTAAGCGCTGCATGTACTTTAAAGGCGTTTTAGTGGGAAGCTTTTAAAGCAGTCGCCACAGTCACCAGCAGCCGTGACAATTCACTCTGACGGATAACAACGTGCAATTTGGTGCGGTTGCTTCATGAAGTTTGTACGGCAAGAATTCCAAGACCACAAAGCCACACGCGAATTAACACCGGGTCAAATGACAACATGTTTGTCATAGCCTTTTAATTTTGCGGTTCATATTGTCAGCATCAGCAGGGAGCTCTTTCAGAACTTAGGTTTATTGGAGCTAGAGATGATAGAATCCTCACACAGGAGAAAATGGATTTCCACTGGGATAAACAGTTCTAATTTGTTCAGTGCCAAACTGCACATCGTAGATTCCCACCTCCTCTACTTGAACCGCACCGTGTATGGCCCTACACTGGGGCTGGGGAGAGCTATAGCCCCATCAGAAATCTGTCTAGCCTCGCTTCACCCCTCACCCCCAGGCAATTTATCTATGTACAGTATATATTTATTTTAAATTCACAAGTAAGTAACCATTCTGTTCCAATACAATTTCTGATTCAGTGTTTGTGCTGCAGCTGTACCCCGTCTGTCAGTTTGCGAGGACAGAGAGTCTTTCAGTTACTCGTGCATTCGGGGTGCGTTTGAAAATAATCTCCAACAATGCACTGCTTCTCGACGACCGTTTGGAAACTTAGGAGTGTTGCTCAAATTTGTCGTTCTGCTATTCAGAGTGCACCAAAAACGATGCTAGGCAATGGGTCGCTTTGTAATTTGAAAACAATAAAACAACCACATTTTCCCTTAAAAGTCTCCAAGAGTGTAGAGAAGAAGAAGGTGAAAAATGAGCCCCGTCCAACTCCTGAAGGACCAACCCACAGTGATGTGGGTGTACAATTTGGGCATTTTTTTGTCACACTGAGCAGTGAGTACGGAAGTAGATACTGTTGGAGGATGATCAAACAGGGGGAAGCGTGTTGTTGTCGACACGGCGGGATCCCTTGACCGTTCTCCACTTCCCCAGGTCCTCCGTGTGTTCGTTTGATTCGGGCTGAGTTGATGTGCAAAAGTCAGAGGCTGGAAATGGAGAAGTTCTTGCAAGATGTTTTACTGAACGTTCAGGGCACAACACGAATCGATTCGGGCTCCTGTGAGTCTCAGATTTCATCAGGAAGCCCCGAGCAACTACAGTCACACGTACATATAGGCATAGTATGTTAATTATATTAATTTAGGGGCGGGCAGTCCTTCCCCTTATGTAAAAATCAGAAACAAAGAAAGGTCAATGTAGTTCAATCTTGGCATTCTGACAAAGTACAGACCATATCTCGAGACAAGAGTTCCTCCTCTAGGGACCTTGACAGCCTTCAGGAACTTTCCCAAGGTGGGAGACGCAAAAGAAAACACTTGGAGGGCTGTTAATCACTCAAGGGGAGATAGGACCCCAGCTTCAAACTACATTCTTTGTTTGAAGTAGCGGATGTTCAGGACAGAGACCTAATAGTCAAGGTCGACCTGTCTATGATACAAAGTTTTAAGCTAAACATATAACATAGGTGATATCTTCAATACAAAGACATAAAATCAATTACCGCGATTGGAAGGCAGGGTCCAAATCTCTATCATCGGGAAAATTCCTAAATTATATTGAATGCACGTCACTATGACGTGTATTCAATAAGGTGTATTATACTTTGATTATACTTTTATATACTGTACCTTTATTTGGAAAAGAAGAGAAGTCATGAAAATCGTTTTTTTCCCCTCAGCCCCACCACATATCGGTCAAACCACACCCTTGGCCCACAGAGAGAAAAAAATGCTGGTGATGTGAAAATATGTTCTTTAGGGCATGCGTCACATTTCTACAAGTTGATTTTCATGATAATGATCTTCTGATCTTGACATTCACGAAAATAATGAGAACACGTTTAGGTTATTTTAATATTATACAGTGTATTATGAAGTCGATCATACAAACATACATGCACACTGAGTAAAAGTATAATCTTGGATAATGGATGCTATTTGCTTCAATTCTAAATTAATATTGTTGGTTTTGATTCTTTGTGTGTACTTCCAGTGGTCAGCCCTGACCCTTTTGATGCAGTCTCAACAAGAAGGTGTCATTCCATTTACAAGGGCTTTGCTCAGTGTCTCATGGCTCTGGGTGACAGTCTGACGGACACGGCACGCAAGGATGAAGACACACATGAGATCCAGTCAATTTGCAGGTCAGTGCATTTACTGAAGTGAGCGCCATCATTTGTGGCATGAGAGGGGACAAATTACACAATCAAGTGAGATAAAAAATAAAACTTTAAAAAAATCCTCTCTTTACAAAGATAATAATGCTATTTTCATTCGGAGCACAAGTTGAGAGAAAAGCACAGTCTAACTGTGAGCATGGGAAGTTTTCTTTCTTTTCGCTGGTAAAATTGGGCGTTACGGGGCGGTTGGAGATTTGTGCATCATTGTGGGATGGAAATACAGCAGTCTTTTCCCGGTGAATCCTAGTTACAGCCCTCATTTGCATCAAAATCAGAGCGGTCGGAGGCACACAAGTGGACGAGTACCCTGTGCGGGAACTGAAATAGATTTGCTGGGGTCTGTGCATGAAACTGGCAAGTAAACTACAAGCTCTATCCTTGCCGATGATGTAGTTGGCTGCACATTTGACATGGACAATTGAAGACCGCCTTGCACCCCTGATAGTGTGTCTGTGTGAACCCACCCCACACTAGTGACGAGGGTGCATTTTTAAGATGATGATTGGAATTAATTCAATGAATTGATTTCGACAATGATTTGGGGGGAATGTTCTGGGCTGATGTCATATTTTTGAATGAAATTCCACGACGTCCACCACACTCATCCATGGAGAGCCAAAGTTGTCTGCAAGTGCCTTGATCAAATTCACTAAAATCGCGTTAGACTGCCTGGGCAGCAGGTTCAACCTGTTTTTTGCGAGTCTAAAATCAAGTCTACTTTTTGTAACCAAATTGGCAGATGCACCGAGGGGCGAGGCAGAACATCACCCCAAAAGTGGTAGACTAGATTTGCGCTGGCATGAAAATCAACTTACACCTATTCTCACCGGCTGCGGTCAACCAAGATAGTCTCTTTTTGTTGCTCAAATCTTACGCTCTCTCTCTTTCCTCTTTGTATTTACAATATAGTTTTATGTACACATAAACTGTGTGTGTATGTGTGTATATCCATCTATCCATTTTCTAATCAGCTTATCCTCGCGAGAGTCGCGGGCCTGCTCGAGCCTATCCCAGCTGTCTTTGGCCAGTAGGCATGGGACACCCTGAACAGGGCACACATAGACGAACAACCAGTCACACTCACAATCACACTTTGGGCCAATTGAGAGTGTTCCATTGACCTGCCATGCATGTTTTTGGAATTTGGGAGAGTATCCGGAGAAAACCCATGCAGGCACGGAGAGAACATGCAAACTCCACACGGGAAGGCCTGCACCTCTGTACTGTGAGGCAGAGGTCCTAACTATATATATATATATATATATATATATATATATATATAAAAAGAAATAAAATTCCTCGTCTCACCCCTCGGGTGGTGTCCGTCCCTCATTCAGCTCGGGTCCTCTACCAGAGGCCAGGAAGCTTGAGGGTTCTGCGCAGTATCCTTGCTGTTCCCAGCACTGCACATTTCTGGACTGAGATGTCCGATGTTGTTCCCGGGATCTGTTGCAACCACTCATCTAGTTTGGGGGTCACTGCCCCGAGTGCTCCGACCACCACAGGCACGACTGTCTACTTTACCTTCCAGGCTCTCTCCAGCTCCTCTCTGAGCCCATGGTATTTCTCGAGTTTCTCGTGTTCCTTCTTTCTGATGTTCCCATCACTTGGGACCGCTACATCCACTACAACGGCTTTCCTCTGCCCTTTATCTATGATCACGATATCTGGTTGGTTCGCCATTACCATCTTGTCAGTCTGGATCTGGAAGTCCCACAGGATCTTCGCTCTGTCATTCTCCACCACCTTCGGAGGTGTTTCCCATTTTGACCTTGGGGTTTCCAGTCCATACTCCGCACAGATGTTTCGGTAGACTATGCCAGCCACCTGGTTATGGCGTTCCATGTAGGCTTTCCCTGCCAGCATCTTACACCCTGCAGTTATGTGTTGGATCGTCTCAGGTGCCTCTTTGCACAACCTACACCTTGGGTCTTGTCTGGTGTGGTATATCTGGGCCTCAATGGCTCTGGTGCTCAGGGCCTGCTCCTGAGCAGCCAGGATGAGTGCCTCTGTGCTGTCCTTCAGGCCAGCCCTCTCTAGCCACTGATAGGACTTCTTGAGATCGGCCACTTCAGTTATGGTCCGGTGGTACATCCCGTGTAGGGGCTTGTCCTCCCATGATGGTCCCTCTTCCAGCGCCTCATCTTCTGTTCCCCATTGTCTGAGGCATTGTCTGAGTACGTCATCCATTGGAGCCTTCTCCTTGATGTATTCATGGAGCTTGGATGTTTCATCCTGGACAGTGGCTCTCACACTCACTAGTCCCCAGCCTCCTTCCTTTCGGCTTGCGTACAGTCTCAGGGTGCTGGATTTGGGATGGAACCCTCCGTGCATGGTTACGAGCTTTCGGGTCTTAACGTCCGTGGTCTGAATCTCTTCCTTTGGCCACCTTATTATTCCTGCAGGGTATCTGATCACTGGCAGGGCATAGCTGTTTATTGCCCGGGTCTTATTCTTGCCATTGAGCTGGCTTCTTAGGACTTGCCTCACTCGCTGGAGGTATTTGGCCGTAGCCGCTTTCCTTGTTGCCAGTTCAAGGTTGCCATTGGCTTGTGGTATACCGAGGTACTTGTAGCTGTCCTCAATGTCTGCTATTGTTCCTTCAGGGAGTGAGACCCCTTCAGTGTGAACTACCTTTCCTCTCTTAGTCACCATCCGACTACATTTCTCAAGCCCGAATGACATCCCGATGTCGCTGCTGTAGATCCTGGTTGTGTGGATCAGGGAGTCGATGTCCCTTTCGCTCTTAGCATACAGCTTTATGTCATCCATGTAGAGGAGGTGACTGATTGGAGCTCCATTTCTGAGGCGGTATCCATAGCCTGTCTTGGTGATTACTTGGCTTAGGGGGTTCAGTCCTATGCAGAACAGCAGTGGGGAGAGTGCATCACCTTGGTATATGCCACATTTGATGGACACTTGGGTAAGTGGCTTGCCATTGGCTTCAAGTGTGGTTTTCCACATCCTCATCGAGTTCGCAACGAAGGCTCTTAGGGTCCTGTTCACCTTATACAACTCCAAGCATTCAGTGATCCATGTATGTGGCATCGAGTCATAGGCTTTCTTGTAATCAATCCAGGCTGTGCACAGGTTTGTACGTAGGGACCTGCAGTCTTGTGCGACTGTTCTGTCAACCAGGAGCTGATGTTTGGCTCCTCTGGTATCTCTACCAATGCCCTTCTGTGCTTCGCTCATGTATTGATCCATGTGTCCACTTATCTTAGCCGCAATGATGCCTGACATGAGCTTCCATGTTGTGTAGAGACAGGTTATTGGCCGATAGTTGGATGGGACTGCACCCTTTGAGGGATCCTTCATGATCAGGATCGTTCGCCCTTCTGGGTGAGTCCCATCCATCAGCAGCTGGTTCATTTGTGCTGCTCGGTGCTCATGGAGTGCTGTGAGTTTCTTTAGCCAGTAGGTGTGGACCATGTCCGGGCCTGGTGCTGTCCAGTTCTTCATCTCTGAGACTCTTTCCTGTATGTCTGCCACTGTTATGGTAACTGGGTTCTGTTCAGGGAGGTTGCTGTGCTCCTCTCTCAGGGTCACCAGCAATTGTGCACTGCTGTTATGTGCAACCTCCTTCTCCCATATGCCTTTCCAGTACCTTTCAGTTTCCAGTCTTGGTGGGTCAGCTCTGTTGTTAGGACCCTGCCACTGAGCGTACACTTTCGCAGGTTGTGTTGCGAACAGCCTGTTTATTCGTCTGGCCTCATTCTCTTTCGTGTACCGCTTTAGGCGGCTGGACAAGGCTTGGAGCCTTTGTTTGGCAGTTTCGAGTGCTTCAGGTATGGTCATCTGGATGTACCTCTCGGGTATTGGCCTTTTCATCACACCTCTCTGGGCCTCAGTCAATTGACTCACATCTTTCCGAGCCGCCTTGATCTTAGCCTCCAATATATATATATATATATATATATATATATATATATATTAGAGCTGTCAAACGAACTGTCATAATTAACTCAAATTCACTAAAAATTAATCGTGATTACTCACGCATTTTTTATCGTTTCTGAATTTCCTTTTATATATTTTTTTGTCCTATTTTTCCCCATTTTAATGCTCTCATCAACATGGAATCATGAATCAGTTTTCTATGTGCAAAATGCAAATATTTACTGAAATAACAATTTCGATTTTCAATTTTACATGAACATTTTTCACTTGGAGCAGTTATTCACACATAATCTCTCACACAATCTTACTGTCCATCAACAACAGTGAAAAAAATATTTTGTCACACAACAGCTGCTTTCACAGCTCTTTATATGGAATAAAAACAGAGCAATATAACATTATAAAGTGCACATCTAAGGTAAACTAGTACTCAGCCTATAGTGGATTTAAGCCATGGTTGCATACTTCGTTTTTCTCAAGTTTGCTTTGAACACAGCAGTCAGGCGATGTTGATTCTCTTGGTCCTTCTTGCGCGGAAGTCTCTCTACGGTTTTGTGTAGACATCATTTCGGATGACTACACTGAAGACGTTTTATTTTCGCGAGGTCGCTACCAATGCACCGCTGAACTTCACCGTCACTGTCAGACGAGCACAGAGAAGCTCCACCCGCTCTATTTATATGGAAAACGGAACACTGTAACCTTCCACACAAAATAGTTCCAAACAAGTAACAATCGCGTCAGTGGCATACGTCGTATACCTGTATGATACTGTACAGGTAACTTTGGTCTTTTCAGTGGAACAATCTGGCAACTTTTTAAAAGTAAACTTTCCATTCATAAACTCTTTAAGTATCCGTTTTCGGTGTCTCGCACTGCCGTGGCTGGCAAAACAAACGTGCGTGGACCTATGCAGCGCGCTTGTTGTTTTGTTTCTGGTTTATTTATAGAGCAACGTAACATCCGCTGTGACGTGTGACGCATTAATCTCGCGAGAAAAAATTTAATCCCGTTAAAATTCATTTTAATTAATGCCAATAAAAACGCGCTAAACTGACAGCTCTAATATATATATATATATATATATATATATATATATACACATACACACACACACACGTACACAAACTCACACTGTTCATATGTTGAATAATAACAATAATAACACATTTTATTTATAAGCACCTTTCAAAACACTCAAGGACACTTTACGATCAAGAAAAAAACAATAAAACCACAGATAAAACTACGGTATCAATAATAAAAGAATGGATTAATTTAAATGGCGTATGCAATTTCAAAAAGATGGGTTTTGAGATGGGATTTGAATGTGGGAAGAGAATCATTACGGATGTTGGGTGGAAGTGAGTTCCAGAATTTGGGGGCAGACATACACATAACATCACTTGTAGGCCATGGTTGTTTATGTTTTGGCAGTCATGTCAAAAAGTTGCTTCGTTCACTGACTCCAACTGAGGATATGTTTGTGCTGTGAAAGGACTGCTTCAAGATCCTTAATTTTAATGGCACACCATTCATAGAGACAAGAGATATGTCATTCACTGAGGCTAAGGTTGCTGAGGTAATCAGAAAACGTCTCAGTGGTAGCGGATTCGCTTTGAATACCTCAGAGTTAGCAAAGTGGTAGGTGGTCTCACTTTTATGAAGAATGAGAGGAGGGAGTTTACAATCCACTTATTCCAGAATACTTGAGAAGAGTCCCAAACAGTCAAACGGCATACAAGGAACATTACTATTTTATATCCTGGCCATTTATTACACTATACTCTCAGGCATTCCACTGCATGTGTTGTGGTATTGTGTTAATGCTTCCCAGCAATATGAACTGCAAAGCTGCCAGGATGACAAGTGGCACATCCAGAAAATGGTTGGTTTCATCATCTGGCTTGAGTAAAGTTCTGCCTCGAAGTGGAGGAACTATCTTTAGGTCTTGGGGAGAGAATGGAGTGTAACATTGACAGATTACCATTCACATTTTAGCATGCGATTGCTTGCTGTATGCTTTTATTCAGGATTTATTAACATTCAGTTATGCCTAATTAATTAACTATTCATAATTGTATTAGGTCACTGACTTTATAGTGGTTTATCCTCCTAGCTTCCTTGCGGGCTTCATGGGTTCAGTTTCCAGTCTGTGACGGTGTCTATTTGGTTGTCTGTCTCCCTATGTGCCATGTGACTGACTGGCGACTGCTCTAGGTCGTTGTCTGTCTTTAGCCTGACATCATTTGGGATAGGCTCCAGTTCCCTGTGACGTTGAACAGGATTAGCAATGGATCAGTAATAGTATTAATAAATCAGTCCACACTTTATATGTGACACCCAAATACACTGAATAAAGAGTATGATGATCTAAGTCAATCCACTCATCCACCTGTTTTTTATTAGTGAACCTTTGCAGGGTTTCAGGTGTGCCTATTCCAGCTCATTTTGAGATGCAGAGTGATTGCCAGTCAATCACATAACACATTCATTTTCACACCTATAGGGTAAATCAACTCAACTACCGGTGACCAAGGCAATCATGTTTGGAAGGAGAAAGAAACCAGAGACTGACAAAAAAAAGAAAAAAAAAGACATGCAAACTTCCCACTGATCGTCTCTCGCCAGTTTTCAAAATCAGAATCCTTGTGACTGTGAGGCATATGGGCGAGCCGCATGTGCCACCTTCTGCCAATTATCAATATTTCAAGCATTCTTTTTATTACTTCATTATTTTTGATCACTGCTGTATTACTTTAAATGAGGTACTTTATCAGTAAGTTAAGCCTCTTCAATGGTCACCTCATAAGGATTTTTCATTTAATTATGGGCTTTTAATTCCTTCGACTAATTTTGTCTTGTGCCATCGTAAAAGTGTCTTTGTCACTGTAGCTTCTTTATTTCCAATCGATGCCATGAATGTTACTCTTATTGGGCTGTTAATATTTTCTTATTGGGCTTCAACAGCATTCCACAACCCTCGTAATATTATATTGGAATCTTTGCAGGCTGGTTACCTCAATGTTTCTGGCTTATTTAGGGTTTATAGCTCAGCTATTATGCTTCAGTATGCAATTGTACTTGTTACAGCCAACTGCTACAACTTTGAAACTCTAAATGAAAGGTGCTTTGCTCCTGGAGTCTGGTCTCAAGACAGTTACTTACTCCACCTTCACCTTGAAGACTTTTGTATCGTGGTGTGT
Source organism: Hippocampus guttulatus (assembly GCF_054856545.1). Taxonomy (NCBI): domain Eukaryota; kingdom Metazoa; phylum Chordata; class Actinopteri; order Syngnathiformes; family Syngnathidae; genus Hippocampus; species Hippocampus guttulatus. Next base: position 7,188,560 of record NC_141264.1, on the reverse strand, counting down.
ATTTGATGAGCATACAACATAGATGATCAGATACAGGTTCACAGGGAATAGTGTCATAGTGGGTGATGGTAAGGGACCCAAAATCAGGGAGGCTGGAGACGTACGGTGTGCCGGACCAAATGTATGAACAAAAACACTTACAGGGCAAACTGAACATAACGATAACACAATAAAGTCCCAAAAAACTCAAAGTAACAACAAAACACACCCTATGACAAACAAAACAACGTGACAGCAAATCCAGAAACAAACAAACAAAAAATACATCAAACGAAACAATAGAGTAACAGAATAATCTGACGCAGAGTAGTTGGTGTGGCAGTATTTTGAAAAGAAAAACTAATGACATGATGAGAAACCGGTTGGTCACGAACGGAACAGAACCATATCTAATCCAAACAAAAACAGAATCATGACAGTTGGCATCTCACTTTGTTCGCTGAACACTAACAAAATCTTTTCATCTTGAACTTCAGTTCTTTAGTGGTGTGAGTCTATCACAGCTAACTTGGGGTGGACATGTCACCAGCAAAGTCAGCGCCCTGTAATAATGTAATAAATCTTTCACAAGCCACATACAATATACAAGTGCCTGAGTGCGAAACGGCTGGGCAACAATGTGTAAATTTGTGTGTGTGACCAGATAACCAAGAGGAAAGTTGATAACAGAAGTGGATCTCATCGATTGTTGCTAGTTGCTAGTAGCTTGATCCAATCTGAGCAAATAGCGTCTGCTGGCTCGGAAGCTCTTGCGATTGTTGTCTCTTTTCCCAGGCTATCACCACTAACCGAACATCACGTGTCTTGTCAGGAGACAAGTGACACAAAGGTCCAAGATGGCAAGATTGCTGCCTTCTAACGTCCATCCATTCATTTTCAATAGCGCTGATCCTATTCAGGGTCACAGGGAGCTGGAGCCTACCCCAGCTCATTTGGGGCAAAAGGCCGACTACATACATGACTGGTCAATGGGAATGTATAGAGACAAACACAAAAACTCACATTCACACTGTCACTGAGGGAAAAACAAACTGCCTGGACGGAAGTCAGGTTAGTGAACCACTTCACCAGCCCTTAACCAATAGTGACTTCTAGCCAATGAAAACAAGCAATTAGGAGGCTTAGACAAAAGAAAAGTGTACAAATGGAAGGCACATCTGTCATCTGACAGAAAAAAAGTAGATTTTATCTCTGTCTGTCTGTCTGTGTTTATCTGTCTTCATATCTGTTCATCCATTCTTTCTAAATCACCCCTCCATGTGCCCATTTGTTCTTCCCCTTCTGTTGTAGTCTGTAGAAAAAAAAGTCAGTGGAACAAAATGTGAACACTGTGATCATTTAACATCGTGCATCAAACAGGGAGAGTTTGGAAGCTAAATTGCTTTTCTTCCTACACAGTGTATCCTACTGATTTAATTTGATGTTACATCATAAAATTCCAAGTCAGGCAAAAGGTCAGTTTGTTAATTAATTGAGCATACCAGAAAATAGTGCAGGTGATTCAGTTAAAGAAGTTTATGAAGGCTTTTTTTTCTTGGTATTAAGCATTGCTATACACTGTACACCTTGACAAATGGTAATTGAAGTCGCATCTTTCATGGCTAACTGTTATTTCTGTCAGCAGCATATCATCACTCCCCTTGCCCCTTTTAACCTCTCTTTGTTTGTGCTGGATGCCTCTCTTCATACATGCACATCTTTTGCACATTATTTTCCCACTCACCTTTCAGTTGCCACTACAAACCTCCATATCCTGTACCCATCCGTCAGCCCTCGCACTCACTTTGTCATCTCGAGAAACTGTTCTATTTATACATACAGTACCTCTTTGATCCATTTTCTCGTGAAGACATGCTACCGACGAAGGTAAAGATCTTCAGGTTGAGTCTTCGAAAAGGGTCACAGATTTTAGCACACTGTTACTGTCAAATAAAAATTGTCCAGAGCTAAAAGAAGCAAATGGAATCATCGTAGTAGATGTACATGTAAGTCAAAATTGCCCGTAGTGTAATGCTGACTGTTTAATAGCAGGGATGAGGAGTTGCACTTCTTGCACAATACATAATGAAGTTGGGTTTTACACCCAAGCGCACTTAATCTGCCAGGGAAAGCATTCGTTTTCTCAAGGTAATGTGGCTTATCTGACTGGCTCTGGCTACAGTCAGCAAGTCGCAAGGTATAGGTTTGAGTAAAAGACAACATCGGGATGGTGAAAATTTTTCATTCTGAGATTTCCCCCCAAGCATCCCAAAATCCTTCCTTCATATCACTAAATTCATTTCCCAGCAAACCAAAAGCTAAAATTGTATTTGAAGTGAATTAAAGCAAGTGATTAATAAACCACACAGCCACCCCAACCCTCATCCTTTCCTAAAAGTGTTTTAAGTCTTTTTTCACTGATTCGTAGCGTCTCTGTCAGAACCCGCAAACTTGGTCTCGAAATAACCCGTAATTCCTCACCTCTAGCGTCATTTCACAAGTTATTTTAAATGCGCAAAAAAGCCAATAATGCAAGATAATGTGAGCCTCCAGCACAAAATCGAGCGGAAGTCGGATGGCCATATTTTGAGCTCAAGTGCATGATGCATTGATGCAAAAAAATAAATAAAAAATCTGATTCACATCAATATTAAGATTCAAACACGAGAGAAATAAAGATGGAAATATCGGGCTGTCCGACAACAATGTAATGGGTCGGTTACAGAACCTATGTAATCCAAATAGCTCATCTTCAGTTCCGAGGTCTCTTTCTTGAATGTGTCTACAGTATTTCTCCTTTTAATTTAATGTATTCATGCACTGCGGCGTCTGAGAAACAAAAGAGACTTGTGTCGTGGAGCAAGGCAATTACAACGGAGTTAAACATCACTAAAGCCACGGTTGCTTAAAACAATGTTGAACTTGGATGGCAATGTGCATTTTGGTACACAACAATGTTCAGGGTAGCTTGTGTTGCTTTTGGAATGAGAAAAAAACTAAACAAAATGATCTTTTAAAGGCTCACACTACTTAATCAAGACTAATCCAGTTTTTTCATTGGCAATTTCCGATGTCCTTGCTCAACACTACTCTGTTTATATGCGAGCACCACCCACCAGAAATTCCATCCAGGAGTCGGGATATTTGATAGACTAATGAGACAGGAGGCTGTAGAAATGTTTTGAGACGCTCGTTGAATGTGTTGATCGTTCCTCGTTACTCATGGGAGCCACAAATGAACTGTCATCACAAATGTCCACTTTATGCTGTTCCAAGTGGGATTGCCGTAAATCAAAATAAAATATCAGCACCGCTTAATTTAGAGATACAAAAATTATCATGATTGGTCCTTCTAAAGACCGTCTCCCCGACGCCACAGTGCTAGCAGCGCATATTGGGAGTGACTTGTAAATATTATGCACTCGTATGTATGAAGTGTTGATGTGTTGCTTATGAATGCAAAGAAATTGTTGAACCATCAATATAGTTTTATTTTTAGATATAATATCGGCGGCCCGGTAGTCCAGTGGTTAGCACGTCGAATTCCAGCTCCAGCCTCCCTGTGCGGAGTTTGTATGTTCTCCCCGGGCCTGCGTGGGTTTTCTCCGGGTACTCCGGTTTCCTCCCACATTCCAAAAACATGCATGGCAGGCTGATTGAACACTCTAAATTGTCCCTAGGTGTGAGTGTGGGCGTGGATGGTTGTTCGTCTCTGTGTGCCCTGCGATTGGCTGGCAACCTAATCAGGGTGTCCCCCGCCTACTGCCCGAAGACGGCCGGGATAGGCTCCAGCACCCCCCGCGACCCTAGTGAGGATCAAGCGGTTCGGAAAATGAATGAATGAAAGATATAATATCGGTGAAAATACAAAATCAATAAACATTCTTGTCAGAGGCCACACCAAATGGCAGATAACACTTTCAATTGACACAAATTCTTCAATCAAATTTCCCGTTGCGGTAATTCGACCTTATTCCCAAAAAGTCCACAGGACCTAAAGTAGCAAAAATAAAACAAACTTCGGCTGATGATGAATGGGGAGATCAATTGAAAGCTTAATGGGATCGGCAAAGTTGAAAGTTGAATCACATTTTTTTTTTTTTGCTGATCTCATCTGTTGAGAGGGCAAACTTTGTCAGCTTTTAAAGGGTTCTGTCAAGTTTTGCGTGATGGTAGTTGGAGGACCCCAAAAAAGCAGGGAGGAGCAGGTTGGACTGACCAAGGTGTATGTAACAAACATGCAAAGAGGAGGACCCTGGAAAAACACTAACTCGAAGTATTCCAACAAAGCCCTGGAAATCAAAAGGAACCAAAGTAACACAAAACGTGCCAGGACCACAGAGACACTCATAACTCACAATGACCCAACAAAGACTCTGACAGAACCCAGGGATCTAAATAGAAGCAAAGTGACAAGACAACAAGAAACACCTGGACAAGACACAAAGGGTTGAGGGAGACGATTGGTTAAGCACACACTGATGACGAGAACAGGCGGCGACAAAAAGGGCACATGAGGAAACAAAACCAAACGTGACCTAACCAGAAACATAACAGGTTCAAATTTTTGATAATGTCCTTACCTACTATTCAATTTTTTTTGCAGTGGTCTTTCAACAGTTCCTGAAGGTTTGTGGTCAACAATTTTGTCCTAAAGTACTGGTGACACCAGAAACAGATTATTAAGTAGGGCGCTACTTTTAAATATGCACGTATTTGAGTAACAAATAATCTAATGTCTTACTTTTTCCACACAATTAATCAGACGCAAGTTGCTTTTATCACATCACAAAAAGTGACTTTGAAGAATGTATATGGCTCTAAATGCAAGTCACATCAGTTTTTCAGAGATCAACATGTTGTACTACCTCAGGCGGTTACAGGTACCTGGCTGCCAGAGGCAGTAGGGAGAGAAAATTGACAAGCCTTCAATTAACAGCACACTCTTCTCACCAACGGTGCATCCCTCACGCATGTATTATAATTTAAATCTCATACTGGTTCCTCCACAAGTAAAAATATCTTCAAAAACCTGATTTTATTTAGTGTATTTGTGTTACCCTGACCCTACAGCCCACCCGTATCACACCCCTTCACTATTGTTCAGTTGGTCCTATTCCTTGAGGTACCAATTAAAGCACTTATCCTGAAACCCAGCCACCTTAGCGGGAGCGGGCCTAATGTAATGACAGTGGTGTTAAAATCCTCACACAACCCACTTGTCCACAGACACACTTTCCCCGCAAGCTGTCCTCCTAATGTTCCTCCCATAAATGTCCTTCTTCTCCCAGCCTCTTCATTCTTTTCTTCTAATTTGTTCTCTCTTCCTATTCCATCTGTACTCCACCTTTCCATGTGTTCCTCTGATAACATGTTTTTTAGTGGTTCTGTCAGAGGTACCTAATGAGAACCCACACATGTTGAGTCATATTAAGTGCACACTCACTGAGAAAGTGCATTTTGCATCTAGGACAAGGCTGCACCATTGTCAGAGGGATCCCTGGAGTGCAGCTCTTCTTTTATTCCTCATCTTCTCAATAGATATTGTGGAGTTGTAATCTTGGTGGCTGCAGATCAGGAGAGGTGAAAAGGAAATATTAGGGGCTAAGGATGCACGATCGGGCGGCCCGGTAGTCCAGTGGTTAGCACGTCGGCTTCACAGTGCAGAGGTACCGGGTTCGATTCCAGCTCCGGCCTCCCTGTGTGGAGTTTGCATGTTCTCCCCGGGCCTGCGTGGGTTTTCTCCGGGTGCTCCGGTTTCCTCCCACATTCCAAAAACATGCGTGGCAGGCTGATTGGATGCTCTAAATTGTCCCTAGGTGTGAGTGTGGGCGTGGATGGTTGTTTGTCTCTGTGTGCCCTGTGATTGGCTGGCAACTGATTCAGGGTGTCCCCCGCCTACTGCCCGGAGACGGCTGGGATAGGCTCCAGCACCCCCCGCGACCCTAGTGTGGATCAAGCGGTTCGGAAAATGGATGGATGGATGGATGCACGATCGAATTAAACAGTGACCTTTTGCTGTGCTAAAGAAGGAACGGAAGAGGCACTGATGAAATATAGTTGCTGTGTTACAACAAGGCAAAATTATATAGCTTAAAGGTTACTCGCCCACTGGAATAGCAATGGTAAAAAGGAGCAAATAAAATACAGAATTGAATTATGAACCATTAAACAGCGACTCCATAATGAATATTCCCTCTCTTTTCAAGCTACTGGCTCAGATTATTTAATGGACAACACTCTCTGTGTGGGTACAATTGTTACAGTATGGTCGAGCACAATCAGTTCTCGGATGAATGCTTGACCTTGGATATGTTCTAATTTTGAATCAATTTTTTCTTAGCAAGTAAAAAAAAAAACAACACATGTACACAAGAGCACTTTTCCCCCAGCCTTTAATACCTGAATACACTTGGTCCCTTTGTGTTTGAGGGATAAAGTCTTACTAGTCAATTCCCTACAGAGGCCAATCTGAAAATCGTGATTAGTTTTGCACAAAGTACCAAGCAAAAATGACATGATACCATAATTTCCAAGTACTATTACTTGGAGAAAAAAAAATGCAGGAAAAGTGCTCCAACTGTGTGTCAGATGGAACTTGCACGTAGCGTGTCAGCCGTCCAAGGTGCACAATAGCGAGACTGACAACTGAGGGACTGGGTTGGGCCACCATGTAGCAACAGACGTAGACCAGTACACATTTATGCACTTAAATCTACACTCCATTCTTTGCACATTATCCAGGGGCGTTGCTGGGCATCAAGCTCTCCCGGCGCAAAGGCCCCGCCTCCTACACTGGTAACCCATCAGTACTACACAGCACAGACATAATGAAAAAAAAACCCACACACACACACACATTCTGTATCAGAGAATATGTGCGCTAAATGTACGTTATCACCATGGCACGATGGTTGCCGGTCCAAGAAATATCAGTCAGAACATGAACCGCTCTGTGGCGGAAAAAAGGTTGGGGACCACTGCCCTGCTATATCCGCTTCCTCTGTGTACACACACACACCTACACGCACACACTGCTCCAGTCCCATTGCCGCATTCTTACTAAACTACTTGAGATATTAACGAATATATAAACATGATTCTTATATATTTCAACAACTGTGAACACTTTGAACACAGTTAAACCTATTTTTGCACAGCATGAAAGTCAGGCAACTGGATTGATACATAATCAGCGACTACCGTTGAAATCAAAGTATTAAATAGTTCTATAGTGTAGAGCAGTATAGTAAAGTACACGATTGTATATATACTGATTCGACTTTGGTACAGAGTATTTCAAATATGGCTGTTGATTTAAGCTCCATAATACCCTTCTGGGGACACTATTCCAGTTGAGGAAAGTTACTGCAAGAATAAAACTCAGAACAGAGGTTTGGAAGTTTTAGAATGACAAGAGTCGGATGTTAGCAGCAGTAGAGCAGAACTCTCTGGAGGTTTTAGTCTTGTCGGAAGCATCTGCTTGTCTGTTAAGTGTCCTCGCAGTGATTCTGCTGTTTGCACACCACCTGTGACTTCAAGCCAAATGACACACACATATTGTAGGCCTACACATACATACACGCACGCACGCACATGGATGGAAAAATCTTACAGAATGGGCCTATGAAAAAATCAACACCTTTAAACTAAACACCTCCATCTGCTACTACTCCCAGAACAAGAAGGAAATGATCCTCCCTGAACCAGTGGCAGACTGCTGGAATGCTTAACTCCTGGACCTATTCCAAGTGTGTGTGCGTGTGTTTGTGTGTGTGTGTGTGTATGTGACAAGAAGCAAGTCCCTTAGTATTCATCCATCCATTATCTGATCCACCTATCCTTATGAGTGTCGTGCCGGATCCTATCCCAGCTGTCTTCGGGCAGTATGCGGGGTACACCCTGAACTGGTTGCCAGCCAATCACAGGGCACACAGAGAAAAACAACCATGCCCGCTCACAATCACACCTCGGCACAATTTAGAGTGTTGCATTCACCTGCCATGCATGTTTTTGGAATGTGGGAGGAAAGGGAGTACCTGGAGAAAACTGACGCAGGCATGGGGAGAACATGCCAACTCCACACAGGAACCCTGGACCTCTGCACTGTGAGGTGGACATGTTAACCAATCGACCACCGTGCTGCTGTCCTCTAATATGACATCAGAAAATTGAAACCTTTCCAAACATCATTTTTTATCGTTACGGGCGAAAGGTGGACCTGCACAATCAAAGTGCGATTCAAAGACAAAAAATAATCTTCATTGAGAAAAATATGTTTTAGTTTACTTAGTCAGGGCCATTTTAATCTAATTCCATTCAATATCTCCACCTTATGATGATTTTGATGTTTTAACAGAATTTGATTTCTCTGGTCCTATTTTGGTAGACTTGTGCCCGTGCGCTTGCCATAAGAACAGGTGTAACTTAATTTTTGTGAAATACACGTGAAATGCTCTTCTTTAATGCGACATATCGGCCTCTTTCGTATTTGGATATAAATCGGATCATGTATGCATGCAGGTGAGAGTTCTTGGAAGGGAGAATGTACAGATAATTGTCCATGAAAGTTGTTTTCAGAAATGGTTTAGTATCACACTCTGCAGTGTGAACATAGTCAGTAGTATATCACACTTTTTCTGAACATTTTTTTGTGACGCGATGACGTACTTAAGAGGTGGATTAACTCAATAAATACCCAGGCACAGGGCCAACACTCATCACCCGCCACTGCATTTATGCCATATGATGCAGTATTTCAATACTATTGCAAACTATAGCCCCCAGGTGTCAAAGTCAAAGCCCGGGTCCCAGATCTGGCCCACCACATCATTTTATGTGGCCCGCGAAAGCAAATCAAACATGGCAACTTCCATGATGCTTGCTAAAATATGTACCAAAATTTCAAACTCTCATATGTAATAAATAAGAGAGACATTGTAAGCATGTTCTTGTTGCCAAACACCCCATTATGGTAACTTAAAGAATAGTTGAATAAACTGTTATTCTCAACTTCTTCATATGATTTCAGCCATAATGGCCCTCCAAGGGATATGCTAACTAAAATGTGGCCCGCGATGAAAATGAGTTTGACAATCCTGCTATAGCCACTCTAATTACTTATGAAATGTAAGTGACTTCTTAGAAGACAATTGATTGCAGTGGATTTTATTTGGGGGTATAAATATTTAGGGGGTAAATATTTTTGCACACATTTTTTACAGCTTTGTGTAAAGAAAAAAAAAATAATTAAATATATTAACTTCGTTACGTGCCACTTTGTGTTGGTCAATGGCATGAAATCAATATAAACTACATTTATGTTTGTGGCTGTAATGGGACAAAATGTGGAAAAGCTAGAAAATTGTGAAAAAGACTGAATTATTTTCCAAGTGACTGTCATTTGGAATGTAAATTAAAAAGGTCTTGTTAAAAGTGGAAACTACAAAAGTTGTTTTGTAATCACGTGTGATTTGGTGTGCATAGAACGTCTTCTATGCACCAGGTCTTACAAAGTGTATATAACACACACAATCTCCATCTCCACCTTAGATAAGAAATATTTGAAACTAGTAAGTACAGTAAATGCTTAATTATTCTCTCAACTGCTTAAATTGTTCCTTATTTGTCATGTTAATGATCTTAAAATGTGATTTTCATTGGAGCTAATCTCTATGGAATCTACTTAAATGCCTTTACATTTGGAGGATTTTGTCAGTTTATTTTTTTTAATATCAGAACCATCTGCTTCAGTTTGCCTCACCAACCGCCTATATCCACCTCCCCCGCCCTCTCTCTCTCTCTCACCATCACTCTGCCAGTCTTTCCACTGGGAAAAGATAGCCAACATTGTGATAGGACGCATTAAAGGCCATTTGTAGTCAGACAGGCTGAGCTCTCAAGATCCAGTTTGAAGGTTATTTGAATAAAACTACAAGTAATACGATTAAAATAAGATGACAATAGGTCACATTGATAGATTTTCCTCTCGCTGTTCTGTTGTTGTTGTTTTTTTTAAACCGCAATACATGCCCAAATGGTTGCTTTTCATATGATTTTGCTCTCTGGGACCCACAAGATAATCTATTGTTGCAGTGAGAGAGTGTTGATCGCAAAGCAACACAATAGCGCACATTAAATCCTATCATCGCTTTCCATGTGTCAGTCAAGCAATGGCACAATTTGTTTTCTACACCAAAAGTGAATACGACCTGACAAACGTTTTCACAATGGTCCTGTTTCAAAACAGTATCGTGAGTAAGTGAAGTGTAACCCTTCAGCCTGGTAGCTTGCGTGCCAGTGACTCCTCATGAGATATAAATATTCTGTGATGAATTTGTTAACAAACTCCTACAGAGTTCTCCAAGTATGCATGCAGCCCGTTTTTATTTGGCCTTGTTTCAACAAACTTTGATTCATACATTCAGTATACTGGAGTGGGTATTGATTGTTACAGATACTTGGTTTAATACTGTATTACATTTGCATCTTCAACAAATACAGTTTCCTTTTTACTAACGACACACACTTTTCGGCATGGCATCGTGACATCAAATAATTTGACTGTGATATCAAATTGTCTTCTGCGCAATCACTTCTGGCTGCCTGTTCTGTTCCCTGTACTGGGGATGCTAATGATTCACGAAGTAGATCCTACAACAGTCGGAATATGCCTTAATCAATCCCTAACCCTGCACTCACATTGTTGTGAAATCATCATCATAGTAAATAATGGTCAAAAAACACTGAGGCCGTAAATGACAAAATACATTAAAAAAAGTAAAGTGAAAAACAAACAAACAAATAAACCAACAAAAAAAGAGGCCGACATGTTAACTGCACCCCTGTGGTTGGTTTGCACACTGGTAAGGTGTCTAAACCATATGTGGTTCGTAACCATATAGCATTGTAGGTCAAAACCATCACAAACCAAGTAACCTGCAATGGAATGCAATTCATGGCGGCCCATTGGGTTAGCGCGTCGACCTCACAGTGCAGGGTTCAATTCCAGCTCCGGCCTCCCTGTGTGGCGTTGGTATGTTCTCCCCGGGCCTGCGTGGGTTTTCTCCGGGTACTCCAGTTTCCTCCCACATTTCCCCCCCAAAAAGCATGCATGGCAGGCTGATTGAACACTGTAAATTGTCCTTAGGTGTGAGTGTGAGCATGGATGGTTGTTCGTCTCTATGTGCAGTGCGATTGGCTGGGAACCGGTTCAGGGTGTCCCCCGCCTACTGCCCGAAGAGAGCAGGGATAGGCTCCAGCACCCCCCCAACCCCCCCGACCCTTGTGAGGATAAGCGGATCGGAAAATGGATGGATGGATGGATGGATGGATGGATGGATGGAATGCAATTCATTGTTGATTGACAAGCTAGGCAACATGATGGACATGTAGTTTGCACATCTGCCTCACAGGACAGAAGACCCAGGCTTGAATCTCAGCTCAGACCATCCTGTGTGGTGTTTTCAGATGTGCTCCCTGTGCTTGTGTGCATTTTCTCTCAGAATAAGACGGTTATTTTCCCATATTACCCAACAATCAAGATTAGGCTAATTGAAGAAAATAAATTGTTCATAGCTGTGAATGTGCATGTAAATGGCAGTTTTTTTTTCTCCCTGTGGGTCTGCGGTTGGCTGGCGCCCAAAATAAATTGGGATCGGCTCCAGGTCAACCGTCACCCTCATGAGGAGAAGTGGCATAGAGAATGGATGGATATTAACTATCTTGGTGATGTCAAATCAATCAGTTCAGCACTTTGTTGACCGGTGCGGACAAGCTTTTGATTAGTTTTATGATGAGTTTGATAACAAATTTTATTTTTGACAAACTTGTCAAAGTGTGTGATCAATAGACTTCAGACTAATGCTGTACGTTAACACCAGGCACGTATTTAACCATTCGCACGACGTGATCCCATATAGAGTCAGTGCGCAGTGGCGTGAAATGGGGAAGACAAGTATGACACTACATGAATCAGATAACATTGTACTATTTGCACAACATGATTGCATTTAAAGTCGGACATAAAAAATGTACCGTAATACATGCCAGGATTAAAGCAATGCATGGTGCATGGTTACTAAAAATGTTATTTAAATAAATACACACATATTTAATTGTATTTCTAATTTTAATAAGTTCAGAAAAAACATTTTCCATTTGCAGGCAAAAGGAGGCAGAAACATCTGTGCGCTATGCAGGCATCAAGTGCCTCCACTGATGAGATTTTCCTCAAAAGCAGACAGTGTCATTCACGACGTAAATCGCTGCCACCAAAGAGAAAGAAGTGAAATTGAATGTTGACAAATTAATACATATGAAGCCAGCACTGCGTGACATCAGGAAGAATAAAAGATATGCCTGGGGGATAATCTTTGCAGGGGAAAAAAATAAGGCTTTCAGTCATTAATGTTTATTTGCAACTTATCCAGATACATTTTTAATGTTTAATCATCCAATAAATATACTTAATTTTTCTTCATTGCTCCTTCTTTGACCAAACTAAAATGCAGGTGACAGATTGAAACATAAGCGCTTTCGGGATGTTCGATATTTTGGTTTTGTCTAATGTTCAGGTCAGTATCAGGTTTATGTCTGTATTTATCTGCAGTGTGTAGGTAGCCTATACTAAATTATTGATGTAGCTGTACTGCTGCTGTCATCAATATTAATGGTAAATTCCTGAGAATATATGTATGTGTGTGTGTGTGTGTGTGTGTGTGTGTGTGTGTGTGTGTGTGTGTGTGTGTGTGTGTGTGTGATGAAGAGCAGCCAGCATGTGTGCGTCAGGACGTAGGTAACCAAAACTATTTTATTGATGTAGCCATGCTGTCACCAATAATAATAAAAAATAATGGCAATAAATTCCTGTGACTTTATCCATTGTATGTGTGGGACAAAGAGCAGCCAAAAAGATCGCATGTCGCCTTGATCGATCTTTGATGTGAACAATATAAAAGTTGTTCATGAACTAGGCTCTTGCTTGTAGACTTTACCTGCAAAATGTTAGCTTAAAAATAAAACGAAAAAGATACAGATACTGGTTGTTTTTGTGAATGATGATGTTTTTTTAAATTGATTTTGGAAGTGCCCATTCATTGATAAATTAAAATAAAAAGGTGTTTATAATTGTATTTCTGTTTTTGCGGAACCACACTATTCCTTTTACTTTGAATGTATATTTCTCTGCCTCATTGACGATGCACTTGTGACGAAAAACATTTGATAACATTTTTTTGTAAATTAGTGTTTTTTTTTAAACATTATTTTTTAAAATTTTGAGTGTAGTGTGTCAACCACATCAGTGTCCTGTTGCTGACTTAAAGATTTGTGGTTAATATGCGTTTGTAAAGGTTGGTTTAGGACTAACCTTCATGGAGCTGGCCAGGTGCCTTGAGTTGTCATCGGAAAGGAACAGGCGCCTTGAGCTACTGTGTCGCAGGAACAGGGGCCATGGGCTGCCACGAAATAGGAATTGGGTCTGCAAAAATCCTCATCAGCAGGAGGAGGATGGCAGCAAACAGACTGTTTGTGTTAAGGGCGATGCTGCGCACTGCCCGCTGGGTCCTTCTTCAGTCGGATCATTACGTCGTTGTTTTCTGATCATGTTGATAGTTAAAGGAAAACAATGCACGTCAAATGATGAAAAATAATTGATTAACAAAAAGCAAGACTGGTCACCCATATAATCTGACACAAAGAGACAAAAATATTCAACTAAATACAAACAAACTGGCGAGACCGCGAGGCACACCTGGACAAGAAACGAGTGGCTGGAGAGAGCTGATGAATTAGACACAGGGCTGATGAGAACGAGCGGAAATGAAAACCTAACGAGTTGACGACATGAACAAGAGACAAAGGACAAAAGGACATGCTGTAGCATAAAATGAAACTTAATGAAGCGAAAAAATGCAAACGTCGAGAAAAACGGCAACTGTGACAGGCGAATGAGATCCATCCTGGTAATTCTGTCCAACTCCTTCTGAATGTTTTTTTTTTCTTCCCCAGGTCATGGGATGAGTTTCATGCCTGCGCCAATGTGGCAATGGTCGGCTGTCCACAGGAAGCAGCGAGCGTCTGGGAGTCTCTCCGCCAAGAATCCAAGAAGATGCAGTTTTCAGGAAACCTCTACGACATGTGTTCCAACCGCGACAGTCACACATTAACCACAGCATACCCGCGTGGCTCCCACGTCCAAGGAGAGCTCAACCAAGAGTCTCTAAGAGGGCGAGTCAGTCGTTTGGCAGCCACCTACTACCTAATCATGCTTCTGTCTCCTCTGATGTTGCTGTTTTGAACAGAACTGTCTCAATAGAATGGGACTGATGTAAATACGACATGAACTTTGTGCATTTTCGCCTCCAAATTTTCTCACAGTCCACCTTTTCCTAAACACCAGAAGAGAAGAGTGCATGCTTTCTTTCTGAATTTCATGAATCCTATTTCTTACAGATTTCAAATGACACTGTCGTGAACTGCAACCGTGTCGTTGGGGGGAAAAAAAGGCAACCATATATATCGCCTGTCTTTATGCTTTTATTGTCCCTTAAAGCAGGTCAAAAGGACAAAGCTATGACCTGTATCCAGCAGCCTATTCAAGTTCATCAAAACAGCAGACGACAGGGCAATTGCCTGTTACAAGCTTTTCACTGAATCTTTTTCAAGACGAACTCCAAGGATTTTCACAGCCCTCAGAGGGCACAGCTTATCCTGATCTTTAAAGGTGCATGTGTCAGTATCAAGTACGTAAAGCATGATAGGCTATACCTTAATTAAACTGCAAGGTTCCTTTCCTTTATGCTCGGCTGAGCTATCTAATACCGATGAGGTGGGGATGAGTGTTCCGCTGCAGCCACAAATTGTCACTGTTCTCCGGAGATTCCATGCTTGATAAGACAGACCCATTTATGAGCCATCGCATGAAAGTACTGGATTGATCGCATCGAATCCCCCTGGAATTTCAAGCTGTCGCACACATTTGATCTCACTCAAAACCACATGCTGTCAAAGGATGTAATTGTGCTCTTCACAATTTGTTGTGACTTAACGTGTTGGTTTAAAGCTATAGATAAAGTGTTTTCGATGTACAATGTTTTACTGTTCCAAATAGAAATTCTCTTGACACGTTTTTTTTTAATGTATTATTATTTAAAGGTTGATAGGTCACAATGGGAGGGCAGTGGGGGTTCAGGTTCCACTCAGTGACGGTGTGAACGGTTTTCTGTCTCTGTGTGCCATGCGACGGACTAGCTGGAGCCTATCCCAGCTGACTTGTGCCGAGATAATACAGGATGTGAGGTTAACAGGCAGGTTTTGGGGATATGGGAGCAAGCCAGACTACCTGGAGCAAATCCAGACAGACGTGAAGAAAACATAGAAACTCCACACAGCATGGCCAGAGCTGAGATTCGAACCCTGAACCTCAGAAGTTCCAGGCAGCGGTGCAAAGCACTTGGTTACTGTGCCGCCGACACATCAATTAAAAAATAAATCCATTGTAGCACAGTGTGAGGGATATTTTTAAAAACCAAACTGTGTAAAAAACAGACTTGCTGAACAAAATGCAGAAAGATGCTGGAATGAATCATTTCTCTTAGACTTTCTTGTACCCCTTTCCCACTGCCGCAAACCACGGATAAACACACATTTTTTGGGCAGTGGGAAAGGCTCACTGGCAGAATCGCCTTCTGTTGATCAATAGGAAAGGGACAATCTGCCAATTGGTTGCGCGTCGCCACAGATCACTATTATCCACTAGTTTCAGTGGGAAAAGGGTTTTGGACTAGTTTGTAAAGAACATTGACACGTACTCCGTTTACATTTGACAAGGGGAGAATCAGCTTACAGGTATTGATTATTTGCTGAGATGACACAGCAGTTTCCTTACAACATCCGACAACTTTTAGGGCTGAAGTCACTGCGATGTGAGAGTGTGCTTGAGCTGTTTTTTTTTTTTTTAATTGGTTCTTACCCAGGTCTGGAATAATCCAGGGATCCTCCTTGGCATCCTGCACAGTAGCTTTACATTATGGGACCAATATGTGCTTCTGACAGCACTGCAGCCCGATCATAAGCCAAGTGTATTTCATGCTCCGGGAAGTGTAGTTTGAGCCTGCAGGCGTGCTGAAATGTTTGTTATTCTAACTGGCTGCCGGGAACAGTTGCTTCTGTCTGGCTGAGGATCAGAAATATTGTCACATTGCAGTCAGATGGGGGAGAAAAGAGGAGCCCACTTTGAAAACAAACACTTTATGTTCTCAGTTCAGATGTACCAAACTGAAACTATTTGTCTAGCATCGTGTGTTGAAATGAGAGTTCCTTTTTTTTTTTTTTTTTGGTTTTTACCTAAAATAAATCAAAGCTGTCCGACTAGAAAGCAGCGTACGGGAATCTGTAGAAGCACGAAATGACCCCTCCGAGGCATAAGTACAAGCACTTTGCAAACGTTGAACAGTAAATAAATAACTGTGACAAAGAACATCTCAAAGACATTTGGATTTCACCATGCATTGAGTCTGTTGATCTAACTAGCCAGAGGCAAGTTTATACATTTTATCTACAGCGAGGAGATCAAGAAAGGCACTTTCAAATGTGGCATAGATGGCATGGTATTTACCCAAAGTATTTTTGGATATTCATGTCAAAAAGAAGTCTTTTGAATTTTAAACTTCAAGAGATTCCTGTTTACACGCACTTCGAAAACATCGGATTTGCATTGCTGGAACGATAAACTCACACTCTATGTTGGGGAAGAAAGTCATGGGCGACGAAAACGATAACAACCTCAAGGTTAAAGACAAAAGGAAGCGCGAAGGATTATGGTGACTAAGCTATTAAAATGAAAAATCTCCACTCTTCCAATTTTAACGTAGGCAACTTCACCCAGAGATACGCTCGAGTGGCTTGGAGAAGGTAGGCTAGTTTTGAACTTTAATTAAACCGTCAGAATTAGTACTGAGAGGCCTTAATCACAGAGCTGGAGCAATTTGGAAATAACTGTTATGCAGATAAGTTGTTACCTTATAGGAGGACACATCTGCATGAGTCATGAAGAGTTGGATATGTTGTGCGATTTTATGTCTTACATGCAGGATGCATACTAGGTTACATGTACCCGGGTGATTATACAGATGGTGCCCCCAAGATTTGACATCATTTGCAGAATTTGGCACATCTTGCTGAAATCACATCAATGTTTCTTTTCAATATTCTCGATTACATGTTTTATTCTTGTTTGGTTTTCAGGTTGAACCTGCTCACGTTGACAAACTCAGGTAGAGAATGACTTGTGGGGAAAAATTGCAAAGGTCTATCATTTCCAGCAACTACAGCAGTCATTTTATTTGATGAATGGTGATTTGTGCCACATGTGTCACCATCATTTTTGGAAGGTCCCTAACACAGACAGTAAGAGAAAAGCAGTGCCTATATATAGCGACAACACATGCAGCTGCGGTCTTGACAGAAATTTTTCAAAATTATCTTACGCAGGTTACATGTGACGTAGTCACAAATCTAGTTACAGTAGTATGAGCGTGTAAGAGCTGAATGTTAAGTGAAGTGTTCGGCAACTTCTATTACTTGCTGAAGAATACTTACGGCATTTGTGTCATTTATTTACAGCATGCAACAATACTTAATTTAAACCAAAATAACGGACCAGAAAATGAAACATTTAAATCAGAAATAAAACAAAGGAAAAAGCAAATAAAGGGTGGAAAATAAAAGATCGACAGCAGCGACACTGAAACAGAAAAAGAAGACACGATTTCAACTGGGACTTGAGATCGTCTCGAGTTGCGCCACATGTTAAAATCCACATTCTCAATGGTAATGTTTTGTAAAACATGAACGTCACTTCTTGCAAATTGTCAATCACAGTTGGATTCAAAATAGGTTTTGGTTTCTCATTCCGGGTGTTTCCGAACCGACCGGAAGCTTGCGGCATCGTGGCTGAAGTTACTCTTGCCACCACTAGGGTTACTGGAAGTGATGTTTCAGCAGCCAACCAGCATGCTCCACCATAGAGCACAGGTGACAAACTCAAGGCCCGGGGGCCAAATCTGGCCCACCGCATCATTTTATGTGACCCACGTAAGCAAACCAAAGATGTTAACTTCTAATATGATTGCTAAAATCTGTCCCAAAATTTCAACTACTCATATTGTAATAATCGAATTTAAACATAGGACCCGACAGAAGCGGGCCTTGTCAGCCCGTGCATGTTTGACCCGATCAGGACATCTCAGCCGGTGAGTGGAAGAGAAAGTGAAAGTGAGGATTGTGACAACTTCACCGAGGAACCTGGATTAGAATCGACACAATGCAGCGCAGAGCGGATTGGAAATCCAGACTAGTATATTTTTGCACCCCTGTGACTACATATATTTGCTCTAACAACCTCAACTCGGTAGCACAACAGCTTTAGAGACATGAACAGTCGGTTGTGCTGTGCGTGTGGGAGTCACAATAATGTGTCGGCCGTATGATATGTTACATCGTGCAGCCCATCATGAGCTACATTTTACATGCATGAAAATTGGAGATATGTATCATATGCACAGTAAAGACAACAGAACTGAGCAATGAATGGGGGTGCTGACAACACGCTGTACGGAAAGGCCATGTCGGCAGAATAAGTACAGAATACACTACGGGAATTTTTTTTCTTCAACGGCTCAATTCCTAATCACTTTTCTTAGGTGTCGCAAGTGCGTGCAATTAACTCCTCACCTTTTGCCTGTGGCGCTTGTCTGCACCATGACAACCAGGATTATTCCTGCTGCTGCTGCGGGTTGAGATCGGTTTTGTCGAAGGAAAAATCGTTGCCGTGGAAGACAGGCTTAAGCCTGGGCCGATCTAAACTCACGTACCCGATGTTCACTGCTAAATTTTTGCTGAAGCACACCTGTTCAAAATCATCAGCACAGAGCTTGGAGTACCGTATTGGCCCGAATATAAGATGGTGTTTTTTGCACTGAAATAAGACTGAAAAAGTGGGTGTCGTCTTATATTCGGGGTCTAGACATTATACCCATTCATGACGCAAGGTGGCCCCAAATATATATATATATATTTTTTTTTTTTTGGTTAACTTTTCTTCTGATGGCGGCGCGGACAACCTCAGCAGCTCCTCTTGTTTTGTGTTCAGAGGGAAGAAATTTCATCTGTGCTATATGTTTCACATACAGTACATTTGACAATAAAGTTTATCCAATCCAATCCAATATCATTGAAGCGAATGCGAAGCGAACTTGACTCCCTAGGCCAAAGTGAACCCCTGTAACGAAGAATAAAAAAAAAAATAGCTTAGCACAAAGAAGAAAAATAAAATTAGCGATAAGAAAGAAAAGAGAAGGAAATAATAGAAGAGATAACAGAAAATACAGAAACGTAGCGACAATCTGGAGAAAAGTGGGTCGAAGATCGGCCAGGTTAACCGGCAGCTGAGGAGAAGTTATGATGTAATTTACATTTCAAAAACCAGAAGCCATTCATTTAGGAATGTGATTGCACTTTAGTTTACATATTTAGAGGTTCAGATATTAAGATTTGAATGAGGCAAAATAACATGCTTTTTCTCTCTCAAATATATTGTTATTATCATTTGTTTCAGATGTACTGTAATTATTTTCTGTATAAAAATTAATTTGGTGCTCAAAAAGTCTTTTTTCAAACTTGAGTTTTGAAAAAGAGGGGGTCGTCTTATAATCAGGGCCGTCTTATATTCGGGCCAAGACAATCATCAGCACCGAGCTTGGAGTACTTCCTTTGCGACCGTAGTTGTCGTTCCTGCCTGCTGTTTGACTTTCCGATCCACTGGTCATGTATTTCTTTAGCCAATGGAAAACTGAAGAAACCTTTGCCACTCCCTTGACCATTTATGCAACCAACTGCCACACAATGACTGAACCACCGTTTAAGTGCTAAAGCACATGGAGAGCAACTGGATACAAAGAGCACACAACCACATGCCACAGGAGCCACAAAATTGTTTGGCTTCTGTGATGTCACTGCTCCAAAATTACTCGAAGATGAGAGGGCACAAGATTCAAACCTCAGACGACACATTCTGAATTGTATTTTTCATGACAGTTATGCATTGTAAAGGAGTTCTAGCAGGTCTCAAGAAAAAAAACTTCAATCTTTGCGCTCTGACCTTTAAGACAATCAGGAAGCTGATTCCATTTGTGTGAAGCATCGTGGCTAAAAGTTGCTGTTTAGTTC
This sequence comes from Hippocampus guttulatus, assembly GCF_054856545.1. Classification (NCBI taxonomy): domain Eukaryota; kingdom Metazoa; phylum Chordata; class Actinopteri; order Syngnathiformes; family Syngnathidae; genus Hippocampus; species Hippocampus guttulatus. The sequence continues at coordinate 7,168,352 of NC_141264.1, read as the reverse complement.
TGAAGCGAGACTCTCCCAATTTACCGCTTCCAAACGATCTCAGCGCCCAACTAGGGCAAAATAGATTAGACATGTATATTGGCCCCATGCCGTGTAATAGACTAACAGTGACACTTTAAAATCTATTCTGTAAATAACGTATAGCCAGGGTAGGGATTTAAGAACAGGAGTGATATGGTCAGTTACTCTCATGCTGGTTAAACCTCTCCCAGCAGCATGCTGAATAAGATGAAATTGCCTATGAGTCTTTTCAAGAGGGCCAGACAAAAGAGTGATACAGTAGTCCAGCCTACTGGAGATGAAGGCATTAATGAGCAGGCTTGGTGAGTAATAAATTACATGTCCCGATTTAATGTATTCAGGGTAAAAAAAAAAAGAAGTAATTATTCTTTCATGGTTACAGAAAAAAAACACACAATCAGATCATAGGTGCATTTATAAAAATTGTGAATTATTTTACAGGATTAAGTTTTTAATGCGGGGGGAGAGATGACGCAGTCAAGTCCTCGATCACCTGCTCTTAACTTGTTGGCCAACTTCCTGGCGTTAAGTGGATAACTGTTTACAGTGTATGTCCTACTAATGGGTTTTTGTTGGCCAACGATTAAATGAGAGAGGTCACTGGCTTGGTTTGTGTTGGTCTCAGCGTGGTCTGTTTGGAAAGTAACTCTGAGGGAATGCATGATGGCTAATTTGGATCCAATCGCTGAAGGATTTATTCATCCATCTATTATCCGATCCGCTTATCCTCAGGAGGGTCGCGGCGCATGCTGGAGGAAACCGTCTTTGCGCTGGAGGCAGGGTACACCCTGAACTGGTTGTCAGCCAATCGCCGTGCACACATAGACAAACAACAACCATCGACACTTACAATCACATCGCATAGTTTGTACGTAACACAAACTAATGTGATGGGGCTTTTTTTCCCCTCTTTTTTTTGGATCACTTTCTGCATTGCTAAACATTGACAAAACCTTGGTGGTGATGAAGGTTAAATAGTGTTATAAAAAGTAAATCAATGAATAAATATTCTTTGAACAGCCTACCCTATACAGGTATTTTGCCAGACAAAAAATATTTGAAATATGAACAATTTGTTTTCTTTTGCATCCTTTTATGTGTCTGCCTGCCCATGAGTAAGGAAACAGTGAGGTCTTTAAGTGTTGACCTCTAGAGTTGCGGGAGATTATTTTTCAGTGTTCAAAGGGAATTGGGATAGTAGTCAAAATTTAAAACACCGAATATGTTATTTGTGGGACTCATTATTGACTTGCATGAGCAAGCCTCGGTGCTTGAAGTGATCCAAAATTCCTGGCTGCCTGATCCAACAAACTTGTTTGAAATAGATATGTAGAAAAAAAACTCCTCCACGATGTTCCTTACTGCTGTAAAACAAGAAGTATCAAATATTGTAAAAACTTTTAAAAATAAAAAGTCAACTGATTGCTTTAATATTGATATGACAATAATAAAACAGATTATAGAATATGTAGTGCGACCTTTCACGCACATATGCAACCTGTCATTCAAAGCTGGTATCTTTCCATCAAAAATGAAAATTGCTAAAGTTATTCCAATTTATAAAAGTGGAGAAAGACATTTGTTTACAAATTATAGACCAATATCACGACGGCCACAATTCTCAAAAATATTAGAAAAACTATTTTCTCGCAGACTTGATAGCTTAATACAAAAACATGCGCTGTTAAGTGAGAATCAATATGGCTTCAGGGAAAAACGGACCACCTCAATGGCAGTTATGGAGTTTGTGGAAGCAGGAGCCACTAATATAGACAACAAAGAATTTACTGTTGGGGTTTTCCTAGATCTAAAAAAAGCTTTTGACACAATAGATCACAGTATATTATTGAAAAAACTAGAAAGATATGGCATTAGAGGTGTAGCTTATAAATGGATAAAAAGTTATTTAGAAAATAGGTATCAGTACGTGCAGCTCAACAATAAAAAAACGAACCAACTGAAAATCACTCATGGAGTTCCTCAGGGGTCCGTGCTTGGTCCAAAACTATTCATCTTATATATAAATGATATCTGCAAGGTCTCAAAACAATTTAAATGTGTCCTATTTGCTGATGATACAACTTTCTACTGTTCTGGAATAAATCTGAAACAGCTCCTGACAACCGTAGAAAACGTATTAAACAAATGAAAAAACTGGTTCGACAGAAATGAATTGTCACTTAACCTGAAAACATCTAAGTTAATTGTTTTTGGCACAAGACCAATCAAACACCAAGCTAAAATTATGGTAAACTCAATTGAGATAGAAAGAGCGTATGAAACCAAGTTTCTCGGGCTAGTAATAGACTCAAAACTATGTTGGAAGCCACATATCGATAACGTAAAAAGAAAAATAGCCAACACCATAGGGATCCTCTACAAAACCAAGGAAGTGCTAAATAAGAGATCTTTGTACACATTATACTCTTCATTATTATTACCATATATGACCTACTGTGTGGAAATATGGGGAAATGCCTGCAAAACAAACACACTCCCTATTCTAAAACTACAAAAAAAAGCAATTCGAATTATTAATAGATCAAAATATACGGAACCCACAAATCCACGATTTATCAAATTAAATACAATGAAATTTTAGGACCTGGTTGACTTTAAAATCACCCAATTAATGTACAAAGCACACAATAACCTGCTCTGCCAAAACATTCTGAAGTTTTTCAAAATTCGAGAAAGCAGCTATGATTTAAGAGGTAGCAACTTATTCAAAAAACTCAAAGCAAGAACAAACATCAAGCAAATAAGTGTATCTATCAAAGGTGTTAATCTGTGGAATGATTTCGAAACGGACCTGAAAATGAGTAAATCACTTGCTGAGTTCAAAAACAAATTCAAAAAAATAGTACAAACAACCTACATCAATCAGAGTTAAAATGATAAATTCAAAACATTAAATATAATGATAAATCAGAACTAAGTTGATAAATAGAGAAAGGTATGGAAATATCCATTATGAATACAAAAGAAAATTGACACAACAGTGCCAGGGTGTGTATGTATAAAATCCCGATACAAACCAAAAGTTGTAAAAATATCACGGTTAAGGGTAAAGCATGAGCCTTAATGGAGACTTCTTTCTGCCTACTTTCTTTCCTTTCTAATTGATATAAAAATGATTTATTAGATATAAACACATAACACGGGGTAGGACTAGATAAGTTCTTTACTTCTTCCTACTCCCTTGAACATAATAACTGTGTTGAATGATGACTGATTTCTCTTTCCTTTTTACTATTTTACTGTCAAATTATTACTGTATATGTTTTATGTTCAAGAAACAAATGAAACAAACAAACGTATTATTTTCGCAAAATAACAGAAATGAAATTACTTCCTTTTTTTTTCTTAAAACACATCTACCAAAATGTGGTTGGATATAAATTTGTCTTGTGAAAATTTTGAAATAGAAAATCTTTTAAAAATCAGTCACGTGTCGGTGTGAATTGGTTCCTTTTGCACATCAAATTTTGTGCGCACATTGTGCCATTTCTTAATGGGGCAATGTTTCTGTTAAAAAAACGTATAAATCTATTATGTCATCCCAAGTTTAATTCCCTCAGGACACTTGTGGCAGACGCCGCTTTGTTGCAAGCAACTTGTATTTGTTGCACATTGGTAATTCGGTTATTTGTTGTTGTTGTTGTTGTTTTTAAAGACAGCAACATTAAAAGAGACACAATTTTTTAATTATTATTCCAGGGTTCTTAATAACATGTCTCTGCATTTTTAAAGCACAGTTGACATATTCCTTTTGTTGTGTTGCTGGAGGCAGTTTAAGAGGACCGTAAATGTGAATGAGTGAGACAGCCCTTATCCTTCCCCACAAGTTGCTCAGATAATATTAATAATGGAGGCCTTTACCATGACGACCATGGACTGTGACGTTGTTTTGTAAAAGTGGGGCAGAAGTGCAGAACAGCTCACACACAGACACATTCTCAGAAATAGGCCCATTACGAAAGGTTTGCTAGGCTGGGCAGACATGACGGAGAACATATCTGATTTCAAAGTGCTTGGCCACATGTGGACAAGACAATTCTGTATTCATATAAGTTTGGATACTTTTTCTTCAGGTCACCTTGTGAGTAATCAAAATGCAGGCAAGCACCTCTCTTGCTTGATGCAATTTCTTTTGTCTGCAGTAGGATTTAAACTATGACCCTAGACATTTGAAGCCCAAGTTCTTCTGGATGACCAGCTACTATATACCGTACGAAGAGTGTGACAAACACCACTTTTGCCGGACAGACCAAAAAGGTGTTGCTACCTTGTTTATTCAAAAACAAAGAATTAATTGCAAAGTACGCAGAGACATACAGGTATATTTGCTGCGAGACAACATGTAGAGCAGCTAATATTTTTAGCAAAATGATTTACTGTTCCATACAGTTGGCCTTTTTACAGACTAACCACAGATGCAGGTTAATTAAATGTGAAAATATGCAAGTTTAATATAGTGTTGATTTTTTTTGGAATACAAAAGAGAATGTTGAATATTGTTCAGATATATGAAGCACTTAATCAAAGAGGTTTGTTTACATCTAACCATCCCTTTTCAACACGGCTTATCCTGAACAGGATCGAGGGATGGGATGCAGGAGTGTATGCCAGCTGACTTCGGGTGGGAAACTGGACTACACTCTGAAGTGGTCGCCAACCGGTCACAGGGGTTTGTTTAAACGCCTAGTGATGTCGTTGCTTGAAAAGCAGAGCTTGTCTGTTAGTCAAAAAGAAGTCTCCGTTTCAACCATGTTAAACCTGTCAGTTGTGTAAACCACTTTTTCCTGCTTTTGAAATAAGTTCCTATTATCTGACAGCTTAAGTTGACTCATATTTAACACAAATGATTTTAACATTAATCTTTCTCAACAACGAAAATGTGTGAATTTGAGAAAACGTTCCTATTTTCTGAGCAACAGTAAGTCATAAAACTCTTTTTTGAGGATGATTATTTCACACTGAATCATGTAAACACTTGAAAACATAAATCAACATTTAAGTTAGTTAAATAATGGAACTTCCTGTCAATGCAGTTTTCAAAAGTAACACGACAAAATATTGTGAATGTGTTTCATGTCTGTGTACAGTTTTCAGCTTGAATTAATTAGAATAATTCATTTGTATGTAGAAGAGTCACACTTTTGAATTACAATACATTATTTTCGTTCTTAATCAGTCAAGGATTTTTTATACCCAAATATAATTGTTAGACTATCAAAGTTGGAAATGGTAGGTTGACTTTAAACCAGGGGTGCCCAAACTTTTTGGATCGAAGATCTACTTTTCGATCAACTAACCTCCCGGGATCTACCCTTACCGGCACACGCGCACACACACACACGCACGCGCACGCCATGATGAGAAACAGCCTGAAACTGAGGCATGCGACCCACTTTTGCAGCCTGTTAACTATCGTAGCTCACACGTACCGTTTTAAAGTGCTTCCCTGGGCCCTCCTAGATTCCTATTCTTTGCCCGTGCCCTCGGTGAATTGCACACGAAGCAAACTCTGAATGAGAATAATGACGATAAAAGATAGAGCGCAACAGTTCTGATCACAAGCTGCAATTGCAGACTGCTAAGAGCTAACAACATCCGGTGACGTAATCACGCGCCACCGTAAATTCAAGATTTACCTGCTTTATTTTATTTTTTCAATATTTTTTTGGGTGAAAATGAGACCGATAAGATGATGAGGGTGCAGTGTACATTAACACAAAAAAATATATTACTAACATGTACAAAGACACACAAATGGTTGTTTGTTTTTTTTCTCCTCGACACTCCTCGGATCTACTTGGGACCTGTCTTAGATCTACCGGTAGATCAGGATCGGCCTAATGGGCACCCCTGCTTTAACCATTTTCAAAACTCTTTGTTCAGAGAATTGATGGTTAATTAAGCTGAAGCCACCAGAGGAGCCTTGGTTCCTTCCTGTCTCTCTCTTCTCTTCCCTTGCTGGACCCCAATGAATATCCAGCCCTATCTCACTGATCTTTGTCCTGAACTTTTCTTTGTTCTGTCTTAGTTTTTTTCTTGTGGCAGTCACCACAAAGACAAGCAACCGCTAGCATAAATCCGGCCCCGTGCTCTTCTGCAAGGCTTGACACACTTGGCAACATTGAGGCACACCAAACTGCTCACGTTTCCAGGAAACCACATTTGTTTCTATTTCCCTATTTACTCTTCAACTTCTCCCAGACATTTTTTCATGACCTGACTGCGAGACTCAAATCAAGAAGGCAAACTTCCCACAGCTCCTTCATTCGGAAATCTAATCCAGATAATGTGTGAGTGCAGCATTTGCAGAATCTACCAGATTGTGTACAAATTCGTACTTAAAGTGGGTTTAAGTGGTTAATGAGTCTGACGTTTTTCCTTTTAGAAAGTGAACACCATCTCATGCAAAGATCTGTTTCTTTTATTGTTTATTTTATTTTATCCTGTGAAGTTCTCATTATTTCCTCATTACTTATTAGGTTTTTTTTTTTTTGTGACGCACCTCTTTCAATTCCCATGTAGATTTACAGAGCAAACGCACACACCATAAAAAACCCCATCAGGTACTACGTGTGTGTGTGTGTGTGTGTGTGTGTGTGTGTGTGTGTGTGTTTAGATAAAGGTTATTCATCTCTGAGCTTCAAAACCAAATCCCAACTCTCAGCCTCCTAATTAATAAGTTATTTCAATATAATTTATTTATTTATTTACTTACGGTATTTTGTGGAATTACCCTTTTAAATGTAATCCAAAAGCAGGTGTGGTGCCCCAAGAGGCATTTGAGGGTTTTTTTGCAGGCAATAAACTCAAGCTGCCGTTAGTAATTTATAAAAACAATCAACCTATTATGGCTACAACTTGTACCACTGAATATTTTTCAAATTCCGAGTTAATTGGTCTCAGCTCATAAATGCATAGTCATGAACCTATTTTATTATCATTATGTTGCATGCTAAAATGCTATCAGCTCCACTGAAGTTGAACAAAGGCTATTAAAGCCTTTTTGTATTTAATGCCCTGGGTTTTTTTCTACAGGAAATGCTAAGTTTAAAATTGAACAACTGAAAATGTTTCTAGACAGTAAAATAGTTTGCTGCTATGCACGCTGTGGATTTAAGAAATAAAACCTGTTGAACACATGAAAAAGGAAAGTTGTTCGTTATAAACCTTTACCTAAATACATGATTACGCTATAGAATTTTCTGGACACTCGAATACTGTACTGAAATTTTCTATAGCTGCCGCCCTACATTCAACCGCCCCGTTATATTGTCGTCTTTTTATTGTTTATGAAAAACCCTTGAAAATATGCATACCATATTTTCCGCACTATAAGGCGCACCTAAATGCATTCATTATTCTCAAAAGGCGTTTGTGCGCCTTGTAATCCGATGCGCCTTATATATGCAACAATATTCTGATTTCTTGGACGTAGTATTTTAAATGATCTGTAAAACGTTTTGCTACAGCAGCATCGGTTGCGAAAGCTCTATAAAAATAAAGCTGTATTGTATTTTTTTTTTCTGCTTGGCTCTCGACGAAGGCGGACGCTTTTTTGCTCTGCTCTGCAGACCTTGACGAAGCAGCTGCGGCCTGTTCACGCATACACAACCAGACAATCACACGCGCATACACATCCTTATCATCACCGTCTTCATCGTTCCTATTATTTTCCCCCGCGACGTGGAATGATCCGCAGAGCGCTCGGTGGACCGTGCAGCTGGTCGGACGGGCCGCGTCGCGGTCGCCCCTCCCCCTTCCCATTCATCCGCCCCCTCATTACATGTTATGTCTTGTGACTTGTTGTAACTGTCATATGCTTATTTATGTGCTCGGGTCTTTTTTTTATCCTGGACTTAAATTATCCTCAGAAGAGGATAGTTCGAGTGTGTTTTTTTTCCCCTCTCCCTACCCAGTGTTTTCCTTTCTGAACTCTGACTGTAAATTTCCCCATTACGGGACAAATAAAGGATATCTTATTGTTTTACCTTTAGTGTAGCCCCATCTAGTGGATGCATAATGCACCATATATATATATATATATATATATATGAAAACTGTTTTAAAATAGGCCATTCATTGAAGGTGAGCCTTATACTCCGAAGCGCCTTATAGTGCGGAAAATACGGTAGTACTTTTGTAAACAAAACAGACAAGTAACAATTGGCAAATGCAAGGCGTGCAAGGAATACATAAGAGCGAAAACAAATAACGTGGCATCTCACTTCCGTTTCTTCCAGTTCTAAATACCCCTCATATGTTAACACTCAGCAGGTATATTGCAGGAGACTCCGCAAACCAACTCTCTCCCACTGCTGTAGTCCAGTAGACTGTAAACAGAAAGTAAAACAGAGCAGGACTGCAATCACACAGAAACATGAGAAGAGCAAGTCAGAAATGTTATAAGCAAGTGCTAAAGGAAGGTGAGCTGGCATTAGAGGGCAAACTAAACCCAGGATAAAAATTTTACGCAAAACAAGTAAAATAGTGCCCTCACTTTAGAGTGACTACAAATATAACTCAAGACAAGTGAAACAGTAAAAAATTCGCAATACTAAAATCAAAGGTCACACATACACTCAATGATGAAACATGGAACACAACACTTGAGCGAAAGGGGTAATGCATTATTACAAACGTGTATTAAAATGACTTTGCAAGGTCGTTCATCTTCACTGAAAATCAAAACAAAATAATGTAGTGCACTACATAGTACACAATGAACATTAAAGTCCTTTATGACACATCCTTTGGTGTCCATGAATGTCTTAACAAGTTTAATCACCACCCACATCACATCGTACAAGTTTAAAAGGTTGTCTTTGTGAATTGAATGCGTGCGTGTGTTTCTGTGTACTGTAAACAGGTTAAGTTGGGTAAGGTGAAAGCCTCGTATGAGGAGTTACTTGGAGTTATTTGGATGGCTTGGCCAATGAATATTTCATCAGAGTCGGATGCCTCAGTAAACAGAACAGCGGCAACAGTTGATGATGTGAAGAATAATTCCCAGAACTCCTTGAGCTTACACAGTAGGTGCGTAAGCATATGTAATCACGTTTGAAAATGGCACAGGCGAATCGTGGGCTGTGTTGAGACAGCTGAAGCTCAGGCAGTCATCGCAACTCTGAAATCATGTTTTATGACTACTACTCATCTACTACTGTTTGTTTTATCCTCATTTTGTATTTTTCCCCCCCAAGGCAGATGCAGACGGATGCAAATGAAGATGAAGCAGGCCAGCAGTGCATGCAGCAAAAATGGGTATACAGTATACCACTTGTGTTATTTCTCAACCAAACAAAATGCTAATTGATTTCTGTAACACTCTGAAAATCTTCGAAAAAAAATACACCAACAAAAATTCAACTTTGATGATGCAGATATTGAACAATTCAAAATCTATATTTGTCAATCTCAGACATGTTTTATTTTCAGAATCAGAATCACATTTATTAGCCATGCAAGAAACACAAGGAATTTACTTCCCAGTTCCAACCCGTTCAGAGGAACACAGCCCTGCCTGTCTTGTGTGTTTGTTCATGGGGGTTTCTTAGAGAGCGTTGCATTGACTAGATATGTGTGAGAGCGTGTACTTCTGTTTTCAGTAGCATCTCTGGCCAGGACTGTGATGGCTGGCTGTGATTGGGTAAGGAGGCGGAACCAGATGACGTCACTCCACTCTGCTTTTACAACACAAATCTACAATCTTTGTTTGAGTGTAATATTTTATGTATGTGTATTTATTTGCATATACACTTTTATGGGTGTGATTTTTCTGGTAAATCTTGGTGAAATTATTTCTATTCAAGACTTGTTCGTGGATCTGAATTAAGTATGAGCAGGGTTGCTTCCATTGACTATACAGTATATCAAAATGCTTTTTCTGTAGTGCAAGATGTTGTATGCACCAAAGAGCAGTATTCTGCTAATGAACCAAGAAGAAGAAGAAAGAAAAGGAGAAGAAGAAGAAGAAGCAGCAGAAGCATAGGATGACCATTTAAAGACAGGAGTAGGTGTAATTGGATTGGATTACACACACACACACACACACATAAAGAGAGAGAGAGGGGAGGGGATGTATAATATACAGTGCACGCACAACCTACCAAATGCAAATGGTATGTAGGCTTGTGATCCTCAAGACATGCATACAAAATGGTTCTAGGAAGAGGATTTGTTTAAGTTTGCAGACCTCTGCCGTATTTCTCCTCAAATGAAAGTGTTTAATTACTTGAAAGCCAATTAGGATACATGACGTATGAACTAATTATAGTCTCAAATAACTTGGTGAATTTCTCCATGGTTTTAGGTCTGTCAGTGTGTGTATAAAAATGTGACTCTCTTCTTTTGTTTTAGAGTCACAAAGACAATAAGGCAGAACTTTTATTATCTATCAAATTAACATAAAATGTGAATTGTGGAGGTCTGGGTGCAGGAAGATCAGAGGCAGTTATTGTGATAAATATTAATTCATCCTCTAATGTATATTTATGTATGAATTTACATAAAATAAATTCTGTTACAAATAAGGTCATGTGTCTCATCAAAATTAAAGCCTGTAATGAATCTTGAATCTTGAAGTTTACTGCAACGTCAAGAATGAAAGCTCAACACATTTTAATGGGTGCAAGCCAAGCATCTTATGTGTGGTAATGTTTTAATTTTTGCATGACTGAGGATTAGAAAAAGTACACACAATTTGGTTATATTGTTTGACAAAAATTATGATTGTTTGATTTGATTTAGGACGGGACTAGTTAGCAGGTTATCTACAGATACCTCACAGTTCAAAGCTCAGGGGTTCAAAGGCTCCGGCATTCCTGTGTGGTTTTTGCATCTTCTTGGTGGGTTGGCGGGGTGTATCCAGGTCCTCCAGTTTTTTCCCACATTCCAAAAACAGGCTTGGGAGCTTAACTGAAGACTCTAAATTGTAAGGGGGAGGTATTATTATTATTACAGTAGTAGTAGTATTTTTCCCCGTTGTGTTTTTTTTTCCACCAAGAATTTTCATTTGGGTGCACAAAAAGTTAAAACTACAAACTACAGTTTTGAATGGAAACATGAAAGTATGGGAAAAGACAGATGTGATCGAAACAGTAATTCTGATACCCCTTACTGTTTGTCTTTTAAAACATTTCTTCTCCAAAAAAGTAAATGCAGTAAGAGAAATGAATGGAGGGAGATAATGTGGCAGGAGAGGGGACAGAAAAAAAAATTAGTGCGGAAGAAAAAAAATTCTGAAGGGAAATGAAAACTTGAAGGACATATGAAGATACAGTATGCAAAGGAGGAATGAACACAGGGGGGAGGAAAAGAACAGAAAGACAATGAAGGTTATACTAATGAGTGGTTAGACAGTGAGGATGGAGGAAAGTAAAAGTAAAGAGTGCGTGCGTGCGTGTCTGTGTGAGAGAGAGTGAAACGGTTTGAGACCTTGAGCAGTGTAGTCCTGTGCCTTTGTACTGTGTGTTTCAAGACACGCACTTTGAGCAGAGATGATCTAAGAGATGATCTTAACTGTAGTAAATTGTCTGCAAGACTCATTTGTGGAGTACTTTAAAACACCAATCTGTGGCGTGCGCTTCAACACTGTTGTTCATGGCCTTAGCGTTTCAATGCACATTTGTTTTAAATCTGCTAGTGTACATGTTTGTGCGAATGTAATACCTGTATGTATGTATGTGGACATACTCTATAGCCTATCATCCCAGCTGTGACATAACCTTTCCTCTAATTGACTCTACATACTTGAGCTCTGCCGTTTCTAAGGCCTCGAAAGACATATGATCTCCTCTTGACTCACAGCACGCTCCTAGTAGACCTTCATGCACAACAGGATACACGTTGTCCTTCAGAAAATGAATTTGAATGCAGCATGTACCAGACAGTGTATAATTTGTAATTCCACCTAAAAATGAATTAAGATGGATGGATAATGTAATAGTGGTCAAATTGAAGGCAACAATGTAATCAGGCTGTTCTATTAGATCGTCATTAAAGTTCCCTTTTTTAAATGACACTGTTTTGCACAATTTCTTTGTCCCATCTCTCCAACTCTTTTTTTGCCAAGGTTATGTTAAATAACTACTGCTGTACAATTGTCAGTTCTGAAACCGTCATTACTTTTTCTTACATGGCATACATATCTACAACTCTATTCATCTGCCTCTCATTCATTTTAAAATCTATCCTCAGATCATAAGCATTTTAGATCTATCTCAGGTACAGTAAGGCAACAGCAGCATTTGTTTAGACGAAAGGATTATTGCTCTTTTTTTAATGTCTACATACAGCCAACAAATCATCCACTTGCACATAGAGAGGGAAACATAACAGTACCGTATTTTTTGCACTGTAAGGTGCTTCTGAGTATAAGGCGCACCTTCAATGAATGGCCTATTTTTAAGCAGTTTTCATATGTCGGGCACACCGCATTATAAGGCGCAGAGAATAGAAACTACAATAGTGGCTGGGGTTGCATTATGCATCCACTAGATGGAGCTACGCTAACGGGAATACAATACATACAGCTTTATTTATATATTTATATGTTGCTATGCTAATGAGGTTGTACTTTAGCACAGATTTATTTCAAAAACGCTTGTGAGAAAATCATAAGCACATGTAACTGAAAGTTTACAGGTGACTAGTTCGTAATGTGTAGAGTCAAATAAAATACGCAGCGGTTATTTAGCAACTAGCCACCGTTTTGGCGTCAATTGCATGAGAACTACATGTACAAATTCTGCGCTGGTTAAAGGTCCAGTTCGTGACGTAGTAGGTACAATGGTTGCGCCAAAGGTGCTGCTTAATTCCTTTTCAGCACGAGCTCGCTCTGTACCTTTTTGTTTGATTTTATTTATTTATTAGATGTTGGGGCGGCACGTTCGCGGGCGTGCTGGAGCCTAGCCCAGCTGTCTTCGGGCAGTAGGCGGGGGACACCCTGAACTGGTTGCCAGCCAATCGAAGGGGCTCTCATCAGTGTAAAATGTGGGTGAGTATAAAAGTTAATTTTAATCTTTCAAAGTTCAACTCAGCCACTAATTTGAATACAATTTTTTTTCTGTTCAGATTGGGACCAAATAAAGTATTTTTTTAGTGAAATATACTCTACGAAATTTAGTGTGTACTTATAAACACTTATTGTGATACAGTAAGGACATTCAGTTGAAATTTTTCATTTTTCATCAAATACAATCTGAACATGGATGTTGGAGGGAAAAGTAAGCTATTGTCGCTATTGATGCACAAATAAATCATACATATTGATGGATTGATTATTTTTAGTCATCATACATTCGCTTATGCCTGACATGATAAATTGATTATGCTTGCAAAGAAGAACGCTTATGCTTGCAATCATTAATGACTATGCCTGCAATGAAGAACACTTCTGCTTTTAATAAAGATACATTCTTGATTATGTACTCACATTTTATCCATTATATACTCACTTTTATAATCAAGAATGCTTGGTGCACTGTGTGGAAGTTTAGGGACGCAACCACCTTTCGGAGGACGTGGTTGGGAAGAGATAAGTTTTAAGACTAAACAGTGAGCAAGGTTGGAAAGTGAATGGAGCCATCAACACCAGCTGCAACGTGATGTTTTTGTAACAATTGCACACATGTACGTAATTTGCACTCACATACACACACATAGTCAAACAAGTTCAGTGTGTGTTCAACAGCCCCCCACCCTTTAGGTTGGACACACCTATGTAGTAGATTTCCCAATAAATGAGGAGGTGAAGGGGGAGATCGTTAGGGTGACGTGCCGAGAACTGAAACCGAACGCTTCTCCTCGTTCCCTTCTGGTACCAGAATTGAGTCTCCTGTCTCCTCCTTGTGTTTTATTTCTGAGTGTCAAATTGGACCAACCTGACACATATCCATTCAAACATTGTGAACGAAAGTGTGGGCTGGTCTGAGCTATGAATCGTCAGGGTTGAAAATGACTCCCACTCCGACCCTGATGCACACAAATATGTATGCGGCAGCTTATACTCTACACAAGCCTGTAGAGAAAGTGAGGGCGGTGACATTCAAAATGCATCCCAGCTTTCCTCTGATTCACTCAAGGAGCCACTCGATCGCTGTTTAATACTCTCACACACACACCAACAGGCACTGTCCGCACTCACACACACACACACAAACACACACACGCACACACACACACACACACACACACCAACAGGCACCAAACAAACAGCTCTTAGCAGTATCCTGTTTAGTTTTAAAATCATCCCACTGTCTTCAATGTGCGGTCCTGTTTGAGCTCCATCTTGCCTTCCTTGTTTTGCCCATCTAAATGTAGAAACAACATGCTGAAGCATTCAGTGGTTATTCAAAAGCAAAAATAAATTCATGATATGGTCACTGTGCTTAATGTTTGTGTTTATTCTCAGTCACATATGAAACAATAAAAAAATTGTAAGAAAGTACAGAGGTTGGGGAAAATTGTACTGTATGTGTGTGTGTGTGCTTTTATGGGTTAGACTAAGGTGACCGTGATTAATTTCCCTCTGTAGCTCTGGCTCTAATTCCCGGTTGGGTGGGAATGGTCCCTGAAAGAGTCCCTGTGGAAATCACAGTAGGCAGGAAGGCAGCAGCTATGAGAAACACTGATGAATTATCTATAGCTGGAGATCGAGAGGGGAAGGGTGTGAGGAGATAGTGAGGCATAGAATGGCAGAAGGAGAGAGACGGGGTTCGGTAAAACGTTAGGTTGATAGAAAAGGAGGAATGCTAGCAAAAAGGATTCGATAAAGGAGGGCATTCTAGAGGGTAAAAAAATGATGTTTTCTTTCCACAGCAGCAAAACAAAACAAAAAACAGTGTAGTTAATTCAGGTAGCACTAGGGACACACAACTGTGCCTTTTAGTTCTGAAGTTCGAGAATAAAATCTTTGCTTTGGCTGTCTCGTGTGAAGTTTGTGCTGGTATAGATATTAGGCTCATTCAAGACTCTAAATTGTCCAGGGTGTACCTCACCTCTCACACGAAGTCAGTCGAAAGACTATGTTCTATGCAGCCCGACTAGTCTAAACACAACATTCTAATTAATGTTGCATATGCGGAATATGAGGGGGCGGCCATTTTGCCACTTGCTGTCGACAGAAAACGACATCACAGTTGCTCAGGGCTCAGGTAACAACCACTCATAACTCAGCTTCAGAAAACAAAGTACTATAGTGTGTGACTCCCATAAGTTTGATCCGAATAACTTATTTTGTGTGTAAAGTATTTCCATCCATCCATTATCTGATCAGCTTATCCTCACAAGGGTCGCGGAGGGTGCTGGAGCCTATCCCAGCTGTCTTCAGGTAGTAGGCGGGGGACACCCTGAACTGGTTGCCAACCAATTACAGGGCACACATCGACAAACAACCACTTGTGCTCACAATCACACCTTGGCACGATCTAGAATGTTCCATTAGCCTGCCATGCATGTTTTTGGAACATGGAAGAAAACCGTAGTACCTGGAGAAAACCCATGCAGGCACAGGGAGAATATGCAAACTCCACACTCATGCAAACTCAGGAATCGAACCCTGCACCTCTGCACGGTGAGGCAGACGTGCTAACCCACCGGGTCACCCCAACATGAAATCAGTAAATAAAATAAAACAAAAAAAGTACAGAGCTGGACTCGAACTTGTGATGATAAGGAATTAAGTAGCACACATGGAACTACAGCTTGAACCCTGTTCTTTCATCAGGAAAAAATATACAGGTACATTTGTAAGTGCTGGTAGGCACAAGCCTTCAGGACCCTAGCACTAATGTGATCCGATCCCGCAACCTTGTGATTATTTGTAGTCCCAGTGATAAAACTATACGGAATAATTACTCAAAACTGAAGCTCACCTTTTGGTATCTTGTAGTATTTGTATTTTCCAGATGCAACAAGCACCTGGTTTCAGTGATTTGTTAATGAGAAGTCTCACTATGCATTTCTGTTAATCTTCATCTATTTTACCGTGATGATAGACAATATGTACTGTATGCACATTTTCTTTATTATCTTACATACATTTGTAGTTTCTCACCACTCCCACCAAATGATTCTAACGTGAATCCTTCAATCCATTTTTAAAAATGCTTATCCTGTTTAGGGTCACATGGAACCTGGAGCCCATCCCAGTGGAACTAAGGTAAGAGGTGGGATCCAGCCTGGATTGCTCACCAGTCAATTACAGTGGAATTGTTAATGGTTTATTGAGTGGGAATTTATTCCATGACAGCTGCGTGAAAGTCATGCATCTCAATTACTGCGCCATCAACAGCAGTGTAGCTCACTAATCCTGTGTCAAATCAACCCACTCATTTGCAAGCGACATTACCTTCACAATTTTAGACCTTACATGACAATATCTATTCATATTCAAATATGGCCCAAGGTGATATTTACATATTTTCATATGTAAAACACATACATGCCACCTATCCTTGAAATCGTGAGGTTTCTATTCGGTCTTTTATGCATGAAGTAGAGAGGACTGTACTTCAAGTCAGTGTACAGCATGTTTGTAATTGGTGGGTGTAATATGGGAAAGACTTATGTAATGATGTCAATCACCAGTCATTAAGATAGCTGAAATGAATGGACGTTACAGAGCCCCAGACATGACAATTGGGGGAGAAAAACTTGGTGCACACGCTTTAACTCTTATGTATGCACAAGGAAGTACTTTGTGGGCACGAAGTACTACAAGTTGCGCATGAACTACTCCATCTTGCGCACAAAATAGTTTGAAAGTGTGCACTAAGTAGTGAGAGCGTGCGCACGAAGTAGCCGCAGCTCCTTGCGGGTCACTTGAATAAGAAACTCGAACACACCTTTCAAAGTTGAAAGGTGGAAGGAAAGCCCCATAATAGACAAGGACAGCATGATCAAATGTTATTGTAGGATCGAGATGAGTTATAAAAACATCACGGAAAACTTGGCAATGCAAGAGATCATCACAGAGAGACATTTGACTAGACTGTTGAGAGCTAGCTTGCTTTCCCGCCGGAGGTGAGACTTGGACACCTGGATCGATTTTAGTGTTCAGCAACTGCAACGCTCTGGGAAGGATCATGGTTGTATGGTTGATCCTGGATGTATACGAAACAAAAACCTTTGGTCATAATATCCCAACTTAATATTGGTATAAATTAAAAATGTCAGATGCAATAATTTGTGGGTTTTTGAGGGCACTGATTAGGTCAGTAAGAAGCGAATCAGTGAAGGTGCGCTCGATTTGCTTACCGCCTTGTCCAATAAGGGATCAGCGCTACTTCATGTGCACGCTGTAACGATTTTGTGTGCACGCACTAACTATTTCATGCGCACTAAGTAATAGTGCATACGAAGTACAAAACTGGTGTGCACAAATAAGTAAAATTATGTGCACAAATTAGAACTTTGTGCGCACAAAGCAGTTCTATTTTTTTCAAATGTCATGTCTGCGGCTCCATTGGAAGTGAAACACATCATGGGACTGCAGTGGTGTAATTACTGTATGTTGTGTGCTGGTCTTTAGGAACCTCTGTATGACTTTGACACCTTGAGTATTACACTAGCTGGCATTTATTGCTTATGCCATTGTCATCATTTGTTTAAATGTGATATCTTGTGTTTGCATAACTCACACAGTTCCTACAGAGGGTCTTCAGTCACCAGAGGATTTAGACACTAGGACAATTGCTCAGATGATTGGAATTTTGTGATCTTGTGTAACAAAGACATGACGGTGTTAAGGTTTCTTGAGGACATAAAATATGCTCTTATCTTAGAATTTGAGAAGCGTGACAAGAGGCAAGCTTACTGCTCACTTTTTTTTTCATTAGTTTTTGGAAGTCTGGGGAGTATAGGGAGGTCCATGGCTCATCTCTGGACCTCCTTTCTCAGTTTGGACAGTTTCTGCTTCAGAGGATTCCTTCATGAAAGTCATACTTGACCACAAATCCTACACTCCCTCGGTAATGTCCATGGGAATATAGTCCGAAGGCAATAGCATCCAAATTTGATTTATCTTGGTTTTCTACCTTTCTCTTCAACCTCAGCTGCTTGTATGCTGAGCATAAGCCTTCATGCCACGGATGTTCCCCCAAGTCATGATGAGCCGTACCATGTAAACAGTCCTTTGAGAATTGCACTTTGATTCCAGTCCTAATGTTAAATTAGTGCTGTTTTCTCTGATGGTAATACACTGACCTATATAGATATATATATTCCCAGAAATTCTGGTTGTTAAAATTGTCTCAACGGGATCAACCATTGATTTTTTTTTTAAGGGAAATTAACAAGGTACAAGGGCACTGTTGTGAAACAACTGCATCTTTTGTTGAAAAGATTGCCTTCGATGTTTGCTGGAGATTTCATTTCCAATTGCCCATCGGGCTCACCCATACCATTTTCCCATCAACTTTAATCCAAGTAGTGAAGAATAATCCACCTCTGCATTCATTTTCTATACTCTTGATTCTGTTCAGGGTTGCTTGAGCCTTCCCCGTTGACAGACAACTTTTTACACTTAAATTCAAACCATCACTAAGTGGGAACTGGACCTTTTCTGTGTGCACAGAAGTCAGATGTTTGAAACACTTAACCGTCATTGATTCTACAATCAGCAATAAAAGTAAAACAGAGTCAATTGGTTTATATAGCAAGTAGTTTGAGATCACCGTAAGCAGAAATGTGATATTTAGACTCAATGCAATTTCCTATGGCTAAGATATGAGATAAAAATCTATCAGCATGAGTTGAAAAGTCAAACCTCCATTCTATCGAGGCACCCTTCATGTAAGGCACACATGGCCAAGGATGGCTGAACATGTTACTGCAGTGTGTCTTTCTCGCAAAAAAAGTGGCGACTAGATATGCAGCAATGAAGTCCCTGAGGAGCAGACCCCAGTCCGTGTTCCCTTCCACACTGACATTTGCATTGTGTTTGTGTGTTGTTTAAGAAGGCAGTTCTGCCAAACAAATCATGCAAGTGAAAAACTATCACCTTCATGCAAATACGAGTGTTGTTGTCTTTAAGATATATATTTTTTCTTACGTTGAAATTGAAGATGGTGTTATGCAAGAAATTCATCAATTACTTGAGCCGCTTACCAGATACAACCGATGGACCCACGCCTACGGAACTTGAGTGGAACAATATTGTGTGGCACATTAATATTTCCAGTATTTGCTGTATACAGATATAGCATAGTCTCTGAAAAACTGTTTTCTTGTGGTAAATATGCACAAATAACCTTGTTCGGATCATTATTATGCCTGAAAAAGTGCTCCCCACTGATACCGGGAATCCTAACAAAGTGAACAGACAACCAGTACTAGTACCAATGTGCTGTACAGGTATCTGACTTGAGCAAATGTCGAGGGAATCTTAATTGCTATCATCCAAATTTGTTTTGGTTTCTCTCCATCCCCTGAAAGCAAAGTTGTTAGTCGTGGTTAAAAAAAAAAAAGATTTTAAAGAATGAACTTCTTTGGCCACATTATTGCTGAACCTACAATTGTTGTTTTTGAGATAATCATTCAAAGGTACACTATCTGCAATGCTGCATACATTAGTCAACCCACAAGCACCAAGGCAATTTCATTCTCAGAGATTCAAGCTAGATATATATAATACAATAGTATCCTCTGGGAACTTCCTTTCCTCAGTTGTCTATGTATATACACATCTCCAGTGCTACACTGCTATCACTCACACTACGCAAGAAATAGTTGTTTTTTCCCACTGTGATCTCGCTGTACCTGCTTCCTCATTGACATTTCTGCAGTGTTTTTTTTTTTCAGAGATATCATATCTCTGTTACACAGATGACACCTTGATGTACTCCTGGGAAATGTAAGAATTTATAATAGCCATTTGTACTTTATGATTGTCCCTTGAGGCCATGCCTTGAAATGTCTTACGTACAGACTCAATATCTGCACTCTTTGACCTTGGCTAATTAATTTACACACAAATTGATCTAGTTCTACCTTCAATCCTTCTATAAATGCCACCATCAATGTCCCCAGAAGCCAAAACCTGCCATCGGCCCCCTCAGGCGCCAGGTTAAATCCAGAATCAATGAGAAGATAGCGCAGATTACCTGTCCGACATTACTTGACCATGCTCGATTTCAGACCACTGTGTTCACTGCCCAGGTAATCTCACGCATGACAATGCTACAAAACCATAAACGACAGCATACGATCTGCTGAATTCTCTTCAACACTCGCTTTAAACTTCCCCCTGTTTCGGGTTGTAAATTCAGTGTTGTCTCTTAGATTTGTTTTAATTTCATTTACCTGCTCCGGTGTTTGCTTGCAAAGCACTTTCCCTTCTTCTCAAACCTGTCTAAGGCTCACTATTCTTTATTAGGTTTCACTTTGTGCCTTAATCCTTTTTTCCTGCTCTTACATTTGTTTTAATCGCGCTTGTTTATTCATTCCTATGGTGCTTTACAAGTTTAAATACTGCTGTTCAAATAAGGTTTCTGCACTTCCATGCTGATACCTGATACCAGAAAGTCACATTATTAAGCCACATGAATGGGCCTGGTCACAGTAAGTCTCCAGAAATGCCACATGGTCTTTCAATGGCATGAGTATGATATAGGACAAAAACACATTTTGAAGAATGCACAGCGCTACAAATCTTAGCCCACCATTAGAGATGCTATTTTAGCTATGCCAGGGACCCTAACCTCCAAAATAAAATATACTTGCCTCGCCAAGTACCATCATCGTGACCAATATAAAACTACAGTCGCGTGGCAGGCCTGTCGTCATCAAAAACAAAGCAGAGCTTTTATTCCGAAAATTAAAATTGATTTTTATTGTAAGCCACTGTGACATGATGTCGAGTTTGAACATTAAATCTGTGCTTGACTAGAGGAAAATAAAAATACTGTTCTGAAATAATTAATTGCAATTGAGTTAAATTATTCATTCAATAATCGAAATAAAAATTGTTGAAAGAAAATTTTGACGTGAAACAATTCAAAATGATTAAATGTAAACGTATTCCAACAAAGTTACAAGTCTAAGAAAACTGAAATGTTCCGAACCATGTGACTGAATTTATTGGTTCCCACTCAGCGACGATGTGAATGTGGGCGTGAATGGTCGTTTGTTTCCATATGTGCTCTGCGACTGACTGGTGACCAGTTCTGCCTTCTGCCTGAAGTCAGCCGGGATAGGCTCCAGCAACTCACTGCGACCCTCCTCAGGATAAGCAGTGTTGAAAATGGATTGATGGATTTTACTTTGATACCCCATCCCAATGTGGAATATGAGCCACTGCTGTGTTGAGGTTAATTGAAAGTCAGACAGCAAGAGAGAGTCCCAGACCAATTTTAATATATACGGTAGGGAGATGCTGCATCTGCTGACATAAATAGAAAATCTCTCTAATGAGCAAAACACTCCCATGTATCGTATATGAATAGCTGGCCTGAGCTAATCTATTGTTACCATCAGCATACTGTATTTTATGACATCTTTATCTCTTGCGATGTCTGAGTAGTAGTCAAACAATATCCCCTAAAGGAAAGATCAGCTTGTAGTAATCAATAGTGAGTCTTCTGCTTTGTGTTTGAAAAGACACTGAGAAGTAGTGGAGTAAAGTCTGAGTGGCTTTGTGATGCTCTTCAAGGAGACTTTGTTGTATTTGTAGTTTGTGTGTGTGTGTGTGTGTGTGTGTGTGTGTGTGTGTGTGTGTGTGTGTGTGTGTGTGTGTGTGTGTGTGTGTGTGTGTGTGTGTGTCAATGCTGAGAGAGAGAGAGATAGAGAGAGCTCTTTGCTCCCATGACTTGTGATAACACTTTGAAAGACTAAAGTGTCCATGGGGATTTCAATTTTATAACAAGATGTAACAAGATTATAATTTAAACGGCTGTAATAAAAGAATATGTTTTCCCAGCCCGCTCCTGCTCCCCCTCCCTTTCTTACTATATCTCTGTCTGATGCTCACCATCTGTCATCGTCACCCCTTATCCCATCCCCACCCCGCATTTTCACTGCCTCAATCCAATTCAACGAGGTTTATTGGCATTAAAATGTGATTTTACCTTCTCCCTGGCTCTCCTTCTACTAAAATTGTCCTGTTAATAATTCTCAGCCATCAGTGCTTCACCAAGGAAGTCTGCAGTGTCCTACTGTATGTATAGGGGGCTGCCCAAGCCACGGTCAGCCTCAAGTGAGGCCAGTGCACTCTCTCACATAAATATTCAACTCAGGGCCATGTATTCTTTATTACGTTGTCCATGTTCACGAATAAGAAGGATGAACTGTACGCTAAGTGTTAGCATGTTGTTACAATCATAGTAGAACGCGAAGGACGAGTGCGATAAATATAACTCAATAAAAAGTGTTGCGGCAGGTTGGCAGTCTTGGAATCAGCTTTTTACTGCACAATGACATCGTGTGGACAAAGCCTGGTACTGATTAAGTGCCCAAGATTTATTTTTCCCTTACAGTACTGACTAATAAATATTCTTTCCATGACCAATTTTCACCATCCATTCTACTGTGTGTTTCATACATTGCTGTGGTGAGTAACTGTAAAAAAAAAAATTCTGGTTCTGAGAAAGTAGAATAGAATAGAAGCAACATTGAGAGGATGCATTGTCTTTGGGCTGTTGGTTTTTGCAACGATGACATAAAACTACACAGTTATGTAAATGTCGTGTGAGACAATTTTTTAAAATGTGGTTAGGATTCAAATGACAACAATAATAAGAACAACAACAACAATCATCATCATAATAACAAAAATACAATTTCCCCTTTTTCCATATACAGTCCACTTGCTTTGGAGTCAAGTGGGACGATGACCAACCCGATCTAGCAAAAAACACTGCATTGCCAATCACCCAGTCATGATTAGCAAAACCTTTTGCTGTTCTGTGACAAAAATGACAGAAAAACGACTTTTCAACTTTGTAAGCAACCAAATCATGAACTGTCACATTAAAACATAAATTTCCCTCCAAAAGTATTGTAACAGTGAGGTCAATTCCTTTATTTTGCTGGAGAATGGAGACTGAATATATTTGTATTTGAGATCAAAAGATTAATATGCTATGTGTTTAAAAATACACAATTATATCTATATCTATGTATCTATATCTATCTGTCATATATATACAGTATACAGTGTGTGTGTATATATATATATATATATATATATATGGAGAGAGAGAGAGAGAGAGAGAGAGAATACTTTCCGGATGCACTGTGTATGAGCACCCTAAATTTGAACGCCTTAAATGTACAGTATAGTAGAGCACATCCTCTTTCACGTTTCACACATTGTGAAACCTACAGTCAGGATGACGGGGAGGTCTTCGTGGCCAGATTTGTGGTATTTTAAAAAGTGAAATGTGACTACTGGGAAAACGTAATACTGTACTGTACCTCCTCATGTATGCACTGAATTAAGGCTCTGAGTTGAGCCCAGAAAAAAATCTCTGGAGCACCAGAGGGTGATATGATGGCACTCTACTGGGATCCCCACCACATAAGACAATAAATAATAAAGAATGTTGTTATCAGTTCCATATTGTTTCGATTTGACTCAGATGCTTGCTGAACAGCTCTGGGACAGAACCGTAACATCACCAATCCATTCTGTCAGATGGTGTTGATTGAGACTGGATCTAATCGAACAAGGGTCAGATGAAAGTCATCCTGCACCAACTTGAACTTTGGCGTGACGAGGATGATTTTCCTCTCGGATTTTCTAGTACTTTTCCAAGACAGAAGTCAGCAATTTTGGCAGAGACGTTTCCCTGTATCCAGGAAGTGACGGAGATGACTTCGAGGGGTCGAGACAACCCGAGGGAGGTCGTCAAGTCTCTCCAAAAGAAGTTCGGGAGGAAGAGGAGCCCCGCGTCAGGCTAGCGATGGGCAAATACACTCAGCACGGAAATTGAGAGCCTAGTCTTCAAAATAAAAGCACAAAGCATGGGTCGTGAGTTAGTCATACCGTAAGCACCACGTTTCTGCATGAAAGAAGCTCAGGCATCTGTGTCGCTTTGTGCGAGCGGGTTCGTTTCATAATACAACTTCTGGAAAGAGGAGAGGTTCTTTAATTTGGACTGCCCTCTTTGTCGGCGGCAGTCCAAATGAAGAACCTTACTGAACGAACCCGCTCGCACAAAGCGACACAGCATCTAGAATAAATAGTTGGATGGAAACCTATCTTGGATAGGTTTATGAATGTGTCTTGTCCTGACTTGTACGTACACCTGGTAGATCACGGTTCGCGAGCAAAGTGGACTTATTTGCTTCTTGGTTTAACATGCATGTTCGTCCGGGGCGCCACCAAGGATGGTCCCATGATGAAAATCTCAACTCACTTCATCCATTTTCTGTGGCGCTTGTCCTGATTATGGAGAGCTAGAGCTAAGAATGGTCACAAGCCGATTGCAAGGCACGTACTGTACACTGTAATGTAGATTTACAATTCCCATCACCGCCCCTCCGACGCAACCCCACCGATAATGGTATTTCGATATTAGGTACTTGCATTTGATCACATTAACTCCTTTTTCTGTCCACATATTTTAAAATAAAGACAGAAGATAGATAAAGTGGACATGACACATACAAGGTCAAGGAAGGCAACACTATTGGAGTGTCACTTTTAATATACAAGTAAGGATTTATTGCTTTCCAGCAAGCTGGAGTCAGGTAGAGGTGATGGTCAACTGGACAAGATGAAATGCATGAGGATACAAGTAGAGATTTACAACTGGATGAGACGACAGGAATACATAAAACAAAGTGTTCTAAAAATTCTAATATGAGGGTGATTGTAGCCATTTGTATTTATTGTTTAAAAAATAGGCGCAACAATTACAATACTTTGTTACTGTACTTAACTTATTCTTATGAACCTATCCTTTATTATCTTGTTTTCATCCCTTTTTGCACATTATCTTTTAATTTAGCTCGACTGGTGCTTGGTTTTTAATGAAATTACTTTAGTTGATTTACTAAGATTTTTGTAATGTCTTTTTGGTACCCTGCCTACTGCCCGAAGACAGCTGGGATAGGCTCCGGCACGCCCCGCAACCCTTGCGAGGAGAAGCGGATCAGAAAATGAACGGATGGATAATGTCTTTTTGATTCTCTTTCTGTGATGCTTTATGTTTTATGTAAAGCACTTTGAAGCGTCTTGGACATAATATGTACTCCACAAATAAACCTGCCTTGTCTTGCCTTGCCTAAAGACAATTTTCAAGTATCTGTACTTGAGCAGTTTTACTCCTTAAATTTGAAAACAGAGATCTGTACTCCTCAAGTTCTTTTAATTGTATCAACAGATTATGACACATAATGTAAAAAAAAAAAAGAAAAAAGCAGTCACTGCAGAAATGTTAATTCAGTTGCAGTCCAGAATTTGACTGACGGATTGAGTTTGACAAAATACCTTTTTTTAAACTTTTCACTTTTGTGTTTGAATAGATTTAATATTCTGTACATTTGCCTTTTATTTCGGTAGAAGAGTTGAAGCAGTACTTTTACGTCTGCCACATCGTATGCACACGTCGTAATTGTGCTTGTAGTGAGAGTGTGCCACATCTGCCTTGCCGACGACGTCCTCCGAAAATATTTTATTTTGAAAATATAAAGCGGAAATTTTGATTGAGTGCGTTTGTGCCTATCCTGGCTAAAAGAAGGTGGTCCTGCCCGACAAACACCGACCTGAAAAACATCCGACGAGGAAAGCTCGCAAAGTCTAATGATAACTTTAAACTTGACAACGTATACGAAGGGCACTGTCAAACGCGGATTTCAGCCAGAACGTCGTTCTCACAGTGTTGAGGAGTTTTGACGCTTTCATCTTGAGGATAGAATTTTAAAAAATCCCAAATTGAAAATGGAGAGGCCAGCTGAGTGATAGTGGGGTGAGGAGGCTGGATTTGGCAAATTTGGGAGTCCTGCCCTGCTGCTAGCATGCTAGTTAGCCTGCTCAACTTCGCCATCGCTATTCAGCACGATTAAAGTGAGAATTCAACTTTTGTTTTTCATGTGACGCCAACGTAGTGTGTGGGATGCCTGAACGGGACACGTTACACTCACCAAGTTGACTGAAATGTTGCGTTTTAATGTTTGCTTGGAATTTGAGCATCAGAAGGGCCGGACTGCTCAGTTTAAACTAACTTGTGGACTTCTTCTCACTCAAGTACTCATGACAACGTTTGTAGATAATGTCGTCTCTACTTGGAGGATGTAATTCATGCCTTAATGCCATTATATTAAGTACAATATTTCTCCGAGCAGTGTCACATAGATTTGAACGTTTTTATAAACAAACGCACAGCAAATTATTCCGCAATCATGTTCTGCCCAATGGTTTGACATTAGGAAAATATTGCGGTGTTTTATTGTCTTTACATTACAACTAATTCGAATTTTAGCACTGCATAAACTGATGGATGCTAAATGTCATAGAACTGATACACTCATGTTGTTTGGTGATGTTGATAAGAGTATTGTGTCCATCTTCACCTCTACAGGTTTGCCTTTGAAGATACTGATGTTGACCTTGCAGCCTCTTCCGATGGAGTAAAGTAATGCATACTTTCAGTGGGAACTCTCACCGAAGTTTGCACTTGCCCAAAAGGCAACTCCTCTCAAGTTTAATTTTGGATCCTGCAGGGCTTTGATCCCTCCTATTGTCAGTGGATTTTGTGTCCCAAGCTTCCCTGCTAACCCACGCAATTTGATCTGACGTGCTCAAACTATCGGTTGTCTGATGTAGACGTCAGATATAATCTTTGGGGACAATGACTGGGTGCAGGTATTTCAACAAAAGTGGTCGATTGTGACATGAATTGATAAGATATTACCTGGAGGGAGGAGACCAACATGTTTGTGATATTGCGGTAATGAAATTGTGGACGTTTTGCATTAGTGGATGGATCTGATGCATTCAAGATCAGATCAGACTGCTGATGCCAGCTGATTGGGACTCCAACTCGATTCATGAGCCCTCTGTCTGAGTCGGGAAGCAGCTTGGACGACGCTGAGTCGGCTGATGCTGTGATGAAGCAGGGCTTTTGGTGGCCTGCGTGGCTGGCTGGGCTGAGTCCCCGAGTTATGTGATGGGGTGCAGGAACAGTAAGGTCCTCCCTGAGCCTCCAGGGGACGTTCAGTTGGACCTGGTCAAAAAGGTCAGTAAAACACATTGTTTAAACCACACTCACCAGACATTCAATTAGGTACAGCTCCACAACCAGTAATAAATGGACACGTTTCCTTAAAACTGTCAGAAAATTACAACACACATTGACTATTCATTAGTTTTATTCTGCACTCATGTGGAACTGCATTGCATTGAAATGAGAAGTGCCTCTGAGATGTTAATTTTATTGATGACGCGACTAAAAAATGGCCACAATAAATACTGTTAATAATAATAAAAACGAGTTAGCATTGTTATTCAGAGTGACTTTTGACCACATTTCGTTGGTTGACTCTGGGGAAAATTGTATATGTTATTTTTAACGTTTTGGGAGGATCGAGAACCTATATCTGAATATTCTCAGTTCCTGCTTTCATGCCGGCATGGAGAATACATGTGTGTGTGTGTGTGCGGGGCGGATATACAGGTTGTGATTTTGTGTTGTCCAAGTTTAATTGTTTTCTTGTTGTGTAAGTACATTGCAAATTTACTTTGAGTTTGTAATCTTTGCACACAAACAATATATACAGTGTACTATACTACACTACAGTATTCATAATGATACAAAGTAATTGAGTGAACAGCACGTTTGCTTGATTAGTCCAGTAGTACGCTCCATGTTGCCTCAGTTTCTCTAAAACATAATTACTGTTATTAGGGATTAATTCCCCATAATGTGCTACACAAGATCAGTACCATAATTTGATTATCAATCTTATCCATAATTATTGTTTTTGTAGAGGTAAAATTGTTATTGGCTTTCATTACATGGTGCAGTACTGACAAGTTAATTTGTTTTTGTAACCGTATGGTCACATCTGCAGCACCAATAGTATTATAAAAATGAAGTTCATTATCACCATTGTTAACCATGCTGAAATTCAATTGTGAGCAATGAGGACGGATTAATAAATCATTATTATGGACTGCATTGCAATTGTCGGAGCCCAAAGTGCCTGTGACAGTGTGATGATATTTAAACTGACATAAATGGAAGCTTTCAGACTTTGATGAATTATTAAATGGTTATCCATTATAACTTCAGTCTAACACAGTCATAAAAACACAAACGAAACTAGTGTGGGGGTTTTATTAGTCATATCACATGTAACAAGGGCAGATGAGGGTGATGCACTATATTATGCATGTTACAGTAAACATCTGCATATTCCCGGCTCGGCCTTGAGTTTCACCTATCCTTGCATTTTGAGGGATGGGAGGGGGATCTAGACTCTGGTATTCACTGGAATTCTCACCCATTTGATTTATTGCTCAAGCCAAAAATGAATACAAGTACTATGCTGGTACCATCCTGTGGCATTTTGGTGCCAAGGAAACAAGGTTCCCACGGGTCCTTAAAGTTCATAAAAACCCATACAAAAAGAAGTTGTAAAACTATGTTCTTAATTGTCCTTAATTTTCAGGGAAAGCTTCTAAAATCTTAATTGTCCTTAATTTTCAGGGAAAGCTTCTAAAATCAATAAAAATCCTTAAAAATTAACCAGTGGTGTTCATTTCATTTGTGTGTGTCATTTTCCCCACCCTTCCAATTAATAGTTTTGTCGGAAAATGCGCCTGGCACCCTTCCCCTCAAACCCCGCTGTCGGGCTACATGCCTTCCTGGTTCCCGCTCTGCTTTTCCCGCCGTCTCCGATCAGTTCCGATGATGATCACTTCGGGTCATTTCGGGCCAATTTGACGTACAGTATGTCAAATAAAGGGTTAGCTGATTGCCCCTAAAAATAAAGATGTGCCCTTTCCTTTGGCAGCAATGATATGAACACCAGTTCGGCGATATGTGGCTTTCTGTTCATTATATCCACTGTGAACCCCCTGCTGAATGGAGAAAAGTCCTTAAAAATGACCAAATTAGCCCCCAAAAGTCCTTAAAAGTCCTTGAATAAAGAGCAAGTGGTAGAGTGGGAACCCTGAACTATGTCAGTGTGAGTTTAGGAGGTTCATTTTGACAAAAGTAGTGCTTGGCTGCCAACGTGTAACATCTTGGTGCCAAGGCATTGTTTAAGTTTCCGAATATCATTTAGACAAAGGAAGTGCTTTTTTTGCCATCTTGTGCCATCAATCAGCAAGTGCAGACCTTTTCAGGAGGACATTAATACTATTATTACGACTTGTGGATTTTTGCCGTTTGCAGCAGGGTTCGGCCCCGATGACCCGATGGCTCGAGCCCTCCTGCGAACTTGCTTGGTACCAAGATGCCATAAAATGGCAGCGCATGAAGCTCCTCAATTGACTTTAACATAGTTTTTTGTGTAAATAATATTGATATATGAGATGGCTTTGGCCTGAGCACAAAATGGCAAATGAATGGCTGAGTTTTCAGCAAATAACAGAACACAAGTTCTTCCCCGCAAAAGTCTGTGAATTTGCGACTACATGAGTGTACACTGCAGAATACTCCATTTTGAACAACAGCATGTGTGCCATTATTAGATGAAATTCATTTACAGTAGCTCAGCAAGCGAATGCGCTCTGGAAAACTGCATATATGTTGATTCTGTTCAGTCACAGCATGTTAATGTCATTTACTACAAGATGTCCTTACCTAAATAATGACTTATGACTGAGATGATTTGATGACCCCCCCCCCCCCTCATTTTTACTGTATTGTTGTGCTTGATTAACATGGGACTGTCTTCATCTATATATTTTCTTCCAGGTGGATCCACCCTGTCAAACAGACATCTATAAGCACTTCATTCGAGGAGATGGCACGGCCAGCAAGATTGGCGAGGCTGGTGGTGGGGTAGGCGACAAGGCAGGCTCCACCCTCCCATCTCTTTCTCAGGCACAGGCTTCCACTCCTGTCGCTTCCACCCAAACTCCTAAGAACCCATCTGAGGTGTCAGACCCTCAACGGAAAAAGGTGGCCAAATATCGAGCCAAGTTTGACCCGCGAGTCACAGCCAAGTACGACATCAAAGCTTTAATAGGTCGAGGCAGTTTTAGCCGGGTTGTCCGTGTGGAACACAAGAGCACTCGGCAGCCATACGCCATAAAGATGATTGAGACCAGGTACAGGGAAGGAAGGGAGGTCTGCGAGTCCGAACTGTGCGTTCTTCGAAGGGTTCGCCACACCAATATAATCCAGCTCATGGAGGTCTTTGAGACGGCCGAGCGCGTTTACATGGTGATGGAGCTGGCCACCGGAGGAGAACTGTTCGACCGCATCATTGCTCGCGGCTCCTTTACGGAGCGAGATGCCACCCGCGTACTGCAGATGGTGCTGGACGGTGTTAAATATCTCCACACTTTGGGGATCACGCACCGAGACCTGAAACCCGAAAACCTGCTGTACTACCACCCCGGTGCCGACTCGAAGATCATCATCACCGACTTCGGTTTGGCCAACAGCAGGAAGAAGGGAGACGAGTGTCTGATGAAGACCACCTGTGGCACACCTGAGTACATTGCCCCTGAGATCCTGGTGAGGAAGCCCTACACGAATGCCGTCGACATGTGGGCGTTGGGTGTGATCTCATACATCCTGCTGAGTGGAACCATGCCCTTTGAAGATGACAACCGTATGAGGCTATACCGGCAAATCCTCAAGGGAAAGTACAGCTTCTCTGGAGAGGTGAGGAGTCACTAAACAATGTTTCAATATTTGGAGGTGGGGGAAGAAATCATTACACTGTATGTTTGCCAGAAATCGTAACATGGCTCAACGTAGACACATTTCCTTCTGGTATCTGAGGGTTCTCAGTTCACAAGTTGATTGTTTCAGTCTGTCTGTTTGTCTGTCTGTGTGTATGTGTAAATATTTTTTAAAACACTGGGTTAATGATAAACTATACCCAACCAAACGAAAGATGTGAATTCAGTCTGTGTGATCTTCGGAGCAGATACACACGTTTGCACAATCTCGTTTAACTGCTCATTCCCTTGATGTTTTAATGTGGGTACTTTATGCTTGTTTGTGATACTACAGAGTAACTCAGTTTTTCCTGTCAACATTACAAATTTATTCTAGTAAAAACAAAAAAAACCCCCCTTAAAATAACATTCCCCATATTGCATTATTCTTGTAGTTTTTCCCAAAAGTGTGGCCTTGAGTACACATTTATATTTTGTAAAACTTCCTGATTTACTGTGTGTGTATGCATACTACACATTTTTATTGAGTGTTTGGTTTACCGGTAATCATTCAGTTTTAAAATGTTGATTTTATGTTGTCAGTGAGCTCTGCAAAGGCACACTCCAAGTTGACGCTTGTCCTACATCCAGCCTTTCCTGCACGAATGATAGGCCAGAGGTTTTGCAATAGTTAATGAGAACCACAATGTGAATTTTATGGGGATGAGTGCAGTGCAGATTGGATTAAAGATGAAAGTGCCTGACAGGTCAAATCAGTTCCGTCTCCAGATCAGATATTATAGTCAATATGATGGCTAACCAGTATGGCAGACGTGCTGGCATAGCTCGGAACGAGCCACCTGGCTCAAACTGGTGTCTGCAGCCAAAAGAAAAAAAGTCAACTACAGTAATCCCTCGTTTATCGCGGTTAATGGGGACCAAAACCACCCGCGATAAACGAAAATCCGCGAAGTAGCGTCCAATTAACATAAACAGGTAAAAAAAATATATATATACCTGTATATTTTTTAAAACTCCGCAAACGGTCCGCAAGAATCTGCAAAACAACAGCAAGTCACATAGAGCAACATATACAGTACTGTACTCCATGTATATGTAAAAACAAACAAAATATACAGTATGTATGTATGTATATATATATATTTTTTAATATGTTTGAAAAAATCCGCGATGCACTGAACGATAAACGAACCACGAAGTAGCGAGGGATCACTGTATATTCAATCTTCAGTTTAGATGTTCAAAGGGTTTGTGGTTTAACAACTTTACTTTGGAAAACGATCAACCTGTTTGCCTCAATTTTTGACATGCTACGGACCACACCGTAACTGAATCATAATTTATGTTTGTGCATTTTCTGCACTGTCAAATTTGAAATAATGTTTTGGGAAAAAAGTGATAAATTAAGTCTTTAAAAAAGATCTTATGTGCATCGGTCAATTGACAAAATAACTACTGTGAGGTTAATTAATGATTAAAATAATTTTTTTTTGAAAATTAGTTCAGAACAGATTTCCCTTTTTTTTTTGATTTTTTTTCCTCTAAATTGTAATTCAGCAACTCCCCACTAGGTAGTGCAAAAAGACTAATTCTACTTTTATCCAACTTTATAATGGAAGCATGAGAAACTTGAAATGATAGGCTGTGGCTTACATTGTAGTTGTCTTTGACATGAATTTGTGGTAATATAGTGTAGGTGTATTGTTTTTTTATTTATTCCCAATTTTCCTCCTGCAAATTTGAACACACAGATTAAGAATATGAGCAAAGGTGTCCAAAACTTGGGCAGGCACTATGCACAGTATAATGTGTAATCACACAAAGTGCTCCCAGCTAAAGCTTCAAAGTTCCTTATAATCTTGGAACTTTTTCCAATTCTCTTGCAAAATTTCACAGTGACAGCTGTCATTTATGGTGTGAAATTGACGGATGCCATTTGGATCCTTCAAATTATGTTACCGTGCATTTTATCAGACTTCTGGAAAACAGCAGAAAGGTAAGACATACTGAACATAGATGTACAGTGATACAATGAATACCCAAAACTTAATTTCATCTCTCCACCCACTTTCTACAGTGCTTATCCTTACTTGAATCACGGATGAGCTCGAGCCTATCCTAGCTGACTTTGGGTGAAAATTGGGGTACACCCTGAACTGGTCACCAGCCAGTCACAGGCCACATATTATAAAAGTATAAAGACCCAAGTAAGCCATGGATAACGAAAGGCATAGAAAACGCATGTAAAAAGAAAAACAATTTATATAAATTGTTTTTAAAATTGAGAACTGAAGAAGCAGAAAAAAAATATAAGACCTATAAAAATAAACTAGTAAATATTATAAGAACCAGTAAAAGAGATCATTATCATGCACTATTAGAGCAGAATAAAAGTAACACACAAGAAATATGGAAGATACTTAACCAAGTAATCAGAAATAGTCCTAAAAAAATGTATTATCCAGAGTATTTTATCAAAGGCAAAAATACTATTTTGGAAAAAACTGCAGAAATAGCAACTGAATTTAATGAGTATTTTGTCAACATCGGCAGTAACCTAGCAAAACAAATTCCTGATCCAACAAACTTGTTTGAAATAGATAGATATGTAGAAAAAAACTCCTCCACGATGTTCCTTACTGCTGTAAAACAAGAAGTATCAAATATTATAAAAACTTTTAAAAATAAAAAGTCAACTGATTGCTTTAATATTGACATGACAATAATAAAGCAGATTATAGAATATGTAGTGCGACCTTTCACGCACATATGCAACCTGTCATTCAAAGCTGGTATCTTTCCATCAAAAATGAAAATTGCTAAAGTTATTCCAATCTATAAAAGTGGAGAAAGACATCGGTTTACAAATTATAGACCAATATCACTACTACCACAATTTTCAAAAATATTAGAAAAACTATTTTCTCGCAGACTTGATAGCTTTATACAAAAGCATGCGCTGTTAAGTGAGAATCAATATGGCTTCAGGGAAAAACGGACCACCTCAATGGCAGTTATGGAGTTTGTGGAAGCAATAGCCACTAATATAGACAAAGAATTTACTGTTGGGGTTTTCCTAGATCTAAAAAAAGCTTTTGACACAATAGATCACAGTATATTATTGAAAAAACTAGAAAGATATGGCATTAGAGGTGTAGCTTATAAATGGATAAAAAGTTATTTAGAAAACAGATATCAGTACGTGCAACTCAACAATAAAAAAACGAATCAACTAAAAATCACTCACGGAGTTCCTCAGGGGTCAGTGCTTGGTCCAAATTTATTCATCTTATATATAAATGATATCTGCAAGGTCTCAAAACAATTTAAATGTGTCCTATTTGCTGATGATACAACTTTCTACTGTTCTGGAATAAATCTGAAACAGCTCCTGACAACCGTAGAAAACGAATTAAACAAATTAAAAAACTGGTTCGACAGAAATAAATTGTCACTTAACCTGAAAAAATCGAAGTTAATTGTTTTTGGCACAAGACCAATCAAACACCAAGCTAAAATTATGGTAAACTCAATTGAGATAGAAAGAGCGTATGAAACCAAGTTTCTCGGATTAGTAATAGACTCAAAACTATGTTGGAAGCCACATATCGATAACGTAAAAAGAAAAATAGCCAAAACCGTAGGGATCCTCTACAAAACCAAGGAAGTGCTAAATAAGAGATCTTTGTACACATTATACACTTCATTATTATTACCATATATGACCTACTGTGTGGAAATATGGGGAAATGCCTGCAAAACAAACACACTCCCTATTCTCAACCTACAAAAAAAAGCAATTCGAATTATTAATAGATCAAAATATACGGAACCCACAAATCCACTATTTATCAAATTAAATACGATGAAATTTTATGACCTGGTTGACTTTAAAATCGCCCAATTAATGTACAAAGCACACAATAACCTGCTCTGCCAAAACATTCAGAGGTTTTTCGAAATTCGAGAAAGCAGCTATGATTTAAGAGGTACCAACTTATTCAAAACCTCAAAACAAGAACAAACATCAAGCAAAGAAGTGTATCTATCAAAGGTGTTAATCTGTGGAATAATCTCGAAACGGACCTGAAAATGAGTAAATCGCTTGCTGAGTTCAAAAACAAATTCAAAAAAATAGTACAAACAACCTACATCAATCAGAGTTAAAATGATAAATTCAAAACATTAAATATAATGATAAATCAGAACTAAGTTGATAAATAGAGAAAGGTATATAAATATCCATTATGAATACAAGAGAAAATTGACACAAGAGTGTCAGGGTGTGGAAGTATATAATCCCGATACAAACCAAAAGTTGTAAAAATATCACGGTTAAGGGTAAAGTATGAGCCTTAATGGAGACTTCTTTCTTCTTACTTTTTTCTTTTCTGATTGATATAAAAATGATTTATTAGATACAATCACATAACGGGGTAGGACTAGATACGTTTTTTACTTCTTCCTACTCCCTTGAACATAATAACTGTGTTGTATGAAGATTGATTTCTTTCTTTTTTTATCTACCTTATTTTCTGTCAAATTATTACTGTATATATGTTTTATGTTCAATAAACAAACAAACAAACAAACATATTGACAAACTACTATTTACACCTATGGACAATTTTAGCGTACTCCGCTAACCTAAGAAACATATTTTGGGAATGTTGGAAGAGACTGGAGCAGCTGGAGAAAATCCATGGAAGTACAGCGAGGTTAGAACCTGGATTCAAAGCCCCAACCTCAGAACTAGGAGCGGATGTGCTAGCCACTGAGCTGTTCTGCAGCCACTTTTCTTTCATGCCACACACATAAATGTCCTCAGTGTATATTTGTTGCTGTTAGCTGAGTTATACTTCCATTTCAATTAAGGTCATTGCGCCTGTCTTGTTTCCCCAGCCGTGGCCCAGTGTGTCAAACCTTGCCAAAGACTTTGTCGAGCGGATCCTGACGGTGGATCCGAGCGCGCGACTGAGTGCCGGCCAGGCTCTCAAGCACCCCTGGATCGTCAGCATGGCTGCTGCCTCCTCCATGAAAAACCTCCAACGCTGTATATCTCAGAACCTGCTGAAGCGGGCGTCCTCTCGTTGCCACAGCACCAAGTCGGCCCAGTCCACACGCTCCAGTCGCTCGACCAAATCCAACAAAGCTCGCCGCGTTCGGGAAAAGGAGCTGCGTGAGTTGAACAGACGCTATCAGCAGCAGTACAATGGCTGAGGCCTAACTTACTGGGGAGACTGAAAAAGCCAAATACTGTCGCTATTCCTGCCCCCAGAATGAAACTCTGAGAACAAACTGATGGTTCAAAAACCTTGTCAACCAGTAAACTTTGAGAAAGTACCTGCTGCCAGCAAGACTGTAGAATAAATCAAAAATGAGAATCCCTGAACCCGGAAGGAC
This sequence comes from Hippocampus guttulatus, assembly GCF_054856545.1. Classification (NCBI taxonomy): domain Eukaryota; kingdom Metazoa; phylum Chordata; class Actinopteri; order Syngnathiformes; family Syngnathidae; genus Hippocampus; species Hippocampus guttulatus. Next base: position 7,132,102 of record NC_141264.1, on the reverse strand, counting down.
AAACTTTGCATAGCATTTTTGTTCTCTGATGTTTGACTACATCATTGTCATCTCTCAGACCATCTGTCCATTTTTATCTTGAACAGGATACAGCACTCCTTTTCTTTTGTTCTGTCATTTCGTGTGTCTTGACGTATTTATTTATTAATGTGGATAGTCTTCATTCAGTTGGTCACTGCAATAAATGACCTTCCATGAGGATCTGTTGAACAGAGATCTGGGTAATGAAGTTACTTAGGAGGAGGGTCAACATGCCCTCAAACCCTCATGATTGATGACAATTGCTGGCTGTGAATTTATGTGCTATTAGTCTTGGAGAGTGGCCATTGGAGACTTGCAGAAACATCGGCGCAGCATCCAAAGGCTAAAATGAAGACATGTCTTTCTTCTAAGCTTATCTCATCTTGCCATAATTGCTCTGTTTAGTACTAGTATTTTTAACTCTCCAAAAGATTGTGAATCTGTGATTTTATTTTTTCTCCATTCTAGCTGAAGCCACACAGCACTGGTCAGTGCCTTACATCGAACAGTAGATTCAGTTTAAATTTGCGCTCCTTTCTTTTTTTTTAATAGCTTTCAGTTCTCAAGGTTATGTGGCCATTTAACTTATTTTGTTGTCCTTTTATTAGTCACAGCATTGCTGAGAAAAAAAACATGCAAGTTGCACCTGTCAAATCTAAATTCAGACCAAAACCAACAAACCCGTTTTTTAAAAAATATATTATTAAAACAAAGACACCCACTGCATGGGGTTAGACTGAAGCCTATATTTTTACTAATAGTAAAATTGTAATATTTTACATTTATTGCCAATTAACAAGTAAAGGTATTCCATTGATTTGCTTTTGTCCAACATGTTTCCCAAAGGAGGAATTTTGTGCTGTATTTTTTTTGGGGGGGGGGGGGGGGTAATTCCACAAACACTTCATGGGAAAGGTAGCTGATTTTTCTACAAGCACGGTTGTATTCATTGAAGTGTGCGGGGGGTTTTCAATAATTTGCTACAATTTCTTCAATGAAAATGTTGCTGTGATCTACAAAGAATTCAAAAGGCTGTTGTGAACTTTTTAACAAATACTGGAACTAAGTTGAGCCATTTTAGCTGACCTCAGTGTTTATGTAAATCTTTGGTTCCAAGAGTTTTCTTGCTTTCTCATTCTGTTGTTAATTGCATTTTCCTTATGCACACCAAGTTGTGTTGTGTTATCCTGTGAAATGTGTTTTGAGTCTTCCGTTTATTTTATTTTTTTGGGCGGGGGTCTCTTGTACAATACAGTAATTGAGGCTATTAGTTACCGATATGAATACACTGTCGACACATAGGCAGCTGTTTAGTGCCTCATTTAGCGCATTCTGCACCTCATCATGGAGGACCTCCCTCAGAAAATAAGTCTTTCATGTTTTACAAGATTGATTTCTCAGAGAAGATAACAATTTACAACTAGATATAATTTGAAGAGCTTGAGTTAGCTATCGGCATCGAGTTCCTGAGAACATGTATGCTGCTTTATTGAATAACTAAATAAATTCCTTCATTTGCAAACTGTCGGCACAACAGTAGTTTCATGTTTTCCATGCACATGTAATTCTGATTTGATATAAATGACAATGCCCTAAATGAAGTTGACAGCACTTACCCAAAACCATTCATTTTTGATATTATGTACAACGATAAATTGTTGATTCTTCAACCATCAGCTTTTTTGTTCATTTGTCTCAATGAGTCGTATGTGTCAATTAAAAAAAATCAACTTAAACGTGACTTGTTGCTTCATACACATCATTCTGTTTTCTATCCGTAGTGCACAATGCATTATTGTGACTGGTCGCAGGTGTTAAGTGGATATTAACTGCATTTGTTTCCAAATACGAAGCCGTACCTGTCTTTGAAACCATTTTCTAATGAATGAACAATACCTCCATGCGATCTGTAAAATAAATTAACACAATCTCACAATATGATTTGCAGTACTGTAAACTATCCTAAACCCGCACCTTATACTGTGCAACAGCGCCCACTACTGGACAGCATGCTAAAATGGAGAGGTCCTTGCGTTGCCAGATCCGACTCAACGAAGTACAGTCTTATGGTAAAATCCGACACATACATGAGGCGTTGATTAGAATACCATCAAGATGGGAATATAAGAAAAAGTTATGTTATATTAGTAAATGTTATATTAGTGTGAAGACAAAGTATTAATTTATAACGCCTTTTCAGAACATTTGAACAGGGGTGAGAGAAAATGTCTAAGCGGAAAATCACTCGTGACCTGGCAACCAATCATGACGAGCCGTCAGTGTCTCCGGTTGTCGGTAATGACTGCTGCGAGCTTTTGTACAAGGGAAGCTTAAACATACAACGAAGACTAAAATTGTTCGTCACCACAAGGAAGGTAGCTAATCAAACCTCAAAGACAAACGGGATCTACGATACGGAGTTACCTAGGTGAGTAGCATCGTAATAGTTTCATGGGAAATAGTGTTTCTCGAAAAGACTACTACGCTAGCTAGCATATGCTATACATGTGATTGTCTGCTGGCTCAAAATAACTATTAGCGCTGCATTAATGGTACACTTTAGATGACGTCATGAGGCAATGCATCGTCCAAGTGGTAGTTAAGCGTCCACCGCTTTTGGAGATGGTTGCAATGTTTACACCGAAACTGATACGGAATTTCATTTTTGTTTACAGCTTTGTTTTGTTAGATACCCGAGCAAATAGTCTATTTTTCAACCCTATTCGAAATGATTAAACTGCTCTCGTACAGTACATACTGTTTATTTCAATAACGCACTTTATTTTGCACTACTTACAGGATTTTATTATAGACACTGTGTTCGTGTGTTTTGTTTGCTCAGAAGCAAACGATCTTTAGTCAGTGTATTACTAAAGGCATTGGTTATTTTGCCGTGACTGGCAACTCTCCTGCAAGTGGTATTTTGCCGTGAACGGTTTTGATTGGTCATTCGCCAGAGTGAGGAATTCTGTGCCTGCCGTGTAATGGCGAATTGACCGTGATTATGTTGGCCGTGAATTAGTTCTTTTAAGTGTGATGTGTAGGCTGCCGTCCTGATTCCAGCTGTGGCCCTTACGGCAATGGCAGTGCAGTAATTTTTGTTTGACCAAGCATAACCTCACTTCAACTTTTATTTTGGAAAACTTTAAACCCTTGTACTTTTCTGAATTCCACCCTCATTTTTAAAAAAATGAATTGTGCCTCTTTTTATTATTAACCACCGAATAACCTTACCCAAACCATGACCTTTTATTTTCCTAATAATTTTGCCAATTAATTTTGTGTTTCACCAATAACATTGAAATTGTTCAACTGCATGACTGTTCAATTATTCTATGCACATGTGAAACAAAACAACACGTTTACATCTCCAGACTAGCTGCAGGAGATTTTGAACATGGTAAAAACTTCCATCTATCCATCCATCCATTTTCTAATCAGCTCATCCTCACAAAGTTCGCGGGTGTGCTGCAGCCTATCCCAGCTGTGTTTGGGCAGTAGGCCTACACCCTGAAACGGTTGCCAGCCAATCGCAAGGCACACATAGACAAACGCGCATCCGCGCTCACATCACACCTAGGGACAAATTAGAGTGTTCAATTAACCTGGCATGCTTTTCTATAGTATGTTGAAAATGTAAAATACTTATCCCTGTTGTTGTCCCAGGTGTTAATATGGTACAGCCCAAGTTTGAAGTCAACCAGGTTTACTGTAAATGTGCAAAAGTGGTCAGAAATAGTACATTCAAATATTCGAATACGGCATCATTGGAAGTCACAATGTTGTTCCCAACACGTCCGACCACCAAACTGTACCTTTGGCTTTTTGTATCCTTTTTTGTTCTGATGTGTTTTGTACACTGACTTATTGATGCATTGTAACACACAATGTTTTTGTAATACTGCTGAGCTGTAGCTACTGATCAGGAGGGTGGTGGTCACTCTCCCTACAAAGTAGTAGTTAGCTTGAGGTTAAATGCCGTCTTTGCGAATTGGTTTGTTGAGATAAGTGGTCCCCAGCCCGAGCAGTGTGTCTGAAACGACTGGTCTATTTATACAACCCTTTAATATTGTTACCTAGGCATACATCCTACCCCAAGCAGGAACTACTGATTGAGCTATCCAGTTATTAAAATCACCTACATCCCCGTTTCTCGAAGCAGATGTTGAGCTGCAGATTTTAATTCAAAAGTAATTAAGACTGATCAGGAAGTAGTTTTCCATTGAAAGAAACAAAGGTGGAATCATTTCTTTTCTGTGAGCCGGATGAAGTTAAAAAAAAAAAATTTAAATCCTAAGGGAATTTCATTCAAGGCTTGAACTTTAAATATACAAATTGTTAGTAGCTCTCTATGTGAACGGGGGTTTAAGGTGGCCACCACTTTTCTGGGTTTGGAGGTAGCATTTGTCTCAAAAGGAACGTTTTAAATGGAATTACAGAAGGTATACTACGTTCGATACACCATGGATGTGTACGTGTCTTGATATGCCATTGTTCATGCTTGTAATATGCTTCTCACCAGGCAACTCACACATGAAGTCTTAGCTGCATGTTCACAATCATGCACCGTACCGAGATATTTGAAGAGCAATAAAACATGACGGGAAACTGCAAGGAAAGTTGTCTCTCATGGGCCCGATCCACAGTGCCGAGCTTAGCGGCTTTGGCCAGTGTGCAAGCATGTATGGGGGCTTTGTGTCTAGGTGGGTGTGTCAGAGTGTGCAGCATTGTCTTCTTTGATGTGTACTTGTCAACCCACTGATGTGTCTTTTATGACAGGGCTGGCCCTAGTGCTGCCCAGAGGGAAATGATCCTCTCCCAGAATCTTGCTTTTCTTGTTGCCCAAGTATAGTGTTTCTGTATGTTGTTTTTGCTTTTATGAAAGGGACCGTTGATTGGGCTCGACATTGGCACTTACGTAATAGGTCTTGATGTCAAAATGATGTCAGCACGGGAAAAAAAAACAACAACCTCAGAAGCAATTTGTTTTCTTTTTGTGTGAGAGCTTTCAGCACATTTTGAGGTGCCCAAAAATTGGGTGGAGACTGCTTGATTGACACATCAGCCTAAAGACATCGGTCAAGGGACAATGACCGCTCTTCACTATTGTTTCCTGGCTTGCTGTTGTTTTTGAACATATTATGAACATTTCCAGCAAATATTCCTAACAGATGCATTGCGGCTGGGTGTAGCAATACACGGAAAAAAGATCTTAGCCCGCATAAATTCCACACGATGAGAAAGTGAAGAAACTATGGACCTATTGAGTGAAACTGACTCAAACTTGGACGCACCGAGCAAGACGAGTGTAATTTTACATTTTAGGTAATCTAACCTAGAGGATGAAGTGTTTTGGTCGGCGTTTGGGAGGAAATGGCTTACTTTAAATGACGGTGACCGGGTGGCTTCCCTTTCCTGTTTAAAATGCAGAGCTGCCTTTAACATCCGTGTGGCTCCTCCAGCTCAATCGTCAGACGTCTTATTCCTCCTTCAAACAGATATCATTGTCACGGTACGAGTGCTTCATCTCACTGGAGCCAGCATGGTTCCAGCATAGGACTTATCACCCGACTGCAGGTGTAAAAATGCTTCCTGTCCCCTTGTTTCCGAAAACAGGGACTAAGGGTATGCACCTGCTTTCTCATGTCCACTTCAACCTGGATATTATGGACAGTAACAATGAGCACCTACGAGGAAAACACGTCTCAACTCCACATATATACAGTTCGCTCCAAAATAGTCTGTGGGCCCTTTGGATATATGTTGTCGTTTAATAACCCAAACTTTACTACCGTGACTTTTCCCACACTGGAAATATTTGCATTATTTTACAATTTTGTATTTTGTTTTATCAATAACTACCCACCCAAGCGAATCAGAGATCCCTATAAGACAGCAATAGCTGTTTTGACCAATGAGAAGCGCTGTGCAGTCGGCAATCGCGTATCACAATAAATAAAAAAACTACAATAAACATCCAAGATATGCGATACAGCGTACTCGTCGAAAGACGAAATATTATTGAGCGACAAAGAATCTTGCAAGACACCTTCCCATATGCGTGTTTCCCCTGCAAAGAAATCTGTTGTAGTGACATGAACAATAAGACGGGCTCGTTTCATAGATTTTTTCAATTATTTTTTTTTTATAACTTCAGCTTAAGCATTTAAATAGTTTAATTATGGGTTCATTGTTCAGACATGGACTGCGAGAGTTCCACCCTGTTAGACACATTCCTGTATGTACTTCAAAGTGTTAATTATGGTGGCTCCAATCAAGGGGACCCTCCTCTGCCTGCCTAAGGAATCCACCCCAGCAGGACTGAGGAGGCGCAGTGACATCCTGTTGGCAGAATGCTCAATTTCAACCTATATTTGGAATTCCAGGTTTTCTGACTTGGTGCCATTTGTTGTTGAACATATCTCCATATGCCCAATTCTTTTTTCTCCCCCATCTCACTGTCTTTCTGCCATTTCTCCCTTTCTTTCCTGAGATCCTCTTTTCTTTTCGAATCAGTGACACTGCATTCGCACACTTGGTTTCCATTAGATTAAATTTTCACCCCCAGATGGTGGTCATGGAACTGAAAAACAGAAGTTATATTTACACCACGGCCCACGGTCTAAAAGTATTGGAATGGCATGGTCACTTCCTTTGTTTTTGTTGCATACTGAGGGCATTTGGGGTTCAGATCAAAAGATGAATATGAGACAAAAGTTTAAAATCATGTATGCTTGGCTTTAAGGTGTACATTTTATCCTGTGTTTTAACTCTTGTCAAGTGTCTTTGAGTACAATGAAAATTAAATGTATTCTTATTATTAAAAGTTGAAAAGTCTCGCTTTAATTTCATGGTATTAATGCCTATATGTGTAAAACAACTCAGGACAGACCAGCCTTTGTCTGAAGCCACTCATTTTTCAAGTGAGTAAAAGTATTGTCATGAACATTATTAAATTGAGTTAATAACATTTAATATTCTGTGACATAACCCTTACTTGCAATAACTGCGTCAACCCATTGACTTGACCAGACTGTCGCATTCTTCAATTCAAATTCTTTTCCAGGCCTTTATTGCAGCCTCTTTCAGTTCTTTTTTGTTTCTGGGGATTTTACCCTTCAGTTTCCTCTTGGGGAGGTGAAATGTGTGCCCTTTTGGGTTGAGGTTTGGTTATTGACACGGCTAGACTAGAGTTGGGCAATATGACATATCGCGGAGACGATAACGATTTTACCACATCATTTTTTTTACGGTCGCATATCGTCATTTGTCATCTGCAGCAAACTGCGTGTAATTAATACAAACCCAAGTACAATGACGTTGGAAAGCTGTGTTAAACCTGAATAACGGGAAACAATAATTTGCAAATCATGTCGGTGACATCCATGCGAATGCCTCGACTTTACTGGTGATGCGTCATGCGCAGTTGGTTAAAATGGGTGAATCCAAATAACAAGTACTGCAGCTTTGGAAATTAATGAACAAACAATAGCAAACCCATAACTTAATTTAATAATTTAATGCCCATTTACAACATTTTAAAATGTCCTAAAGGCATGCTGCGTATGCTTTCAAACTATATAAGCATAACACTTTTTATTTTGAGCCTCATCAAAACACAAAGAATAGCAAAACTGCAAATCACATTTTTCTTTGAAGCTTTTCCGTGGATTGAATGGCCGAAGCCATCCGGAAAAGCTTTGCTGGGCTGCAAATGTCACCTGCAGCCAGGTAGTCGGCAAGATTGAGGCAAGATACTGGAGCAACTAGCGATAGTAAGTTTTCCAACAAGCTTCGGCTGGCTGCCATTGCCTTCTAAGCATGTTTGGTTTGGCTTCTTATTTAGTACAACCTCCATCTTGTCTCCTCCACGGCGGTGAATAAGCTACGCTTCTTTCAAACATCATTCTCGCAAAGGCATTGTGCGTAGTAATTAACAGAGGGAAAACTGGAGAAGCCATGCTAATTGCTAAGCGAACGTAATGTCATTGTGAAAGACCGGAATTAGAAATGCTTGGGTGACTGAGTACACTTCAGAAGAGGTCTCACTGGAACCGCGTTAATGCAGAGCGTATTCAACTTGGATAAGACAAGTAGAAAACAATTTAATAAATGTCTGGAGAGATAATTAATAGAAAACAATGCTACACACCCAGCTAAACAGGAATTGTGAATGCGTCACCTATGTCAATCTGGAGGAGTGGCCTAGAACAGGGGTCCCCAACCTTTTTTGCCCCACGGACCGGTTTATGTCAGACAATATTTTCAGGGACCGGCATTTAAGGTGTGGCGGAAATAATACAACAAAATAATATGGTATGAGCTGCTTGAAAACTGTGGCGTTTTCGAAATATAATAACAATAAACACAAGGAGCGTACAATCTGGCCGCAACACTCTGATCGCAATGGTAATGTTTAATGCCTTCAAAATACGATACAATGCAAATTCAAAGTGCATGAAAATGACGACTCACCACAGCCCCGAGCTTGATTTTCTAAAACCAGACGGTCCCATCTCATGGTAATAGGAGACAATGACACCTCAAGTGTGTGTTTTATGTCCAGTCTACTTCGTAATTTTGTTTTAGTCGCCGTTGCTGCAGAAAACCCCCGCCTCACACAGGTAGCATGTCGGAAATAGCAACAGTGCTATTGTGGCGATCTCAGAATATTCAGCCATAACTTTAATCCAGTTGTCTCGAACGTCCTTTTTAGGCCGCTGTCATTTGCGATCTCCAGCAGTTTTTTAAACAAATTTTTTTAGTCTTTTTTTTTTTTTTTTTTTTTTTTTTGCGTAATGGTCACATGTCGCAGAAGCGTGGTTTGACACGTGTCAAGCGTGACACAGACGGATGTAACGGAGAATCCGGTAATTTTTCAAAATAAAACATCTTTCGTATTCCGAAATAAATAAAACTGAATTAAGGCAAGTTCTTTCTGTGCGGCCCGGCACCAAATGCCCTGCGGACCGGTATCGGTCCGCGGACCGGCGGTTGGGGACCCCTGGCCTAGAAGATAAAAACGTTTAAGAATACTCTGAGGAAAAGCTTTTCAGAAAATGGATGCCTGTAGTATATTGAATGATTATATTCTTACCGATGTGATTTCTTTTAACAATACAGTCCTGATTTTTGATTTGGACCTTTGAGATCTGCACAATAAGAGAGAGTTTTCTCACAAGACTATATCAGTAATATTTATTTATGTGCAGCTGACAGCAACGGTGCAAGCTTCACTGCCTGACTGTGTTTGTGTTGCTTAAAAACTTGGGGCCTAGGTTACAGGTAAAATAAGGTTGTTGTGGTACTAGTTGTGTGTGTGCTTCACATAACAAGGTTATTTTGTTGGGCAAACCTACAGTAAATTGTCAATGAATGAATGTCAAAAATGATTGCTGAGTAACACTCCGTCCATCCATTTGAACATACAGTATGTAGCACAGCACCGATTCTTACAATTTCTTTTTTCATTCTCCGTTGTCCTATGTGGTATAGAAATGTAGTCAAAAGTTGCACTTAACCTTCTCATTATTGATGTAAACATTAAAAGTTGAGTTAAAAAACACACTGGGGCTCGATTGAGCTGGGACAGCACCAATGAATTCAGTAATGGCCCATCTGTTTTTGCTGGCCCACTCTTAATAGCTTTCTCAAATTGCCAAAGTATTGTATTTTGGCCATGCTTCACTGCAGCTTGACTATTGTTTTCTCATTTCTTTCCAGGTTTAAGTAAAGAAAGGACAGCGTTCATTGATGCCAACTCTTCCTTCATCACTTCTCTCACCATCCTCCAATTCTTCCAACTTTCCGGACAAATTATCTCCTCCTTTCTCAGCATGGCAGCTGTGTTTCTACTCTGGCGGTGTCACTAAACTTCATCTTTGCCTACCACCATGGAGAGAAAACGCAGAAAGAAATTATTCTAGCCGCTCAGAACATTTTCATTATGGACTCACTTTTGGAGCTCTGGACCTGAGATGCTATTTCATTGCCCTGACACAGGTTTTAGCTGCTCAAAACTGAAAACTGCAGCAGAGTTTCATAGAGATACACAAAAGACATGATTTGTGCAGTTTCACAACGCAAAATGCTCCTACTACCAGTGTGGATATCCATGCTTATGGGACTGCTTGCAGGCGTCCTGCCTGTGGTGGGGGTGGAGCCATCGCCAGAGGGAAAATCTGGCCCTGGTCAAAGCCCTAACTTGGAGTCTCCCAACTCTAACTGTTCCCATCTCACTCTCAAACTAGAATTCTCCTCCAAGGTGGTGGAGCATGGTAAGAAATAATTGTCATTCTCAAAGCTGGGATTTGACGTGTAATTTTCATCAGCAATGATTTTTTTGTGTGCATTTTTTGCAGACAGTATTTAAGGCAAGGTAACCATGGAAATAATTAAATTAATTTGCCGCTGGCGATACTGAAGCAGTTCACTTTGATGTTTATTTTGAAGCAGATGTCGTCTTTGAATTGTGAATTTGGCATGACAATCACCACCATGGATATTTTCATATGTCTGTGTCCTAAAACAATCTCTCCACATTTTGCATCCAGAGTACATTGTGGCATTCACGGGGTATTTCTCAGCCAAAGCACGCAGCCTGTACATTAGCAGCGCCCTACGGAACGCAAAGGACGGAGCATTGGAGTGGCACATTGTTCCCAGGGAGAACCCAGCTTCCGACTTCCCCAGCGACTTTGATCTGGTCCACATCCGACAAGCTTCACCAAGCAGTCTGCTGACCTTAGAAGACCACCCTTACATCAAAAGGGTCACTCCACAACGCAAAGTGTTCCGTTCGCTCAAATACATTCCTTGTAAGTCCTGCCTTACTGTGCTGCTGGCTTGGAAAATATCAGCTGCTAATGGAAAAAGATTGTATAAAAGTGCTGTAGTGCGAATAATTTGTTAGCCAAAAGCTGTTTACCTGCTATATAATCCCTGTTTAAAAAAAAAAAAAAAAAATCTGTTGGTGCATTTTCCAGTTAGTGTTACAATAGTACCAAACACACGCCAAGCCTGGGTGTGTAGATTTTGGATGTTGAATGTGTGTCTAAATATATGTGTGTGTTGGGGGATGAAACAGAGAACGTCTGTTTGCTCACTCACAGAGGAAAAGGTGAGTACGGGTGGTGGGGCTTGCTGGAACAGGGTACGCCCTGTTCTCAGCACTGGACAAAATAAATCAGCGTAGGGCGGCCCACCATTTACAGAAGACTAGCATTGCCATTATTTATTTATTGAACTAGTTATTTATAATGAAATGTAGCTAAGTACATCTGAAGTATTTTGACATTTGAAAGTCAAAGTATTCATCTCAATAGATCATACTTAGTTTTAAGACTAATGTCAGTCTTTGGAAAGTTTTGATTCAATAAAGCGTTATTTCTTTGTTTTTGCTTAATCTTCTCATTAATATTTTTCTTTATTTTTTTTTCATTGGAGAGATGACTACTCGAGACTGGATAAGCCCTTAGCTTAGATGATTAAAGAGACCCACCGTGGCATAAAACATTACCCTGGAGCTCGGCAGTTGTTTGCTAAGTGACCTCGATATGTTATAATTATGATGACATCGACTTTAACATTGCTGGTCTCTTCAGCTCGACATCACTGGGAAATAGATGCAACGAGATAACTTAAAGGCAAAATTCACATGTAATGTCACAGTGAAAATGTCACTCTGAGCATGTGGTTAAAAATAATACCTCTGTAGAATTAAAATAATGATTCACACTTATTCACACCTGAGGACTAAATTGTTGCCCAATTGTTGCATTTTGTTTCCCCAGCACCAGAAACAGCTGCGCCCTGTAACACTAGCGACAGGATGCAAAAATGGCAGTCATGGCAATCGTCCCGGCCTTTTCGAAGGACAAGTCTGTCACTGGCCTCAGGTTTTTGGCATTCAACTGGCCGCCACTCCAGTCGGCGCCTCCTGCGAGCCATCCCCCGCCATGTAGCCCAGATCCTGCAAGCAGATGTACTCTGGCAGATGGGACACACTGGTAAGCCTCAACAGTTTTGAATCAGAAGGATGTATTAAACATGCGAAGCATCCAAATGTAAGGTGCTGAAATAAGCATTGCCTGCGTGTGGGTGTGTAGGTTCTGGTGTGAAAGTGGCAGTGTTTGACACTGGTCTGAGTGAGAAACACCCACATTTTAAGAATGTGAAGGAAAGGACCAACTGGACCAATGAGAAGACACTGGATGATGGTGAGCATTACAAAATATGATACTAATGTTAATGATGAAGAGGTGCAAATGCATTTTATTATGATTGTCAATGTAATTTCCTTATAAGTGCATTAGGAATCAATAATGTTATGACTTGGAAGAAAAAAAAGATCGAATCAGGCTTTTTATTGTATTTTTTCAGGCTTGGGTCATGGCACATTTGTAGCTGGAGTGATAGCAAGTATGAGAGAGTGTCAGGGCTTTGCTCCTGACTCAGAGCTGCACATCTTCAGAGTGTTCACAAACAACCAGGTATGTACGATAATAATGGGCAGCACAGAGGCCGACTGGTTTGCACATCCACCTTAACGGCACAGTTCTGAGGTTGTGGGTTGAAATCCAGGCTCTGGCCTTCTTTTGTGGCGTTTGCTTGTTCTTCCTTTGCCTGCTTTCAATTTCTCCGGATAGTCCGGTCGGTTCCCAAATTCTAAAAACATGATTTATAGGTTAATTGAATACTTGAAATTGTCCATAGAAGTGATTGTGAGTGGGAATGGTTGTCTGTCTATATGTGTCCTGCAATTGGTTGGCAACTAGTTCAGGATACCCCTCTCCTCTCACTCAGAATCAATTGGTTGAGGCCCCAACACACCTTAGTGAAGATGAGTAATACAGAGAATGAATGGATGGATGATACTTTAACACCTCTAATTATTCACATGTCCCCGCGCCTTAACCATCCAGTAGATGCAGTAAGTTTCCAGAGACATAAAATGCAAGGACAAGTGAATGTGATTTAAAAATAAAAAATAAAATAAAACAAAATTATTTCCCCCTCCACACTTTTTACTGTCCAGGTGTCATACACGTCATGGTTCCTGGATGCTTTCAACTATGCCATCCTGAAAAAGATTGATGTTCTCAACCTCAGCATTGGAGGCCCCGATTTCATGGATCACCCTTTTGTTGATAAGGTCAGACACTCACGTCGTACTTGTTTATCACCTGAAGAACATGTCATCTCAGTATAAATATTCAAGTTGGCAGGGCTCCAGCAGGGTCTTCAAAAGTCTTAAAAGCACCCAATTGCCTTTAAAAGTGTTCCAGGCTAATTGGGTTCAATATTGTACTACGTTATATAGTAACCAATTTTATTCACAATAATTATGCCATAAGAAAATGGCATTTTTTAGATGACACTTTCATCAAGCCGTGATACAGAAAAAAAACTGCATCTTTCAAGATAATGCTTTTTATTCCACTCCATGGCTTGCACAATTATGGAAAATGACATGACCCCCTTACCCACCTCACTTAAACCGTATGGATAACTTGTGGGCTCCTTTTGAAACAGACTATTTAGCACGATAGAAAATTGTCCATCTCTCTAACACTAATGTCTGGGAGGTTGTGGTTGCTACTGTACAAAAAGCTGATTATCAATATATATTAACATTGATTGACCTCATGGATGGAATGCTCATGAAGACAAGGCTACATTGGTCAATGATTTTTGAGGGGAAATGTTTTTGTACATTTTCAGTTGGGTTTTTTTTTTCCTTTGCAGATGAAAATGCTCAAGTGAAATGGGAAAATATGTATTTTTTTCCATTTAATGACCTGATAATTATGTATAAACGGCACTAGGTAGCTCCTTCAGCCAGAGACTGTTACACCCGCGCTGCAAGAAGGAGAGATACCGAGGCTCGTTCCTACCAACTGCTGTCAGGCTGCTGAATAAAAAATAATAACAATAATAATAATAATAATTAAATGATGTGAAAAACAATTGTAAATAGCACTGCGATTTATCCATTTGTATTTATATCGCACTTAATTGAACGGTGTTTGCTTGTTTTTTCTTCTTTCTACCCACCTTCTTGCTGCTGTAGGCTGTAGATTTCCCCAGTGTGGGACAAATAAAGGATATCTTAACTTAAATATTTGCCAAATAATTTCATATAAATATTCAGGTTGAGCTTCAGTAACATTTCAGATTGAGTAAGAGTTCTGTAATAATAATAAAAAAAATGATCAAAAACACAACCGGCCTAATAAATGGGGATGTGGTGTATTTACAAAGGAGGTGAAGGAAGCAGGAGTTTGAGCTACATTGCAGGAGTAAAGTGCCTTCTCCTGGAAGATTTTCATGACATTACTGTGGACATGAGAGTTTTGGCCCGGACCCTGTAATTTATGATATAATGATTTACTACTTTTAGTACTGAATCGGAAGAGCTCCTTGACAGTCCACTGAAAAATGTTTGTGGTCGTCTTTTTTTCTTGATGCTTCCACTTCAAACATTTAAACTTCAAATCAGATGGACCTAGTGAACTGATCTAATTTGTCAGGGGTTGTACGAACTGTCATTAAGGCTCTGTGAAGGAGGAGGAGGGAAGGGTAAGCAAGTGGCTCAATTCTCACAAAAACTCAGATAAACCTATGATGCAATATATCAAAACATTTTAGGGAGGGTTGTTATTTATTTCTTTTTGAATGATTGAAGAAAATTGGGCTCCTGCAGAAAGGCATGTTTCTCAACCAGAGCAGAAGGGCATGCACTTGAGCACCACTAGGGGTCCACGTGTGCATGTATTTAGAGCAGCTGTGGTACTGACTTGGGTGTGGTGATCAAATAATGACCTCTTCACACGGTTTGTCTCTTTTTCAGTTGAATTGCTTGAATTTAGTTTTTGCTTGATTGCCAGGTTGGCATTGGAAAATGAGAATCTGTTCTCAGTTACCATACCTGGATGAATAAAGGTAGCATACATGAATCCATTCATTCATTCATTCATTCATTTTCCGAACCGCTTAATCCTCACTAGGGTCGCGGGGGGTGCTGGAGCCTATCCCAGCTGTCTTCAGGCAGTAAGCGGGGGACACCCTGAACCGGTTGCCAGCCAATCGCAGGGCACACAGAGACGAACAACCATGCACACTCACACTCACACCGAGGGACAATTTAGCGTGTTCAATCAGCCTGCCATGCATGTTTTTGGAGCGTGGGAGGAAACCGGAGTACCCGGAGAAAACCCACGCAGGCCCGGGGAGAACATGCAAACTCCACACAGGGAGGCCGGAGCTGGAATTGAACCCGGTACCTCTGCACTGTGAAGTCGACGTGCTAACCACTGGACTACTGGGCCGCCTACATGAATCCAATAAATTATAAAGGCCATGGATAATGATTGTATCCAAGTCAAATTTTAACCTGAGAACACCTGACATTTTATCTGGGGTTTGTTACCTTTCCAAATCACTGTCAAAGTGCTCATTTTGTTTTTTGACTCATATTGTAGCACATGAAAGCAGTGTAATATGGTGTGTGTGTGTGTGTGTGTGTGTGTGTGTGTGTGTGTGTGTGTATAACTTTTCCCCATCTTTTTCGATGTACAGGTATGGGAGCTCACTGCCAATAGAGTGATAATGGTCTCAGCAATTGGCAACGATGGACCACTGTATGGGTATGTTAGTCACTATATTGAAGAAATCATGCTTCACTTCACACACAACTGTTTTACGTGGAGAAAAACAACATTGTTCTTTTGTAATCAGTGGCAAATGGGGTATAGTGTCAGCAAAAGTTTTAATTTTAGATAAAATTCTAAGTAACAGACATACCCCACAATACTCGAAACAGGGATATATAATGGCACCGTGGCACTAATTAGGAATGTTTGCTGGTCAGTCCCGCCACATGACTTACAAATAACATGGGCATCCTTTTGTTAGAACTCTCAATAACCCGGCAGACCAGATGGATGTCATTGGAGTGGGAGGCATAGACTTTGAAGACAACATTGCAAGGTTTTCTTCCAGAGGCATGACTACCTGGGTAAGTCTCTGCAGGAGCGCTGTTACTTCCCTAATACAAATCAAATTCCAATGAAGTTTGGACATTGTGTTAAACATAAATAAAAAGGGAATACAGTGATTTGTAAATAATGTTGAATTGAATACTCTACAAAGATAAGATATTTAATGTTCATGATAAACTTAATTGTTTTTAACAAATTTTATGGGTGCAACACGTTCAAAAAAAGCTGGGAGAGGGTCATACTTAGCACACTGTTACATCACAAAATTCAAAAAAAGTTTGGGAACTGAGGACATTAATTGTTGAAGCTTTATAGGGGGTATTCTTTCCCATTCTTGCTTTGCATAGTGGAGTTTTAAGTGAATGAAGCGCCAAACTCAATATACTGACATTGGTTTTCTCAAATGTTGTTTAACCCATGTGGTGACGTAATTTATGCATTGATGTCTGTTATTGATGCAGTGCCACCTGAGGAATCGAAGGTCATGAGCATTCAATGTTGGTTTTCGGCCTTGCTATATGCAGTAATTTCTCCAGGTTCTCTGAACCTTTTGATGATATTATGCATCACAGATGATGAAATCCCTACAGTCCTTGCAATTGTACGTTGAGGAGCATTGTCCTTAAACTGTTTGACTACTACCTCGTGCAGTTGTTCACTAAGCGGCGAACCTTGCCCCATCTTTGCTTGTGATTGACTGAGCAATTCAGAAAAGCTACTTTTATACTCAATCATGGCACCCACCTGCTCCCAGTTAGCCTGCTCACCTGTGAGATGTTCCCAACGTGTTTGATGAGCATTCCTCATTCTTTTTTGCCACCTGTCCCAGCCATAAAATACCAATGATCATTATTTGCTAAAAGCAATCAAGTTGATCAGTGTGAACATGAAATATCTTGGCTTTGTGGTATACTCAATTAAATCTAGGATGAACATATTTTGCAAATCATTGTGTTTTGTTTTTATTTATGTTTAACACAACGCCCCAAATTCACTGGAAGCGGGTTTGTATATTGTAATTAATATTTTAAAAGTGTCATGAAAGAAGTTTAGTTTAAACATTTTCACTTTGATTCGGAGTTGGTCAACCACTGCGTCAAAACTTTCTGATTCTTCATTCGCATCCCAGGCATTTGCACACAACACAGTATCACCTCTCATACAACTTGAATCAGTCAGCGGCCAAAGCAGACATCTTTCCTGAGATACAATTACGATGTTGCACTCCAGATTCTTACACTCCCTCTGAAGCTGATGTTTGATTAAATGAGGAGGTCAGAGTGAAAAGACTGCACTCAGCCACTCTCCAAATAGACTGCATCAGCTATATTTTCTATTCATGTTCTTTGAAAGTATTTCCCTGCTCCGTCCATTTTCTTTTCTGTCTTGGGATTGTATCTTTTCCTTGATATCCATCCACTGCCAGACACTGTGTCGCAATAACAGACAATAAGTTTATTCTTTAATTCACAATACTGGAAAAAAAAAAAAACAATAACAATAATTCCGAGCAGTGGGTTTTGCTGTCTTGTCTTGAATCTGACTCACATCTCTGTGCAGGAGCTGCCTGGGGGCTACGGCAGAGTGAAGCCCGATATTGTCACCTATGGGTCTGGTGTTCGGGGGTCAGGGATGAAAGAAGGATGCCGATCTCTGTCTGGCACCAGTGTTGCCTCTCCCGTGGTGGCTGGAGCCGTTACACTTTTGGCTAGGTGAAGATCATAAACTGATCCCTGTCATTCAAACATATGTTTGCGCTTCTTTTGATCTATGCTCATTTAGAAAGTGTGCATTGTCAGTGAGATAGCTATTAGCATTCTTAGATTTGTAGCCCATCTTTTACAGGTATGGTTAAAAGGGAGGTTGTTCTAATGAAATGTATTGTTTGAATGCACATTCTTAATGTTTGCAGTCAACTAAAATCCAGTAGATCTGGAGGAAAATGGCATCACTGATACAGCACATATATATGTGAACAAGTATGTATCATCCAATATCTATTGTGAACAATAGTTATGTTTGGGGAGAGGGGGCTGAACAGCTGATAGCTCTCAATGTCATGGTAATCAGACAGGCAGGGGCTAGGAGAAGAATAGAATGAATATATGAAGAAGCCCTCAAAGAATGTGTGGGTCTGATGATGTGGAGGGGGTTGATGAGATACAGAACGGCAAACTTTTTGAGGTAAGGAGCAGGACATTACCAGCAAATAGGATGGGGTGTGTTGTGGGCAGCTCGTGAAGTTGGTCTACGACAGACAGGTGTAATGTGATTTCTGTCAGGGGATCTTGTGGCACTGCCAGCAGCAGATTTTACATGCTAAGAATTTGACACCAAATTAGTCATATTTACCTGTCCTCTATCCTCCAGCACTGTGCTGAATCGAGAGTTAGTGAACCCAGCCTCCATGAAACAGGCTCTGATCGCCTCAGCCCGCAGGCTGCCAGGAGTCAACATGTTCGAACAGGGTCATGGAAAATTGGACCTGATCAGAGCTTACCAGATCCTCAACAGCTACAGACCTCAGGCCAGGTAACGCCTGCCGCATCAGGTGACCAACTGAAAGGCCTGAATAATAAAAAATAATGTGTCCTTCCTGATGTCAGTCTTTCTCCCAGCTACATTGACCTGACTGAGTGTCCATACATGTGGCCTTATTGCTCTCAGCCCATCTACTATGGAGGAATGCCCACCATTGTGAATGTCACAATTCTTAATGGGATGGGTGTCACTGGCAGGATTCTAGACAAGGTGAACACAATTTTCAATCCATCTTCCATATAAATTGTTCATCTTTGCACCGAATTGCACAAAGCTCCTGTAAACGTACCGTACTTGACCTGGTTTTGCTTCATGATGTGGCCTCTAAATTTGTCCGTCTCTCATTCAGCCTATTTGGCAGCCCTACCTTCCTCAGAATGGGGACCATATTGATGTGGCCGTCTCATACTCGCCAGTGTTGTGGCCATGGGCCGGCTACCTGGCTGTCTCCATATCTGTTGCCAAGAAAGCTGCATCCTGGGAAGGGATTGCCCAAGGCCATGTAATGGTGACAGTGGCATCCCCTGCAGAGAATGATGTGAGTAAATGGAGCCACACTTGTTCTTTTTGTCATTACTATGACATGTCTTGTCATTGTGGTCATTTGTAAAAATGGTGAAAGTGTGTCTCTGATATGTAGTTGCACTAATATCTACCCATCACTTGTGTCAGTCCGAGGTGGAAGGGGAACTGACCTCCACAGTGAAACTGCCCATTAAGGTGAAGATCATCCCGACTCCTCCACGCAGTAAAAGGGTGTTGTGGGACCAGTACCACAACCTCCGGTACCCACCTGGCTACTTTCCACGAGATAATCTCCGCATGAAAAATGACCCGCTTGACTGGTATGTGTGTATTTAACCAGAGGTTGACATTCTGTCAGAACTGATCAGGCTAGGTTCACACTGCAGAGCGTGATGCCCAATTCAGATTTTTTGTGAAATCCAATCGTTTTCTGTACTCGTTCACATTACAAAAACAAATGTGAATGGAATGCCTCTGTGGTGTGTCATGTGTGCGCACAAAGCACGACATGGAGTGACAGGCACAAAAGACGACATCACGTGGCATTGTTTACGAAGTTAAATATGGTCCAGAGTGTAAGGGCTTCTCTTTTTCTCATCATATATCGACAGAGGAGTGATGCGGGAGGAGGTCGAAATAATTTGGGGAAATGAGGCAACGCTTTTTGATCTCTTCATTTCACGGACACATCTACTAAAGCCTCATGTCATGGAGATTTTTACTAAAGATGATGTCACATTATTGCTCCACATTATAAATGAGACATTTTCATAGCTGAATTACTATCACCACTAACATCAACTGCTTCATCTTTCAAATGGGACTAAATTAATGTCAAATGTTAAGTCATTGCTGTTACTCAAAATAATGCAGCTTTACAGACAATTATTGTCAGTCGTCTCCCTCCCAAGTATCATGCAGGTCGGATTTGAAAAAAAAAATCGGAATTGTACCGTTCGTATTGCATGAAAAAAATCAGATGAGTGTCTCGTATGGGCAAAATAATCTGAAATAAACTGCAGTGTGAACATAGCCTACGATTACCGGTAATTCTCAATCAACCTCGTAAAATGCTTTGTTTCCACTCAAATCTTGTTCCTAGGAATGGTGACCACATTCACACGAACTTTCGTGACATGTACCAGCACCTGAGAAGCATGGGGTACTTTGTTGAAGTGTTGGGCTCCCCTATCACCTGCTTTGATGCCAGCCAATATGGTAGGAATACAGATTAACATACTTACAGTGGCTATAAACGGTACACTCACTCATGAGTTTTTTTGTGATTTAAAAAAAAAAAGAGTGAGACCAAGGTAGTTCTCAAAACTTCTTCCACCTTTATCCCTTTTAGGGACAATGGTTACGACAGTGGACAGCAAATTAGGTTACAGGTTATCCTTATTTATGCAGGAAAGGGTTAATGTTACCCATGGCCTTACAACTCATTTGAAAAGCACACGGCGGTCTTTCATTGTCTGCAATTATTTTGTAGGTAGGTTGGTGGTCGGGAGGATGATTTTGGGGGATGGCGGCTGCATATGTGATTTAGGATGACATATCTTGTATATTTCGTAGCATCCCCTCGCACTGGTCAGATTTCGCGGGTTGCGATGCATCCTTAGAGCTTGGCATTTTAACAGAGTTGTGTAGACCTTAAAAACAAAGTTTGTTACTTAGTTTGTGTTGTCAAATCTTGCTTACCGAAGGGACCAAATAGCCCCTGACCAGCTCTCCGTTTCAAAGGGTTAAAACTTCCAGTTTCCCTATTCCATAGTAATGTGAACTTGAAAGGGGACGAAAGTGTATTTAAGCCGGTATCGCAAAAGGATTCATCCAAGTTGATTTAATTCAACACTTTACCTTTCATTACTTCATTAGACATGGCGCATCTATTACTTCATGTGTGTTCATTTTCATCCTATATTTCCTCCTTCTTGTGGCATGTCACCACTCCACATGACAGTGTTTAGCCACTTGTAGGTGGTTAGTTACACAAATCACTTGATAATTATCATGAAACCCTGTAAATATGTGACACCCGGGTCAATAAAGAGTAGCAAATATTTTTACATTTCTGCCATTTTCAATTTAAGGTGCCTATTGTCTATGAACAGCATACAGCACGTTGGCACTTTCAAATTAAGATATCTGCCTTGGATCAGATTGGCCCTCCATTTTGTCTCATTCTCTGTGATGTTTAGCACTGTGGTAAATAAATTCTGTCATTAAAAGGTACTCACCTGAACAAAAACATGAATGCATGATAGACGAGGAAGATGAACCAACAATTACTGAAGTGGGGTGCATACCTACCAATCTTTAGCATCTTAAACTGATATTTAAAATGTCTGAATCCATCTCTGAAAAACACTGTGTGCTTACTGCTTTTATAGTGTGTGGTTTACATGAAATGACTCACCCAGTACACCACACAGAATGATGATTGCAAGCCAAGTCCTCTAAAGTTTAGAGTTTGAACCACTCTCTGTCGTAGTACCACAACTGACCTGTGAGAGACAGCATGGTGCCATTAGGCACTAGTCCCTAACCACAAGGCTGCTCCCTTCCCGGAGCGTTATCCAACTCCCACCTCTGATGACCTTCGGAAGGGCAATATAAGTAGGACTGGGCGATTATAAGATTGAGAATCATGATCTTACGTAACCAGCTGCGAGCTGTAAGCATATTTACTGCATCAGAGGTGGCGGAAATGTGCGCGACCGCAGCCAAACGGAGTCCAGCTTTTCTTTTCAACTTTAGTTTAAGTTGAAGACGTTAACCGAATCCGCCACTCAATGAAAGAAGCAGTAGTAAACACAAAGTAATAGTAAGAAAGACCCAATGTGCAGCTAATTGATGGGTCGCCATGACTGATCGTAAATCTTTTAAAGATTAAGCTAGTTTGACAAGAGCACTTCCCTCTCATCGCTTTTGTGGTCGTGGCTCCGGAGCGACGTGAAGTAGGAAGCCGTTGTGCAAGTTTTTCGTCAAAAGCAAATCAATACACCAAACCTGTTGAATCATTTCAACAAGTAGCAGCCAAGCGATGAAGTGAAAAGCATGAAAATGCAAGCAGTCTAGCCACTAATAACTAGCCGGCAGCCATTGGACAAACGCAGCAATAAATCGAGTCACCTATGATCATGTACATTTGCATAACCTCATGGCCAGGTCACTCTTGGAAAAGAGATTTTTAATCTCAATGAGTTTTTACCTGGTTTCATAAAGGAAATGAATGAAGTATCAATGATGTTAAAGCTGCATTTGTGATCAACACTTAAAAAATGTTTACATTTTAAGGCATATTTATTATTCCTGAGGGGTCAAGTTTTGGTAGTTCATTGTGTTATTTTATATTGTTCTACATTTCTTATACTGTTGAATGAAAATGTTTTAAATGAATTTAAATCATTTGAAATGAATTTAATCTTCGTTGTTCGTACCAATGTTTTAAAAGGGATCCTCCACACCTCCGTCACCGAATGGTTGCTGGTCCACGAAAAGCATGTACTTGTCTAATCCATTCTGTGACGCAAAAAAGGTTTGGGGGGCCACTGCCAGGGCGCATTCGGACTGGCGAAAAATGCAAAGCGGGAGAAAAAAATAGACACAAGTCAAACTCGTAGCTTACCCGGTAACTCGGTTGTGGTTGCAAACCTTTGTACCCCATCATTGCTATTGTGATAAATTACTCGTGTGTAGGGATGGATGATTTATCAATTTTGTTGGTTAATTCTAATCGATTTGTCTGAATTTTTTTTTCTTCTTCCCTGCTGACATGTATTGCTTTCCCTAACCTGGCTGTGACCAGAGAGGTGTTAGTTGACAAAAGCTGACTGCGCTTTTGTGATTTGGTCACAAGATTTAACATATTTTTTTGACCCTCTCTTCCAAAAAGGAACTGGTTGACTTTCATTTCCACAAAGAAACTGACAAGTTTTGCGTGTGCCAACAAAGGAGCCGGCCGGGTGTGTGGCAATCATTGAGTCAATCGCGATGAACATTGCTAAACATTGTGCGCATGTTTTATGTTGAGAGGGAAGAAATGTCATCTGTGCTGTGTGTTGAACATACGTACAGCACATTTGACAATAAAGTTGTATTCAATTGAATTCATTTATATGTCGCACAACCAGTTATCAGTATTAGGAAAATTTATACTGAGAGATACGACAAATATGTTGTCGAGCATAAGAGAGCTGTCAGAGTTGATGCCGTCAAGTCTTACGCATGGACCAACCTAGCCGCGTAGTTTGATGTAGTTTAATTTAATGTTAAATTGTTGAACATTGACAATTTTAGTTGATTTGACAAAAAGGACAGAGACGAAGCACTTCTTTTTAAATGATCTGAATGGGGGAAAAAAATATATTCCACTTGGTTGATGCAAGTTAATGTCCCGGGAGCATGAAAGAAAAAGCAAATCCCAGGAATAGAGAACAAAACTAGTTTTAAATTTTTTTATTGAATTTATAATTTGCTTGCATATAGAAAAATGTAAGTGATGAGGAACTTGTTGATTTAAAAAATAAAAATAAAAAAAGAGAGAGGCCCAGCCCAACTTGCAAGACAAGTCATACAAATGCTCAACACCATTTTCGGCAAGTGCGTGAATTTCAGCCCCCTTCCTAATTGATTCCATTACACACACATCACAGTCATGGGGTCTGTGGCTCAGCTGACTTTGGTGTTGACCACACACCTGGAAGGTTTTGACACAAATAGAAAAGTGATGTCGCTTCAAATATCTGCTACAGCTGGAGAAAATGAGGAGAAACAAACAATGCGTGGCTCATTGACTTTTTGCCCAGGCACATTGCTGATGGTGGACAGCGAGGAGGAGTATTTCCCTGAAGAGATCACCAAGCTCAGGAGGGACATTGACAATGGGCTTTCCCTTATCATTTTCAGCGACTGGTACAACACATCCGTCATGAGGAAGGTCAAATTCTATGACGAAAACACCAGGTACTCTCCACTTACTCTTCACTGCTGGCCACAACATGGTTGATATTACAGTGACTACAATACAACAGCGCCTTTCCCCGATGTATTGTGACAGTTTGATTAAACAACATTCGCCTTACAACAAGATTAGCTGTGCTTTGGACACTTTTAAATCGATGCAAAATGGACCACATTGTTAGATTCCAAAGACTTGCTTACGTCTCCTCGTTGCACCATTCATATTCCACCCCAAGCCTTTCTGGCATTGAACCGATTACGTACCGTTAAAAATAGGCCTCACAGCTTTGAAGGGATATGCTGAGGAAGCCGGTTGTATGTGAATGGCATTGACTCATTCAAAGGCTGCTCATTTACCAATGGATTTTCTGGCCATTTTAAACATCCTAGCTGTTTTTATTGTGAATTAGTTACATTGATTTTTTTTTTGGATTATAAGGAAAAAAATGCAGTAGTGTTGTTTTAAGTGGTGCAGTATTTCCTCAAAATGAACTCACAAGGCTCTCGGTGAAAATATCCATTTTCACACTGAGTGAGTTGTTTTCAGACTTTGTCAAAATATGTACAACAGTAAGAGCTGCTACTCGGTACCGATTAATGTGTGAATTTTGATCCACACATCTGAAATAAAAAAATTGCTGAAATTGCTGCTAATTATGTCAACAACACCAGGCAACACATTTTACAAAATGTTTTAATCAGAGATTCGAGTACATTTTTCTAGATGGTCTTTTTATTTTTGCCCTGATACTGAATCTGCCCTTATATTTTCTGTAGCACATCTTTTATTTAAATACTATTATAGTAATATAACATGGAATACAGCAAAGTAATGTATTTAGTAGGAATGTCCCAATCACACTTTTTTGGCACGCCAATCAGTCTTTGGTTGGTTTGGTCTCAAATTAATTTAGAAATGTACAGACAAACATGTATATATGGTGCATACATACTGTAGGTGGATACATTAGTATATATGTTTACATTTAAACTATACTGGCCACTAAGTCAATGCTAATTGCTTTTTTTGAGTTCCCCCCACCCTTTTTCCTTTTTTTTCTCTTTTTTTTTTTTGTAGCATCTAAGTTTGATTATACACATTGAACAGCTCAAAATGTGTTGGTTAACCTCAGGCATATTTTATTTTCCATCATTGTTTTTGTACTGTAGCTCTTCATAGGTTTATGGTTTAAAATTAGCCAGTACATGAGCTATAGCATTGACATTTATACTTAGAATGCTAACATATCAGCGTGCAGGACGCATTATAAAAATGCATTTTTATGTAATTGTAAAATGTGTTTTTGCATTTTACTGCCCGGGGACGCAAATGGTACCGCTTTGTAGAATGGCATATATGTAGAAAGCATAGAATGAGGGATTCCCCTTTTTGAGTGCATTTGATTTCTCTAATGGTGAGCTACATTTACTTGATTATTTATTGGCTTGTGCAGATTAAAATGATAAATACACACAACTGCAGAGTTCCTGGGTGTTGTTTGTGACTTCTCTCATAGACAAACAGTATTGATTCATGGTCTTGTTAAGTGCAACCAGTAGGGAACAAGCTTGCTTATCACCAAAGAAGTTACACTCATGAAACTTCGATTTCAAGTTACTTTTGTCACAATTGCTAACATGTCTGTCGCTCTCTCAACTCTTACACTGTTGAATGAGGCGTCTTTATAGCAGCCAAGACAGACTTTTAAAAGTATATTTTGGCTTACCCTGAGTGTTTTCACCTCATTTGTGTCTCCTTGTTCCTCTCAAAATGGATGTTCTGCTGCAGCATGGAGGGAGAGCACAGTACAGATAGAGCCTCTGTGCGTGCGTGCGTGCGTGTGTGCATGCGTCCGTGTGCGCGCACGCTTGCGCGCATCTGACTGTTGCCGGTTCCCCAAAAACGGAATGTAACATTGTTATATAAAGTATGAAAGCTGTTCCTGCTCTTTATAGCTTTGGATTATTTGCTCATTATGTGACTTATAAAATTTCAGAAAATGAAAAAAAAAAAAGTCCCGATCCCCGATGATCTGAAAACCACCTGATCGGCCCCCGATTTCCAATCACATGAATAGATCGGGACATCCCTAATATGTAGTCATATTTATGAATTAAGGATTAGGTTCAGTAACAGGTGGAATGTTTAGGAAATCAAAATGTACCGTCACCCGTAAAGTATTTTCAGAAAAGCCTTGCGAGCCACACCCTTCAGGGCTAACATGTGCCCTTGTGAAAGCGCTATATAAATAAAGATGTATTGCCCATCAATTTCAAATTCTTGTCTTTTTTTTTTTTTTTAACTTGCAGGCAATGGTGGATGCCAGACACAGGGGGTGCGAATGTGCCGGCGCTGAATAACCTGATTTCAGTGTGGGGGATGGCTTTTAGTGATGGGCTGTATGAGGGCGACTTCACTCTGGCAGATCATGACAGTAATAAAACACACACACACACATTTCTGTGTCTCGCTCTACCCAGCTGTCCTGCTATGTAGTCTTTTTGGGATGAGGGGGCTTAAAAAACTAAAATAATCTTATTGTCTCTCTCTTGCTATAGTGTACTATGCCTCAGGCTGCAGCATAGCTCGTTTCCCAGAAGATGGAATAGTAATTGCCAAGAACCTAAAGGACCAAGGTATATATTTGTGCTGCTGTCACATTTTAACGAGGCTGCCTATCAGTGAAGATCAAATTTGTACGTGTGTTTTGTTTTCCAAGGTCTAGAGGTGTTAAAGCAGGAGACTGCAATGGTGGAAAACGTTCCCATCCTCGGACTGTACCAAACACCATCTGATGGAGGGGGACGTATTGCTCTGTACGGTGATTCAAACTGTATAGATGACAGCCACAGACAAAAAGGTAACTTTTTATTCGACCTTTTTATTTGCATGTATTTTTAACAACGCACTTTGCTAATCTACCATCGATTATTTTTGTGTGCATCTCAGACTGTTTCTGGCTATTAGACGCTTTACTTCAGTACACATCCTACAGTATGACACCTCCCAGCCTAAGCCACTCCCACAGTAGGACGGCACCTCCCACAGGGACTGAGCGCCCGATGCCACAAAGATTAGAGGGTAAGCAGGGGAAATGCAACGAGTTCTGTACAGGAAAGGCAAATGCTTCACCAAAAGATTTAAATAAATATATAACACTGATTAATAAAGTCGTTCTCTTTCCCCTTTGACAGGAAATCATCTTTATCGCTATTCAAAAGTTCTGGAAGCTCATCTTGGAGACCCAAAGCCCCGCCCCCTACCAGCCTGTCCACATCTCTCCTGGGCTAAACCACAGCCCGTCAATGAGACAGCGCCCAGGTGGGATTGACTCGACTCGAGTGACGTTCATCATTCAGCAACAGTAAAGTCGGACAATTGAGTGATCCGCGAGTGCAGGGCTGGCCAACCAGTCAGAGACGAAGAGCCAATTTTCTTACTGAGTTACTGCAAAGAGCCACATCATACCCTTCCTCGCGCATGCGCGCACGCACGCTCACACACACTTTTTTGGCCAAAAATCGACTTTTGAAGCGATCAACTTCTCACGAACGACCCGATCGCGCACGTGCAAGCATACACACGCACGCACACACACACACACACACACACACGCGCGCGCTATGGACTCACGCGGGTGCCCACCAGTGCACTCGCACACATATGCACGCACACCACGATGAGCAACAGTCGGAACGGGCCGAAAATGACTGAAAGCTCAAGATACAAACAAACAAATCTTTTTTTTCCCCATGCATTTCCTCCTCCCACCCCTTGCGGTCGGTCAACTTGGGACCAGTTCGCTGGCTCCCGGTCGATTCTGATCGACGTATTGGGCACCGCTGCCTTAAAATCAGAGGTAATTCGCTGACAAGCTTAGCACTTAGCACCGTTGTTTGCGCATGAGCGGTGATGCAATCATCTGATTGGTTGGTTGCCCTCTATGTCAATCAAGTAACGGGATTGATGATATGCTGACAAGCTTAGCACTTAGCGCCATTGTTTGCGCATGAGCGGTGATGCAGTCATCTGATTGGTTGCTCTCTATGTCAGTCAAGTAACGGGATTGATGATCGGCTGACGGAGTACGTTCTGTGAAGTTGGCGCCTTGTTTGAATGGCATTGCCGCTGCCGAGGCGTTTTCGACGTTTGTCGTGTGAGAGGACAAACGTCGGGAGCCGCATTCAACCAGCCAAAGAGCCGCATGCGCTAGTGTCTTTGTCATTGTACTGTAGATGACATATGACAAGTCCAAGTAGGAACATATAGATATAATGGTCCACGTTCCGCTCGATGCAAGTCACCTACAAGTTCAGCAAATATAAAGAATTCCTGAATGGACTGTTAGCATTTTGCACACTAAGTTTAGAGCAGGTTTGAGCTCAAAATGTGTCTTCTCTTGGCTTTCAGTAACCTATGGAAGCACCAGAAGCTGCTTTCTGTGGATTTGGACAAAGTGGTGCTGCCAAATGTGAGGCCTTACCGTCCCCAGGTTCGACCTCTATCCCCTGGGGAGAGTGGGGCTTGGGACATCCCTGGAGGTGAGCACTGTTTGTTTTTTGGGGGGAGGGGGGGTTTGCATTGCAGTTACCGTGGAAAACAGAATCATTCTGAACCTGTTGAGATTTTTCGTTCCGATGATGAGAGAGCAGACGTTTGAGGACAGAAAATCCCTGAAAAACAGACTCCAGAAATTATGAAAAGTTTACATAGAGTGTAGACATGAAAAACAATCCAGTAACGCCTTGACTAAATGAGTTGAATTTGCATCATGGCCACAATCTTAATTCAAAACACTATTATCTCAAATCATCTTTCTTGACTGAAATGCCATTAATTCCTTTCTAGCCTTTCTTCTGTAATGGCCACTGATGGGGAAGTATGATACAGTCAACATAGAGACAAAAAAAAAAAAAAAAGAATTTCACCACCGACTCAGTAATCTGCACTAATAGTCATATTCCTCACATCATAGAGAATACATGCCATGTGTTATAACACCGCCACATAGATGCTATTCGTGAGCCCATTGACGGCATTTTGCATTGCATGAGATAGCTTTAAGCTAGTGGACATTCAAAGTGATGTCATCGTTGCGAGCAACATATACCGTATTTTCACGACCATTCGACGCACCGTATGGTTGGGCGCAGTCTCATTAATGGGTGCTATTTCTGTATTTTACACATAGACAAAACGCACTGTATTATTGGGCGCAATTTTAAAGTGGTAAAACATACGCCAGCTTAAACATACGGCATGCATGCGCGCACGCTAAAAACACGTTAGCTTGTAGCATACGGTAGCATGCCAAGACATACAGATACAAGCTAAAAACACGTTTTTAAAAAGGCAACGAAGCAAAACGGAGTTCCGTTGTATTTTATTTAGCCATCGTACAATGTACTCACGTTTTTCGATCAATCATCACCCAGAAATCCATCAAAGTCCTCATCCTCTGTATCAGAATTGAACAATTGTGCAAGTACCGGTATTCCATCAAAAACACTGTGTTCCCTCTCGTTGTCAGTCACTCTCATTGCCATGTGGCTCCACAGAAATGATGCCGGCTTTGCCAAAAACTCGAACAACAGTGCAAGCAGACACGTTCGTCCAAGCAGCCACAATCCATTCGCAAATTGTGGCGTAACTCGCCCGGCGCTGCCTCTCACTCTTTGTAAAGTTGTGTTTGCCATCGATCATTCATTGTTCTCATGCCGCTCGCAACTTTACTTTGAACGCCCGGTTAATGCCGATGTCCAGCGGTTGGAGTTCTTTAGTCAAGCCTCCGGGAATAACGGCAAGCTCAGAGTTCATTTGCTTGACTTGGTTTTTCACCGCTGCTGTGAGATGGGCACGCATGCCAAAAGCATAACCGATGTCTTGAAGTTTGAACTGAGCTTCGTAGGCGTGTCTCTTTGTAGAATTTATTTTCGGGGGTTCTTAGAAACCAAAACCGAAGTTGTTTTGCAACAATGCACATAGCCACACTCCATACAGGTGTTGGTACCTGCTTGTAGCGTCCCTTTAGCGTCCACTTACACGCCCACCCTTCACTCATTGGCGGACTGCTTCCCCGCATGCCTGTCACTCACGTCTGCCTTTTCTCTCTCTTTCTCTCCATATATGTATATATACACGCCCACCCTTCACTGATTGGCCGACTTCTTTGCCGCATGCCTGTCCACAGTCACTTCCGCCTTTTCTCTATATAAACAGCGTGTCGGCTGTCAGTCAGGTTTTGGAACTCAGCGCATAGACAAGACGCTCCGCATCATAAGGCGTCCTGTCCATTTTGGAGAAAATTTTAGACTTTTAATGGCGCCTTATAGTCATGAAAATACGGTAATTGCCTTCTTTTTGGGGTTTTTTGACAATACATTTATAGTAAGCGGGGAGCAGCAATAAACAGTTTGAAGCTTGTTTTTGTTTTTCTTTCTCCATAATATTTAACTGTGCCAACTGCTGCTTGGTTTGCACTGAGTTAAGTTGAGTTGGCTACCACCAAATCGCTACAAAGGAAAGTCTGGACACTCTTGAAATGACTG
The DNA here is from genome assembly GCF_054856545.1 of Hippocampus guttulatus. NCBI lineage: Eukaryota > Metazoa > Chordata > Actinopteri > Syngnathiformes > Syngnathidae > Hippocampus > Hippocampus guttulatus. Next base: position 7,101,500 of record NC_141264.1, on the reverse strand, counting down.
CACTGCCATGCTTATACTACAGTTGACCTCCGCGTACTTGCGGTTCGGCACCCGCGGAGTCACATTTGTGGATTATTTTTTCTTTTACATTTTTGCGGGAGGAACAAACTCTATAAACTCTACACGGCACACATTTGCTCCGGCGCTGCACCGATGTATTTTGTTGCGATATATTTTACACCACAGCAAATTTTGTGGAGCGTTCACACGTACAAAACCGCTGAGCGTGTCAGCACCGGCACAGCGTCGGTGCAGCTCCACTTGCGTTCACACGGCAGTTTCTGCAGCGGAGCAAAACGACAGAAAACAAATGAGCTGTCGTGTTGGTTCTTTTTAAAACTTTTACACAACTCCAGCGACTACTGTACAGGCACGTCCTTCTCCTTCTCGGTCTCCATGCCTTCTGCTCGAGAGTGACCGCCCCCGAAAACGTAAATCAACGATGACTTCAATGACACTCAGAAAAGCAAACATGTAATGCGCCAAACAGAAAATCAAGAGATGAATTCACAAAATAAATTATATGGGGGCCGGGGAGTTGTGAACACACAACAAAGGAACAAACTACACAAACAACTCCGAGACAGTCCAGTCTCCTACAAAAGGAAAGATGACGTTTGGGGACTATTCCCCCCCCCCGTTCTAGTTGACATGGTATCACCCAAGAGGTGCTTGTTACTGTTACCAGCCAAGTCTTGTGTCGTTATTAAACAAACACATGACGGAAGTCCGACAGAGCACGAAAGCAACGCATTCTCGCCGTACGTAATCAACTCTTCACGAGCATTTGCTCTGGAGCAAATTTAACCCAGTTGCGTTCACACGTGCAAATTTACATCGGTGCTGCTTCGCAAACAAGCATTTGCTCCGGAGCAAATTTTTAAACCACCTCCCTGAGGTGGATCAAATTTGCTCCGGTGTAAGCTGTTTTCCGGGGCTACGCCGCACTAAACAAACTTTTTTTCACTGAATTCAAATTGCATGATGAAAAATGGGATGTTGTAGTCGTGGTATCTGAAAATGCTTCCTGTAACATTTGACCGTCTACGTCCACAGGAATAATGCCTGGTCGTTACAATCAAGAAGTGGGCCAGACCATCCCAGTGTTTGCTTTCTTGGGAGCGATGGTCGTCCTGTCCTTTTTTGTGGTCCAGCTCACAAAGGCCAAGAGCAAACCCAAGCGCAGGAAACCCCGCATCAAACGCCCCACATACTTGCAGCAGACAACAAGCGGGAAAAACCCCACGGTTTGACCACATTGGACATGTGGTTGAACAACTGGGTGCGCCTCCGTAATATGCACATTGCTAAAGGAACAATAACCTTGGATGCGTGGAGCATAACAGGAGTCCAGTTGTGTCTTGAGGAAGCCTCGACTATAATTTGCGTATCACAAGTGTCTTGAATGTGACAACCAGTTTTTGTGCCAGTTGTCCTTCCAAGCTGCCTGTGTACATTTGTGTTGTCATGAACTGCCTTGCAACACACATACAACTGGGTTCACTTCTGGACAGCCGTTTTAACCTTTTCCTCTCTGCTCAAGATTATTTGACCAAATTTGTTTGACTTTTTATATTTATTAAGTTTGTTTATATCCGAACGCAGTCGTACACATGTACACAAACTGTCCCCCCAAAAATACACATACACAAACGAAACACTACATGGATACATAATTGCCATATTGCAACCATCCAAAAGTTATGCTTTACTCCTGCTTTTTTTTCCTGGTTTAAAATTTTGTACAATCATCTCTCTTTGGATATTCTATTGATCTCCTCAAAAAACAACAGGAAGAGACTTGTTCAAATATCCTTTATCAATAAATGAAAATGAAGCATCTTGAAACATACTTTGTACTTTACTCCTGGTCAAGTCACATTTTAACAGTGGCAGTGCCTGCTGTTGTCTGTTACTCAAACTCTTGCGATGATTCTATGTCATGGTTCATGTGTGCAAGAATTGTTGCCTTTGTGGGTATGTACCTCGAATGCATGAATTGGTGTTTGTATGAACAAGTTAGTAGACAGTGTAAGAATGATGCCTTGTTTCCTGACGCTCTCTCCATCTTGAATTTCAAGTGTGACCACATTCTCCATTGGGTGAGAAAACTGGATCATGCCTAAACCTCAATCTCCCTCCAATCCCCCAGCAACAAGTAAAAAGGGCTGTTCCACTTTCTCTTTCATGGGCCATTATCTTTCTGTACTTTGCAGGAGCGGCAGTTGATGCAAAATATTTTTATCTTGGTTAGTTTTGGTGTGTGTGTGTGTGTGTGTGTGTGTGTGTGTGTGCGCATCTCTCCAAGGAATCATGTCGTTTTCACAATGTAAAACAAGTTACAGATGTCTATCTTAAACATCTCTGCCATTTTTCTATTAAAATACACAAAAGGTAAAGAATTACAGTTCATTTAGTTTTTCTGTCAGGTAAATTCTGAATAAGCCTTTTTTTTTTAATGTCATGGCAAAAGGCTGCAACAAAGTGAGTGCCGTCACAATATTGCCCGATTAGTGACTTTTTTTGCCCTGTTTTGTGATGTACAACCCCTCTGCCATTTAAAAAAAAAGTCTTCTGTTTGTTTTTGTTTTTAGCAGCAAATCTTGCAACTTTTTCTGTGGTCACTTGGCAAGATTCTGAAATGACATCCAAATGAGATGTTCACCTTTCTATGTCACCCCTGGCTATTTTTTATGTTGTGTGTTATTTATTTATTTATTTTTACCCAATCTAACAGAGTTGTGATAGCACTATTCAACAAAATTCAGAACTGATTGTCCAGCTGCAGTTTGTTTCCCACGCATCAAAGTGCGGAATAGGTCACAGTGGCTTTATCTATAATCACAGTGGGTCAATATGAGTCCCCCCCCTCCCGTCCCTCCAAACCCCCCAAAAAACAACTGCACAATTATATCAGATTTTGGCAGACATTTCATCTGAATCTAAAGACTGAGAAGGGAAGTTGTGTCACATGAGACAATATCTCAGATAATCAGAGTTTTACCAAAATATTTCCACAAATTGTTTCTCCATGGTAGATGATGGAGAAGGAACATTTCAGTTTCTTGCTGCTCGCTGAGCAGAGTCTAGATTGATGAATATAACTTCTCACTCAGGGATTTTGTATTGGTTATTAGATCAAATAAGTGATGCAGGTTGATTTCATCCGAGTTGATGTGCATCTGTGTGCAACAGGTCTGACTGCTCTTTTGAGCCTAACAGGCCAGGTCAGCCTGTGAATTTGTCACCCGTCCACGGCGGAGAACTAATCTCCCCAGGAACCTTGGGAAAGTGGGAAATGACTCTGAGGCCAGCTAGCTCTTCTAACAAGATTTGGGAAAGCTGGTGGTGAGTGGAGGTCACATGCCCTTTTCGCTCCAAGGTTCCCAGATGTCAGAATGTTCCTGTCTGGCCAATCAGGGCAACCGCTGACAAACTGAACAGGCAGTTGTAAAGACACCACGGCGACATGTTGAACATTTCTCCCCGCCAGCCCCTCCCGTTCACTTCCTCCGTTATATGTCGCAGCAGCCAGTACAGCTGACACGAGTTTATGTCCACAAGAGGGCCGACCAAACATGCAGAATGTAGCTGGCCCATGGAAGATTAAAAAAATGTGTCATGTGCTCAAGTAAAGATATTTAAATTGTGACCTTACTTAGATCTCGACTTTAATACCTGCGACCCGTGACCACTTAAGCCATTTAGAGACATCCTGTCCAAACCTTAAGATTGCAATTGCAGCATCTTAACCATTTTTCCTGACCCTTTGACTGAAACTGGAATCGGTCAACCAGTATGACTAGGCTTGCCATTGGAAAAAAACCCATATAAACCATGTCTATTAGTGGGCCTGGTCTGTTCGATCTTGTGGGTTTATTTCTATTTTTATAGCAAATTTTATGAGGCACGGATTCCCTTATGGAGTTGAGAGCAAATGTTTCTGACAAATATTTAGCCAATTTAAATGTATGAGTCATTCCTCTACCCTTCTATTTATACTACTGTATCGGAATCTAGAAATCGTGGGTCCTAATCTTTAAAGTGTAGATTTGGGTCAATTTTTCTTTGTGTGTGTGTGTGTGCGCTTGCACACGACTTTGACTGTTTTGTTTTTACAGGTTCATCCCGTCCCGCTGGGCTCTTCTCAGCCACTGTAGCACTGGTAGAGCAAGTTGCTGTCTGCCCTGTAGACCTACTTTGTATTCATGCAGCAATTAGTCATATATGGACGCCAACGCAGTTGATTGTATTTCGACAGTTATAACTAAATTATTATTTTTTTAATCTAATGATTTTTGTCGCGAAGATGATGAAGTCCACAATGTGACTATTACTGCTGCCAAACAGACAAGCCTTTCCAACTTTAACCAAATTGTTCGGAAACGTGCAAGTCGGTATGTCATGGCATTTTGGGGTGGGGGGAAATGCCCAAGGGAAATTATGCATTGCAGCCATAACAATAAATTTAAATTAATGTTTACTTAATTATTTTGCATTTTGCTATAATGCAGGCCAAATGCTAAAATATGGTTTAAAATAAGTTTTTAGTATTTTGCCTACATTTCAAACGTATTTGCAGATGTATTTAAACACTTCGGCATGGTGGTTGACTGGTTAGCATGTCGGGCTCACAGTGTAGAGGTGCAGGATAAGATTCCGGCTCCGGCTATGTGGAGTTTGCATGTTCTCCCCGTGCCCGTGTGGGGTTTCTCTCGCTTTTGCCAAACAGAAAGGCTATCAGGCTCACCATTGCCGACGCCCAGTCAGCCTTTATTGACTTAAATCCTGTCTGTACAATTTTGCATTCTTTCAGGAAATGTGAATTGAAAACTGCATTTCATTTCTCGTCTTCATATAATTGATGTCGATGTTTTTTTCCCAAACTTGCATATAATTTCATTTCCTCTCAACTTTCACTTTTTGGCTTTCTGTGCGTCTGTTTTAGGGTGGGACAAATATGGTTGAATTCCTCCAGCATGCTGAGAGAAGGCTACCCTACAGTTCTTGGGCTTGGGGCAAAAGCGAAAAGTGCCTCACAATCATTTGTGATAGTTGCAGGTCAAGCGCACTGCTTGGGACACTTTAAGATATTTGATGTTTTTGACATTTTGACTCGACCCCAAGCAGTATGCATATGCATGGGAGTTTCTCCAAATGGTTGTAGATGTCATCGAGGGACCAGAGTCCAAGCAGTTTTTTTAGGACAGCCTTACAAAACACTGTTTTGTACAAATGTATTTCTGCATGTGTTTTTGTTGTTCCGTTTTTGATGACCCCTCCTACCCCCCATTAGTGCCTCAAGACTGTTGTAGTTTAGTTTCAGTTGTGCTGTTTTTGCCTTACCTGTGTATCGCAAATGTTTTGAAAATTTAACTTTTTATTTGGCGCTTTGAATGTGAAAATAAATAATTGGTCAAAAGTTCTACATTTAAATTTTGAAATGATATATGTAGACACACTGTGAAAAGTCTGCATATTCATTTGAGGAAAGCATCTGTCGTTTGAGATGTTGCTTTTAAGAAAAATCGAAAGATTAATTTGTAAAGCGGTATTAAAATTAGGATGATGGTTTGAAATAAAAAAATGTAGTAGGAGGTTCATTCTACCTAAATCTAAGTCCAATATACTTATTAAAAAATACATTATAGTCAATGTAACATAACTTTGGTAGAATAATTTGAAGAATTATTTCACCACTAAACCGTAATCTGTGTGTTTCATAATTCAGACATTAGGACCTGAATGATATAATTTTTTTGAGGTGGATTCCTAATATTTGTCAGAATAAAATGTTAATATCTGATTAATCACTAACTTATTTAAAATAAATTATGACTTAAATTTGTTGGTTCCTTAACACTTATAAATAAAATATTAATTAAAAGCAGAACATTGGATTTTTTTTTTTTTACAAAGGAGTAAATAGGCCTTTATTTTGTAATGTTAATGTGCAAAAATAGCACATAGAATTGGCTGATTTTTGCTCATTTGAAAATGGCTATTTTCATTACGTAATTAACTCAGAGTTGGGTATGAAAAAAAAATGCATTGTTTTGGCCTAATTTCATTTAGTTATTTAACCCTGAAATTTGGGTCAAAATGGAATTACCCCATTTTTTGCATTGTTTTGACCCAATTTGTTCTATTCATTTAACCCCTAAACTGACCTGAAGAACCCAATTTTTTTGTCGGTCCTTTTTTTAAAAACACTAATTGGGTCAAAAGTAACCCAAAATGAGTTCTTTTTGACCCAGCTGTTTTTAGAGTGCAGGGTCCACCCCTCCTTTCATCCTTTCTGTTTGGGTGTCAGCGCACTTCACACACTTTCCTCAGCTTGAGTGCTCACATGCTCCTCTCAATGATCAGGGTCGTGCCCCGGCCACTAGTTCATATGGCTTGAACGCATCGAGCCTTTATCTGTCCCGCTGAGAGTTTCTCCTTGGATGAATATGGAGGAGTTGGCCAGAGAGAGCATCAGCCTGCTGGCTTCAGCATCAGCCAAACCCCGGGTGGACCCGGCTCGGCCACGGCTCGGCTCCCTGGGGGCCATCGTCATCATGCTCAAGTCCGCCCTGGGCGCCGGGCTACTCAATTTCCCGTGGGCTTTTGAGAGAGCCGGGGGCATCCACAACGCAATTGCCGTGGAGCTGGTTGGTATCATTCACCTTTATCTGTACATTGAATTGAAAGCCAGGCAAGAGCTGTCGCCTATTTTCTTGTTTGATGTCTTTATTGATGTGTTGATAGACCGTAATTTCTCAAGGATTAATAGGTTTTACGTTTTTAGACATTTTCAGTTTTTTAATTTTTTATTTTTTTTAAACATGATTATGTATCGTAGATGTATTATTTAAAATTTTAAATGGGGGTGTCAAAGTACTGAGACGTCTGTTGTGCACCCACTTATATGCTGTCCACACAATGTGTAACCAGGAACTTGCATTCGCTCTTTCAGGATTTCCCTGAAGTGAACATAATATTGAATTTTCACCTACTAAATTAAAGCCCATTTTATGGAATTCTTGACCTGGAATTATTTGAATCTCACGGTTACTCTCCTAGTTAGTGTGATTTTAATAACAGCTGCCATTTGGGGGGGGGGCCTTTAGGGTTTTTTTCCCACACTACATTTTGACATCAGCACAATCTTTATTTTTCCAATTAGGTCTCTCTCGTGTTCCTGGTAAGCGGTTTGATCATCCTGGGCTACTCGTCGTCAATCTGTGGCCAATGCACCTACCAGGCGGTGGTAAAGGAGGTGTGTGGCCCAGCCATCGGTCAGCTGTGTGAAATATGCTTCATTTTTAACCTGTTTATGATCTCCGTGGCCTTCCTTGTCATAGTGGATGACCAGTTGGAGAAATGTGAGTTTTGGCTCTTTATTTTCATTTCTGTTATTTAACTCAGGAGCATCTGCTCATTAACACAATGCATTTCGGTCCAGGAGGATTCGGACATTATTTTCTCTTTATACCCCACCACATGGTCATTTTATGCAAATTATAGGGATGCTCATTTTCAGGGTCTTAAAATTCAGAAAGCCAGAGCCCGTGAAAATCATAAAATAATGACTTGCTTTGCCACACCTGGATTGCAGCCAACATCTGTGTGGTTTTGCAACTTGCTTCCTTGATTGTTGCCTTCAGTAAATGAAACACGCCATCTTCATTTGGGTCAAGATCGGGGAACTGACTGACCATTGGACACACTCATGTTGAGTAACTAATTCATATTAGCTCTTAGCATTTGGCTGGATGTGACCATGAAGTACATACACCTCACAATTTATAATGGATCTCGTTACTTGTATGAAATTAAGACCTGTGCACATTAACGATTAACCACCGCACTTGCCCACGCCATAATGTTTCTTCAACTATGTTTAACACGTGATCTGTTATGCTGTGGGGTTTGAACTGTTTGTTCTTTTTCTTCTCCATACGTTTCTCTTCCCGTCATTCTGTTTCAAGTTGACGTAGCTTCCCCCTCCATCATTCATATGGAAGTAACAAGGGAATGGACCATATGTCCACATCTGGCTACTTAACTTCTTGTCAGTTTTTCCAAATATTTTGAGCACTTGAAAAGGGAATTACTGTGCAAAATGACTATAATTCCTAAACGGTTAATTACGTTTTTTTGAAAAAAATAAAATAAAAAATGAACCCCTCGTAGTATTATGGATTTTGAATCTATTGTGGAGCAGTGGCAGCCGGTGGAATTCCTGTCAAAATTGAGTAAATGAAATTTTATTTTCATAAATCTAGAACATTAGTGAGTCCATGTGTGTGTGCTATTTTCTTTTTTTGTTTGTGATAAATTACTGACCAATCAAGAGTTGAAAATGATGTGCTCTCTTTGATAATTCATTCATTCCATCTTTTGATTAGTAGTGGTAGCAGTCTTTTTTGCACAGACTGCAACTAGAGGGAATACAACTGCACCTCCTCTATGCTTTATTTCAATTACTGTGTTGTATATTTTAATTGAACGATAGTAATGTAATTAGTTATTTATAATTGTATTTTTTATCAATTATTGTCTTTTATCATTTATGTACAGCACTTTCTTATAATTGTAGTTGTTGTTGTACAGCACTCTATAAAGTTGAGTTTGAACTTAATTATGACCTGACATTCAATTTAAGAAAGGCATTTCAATTATTTTTTTTGAAGCAAAAAGTCAACGCAAAGTTAGTCCAGCTGTGGCTTGAACTCATGCCAGAAAATCCTTCACTCTTCACTGGCAAAACCGTTGGCACAAATCCCTCCACCTAGAGTCACATTTACGATACTTGATCCAAATAAAGAGCGGTGCCAGCAAGAGCTAGCGCTCATAACTCTCTACAAGTGCAGTCATCACTGTAGCCCACCTGCAATATTGTTGTTTTTCTTTTTATTTCATCGATACGATAACTCATGTCAATCCATTTTCTATTGCCACATCGTTATGTGACCGGGTATACCACCATGTACGTTGATCTATAGGCAAATAGTTCTTCAAGTAAGCTATCTAAAACAGTTGAAAGTGATCCATGCAACCCACATTGTTATTGACTAGGTAATATCAAAATTTGTAAGTAGCTATAGTATCAATAAATCAATACTACAGTAAAGATATCCCCATCCCTTCCCCCACCTTATAATTATGAATATGAACCACTTGTTACCACCTGTGGGTGGTTTGGTATTGCGATGCTTCTTTTTCGAAATGAAATCGGAATCTCATTCAGCATTACATGTCCGACTTTCTTCATTTGTTTGTTGCTCTTGCTCTTTCAGATGGTGCTGAAATGTTCTCGTTTGCTTCTTGTGTCCATTAGTGTGCGGCTCTCTGTATGAGGTGCTCACCGGTTTGCCAGAATCAGAGAGGCCCTATTACTTCTACACTGACCAACGCTTTGCTCTGGTGCTTCTGTGTGTCTTCCTCATTCTACCTATTTCCACTCCCAAAGAGATCAGCATTCAAAAATACATCAGGTCAGTTTTGCTCTCTGCACTAAAACACTCACTCACACACACACACACACACACACACACACACATCCACGCTGCCCAAGCAGCGTAAGATGATTTCACATACAATAATATGTATTGTAATTTCTATCCAGTAGCATTTATCCAGACATGGAGTGTCAAATCCAGTTAAACGCAGGGGCCACTTTTCACATGAAGTGGGCTGAAGCAGTAAAATCATACAATTAACATAAATAACGGCGGCCCGGTAGTCCAGTGGTTAGCACGTCGACTTCACAGTGCAGAGGTATACTCCCTGTGTGGAGTTTCCTCCCCGGGCCTGCGTGGGTTTTCTCTGGGTACTCCGGTTTCCTCTCACATTCCAAAGACATGCATGGCAGGCTGATTGAACACTCAAAAAAATTGTCCCTTGGTGTGAGTGTGTGCGCGGATGGTTATTCGTCACTGTGTGCCCAGAGATTGGCTGGCAACCGGTTCAGTGTGTCCTCCGCCTACTGCCCAAAGACAGCTGGGATAGGCTCCAACACCCCCCGCGACCCTAGTGAGGATAAAAGCAGTTCGTTAAATGAATGAATGAATAACATAAATAACTTTTTTTTCCCACTAGGTTTTAATGCAAAGCAAAATAGTACATTGAGGAAAAAAAAATCTTTCGGATGTATACTTTTGGCTCTGTTTCTTCCTTACATTGCTCCCCCCACCTCATTCGCCTTCTCATGAAATCACAAGTATGCACATAACTGCTGGGTCAATTTTTATTTTTTCTTCACTTGTAAATTCATCCTGTGGACTAGATTAACCCCCCAAGGGGATGGATTTTGGCCTACGGACCATATGGTTGACACTCCTGATCTAGTATTAGTATTACAAACTGTCAAGGTAAGGAGGGGACATTTAAGAAAAAGTGGAATGATGACTAATTAACAATGGTACAAAAAAAATCTTTATTCCAATAAGACTCATATTCCAAACAAGAGTTTAAATGACTTATCGACAACATCTGAGAAAGTACCTTGCAAATGAAAGACAGGAGAGAAAGAAATATTACGATTCACTGATTTGGGCATGTTTTTAAGGCAGACATGTATGAGGTTCTGCAGTCTAGTTGATCTGAGGGGTGTAATGAAAAGATATTCCTAGAGAGTTCACTGTTGCCCTTTCTTTTACAGAGTCCCCCCCCCCCCCCCCAAAAACATACCTAAGTTACATGAATAGAGCTGTTAGACTTGCTCATAAAAGAAGTTTGAAAGGTTTTAATTCCTGCACCCAAGATTGTTTTACATGTGTGCAGTGCAACGTAGCATATTAAGAAAAACAATACAGAAAAATCTTTTTTTCAAATATGGACATTTTGAATTTACCGTAATTGAATACATTAGAACTCACCTGACACAACTGCTTCCGCTATGACTGTTGTATGAATGTCATAATGTAAATTGATAATAATAATACTAGTCATCATCATCATAACAAATAAATGTGTCCCCCTCGGCATTGGCGTTTCTTGACATTTTTACCTGGAGAGGCAAGGAGCTGGAAGAGGGTTCAGTTGGAAGGCCAGAGGTTTTAACATAACCACTCTGTAAACCCACCGATGGTTCATTTAATCTGGTCAGGACAATCTGTCCTGGTAAAATAACGTGATCAATGTGTTTTACCACGTTTGCATAGTTATTAAAAAGCGATTCAGCATGATGACAGTTGAACTAAATGCAAAAAAGGGCGGGGTTTTTTTTGTTTGTTTTTTTTGCATGGTTAAGGTAATAGTCCTTTATTTATTATTATATTAGGTAGCCGAGTGGTGAGCACGTTGACTTCACAGTGCAGAGGTCCTGGGTTCAATTCCAGCTCCGGCCTTCCCGTGTCGAGTTTGCATGTTCTCCTTGTGCTTGCGTGGGTTTTCTCCGGGTCCTCCGGTTTCCTCTCACATTCCAAAAACATGCATGGCAGGCTTATTGATCACTCAAAATTGTCCCTAGGTGTGAGTGTGAGCACGGATGGTTGTTCGTTTCTGTGCGCCCTGCGATTGGCTGGCAACCGATTCAGGGTGTCCCCTGCCTGCTGCCCGAAGACAGCTGGGATGGGCTTCAGCACCCCCCGCGACCCTAGTGGGGATTAAGCATTTTGGAACATGAATGAATGAATGAGTGAATATTATTTGTATGTTCTGGTATCAAATATAGGCTACTTAGTCGTTGCTTTAGTGTAGTCATATATGTCACCACACATGGATAAAATAAGTGATAGGTTGGCATGACCCATTTAAATACCGTAACCCCGTTCTCACACTCCAATCATCCAGATTTCAATTTTTTTGGCACGATGTCTGAATTTGTGTCCCGACTCTGTCCACTTACAGTGTACTGGGAACTCTGGCTGGGACCTATCTGACAATAGCCATCATCATCAAGTACCATATGATGCATTCTGTTCAGGTTCACATAATTCCACTCTACAGCAATGGGTATGTACGTGTATGTCTGGCTATGCGTGCCTTTGTGTGTGCGTGTGTGTGTGTGTGTGTGTGTGTGTGTGTGTGTCGCATTTCTAGCTTGAATGGCACCCTGTTTGAGACCCCAAATTGGCTCTCCTTAGCACACTTATTACTTTGGCATAATGTCAATTCATTTTGACCAAACAGAACATTGCAACTTGCTCTCGTCGATAACCTCTCACTCTGTTTATTCTCCAAATCCTTCAAGACGTCTTACAATGTCTTTTATTAGCCTCTTCCTGAGATGCTTGCTCACTTGCTTTCAGCAATTGCAAACAGCCATATGACCGCTAAAATTCATTTCAAAACAAACATGCTCTGAATTTGCCATTTGGTGTCAGTTCATTTGAATCGGAAAATTGCAGAGAGTCTGTGAAGCAATCCAGCAACCATCTTGGCGAGTGGCTAATAAACAAGCCATGGGCAGAGGTCATAAAGCATCATGCTGCCAAACTTGGTCAAAAGTTCTACATTTAAATTTTGAAATGATATATGTAGACACACTGTGAAAAGTCTGCATATTCATTTGAGGAAAGCATCTGTCGTTTGAGATGTTGCTTTTAAGAAAATTCGAAAGATTAATTTGTAAAGCGGTATTAAAATTAGGATGATGGTTTGAAATAAAAAAATGTAGTGGGAGGTTCATTCTACCTAAATCTAAGTCCAATATGCTTCTTAAAAAATACATTATAGTCAATGTAACATAACTTTGGTTGAATAATTTGAAGAATTATTTCACCACTAAACCTTAATCTGTGTGTTTCATAATTTAGACATTAGGACCTGAATGATATAATTTTTTTGAGGTGGATTCCTAATGCTGTTACACAAAAGAAAACAATTTCAAGTAGCATTTTTTTATTGTTGTATTTTTTTATTTTTGTGGTTAGTGCGCCAACCTCACAGTGCAGAGGTACAGGGTTCAATTGTGTGGAGTTTGTAAGTTCTTGCTGTGCCTATGTGGGTTTTCTTCGGGTACTCCGGTTTCCTCCCACATTGCAAAAACATGCATGGCAGGCTGATTCAACACTCCCAAGGTGTGAATGTGAGCGCAGATGGTTGTTCATCTATGTGTGCCCTATGGTTGGCTAGTTCAGGCTAGACCACGCCTACTGCCTGAAGATAGCTCGGATAGGTTCCAAGCATGCCCGTGACCCTTGTGAGGATAAAGTGGATCAGAAAATGGATGGATGGATGGATAGCGGCCTGTTGCTGTCGCTGCCAGAAGTATGATTGCACTTGCTAGAAACTGACACTGTGTATGTGACTAGTCAGCAAAAAATGACTTGTCTGCAGACAAACTGGACATACATTAGGAGTGTGTGCGTGTGTGTGTGTGTGTGTGTGTGTGTGTGTGTGTGTGTGTGTGTGTGTGTGTGTGTGTGTGTGTGTGTGAAATAATAGTAGCAAAGCATTTCACTGACCTTCCTTGGCAGCCAATGGATAACATGGTCAGTTAATCAACTGTTAGCTCATTCATGCATTTTCTCTACTGCTTAGCCTGACTCGGGTCTTGGGTGAGAGAAAGCCCACCTCAGCTGTTTTCTTAGATTTAAATGTCTTTTTTACTGTGGCCCTTTGGCTCAGTGACAACCATTTTCTTGTCGCACTCTGAAGTCCAAACTCCAATTCCATGAAGATGGACACGTTATGTAAAATGTAAATAAAAACAGAATACAATGGTTTGCCAATCCTTTTCAACCTTTGCTCAGTTGAATACAAGAACAATTGATAAAAAACATTTCAAATATAACCTCATTTTGGTTTTAATGTCTGCAAGTTGTTCCAAAACAAGCTGGGCTGGGACAAGGTCATGTTTACCACTGTGTTGTCTTAGAACATGTAGCAGGTATCACATTCAAAATTTGCAAAAAATGCTCATTTCAATTTGACCATGCGGTATATTCAATTTAATATAGGTTCAAAATGATTTGCAAATAATTGTAATTTGTTTTTTTGTTTTACACAACGACCCAACTTCACTGGAATTGGGGGTTGCACAAACTGCAACAATTGAGAACATTTTGGCATTTTAATGCTTATTTCCTTGGATATCTCCACACAGCCTGTGTCGATTATAACAAACACTTATAACAAAATAAATCCTTTGCGATATTGACAAATTTTGCCTGATGCAATGGACTGTATAGGGACTGAATCAATTGAATTCATTAATCATATTCCTTTGCTATTCTTATAAATATTCCACATATTCTGTATACACATATCACAGAGGAGCATGTACTCTGAATGCATTAATTTTATATCATACTTTAGGCTGTGCTTTCTGTGCTCTCCACCACATTAAAAAAAAAAAGTACCGGTAATATCAAATTTACATTATGTTAATATGTACCACCATTTCCTCTAAAAAGGAAATTTGGGTCTTCTGGGACATTGCTTCGCGACTTGACAGTCACATCGATGCAATTAAGTTGCTTCCCGAAAACATGGCCACCGTGAGTCTTATTCATAAAACCTGCTTTGAATTGAGACCACGAGGATAGACAAAATACATCGCCATGCTACGCTCCCTCATAGAACCACTTTGACTGTCCCGACTCGGCGGTTTTCAGCTACACTTAAAATATGCACTCAATGGTGTCTCTTGATGCCAAAGTATTTGAAATGGTGTCTAATTTCTCTCTTTCTTTATAGAATCAACTCTTGGTCATCCATGTTCAGTGTCATCCCAACCATCTGTTTTGGTTTCCAAGTAAGTATAACCATAGAGATGTTATCTTAGTTTTACTCTTCTTAACTCAAGCCGGAGAGTGAGGTAGACGTAAATTATTTATTATTTATTCATATTTATATTGAGTCGCATATGATTATACAAATGTTAGCGTAATAGGGGTCCAATGCTACTGTTGAGTCAGGTGGTTGTTCATTGCCTTGCTCAAGGGCACTTCGGCATTAGTAAGGAAGCAGTTGAGCATCTATTCAATAACTTGTTCCGTTTCTGTTTTGGTGGTCACGTTTGGTTTTGTTTCCTCATGTGCCCTTTTTGTCGGCACCTGTTCTCGTCATCAACGTCCCTTGTGTTTAACCAATCAGCTCCCTCAACCCTTTGTGTCTTGTCCAGGTGTTTCTCGTTGTCTCTTCACTTTGCTTCTATTTAGTCCCCTGAGTTCTGTCAGTTGGACGGGTCTTTCTGTCACGGAGCGCGGGTGGTGAGGACCCCAAAAAGCAGGCAAAAGGGAGGAGCAGGGTAAACTTGACAAAGTGTATTAAACAAAATACTGAGAAAACTAAATCCAGAACAAAAACCAAGAAGAATCCAAAGTAACAAACAAAAACCCATGGCAGGAACAAAACACTAACATGAACAGAGTCAGCAACAGAAACAATGACAGCAAAAATCACCCGACACCGAGTGGTTGGGCCGCGAGTCGTTTTAACAGAAGACCTACTAATGACATGATGACCAACAGGTGTGCCACTGTAGGAGGAGCCCTACAGAGCCACCCAAACAAATCAAGCGTTACACTTGTTGATATTTGTTTTTGTCAATAGCCGGACTTAGACAAGACCCATACCCAGGCCCTGAGGGACAGGGCTACATTTGTCTCAGCTAATCGCTTCTCGATCCATCCGTCCATTTTCCGATCCGCTTTATCCTCATATGTCGCGGGGGGGGGGGGGGTGCAGGAGCCTATCCCAGCCGTCTTCGGGCTGTCGGCAGGGAGACCCTGAATCGGGCATACAGAGACAAACAACCATCCACGCTCACAATCACACCTAATTTACACTAATGCATTCAATCAACATACCATGCATGGTTTTGGAACGTGGGAGGAAACCGGAGTACATAGAGAAAACCCACGCAGGCCTGGGAAGAACTTGCAAACTCCACAAGGGAGGGCCGGAGCTGGGATCGAACCCACGACCTCTGTGAGGTCGATGTGCTAACCACTGGACCACCGGGCCACCCTTAATCGGTCCTAACAAAAAAAAAAGAAAATCATCACAATCTTTCATTTGTAAGAGAAAAAAAAGCATATTGTAATTTTACTTTCCTGTTTTTTCGTTCAGTGAATGGTTTAAAGTAGGCCCAAATCAAAGTCGTTTATGAAAGACTTTGCAATTTTTCTAAATGTGTTTTGCAGTTATGCCAGAATGTGTGTGTTAATGTATGCAAATGTGTGAAAGATGGTGCCCTCCACTCACCTTTTCAGCATCTGAGCTGCTTTGCACTGATTGAATTCCTTCAGAATTATTGGGGGAAAAACCCCCCAAACATATCAGCATTTATTGCCAAAGGTCAATCGGAAAATAGGAGTAGTAAGTGAAATAATCCAGTTGACATGTTTGTGAAAGGATAAGCTGTGGGAAGTTGAGGAAGGGAATGCAAGGTCTGCGAACTCCAACCCTGAACTTTCTCATCGGTGTGTTCGGCGCGTAAAGGGCACCCCGTTGGCACAGCCTCTGGCAGCTTAACACATCCGAATGAGTTTTTCATATTTACGGTAATAGACAGGTCAAGTTGCAGAAAAAAAGATCATCCTGTCATTTCAAAACAGTGCAGACGTGTGTGCCACGTCCCAAGTTGCCAAGGTAACCCCTGACAGATGCAGGCAGGATCTTCGATAGGAAAGGGAGCTCGCAAAAGAATTAGTGCATGTCCTCTCACACAAACGCACAGACTCACCCCCTCAGGGTGAGTGATTGCCGTGGAAAGGTCTAAATGGAGAGCAGATGAGATCCTGGCAAGGGTCGCTGGCTGTGGCAGGGAAAGGGGAATGAGATTTAAACCAGGTAGATGGCACCGGGGATCAATTGGGGACAAGAGCCTTTATCTTGGCCCGTGTGATGGTTTAACAGGCTCACCGGTTGGGGCCCAAATCCTTCATTTAACATCAAACTGCAGCTTGCCACAGTGGCAGAGAGATAAAAATAATACAAAGTAATACCCTGACTTTGCTCTGGGAGCATTTGAGAGACAAGAAAAGTCATGTTTGGGGCTCAGACCAATTCCCACAAGACCTCACTTAGAATCGCCTCATGGATCTTGGCCGAGAAACAGCAATGGTTAAGAGTGTAAAGTAACCGGTGTGTGTGTGTGTGTGTGTGTGTGTGTGTGTGTGTGTGTGTGTGTGTGTGTGTGTGTGTGTGTGTGTGTGTGTGTGTGTGTGTGTGTGTGTGTGTGTGTGTGTGTGTGTGTGTGTGTGTGTTTTAATGGCCCAAGTTATATTCTGTGGATCTCCCACCCCAAAAAAAAAAAATAGGAATCAAGTACATCAGAAGGAAAATGTTTTCATAAAAAAGAAGCTATGTTGTCCCAGTGCTCATCATGTTCGTATGTTGTGACTTAGCAATGCACTCTACAGTTGAGGCACAGAATGTGTTTGATGCACGCTTTGTTAGCCAATGGTGGTGATGCTCAAATTGCACGACACAAAAACACAATTACCTACTCTTACTCTCTTTACTACACATTTGGCCACGATCTGACTAAATTGTCCGCTAAAATACATTTATCAACACAATATTAACATTACATGGCGGAGACCATGGACATCACATCATCTAAGGTCAAAATAGTTTGTCGTAAGTGAATTGCAGACAGATTACTTCAATGATTATACGTTAAAAAGACTTTTCCCATCAGCCTCACTCATTTACTGTAACAGCTAAACCACTGAGCTAGTTGCATCTCGATATTGTAGACCAGGGATCCCCAACCTTTTTTGCCTCACGGACCAGTTTAATGTCAGACAATATTTTCAGGGACCGGCCTTTAAAGGTCGGAAAAATACAACAAAATAATATGATATGACCGGCATGAAAACTGTGGTATTTTCGAAACATAATAATAAACACGAATCACGACACAAGGAATGTCCTATCTGGCCGCAACACTCTCTGGTTGCTATGGTAATGTTTACACATGCCTTCAAAATAAGAAGAAAAAATACGACTCACCCTCGCCGCATATTATGCAGACTGGGCTTGGTGCGTGGGAATCTCCCGTTGTGATCAATCCGTATTGACACTGCCTGTTAAATGTAGCCTTCTTTTTCTTGAAAGTCGTAGGCTCTTCCTCTGTCTCCTGGCTGGCCTTGCCCCCCAAAGAAACTTTCCAAACACCTTTGTTTTTTACTCATTTTGCTAGCTCCTGGGTTTCATTTTAGCGGTAACCTATCACGTGACTGAGAAGCACGCCTTCACCTGCATCAAGACTGACATATTGTAGACGGTTGTAACAGAGGATCCGGTATTTTTTCAAAATAAAACTTCTTTCAGATTCTGAAATGAATAAAACTGAAGTAATGTATTCTTTCTGTGCGGCCCGGTACCAAATGACCCACGGACCGGTACCGGTCCGCTGCCCGGGGGTTGGGGACCTCTTTTGGAGACTACATAAGGATGCTTTTAAACTCAAGCGCGCTCGGGCTGGGAGTCTCGGGTGTTACTTCACACTGGCTTAATCAATGAGTCAAATACTGTGCAACACTGGCTTGAATTTGAATCTTAATTAAGGATGTTTTTTTTTCTCCTGCATTACAGTGTCACGAGGCATCCATCACCATTTACAGCAGCATGGAGAACCAGCGCCTCACTCACTGGGCCTTTATCTCTGTGGTTACTATGATTATCTGCCTCATCATTTATTCTCTTACAGGTCAGGTATAGGCCTGCTTGCCTCATATGCTAGCTCACTCACAACACCTTTCAAGTCATAAATCAACACCAGACTTGCAGGAGGTTGTATTAAGAAGAAACCAAGTGTGTTTCTTGAAATGTGTCTGTTATCAAATCTGACCTTCCGCAAATTCTCCCATAGGCTTTTTCGCCGATACATTTCAATGGCTTTAGTGCCCTGGGAAGATAATGCACTTAAAGTTTGGATGTACTTACAATAATATTGTCAAAGAGACTTACAGGAAGCTATCAAAAGAATTTGAACTGCCATTGTGAACAAAGTTTTTCTCTTTATTTTCTTTCTTGGTGGCGTCGTGTTTTGATCTCGTCGCTTTGCGGGAAAAACACAGGGGCCCCCAATCCACCCGCAGGCAGGAGGAACCAGTGTTCACCTGAAAACGGATGCTGGGCCAACTGGCGGTGGCCCCCCGACGGCGGGTTATGCGTGCCAATTGGCTAGAACAAAAAATTAATTCTTGATTTGCTCATCTGTCTTATTGAGAAAATTAGGTGCATCCAACCCTGTGCCTTTCCAAAATGCTCCTCTCGGTCAAAAAAGAAAAAAAAGTGAGCCCACGAGCTATTAAAAATAGTAATAAAATAAACGGATTTGGAGAGCTTCTTTGAAAATTGTGTAGGCCAGAATAAAAACCAACATCTTCTAAGGTGTATTGTTTGCCAGAAGTCTTCATGGCGGAATCCGCATAAATACAATGACTTACGACGAGTGCGAGAACTGGGCCCTGAATGAGCTACATTCTTACTTAATTTGGCTCATTTGTGGATGTAATTCAAAAGGCGTTGACTTGTTTTTACAATGCTACCAATAATTAGATTGTGCTGTGAAAAAACGCACAAATCCATTTGTGAGTCATTCTAATAATCACAGACTGATTATTTGAAATGTTGATCATCTCAAGACGCACCCAGATAACTTCCAAACTTAACAATACCATTGGCATTGTTATATTGATGGTATCTACTGTGACGTGAGGAGCAGAATTTGGACCCAGATGCAGACAGGACACAGGAGTGGCAAAGTAAAAAGTCTTAATATACAACGTAACAGCAGAGAGCAGGGCTGGATGCAACAAGCATGTAAAAAAGCTTGACTTTCTGACAACATGTCACTGAGGGCACAAGGGCCCAACCCCAAACACAGTCAGCACCAGTCACAACATCTACAGCCCCATTAAATCTCAATAAATTATTTGGGATTGCATCTGCAGTTAAGCAAAGAGACAGTCAATTGTTAGATTGACGTTGTAACAGCAAGCGCTTCAAAATGTTTGCTGTTTCTGTGGCTGCTCGTGGTGCAATGGTCGAATAAGTCCCAATGAGTCTTCTTGATGAAAAAGAGTGGCTAAAAACTGAAAAACGAAACAAATCACGGTTTTCCCACTCTGCTCAATAAGGACAAAGTCAAAGTTCAAAGACATGGCTCTGGGTAATATTTGAGCTCAAATGTTAAGACTTCATTTGGCACCACGTAACTCTATTTCTTGACATGACCTCTTGTGCTACTATTGCAACTATCATGGATATATATATATATATATATATATATATACACAGTATATATATACACTATGTATATATATTTTTAAATGGTACCGTTATATTGCCAAAATAGAACATTTCCTTCTGCGCTCCAACATGTTTTGGAGTTCAAATATTCAATGTACAATGTTCTCATTTTCATTTCTTAGCAACAAAGACGTGACCGTTCTATTTTCAGGAGAGTATGTATTTTCTGCAGGTTATTTACAGCGTACCTATGACATGTCTGCACGGTGTAAACAACAGGGTCTCTGCATTCAAGTCATATTTTCATTTCACCTTCTCACAGCACGATATTTGATCCAAATGTCAGAAGGAACTGCGGTAAAAATAGACTGCAAAACACAAAATGGTCCCTAAATGTAGCCAGTACACCCTGACAAACAAGCCGAAACCAAACTGCTCATCGACATTAGGTTACAGTACAGAGCTTCAGCTGCATTGTGCTTGTAAGCGACGGTGTAGAAATGCTGTCTTTGTCTGTTGCAGGGGTTTATGGGTACCTGACATTTGGGAAGGACGTGAAGGCCGACATTTTGATGTCATACATGGGCAATGACATTCTGATGCTCATTGCCAGACTCCTCTTTGGAGTCTCTATTATCACCATCTACCCCATCATTCTGTTATTGGGCAGGTTAGGGGCATTTCTCATTCGTGTCACCTTTATTTGGTCGATTTCTCACAATTTGAAAAAACTACAAATGCAATATTATATCTCCTCTCTAATATCAATGTTTTATGTTCACTCTTCAAATTCCATGTTTCGATGGAATTTGTTTTTTTTTTGCACAAACGGTAAGATCAGTGATCCAGGACCCTCTGCTGAGTTGGTGGCGGAGGCGTGGCCGCGTGGTGACGGTCAAGTTTGAAAGTCGCAGTCGGTATACGCTGACGTTCCTGTGGATAACTGCAACACTTCTCATCGCTGCGTTTGTACCAGACATCAGTAAAGTCATCAGTGTCATTGGTGGGATCAGTGCTTTTTTCATCTTTATCTTCCCAGGTAATGCCCTTGTTTTGCGTCCACATTTTCTAACATGTTAAACTATACCCACCAAAATCCTCTGTGTGTTTGACTAGGACTTTGTCTGATGTTTGCCATGCAGACCGAGCCAGTATCTTGTAAAACTAGGTGAGACAATTATTTGTGTATGTTTGGGTGGTTCTGTATCATGTCACATCTGTCCAAGGATTGTCTTGATCGAGATATCTAAAGGCTTTGGGCTCCGTTTTTGTGACTGGCATAAATCCTCTTACTCTGCGGCTTAGATCCACTGCTCGTCACTTTTCAGCTAATTGTAGGCCAGCAGATTTGCGAGAGGGAGGGCTGCACCGCTGTGGGAGTGGTCACATCCGATTTCAGTCATAAAGGTTCGGCTTGAGTTTCTGATATCAAATTGTCACTTGGCCAGGCGCATCTCCAAGACATCTCCTTCTGCTGGCCAGTCTGCCAAATTGGCAAACATACACAAAGTGAGCCTTGCGGCAATATGAAAATCTTTTGCGCCACTGTACAGATGTGCTGCATGAAAGCAGAGCCAATGATCTTCAATAGACTTAATATGTTTGTGAATCAGACCTGACAAATTGCGTGAATATGGCACCATACTCAAAAATGTTTCAGACTAAATTATAAATGAATGAAGTTTTATATTTTATTGACTAAGCATGCAAATAAACATCTTCATCTTTTCTGAATCTTTTTCCTTTTCAGAATTGTCCTCACACTTTGGGGAGTGGTCACACTGCTATGTGGGGCCTTCATCTTTGGCCAGAGTACTACTATCGCTGTCATGCAGCTCCTCGGGAAGATCTGACGTTTAGGATTAGATTTTATCTTGCCAACCCACCAGAGACACGGTCCTTGGTCCTCGGCCTTGGCCTCGGAGTCAAGTCCTTGGTCCTTCGGAGTCAAGTCCTTAGCCTCGGATTACCGGTCCTCGGACACAATGAGGGATTAGAGCCTCGAAACACTTGTATAAGGACCGCAAAAATCACGAACGAATCTAATAAATTCCATCCAAGGAAACCCATATTGATGGTTTAACTCTGGCGCTTTAAGAGGGGCGGGTCTGCCGCTGTCAGGTCACAGTTAGCGCAACGTATAAAGAGCGCATCACAGTTAGACTCAATCACGGTTTGTTGCGTTCGCGATCGGCAGTTTAAAGTAAAGCCTTTCTGTAACAGTGGTGTCTTTTATTTAGTTATTTTTGCACAGTCGTCACGTTTGTGCGGTTGCACTAGAATGTTTGTTTGAACCAAGTAATTTGCGTTACAGCTGGAGTCAAAAATGTCGGCAGTTCACTTCCGGGTTTGGCCGTTGGGATTTGGAGTCCTTTTGCTCGATTCCAGTAATGTTTGCTGAATGCTTTCTCATGTTTGGAATAATGAATATTGATAATACATAGTTTAAAATCATGGTTGATTTAATTAATTTTTATGATTATTGTGAATTTGAAGGTATTAAATTAATTAATGTAGTATTAGTGGGAGTGGTAATAATAGTAGTACTCAGAGAATGTTTAGAGATCAGCCATCTCGTTACCTCTGCGTCCAGACGCATAATTTTCCCACAGGACGCACAGTTCCAAACAATGTGCGTTTTTGGGACGCAAGGAAATTTCTCAGTCAAAACAAATAAACAAACAAAAAAACTACGGCAAGCCTGAGGATTTCACAGTAACAATCGTTACCGGTAGCGTGTCGTTTCCGTGTTTTTCACGGTACCGAAAAATAGTTTAATTATAAAAGTCACCGCACTTGAATTGACTGTGTGATCCACGCGATTTCACTGCGTCTGTATGTGTGTTTGTGATGTGGTGTGGTGTGTGAGTGTGTTTCTTCTAATTTACTTTCGTTTTGTTTTGTTTTCAGTGTTGGGGGGGACACAACAGATGACGTCATGTGCGCATGCGGGTTGTTATTTTAGTCCGCAAACTGAGGATCCGCGCGGATGAAAGTTTGAGATGGCGGCGAAAAAAACTCACCAAGGTCTACTAATTACGATATTTAAGAAATGGGAACGCTTGTCTGATTTTTTGTATGAATCGTCCAAAGGGCGTATCACTAAACTCACCTGTGACGTATGCACAGAACGCGAGAGCGAAATACGACGCGAGGCACGATTACGAGGCAAATTGGTCATTAGATTTGTAGGCTAATCGCTGTGAAAAATATTATGAAACAGTCTTGGTTATTGTATAATTTACTGGTTGTAGCATGGTAACTTTATGAATAAAACATTCGTCACAAGGTGTAGTAATGCTAATGTTAACTGTTGGTAGAACTAATGATGACGTGTGTTAAATTCTTTCGTCCAATTGATCGTAGATTACACATGCATCGTTTTGGGAAGAGGATGTCAAGCCACATCAATACTTACCTGTATTAATGATTACCAGTCAATTAATCTTTGCAGTGTGAGATTGGAAAAAATACTCTGATGATGCCATGAGTACACCCGTTTTTGATCCATTTATTTTTTGGAATAAACCTGGAGTACACAGCTGCTGATGTAATGTTCATTGTTAATGCATAGTTTTCAAACATTGACCCTTGAAACATTATACTTTTGAGTTTCGGAATTCTTGATTATCAATATCAGTCAAAATAGAAAAATGGGTTCCCATGATGAACGTTTACGGAACCCAACATTTGTTATCGTGGTTTCCAATTGGGTAATCTGACGGAACCGAAAAACGGTTACCATGAATTTCCGAAATCCTCAGGCCTGCTCCTGAATTATTTAAATTTTTGCAGCATTTGTTTATCATTGTAAGTATATGTTGTTGTTTGTGTTATTATCATATGCAATTGAATAAGTAGAGTCCCTGGGACTCGCTGCCGGTAAACTGTAAAATGATCACTGCATAGACTACCGCTTTTTCTGCACTCAGTGATTGACTTCTATGCAAAGTCATTTCTCAACTTGTCTTCCGTGCCATGTCATGCCTGTTGAGTGTTGATTTACTTCACATTAAGAAACTACAGAAAAACTTTTGTGTCTTGGAATTCAACCCAAATGGCTGCTTCAAAACAAAATGGCAGACTTCACTTTCAATTTTGGACATGGGTTTTTAAGACTTTTTCATTCGCCCTGTTATGACACACGTCAAATTTATGTCGATCCTACAAATTGGTTTCTAGGACTAATGTTTTTTAAAGGCCGCAGAGGATTTTCACCAGAAGACAAAATTGTTTACAGGCATGCTGAGGACCCCAACAAAAGTGATTCCAGTGCTTGAACCTCATATACCAATAGCACTGACCTGCTGTTCCAGGTCCCCAGACAGCTCTGCTTTTTTTGCACATGGTATCTCTATGTAAGAGCTGTAAAAAGAAAAAAAAAATGAAAAAAAGTCAGCATGCTTGTCACCCATTTACAAAAGGACACCATCATTCCTCAGCAGTATGTGATGTCTTCTGGTGCGCCGACCAGACCTCCTGTATGGCTGCCATGATGACGTGCTGCACGGACTCCTCAAGCGTCATGATGATTTGGATGTATTCTGGCAACAAGGAGATTTACCTTTTGTGTGAGTGTAAGTAGTTCAGATTAGTCGACTAGTCGCGGCTCCTACTGGTGACGAGTTGACTAGTAAAATAGTCATTTGTGGTAGCCCGAGTGCCCACTTGTGTTTTACTGTTCTCCCGGCATTCCGTAAATGAGTACTTAGGCAACCGGTGCTGTCATAGGAGGCCATTAGAGTGAATATAGTGTAAAACCTCCATGCAGCCATGTTGTTAGTCGAAGCAGTGTACATCAGCAGGGATGCGCTTTGAATTAAAGCGGCCGCAGGAAAAAAAAAAAATCTCCCTAACAAATAAACTCAAATGAATGTACCCAGCACAACCCGCCTGAACACGTGGTGAGGACCGCACCTTGCTTGCGCTCGCACTTGACGGCGCATCCCAGGACGAGTTGCAGCAGCCTGCCCAGCTCCGCCGGGTCTGAGTGCTCGGCAACCAGGGCCACGTCGGGCAGAGGGAAGTTGGAGAGCCCCTGACCCAAAACCTAGAAGAGTGAGTGAGTTACACAAAGCACAAAATGGTGAACTTTTTCCCCCCCGACAGCCTGGAGACGGGATTACCAGTGTTGTGTCCAAGGACCGGCAACCCGAGGCCAAGGCCAAGGACTTGGAAAATTTTCCGAGGAAAGGCCAAGGCCAAGGACTTGAGAAATTTTCCGAGGCCAAGGACCAAGGACTTGCCTCCAAGGCCAGGGACCAAGGACTGATTTTGAAGCTAAGGCCTAGCCGAGGACATGTATAAAACAATGCTATCATACCACTTGGCAGGTCTTCATGATTTGCAACACCCCTCCATCATAACCCCTTGCACTCCCTAACGCTTGAATGAAGTGTTTTTATTCAAAGAGTAGAACAGTCAGGGTACGTGTTATTTATACTGAGAAAAACAAAAAAGCATATGATATACATTTATGAATTAATGTTTTAGTGCAGTAGTTTCTTAATGTGAAGTAAATCAACACTCAACAGGCATGACATGGCACGGAAGACAAGTTGAGGAATGACTTTGCACAGAAGTCAATCACTGAGTGCAGAAAAAGCGGTAATCTCTGCAGTGATAATTTTACAGTTTACCGGCAGCGAATCCCATTATGCATTGAGAGAGTCCCAAATTTTGAATTCTGAAATGGTCTACTTATTCAATTGCATATGATAATAACACAAACAACAACATATACATACAATTATAAACAAATGTTGCAAAATTTTAAATAATTCAGGAGCAGGCCTGAGGATTTCGGCTCTTTGAAGTGAACGATGAGTCGTTTTTAGATGAAAAAAACGTTCATGTAGAGTAAGGTGTTTTTAGCCCAAAAAAAAACGACCGTGTATAGGAAGGCGTTTTTCGACGAAAAAAAACGACCATGAATAGTAAGGCGTTTTAACAAAAAAAACCAACCATGGAAAGTAAGGCGTTTTTAGCCGAAAAAAAAGACCATGTATAGTAAGGCGTTTTTAGCCCAAAAAAAACGACCATGTATACTATGGCGTTTTTAGCCGAAAAAAACGACCATGTAAAGTAAGGCATTTTTAGCCCCCAAAAAACGACCATGTATAGTAAGGCATTTTTAGCCCCAAAAAAACGACCATGTATAGCACGGCGTTCTTAGCCGAAAAAAAAAAACGACCATGTATAGTCAGGCATTTTAGCCCCCAAAAAACGACCATGTACAGTAAGGCATTTTTAGCCCCAAAAAAACGACCATGTATAGTAAGGCGTTTTTAGCCGAAAAAAAAGGACCACGTATCGTAAGGTGCTTTTAGCCGAAAAAAATGACCATGGATAGTAAGCTGTTTTTAGCCGAAAAAAACAACCATGTATAGCAAGGCGTTTTAACCTGAAAAAAAAACGACCATGTATAGTAAGGCGTTTTTAGCCGAAAAAAACCGACCATGTTTAGTAAGGCGTTTTTAGCCAAAAAAAACTACCATGTATATAGTCAGCCGTTTTTAGCCAAAAAACATGACCATTTGTAGTAAGGCGTTTTTAGCCGAAAAAAACGACCATGTTTAGTAAGGCGTTTTTAGCCGGAAAAAAAACGACCATGTATCGTAAGGCGTTTTTAGACGAAAAAAATGACCATGAATAGTAAGGTGTTTTTCAACGAAAAAAAAAAACATGTATAGTAAGGCGTTTTTAGCCGAAAAAAAACGACCATGTATAGTAAGGCGTTTTAACCCGAAAAAAACGACCACGTATAGTAAGGTGTTTTTAGCCGAAAAAAACGACCACGTATAGTGAGGCGCTTTTAGCCGAAAAAAATGACCATGTATAGTAAGGTGTTTTGAGCCGAAAAAAAAACGACCCTGTATAGTAAGGAATTTTTAGCGTCAAAAACGACCATGTATCGTAAGGCATTTTTAGCCCCAAAAAAACGCCCATATATAGTAAGGCATTTTTAGCCCCAAAAAAACGACCATGTATAGTAAGGCGTTTTTGGCCGAAAAAAAACCCGACCATGTATAGTAAGGCGTTTTTAGCCGAAAAAAAAAACGACCATGTATAGTAAGGCATTTTTAGCCCCAAAAAAACGACCATCTACAGTAAGGCATTTTTGGCCGAAAAAAAACGACCATGTATAGTAAGGCATTTTTAGCCCCAAAAAAACGACCATGTATAGAAAGGCATTTTAACCCAAAAAAACGACCATGTATTTTTAGCCCCAAAAACGACCATGTATAGTCAGGCGTTTTTAGCCGAAAGAAATGACCATGTATAGTAAGGCGTTTTTAGTCGAAAAAAAATGACCATGTATAGTCAGGCGTTTTTAGCCGAAAAAAATGACCATGTATACTAAGGCATTATAGGCCGAAAAAAAACGACCATGTATAGTGAGGCATTTTTAGCCCCAAAAAAACGACCATGTATTGTAAGGCATTTTTAGCCCCCAAAAAACGACCATGTATAGAAAGGCATTTTTAACCCAAAAAAACGACCATGTATTTTTAGCCCCAAAAAACGACCATGTATAGCACGGCGTTCTTAGCCGAAAAAAAAAAACCACCATGTATAGTCAGGCATTTTTAGCCCCAAAAAAAACGACCATGTATAGAAAGGCATTTTTAACCCAAAAAAACAACCATGTATTTTTAGCCCCAAAAAACGACCATGTATAGTCAGGCGTTTTTAGCCGAAAAAAATGACCATGTATAGTAAGGCGTTTTAAACGCCTTACTAAAAACGCCTTACTACTAAAAACGACTAAAAACGACTAAAAACGCCTTACTATACATGGTCATTTTTTTCGGCTAAAAACGCCTGACTATACATGGTCGTTTTTGGGGCTAAAAATACATGGTCGTTTTTTTGGGTTAAAAATGCCTTTCTATACATGGTCGTTTTTTTTTGGGGCTAAAAATGCCTGACTATACATGGTCGTTTTTTTTTTTCGGCTAAGAACGCCGTGCTATACATGGTCATTTTTTTCGGCTAAAAACGCCTGACTATACATGGTCGTTTTTTGGGGCTAAAAATACATGGTCGTTTTTTTGGGGCTAAAAATGCCTTACTATACACGGTCGGGGGTTTTTTCGGCTACAAACGCCTTACCATACATGGTTGTTTTTTTCGGCTAATAACACCTTACTATACATGGTCGTTTTTTTTGTTGTTGTTAAAACGCCTTACTATTCATGGTCGTTTTTTTCGGCTCAAAACACCTTACTACACATGGTCATTTTTTTCGGCAAAAAACGCCTTACTATACATGGGCGTTTATTTCAGCTAAAAACACCTTTCTATATACATGGTCGTTTTTTTCGGCTAAAAACGCCTTACTATACATGGTTATTTTTTTCGGCTCAAGATGCCTTACTATACATGGTCGTTTTTTTCGGCTAAAAACGCCTTACTATACATGGTCGTTTTTTTTGGGCTAAAAACGCCTTACTATACATGGTCGTTTTTTTGGGGGCTAAAAATGCCTTACTATACACGGCCGTTTTTTTTTTCAATTAAAAACGCCTTACTATACATGGTCGGGGTTTTTTTCGGCTACAAACGCCTTACCATACATGGTTGTTTTTTTCGGCTAAAAACGCCTTACTATTCATGGTCGTTTTTTCGTCTAAAAACGCCTTATTATACATGGTCGTTTTTTTTCGGCTCAAAACACCTTACTACACATGGTCATTTTTTTCGGCAAAAAACGCCTTACTATACATGGTCGTTTATTTCGGCTAAAAACGCCTTTCTATATACATGGTCGTTTTTTTCGGCTAAAAACGCCTTACTATACATGGTTATTTTTTTCGGCTCAAGATGCCTTACTATACATGGTCGTTTTTTTCGGCTAAAAACGCCTTACTATACATGGTCGTTTTTTTCGGCTCAAAACACCTTACTACACATGGTCATTTTTTTCGTCTAAAAACGCCTTACTATACATGGTCGTTTTTTTGGGTTAAAACGCCTTACTATCCAGGGTTGTTTTTTTTCCGGCAAAAAACGCCTTACTAAACATGGTCGTTTTTTTCGGCTAAAAACGCCTTTCTATATACATGGTTATTTTTTTCGGCTCAAGATGCTTTACTATACATGGTCGTTTTTTTCGGCTAAAAACGCCTTACTATACATGGTTTTTTTTTCGTTGAAAAACGCCTTACTATCCATGGTAATTTTTTTTTCGGCCAAAATCGCCTTACTATACATGGTCGTTTTTTTGGGCTAAAAACGCCTTACTATATATACATGGTCGGGTTTTTTTCGGCCAAAAACGCCTTACTATACATGGTCATTTTTTTCGGCTAAAAACGCCTGACTATACATGGTCGTTTTTTGGGGCTAAAAATACATGGTTGTTTTTTTGGGTTAAAAATGCCTTTCTATACATGGTCGTTTTTTTTGGGGCTAAAAATGCCTGACTATACATGGTCGTTTTTTTTTTTCGGCTAAGAACGCCGTGCTATACATGGTCATTTTTTTTCGGCTAAAAACGCCTTACTATACATGGTCATTTTTTTCGGCTAAAAACGCCTGACTATACATGGTCGTTTTTTGGGGCTAAAAATACATGGTCGTTTTTTTGGGTTAAAAATGCCTTTCTATACATGGCCGTTTTTTGGGGCTAAAAATGCCTCACTATACATGGTCGTTTTTTTTCGGCCTATAATGCCTTAGTATACATGGTCATTTTTTTCGGCTAAAAACGCCTGACTATACATGGTCGTTATACATGGTAATTTTTTTGCGGCTAAAAACGCCTTACTATACATGGTCATTTTTTTCGGCTAAAAACGCCTGACTATACATGGTCGTTTTTGGGGCTAAAAATACATGGTCGTTTTTTTGGGTTAAAAATGCCTTTCTATACGTGGTCGTTTTTTTTGGGGCTAAAAATGCCTGACTATACATGGTCATTTTTTTCGGCTAAAAACGCCTGACTATACATGGTCGTTATACATGGTCATTTTTTTTCGGCTAAAAACGCCTTACTATACATGGTCGTTTTTTTCGGCTCAAAACACCTTACTACACATGGTCATTTTTTTCGGCAAAAAACGCCTTACTATACATGGTCGTTTATTTCGGCTAAAAACGCCTTTCTATATACATGGTCGTTTTTTTGGCTAAAAACGCCTTACTATACATGGTTATTTTTTTCGGCTCAAGATGCCTTACTATACATGGTCGTTTTTTTCGGCTAAAAACGCCTTACTATACATGGTCGTTTTTTTCGGCTCAAAACACCTTACTACACATGGTCATTTTTTTCGTCTAAAAACGCCTTACTATACATGGTCGTTTTTTTGGGTTAAAACGCCTTACTATCCAGGGTTGTTTTTTTTCGGCAAAAAACGCCTTACTAAACATGGTCATTTTTTTCGGCTAAAAACGCCTTTCTATATACATGGTTATTTTTTTCGGCTCAAGATGCTTTACTATACATGGTCGTTTTTTTCGGCTAAAAACGCCTTACTATACATGTTTTTTTTTCTCGTTGAAAAACGCCTTACTATACATGGTCGTTTTTTGGGGTTCAAACGCCTTACTATCCATGGTCATTTTTTTTCCGGCTAAAAACGCCTTACTAAACATGGTCGTATTTTTTCGGCTAAAAAAGCCTTACTATACATGGTCGTTTTTTTCGGGTTAAAATACCTTAGTATACATGGTCGTTTTTTTCGGCTAAAAACGCCTTACTAAACATGGTCTTTTTTTTCAGCTAAAAACGCCTTACTACAAATGGTCATGTTTTTTGGCTAAAAACGGCTGACTATATACATAGTAGTTTTTTTCGGCTTAAAACGCCTTACTATACATGGTCGTTTTTTTCGGCTAAAAACAGCTTACGATACATGGTCATTTTTTTCGGCTAAAAGCGCCTTACGATACGTGGTCCTTTTTTTTCTGCCAAAAATGCCTTTCTATACATGGTCGTTTTTTTGGGGCTAAAAATGCCTTACTATACATGGTCGTTTTTTTGGGGGCTAAAAATGCCTTACATGGTCGTTTTTTTCGGCTAAAAACGCCTTACTCTACATGGTCTTTTTTTTCGGCTAAAAACGCCTTACTATACATGGTCGTTTTTGACGCTAAAAATTCCTCACTATACGTGGTCGTTTTTGGGGGCTAAAAATGCCTTACTATACATGGTCGTTTTTTTCGGCTAAAAACGCCTTACTCTACATGGTCCTTTTTTTCGGCTAAAAACGCCTTACTATATATACATGGTCGTTTTTTTTTTTTGTTAAAACGCCTTACTATTCATGGTCATTTTTTTAGGCTCAAAACACCTTACTATTCATGGTCGTTTTTTTCATCGAAAAACACTACTATTCATGGTGGGTTTTTTCGTCTAAAAACGCCTTCCTATACATGGTCGTTTTTGTTTTGTTTTGTTAAAACGTCTTACTATTCATGGTCGTTTTTTTCGTCGAAAAACGCCTTACTGTACATGGTGGGTTTTTTTCGTCTAAAAACGCCTTCCTATACACGGTCGTTTTTTTTTGGGCTAAAAACACCTTACTCGACATGGTCGTTTTTTTCGTCTAAAAACGACTCATCGTTCACTTCAAAGAGCCGAAATCCTCAGGCCTGCTCCTGAATTATTTAAATTTTTGCAACATTTGTTTATAATTGTATGTATATGTTGTTTGTGTTATTATCATATGCAATTGAATAAGCAGACCATTTCAGAATTCGAAATTTGGGACTCTCTCAATGCATAATGAGACTCATACTTTTCTGATCAGCGAGTCCCTGGGACTCGCTGCCGGTAAACTGTAAAATTATCACTGCAGAGATTACCGCTTTTTCTGCACTCAGTGATTGACTTCTATGCAAAGTCATTTCTTAACTTGTCTTCCGTGCCATGTCATGCCTGTTGAGTGTTGATTTACTTCACATTAAGAAACTACTGCACTAAAACATTAATTCATAAATGTATATCATATGCTTTTTTTGTTTTTCTCAGTATAAATAACACATACCCTGACTGTTCTCCTCTTTGAATAAAAACACTTCATTCAAGCGTTAGGGAGTGCAAGGGGTTATGATGGAGGGGTGTTGCAAATCATGAAGACCTGCCAAGTGGTATGATAGCATTGTTTTATACATGTCCTCGGCTAGGCCTCAGCTTCAAAATCAGTCCTTGGTCCCTGGCCTTGGAGGCAAGTCCTTGGTCCTTGGCCTTGGCCTCGGAAAATTTCTCAAGTCCTTGGCCTTGGCCTTGCCACGGAAAATTTTCCAAGTCCTTGGCCTTGGCCTCGGAGTCAAGTCCTTGGCCTTGGTCTTGGCCTCGGGTTGCCGGTCCTTGGACACAACACTTCAACCCACAACACTGAAATTCTGCAATCTGAGAGGACTTAAGTGTGCCTTTGAAAGTCAGTTGCTATTCAGTCTCGATGACAACAATCAGATCCAATGCCTTTCTTGGTTCCTCCATGGGTTCATTTTTCAAAATGACACCCTGTTGAATATCTCTGACTTATTTCCGATTGTGATGAGAAGTTATGATGTAGTCACTGCAATCGAATGTCACTCTTCCGCCACATACCGTATTTTCCGCACGGAAAGAGGCACTGGATTATGAGGCACACCTTCAATGAATGGCTATTTTGTGAAAATTTTTCATACATTAGACGCCTCGGACTAAAAGGTGCAATCTACAATGCCTCCACTAGATGGGGCTACGCTCCTTCCATTCAACTCGAGAGGCGTCTGTTCAACGTGAGAGGCGTTCATGACCGCCTCTGAAAAATGTAAATTAGCTATTACTGTACTTAAATGAAACTACGAAATGTGAAAATAATGCATCAAAACAGAAAATCAAGCAAGGAAATCACAAAATAAATTCTGTAGGGGGGATATACAGTAGAATTTATTTTGTGATTTTCTTCATGGTTTCATTGAAGAATGAATTTACGTTTTTCGGAAGCGGCCATGAACGCCTCTCGAGGGGAACGGAAGAGAAGGCACAGAGACGGACAAAGACGTACAGTACCTGTATTTTTTCAGACTGTGAAAACCATTAATAAAGTCTGCCTCTAAAAAAAAAATAAAACCACAACCACAGCTCTCATTATTTCAACAAATACAGGTGCGTCTTTGTCCGTCTCCGTGCCTCCTTTTCTTCCGGTCAACTCGAGAGGAGTTCATGAGCACCTCCGAAAAATGCATTGGCATTTCCTTGATCGTAGCTCCAACAGTACGATCAGATGTCAGTCCATCCATCCATCCATCCATCCATCCATCTTCTACTGCTTATCCAGGGCCGGGTCGCGGGGGCAGCAGTTTTAGCAGGGAAGCCCAGACTTCCCTCTCCCTAGCTACTTCTTCCAACTCTACCCGGGGGATCCCAAGGCGTTCCCAGGCCAGCTGGGTGACACAGTCTCTCCAGCGTGTCCTGGGTCGTCCTCGGGGTCTCCTACGGTGGGACATGCCCGGAACACCTCACCAGGGAGGCGTTCAGGAGCCATCCGAATCAGATGCCCAAGCCACCTCATCTGGCTTCTCTCGATGTGGAGGAGAAGCGGCTCGACTCTGAGCCCCTCCCGGATGGCTGAGCTTCTCACCTTATCTCTAAGGGAGAGCCCGGACACCCTGCGGAGAAAGCTCATTTCGGCCGTTTGTATCCGGGATCTTGTTCTTTCGGTCATGACCCATAGCTCGTGACCATAGATCGTGACCATAGGTGAGCCGGTCGACCGGTAAATTGAACGCTTCGCCCTTTGGCTCAGCTCCTTCTTTACCACTACAGACCGATACAACGTCCGCATCATAGCAGACGCTGCACCGATCCGCCTGTCGATCTCTTGCTCCCTCCTGCCCTCACTCGTGAACAAGACCCCAAGATACTTAAACTCCTCCACTTGGGGCAAGATCTCCTCCCCGACCCAGAGGGGGCAGTCCACCCTTTTCCGACTGAGGACCATCGTTTTAGATTTGGAGGTGCTGATTTTCATCCCAACCGCTTCACACTCGGCTGCGAAACGCTCCAGTGAGAGTTGGAGAGCCCTGCTTGAAGGAGCCAACAGTACCACAACATCTGCAAAAAGCAGAGATGCAATACTGAGGCCACCAAAACGGACCCCCTCAACACTTCGGCTGCGCCTAGAAATTCTGTCCATAAAGGTTATGAACAGAATCAGCGACAATGGGCAGCCTTGGCGGAGTCCTACCCTCACTGGAAACGATTCCGACTTACTGCCGGCAATGCGAACCAAACTCTGACATTGGTGGTATAGTGACCGAACAGCCCATATTAGGGGGTTCGGTACCCCATACCCACGAAGCACCCCCCACAGAACTCCCCAAGGGACACGGTCAAACACCTTCTCCAAGTCCACAAAACACATGTAGACTGGTTGGGTGAAAACCACACTGCTCCTCCTCAATCGGAGGCTCGACTTCCTGACGGACCCTCCTCTCCAGCAACCCTGAATAGACCTTACCAGGGAGGCTGAGGAGTGTGATCCCTCTGTAGTTGGAACACACCCTCCGGTCCCCCTTTTTAAAAAGAGGGACCACCACCCCGGTCTGCCAATCCAGAGGCACTCTCCCCGCTGACCACGCGATGTTGCAGAGGCGTGTCAACCAGGACAGCCCCACAACATCCAGAGCCTTGAGGAACTCCGGGCGGATCTCATCCACCCCTGGGGCCTTGCCACCAAGGAGCTTTTTAACCACATCGGTGACTTCGACCACAGAGATAGGAGAGCCCACCTCAGAGTCCCCAGACTCTGCTTCCTCCAAGGAAGGCGTACTGGTGGAGTTGAGGAAGTACTCCCTCCACCGGCTCACAACATCCCGAGTCAAGGTCAACAGCGCCCCATCCCCACTGTACACAGTGTTAGTGGTACACTGTTTCCCCCTCCTGAGACGTCGGATGGTGGACCAGAATTTCCTCGAAGCCATCCGGAAGTTGGCTTCGATGGCCTCACCGAACTCTTCCCACGCCCGAGTTTTTGCCTCAGCGACCACCAAAGCTACATTCCGCTTGGCCAGTCGATACCCGTCAGCTGCCTCTGGGGTCCCACAGGCCATAAAGGCTCGATAGGACTCCTTCTTCAGCTTGACGGCATCCGTTACTGCTGGTGTCCACCAGCGAGTACGGGGGTTGCCGCCATGAAAGGCACCAACCACCTTACGGCCACAACTCAGATTGGCCGCCTCAACAATAGAGGCACGGAACATGGTCCATGGGAAAAGCTCTGTCGGAGGTGGGAGTTGAAACTCCTTCTGACAGGGGATTCCTCCAGACGCTCCCAACAAACCCTCACAATACGTTTGGGTCTGCCAGGTCGGAGCGGCATCTTCCCCTACCATCAGAGCCGACTCACCACCAGGTAGTGATCAGTTGACAGCTCCGCCCCTCTCTTCACCCGAGTGTCCAAAACATGCGGCCGCAAATCCGATGATACAACCACAAAGTCAATCATTGAACTGCGGCCAAGGGTGTCATGGTGCCAAGTGCACATATGGACACCCTTATGTTTGAACAAGGTGTTCGTTATGGACAATCCGTGATGAGCACAGAAGTCCAATAACGAAACACCACTCGAGTTCTGATCGCGCTGGGGGGTGGGGGCGTTCCTCCCAATCACACCCCTCCAGGTCTCACTGTCGTTGCCCACGTGAGGAGTGAAGTCCCCCAGTAGAACAAGGGAGTCCCCAGCAGGAGTACACTCCAGCACACCATCCAAGGACTCCAAAAAGGGTGGGTACGCTGAACTGCTGTTGGGTGCGTACGCACAAACAACAGTCAGGACCCGTCCCCCCACCCGAAGGCGGAGGGAGGTAACCCTCTCGTCGACCGGTGTGAACCCCAATGTACAGGCACTGAGCCGGGGGGGAATGAGTATGCCCACACCTGCTCTGTGCCTCTCACCGTGGGCAACTCCAGAGTGGAAGAGAGTCCAACCCCTCACGAGAGAACTGGTACCAGAACCCAGGCTGTGTGTGGAGGTAAGTCCGACTATATCCAGTCTGAACTTTTATACCTCACACACCAGCTCGGGCTCCTTCCCTGCAAGAGAGGTGACATTCCATGTCCCTAGAGATAGCTTCTGCAGCCGAGGATCGGATCGCCAGGGTCGCCGCCTTTGGCTGCCGCCCAGCTCACACTGCACCGACCCCTTTGGCCCCTCCCATGGGTGGTGAGCCCATGAGAAGGGGGACCCACGTTGCCTCTTCGGGCTGAGCCCGGCCGGGCCCCATGGGTGCAGGCCCGGCCACCAGGCGCTCGCCAACGAGCCCCACCCCCAGGCCTGGCTCCAGAGGGGGGCCCCGGTGACCCGCATCCGGGCAAGGGAAACTGGGTTCCATTAATTTTGTTCTTCATAAGGGGTTTTTGAGCCGTGCTTTGTCTGGTCCCACACCTAGGACCTGTTTGCCATGGGTGACCCTGCCAGGGGCATAAAGATAAGAAAAGATAAGAAAACCTTTATTAGTCTCGCAATGGAGAAATTCCCAATTCACAGCAGCAAAGTTATGAAAGGAAGAAGTAGAACAACAAAATATAGGAGCTGCTGGAAAGGCAGCCACTCTCGTGGCGCCATTTTGAAGTCAAAATAACAAAAATAATACAACACAACACATAGGACACAGACAGTCGTGCAATCTTCACCAATTTTCTGCATACATTTTGTTGTCTGAAGCAGTTCTAGATGAAAGAGGAGAGGATCAAAGTGTCCTTTCACCAGTGGATCAGAGACGTCATGCTGAAAATGTGCACACGTCTGCTACAAGCTAAGTTTTGAAAGCAAACACGAAGCTGTACCGTCCATTGACGAAAAGAGATTAGTTCACTTCTCCTGTCCCACGTAATCCGCTTCAAACTCCAATCCGCGACTCCCAGTTCCAAATCCGCATCGGCGCTCCGCACTAACGCTCCTTTCTTCTCATCGTCTGCTCAAGACTTACATCCATCCAGCCGCAGACCGTTCAACAGCACCGATCTCTCCGCTGAACAAAGCGGGGCTGTGAAAAATGCTGCCCATTACAGGCGCAAGACACAAGCGCCCCGGGACTGTCCAGCAACGACAGTCAAATGGCGCCGACATTCCTCCCAGTCAAAAACAGTGCTGGTATACCCATGCTGCCGAGAAGGCGCAACCACCGAGCACAGAGTCTCCTCCGTGATGAATGTCGTGGCCAAAAAATGCTGAAAAAAGTCCACATCAGGTCCACACGACGTAACAAACACAAAGTGACAAAACAAACAAAAAAACAAAAAAAAATAGCAAGGCTCATGAGAGCACTTGCTGACGGCTGCCTACTCGGGCGCCATCTTGACTTCAAAGCCCCAGCCAACTTAGCTCCTAGGATCATTGGGATACACAAACACCTCCACCACGGTAAGGTGACGGCTCACGGAGGGGCAGATGTCAGTCGTAGTTATTTATTCCTTTGTTGTGTATTCACAAATTTCAGGAGGTTCTCCCGAGTGTTGGCGCATCAGTCTTGGATATCATCAACAGCAGCCTCTCTTCTGGTGTAGTTCCCCAACAGTTTAAACATGCTGTGGTCCAACCCTTGATCAAGAAAGCTGGCCTTGATCCAGATGTGCTGTCAAGTTTCAGGCCCATTTCCAAGCTGCCTTTCATTTCCAAAATTCTGGAAAAAGTCGTGCACATCCAGTTGAAAATTTTCTTGGATGAACATAACATCTTGGAGGTCTTCCAGTCAGGTTTCAAGACGATGCATAGCACGGAGTCAGCCCTGTTACGCGTTTCTAATGACATCCTCCTGGCAAATGACTCTGGAGACCACGTGTGTCTAGTTTTATTGGACTTAACTGCAGCATTTGATACAGTGGATCACAGTATTCTGCTGTCTCGTTTGCAGCACTTGGTGGGCATTGGCGGCAGTGCTCTTGAGTGGTTTAGGTCCTATTTAGCTGACAGAACCTTCTGTGTCAGCCTTGGCTGCTCTGAGTCACGCACTGCTCCCCTGTCATGTGGTGTTCCACAGGGCTCAATTCTGGGGCCTCTGCTGTTCTCGCTGTATCTGCTCCCATTGGGTTCCATCTTAAGGAAACATGGTATTCCCTTCCACTGCTATGCAGATGACTGCCAGATCTATGTCCCACTGAGCAAGAAAGACGCCTTCTCATTAAGGCCACTCCTATCCTGTCTGGAAGAAATCAAAACCTGGATGGCACAAAATTTCTTGAGATTCAATGAAAAGAAGACAGAGGTGATATTGTTTGGTCCCAGTGGCCCTTGTACATTCCATCCTGTAGACTTGGGCCCCCTGTCTCCTTATCTTAAGTCAACAGTTTCAAACTTGGGCCTTAAACTGGACAGTGATTTCAAACTCGATCGGCAAATTGGTGCCGTTGTTAAATCCAGCTTCTTTCACCTTAGACAGCTGGCCAAAATAAAACCTCTCCTCTCACATGAACACTTTGAGATGGTAATTCATGCCTTTGTCACATCCCGGCTCGATTACTGCAATGCCCTTTACTTTGGAGTCAGCCAGTCCTCCATTAAGCGCCTTCAGCTGGTCCAGAATGCCGCCGCTCGCCTCTTGACTGGTACTCGTAAGAGGGAGCACATAACTCCTACTCTGGCATCCCTTCACTGGCTCCCCATTCATTTTAGAGTTATTTTCAAGATCCTCTTATTTGTTTTCAAATCTCTGAATAATCTCGCGCCACCTTACCTCTCTGAGCTCATCCGCCCCTACACACCTGCCCGGCGCCTCAGGTCTGTGGACCAGACTTTATTAGAAGTACCAAGAACTAAACTGAGGCTCAGAGGGGATCGAGCCTTTTCTGTTGCTGGTCCCTCTCTCTGGAATGACCTCCCACTAAACATTCGGCAAGCCTCCTCGCTGCCCATCTTCAAAACCCTCCTCAAAACTCACTTGTATTCTTTGGCATTCGACTCAGCATGACTTAGATTTGTTCTTGGTTTTACTGTTTGGTGCTTTCTACCGCCTTTATTACCGATTTGTCTTACTGTTTATTGTGCATGTTAAATTGCTCCATGTACAGCACTTTGTATGCAGCGATGGCTGTTTGAAAGTGCTCTATAAATACTGTTGACTTGACTTGACTTGACAAATGATGAAATCACAATATAAATTCTGTAGGGGGGGGGGGGGCTATAGAATTTATTTTGTGATATCCTCGCTTGCTTTTCAGTTTTGATGTTTATTTTCAATTTTTGTAGTTTCATTGAAGTAATCATTAGTTTACGTTTTTCGGTGGCGGTCTTGAACGCCTCTCGAGTCCAACGGAAGAAAGCACGGAGACAGACAAAGACGTACCTGTATTTGTTGAGACTGTTTTAAAAAATTAACACCACAGCTCTCCTTTTTTTCGGAGCTGCAACACAAACATATTTAATAAAGCAGCGACACAGTTCACTGAACCAACAGCAAGTTATAACATTGGTAGCATGTCTCCAGGAAGGAGCCATCTTGGAGTCGACATATTACCCTAATGACCATACAAAAGACGCACCAGATTTTATGGTGCTCGGTGAGCTTTTAAGATAATGGAAGACTTTTTGGTGTGCCCTATAGTGCGGAAAATACGGTAATCATTTTTGTGCAGCAGAAATACTGTATATGCTGTGGTCCTGTGTGGCCAAGACAAAGAGCTTGGGACCAGGGTGCTATCAATATGGACAGCTTTTCCAAATTCAGGGTCTGTAACTGTATTTCACCGTACAGTAATTCTAACACAGGGGTGGGCAAACTACGGCCCGCGGGCCGGATCCGGCCCGTTGGTCTTTTTAATCCAGCCCGCCGAAGATTGGTGCACAATTAAGGTTTGATTGCATTCATTTCGTTTGGACTTGTAATGACAGGTATTTCAACGCCAGGTGGTGCAGTTACTTCAAGTTGCAGAGCACAGGGAGGGAGGGGAAGACGAAGAAAGAGGGAGAGAGTAATGACCATGGAAGGGAAAGTGATATGTATCTGATTAAACAAAGCGGGTAACAAAGTACGAAACATTCAGGAGACGCCTGGAGTCGGAAAGACTCAAATCTACGAGACTTTGAAAAACAAGGAAGCGATTCTTACTCAGTCCGATTCTGGCAATTTCCATGAGTGAGTGAATTGCTTGTGGCTCGAGTAAATGAACATTTCCTAGAATGGTTTAATTGTTATCATGTTAAAAACTTTCCGCAAACTGGACTGCTAATAAGAGTCGGAGAGCAGTCAAATGTGTAGAGCGTGAACAACAGGGAGCTCAGTACACATCCTTGAGGAGAACCGGTGCTGAGTGTGATGGTGGAGGAGAATGTTACATTATTACTGGCATACAAAGACATTGTGCTATCTTCTTTATTTTCTATTTCTATTTCTAACTTTTGGCCCGGCCCTCCACAATATTTTCTGCTTCTCATTTGGCCCCCCCGGGAAAATAATTGCCCACCCCTGTTCTAACACAAGTCAATATGGTCCCAGTTTGAAACACATTATTGTATAAATAAAAAAAAAAGACCAATTGCAGGGAACTGACAGATGCTCAAATTTAAACATATGAGCAATTCTAAGTCATGCCTGTTGATGGGAAGTGGGAAGAAACACCCCAAGTAAACACGGGGAGAACATGGATACGTTACGCCGAGTTCTTTCAACGGAAATTCGAACCCATAGATCGACCGACTTTGTGAGAGAGATGCTAGACTACAGTGTGGCCATTTAAATATTGTGTGTAGTGTGCTTCATATCCAGTCAACGTCTGACATTGGCATCTCACAAATGCAAAACATTTCATATCAAGGCAGCAAAGGCGTTTCATTTTTATAGCTTTATTGAATTTGCATCACTCTACATTTTCTAGAATATAATACTTGCATCCCTTCAAGGTCTACGAGATCTGTTTTACAGAAACATACATGAAGAATTAATAGTTAAACAATCTCAGAAAACGGAATATTCATCTTTGTATGCCACTTTTCTAGTCGTACATACAGTATGTATAGAATATATTTTAGTCTCTTTCATCTTCATACTTTAGGACTACTAGATAAGAAAAGAACGTAAGAAATGCACCAAACCCATAAAAGGAGTAGCATAGCCTAATACTACGGCAAAGAAGTTACTCGACATTCAAGTTGACATGCACTCAATTGAAAAATAGAAAAGAACACAATCACAGAAGGAAATAAACGTAGCCTTGGGAATGGCAAATTTGGCGAATTCCTGACTTGGAACCTGGGATCATGTACTAAGACTCATTGAGGTAAACCCGGTGACATCAGCTCTCAGCATTTGGAGGGGTGAGGCCAAGTCTCCACGTTCCGGAACTGTGTGTCACGGTCAGTCCTTGAAGTCAGGAAACATTCAGTCAAGGCCTGTTTCACTACATTTCAAAGGCATCGCTATTTCATTTGATGACGAAGCACAAGTCACACTCAGGATATACAAAGGAGAGAATCGGAACAGGTGGCACTGTGAACGACTATCTGGAATGTTCTCAACGGGGAACAATATTGGCATTCATCAACCTAATTGGAGAGGGCACGTTGAACAATAGCCGTTACGTCGTTGGGCTGCAGTGACTTGAACGTTTCTGTGTTGTCAAACTGTACATCGTGGTTTTATGACATGTAAACATTGAACTGTCCAACGAGCCTCTCCTCCAAATACAGCAGCTTTCTCCACACAGATTGGACCCAGATCCGATTGGCACAGAAGCATCGATTATTATTGTAAAATGAACGAATGCCTCTCTGACAGTGGAAATGACCTTTGTAAGGCAGAATATTCCATAGGTTTGTATTTGATTTTGTCATACTGTGAAAGGGGTGGAAATGCTGTCATAAGGCCAGCGAAACCGCCAATTTCTTAATCGAGATGTGATCCTCATGAAATCGTTGTCAAAGCATACTCTCCACTGCTGGCAGACAAGTCAAGCACACTGGCTATCGTTCACAGAGGGAAAATTGATGAAGCAGTGAACTGGCTGGTTGATCTGCGACAAAATCGGCATGATAAATAGTCATCCGCTAGCAACTACAAAGTCACAATATTGATCCATGTTCACCCTTTCAGGGACAGCGGTTACTACAGTGGACAGCTTATCAGGTTACAGGTTATTATTTGTGCGTGAAAGGGTTAAATTGAGCCTTTTGAGACATTATCAGCTCCTACTTGGGCTCATATAGATTTGACCATGGTGGCGATCGTTTGTGTAGATGTGATGGGGCTCACCAAAGTTCTTAAGGTATCAATTTTCCTACTTCTGACCTCAACACAGAGCAGACCAAAGTTGATTAGAGAACCAACCTCTGCAAGGTGTTCAGTTAATTTTTCCTCCACTTAAACCGTAATGTACCATTTTTCATCAAATCCTGGACATTGCTTTGCCAACTGCACTAAGTACCAGCCAGTCATTTCTTTACTTCCTGTTACAATGGCAGTGAAATGTGTCACTAAAGTTGGTGTCAGCGTGTCCTTTTCTCTCAGTTCCTTTCAATAATGCAGTGAGTGCAGTTGGAGGTGAAGTAATTGTTCCCACTTTTCTTTTTTTTTTAACGTTCCTACCTGAAGAAACCCACAAGGTAAGATAGTTTTACAAGCCCTGCAGTGAGTGAGACATGAACTGGACTGGCATCTTGATTCAAGTTTTAGTTCGCAGCACTCTCCTGGTTATTTTGGTTGTCATGTGTTATTGAAATGATTTGTTTACTTTCAAAGCAGTTTTCACGTCTTGCTTTGTCTAAAGACTAGAGCCTGTTTTTATTTTGAATATATATTTATCAAACAGGATCTGTGACTAAATATTTAAGGAAATCATATGAAATCATAAACCGCATGCCAAGTAACAAGTTTTTCAAATATTACATAGTCGGTGTTTGAATCTAATTTAGCTGGCATGAATGTAACATTACTTTGCTTCCGGTGAGACAAAATGTGAACAAACATTTTGAAAAAGATCAAACCTTTCCATTGCAGGTCATGATTATTAAGGCTTTTACAGTCTATGTCAGGAGTTTCTGAAACAAGCGCGTGAGAAGCCACTGCCAGTTTCACTGAGAAAAGATTTGCACCAGAGCACTAAAATATTGAAATAATACACATAATTCATATCAGAACAGTATTATTCACACATACAAGCTCTACCCAACTGACACAGCGAATACAAGCAATTGATCATCGTTGTAGACTAGTATGACACAAACAGCGCAATAAAACAAACCAAAAAACCCCCAAAACAAAACGGGTTTATAGACTCTCTCTCTCTTGTCTCTTCTGTTTAGGTAGCAGCACAGACTCTTAATCCAACAGTGACTACACAGCTCACCTATGTATTTATTTAACCCTGATGTTAAAGCTAACCGATTCAATTTTAAATCCCCCAAAATAATGCACCCCTCCACCAAAAAAAAAAACTGAAGCTCCGAAGGAAACATTCAAAGTCTACTTGATAATATTGACCATCCACAGGACACTGTTGGTTTGTGGTTCATGTTCCAGCTGCAAGTGAAACGATTAAACCTCCACTCTAAATGCCATTTCTTTTCAAAATGTACATAGATGCAAAGCTCGTTGACTACTCTTCAGTGGACGTGCCTCATTGTGTTCTTGTGAAGACATTGCAGCGGGCTACACAGATATAGTTCCTTCCTCTGGGCAAAAAAGGCTGTTGCTCTCATAAGGTATTTCATTTCACTGATATCCTCCACAACAGACATTACAATGATGGTCCTCTGAGAGCCTATATTATTTATCAAAGTAGTATTATTCTCTTGTCGGTCGATGGATGTGAACTGTCAGTCATTTATATAGTGTGTTGGAGGTCATACTTGGAAATTTTCCGATAAGAAAGCGGAGTTCACTCAAGTATGTTACTTTACAAAAAACTCAAGCTCTCAAATTCCAGTGCAACATGGTTGGCCAAAATGGTTATTTATTGCATCTTTCAAAATATGTAATTGAAATTTGAACTTTAACCATAACCTGTGAATACGATGATAATGATTTCTGAAGTCCAATTGCTTTTCTTAATTAGCTGATTGAAGGGTCATATTGCATTATATGGTGAGAGGAAGGGTTCAGCAATTCCAAAGTGATGGTCATGCTGTAAGTTGGAGGTGGATACTGAAGAATGGTCGTATTTTGTACAAAAAAAATGAAGCACATTCATTAGGCTAATTTCATGGCTAACAATTAGTTAATTTAGTCTGGAATTTTTCTTTCTCAGGTGGCCATCGTCGTTACAGTCAGGCCATTTGGAGCTGTCGTTAGTATTTCGGGCCCGCCCAGTCCGCCCGAGTCATCGGCATCAGCCAAACCGCGTCGAAAATGGACTTGCCAATATTATGTCACACTCAAGTGCCGCACACCTGACAGC
Source organism: Hippocampus guttulatus (assembly GCF_054856545.1). Lineage (NCBI taxonomy): Eukaryota > Metazoa > Chordata > Actinopteri > Syngnathiformes > Syngnathidae > Hippocampus > Hippocampus guttulatus. The sequence continues at coordinate 7,057,030 of NC_141264.1, read as the reverse complement.
AGGTGTATATACTTCAAAAAATGTAAACATAAGTGTTGTTTACCTTTCAGTACCACAGACCTCAGTGACATGTGTCCTGTATTGTTCTTATTTCAACAATATCCACACTGCGTGTGTGTGCGCGTGTCCTCATTTTAGTTTTTTTCTTTATTTGGCTGCGTGTCGACTTGTCGTCTGTGTGCGACGTGGAAATGATGTTCTCGACACCGATTGGCTGTCGCCAACGAGAGATGGACTGGGCCCAGGTGGGTCAGCCGGAAACACTGAAACAGAAACAGTGTTGAACTGACGGATCTTCCGTCAATCTAAAGCCCACTTCTTTATAATTGAACCATTTTCGGAATGAGCTAATTTAAGGAAGGATCAAGTTAAAGGTTTGAGGCCGACGACTGCAGCTATCTCGTTACCTCTGCGTCCCGCATCCTAGATACATAATTTTCCCGCCAGACGCACAGTTCCAAATAATGTGTTTTTGGAACACAAGGACATTTCTTAGTCAAAAAAAAAAACAAACAAAAAAATGACGGTAAATCTTTTTTCCCACCAACGAACACAGTTTGACAATAGCCTCCATTGTTGTTTTGATCTCGCATGACGAGATTACCGTTCTCGCGAGACGATCTTGGCGAGATCGGCCTTCACTTCGTGGAAAGCAGACGATTACCAAGTTGTGTAAGGTTAAAACAAGTGTTGCGAAAGTTTATTGCGGAGATATGAACTCAAAGACTGAACCATGAGATGAAATAAGAACCTATTTCTCAGCAAATCTTGTATGCTTGAATTATTAAATTTTTGCAGTATTTGTTTATTAGAAATAAACCTATTATAAATGTATATTGTTGTTGTTTCTGTTATTATCATATGGAATTGAATAAGTAGACCATTTCAGAATTCGAAATTTGGGACTCTCTAAATGCATAATGGGACTCATGCTTTTCCGATCAGGGCTCAAACTGTAAAATTATCACTACTCATCGCTACTATATAAATTGATTTGTTCTATGCAAGATAATGTGAAGATGATGTCAAAGTGTGTGGTCAGCTACGCACAATCACGACAAGAAAAAGAACTTCCATCATTTCCAGAATGCTCCCGTCTACCCCTTGACCAAATGTGAAATGAGGATCTTATATGGACTCATGTCTACATGGATACGCTTTCTAGAATACATTTAGAGCATGTTTCAAAATGGCCACATTGCCAAAAGGACTTTCCAGAGTCATTCGGGTTCCTGCTACATGAAAAGTTTAACCCAAAGCTCCATGCTACATGACAAACTCCCAACCGGCTAGAACATAATTAATGAATTGACCATATCATAAATACTAAGAAGTAAACCACAATGTTTGGATGCAAATGTACTTTTGGAAAATGCGCTTTGTTCAATTGTCACTGCCACCATACATTTTCACTGTGTAAACATATTATCTCAAGAAGTTTGGAGGGATGTGAGGGAAGTGAGGAGAAGGGGAGAAATTCGAGGAAAAGGTCGAAAAGTTGGTGTCCAAGAGTCTTGGTGTCGAGTCGGATCCGTTCATGCTCAGGCCTTGTTCACGCTGCACCAGGCGGCTGCGGAGAAACAGGACGAAGAGGTTTGGACACACAGAAAGCAGAGAGAACTTCACAGTGCAGGAAAGAAGTGATGGATTAAAAAAACAAGTGTTTGAAACATTGCCTCACAGAGGCAATGAATCCATTTCAACAAGGTGGCTTCCTTCCAAGTTTCAAGCACACGAAGTACAAAGCAAAAACTGTCACTCAACAATACACACAAAAAAAATACTGTAGTGGTAGTACTAGACAAATAATAATGCAAATCTATTGTTTTGTTTGTCTGTTTTGTTTGTGTTGGTATTGACATCATTTTTCTTTAATTGTGCATTTATAATCGTGGTAAATTTGTTGGTATTGGACCAATGAGATTGTCAATGTATCACACAAGTCATGCTGACATTTAGTCGTTTAATTTTATTAGTTTGAACAAGCTGATTGAAATGTATCAAGTGTGCCTTAACCAGTTTTACTTTAATGGCATCCTTCATTCTGTACTCTGAGAACTAAATACCATATTTCCTTCAAGAGTAATGATAGGTTGGTCAACGGGGAATTGTTACCTCAGTGTTCTGATGTAAATGGAATCTGTCACTGCCTCACATTAGAGGTTTCTATTTGCATTTTCTTTTATTGATGGTTCATGGCAATAATGGAGTGCAGTTAGATGTGGAATTAGCAAAGCACCCTGCTTAAATAGCCTGGGTGAAAAAGACAATCATGCTCCCTTGACACTCTGGAGGAGGTGGGCAACAGAAGGATGCTAACTAAGCTAAAAGCTATGATGGCCAGTCCCTCCCACACCCTCCAGCCCACCCTGACAGCACTTGGTAGCTCCTTCAGCCAGAGACTGTTACACCCACGCTGCAAGGAGAGATACCGACGCTCGTTCCTACCGACTGCTGTCAGGCTGCTGAATAAAAATAAAAATAACAATAATAATAATAATAATAGTTAAATGATGTGAAAAACAATTGTTAATAGCACTGCGATTGATCAATTTTGTATTTATATTGCACTTAATTGAACGGTGTTTGTTTGTTTTTTTCTTCTTTCTTCTTTCTACCCACATTCTTGCTGCTGGAGGCTGTAAATTTCCCCAGTGTGGGACAAATAAAGGATATCTTATCTTATGAGCAACTGAGTGGTGCACGATTGCAAGAACACGAGAATGAATACAGTATTTGTTACTTTTATATGCACCATATTTTCCGCATTATAAGGAGTTTCAGAGTATATCGTGCAGCTTCAATGAATGGCCTATTTTAAAACTGCTTTCATATTTTGGGTGCATTGCATTATAAGGCGCAAATAATAGAAGTCAAACGAGTGTCTGCGGTTGTCATTCATGCACAAGATGGAGCTACGCTAAAGGGAATACAATACAATTCAACACAGCTTTATTTATATCGAGCTTTCACAACCGCTGCAGCTGTAACAAAGTGCTTTATAGAACATTTCAAATATTATGTCCAAGAAATAAATATAAGGTACACTGTCGGCTTTTGAGAAAATTGAATGCTTTTAGGTGCGCCTTATCGTGCGGAACATACAGTGCATATACAGTATATACTGTATATATATATATATATATATATATATATAGTTATGAACAACGGTACATACGAACATTTTTGCGGGTATGTCGAAAAATGTTCGGACAGAGATGCTGTAAGTTAGATTTTGTATTGCGCGCCTTTTTCCGAGTAGTGCTTCTTTCCGCCGCTACTACGTCGGTACGTGAGGCGCTGTGAGAGGAGGAGGAGGAGGAGGAAACGCCTGTCCCCATGAAGAAATTCGAGACGCAACTCTTGGCCGAGGGGTTTTCGCTCATAGATAAAGCCATCGCACTCTTTGAGCAGCAAGACCCAAATATTGAACGTTGCACAAAGGTTGCAAATCAAATGAATGATGCCATACAGTGCTCCTGCATCATTTATGATGACAAAAAGAAGAAAACTGTGCAATCGTTGTGAGATCGCTTCTTTCGGCCAGTTTCTACTACACCCTCCAAGGAAGATACTCGTCAACCCTCATCTTCTTCTCCTGGACCCTCAACTTCTTCCTTAATTGATGTTACGGAGGAACTCTTGAAGCCCATTCCAACGACGACGAAGACCCTCTCGGCCCCATGATATAAAATCCTCCTCTTCCTTCTCCTCCCCCTCCATCATCTCCTTAAGCCTTCGAGCACATCTTCCAAAAGTAAGTTAAACTTCATTTTATTATACTTATATAAACCTTAAACATACTTATATAAGCCTTAAACATACATTCCATACAAAATATAGCACTGAAGCAACTTACGAACGAATTCACCTTACAAACGATCGTTCGGAACGTATCTCGTTCGTAAGTTGGGCAGCGTCTGTATATAAAAAAAAAAAATCCTCGTCTCACCCCTTGGGTGGTGTCCGTGCCTCATTCAGCTTGAGTCCTCTACCAGAGGCCAGGAAGCTTGAGGGTTCTGCGCAGTATCCTTGCTGTTCCCAGCATTGCACATTTCTGGACTGAGATGTCCGATGTTGTTCCCGGGATCTGTTGCAACCACTCATCTAGTTTGGGGGTCACTGCCCGAGTGCTCCGACCACCACAGGCACGACTGTCACCTTTACCTTCCAGGCTCTCTCCAGCTCCTCTCTGAGCCCTTGGTATTTCTCGAGTTTCTCGTGTTGCTTCTTTCTGATGTTTCCATCACTTGGGACCGCTACATCCACTACAACGGCTTTCCTCTGCCCTTTATCTATGATCACTATATCTGGTTGGTTCGCCATTACCATCTTGTCAGTCTGGATCTGGAAGTCCCACAGGATCTTCGCTCTGTCACTCTCCACCACCTTCGGAGGTGTTTCCCATTTTGACCTTGGGTTTTCCAGTCCATACTCCACACAGATGTTTCGGTAGACTATGCCAGCCACCTGGTTATGGCGTTCCATGTAGACTTTCCCTGCCAGCATCTTACACCCTGCAGTTATGTGTTGGATCATCTCAGGTGCTTCTTGCACAACCTACACCTTGGGTCTTGTCTGGTGTGGTATATGTGGGCCTCAATGGCTCTGGTGCTCAGGGCCTGCTCCTGAGCAGCCAGGATGAGTGCCTCTATGCTGTCCTTCAGGCCAGCCCTCTCTAGCCACTGATAGGACTTCTTGAGATCAGCCACTTCAGTTATGGTCCGGTGGTACATTCCGTGTAGGGGCTTGTCCTCCCATGATGGTCCCTCTTCCAGCGCCTCATCCTCTGTTCCCCATTGTCTGAGACATTCTCTGAGTGCGTCATCCGTTGGAGCCTTCTCCTTGATGTATTCATAGAGCTTGGATGTTTCGTCCTGGACAGTGGCTCTCACACTCACTAGTCTCCGGCCTCCTTCCTTTCGGCTTGCGTACAGTCTGGATTTTGGATGCATGGTTAGGAGCTTTCGGGTCTTAACGTTCGTGGTCTGAATCTCTTCCTTTGGCCACCTTATTATTCCTGCAGGGTATCTGATCACTGGCAGGGCATAGCTGTTTATTGCCCGGGTCTTATTCTTGCCATTGAGCTGGCTTCTTAGGACTTGCCTCACTCGCTGGAGGTATTTGGCCATAGCCGCTTTCCTTGTTGCCAGTTCGAGGTTGCCATTGGCTTGTGGTATTCCGAGGTGCTTGTAGCTGTCCTCAATGTCTGCTATTGTTCCTTCAGCAGCTGGTTCAGTTGTGCTGCTTCAGTGCGGACTACCTTTCCTCTCTTAGTCACCATCCGACTACATTTCTCAAGCCCGAATGACATCCCGATGTCGCTGCTGTAGATCCTGGTTGTGTGGATCAGGGAGTCTATGTCCCTTTCGCTCTTAGCATACAGCTTTATGTCATCCATGTAGAGGAGGTGACTGATCGTAGCTCCATTTCTGAGGCGGTATCCATAGCCTGTCTTGGTGATTACTTGGTTTAAGGGGTTCAGTCCTATGCAGCACAGCAGTGGGGAGAGTGCATCACCTTGGTATATGCCACATTTGATGGACACTTGGGTAAGTGGCTTGCCATTGGCTTCAAGTGTGGTTTTCCACATCCTCATCGAGTTCGCAACGAAGGCTCTTAGGGTCCTGTTCACCTTATACAACTCCAAGCATTCAGGGATCCATGTATTTGGCATCGAGTCATAGGCTTTCTTGTAATCAATCCAGGCTGTGCACAGGTTGGTATGTCGGGACCTGCAGTCTTGTGCGACTGTTCTGTCAACCAGGAGCTGATGTTTGGCTCCTCTGGTATCTCTACCAATGCCCTTCTGTGCTTCGCTCATGTATTGATCCATGTGTCCACTTATCTTAGCCACAATGATGCCTGACATGAGCTTCCATGTTGTGGGGAGACAGGTTATTGGCCGATAGTTGGATGGGACTGCACCCTTTGAGGTGATCATGATCAGGATCGTTCGTCCTTCGGTTAGCCATCCTGGGTGAGTCCCATCCCTCAGCAGCTGGTTCATTTGTGCTGCTAGGCGCTCATGGAGTGCTGTGGGTTTCTTTAGCCAGTAGGTGTGGACCATGTCCGGGCCTGGTGCTGTCCAGTTCTTCATATCTGAGACTCTTTCCTGTATGTCTGCCACTGTTATGGTAACTGGGTTCTGTTCAGGGAGGTTGCTGTGCTCCTCTCTCAGGGTCACCAGCCATTGTGCACTGCTGTTATGTGCAACCTCCTTCTCCCATATGCCTTGGGTCCTAACAACAGTGCTTGGTGGGTCAGCACTGTTGTTAGGACCCTGCCACTGAGCATACCCTTTCGCAGGTTGTGTTGCGAACAGCCTGTTTATTCGTCTGGCCTCATTCTCTTTCGTGTACCGCTTTAGGGACACGAAAGGACAAGGCCTTTGTTTGGCAGTTTCGAGTGCTTCAGGTATGGTCATCTGGATGTACCTCTCGGGTATCGGCCTTTTCATCACACCTCTCTGGGCCTCCGTCAGTTGACTCACATCTTTCTGAGATGCCTTGATCTTAGCCTCCAACCGTCTTTTCCATGGTGGGTAACGTATCTCATGGCTTCCATGGTTGCTCTTATAGCCAAGCATCTCCAGGATCACTGATGCTGAAGCGCCATTATCTTTGCTTTCAAGTCAGTTGCTGCCTCGTTCAGCATTTCATTCATTGGGGCTGGCCTCCCAATCTCATCATCTGCATTCATTGGGGCTTGCCAATCTCTGGTATGACCTCCTCCCCAGGCTGCCATGATCTGGCAGCCTGGGGCCCTTCACCATGGAACCTGCGTTGTACCTCATCAATCTCAAGTTGTGACAGCAGTTGCCGTTTGTGCATGTTGGAACACTGAGCTACTAGTTGTTTCGAGCTACTAGATGTTTCGTGGTCAACTGTGACTGTGGGTTTCGAAGTAACCATTTAGCCCACATTCTCTGCATGTAACCCCTGACTAGGGTTGCTTGAGTAGTAGCATTCCAACAGAGCCATGTTATCGCATCACGCCCATCTGCGCTTTGTTCCAGTAGCCCATTTTTCATCAAGGTGCTCTGGTTCTGACGCAGACCTTGTTTGGCCGGGCGACGTCTGAGCCGGCATGTCATTCGTTTTATTGTCTCTCATCATTGTATGAGGTAGGCATTAGCGTGAAGGATCTTGCCCAAGGACCCACACTGGATGGTGTTATGTGCTCATGTTTGCCCCAAGCGGGATTTGAACCACCGTCTCCCGTACGCCAAACCGATGCCTTACCAACTGAGCTATCCAGCCGCTATATATATAATGAGTGCAGGCCTATGGATGTGTGATAGTGTGCAGCCGACTTAATAATTGCATCTACATGATCTGTTCATTCCCTTTAAATGTGGTGCATCGGTCGTGCACTGGAGTCTCAACATGGCGGAAGCGTCTGCCCCATTGTGTGGGCACTTCGAGAACTTGGCAAAGGCCGGTTGGCCAAAATGGCAAACACACAGCAAGCTTTGCGCTGATATGAAAATCAGGGTTATTATTTGAATCAATGTAGAATGAATGTAAGACTTGAAGTTGGAATGGTTTGACTCAGCTGAGAAAGGAGGAAGGATGAGGAAAATATATTCAGTACTACATATTTTTCATGAGGGAATTTTATTGTCATAAATGTGGAAAGGAATTATTGGAATGTCGAAAATACTGTAGTTCCCAACATTGTTTCAAATGGGATGACAGGTTGAATTTGGAAAAGGAAAGATGGAGAACTTTTTTGACTTGGGTTTGTATAATGCAGTGTTTCTTAAATAGTGGGGCGCCCCCTGCGCTCCCCCCACCCCCACCCGGGGCGGGGGGAACGAGGCTCCGTATATATTTATAGGGGAGGGGGAGTGCGTCTGACCTCGGGGAACATGCTTTTAAATTTTATTATTATTATTATTTTTTTTTTTACTGTCCTAGAATAAAGTGCAGTTGCACCTCCACTACGTTAGGGGGCAGTGGCGCTCTCAGTGGCAGAGTGTGCGCAGGGAGCGTTCGAAGGGAGGAAATATGACGGAGGCGTATGTTGCGCTTGGCTTCACTGTGACTACGGTGGCAGACGAGGAAAGATCGGTGTGCTGACTGTGTCTAAAAATGTTGGTAGCGGACAGAATAAAGTCAAATAAATTAAGGTGTCACTTAAAGACATTACACCCCAATCACGCTGATAAGCCGCTTGAGTTTTTTCAGCGAAAACGTGCTGAATATTGCCAACAATCATTCCGCTTTGTGACTGCTACTTCAGCAAACTAAAATAGAGGTCCCGGCTACACATTGAGCAGGAGCTGAGAGTTGCTGTGTCCTGCTTCAAACCTCGCTTCGAAAAGCTGTGCATTGCAAAACGTGCTCATTGTAGCCATTAATCCAGACATCATCTTTGATTAAAAAAAAACAGCACAAATTATTTTATATATTTTTGTTTTGCAGGTTAACATTTTGTTTTTTTAAATATTGTGCTCCTGAGTTAATGTTGGTGATCAGTTTGAATGCATTATTATTTATTGATTTTTTGTAATTTTATTTTTCAGTGTCGTATGGTTTGACATGGTCAGTCAAAATGTTTACAGTTTAATTCAGGATTTAATTTTATTTTGGAATTTCAGATGAACTTTACATATTTTCTGTTCCAGTTAATAAAGCTATTTATTCTTTGTTGTAAGTTGGTCCATATTTCTTTCTGTTTTTATTCTCTTATACGTTAATAAGAACACAGTGTTATGCAGAGGTGTACTTATAACAATTATATAAAGACAAATGACACTATTTATAGTCGCGGGGGGGCATGAGATGTTTTCTTCTTCCTGGGGGGGGGGCATGACAGAAAATAATTGAGAAGCACTGGTATAATGTGACATTTTTGACAGTGGGAATTTTTGACATGTGGAAAGTATTTCCTCTCATGTCCTGAATTTTTGGAATCTTTGCAAGTTTTAATGTTTTGAATAATTTAATTAATAGGGGTGCGTTTCCCTCTTCACACAATGAGTGTGAGATAACCCGATTATGAGTCATTTTTGTTGAACCCTAAATGAATTGTAACTGCAGAATACCAGAAAGCTGCACGACGTAATTCCAGTCCTCATTTGTCATTTTGAAATACTAACCTGGCACGGCGACAGAGGAAATGGCCTCTGGCTGGCACAGCGTGTCCACTTTCACATGCTGAAAGGCTTTGTTAGGGCCTGACTGAAGGTGCCTGGAAACATAGCATGTGGTTGAGTTTTCACGTACGATACATCCAGACACTCACATACACAGTCCAAGTCCTTCAAAATATGGCCCTTAGCAATTCCTGTCGGAGTTAAAATATTAATGACAGTGAGTATCTGGTGCTGGATGTGAGCATCAAAGCGGAAACTTGAAGCAGCAGGCAGCTTCGACCTCAGCAGCTTTGCTGCGTCTCAACTTCCCGCAGCCATTCATAAGAATGCGGGACGACTAATCCATTATGAATGCAAGAGCATTTTTCATAAGTTAAAACAACATAGCAAGGAAGTATGTAAATGAAACAAAAGGAGCTGCAGTAATGTGGAAGCTGATTGAAATGTCAAACAAGCAAAATGAAAGAAATAATATGAAGGAGCGGGTCCTCTTAATTCTAATTTGCTCAGCGTTATTTCCCCTCTACGCTCTAATGAAGTCAGTCGGCTGCTTTAAAATGGCTTATTTTGCCACAGAAAGTAACAAAATTCATCGAATTACTATTGTACCTTTTCCACTCATCCTCTCCGTCCCAGAACTCATAGATGACAAAGGATAAGCCATCTGGCAGGCGCACTGCAGTCACACTGGAAAAGAGACAGACATCAGTAGCACAGCTCAGAAAAGGCCTTCCTATTGGGTCAGGACAGACTAGCTCTTTATGACAACTTTTTGTCTTGTGCAATTTCCACATTACTCTTTATTCTCATAAGTCTCAGAGACTTTTCTCAAAATAGTACTGTAATTCTCTGTAATTCTTGGAACATACTGGATCACAGAGCTTAAAAAGCGACCTGAGTTTTTAGTGGGCAGAAAAATGCAGAAATGTCTGATCATATTATCAGGTTACAGGGTGCATGAACGGGTTAAAGCAGCAATAATCTGTGAAAGTCATCTTTCAAACTTTCACCAGCATGAAGGAATGAATGCACGCACACACACACACACACACACACACACACACACACACACGCACACACACACACACACACACACACACACACACACACACACACACACACACACACACACACACACACACACACACACACACACACACGCATACGCAAACAAAGATGTTGGTAAATTGGTGCCATGAAACCAAGGTTGAACCTTTTAGGCATAATTTCAAAAGGTATGACCAAAAGGACACCATATGAATAGTAAAACAGCATCGTTCTTTCACTTAAGCTGAAAGCGGGGCCTGAGTCAAGTTGAACGGAATTATGAACCGTTTGGAATAGCAAGTTTTCCTTCAAGCTTCTGCTTGAAAGCAAAGCCTTCAGAAAAGCCCATTAGAACATCTGAACTTTATCTGGGAATATTTTGAGGCACTTAAAAAGGTGGCAGGTGTTCTGACTCCCACTTATGATTTTGAATGTGACTGGTTAATTCTGAACACAACCAAATCCACTTGTGCAAATCACATCTTTTCATTGTTTTATTTTATTTCCGCTCTTCATTTTTTAAAAATTGAGTTCTACAAGTTATAGGCAAGTTCTCCAAGTTTTATATCCCCTACAGGTACAGTAGGTGAGGTCTCACCACGTAATTATGTTAATGATCTCTTCGACGCAGCACATTTACCACCATCGCTTGTCATTGACCTGGGCCTTTTGCATGTCATGGGATACCTGAAGCTATTTTCATGTGAAAACTGCTGCAAATGTGAAATAAGAAATCACACTACACACAAGATTCATGCAGAGCTTGAACATGTTTGAGTTATGTGTCTCGTTGTGCTGACATTCAAGCTTAGGACTAGCAAATGTACTGTATGTTCAAAGGAGGCTTTGACTATTGCTCCCAACAGACATCGGGGCCCTTTACACTATACGGTCTGAGGTCTTTGAATTTAATAAAATGCTCGAACTAACTTAGGTGAGAAAAAATGTTTTTAAATGTCTTGTTTGAGTGGTTGCGGCATTTTTCATTTATATTTTATTTATTTGTTTGTAGATCATTTTAGCTGTTAGTAATTCTTGTACTTGTATGGCATGAAATTGTTTATGAGTGTGCGACTGCTCAGATTACCTGTTATCATAGTTCAATTAAATTTTAAGAAGATTTAAGGATTATAAAGGAACATTTTGAATTGGAAATGCTCAGTAGATAAGGCTAATGCTTATTAAAGGCCACACGGTGTGTAAAGATACAAGGCATGAAAGGTGTGGATGTCGCAGACTGAATGTGCAATTGGTTTGAATTTCACATACATTTACCAATTTTGTGTTTTGAGTCGTGGGGTTTTAGTAGTTGAAGAAATATTAAGTTTTGAAATCAACGAAGAATTGTTTTAATAATCGTGATCTCAATCTCAATCAAAATAATAGTGATTATTATGTTTTTTATAATCATTCAGCCCTTCACCAGTGTAAAAGTTAGGTTTTCCTGGTTGCTGTATGCCGATATAATTGAACAAAAAAGAATAGAATACTAGGAATGTGTAACATATACTGTACAGTACATTATGGAATGAGTTACAGTGCAGTGATTCTTCTGGTTATCTTATGAGGTATAGATTCAGGCAACTGAATCACTTACTTTATAATAATAACATTTGAAAGTGCAGTGAAATGGATCGGAATATGTATCCGAAGGGGATAACCTGAACATCAAATGAAATGAAATGACAATGATATTATTGCATAACCAAAGCAGTACAATGTTTTGCCTGAGTTATGTTCAATTTTCATTGGGGGTGGGGGTGTCTCAGTTATTTATCAGGATAAATAGGGGCCAGTGAATCCATAAGAGTATGTCTCTGAATGAATGGATGCACAATAATCTTCCTGAAAGTTATGAACACAGAAAACAATGTCGAGGGGACTTACTGAAAGCAGTCTCTCTGAGTGGAGACGTTCTTTAGGTATTGCTTCAGAGCCTCGCAATAGTCACCGAGCTTCTTCTGGGAAACCACCATTTCCTGACGGATCAGCAGTAGTGACTGCATCGAGAAAATCATTATTAAAAAGCATTGTCTTTAATGCATACAGATCAGACAGAGCTTATAGAGTGTATTAAACTTTGTTAGAATCGGTGGATTTCAATTTCTTGGAAACCATCAATGGCGCTATTTGGCAGGAGCAAAATGTACAGCCACAGAAAAGGTGTGAGGGTCAGCTACGTCCACCCCTGCAAAAAATGTGAAATGGTTTTCTATTATCTGCACCCCCTTACAAACGCCCTCGATAAAAGAGAAGCAGAATGGGAATTCTTGGCGAATGATGGGAAATGCAAGTTACACTTTTCATCTGCGTGGAGAGGAAAAGCACAAAGCTTTCATTGCACAATTTTCAAATAAAGGAAAAGAGGAGGAAGAGAAGCAAGCAAAAGTGGCACGTAGGCAAGACAGCCTCATCAATAATCACAACAGCATGGTTTTGTTTTTTTTACTGAAATGTAGGCAAAAAGGTAGGTAACCTTTGAAATAATTTAACAATCTAATGTTTCACATAAAAGTAAGCAAGCATACCGGAAAACAAAGCCCACATTTTGGGGTCCTTTACGTTGTTGTTGTTGGGTTTTTTTCTTAATAGAGGTCATTTTTCAACCCGAAAGTAGCAGCAGTGTGCAGGTGTACTCAGTAACGAACAGGAGGGCCAAAGAAAAGTGTTGGCTGCTGAAATGGGATGGAACTCCATCCCTTTCATTCATCTAATGTTTCGCCGCTGTGGTTAAAGTCGCTGGCCGAGAGGTGCGTTCTGTTGACGTTCGGAGCTGAGGACAGTACCGACACACAACTAAGGTAACGGTGTGCAAAGCTCGCACGTATGGACGGTTTTTCAATGTCTAATGAAGGTCGGAGATCTCAAAACCCAAGTGGACATAGAAAAACACAAAAAAGCTGTATGAGGGGAGAATCTGCAAAGTTGAACTGTGTTCCTTAATTGTTAGACGCGGGAACACAGGATGGAGAAGAAGACAATTTTTAGGAAGCAAACTAAAGTCTAAAGTGACAGTGTCTTTGCTGAATTTAATATCCTTGGGGCACAATTTTATCATTTACAATGATACACGGAAAATGTTGATGGTTTTTTTTTTTTACAGAAAAGAATGTCATATTTAAGTAAGGCTTCAAAAGAGCTACTTTGATGGATTTTTTTTTTTTTTTACAATAAAGAGGAGGCCTTATTCAAATTAGGGTTGTACAATATATTGACTAAGTCTTGTCGTTGTCATAATGGCACATTCAGTCCAGAATGCAATACGTGCAATACATCTGGAATTAAATGATTCACTGTAAATTTGACCAATCAGATGCAACCTGAACTGTATATCGGCATCCAATCGGTATCTTGGGCCATCACTAATTGGATAAGAATGCATTTGAATTTTTCCACGTGAAAATAGTATTGTTTCATTCGATAATAAAGATGTCATTTGTTTACGTCCATGTCAAATATTGCAATAATATTGACATGCAACACCCCCATCACATATTGCATGTTTTTTTTCCCAATGCCGTGCAGCCCTATTTTAAATATATAATACATGGAATCTTTGAATATCATTTCAATATCTCAAGGCCGGGCTTTTTTGTAAATCAAAATATGGTCACTCTAAGATATTGTAAACATACGTCTCTACATCCATGAGGCACACACATCCACACATTGTGTAACAGATATAAATTGTTTTTGAATGTCCATCCGATATAGCACACCTGCCCAAACATGGCAAACCTCCAGCCAACTCAATTAGAAACACTGCATTGCCCGTCAGCCTTGTTTATGTAATTAGCTACAGCCAATTGAGCGTCCAACGACTCAGAAAAACAAGGAAGTTAAACACAACTATCGAAAGGGTAATATTCAGTCAAATAAGGTGTAAGAAAAGCCTTTGGTCATTTAACCTCTTACCGATAGACTGGAATATTGATGGACAATCGTCCTGATCCTCTCTTCAAACGGAAATAAATTGGCTTTCAGTGCCTGTGCTTGTAACGGAACATATACCTCAATTTATTTTCCAAAAATTGAATCATGAAATTTAATGTTGGTTGCTTTTGTTCTGGCATTAATTAAATTGAGGCACTGACAGTTGGAGTGCGACCTGGTTTACGATTCGTTCGTGAACACAAACACAACCACACAAAGTGTTCTCTGACCTGCAAGGAATGGCGAGCTTAAGTACTCCCATTAGCTTGTGCAACTGAATTAATGACAATGTATTAGCAAAGGGAGGACTGTGTCAAAATGCTGCTGAATAACTGTTAATGTTCCCGATGGGAGGTTTTAACAGTGAGACCAGGATCTGTAATGATCTAGCATTAGAACCTTTCAGTTCATTTATTTGTTCCTGGGGAGGACACATGTAGATGGAACATTGAAACTCCGCCAAGAATGATGCAGACTCAGATTCAAATGGGAAAGCTCTTGCTGTGAGGCAAAATGCACACGGCGCTGCCTTCCAGAAGTGACAAAATTACACACCATCTTCATTATGGTGCACTGTACGACATTGGCTCCTTTATGTACAGTATAGTATGCATAATATAGAATGCAGATTATACAGGGTGTCCCATAAAGCTCCATACATAGGAGAAGTAATATATTCCATACTTATGTGATTCAAACATTTATTTCTTTTTCTTGCAGATAAGCCAGAGAATGCATTTGAATAAAGAGCAACAAATTGAAATTATCCTGGTGGCTGGTTCGCCAAGCAGTCGTATGGTGTATGTCAAGAAACGCTTAGGATTGTTAATCCCCCATGTTAGATTTCGGTACATTCAAAATTCTTTATTATGTTCAACTTTCTGCATTCTGCACAGTGCGTTTATACCAGACACTCAGAACCAACACACAACAACTGATATGGCCTTGGGCCAAAGGTTCATCCATCCATCCATCCATCCATTATCTGATGTGCTTATCCTCACAAGGGTGGCGGGTGTGCTGGAGCCTATCCCAGCTGTCTTCGGGCATTCGGCGGGGGACACCTTGAACTTGTTGCCAGCCAATCGCAGGGCAGACGTATACAAACAACCATTTGCGCTCACAATCACACCTATGGTGCAATTGAGAGTGTTCCATTAACCTGCCATGCATATTTTGGAATGTAGGAGGAAACCCGAGTACCTGGAGAAAACCCACACAGACACGGGGAGAACATGCAAACTCCTTCCACCTGCCTGGGTGTTGACGGGAAGTACAATATGACAATACTTGATGATTCTGTGTAGCTATGTTCTAAATGTGCTTTTATGTTCAAGGTTGCTAAATTTAGAGCATCATTTCTTCATGAATATTGAAATACACGTTTGCGGTATTTGAAATTATGGGTGAGGACTGGAATATCTGGCATACTGTGCAACTTTGATCTTGACCAAGGGAGTGTTGATGGGAGGAGAGTCAAATCTGAGCTTGGCCTGTCAGGTGATGTTGTTATGAAGCTGGCCTCCACTCTTTCTGAGGGTCAAAACTACAGGATGTACTCAGACAACAATTTCACCAGTGTCCTGTTGATGGACAAGCTCCTTGATCATTGAATCCAGGATGCGGTAACAGCCCGAAAGGTACGCATATCCAACTGTAACCTTCAGGACGACATCAGAGGCCAACTACAATATCTAAGTGGTTGAAAAAAGTGTTTGCTCATTTGTTTCTCTGTCTGGGTCTGGAAAGGTTCAAGCGGTGTCTGTAAACTGGAGTTTGCTTGATGTTGCTGTAAAGATGGTCAAGGTGGGTTTTTGTTCCCCTCGCATGGGACACTGAACATGCTGGTAAAATGTGAGCAGGACGTACTTTAGGTTGCTTTTGTTAAAGTCACCTGCTATCACAAAAACACTCAGTTTGGGCCCTCTGTTCTTTGCTCATGGCAGTTCGGAAGTAGCCCAATGCTGCCATGGTGTTAGCCTTGAGATGTACTCACTACGGGACTTTACTAAAGATACACTGTCATTTCCTAAATTTGAAAGGAAACATCCTAACGTATCTACCTGACTGAATGACTTGTACCACAAAAGTTAAAGAAAGATGTTATAAAGGTGAAGAGGCGCTTAGGAGATCACATTTTTTTTCCAGGGAGCTTATGTCAAGATGTTGATTGGACAACGAGGATATCTGAGTTCTGCGATTGATTGCTCATCCTGAATTTGCGCCTTGAAAATTAGAATTTTGAGACACAAAACGGAGTGTGAATAGTCAAGCGAACTAAATCTGTGTGGAAAAGTTTTGATTTACATTTGTGAATGTGAACATGAAAAAGTATACAGGATTGAATTTTTGGTGAGCAATTCAAATTCAAATTGTACAAGTCAGATTCAGTTTTTAAAAGTAACGATTCAAATGAATCAATGCATATTCAGTTTATGTAAATCCAATTCAGTTTATCAACACATTTACATTTAAATTTAGTGATTCAAATTCAAAACCAGATGATTCAGATTCAGTTTCTGCTGGCACACATTTCAGCCCGTCGAGACTCGCCACTTGTGAATCGTTCACACGCTGGGAGTGTGAATAGTGCGGCGCTAGCTTGTACCATTCAGTTGATCCCGCTGCGCGCCTATTGCGATGGAAAAGCAGCGGAGGCCGTGCACCGTGGTGCCGGCCGGGCATAGTGGAGTGCTGGAGAGGTGTGGTGCGGGGCTATTTGGGGCAACTAGAAAAGCGGCAATAATGTGAGCTATACTGCCCTTTGCACAGTATATTTAGTATTGTTCCCTATGATTTGTTTACCGCATGCAATTGTAGTAAACTATATTTTCCATTGTTTTAATAATCAATGCGGCATGGCAAAGAGCAAGAAGTGAGCAACCCGTGTCGGCTCTCACACAGTCGTCAATGTGCGTGTTAATGTACAATATGCACGATAGCAGTGGTTGTGCAGAAGAGAAGCAGAAGAATGCTACTTGAGCGAGCATGTGTCGTCGGGAGGTAGTAAGTCTAGCGTTACCATGGCAACTGAGGCATACTCACAGCGAATTCTCATCTCTCATTTCATTTTGCTCTCCACATCTCCCACATGCTCCCCCATTTGGTCTTGTCCTCAAGCCTTCTTTCCCCATTTCACTTCGTTGGCCCATTTCTCGCCCCCTTCAAGCTCGACAACGTTCCCACTCTTCTTGGAAATGCCTCCCTCTCCTTCCTGCAGAGACACCCGATTTCTTTTCGCTCAACACCAATCTTCTTTCATGCATTGTTATTTTGACTTTCCCCTAATCGTTCTCATTTCTTTTTGCTGTCTCTCCTGCTTTCGCTTCTTGCTTTGGACTTAAACAGTCCCTCATCTATTCCAATTTAAACACACGCACGCACACACACGCACGCACGCACGCACGCACGCACGCACGCACGCACGCACGCACGCACACACACACACACACACACACACACACACACACACAGACACACACACACACACACACACTCTTTATTAGTTCAGGAACAACTTGCATATTGCTCGTTGGACTGCAGTATTATGAGGAAAGATGGAGTATGGTTGATTGTGTCCAGACCGACTGCGACAGTAGAACTAAATAACGTTACAATAGGAACCGCAGTTCACAAACAGCAGCGTGCTAATTTGGTGTCAGTTTGATTGACAACTAGTCGAATAGAGGAAATGTTGCTGAAGTCAAGGCAGCAATGCAACAGTTCGAAGCATCAACACACAGTATTTGTAATTAAAATTAAGGGCTTCAAAATCTTGTTGACGATAGACTGATTTTATTACATTGTTTTGTTTTTTTTAACTTAAGGATAATTATGTCTTAATAATTGTGTTATTGTTCAGGAAACCTGGATAACCATACTTTAGAGGTCTATAATAGAAATGCAGCATCATGGAGAAATCATGTCTTAGTACTAGCAATGCTGAAAGGCTGTGGACGGCAGTTACTTAGTTGCACTGAAATTTTTGACCACATCTCATTGACAGAGCTCCCAGAAATCTACTTACTGAAAACAATTTATTTTAATTTTCCTAATTTTAAAATTCTGTCAAGAACATGACAGCCGACTGCGCATGAGTGCTTTACTGTGTGCCATGGCCGTTTGTTTACCATGACGACGGTGGTGACAATGCAGTGTTAGAGCGTTTGCTATCCATGATACGTCGATCCATTTTCTGAACTACTTATGCTCACTCGTCTGTGCATTATTGGCTGCTCCCTGGACACTCTGGAGGAGGTGGGCAACAGGAGGATGCTAGCTAAGCGAACAGCTATGATGGAAAGACCCTCCAACCCCCTCCAGGCCACCCTGACAACACTGGGCAGCTCCTTCAGCCAGACACTGATACACCCTCGCTGCAAGAAGGAGAGGTACAGCCGCTCGTTTCTGCCGACTGCTGTCAGGCTATTGAATGGACGGTCCTCAAAACCTGGACCCCACTTACCCATTTTTAATATGCTTATATTTACATTTTATATTTTATATTCAAATTTATTTATCTACTTTTTGTTCTTCTACTTTCTCCCTTTCATAATTTTGCTGCTGTAAATTGGGAATTTCTCCATTGTAAGACAAATAAAGGTTTTCTTATCTTATTATAAAATATCCATGAAACTTCACTTTGTGCTGCGGTTAGCCGTACGTAGAGTTACATCGAGGTGTCAGAAACGTGAACGTGTAGCCAAGTTTCCGTAATTAATAAAATTCAACAGTCCCAAATAAAGCGATTTGCCATTAGTTGTAGTTCCAATTAACCAATTTTGTGTGTTATGGATCTGAGGTCGAGATAGACAGGCTCAGTAGTGGAGGTCAGAGTGTCAAGCTATATTAGCCATTAGGCTCGGCAGTCCCGCCTTTGTTTACATTTCCTCCGCCGGAGGTCGTGTGCCTCACCTGGAATTTTATAAGTGCGGTGAAAAGTCACGAGTACAATTTTGTACTGTAATCTCATGTCGCATAAATCCATACGATTATCGAATCCAGAAGCGAAGGTAGAAAGTAGAGTTAAAAAGAAAAAGGCACAGCTCATCGTCACTCTCCAGTTCACCATTGAGCTCTGCAGTGTAATTAGCTATTGGATATTGAACAATAATTTTCGACTAAATGGATTATAAATGAACAGAAAATGTAAAGGCTTGGGCTGGACTAGGAGTTACTACTGCACTTGTGCGGGCTGTTGCCACAATCCCAAGTAATTTGTGGGAGCCAATTAATGTACAAAGCACACAATAACCTGCTCTGCCAAAGCATTCTGAAGTTTTTCAAAATTCGAGAAAGCTGCTATGATTTAAGAGGTACCAATTTATACAAAAAATTCAAAACAAGAACAAACATCAAGCAAAGAAGTGTATCTGTCAAAGGTGTTAATCTGTGGAATAATTTCGAAACGGACCTGAAAATGAGTAAATCGCTTGCTGAGTTCAAAAACAAATTCAAATAAATAGTACAAACAACCTACATCAATCAGAGTTAAGGTGATAACTTCTAAACATGAATTAAATATAATAATACATCTGAATTAAGTTGATAAATAGAGAAAGGTACTGCAATATCCATTGTGAATACAAGAGAAAATTGACACAAGAGTGCCAGGGTTTGTATGTATAAAATCCCGATACAAACCAAAAGTTGTAAAAATATCACGGTTAAGGGTAAAAGCATGAGCCTTTATGGAGACATCTTCCTTCTTTCTTTCTTTTCTGATTGATATAAAAATGATCTATTTATATATAGACACATAACACGGGGTAGGACTAGATAATTCTTTTGACTTCTTCCTACTCCCTTGAACATAATAATTTTATTGTATGATGACTGATTTCTCTTTCCTTTTTACTATTTTACTTACCTTACTTTCTGTCAATTTATTCCTGTATATATTTTTATGTTCAATCAACAAACAAACGAAAACGAAAGCTAAAACACACTCATTTGTGGGCTGTGTGTACATCCATACATGAATGGAAATGCAAGCACAAAGGGAATCCTCGTGCCATCAACATCCACAGATTCTAATTTACGAATCTACATACACCTAATGTCCAGACTAATATGGCAGGAGGTACAATTACATATTAAGTAGAAAACAAATGTACCCAGAATTGTGATTTCTTTGTCTAAGCACCAAGTCAACGACAAAACACACTTGGACTGAGTGAGAAATTTCAGTTTTGCTCATTGTTTTGAGAGAAATGACCTTTCTGGATGTCCTGCGGCAACATATTTGTTGGTATGATTGGACTATCCAAGTAACGCATAAGATGATAGGAAAAAGTGGATAGAGTTCTTGTGTGGCCTTTACGCGTTGCGGGTGTGGCATGCACACAAAAAGGACACAAGATAGCGATTTATTCTTTTTGTTCCCACCTCTATGTTGCTCTCAGACACACCTTTCTTCCCATTCACACGTCAGTGGTTTCCTGACCAGAACGTATTGTCATGGCTGCACTGTACAGTACTTTCAATGCTCTTGCTAAAACAGGCAATCATTTTGTGACTTTCACTTTGCTCATTGCCTAAGTTAAACTATATATCGTGACTCATCCGTCTTGCTCAATCCAAGTGCCCTCTCTCTTTCTCTTTGCTTCGTTTGTCTGCGGTGCCAGGAATATTGACCTTCTGATTCACGTTCATTGAGCGAATGTCGTCGAAAAATAATGCATGCTGACTCAGAGACATCTAAGGGCTAATTGGAAGAAGTGTGTGTGTGCGTGTGTGTGTGCCCGTGTGTGTTTTTCTGTTTTCCTCCCAGGAAAAATGTTTGCATTTATTACATGTGACTGTACTTCCTTAGATTTGCCTCAAGGTGCCTTTGCATTTGGGAATGTACTGCCAAATACCGATACTGTATACAGAACGGGGCCCCCAACGACCACTTGAGTAGGCCTGTCGTAAATATAGCTTTCCAGTGATGGGACATTGTAATTCCTAAGCAATGTTTTCACAACTGCAAAACTACTGACATGTATGCATTTGAATTTCACACCAGATAATTAATGCTCAGCCTTTCTGTTCAATGAAGTGTCCACACACTGCTGTGTGAATCTGAGAAATATTTGCTGTACACGAGTCTAGTTTACAGATTCAGCTTTGGTATGAACGTAGTGAGTTAATGTAAGACATGACACTATCTGATAAAAGCCTTGCTGTGTGGTGAGTGACCGGCGCTTTTTCTACCCATATTCATCTGTCCAATTTTTAAGACTGCATATCATGTTTGGGTTTGTGGGAAATGGGAGCCCACCCTGTCTGAACTCAGGCATGAGGTGCCCCGAACTTGTTGTCGGTCAATCACAGCGTACATGTCGAAATGAACAACAATTCACTTCAACTCAAGTCAACTGTATTTATAGAGCACTTTAAAACAACATGGTTGTATACAAAATGCTGTACATGGAGCAAACATCAAATATACAACAATAAAACAAATTAATAACGAAGAGAGTAGAAAGCACAAAAACAGTAAAACAAAGATCAAATCTGTGTCACGCTGAGTCAAAAGCCAAAGAATACAAATGAGTTTTGAGACGGGTTTTAAAGATGGGCACCAAGCGGGGTTGCCGAATGTTCCGTGTGAGGTCATTCCAAAGAGAGGGACCAGCAACGGAAAAGGCTCGATGCCCCCTGAGTCTCTGCTTAGTTCTTGGTACCTCTAATCATGTCTGGTTCACGGACCTGAGGCACCGGGCAGGTGTGTAAGGGCAGATGAGCTCAGAGAGGTAAGGTGGCGCGAGGTCATTTAAAGATTTGAAGACAAATAATAGGAATTTGAAAAGAACTCTAAAATGTACTGTATAGGGATCCAGTGAAGGGATGTTATGTGCTCCCTCTTACGAGTACCAGTCAAGAGGCGAGCAGCAGCATTCTGGACCAACTGGAGACGCTTATTGGAGGATTGGTTGAATCCAAAGTAAAGTGCATTACAGTAATCCAGCCGGGATGTGACAAAGGCATGAATTACTTTTTCAAAGTGCTCATGAGAAAGGAGAAGTTTTACTTTAGCCACTTGCCGAAGATGAAAGAAGCTGGATTTAACAAAGGCACCAATTTGCTGGTCCACTTTAAGACCCAAGTTTGAGACTGTTGACTTACGATAAGGAGCCAGGGGGCCCAAGTCAACAGGATGGGATGTACAAGGGCCACTGGGACCAAACACTATCACTTCTGTCTTCTTTTCATTGAAATTCAAGAAATTTAGTGCCATCCATCACATCATCACTGAGTGACAACTAAACACACAGTGCCAAGATTGAAGGCTACTCAGTAAATGATCATCGTGTTTCATAAGAGCATTAGTTTATGGGACTGGTCTGAATGTCATGATCTTCTATTGTCATCTTTTAATTTTTGAAACTCTTTTGGTGCGGTCAATAAAAATGCAGTAACAGGCATCTAACTCAGGCATTTATTACAGAGGAGACACTTTTATCTGGACAAAAGCTTGTGTATGGGTGGAGCAGTTGACAGGTTCCGTCACATTCACAGTTCCAGGTTACCTGTGTGCAAGTGCGAAAGATTAAAAAATAAAAACTGTGTCAGTAATTTTTTCCTGAAGAAAATAGGCATTTATTTGAGGGGAGGTGTTTATTTGTTTAAGAGAATAATTTACTTGGGTATTAATTGAAATATTTGGGGGAATAGGGTTGTACTATTTTTCTTGTTTCTGAAACAGAAGGCTTCTATCAGAAAGTCAATTGGTGACTTCATTTTTTTTTTCCGCAAAAGATTTAAACAAAACAAAGAGCAATTAGAGGCTGCAATTCTGCAAGACGGGAAATGAGTGTTGGAGTAGGTGGGTACTCTGCGCAGAGAAGTCTTGAGTGCAGTTAATTATGTGTTTCATTGTGACAAATATAGGGCTGCAAAAACACTGTGTGGGAAGAGCAGAAAGAAAAAGGTCATCGTTATGATGTTAAAAACACCCGGGAGACTGGAAAAATAATGCCTATTTTTAAGAAAGAGAAACCACTCCTGGCTCTGTGACATAATCACTTTCTCCTTCCATCTATTCTATTACCTCCTTTCTGTTACACCATAATTCACTTCGCTCCCCGCCTGAGCCAAGTTGCTTTGCCGTTTAGAATATTCTGCCGGCTTATCTTCTTGCTTCTTCTCTTCTCTTTGAGGCGCCTCCAGAGGATCAGAAGACCGAGCCCATAAGGCAAATGGGCTTGGTCGACCGCACTTCAAATGACACACATCATTAATAGTCTCATGTTCATCGCTCACGATGGCCCCCGACAGGCAAAACGCATCGACGGTAATCCATATTCTTACTGGTTTCAAAGTGTTTCTCATACACATTATGGTATTACCGGTATTATCATCTCCTTCATGGTGGTACTGGCCGCCTCAGTAACTTCCACCCAGCAATCACAGGGCTGCTTAGATATGTGTCCCGTCTTGTGGCTTCTACTTCATGCTCAGTCTCTCCAGTTAATGGGATTTCTCTTCCATTTTTTTGGTATTTTTGAAGAAGCCGAATTTGTGAAAAGCATTCCAGCAGAATAATTTCTCTTGTAGCCTTCCTTCTTTTCACCCAATATATATTATATTTATAACTCTATATAATTTATGTATATTTCTATACCTATATAAATATATATAAATATCTAATATACTTTATACACATCTCTCTCTCTCTCTCTCTCTCTCTCTCTCTCTCTCTCTCTCTCTCTCTCTCTCTCTCTCTCTATATATATATATATATATATATATATATATATATATATATATACAGTATACAGTATAATATAAAAATTATATTCCTCGTCTCACCCCCCCTCGGGTGGTGTCCGTCCCTCATTCAGCTCGGGTCCTCTACCAGAGGCCAGGAAGCTTGAGGGTTCTGCGCAGTATCCTTGCTGTTCCCAGCACTGCACATTTCTGGACTGAGATGTCCGATGTTGTTCCCGGGATCTGTTGCAACCACTCATCTAGTTTGGGGGTCACTGCCCCGAGTGCTCCGACCACCACAGGCACGACTGTCTACTTTACCTTCCAGGCTCTCTCCAGCTCCTCTCTGAGCCCTTGGTATTTCTCGAGTTTCTCGTGTTCCTTCTTTCTGATGTTTCCATCACTTGGGACCGCTACATCCACTACAACGGCTTTCCTCTGCCCTTTATCTATGATCACGATATCTGGTTGGTTCGCCATTACCATCTTGTCAGTCTGGATCTGGAAGTCCCACAGGATCTTCGCTCTGTCATTCTCCACCACCTTCGGAGGTGTTTCCCATTTTGACCTTGGGGTTTCCAGTCCATACTCCGCACAGATGTTTCGGTAGACTATGCCAGCCACCTGGTTATGGCGTTCCATGTAGGCTTTCCCTGCCAGCATCTTACACCCTGCAGTTATGTGTTGGATCGTCTCAGGTGCCTCATTGCACAACCTACACCTTGGGTCTTGTCTGGTGTGGTATATCTGGGCCTCAACGGCTCTGGTGCTCAGGGCCTGCTCCTGAGCAGCCAGGATGAGTGCCTCTGTGCTGTCCTTCAGGCCAGCCCTCTCTAGCCACTGATAGGACTTCTTGAGATCGGCCACTTCAGTTATGGTCCGGTGGTACATCCCGTGTAGGGGCTTGTCCTCCCATGATGGTCCCTCTTCCAGCGCCTCATCTTCTGTTCCCCATTGTCTGAGGCATTCTCTGAGTACGTCATCCGTTGGAGCCTTCTCCTTGATGTATTCATGGAGCTTGGATGTTTCATCCTGGACAGTGGCTCTCACACTCACTAGTCCCCGGCCTCCTTCCTTTTCGGCTTGCGTAAAGTCTCAGGGTGCTGGATTTGGGATGGAACCCTCCGTGCATGGTTAACGTCCGTGGTCTGAATCTCTTCCTTTGGCCACCTTATTATTCCTGCAGGGTATCTGATCACTGGCAGGGCATAGCTGTTTATTGCCCGGGTCTTATTCTTGCCATTGAGCTGGCTTCTTAGGACTTGCCTCACTCGCTGGAGGTATTTGGCCGTAGCCGCTTTCCTTGTTGCCAGTTCGAGGTTGCCATTGGCTTGTGGTATACCGAGGTACTTGTAGCTGTCCTCAATGTCTGCTATTATTCCTTCAGGGAGTGAGACCCCTTCAGTGCGGACAACCTTTCCTCTCTTAGTCAGCATCCGACTACATTTCTCAAGCCCGAATGACATCCCGATGTCGCTGCTGTAGATCCTGGTTGTGTGGATCAGGGAGTCTATGTCCCTTTCGCTCTTAGCATACAGCTTTATGTCATCCATGGAGGTGAGGAGGTGACTGATTGTAGCTCCCTTTCTGAGGCGCTATCCATAGCCTGTCTTGAGAGTGCATCACCTTGGTATATGCCACATTTGATGGACACTTGGGTAAGTGGCTTGCCATTGGCTTCAAGTGTGGTTTTCCACATCCTCATCGAGTTCGCAACGAAGGCTCTAAGGGTCCTGTTCACCTTATACAACTCCAAGCATTCAGTGATCCATGTATGTGGCATCGAGTCATAGGCTTTCTTGTAATCAATCCAGGCTGTGCACAGGTTGGTACGTCGGGACCTGCAGTCTTGTGTGACTGTTCTGTCAACCAGGAGCTGATGTTTGGCTCCTCTGGTATCTCTACCAATGCCCTTCTGTGCTTCGCTCATGTATTGATCCATGTATTGATTGGTCCACTTATCTTAGCCACAATGATGCCTGACATGAGCTTCCATGTTGTGGGGAGACAGGTTATTGGCCGATAGTTGGATGGGACTGCACCCTTTGAGGGATCCTTCATGATCAGGATCGTTCGCCCTTCGGTTAGCCATCCTGGGTGAGTCCCATCCCTCAGCAGCTGGTTCATTTGTGCTGCTAGGCGCTCATGGAGTGCTGTGGGTTTCTTTAGCCAGTAGGTGTGGACCATGTCCGGGCCTGGTGCTGTCCAGTTCTTCATATCTGAGACTCTTTCCTGTATGTCTGCCACTGTTATGGTAACTGGGTTCTTTTCAGGGAGGTTGCTGTGCTCCTCTCTCAGGGTCACCAGCCATTGTGCACTGCTGTTATGTGCAACCTCCTTCTCCCATATGCCTTTCCAGTACCTTTCAGTTTCCAGTCTTGGTGGGTCAGCTCTGTTGTTAGGACCCTGCCACTGAGCGTACACTTTCGCAGGTTGTGTTGCGAACAGCCTGTTTATTCGTCTGGCCTCATTCTCTTCCGTGTACCGCTTTAGGCGGCTGGACAAGGCTTGGAGCCTTTGTTTGGCAGTTTCGAGTGCTTCAGGTATGGTCATCTGGATGTACCTCTCGGGTATCGGCCTTTTCATCACACCTCTCTGGGCCTCAGTCAATTGACTCACATCTTTTCGAGCCGCCTTGATCTTAGCCTCCAACCGTCTTTTCCCTGGTGGGTAACGTATCTCATGGCTTCCATGGTTGCTCTTATAGCCAAGCATCTCCAGGATCACTGATGCTGAAGCGTATATCAGCTCATTGGTTTCCGTGATCGTTACGGTAGGGATCGCCCTCAGTGCTGCATTCACACTTTCCATGAGACTTTCAGGTGGTACTTCACCTTCGTTGTAATCGGTTTCTAGGTTGCCCAGCTTTCATTCTCGCCATGATCTTAGCTTTCAGGTCAGTTGCTGCCTCGCTCAGCATTTCATTCATTGGGGCTGGCCTCCCAATCTCATCATCTGCATTCATTGGGGCTTGCCTCCCAATCTCTGGTATGACCTCCTCCTCTGATCTGGCAGCCTGGGGCCCTTCACCATGGAACCTGCGTTGTACCTCATCAATCTCAAGTTGTGACAGCAGTTGCCGTTTGTGGATGTTGGAACACTGAGCTACTAGTTGTTTCGTGGTCAACCGTGACTGTGGGTTTCGAAATAACCATTTAGCCCACATTCTCTGCATGTAACCCCTCTGACTAGGGTTGCTTGAGTAGTAGCATTCCAACAGAGCCATGTTATCGCATCTCGCCCATCTCCGCTTTGTTCCAGTCGCCCATTTTTCATCAAGGTGCTCTGGTTCCCCAGCACCTGACGCAGACCTTGTTTGGCCGGGCGACGTCTGAGCCGGCATGTCATTCATTTTACTGTCTCTCATCATTGTATGAGGTAGGCATTAGCGTGAAGGATCTTGCCCAAGGACCCACACTGGATGGTGTTATGTGCTCATTTTTTGCATATATATATATATATAATACATACACACACTTATTTTTTAATTCTACACACAACACCATATAGTGAAAATAAAGTTCCATTGAAATACTAGAAGCTAATCTATGGAAAACAAACAAAAAATAATAAGAAGAAATCACATGGAGATAATTATCCACAGCCTTCCCACAGCCTTCCCAAAGCCTTCCCTCAGCACTTTGTTGATGCACCGAGGATTTGTATGACGGCACATCCTATCTTTGGGTAATTTGACTAGCTCTGTGCAGCATCTCTCAAGCTCCCTCAGGTGGGACGGGAAGCGTCAATGCACAGCCATTTTCAGATCTCTCTACAAACATTCAATTGGACTCAATTATGGGCTTTTGGCTGCGCCACAAAAGAACATTCAGAGAGTTGTCCTAGCTCTATTCAATGCTAGATCGCTAGTTAACAAATCACTGTTGTTTAAAGATGTCATGATGAATGATCTTGACTTATTTATCCTCAGGAAAACATGCCATTCTACACATTAATCATTTTTCTTCGATTTTTAAGTATTAAAAATGGAGAGAATCCAGAATTGAAATCCGGACATAAATTTCGATTAATCGTCCAGCACTTATGCTAACCTAAAACACCTTGGTGATGCACGACCAGCATAATTATTTTGAAATGAAAGTGCAGCAAAGTCGAGTGCAAGTGGAGAACTAAACTCCAAGTTGAATTTGACCTGTACAGACAAAGTCCTTGTAACTTCAACAAGATTTAGTCAAAGTTAGACAACAACATGACTGAAATCATTCGTAAGAACTTCAACAATACGTACTGTACATTCTACTTCCTGCGGTGGACAAACTCACAAATCCCTCAAATCAAATAGCATCAGAACTCCTTTCAACAGATAAACACAACCAAATCAATCATATGCAGCAAATATGTCATCACAGTCTGAGTTCTGTTTAAAAGAAAAAAAACTCAGTAAAGTAGAAAGTACTGGATTATTGTTATTATGTATATTAAATATATAAGAAGACAAGATTAACCCATGAACGACATAAGCAAAAATACCGCCAACTGAAGACGATGAAAGACCAAGAGAACTTTTTTAACTCCTGAGGGAGTCGGCAGCAGGAGCATTGAAACTAGTTGAGGCAAATAAAAATATAATAATAAATAATAATATTAATAAAAATAATAATAATTGTCTTTAACAAAAAAAATAAAAAATACTGAAAACCCCCCGACTCAACTACACTAAATAAGTCTTTGTATTTTGTTAGATCAAAATCATGGCAGGTTAGTTTTTGTGTGAGTGTCTGGATGTGAGTTTTGGTCCTGTATAGTTGCACGCCAGGATGTGGGTAGTCAGAAGCTGGTAGCTCAAATTTTGGAATGTTATACAAAAACAGGCAACGGCTCAACTCAAGTCAGAGAACCGCTTAATGAGTTTCCTTGTATGGTAATATGAAGGGCAACTCTATGAGTAGCATCTTACATTAGGAGGAAACGACTTCCTGAATTGCATTTCATAACCACATGTGCATGTGACTTTTTTTGAAGCAGTCAACTGAAAGAGATAGCACCTTTCTACAGGCATGAACGTACCGGTGTGAAAAGGGGTGAAATTAGGGCCAAATGGTTGGCACCTACAGTATGCTCATAACCTTGCTATTCATAAAAAAATAAATAAAAAAGGCTCACACACTGACCCGTAACTTTTCAAATGAATACTGTAAATAATTTGTTATTTCCTCAGTGGGTGTTCGATATTAAAAAATGTGTGTGACTTGACTTGTTCTTCTACAGAACATCAATAAATGATTCACATGCAAACAACAGCAAAAAAAAAAGCTTTATCCCGGGAAATCATTAAAAAGCTTCGCTCTCTTAAAAAGCCATAAAATAGGAAATATAAATATAAATATATATATATATATATATATATATATATATATATATATATATATGTATTAGAGCTGTCAAATGATTAAATTATTTAATCTAATTAAAAATGCAATTGTCATAATTAACACAAATTGACAAAAAATTAATCGTGATTACTCACATATTTTTTATCGTTTCTGAATTTCCTTTTATATTTTTTTGTCCTATTTTTCCCCATTTTAATGCTCTCATCAACATGGAATCATGAATCAGTTTTCTATGTGCAAAAGGCAAATTTTTCACTTGGAGCAGTTATTCACACAATCTCTCACACAATATTACTGTCCATCAACAACAGTGAAAAAAATATTTTGTCACACAAACAGCTGCTTTAACAGCTCTTTTTATGGAATCAAAACAGAGCAATATAACATAATAAAGTGCACATCTAAGGTAAACTAGTACTCAGGATTTAAGCCATGGTTGCATACTTCGTTTTTCTCAAGTTTGCTTTGAACACAGCAGTCAGGCTATGTTGATTCTGTTGGTCCTTCTTGCGCGGAAGTCTCTCCACGGTTTTGTGTAGACATAATTTCGGATGACTACACTTGGTTCGATGACAACACTGGAGACGTTTTATTTTCAGTATGGTCGCTACGACTGCACCGCTTAACTCTCGACGTGCCTCGGCGCACCGTCAGTCAGACGAACACAGAGAAGCTCCACCCGCTTTATTTATATGGACACGGAACACTGTAGCCTTCCACACAAAATAGTTCCAAACAAGTAACAATCGCGAACTGAACAGAATGCCTGTTCTTTATTCATCAAAGGCTCATCAACCTTGTCTCTTATTTCTCTCCCAAAACAGTGTCTTCTCCCGCTTGGCGTACCTTAGCCTTCTCCGCTACGTACAATTTCTGTACACAGCTTGTAATGGAGGCTCTCGCTGGCAATCCGTGGTGGAGTCGTTCGAAGCAATGCGAATGATTTCAGCTTGAGTCGAGCTGTGGACAATGTTGACAGGCTTGCATGCAGTAGCCATACATTTAGCTCTGGCTTCAGCAAATTTGTTCTTCGCCGTGTCATATATTTTCTTCGCTTTGAAATGATCCATAGCTGTCTGTCTTAGACAAGGGGGCGGAGTACTCACATCAGCTGTGTGCTTGGCCGTTAAGTGGTATTTCAGACTAGACGTGCTATGATGATTGCTTAGTTTACAACTGCAAAACATACAGGTAACTTTGGTCTTGTCAGTGGAACCATCTGGCAACTTTTTAAAAGTAAACTTTCCATTCATAAACTCTTTAAGTATCCGTTTTCGGTGTCTCGCGCTGCCGTGGCTGGCAAAACAAACGTGCGTGGACCTATGCAGCGCGCTTGTTGTTTTCTTTCTGGTTTATTTATATATATATATATATATATATATATATTCATATGGAGAGACAGACAGAGAGAGAGAGAGAGAGAGAGAGAGAGAGAGATCGAATGCGGCTGCAGCTTTCTTACATGGAGATTGCATGTTCTCCCCGTGCCTGCCTGGGTTTTCTCTGTGTAATCCGGTTTCCTCCCACATTCCAAAAAACACGTGTGGTGGCTTAATGGAACACTGTAAATTGTCCCTAGGTGTGAGTATGAGCACGGATGGTTGTCATGTGATTGGCTGGCGACCACTTCAGGGTGTTCCCCCTCGTATTGCCCGAAGACAGCTGGGATAGGCTCCAGCACACCCCGCAACTCTTGAGAGGATAAGCAGATCAGAAAATGGATAGATGTCTCTCTCCCTCTCTCTGAATGTGTGTGTGTGTGTGTATGTGTGTGTGTGTGTGTGTGTGTATATATATATATATATATATATATATATATATATTTATATCAACATTGGTGCTAAATGATATTACCGAGTCATGAAGGCCAATGATTCTGAGATACTAAAGACGCCAGTTGCGCCTCCATACTGGCTGATGCGACTCCTGAGGCTGTGCATTAAATTCAATACTCTTATTTGTTTTGCGCCGACTTACTGCACTGGTGGTGCCATCTGTGTCTGTTAGCCTCTGGTGCAGATCAAACCAGACTGTCTGGAAGGGGAAGCACAAACACAACAGCACTAGGTCAGTTAGTAAAACTGGACAGAAACTAAGAAAGAGCTTGGAACATACTGTACATGGCCACTTAGAGTAGTGAATGGTAAACACAGAAGAGAGGAGGAGGTAGAGGTGTGTTTGTTTTTTTTTTTGTTAATATTCAACTGTGGCTATATATCCTGAAGGAGATGGATGGTGTATGCCAATAAAAATCACACCGTAAAAGACAATAAGCTTTGAAAATTGTCTCCACTTTGCAGTGAACAGCAATTACCACTCCAGGGGGAAACTTCATCCAACATTGAATGTGTCTCTTGGATTTCAGACCCTTTCTCCCACAACAACACTTGAGGTCACTGTAGTTGGCCATGAGCAAAATTCTGAACTCAAACTTAATTCACACGTTGTGTCGTATTGTGTGAATGATTTCTTCCTTCATGAATGGGTGTAAACGTGTTCTATAAGATGTTGTAGCTGTTCACCAAACGCTGCCGTTGCTCCAGTGTATTGTACGAATTCTCATTATTTACCACGTTTCAACTTATTGCCGCTCAGTGTTACAAAGGGAAAGACTCTACTCTACTCTTAGTATGATGAGGCGTGTCGCAGATTACAACCATGATAATAAACTATAACTGTAAAATGCAAACCTTTCTGACAGTATCAAAATGTATTATGGTCATATACCGTAGTTCTGGAATATCCATGTGCATGCACGTTCTACCAAAGGAAGTATCCAGTGGCTTTACAGTGGCGTGCATGAGGATAACGTCGCTCTTATATCTCCACTGGAGTACCATGATTACCATCCACTCAGACAATTTGGAAGTCACGTAAACTTAGTATCGTCAGTCACATGAAGCGATGAAGGCGCCTTCCAATTGAGTGACTGTTAAATGTGATTGGTCCAGTGAATAAATTATGGCAGCACTGCTCACTTAAGTGCCAACAGCAGGGGATGCCGCTGAGGTTCGGCTAAGTGGGTAGGTGTGCGTCTCTCGCACACACATGCAGAGCTGATAATTGACTACGAGAAGGTGATATCACACTCGGATCAAAGTTGGACTCGAATTGAAGACACTACGTGTCAACTTTTGTGTAGTGCATCGCTTCCTTTTCATTTAACTCATCTCATATTACAAACTCCACATCGGTTCCTTGCTTCCTGATGGAGCTGAAGCAACGAAGGTGAAGTTAGAACTTTTTTTTCCGACACACAGAATGTTCAAACCCAGTGGGAGATATCTGCTGTACTGCGGCAACAAGGGGGCTCTTGAGGCCTAATTACCTGTAAATTTACCGCACACGTGCCTGAGGTTAAGACTATTCAAATATGATGTATAGCATGTAAGGGGCACGGTGAATATTTGCAGTCATTTTCCCGAGGATGTTAAATTAAACTGAGCAAGTAAGCTTTGGTAATAACACAGTGAAATGGATACATTTACTGGCATTGGATATCAATGACTAACAACTGCCCGCAATGTGACCCGATACTAACCATTAGAATACAGATTTGATTAGCTATTGAGTTGGCATCACAAGATACAGAGTACATAGCTTGTACACTTAAATGCTTTCTCTTGCAGGTGAAAGGTATTATAGCTCAAAAGAGA
This sequence comes from Hippocampus guttulatus, assembly GCF_054856545.1. Taxonomy (NCBI): domain Eukaryota; kingdom Metazoa; phylum Chordata; class Actinopteri; order Syngnathiformes; family Syngnathidae; genus Hippocampus; species Hippocampus guttulatus. The sequence continues at coordinate 7,024,241 of NC_141264.1, read as the reverse complement.
AAGGGATTGAGTTCGAACAAAGTCATTTCAGTGAAATAAAGGCAACAGTTGTGTCTGAGGCACCACACATCATGTTCTGCAACCAATGTACATATTTTGTAAACATTTCATCATTTACCTCTTGTCTACCTTGAGATGATATTCCTTTTGCAATCGTAATACGGCAATCCAAGGAGGTAATACCAGGTCAAACCAATATAAAGGAATATTTAAACTCCTAGGAAAAGCTGCATTTTTGTTTGCCATGACAAGAGCAGATATAATGTGAGGCCCTCTGAAAATTGTAATCCAACTCAAAATGTCAATTTAATTTATTTTCTAGTCTACACACATTCATTGAAGCACCCCTCCTTCCTCCTCCGCATTCCCCGTCTTCTTTGGAATGACCAATTTAGAAGCCCTTAGAATTTTGTTTGAGATGCTACAAAGACAATCCATCAACCTTGCAAGACCTCTTAAGTGAAAAACTATCAGAAGATACAATGCCCTCTTTTACAAAGGTTGATTTGAAGTACAGCAATTGTTTTCTTCCAATTAAGAGATGATTTATAAATGGGCTATAAATGTTTGTCCTGCAATGTAATCATCTATACATCCATTTTCTACAGAGTCTGCTCATCCTGTTGAGGGTCACAGGGAGCTCAAGAATATGCCAGCTGATTTAGAGCCAAAGGCAAACTACACTCTGGATCAGTCGTCAAGTAAATCCCACGGCATTTATACAGTGTCCGAAATTATTAGGCATAAACCATTTTTTCTTCCTTTTTTGTAAATACTGTCATCGACACAATTAACACTGCATGATCCTTTTAAAATAATCGACCATTATCCGACAATAGATCACAAAATAAGACATGATTTTTTTTAAAATCAAAACTAGCGATGAAAACTGTAGTCATTTTTTTTTTAATTTTGTAAATTATTATAATGCATGACCTATTCCCTGAAATATCACCTTATCATTATGGAGGCATTTGTGTGTCCCAAAGATCCCATCAGCTCAGCGTTACACCCCTGGTAGTGTAACCAGGGAAAACAGTTTTTTGGTGATGGACCAGAGGAGGCATGGATCGAATGAACAGCCATGTCGAATAAAATTATTAGACATCATATTCCCTATATACCGGTATTCCAACCCCAAAATGATCTTTACTGGTCTAATGACAAATTAACATTGTGGCCCGTCTTTGATATCAGCTCAGCATTTTTTAGCTTGAAACTCATTTGAGGATGGAAGAATTACTGTCCAGAGTTACTCTTGGGAGGTACAGTCTTCTGGAGTGCACTCTTAAAGACCTTTAAAGAATGCCCCACAGGTTTTCAATGAGTTTGATTTAGAGTTTTTCTCCCATCATACCCAGAGCAGATAAAACTTCAAAGTTTCATTGTGTTGTCATGCATGATAATAGCCGAGAAAACCTTTTAAAGAATGCAACGGTTTTGGGGACTCCAGTAACATGAATCCATGTATGCGTAGACACATTTCTTAGCACTTAAGGACACCGTGCAAGATATTACATTTAAGTGTACCTGCAGTGGTCGGAAGGAAAACTAAACGTGTTTGGTTACACTTGTTGTATTAAAGCAAGCTCATAATAGCTTGCGGGACCTTTCCGTCCGAGACGCCATGGCGCGCAGCTACAGTATACTTGCTTCTGTTGAAAGGCGAGCCTGGTCGCTATTAGCTGTAAAAAACGTCTCTAAGAAAAAGATCATGCTTATTTAACCTAAATACAAAAACAAAATAACCAATCAAACACATTCACAATGCCACTGAATGGGAGCTGAACCTCCACTTCCTCCATGGAGGTCAGGTAAGTGAACCACTCTACTGGCAGTGAAATGCATTATAATCAGTAGATATTGTGATTTACAGGAAAGTGTGCATATCCCAGTTGTCTTTTCGAAAGCAGAAAAACAGAAAACACACACTAAAAAAAGAAAAAAAACTACACTTGGGAAAAGCTTTGCAAGTTTCACACGGATCTATTGTGCACTACTACCCCACAAGACCTCAAAAACAATTTTCTCAAGGCCATAATCATGATTATAAACTTTTGTTGAAATGTGACGTTGAGGGCTGCCTGTTTCAGCTGCATATACTGTAAATGATATATAGTAGACCTCCAATGCAAATAGAAACCTGCATATGACTAAGCATTAACGTACAGTATGTTTCATAAAATAACAACCGGTAATAAGTATTGTAATGGGGCAACATGTCAAACTTCAATGGCGTGTCATCACAAATCTTTTTTAGAAGGTAAGTCTGCATTCCGTATTTGCTGCAGGAATGTGTGATGTAAGATGACAAAACTGTGTTACTTACAAATATTGCATGTAGCAAAAAAATAGGCTTAAATAACAAAAACAGATATCCATCAATTCAGATTTGGCTGAAACTGAATTTGAAATGTAAGGTAACAAAGTATTTTTACTCTCATTAGTCTCTTGCATGGACATGCATAGCCCTGGCATAAGCTTCAATTTCCTGCAGCTCTCAGTCACTGCAGTGGGACATTAAATATTCAACATATATTCACCACGAGGCATAATATAATGAATTTAACACTAATATGCTAAGTAAAGGTGTAACGGCTCTTTTGTGGCCAGTGTCTTTACACATGCCGGAAAAAAGATGTGAGCCATTAAGATAAGAAAACCTTTATCAGGTTCATACTGCATCCCGTGACATGAATTATGCTACTTTATCTAGCCACTAGCCAGCAAATGCATGTATACTGTATACTGTCGCGATAACACAATTGACAAACACTGCTGCTTCATCAAATCTTCTTTGTGTGTGTGTCAGAGAAGTGCACCTAACTGCACAGCTTTGGATGACTGTCACAGACACATTTCACGAATTGAACTCACGTTTCACTCAAGACATAGTGTTTTCATTTCTGCTAATAAGACTACAAGCTGAGAAGTCATTGATCTTCTAGTGAGGCGTTGTTTTTAGAGCAGCGCATGCATCAGCAAGTGTTGGATAATACACAATATTTCCAACGACGATTACTCAAAATCCCTTTGGCGGGAATAGAACCGTTGTGCAACCTTATAGTTATGAAACACTTTCAAATTTGAGAAAGAATCAAAGCAATCACAAAGGCCAAATGCACGTTGAGTTTTTGTGTGATTCAATTTCATGACCGACATGTGTAAAAAATATAAACCAGGGGAAAACAACGTTACTGGGATATAACTGAATAAAAGCAGAAGAAAAAGAAGCTATTCTGTCTTGTTAATATGCATTTAGATGTACAAATAAAGTGAGACCCCGGATGAAGCAGACTTAGAATGTCTAAAGTCAGATCCCAGACTGATGAACAGCTTGTATATCAAGCAAGAAGGAGAGCGTATTCCACCTACAAAGTGTCCACAATTAGTGTCCTCAGTTCCCAAACATTGATTAAATGTCGTTAAAAGAAAAGGTAATGTAACCCAGTGTTAAACACGACCCTGTCCCAGCGCACGCCGCAGGTGTCACCGAATTTTCGCACTTTGCAATTTCAGAGAAAGTCAACTTAGAATTCGGGGCTAGAACAGCAGTGTGTGAAAACTGCTTTCATGAATGGCCCCAGGGTGGCAGGGTGCCATCAAATCTGTGTGTGTTGCTCAAGCAGCCTTATGGCTATGACCGCTATATGCCAATTTATTCATTGACCTTTGGGGCAGTTATGATAGAGTCTTGACAATGCAAAAAAACCTCTTCTGACACATTACAGCATATATAGGGTGGCCCGGTGGACGATTGGTTAGCGCATCGGCCTCACAGTGCAGAGGTGCTTGTGATTCCGGCTCCGACCTTCACGTGTGGAGTTTACATATTCTGCCCATGGGTTTTCTCCAGGTACTCCGGTTTCCTCCCACATTCCAAAAACATGCATGGCGGGTTAATGGAACACTCTAAATTGTCCCTAGGTGTGATTGTAAACACGGATGGTTGGTTGGCTATATATGCCCTGCGATTGGCTGGCGACTGGCTCAGGGTGTACCCCGCCTACTGCCCAAAGACAGCTGGGATAGGCTCCAGCATTCCCATGACTCTTGTGAGGATAAGCACATCCGAAAATGGATGAATGAATATATATACAATACATATATATATATATATATATATATATATAGTATAAATGTATATATATATATATATATATATATATAGACATATATAGAACTATCTATCTATCTATCTATCTATCTATCTATATATATATATATATCTACATATATAGCTATAGATAGATATATCTATCTCTCTCTCTGTGTATATATATATATATATGAGAGCTGTCTGTTTAGCGTGTTTTTATTGGCATTAATTTAAATGAATTTTAACGGGATTAATTTATTTCTCGCGAGATTAACGCGGCACACGTCACAAGCGGATGTTACGTTGCTCTATAAATACACCAGAAACAAAACAACAAGCGCGCTGCAGAAGTCCACGCCCATGTCTGTTTTGCCAGCCACGGCAGCGCGAGACACTGAAAACGGATACTTAAAGAGTTTATGAATGGAAAGTTTACTTTTAAAAAGTTGCCAGATTGCTCCACTGACAAGACTAAAGTTACCTGTATCATACAGGCATACGATGTATGCCACTGACCAGAGATGTGTTCCTTGAGCCGGTCCTTGGCCTCGAGAACCGGCTCGAGGACCGAGGGGCGGTCCTTGGTCCTTGGCCTTGGATTGCCGGTCATCGGACACAATGAGGGATTAGAGCCTCGAATCCCTTATATAAGGACCGCAAAAATCACAAAGGAATCTAATAAATTCCATCCAAGGAAACCCATATTGATGGATTAACTCTGGCACTTTAAGAGGGGCGGATCTGCCATTGACAGGTAACAGTTAGCGCAACGTATAAAGAGCGGCATCACAGTTAGTTTCAATCACGGTTTGTTGCATTCGCGATCTGCAGTTTAAATAGCGTGTAAAGCCTTTCTTAACAGTGGTGTCTTTTATTTAGTTATTTTTGCACAGTCGTCACGTTTGTGCGGTCGCACTCGAATGTTTGTTTGAACCAAGTAATTTGCCTTACAGCTGGAGTCAATAATGTCGGTAGTTCACTTCCAGGTTTGGCCGTTGGGATTTGGAGTCCTTTTGCGCGATTCCAGTTATGTTTGCTGAATGCTTTCTCATGTTTGGAATAATGAATATTGATAATACATAGTTTAAAAAATCATGGTTGATATAATTATTTATTATTTATTATTGTGAAGTTGAAGGTATTAATTAATGTAGTATTAGTGCTAGTGGTAATAATAGTAGTACTCAGAGAATGGTTAGAGATTCAGCCATCTCGTTACTTCTGCGTCCCGCGTCCTAGACGCATAATTTTCCCACGGGACGCACATCCATCCATCCATCCATCATCTACCGCTTATCCGGGGCCGGGTCGTGGGGGCAATAGCTTTAGCAGGGAAGCCCAGACTTCCCTCTCCCTAGCTACTTCTTCCAGCTCTCCCCGGGGGATGCCGAGACGTGCTGGGTGACATAGTCTCTCCAGCGTGTCCTGGGTCTTCCTCGGGGTCTCCTCCCGGTGGGACATGCCCGGAACACCTCACCAGGGAGGCGCTCAGGAGGCATCCGAATCAGATGCCCAAGCCACCTCATCTGGCTCCTCTCGATGTGGAGGAGAAGCGGCTCGACTCTGAGCCCCTCCCGGATGACCGAGATTCTCACCTTATCTCTAAGGGAGAGCCCGGACACCCTGCGGAGAAAACTCATTTCGGCCGCTTGTAACAGGGATCTCGTTCTTTCGGTCACGACCCATAGCTCGTGACCATAGATGAGGGTTGGAACGTAGATCGACCGGTAAATTGAGAGCTTCGCACTTTGGCTCAGCTCCTTCTTCACCACGACAGACCGATACAACGTCCGCATCACAGCAGACGCTGCACCGATCCGCCTGTCGATCTCTCGCTCCCTCCTGCCCCCACTCGTGAACAAGACCCCTAGATACTTGAACTCCTCCACTTGGGGTAAGATCTCCTCCCCGACCCGGAGGGGGCACTCCACCCTTTTCCGACTGAGGACCATGGTTTCAGATTTGGAGGTGCTGATCTTCATCCCAGCCGCTTCACACTCGGCTGCGAAACGCTCCAGTGAGAGTTGGAGAGCCCTGTTTGAAGGAGCCAACAGCACCACATCATCTGCAAAAAGCAGGGATGCAATACTAAGGCCCCCAAAACGGACCCCCTCAACGCTTCGGCTGCACCTAGAAATTCTGTCCATAAAGGTTATGAACAGAATCGGCGACAAAGGGCAGCCTTGGCGGAGTCCTACCCCAACTGGAAACGATTCCGATTTACTGCCGGCAATGCGAACCAAACTCTGACATCGGTGGTATAGTGACCGAACAGCCCGTATCAGGGGGTTCGGTACCCCATACCCACGAAGCACCCCCCACAGAACTCCCCGAGGGACACGGTCAAACGCCTTCTCCAAGTCCACAAAACACATGTAGACTGGTTGGGCGAATTCCCACATACCCTCGAGGACCCTGCTAAGGGTGTAGAGCTGGTCCACTGTTACACGGCCGGGACGAAAACCACACTGCTCCTCCTCAATCTGAGGCTCGACTTCCTGACGGACCCTCCTCTCCAGCACCCCTGAATAGACCTTACCAGGGAGGCTGAGGAGTGTGATCCCTCTGTAGTTGGAACACACCCTCCGGTCCCCCTTTTTAAAAAGAGGGACTACCACCCCGGTCTGCCAATCCAGAGGCACTCTCCCTGTTGACCACGCGATGTTGCAGAGGCGTGGCAACCAGGACAGCCCCACAACATCCAGAGCCTTGAGGAACTCCGGGCGGATCTCATCCACCCCTGGGGCCTTGCCACCGAGGAGCTTTTTAACCACATCGGTGACTTCAACCACAGAGATAGGAGAGCCCACCTCAGAGTCCCCAAGCTCTGCTTCCTCCAAGGAAGGCGTGTTGGTGGAGTTGAGGAGGTCTTCGAAGTACTCTGCCCACCGGTTCACAACGTCCCGAGTCGAAGTCAGCAGCGCCCCATCCCCACTGTACACAGTGTTAGTGGTGCACTGCTTCCCCCTCCTGAGACGTCGGATGGTGGACCAGAATTTCCTCGAAGCCGTCCGGAAGTCGGCTTCCATGGCCTCACCGAACTCTTCCCACGCTCTGGTTTTTGCCTCGGCGACCACCGAAGCTACATTCCGCTTGGCCAGTCGATACCCGTCAGCTGCCTCTGGGGTCCCACAGGCCATAAAGGCTCGATAGGACTCCTTCTTCAGCTTGACGGCATCCCTTACTGCTGGTGTCCACCAGCGAGTACGGGGGTTGCCGCCACGACAGGCACCAACCACCTTACGGCCACAACTCAGATTGGCCGCCTCAACAATAGAGGCACGGAACATGGTCCACTCGGGCTCAATGTGGAACATGGGAACATGGGAACATGGGAAAAGCTCTGTCGGAGGTGGGAGTTGAAACTCCTTCTGACAGGGGATTCCGCCAGACGCTCCCAACAAACCCTCACAATACGTTGGAGTCTGCCAGGACGGACCGGCATCTTCCCCCACCATCGGAGCCTACTCACCACCAGGTGGTGATCAGTTGACAGCTCCGCCCCTCTCTTCACCCGAGTGTCCAGAACATGCGGCCGCAAATCCGATGATACAACTACAAAGTCGATCATCGAACTGCGGCCTAGGGTGTCCTGGTGCCAAGTGCACATATGGACACCCATATGTTTGAACAAGGTGTTCGTTATGGACAATCCGTGGCGAGCACAGAAGTCCAATAACAAAACACCACTCGAGTTCTGATCAGGGGGGCCGTTCCTCCCAATCACGCCCCTCCAGGTCTCACTGTCATTGCCCACGTGAGCATTGAAGTCCCCCAGCAGAACAAGGGAGTCCCCAGCAGGAGTACTCTCCGGCACACCCTCCAAGGACTCCAAAAAGGGTGGGTATGCTGAGGTGCTGTTTGGTGCATATGCACAAACAACAGTCAGGACCCGTCCACCCACCCGAAGGCGGAGGGAGGCAACCCTCTCGTCTACCGGTGTGAACCCCAATGTACAGGCACTGAGCCGGGGGGCAATGAGTATGCCCACACCTGCTCTGCGCCTCTCACCGTGAGCAACTCCAGAGTGGAAGAGAGTCCAACCCCTCTCGAGAGAACTGGTACCAGAACCCAGGCTGTGTGTGGAGGCAAGTCCGACTATATCCAGTCGGAAATTCTCTGCCTCACACACCAGCTCGGGCTCCTTCCCTGCCAGAGAGGTGACATTCCATGTCCCAAGAGCTAGCTTCTGCAGCCGAGGATCGGACCGCCAGGGTCCCCGCCTTTGGCTGCCGCCCAGCTCACATTGCACCCGACCCCTTTGGCCCCTCTCATGGGTGGTGAGCCCATGGGACGCACAGTTCCAAACAATGTGCGTTTTTGGAACGCATGGAAATTTCTCAGTCAAAACAAACAAACAAACAAAAAAACTATGGTAAGACTGAGGATTTCACAGTAACAATCGTTACCGGTAGCGTGTCGTTTCCATGGCGTCATTTTCACGGGACCGAAAAATAGTTTAATTATAAAAGTCACCGCACTTGAATTGACTGTGTGATCCACGCGATTTCACTGCGCCTGTATGTGTGTTTGTGATGTGGTGTGGTGTGTAAGTGTGTTTCTTCTAATTTACTTTCGTTTTGTTTTGTTTTCAGTTTTGGGGGGGGACACAACAGATGACGTTATATGCGCATGCGGGTTGTTATTTTAGTCCGCAAACTGAGGAATTGCGCGGATGAAAGTTTGAGATGGCGGCGAAAAAAACTCACCAAGGTCTACTAATTACGATATTTAAGAAATGGGAATGCTTGTCTGATTTTTTGTATGAATCGTCCAAAGGGCGTATCACTAAACTCACCTGTGACGTATGCACAGAACGCGAGAGCGAAATACGAAACGAGGCACAATTACGAGGCAAATTGGTCATTAGATTTGTAGGCTAATCGCTGTGAAAAATATTATGAAACAGTATTGGTTATTCTATCATTTACTGGTTGTAGCATGGTAACTTTATGAATAAAACATTCGTCACAAGGTGTAGTAATGCTAATGTTAACTGTTGGTAGAACTAATGATGACGTGTGTTAAATTCTTTCGTCAAATTGATCGTGGATTACACATGCATCATTTTGGGAAGAGGATGTCAAGCCACATTAATACTTACCTGTATTAATGATTACCAGTCAATTAATCGTTGCAGTGTGAGATTGGAAAAAATACTCTCATGATACCACATGAGTACACCAGTTTTTGATCCATTTATTTTTTGGAATAAACCTGGAGTACACAGCTGCTGATGTAATGTTCATTGTTAATGCATAGTTTTCAAACATTGACCCTTCAAACATTATACTTTTGAGTTTCGGAATTCTTGATTATCAATATCAGTCAAAATAGAAAAATGGGTTCCCATGATGAACGTTTACGGAACCCAACATTTGTTATCGTGGTTTCCCATTGGGTAATCCGACGGAACCGAAAAACGGTTACCATGAATTTCCGAAATCCTCAGGCCTGCTCCTGAATTATTTAAATTTTTACAGCATTTGTTTATCATTGTATGTATATGTTGTTGTTTGTGTTATTATCATATGCAATTGAATAAGTAGACCCTTTCAGAATTCGAAATTTGGGACTCTCTCAATCCATATCCATAATGCCAATAAAAACGCGCTAAACTGACAGCTCTAGTATATATACAGTTTATGCTTTTAAAGTGTGAATCAGACCAAAAGAAACCACGATATAATTTTGCTGTGCACACCTGTAGTCGGCATGCAGAAAGTAGTAGCATAATGTGGTCCAAATTTTTAAAAAAAAAGTTCCAACTGTCATTCAATGGTTTTAATGTCTGAATCGCAGACCAACGATTTTCTCTTCCCAATGCTGTACTTGAAGTACACTTGAAATGAAATGTGTATGGATTTGCTGTTGTCCCGACTGCAGCTTATAATGGCATCATAATAATGGAAATCTCATCTAGATCAGAAAAAGAGTGCACTTTGGACCATAGAATGTTACCAATTAGGTAGGGTATTACAGAGCAGTATAGGCGCTCTGGGGCTTTCTAAGTTGGATGTGATTAGCTGGTCAAGGCCTAAAGCTTACAAAGATACTGCGATCACGGATCAACAAGTGGGGCATCAAACCAATGGAATGGGAACATGGACAGTGCAATCCTGGATATCAGTAGTTCGCAACCATTTTTGTCATACAATGAGCACCCTCTTATTCATCCCATGTTGATGATTCTTCAAAAGTAGAACGGAACACATTGAATTCTCAGACATGGTCTTCTTGTTAACCCAAATCGAACAAAATAAATACGGTGTGTGTCTTTGAAAACAATTTTAACATGCTTTTTAAAAGTACACAAGCAAAATAAATGATGAACCTGCCTTGGTTCATATAAAAAGTTTTCCCCACAAAACTGGAGCTCCTTTGAATTAGTCCCCTTTAAACGGGCATTTCAACTTTAACAATCAGGAACAAAATAATTGTCTTGGAAGGGAAACAAACAACTTGGAGCGCATACCATTATACCCACATACCATCTTATGGATGGTCTCATGAAATATTTACCTACCTTGGAAACAAAATATTAATTGTTTCCCAGGAAAGTGCTCATGTACCCCTCGGGGTTCACGTAACCCCGATTGGGAAACACTGCTTATTACCACACTTTTGAGTGATTTGTCTCCTTTTGTCACCACCTCCAAAAGTGCACATTGCCTTTAGTTATTCATAGCTCCTTCTGGTGTTGTGGTTCACTCGTTCAGAAACACGTGAGTCTGCTGGGGATCCATTAGGCTTAACATGTTCTCTACTGGACCAAACATCCCTCCTCCTTTTGAGATCAAACCTGCTTCTACCCTCCTCAAAGTGATTTTTTTTTTTAACTCTTCTTGCATCCAACAACCAGACATTGATTCAGCTTCAATGAGTCGCAGCAAGATGGAAAAGAATGGCTAAAAAAAGATAACATCAGATTTCATGTTACTGCAAGGGCATATCAGTTTGTGGGCAATTAAGGGTGAGTGAAGCAGAGGAGAATGAAGAGTATCAATTCAAGGGTGACGGCAGACACACAGCCATGCACAGTCTGGGCATGTTTGGATGGTCGCTTACTTTATTTTCCAGTCGTCCGATGAGTTCGGACAGGCGATTGATTTGAGCCTCGAGACCCTCTTTCCTTAGCTCCACAGCGCCTGCAGAACATACACGCACGTATGAATTAAAAAAAATGTATACCTGTATATATACAGTATATATATATATATATATATATATATATATCAAACACTGCATGTATATATAGATCATGCCTACAGCTTTTGAAAATGCAGTCTTGCATTTTACTGCCCTCTCAATTTATTGAAGTATAAACTAGTCATTAATTAAATACTGCAAATCCAACTGACAAGTTAATTACAACCGCTGCTGTCCTTCTGATGTTTTATTTACATCTGCATTACTTAAACAATTTCAGCCGCTAGCTGCTGTAAAAAAGAAAAAGAAATGCTTTGATATTATGTTTAATGCAGATCCAGTTGTGCATGAAACAAAACATTGCAATAAAGAAAAAGATTGTGCGCGTTCGGTCATCAGTTACATTTTCCCCCCAAATTCCAATATTTCACAATTTCTCCTGGTGTATGTGAACTTTTTAAAGTTTTTAGTCACTATGCGCAACAACTATAATTATATGCATACTGAAAGAGTAATACCATCAGCTTTGACGAGATATTGCTTTTTGATTCAATGGCAATATGTCCTTCTATAATGGCCATTCCAAGTTAGACACTGATGTGATGATTTTAACAAAAATTATTCAGATTAAAACCCTAGAAATAATCATAATTGCCCAGAAAATACAATTTTAAGATCATTAAGGAAACACATAAAATGGGAAAACTTTTTTGACAAAAAAAAAAAAAGAAAAGAAAAAATCACCAAAAAAAAGCCCCCATTTGTGTCAGATGGGTTCGTCGATTCCCAACTATTAATTGAAAATACCCCATCAATGTTTATTTCTGCCCAACCCATTTTACATGTAATACAGAGTAGTGATTTATTTTTGGCTTCATAGGTCTGGTTTTTTAATGTGATGACAAATACTGGTCATCACATTAAAAAACTGCTCATATGGACGGGTTTTTTTTCTTCTAATGGATAAACACGCTTTTTCCATTAGAACTTTTTATCTTGTACCCTCCCAATCCTGTGATCAAAGGTGAAGTTGACTCCCATCCCGAGGCAATCCTGCGTAATTCCCGTGACCCATGAGTCCCCAAAAAATGTCAAACTCTCATAAAGAGTAATGTCAAATTCATAGACGGTTTTAAAAGGTGGCAGCTGTCACCCTGACCAAATACCTTGACCCTCAGTTGCTTTTCCTGGCTGTTGGCAATAAATCTATCAATACTACATTTCACATTTTATTAAGAATGTTCATTATGTTGTCTCCATAGTGTGTATAAAAAGTGTATTTAGAATTTACTACCACTCCAAAGAAGTAATGGTTGCATCCCACTGGCGAAATATTTGCTTACAAATTCAGCAAGTTATGATTTTTTTTCTTTCCAAGTGTCATGCCCAAGGTCTCACAGTACAAACACGGTTGTGCACATGAGATCTATATCCCTTGCACTGCAAGTTTACACTGTAAACTTTGGGGACGGTGGGAAAAAGTTGCATGAACAGCACTCTGTAATAAAATAACCTGTGTAGTCTAGGATGTAACATTAATATGTTGATAAAATGGGGTGTCACCTGGATTCCACCCTGATTGGTGTCTATTTCAAATTGAAACCAAATCCTTGTCATGTAATGATGCAACTTGACTGGTAAGAGTCGAGACAATTTCTTCCTTGCATGGAAGATAGAATCACACTTCCTGAACATAGTTAAACTTTCACATCATGATATTTGATTAAAAAAAAAGCCTCAGCTTGTTTACCACTTGAGTTTTTACACACACACACACACACAAACACACACAGTCATTTCCAGTTGTAGAGTTTCAGGCACATATACTGTGCTGTGCTAAGAGTTTTGATATGATTTATCTTGGTCTCTTTTTTTTTGTGTATCACATAAACCTCACATTCGAATCGGGGTGGGAAGACTACTTAATAAATCGACTGTATGTGTCATTGCATGCCTTGCACGTTTTATAAACTGTCTATCAAATTACTGCTCATGCAGTTCTGGTTCGAGGCAATGTATAGTTTATTACCTTGCACTTGTGACAACTGTAAAGACAACAAAGTTGAACCTGATCCAATATAACTGAATGCTAATTTTCACTTTTTCATGAATAGCGGGCGCTCACAAAACATTATTAATAATTGCACCCCTTTTGAGTAAATTTCCCCACTTCTGACTGTAGTGTGCTTCTGTTTCTTTGCACTCATCCGCACGCAACCGCTTCCACCCCCACCACACATTCTCCTGAGCACCCGTCCACTTTCTTTCCCCTGATGGCTCCCGCAGCTAATTGGAGAGCTGACTGCCCACTCTTCATTAAAAGCTTTAACAGTCAGTCAATTAGCAGCTACCTTCCTCCACACCAACGCATACACACACAGAAACTCATCAATTAAACCAGAGCTTGTAACCATGGAGGCACTTGGACATTAACGCCCAGTGGTCATTTTGATGGACTTTGAAAATAAGTTCCCTGCTCAATTATAAAAACGAACCCGGAATTACAAATATCAAGATGAGCAGATGGCTGAGAGATCACTGCACCGATTGACTTTCTCCTCAATTAAAACATACCTTAAGTTATTCCAGATTCACCCCATTTTTGTCGTGCCAATCAGTAGCTTGATCTTTACATCAATTATATGCAGTCACAGTTTGCTGGCTCACCCGTGCAACTGTGCACCCTCGATTTTATATTTTAGGCAGGCCTGGAAATTAGTTTACAAGGGCCGCATGCAAGATGGTAAAGCTTATGAGAACTGTTTGAATCTGCATTCTAATAAATATGATTTGTATGGCATTTAGAAATTTATGTACATTTTGGGAGCCTGCGAGTAGCTCATCTCACACATTTAACAGTCAGGGCTCTATTTTCACAGACAGTCGCACATGCATTCAGTTTGAAAACTGGCACATCGTTATTTTCGTGCCAGGCAAGTCCAGTTTAGATATAGTTTGGGAATTTTGCAAACTGAGGTACGCTATGCTGGGCATCCAGTGGACCGAGGGGGTTTTCAATTACAGCCCCCAAGTGCACCTCACATTTTATTGACAGAAAGTAGACAAGATCTGAGACCAACAAAAAGCAGGTCTAAGTTGTGGTACATGTGATTTTAGCGGATTTGATCGAATAACAGGCAGCCAGGGCTGACGTGTGGTGGATGTAGCCGTATTTAATTTATGGATATAATGTTCAGTACAGTTCAATACACACCAACAGTGTGTATTGAACTCTCTGAATAATTTTAGGAATCAATTAATTGAATATATTATTATGATTATGATTATTATTATTATATTAACAATTGTAATGTAGTTTATGTTTGGGTATGTGTGTGGTTGGGGGCCTTTATCATACAGACGCACGGTAGAAGGCGATCCCCAAGTGCCCAACTTTACATCATCTGCAAGTGCAGATCTTGCAATTACTTTTAAACATACTTTGTGCATGCTAATCTCCTGCACAGACTCCTTCCTCCATGTACAATACATACATTCTGATTTATATAGAGCGCCTCTCTTACGCTGAATTTAAAGGGAATGAGATGAGCCGCTTCATTTTACCTAGAAGTCGGCTGTGTTCACTCCCACAACAGTGCAAATGCCAATTTCTACCTTCCATCCACCTAAAATTCTCACAAAAGAGCCACCCATCCAAGGCCTGATTTTTGCTCATTGCACCACACGTCCATTGACTCAAGAATGGTTTTAAATGCAAGCATTATTTTTATACATAGGCAGGTGAACCCTCGCACATTATTTCCACTAATACGCAATCATTATCAAAGGTCTGTTATCTCCGTGGGGTGGTGAGGAGAACATTGCATACCACTGTCCATGTACAGTGCAGTCTAGGCCCTGGTTACATCAATATATAATTGTTTCTTACTAAATCTCACAAGGGTAACTGCTTGGTGCAGTAGAGCCTGTTCTGCTGAACTTTGAGCACCTGCTGTCATGAGTGATGGTAGTGTATCCAAAAACAGCAGGGAAGCAGGATAAGCATGGTGGACAAAATATATCAAGTGAAGCCAAGTCAACTGTATTTATAGAGCACTTTCAAACAGCCATCGCTGCATACAAAGTGCTGTACATGGAGCAACTTCCAACCCTTTGATGACTTCCAACCCTACTGACCACAAGACATTTGACCCTGAGAACAACTTGGACCCGGACAATAACTTTTTCAAGACCGACCGACCGCGAGGGAGCCAGCGACGACCGACCGTGAGGGAGCCAGTGATGACCGCGAGGAAGCCAGCGACGACTGCAGGGAAGCAAGCGACCGCGAGGAAGCCGGGAGACAACCAGCCAGCGACCACCGCGAGGGAGCCAGCGACGACCGCAAGGGAGCCAGAGACGACCGAGAGGAAACCAGCGACGACTGCAGGGGAGCCAGTGACCGCGAGGGAGCCGGGAGACAGCGAGCCTGAGGGAGCCGGGAGACAACCAGCCAGCGCGCGTGAGAGAGCCGGGAGGCAGCCAGCCAGCGAGCGTGAGGGAGTCGTCGACGACCGCAAGGGAGCCAGCGACCACGAGGGACCCAGGAGACGTCCAGCCAGCAACCGCGAGGGAGCCAGTGATGACGGCGAGAGAGCGAGCGACGACAGCGAGGGAACCAACGACGACCGCGAGGGAGCCAGCGACAACCGCGTGGGAGCGGGAAATTCACATCCCAAAAACATGGACTTCCAACCCTTTGAAGATATTGACTATAAGCCATTCGATCCCGAGAACAATTTGGACACAGACAACAACTTCTTCCAGAACAAACAAAGGGTAACAAACTCTGACTATTACCTGGATGAACAATTCAACACTAATATAAAATTGGAAAATGCACTTTCAGTAATACACTTAAACAGTAGAAGTCTCTATAAAAACTTCACAAAAATCAAAGAATACCTGACGAAATTCAATAAATTTAAAATAATTGCTATATCAGAAACTTGGCTTGATGAAGATAAAACAACTGAAATGGAAATAGAAGGTTATGAAATGTTTGCAACTAATAGGGAAAACAAAAACAGGAGGGGGGGTTGCAATATATGTAGACAAAGCACTTAAATGCAGTAAAATCGAGAGATTGACAAACACAATAGAAAACCTAATGGAATGTCTAACCATTGAAATACATAATAAAAAGGCATCAAATATCATCATAAGTTGCATCTATAGGACACCAGGATCATGTATTGACACATTCAATAAAAAACTAACAGATATGCTCAGTTACAACAACGATAAGAAAACACGAATAATATGTGGTGACTTTAACATTGACTTATTAAACCCAAATGGACACAAAAAAACAACCGACTTCATAAATACTATGTACAGCAACAGCTTTTTCCCAGTAATCCTGAAACCTAGCAGAATAACAGTTGACACGGCCACATTAATAGATAACATATTTATAAATAAGATTGACCATAAAATGGAAAGTGGACTTCTCATTAATGACATAAGTGACCACCTACCTGTTTTTGCAGTTTTTCATAATTATTTTGATAGAAAAGCTAAGTCAACAACTCACATAACAGAAATAAGACTAAGAACCCAACGCTCCACCGACGCCTTTAAGCAAGACCTAGAAAAACAAAACTGGACCGAGGTCTACTCAAACGAAGACCCAAATACAGCGTTTGAAGTATTTCAGTCTACCATAATCTCCTTATATGATAAACATTTTCCATTAACTAAAGTCTCCAAAAAGTATAAAGACCCAAGTAAGCCATGGATAACGAAAGGCATAGAAAACGCATGTAAAAAGAAAAACAATTTATATAAATTGTTTTTAAAATTGAGAACTGAAGAAGCAGAAAAAAATATAAGACCTATAAAAATAAACTAGTAAATATTATAAGAACCAGTAAAAGAGATCATTATCATGCACTATTAGAGCAGAATAAAAGTAACACACAAGAAATATGGAAGATACTTAACCAAGTAATCAGAAATAGTCCTAAAAAAATGGATTATCCAGAGTATTTTATCAAAGGCAAAAATATTATTTTGGAAAAAACTGCAGAAATAGCAACTGAATTTAATGAGTATTTTGTCAACATCGGCAGTAACCTAGCAAAACAAATTCCTGATCCAACAAACTTGTTTGAAATAGATAGATATGTAGAAAAAAACTCCTCCACGATGTTCCTTACTGCTGTAAAACAAGAAGAAGTATCAAATATTATAAAACCTTTTAAAAATAAAAAGTCAACTGATTGCTTTAATATTGACATGACAATAATAAAGCAGATTATAGAATATGTACCTTTCACGCACATATGCAACCTGTCATTCAAAGCTGGTATCTTTCCATCAAAAATGAAAATTGCTAAAGTTATTCCAATCTATAAAAGTGGAGAAAGACATCGGTTTACAAATTATAGACCAATATCACTACTACCACAATTTTCAAAAATATTAGAAAAACTATTTTCTCGCAGACTTGATAGCTTTATACAAAAGCATGCGCTGTTAAGTGAGAATCAATATGGCTTCAGGGAAAAACGGACCACCTCAATGGCAGTTATGGAATTTGTGGAAGCAATACCCACTAATATAGACAACAAAGAATTTACTGTTGGGGTTTTCCTAGATCTAAAAAAAGCTTTTGACACAATAGATCACAGTATATTATTGAAAAAACTAGAAAGATATGGCATTAGAGGTGTATCTTATAAATGGATAAAAAGTTATTTAGAAAACAGATATCAGTACGTGCAACTCAACAATAAAAAAACGAATCAACTGAAAATCACTCACGGAGTTCCTCAGGGGTCAGTGCTTGGTCCAAAACTATTCATCTTATATATAAATGATATCTGCAAGGTCTCAAAACAATTTAAATGTGTCCTATTTGCTGATGATACAACTTTCTACTGTTCTGGAATAAATCTGAAACAGCTCCTGACAACCGTAGAAAACGAATTAAACTAATTAAAAAACTGGTTCGACAGAAATAAATTGTCACTTAACCTGAAAAAATCGAAGTTAATTGTTTTTGGCACAAGACCAATCAAACACCAAGCTAAAATTATGGTCAACTCAATTGAGATAGAAAGAGCGTATGAAACCAAGTTTCTCGGATTAGTAATAGACTCAAAACTATGTTGGAAGCCACATATCGATAACGTAAAAAGAAAAATAGCCAAAACCGTAGGGATCCTCTACAAAACCAAGGAAGTGCTAAATAAGAGATCTTTGTACACATTATACACTTCATTATTATTACCATATATGACCTACTGTGTGGAAATATGGGGAAATGCCTGCAAAACAAACACACTCCCTATTCTCAACCTACAAAAAAAAGCAATTCGAATTATTAATAGATCAAAATATACGGAACCCACAAATCCACTATTTATCAAATTAAATACGATGAAATTTTATGACCTGGTTGACTTTAAAATCGCCCAATTAATGTACAAAGCACACAATAACCTGCTCTGCCAAAACATTCAGATGTTTTTCGAAATTCGAGAAAGCAGCTATGATTTAAGAGGTACCAACTTATTCAAAACCTCAAAACAAGAACAAACATCAAGCAAAGAAGTGTATCTATCAAAGGTGTTAATCTGTGGAATAATCTCGAAACGGACCTGAAAATGAGTAAATCGCTTGCTGAGTTCAAAAACAAATTCAAAAAAATAGTACAAACAACCTACATCAATCAGAGTTAAAATGATAAATTCAAAACATTAAATATAATGATAAATCAGAACTAAGTTGATAAATAGAGAAAGGTATATAAATATCCATTATGAATACAAGAGAAAATTGACACAAGAGTGTCAGGGTGTGGAAGTATATAATCCCGATACAAACCAAAAGTTGTAAAAATATCACGGTTAAGGGTAAAGTATGAGCCTTAATGGAGACTTCTTTCTTCTTACTTTTTTCTTTTCTGATTGATATAAAAATGATTTATTAGATACAATCACATAACGGGGTAGGACTAGATAAGTTTTTTACTTCTTCCTACTCCCTTGAACATAATAACTGTGTTGAATGAAGATTGATTTCTTTCTTTTTACTTTTTTTATCTACCTTATTTTCTGTCAAATTATTACTGTATGTTTTATGTTCAATAAACAAACAAACAAACAAACAAACAAACAAAACTTAACATGCACAATAAACAGTAAGACAAATCGGTAATAAAGGCGGTAGAAAGCACCAAACAGTAAAACCAAGAACAAATCTAAGTCATGCTGAGTTGAATGCCAAAGAATACAAGTGAGTTTTGAGGAGGGTTTTGAAGATGGGCAGAGAGGAGGCTTGCCGAATGTTCAGTGGGAGCTCATTCCAGAGAGAGGGACCAGCAACAGAAAAGGCTCGATCCCCTCTGAGCCTCAGTTTAGTTCTTGGTACTTCTAATAATGTCTGGTTCACAGACCTGAGGCGCCGGGCAGGTGTGTCGGGGCCGATGAGCTCAGAGAGGTAAGGTGGCGCGAGATTATTCAAAGATTTGAAAACAAATAAGAGGATCTTGAAAATAACTCTAAAATGTATGGGGAGCCAGTGAAGGGATGCCAGAGTAGGGGTTATGTGCTCCCTCTTACGGGTACCAGTCAAGAGGCGAGCAGTGGGATTCTGGACCAGCTGAAGGCGCTTAATGGAGGACTGGCTGACTCCAAAGTAAAGGGCATTGCAGTAATCGAGCCGGGATGTGACAAAGGCATAAATAACTGTCTCAAAGTGTTTATGTGAGAGGAGAGGTTTTATTTTGGCCAGCTGTCTAAGGTGAAAGAAGCTGGATTTAACAATGGCACCAATTTGCCGATCAAGTTTGAAATCACTGTCCAGTTTAAGGCCCAAGTTTGGGACTGTTGACTTAAGATAAGGAGACAGGGGGCCCAAGTCGACAGGATGGGATGTACAAGGGCCACTGGGACCATACAATATCACCTCTGTCTTCTTTTCATTGAATTTCAAGAAATTTTGTGCCATCCAGGTTTTGATTTCTTCCAGACAGGATAGGAGTGGCCTTAATGAGAAGGCGTCTTTCTTGCTCAGTGGGAGATAGATCTGGCAGTCATCTGCATAGCAGTGGAACGGAATACCATGTTTCCTTAAGATGGAACCCAATGGGAGCAGATACAGCGAGAACAGCAGAGGCCCCAGAATTGAGCCCTGTGGAACACCACATGACAGGGGAGCAGCGCGTGACTCAGAGCAGCCAACGCTCACACAAAAGGTTCTGTCAGCTAAATAGGACCTAAACCACTCAAGAGCACTGCCGCCAATGCACACTAAGTGCTGCAAACGAGTCAGCAGAATACTGTGATCCACTGTATCAAATGCTGCAGTTAAGTCCAATAAAACTAGACACACGTGGTCTCCAGCGTCATTTGCCAGGAGGATGTCATTAGAAATGCGTAACAGGGCTGACTCCGTGCTATGCATCGTCTTGAAACCTGACTGGAAGACCTCCAAGATGTTATGTTCATCCAAGAAAAATTTCAACTGCATGTGCACAATTTTTTCCAGAATTTTGGAAATGAAAGGCAGTTTGGAAATGGGACTGAAACTTGACAGCGCATCTGAATCAAGACCAGGTTTCTTGATCAAGGGTTGGACCACAGCATGTTTAAACTGTTGGGGAACTATACCAGAAGAGAGGCTGCTGTTGATGATATCCAAGACCGATGCGCCAACACTCGGGAGCACCTCCTGAAAGAAGTGCGGGGGAAGAAAGTCGCAAGGGGAGCCAGATGGCTTCGTCTGGCGAACTACATCCTCCAAAAGCGTCAAGGACACAGTTTCAAAAGAATTTAGCACAGCTGAACATAAACTGAATCATAACACTTGCATTGACTTCTACCACATCCACACTTCATCAGTTTGCGGCAGCTTTTCAAAAAAGGTTCCAAAGAAGGCCAGAGAACTTTCCATTTGTGACTGTCTTTCAACCATCCCCACTTGAAAGGAGATGGAAGTTCTTGCTGACCAACTATGGACGGGTCCCAGATATGGCCCGCTTGGAATGCAGCATGTTTAACGTGTGTCGGTGGGATTGTCTTATATGACCTCTGTCCTAAACATGCTTCATCTGCTGCAGTAGTGGCACTTGATCGCTCATACATCAGAGTGATGAATCTTGCTTGAACTGGTAGACCGGACTTTTCAATTTCAGATGAACATGTTTAGCGAAACCAGCTTCATGGCAATCTTATCCTTTCCTTTTGCCATTGAACTATGATACCACATCACATATGGAAACGGTGTGGAAGAATAAAATCCCACTGTTGAATAAGCCCATTCCTCTGATTTAATATCCTGATAGCTGGAAATTGTGAGGGCATTTCCCCTGGATACCAATTACTAAATTTATTCAGCAATAAGAGCTCATCTTCAATGACATCCCGGCATTAGCAGTCCATTTGTTTTATGAGAGGGACTTTTTTTTTGTTTTTTGGGGAGCACATTTTTGGGAAAAATGTAATATATATATATATATATAGACCTAATAGGAACACTCCAGCCAAATTTCATGTAATCACAATTTGCTCTGTTGATTTTGAGCAAAAGCACACAACAGAGTTAATCTTGAAAAATGGCAGCCATGTTACTATTATTTTTTTAAACGCAACAGCGCTTTTCTAGAAAATGTGACCAATGAAAAACACTGCCAATTTTCTTGTTTATATCACACTTAATATTTTTTTCAAAGAAAACCTCGCAGCAAAGGCATTTTGGTGACCATCTTGAAAAATGGCCACCGTATTGGATTTTATGCGTACAAACGGGTGATTACATGGCCAGTAGTTCTCCACCAACATCACCAGCCTTGCTGCATGCATATTGATTTTTTCCTGGTGACAGTATGAACTGTGTGTACACCAGTGCAGACATCTCCTCTAGTCTGTGGAGCAGCTTCAGTTGATTACAGTTGGTCTGTTGCAACTCTTCTATCTTTACTATGACTGGACTCCTGTGGGTTACTGTCTTGGGCTCCATTGGCTACATTGCATTGTCTACAAAAACTGCCAATAAAAATATCGTGAATAGTATACATCTTCAAGTCAGGTTTGTTGTAAGCCTTAAGTGTGCCCAAGCATGATTAGAACATTGTTCCTTTGTTCATGTTAACATAGCTTATTACCACATTTAGAGTGCATGTGTCTCCACACACACACACGCACACACACACACACACACACACACACACGCACACTCACACACACACACGCACGCATACAACAGGCACAAACAGGACTTGTGTCCCCATGTGCTGGGAAAACCCTAAACAATTAAATGCAGCTGATTTACAAAAAGTACAAGGAAGAGATGCAGTAAGCCACTGCACAGAAATACAATACAGCAAGTGGCTGCTCAGCTTGTAGTTAGTGCAAGATATTTTTAGCTCTTCGATTCTCTTTCCCCCACTTTCGTTCTCATCTTTGATCCTTCACCAATTCATCCCCACTCCACTGCAATTCCACTGCCTTGCATGTTTATCTCTCTCTTGATCAAGTTACACATCTCGTTCTGTACAGTAGCTACGTATATCACAAGCACAAAAGGATGACATTCTGTGCTTTCTATAGGTGCAAGTAACAAGATGAGTAGAGAACACTAAGATGTTGAGGGAATGTTTCTTAAGCTCATACTGAAATTCGGAAAGAGCGTACTGAGGCAAAAAAAAGAAATTGTGAATAATTTATCCATCCTCGGCTTATCCTCATTTCAATGTTAAAATCTTGTCAATGTATGTTATTTTATTAATTTTGAGAAGCTATTTTATTTTTCTCTGCTTTGCTTCTGAATGTCGTCAGCTCTTGTTTGTGAATGCTTTTAGGTGCTGTGTCTTTGCTTGTATGAAGCTCATTGAGTTGCCTCAGAAATGAATTGTGCAATACAAAGAAAGCTGCCGTGCCTTGCCAAGGTGCCTTGATGACTATTCTGATCGATTCCGAAATGTCATTCAATCACTGTGGCACATATGGTACAGGCCAGTGTTAGCCTTGTGCCATATCATACTGTGATCATACTGTGCATGCGATGACAGGAGATTCTCATCTCTAATAACATGCATTGTTATCAGTGTAAAGGAGCATTTTGGTTGAAATAAAAACAAAAATATCAGCAAAACATTCAAACCATTTTGCAGTAGTTTAGCTCAACATTAAGAAAATGTATCATCTGAGAATGATTACTTTGTAATGGCGCCAGACACCCTCGTTTACATAATCAGGCTGCCTTAGAAATGGTGCAGTCAAGCTGTGTTTTCTGCAACTATTATCGGGATAACTGAGGGTGAAAAGCCATTCATGTGGTGAAAGGTGAAATGAAACCTCATTACATCACCTGCACCTGCCAATGGTTATGTACAACTGAAATAGTGTAGCAGACAAGTGTGAAGTCCCTGCAAATGTATCAATAAGTATGAAATGCATCCTCAGCCTCCCTGGTAAGGTCTGTTCAGGGGTGCTGGAGAGGAGGGTCCGTCAGGAAGTGAGCCTCAGATTGAGGAGGAGCATTGTGGTTTTCGTTCCGGCAGTGGAACAGTGAACCAGCTCTACACCCTTAGCAGGGTCCTCGAGGGTATGTGGGAATTCGCCCAACCAGTCCACATGTGTTTTGTGGACTTGGAGAAGGCGTTTGACCGTGTCCCTCGGGGAGTTCTGTGGGGGGTGCTTCGTGGGTATGGGGTACCGAACCCCCTGATACGGGCTGTTCGGTCACTATACCACCGATGTCAGAGTTTGGTTCGCATTGCCGGCAGTAAGTCGGAATCGTTTCCAGTGAGGGTAGAACTCCGCCAAGGCTGCCCTTTGTCGCCGATTCTGTTCATAACCTTTATGGACAGAATTTCTAGGCGCAGCTGAAGCGTTGAGGGGGTCCGTTTTGGTGGCCTCAGTATTGCATCCCTGCTTTTTGCAGATGATGTGGTGCTGTTGGCCCCTTCAAACAGGGCTCTCCAACTCTCACTGGAGCGTTTCGCCAAGCATGGCTTCACACTTGGGATGAAAATTTTTGGGATGAAAATCAGCACCTCCAAATCTGAAACCATGGTCCTCAGTCGAAAAAGGGTGGAGTGCCCCCTCCGGGTCAGGGGGGAGATCTTGCCCCAAGTGGAGGAGTTTAAGTATCTTGGGGTCTTGTTCACGAGTGAGGGCAGGAGGGAGCGAGAGATCGACAGGCGGATTGGTGCAGCGTCTGCTGTGATGCGGACGTTGTATCGGTCTGTCGTGGTGAAGAAGGAGCTGAGCCAAAGGGCGAAGCTCTCAATTTACCGGTCGATCTACGTTCCAACCCTCATCTATGGTCACGAGCTATGGGTCGTGACCGAAAGAACGAGATCCCGGATACAAGCGGCCGAAATGAGTTTTCTCCGCAGGGTCTCCGGGCTCTCCCTTAGAGATAAGGTGAGAAGCTCGGTCATCCGGGAGGGGCTCAGAGTCGAGCCGCTTCTCCTCCACATCGAGAGGAGCCAGATGAGGTGGCTTGGGCATCTGATTCGGATGCCTCCTGAACGCCTCCCTGGTGAGGTGTTCCGGGCATGTCCCACCGGGAGGAGGCCCCGAGGAAGACCTCGGACACGCTGGAGAGACTATGTCACCCAGCTGGCCTGGGAACGCCTCGGGATCCCCCGGGGAGAGCTGGAAGAAGTAGCTAGGGAGAGGGAAGTCTGGGCTTCCCTGCTAAAGCTGTTGCCCCCGCGACCCGGCCCCGGATAAGCGGTAGAAGATGGATGGATGGATGAAATGCATTCAAAAATGTTATTGTCACAGGCAGAGCTGTTAAGAGAAATAGATCCTAGCGGATCTGACTTTCTCAGATATAAAATAAAGTGATTGGTAAGATTTTATAGAAACAATGATAATTGTAATGCATTAGTGAAAGATGAAGAATAATCTGTGCTTGATTGTTGCACCTTCTCGGCAGCACATGTGTTGCAGCCCTGATTTTGATAGGGGGGAATGTCTGCGCTATTTGACTGTTACCGCGCAACAGCCCTCGGATGCTTGTGTTTTTTGCGCCTGTAATGAGCAGCATTTTTCACTGCCCCGTTTTGTTCACCGGAGATGTCGGCACTGTTGGAGAGTCTGCCTTGGTGCGGCTAGATGGATGGCTGCTGGAGCTGAGGATGAGGAAAAAGGAGTGTCGACGCGGAGCGCGGATGCGTATTTGGACCTGAGAGTCGGCACTTGGAATTGAAGCGGATTTACATGGGACAGGAGACGTGAATCAATCTCATATTTTCATCAGTGGACATTACAGCTTCTTGTTTACTTTCAAATTTAGCTGATAACAGACGTGTGCGACATCAGCATGATGTCTCTGATCCACTGTTGAAAGGACACTTCGATTTTCTGCTCTTTCATCTATAACTGCTTCAACCAACAAGGCGTACACAGGAATAGTGGTTACGATTGCATGACTGTCCTTGTCTTATTGTATTTCATTTTATTTTGTTTCATGTATTATTGTATTTGATCGGTTGTACTGTGAGGTTGCTGGGTCGAGAATTACTCCTGTAACTGTAACTTTTAGACCAGAGTGACTGTAATCTGTATTTGTGATACAAAACATATTCAAGTTTGTTGTGACAAATCATGGAAACTTCTTGCAACCTGCTCACATCCTCATCATTATTCACATCATAAACTGATTCACTGAAATTAACTAACCACATTTACCGAAGTAATTGACTCTACCACAATAAATCATGTTCAGTCAAGTAGACAAGCAGATAATCTGGGTTGACTGTTGCCACTGTGAGGGGCACCGAGGTTCACCCTGGCCAGATGGCACTGTGCGAAAGAGACTTGCTTCAAAAGGAAAAAAAAAAACCCAGGAGGTAGATGTGGGTCTTTCTATTTGTTGTATTTACAGTGCGTCGTGGGCATCATAAATGTGTTATCACAGAGCAAAGCATAATGGACACTCAGCCTACACAATATTGTTACACAGTAAACAGTAAATATTGATAGAACAAATAAAATATTGCAGTTACAGTTGTCCGTATATTGATGATGATTTAATGCCATCTGACGTGGCCCATGACGCAAACCCATGTGTGCATCCGAGTTAAGTGAATGATAAACTGCTGAGTGTCAGTTGAGCATCATGATTGTGGGTGTGAAGGTAATCATACAAAACGATGATGGATGGGTCCGGCCATAAAATATAAGGATGTGCTGCAATTGTGTGTGCGTGTGTGTGTGTGCGTGCGTGCGTGTGTGTGTGTGTGTGTGGCACCTGAGGCAGTGTTGATGGTCCTGACAGCCTCCTTTGTACTGATTCTGTTGTTAGGGGGATAATCAGGAACGTTGTCATGGCGCCTGTCTGAGATCCGGGGACTCGTCTTAGCTGGAATATGACTGAAATGGAATGGAATACATTATCGAAAAGTATTCATCTTGTCCAATTCACAAAGCCAATTTCCAGGGCCCAGAAACACCATTTCCATGCAGACCAAAGTCAAAACCACATCGGACATGTTTGTCTTTCAAATGACGTGATTATGAGAAAGATTATTCATTAATTTTCAACGACTATTTCGGCTCACTTTGAGCAAAGGTATACCCATGACTGCCTGCCTGTCAATCACAAGGCACATACATTATGCAAGGACATTCACATAAGGATCAACAACTAACATGCATGTTTCTGCAATGAGTGAGGCGCCAAACACACACACACACGCATGCACGCACACTCAACAAGAAAGACCTGAGCTGAGATTCAAAACCCAGAATGTTTCAAATAGAAGGCAGACATGATAACAAACGCTCAACTCTTATGCCAGAAAGACGATATTCAGCATTCACTGTCAGTGTGTATAAGAATCAGTATTATGTTTAGTGAAGAAAACATGCCGTACATTAGGGGTGGCAGGAAAGTTTCAGGGCCGGAGTCACAAGCCACTTTTCAAATCCACTACAAGTTTTTCCCTTTCAGGTAATCATTTTAGCGTCTTACACACTTTCACAGCCTTCTCTGCCACATTCTAATGCACTGCTGGATAGATTGTTCTAGGAGACTCCACACTTCAGTCACCATGGGCAAAACACGTCCCCTTGATGACCCGCTTGAGTTTGGAAAAAATAAATAAGATTACACAGAGCCATGTGAGGAGAGTAGGGAGGTTTCTCCAGCACAGCGGTTTCTCTCGACCAGGAACTGTTAGATGCTCAGTCATATCTTGTCATGGTGAAGCAGCTAGGAGTTGTCCTGCCACGACTCTTGCTTCTTTTCGTGCACTGAGCAAAGTAGGATCTCTTTGTGAACACGCTACTTGATTGTCTGGCCCACAAGAATAGGAAAAACTTGTCGGCATATTTTTTGTGACAAACAGTCCTGGAAATTTTCTGACACACCTCATAAAAAGTTATGATTATTGTTTAAAACATAACTTCTGAACAACATGCAGTAACATATACTGTACATATATTTGTGAAATCACACCACGGACTCACCCCGACTGGCTGTGTTGTTCATCAATGGCATCCACAGCACTCTCCACAGAATTCAAGAGAGACTGGATTTGATTGGCTGATTCTTTCAGGAGGAAACGGGTCACAAACTGCTCCACATTTGTTCCTCTCTCATAGACCTGTTCAGAGAATAGTAGTTGTTTTGGAAAAGAAACTGTATTTCATTTGTTTGGAAGTTACGTTTTTCACCATCCGTTCTGTTATAATTATTTTTCAAGTTTCTGCCTTTCAGAAGACTTTGAAGCGCGCGTCTACCTGAATTCTTCTCTTACATCCACTTGTCATCTCATAGTAGGCAACAGAAAGCAGGAAGGCAACAATCACAGCTGTACACGGATTTACTATCGAACAGAACAAACTCCTTGTTGGCTCTCTGCATCTAAGATTAATTGCTTAAGTTTTGTTTTCAGAGATTGTGACAATCAAACAAAAAAATAAAAAGAATCGAAAAATGTAGACAGAATCATATCATTTGGTCCGGGGGTGCCTGAAAAGGGTTGGCTTGTTTCAGATTATATTCATAGAAAAAGGGAAAACAACTCAGCTACATCATCACCAAGAGCTTCTTTCCATCATCACTGTCCCATGTCACAATACTGAATAATTACCAAAAATAACAGCTTCCCATTGAGGCAATTCATTCATTCAAGGCAATGGCTTTGTTCCCATATCACTTTGTGGTCTATCGAGAGCATCTTGTATTGTGTTAACCAGGGGCAGAGCTACGTGGTGGCCAATGGTGGATGCGGCCTGTCACCCCAATGTCAAGGGGAATATTTTGATAAAGGTGATTCTGTGGTGCGGATAATTAGTCAGGCCTTAGTTTCCCCAGGGTCACGTTCCGTTACACTGACAAACTGAAATGTTCTGCCACCACACATTTAGACTGATAGTCCAGCCAACTATGTACTGATACTATTGAGCTGCATACAATATGCGAGAAGAGATTGATAAATATCGATGCATTGGGAAATGGAATTACTTTACCAAACACACCTTTTGAAATTAATTGTATCTGCCTTATTCTTGAAGTATCTCATGGAGAAACGAATATGTGAGTGACTTCCGATAAGAGACTACTGGTTAGAATTTTGCCATTTGTTACTGCGGGTTTCATTTCACGGAGCGATTTATTTTAATTTTTGTTTCCCCACCCCCTTTTCAAAACAATCATAAACCCCCATTGCAGCGAAACATAGATTGTATGGTTTAGGAAATTATTTTAACAAGCAGAAGAAGTTGAATCTGTGTCTACAAGAGCCATGTTTTGAGCTGGCTGCCAGACGAGGATGAGAGAATGTTGGTGAGACAAACACTAGTTTCCAGCACCTTTCCAGATTATCTGCAATCATTGAAAGTTTGGGATTTAATGTAAGAACAACAAAAAAAGAGAAATGTTTTACAGTTCAAAACTAATTTCTGACGGCAATCAAAACTCTAATGTGGCCTCGGATTAAAATTTGTTATTTATTGGACTTAGATGGCAAGGCTTTAAATGAACTGGATAAAAAAATAAATAAATAAATAATTCGACACCCATGTTAAAAAGCCTGTTGGAACCACTCATGTAAATGTCATAATTGACTGCATTTGCACTCTGGAGGGCAGAGTCAACCAGTCATGTCAGCTTTACTGTCAGAAGTCACAGTTCATTGATTCAGGGAGACAATTAAAGTTCTAGTGCAGTCAGCCATTCTCTGCTGCTCTCTAATCAAAAGACAAACACTCCCAGGTGACGCGCCTTCACGTAGGCTGCATTGACTTCTCTTATCTCAGTTGATGGCTTTCATAAAAAGGTACACACGGAGGTCCACCCATCATTAAAAATCTACTCAAACAAAGACACCTACAAACACAATCGTGTAAAAGCCCTGTCACTTCATGTAATGACGTTCTCTGCAGTGTTTGCCAACCTTTATTGAGCTAAGGCACGCATCCATCCATCCATCCATTTTCTTCTGCTTATCTGGCGTTGAGTTGCATTGGCAGCAGCTTTAGCCGAGAAATCCAGACATCCTTCTCTTCAGTCACTTTGTCCAACTCTTGCGTGTAGGTTCCCAAATTTTTCACAGGCCAGTGGAGAGACATACTGTAGTCTCTCCAGCGAGTTCTGGGTTATTCCAATGGCCTCCCTTGGTGGGATTGTCCTGGAACCTCACACCAGCGAGGGGTCCAAGAGCCCCACCTCATGTGTCTCCTCTCAATGCAAAGGAGCAGCAGCTCTACTCAGAACCCTTCCTGCATGACGGAGCTTCTCACCCTATCTCTAAGGGACAGCCCATAAACCCTGCAAAGGAAACTCATTTAGGCCACTTGGATCCACAATCTTGTTCTTTCAGTCACGACCCGCAGCTCATGACCACAGCTGAGGGCAGGATCGGAGCTTGAACAGTACATCAAGAGATTCGTTTTTCAGCTCAGCTTTTCAGCTCCATTCTTGCTTCACTTGTGAACAAGACCCCAAGATACTAGAATTGCCTCCATTCGAGGCAGGATCTGGTCCTCGGGTGGAAGGGAGCACTCCACCCTTTTCAGACTGAGGACCATGGTCTCAGTTTTGGAGGTGCTGATTCTTAACGGAACCGCTTCACATTCTGTGAACCGCTCAAATGATACAATGAGACTTCAAGATCACGGCTTGATGGAGCCAAAAGAACTGTAGTGGGCTGTAATACCCTAGAAAACCCACACAAGTACCGTATTTAAAAAAAGGAAGTCAAGATGGCGCCCGAGTAGGCAGCCGTCAGCAAGTGCTCTCATGAGCATTGCTTTTTTGTTGTTTTTGTGTTTGTTTTGTCACTTTGTGTTTGTTGTTACGTCGTGTGGACCTGATGTGGACTTTTTTCAGCATTTTTTGGCCACGACATTCATCAAGGAGGAGACTCTGTGCTCGGTGGTTGCGCCTTCTCGGCAGCATGGGTATACCAGCACTGTTTTTGACTGGGAGGAATGTCGGCGCCATTTGACTGTCGTTGCTGGACAGTCCCGGGGCGCTTGTGTCTTGCGCCTGTAATGGGCAGCATTTTTCACAGCCCTGCTTTGTTCAGCGTAGAGATCGGTGCTGTTGAACGGTCTGCGGCTGGATGGAAGTAAGTCTTGAGGAGCCGACGATGAGAAGAAAGGAGCGTTAGCGCGGAGCGCCGATGCGGATTTGGAACTGGGAGTCGCGGCTTGGAGTTTGAAGCGGATTACGTGGGACAGGAGAAGTGAACTAATCTCTTTTCGTCAATGGACGCTACAGCTCCGTGTTTGCTTTCAAAACTTAGCGTGTAGCAGACGTGTGCACATTTTCAGCATGACGTCTCTGATCCACTGGTGAAAGGACACTTTGATCCTCTCCTCTTTCATCTAGAACTGCTTCAGACAACAAAGTGTATGCAGAAAATTGGTGAAGATTGCACGACTGTATGTGTCCTATGTGTTGTGTTGTGTTATTTTTGTTATTTTGACTTCAAAATGGCGCCGCGAGAGTGGCTGCCTTTCCAGCAGCTCCTATATTTTGTTGTTCTACTTCTTCCTTTCATAACTTTGCTGCTGTGAATTGGGAATTTCTCCATTGCGAGACTAATAATGGTTTCTTAATTAATTAATTATTTTCTGAACTATAAGTCACAGTTTTTGTTAGTTTGGCCGGGCTTGCGATTTATACTCTGGAGTGATTTATGTGTGAAATTATTAACACATGATTATGTCATTTCACATGTTATTTTCACATTAAACCACAAGAGGGCGCTCTCGGCCTGTGTTGATAAATCGACGATGAGTCTGACGTAAGCGACGTAGAAGAGGAAGCAGCGCATCGTCTACCTCCCGAGTTGGAGGAGTTATTTAAAAGTGACAGAGGATGAAGATTTCATTGGATTTAGTGATTTGGAGTTAAACTGATAGTTTGGTAAACTTGTTAGCATGTTCTTTATGCTAGAGTTATACTAATAACTAATATGTTATGTCGTTACTGACATTACCAGGCATGTCACGTTAGTATACCGGACACTTATTCAGCCTGTTTTTCTCTATTTTATTTTTATTTTAAATTTCCTTTCAAGATGACATGTACAGTATGTTTTTGGTGTTGGATTTTATCAAATAAATTTCCCCCCAAAATGCGACTTATACTCCAGTGTGACTTACATATGTTTTTTCCTTCTTAATTATGCATTTTTTGGCTAGTGCGATTTATAATCCAGAGCGACGTATAAAAAATACGGTACTTGAAGAACATACAAACTCCACAGAGGAGGGCCAGAGCTCAGTCAAGACTATAACCTCTTGGCTGTGAGACATGTCCACCACTACCTCAATTCACGTTTATTTATAGAGCACTTCATTAAACAACCACCGATAACACAAAACTGGGAAAATTAAGGAGTGCTAAAAAAAAAATGTTTAGAGCATTTCTCTGGTGAACATCTTAATTGGAAACAAGTGAGTCTCATGACTGGTTATGAAAGGAGCATCCCCGAAAGGCTCAGTTTTTCAGCAGCAAAAATGGGGCAATGTTCACCACTTTGTGAATAAATGTGTGGGTAAACAGTCCCAACACCTAAAGAACAATGTTTCTCAATGCCCAATTGCCAGGAATAAATGGATTTTATCAGCCATGGTCCCCCCCAAAAATCCAGAGAATCTGGAAACATTTCTGCATAAAGCAGCAAGGCCAAAGCACCCCAATTTTTTTTTGTCCTGTGACCTTCAATCCTTCGGGTAGCACTTAAGCACAGCTTCATTGTATAAAGAATATTGGCAGTGTGGGCTCAGGAACACTTCTGCAAATGATTGGCACTTAAAACTGTTCATTGCTATTTGTACAAATGCTAGTGAAAACTCTAGCACGCAAAGAGAAAACCATCTATAAACAATACTGGTGGCTTCTCTGGGTCCAACTTCATCTGAGATGGACTGATGGTAAGTGTAAAAGTCGACTGTGATCTGACGAGTCCACATTTCAAATTGTTTTGGGAAATCATAAACTTTGTTTCCTCTGTGCTAAAAATGAATGGTCATATCCAGATTGTTATGAGTGCAAAGTTCAAAAGGAAGCATCTGAGATGCTATGGGGGTCTGTAAGTGCCCATGGCATGGGCAACTTGCCCATCTGTGAAAGCAACATTCACACTGAAAGGTACCGTCGAGGTTTCAAAGCAACATATGCTGACAAAAATATAATACCTGTACAATAATTCAGAGAGTTTGAGGCATGCTGTTCACATTTAAGACGACATGTCTTTCTGTCACCAAATTTTCACTCCGCCAGGTGCATCTCACTCCTCCAGGGCCAGCCTGCCCATCTGCCAAATAGGCAAATACCCACAGCGACCCTTTTGCACTGATATCAATATCGGCATTCAAGCCAAGGCACAGATGCGCTGTCTCTGACATTATAGCATATTCCCCTATTTGCTGAATTTAAAAGAATATTTTCAATCTACACTCCAAATTAGCATTGGTATAACTGCATTCATGCAACACCTTGATAATGCTTCTTCCCATATTGAATTTAGCACACATCTTTCATGCTCTCCCTCACGGCCAAGTGGGCCCCATAGGCCCAGCTATAAAACCTGAGATAGAAACACTGTGATCTATAATTCACACGGATCACTGACCCAAGAGAATGTATACTTGGCCCCTTAACATAGCCCCGGGTAAATTAGCTACTGTGCACACTATTATTGGCATCTGTGTATATGTGTGTGCGTGTGTGTGTGTGTGTGTGTGTGTGTGTGTGTGTGTGTCTTCCTGCACACTTTGTTGTATGATGTTTAAAGTTTAAAGGTTGAATGACAGTCTACAGTAGTTATGCCTTGTGATTGGTGAAGGACCACGCTACGTCGCATCACATCTCAGAGCCTCAGTAGCTTCATTGAAAATACTCATTTGAAGTCGTGCATATCCAGCCTCAATATGGCCCTCACTGACACAAATGTTCACATTGCTTTTTACAAAATGAACGTAACAAGATGAAATCGGGAAAATTTAATCTGGTAGGAGAATTGACTGAGCCAGCAGGGGCACAGAAGTAGTGTGGGAACATCTTTGTGTGTGTGTGTGCGTGTGCGTGTGCGCGCACGTGTGTGTGTGTGTGTGTGTATTATCCACCCACACATTTACTGACTTAATGGCATACACCACTACCTCTCCCTCAGACGAAACATGCTCACACTCATACACTTTATGCAAGAGATAATCAAAGAGTTTTAAGGTAGAAATCCTTTTGGACTCAGATGTTATCCCATCATGCTCTGCTCGGACAGATGCCAAAAACGGGTCTGATCATTTGATTGGTACATTATGGAACAACCGAATTAAGTAACTAAAATTTCGAAAGGTATTTAAAAATAGGTAAGTAAAATGAAATAAACACAATTCTTACTTGAGTTTCTTTGAAAAATAGATGATGGGGAAAAACCCCCCACATAAGACTCCAATGAATCCATCCATCCATTTTCTAATTCGCTTTATCCTCACAAGGGTCGCGGTGTGCTGGAGCCTATCCCAGCCGTCTTCGGGCAGTAGGTGGGATACACCCTGAACTGGTCGCCACCCAATTACAGGACACACACAGACGAACAACCATCCATGCTCGCACTCACACCTAGGGACAATTTAGAGTGTTCTATTAACCTGCCACGCATGTTTTTGGAATGTGGGAGAAAACCGCAGTACCTGGAGAAAACCCACGCGGGCTCGGAGAGAACATGCAACCCCCACACAGGTGGAATACCGATCGTAATCCAATGTAGCCATTGGAGTATTCAAAACTTCATCACCACACGACGTCCTAGCTCCTACAGATTTTGTCTTATGGCGAGCTGTATTCATTCTCTATTTTCATAAACCTTTACATATGCGGGTGGTTACCTATGGTAGTATTTTTTAAACTGCATGGTGGTGAAGAAAAGCATACTTTACGAAAGATCATTTTCTCATGAAAAAAAAAACACATCCACATTTTGACCAAAGAATGTAGGTAAAATACAATACATTACACACACACACGCACACGCACATGCAGACACACACACACACATTAAAAAATGTCTATTTCTTTTTGATCCTTTACTGTCACTGTACTACACTCTCCATTGCAGGGCATGAGACTGAATATGTTGAGAGACAAGTGAATCCAAATTCTCCTGAGGAAAGCTGTGGCTTAGGCTTTCATACTGCTGTTAAGGCATTTTCTTTATTGTGCTTCCAAATAGCTTCAGGCAGTACAATACCACATCTCAGACTGCTGAGGTGTTCTCCCTAAAGTATACTGGAGCTGTCGATTTTTGAAATGCTTATTTATTCATGTTCGTATGTTCTTGGCCATGACAACCAATAAAGTTAATGTTGCAGAGAGTCTTATCTCATAAAAGTAGTTGTGTTGTTGTTTTTGTATCTGATTGAAATTGTTATTAAAAGTGTGCAACACAACGCAGGGGCAGCCCGCCAAACAAACAAAAAACATCTGATAAAATCAAAACATTCAAAAACAGTTGCAAGCTCATTTATTGGATGAACACATATATTCGTCATATTTCAAAATAGCAAGAAAACATTACTTATCGTTGAAGACAAGTAACTTGATTTACAGGAGAAAAAAACCCCCTTGACTCCAAGTTTCACCTTGATGACCAAGCTTCTCAAGCTTCTCTGAATTTATCCATCCATCCATTTTCTGATCTGCTTCTCCTTACAAGGGTCGCGGGGCGTGCTGGAGCCCATCCCAGCTGTCTTCGGGCAGTAGGCGGGGGACACCCCGATCTGGTTGCCAGCCAATCGCAGGTCACGCATAGACAAACAACAACCATTCACACTCACACTTAGGGACAGTTAACAGTTCAATTAACCTGCAATGTATGTTTTTGGAATGTAGGGAGAAACCGAAATATTAGGACAAAACTCACGCAGGTAGAGGAATAACATGCAAACTCCACACAGGAAGGGCGCAGCCTAGATTCGAACCGTCAACCTCCGTACTGTGAGGAGGACGTGGTGTCCAGTCGGCCACTTTGCCATGCTGTGTTGATTTTACTGAATTTTAATTCATCAAGTGGTTGCACAAAATCTCGAAAAAAATTTTTTTCAAAGTAGTCGTATTCTAACACAAAGGATATGGATCCAGATGATCTCATTTCATGAAACCATTTCATGAAATGAAATTGAGTAAATTCAACACACCACTTCTTTAGTGTGGTTCGCAGGAAATGACGCACTTTGTAACCAGCGCTCCTCCTACACAAGCATGTGAGACAAACAAAACTGCAGTGAGTGGCTGGAATAGTGTGAAAGTCGTCAAACAGCTACCAGCAGGTTTGAGTTATTCCAATCAGACGTCAAGCCCATAAACTGACAACCTGACACTGTACAGATCCAACCTTATTGGCTTTCAGAAAGACATGACACATCAGGGGGGTAATGATAGAAGTGACAGCAGAGATGAAAAACAGTTACCGAAGATGCTCAAAGAAATAGATGTGAAGACAGGAAAGAACAAAGCAGAGGAAAGAGAGTACGAATAGAGTTAGGATAAAGAGAAAGGTGGACTGCCATTGCATTAAATGCTTAAGTGTCTGTCCTCCATCTGTTCTCTTTTCACACAATTACTGAGCTACATCTCTCCCTTCTTCACCCCAAAGTATGCTGCATTATTCATACTTGGGTGTAACCTCATCAGTCAACTTACCCAGCTGACAGAAACTCTGCCAGTCAGCTCCCTTGCCACACTAAAACATTATTCACGCCTGCATTAACAGCAAAAAATAAAAAATAAAAACAGATGTTGCTCACGTTGTCAGATATGTGCTGGCTTTTAACCTCAAATCTGATGTGTTTAAAATCGTCCTTTAAACAATTAAACAGAAGTTAGACCTTAAAAGCTGCAGCACTGGCTGCTCCTCGACCGAATTGCTGCTCCGCAACTCAAGAGAGAAACTTACTGGCGGCAATGTGGGAATGACCGCAAAGTTATTTGATTCCACCTTAAATACGTTTTCTGTAAACACCACACCGGTCAGGTTCAAGAAAAACTGGAAGCTTACTGCGAGCAGAAGCAAGCGAACCAGTGCTCCGGTGTGCTGCAGACAAATCGATGTCATTTTACAGTACCGTTCCTAAAAACTCCAAAATACAATTCTGTCAGAAATTTGGCCCCAGAACATAGTTGCACCAACTTTCCAAACAGTGAGACTTTTTCCATCACTGCATCTGCAGAAAGTAGAAGAACAGATGGCTACAATCATGTTATGAAAACTATTGTTGGTGTATATATACAGTATAATGTCTGTATTTTTTAAGTTTTTGGCACATGATAAGGGAAGCACATTGCTTTGTTGTCAGTGTGTTTTAGCATGAAAGTCCACAGATGGCGGCAATGTCTTTTTCTTGATTTGTTTTGACAGTTGGCAACATTTGAACCATCACCTAGACTAGAGCACATCTGTGGAACACAACGTAAGAACAGTAGCGGGGCCTCAGGCTATTTATATTTCTTTTTGTTCAGATTCCAGTCACTCTAACTTAAAATTTTCGGGGTGCACACAGTACAAGGAGCGCACAGTCTAAACTGCATTGTCATATTAGATATTCTCATTTCTCTTATTTATTCACTGTATTACTGATAGTACACCGCCATTCATCCCCAAAACAGCATTTGCTGTTTTGCAAACTGTTGTGGAGCATTAAAACTGTTGGCAAATGTCTTTGCGAGCTTGAACGAACCCTGATGACAAATCAATATCCGCTAACCTCGCAAAGAACCGCAAAGACCTTTGTGACTCAGTTGCATACGGGCTTTAGTGAATTTGCTCTTCTCGGTTCGCCACCACGCAGTGTTAACAGTGGCAAACCAGCTCCCAGCAACAAAAAAATACTTAATAATACTAATTTAAAAAATGGCAAATTTACTGGTTACACATGCCAAAGCAGCTAATTTTAGGGTTAAAATGCAACCATTTCGGGGCAGCCTGTAACTGTGTAAAGTACAACCAACAATGCTAGAATGTCATACAATGGAAGTAAATTAAAATGTGTTCTTGTCATATCACATCCCACTCCCCAAATTTTGTTCAATTTACACATCCAACATAATGACCACATAATTTCGAGCCTCAGTTTCCAATGAACATTATCCAAAGTTCCAAGAGTGCGCTTGCTGTCCTTCAGTAATACAATTTGTGTAAGCATACTATAAAGACTACCGTATTTTCCGGATTATACGTCGCTCCCGTTTATAAATCGCACCAGCCAAAAAAATGCACCTGAGTATAAGTCGCATTTTTGGGGGAAATTTATTTGATAAAATCCAACACCAAAAACATACATCATTTTTAACATACAACAAACATACAGCAATTTAAAATAAAAATAAAAAATAAAATAAAGAACAACAGGCTGAATAAGTGTACGGTATACTAACGTTACATGAGTGACATGCCTAGTAATGTCAGTAACGACGTAACATGTTAAGAGTTATTCAGATAACTCCAGCATAAAGAACATGCTAACACGTTTACCAAACTATCAGTTTCACTCCAAATCACTAAATCCAATGAAATCTTCACCCTCAGTGTCACTTTTAAACAACTCCCCCAACTCGGGAGGTAGACGATGCACCGCTTCCTCTTCTACGTCATTTACGTCAGACTCATCGTCGATTTATCAACACAGGTCGAGAGCGCCCTCTTGTGGTTTAATGTTAAAATAACATGTGAAATGACATAATCATGTGTTAATAATTTCACCCATAAATCGCTCCAGAGTATAAGTCGCACCCTCGGCCAAACTATGAAAAAAACTGCGACTTATAGTCCAGAAAACTGAAGGCAAAAACAAGCATACTTGACAAATACACTTTTAACACAGATGGGCATTCCGTCCCTGTAATGGAGCATTCTGTCTGTCCGGGACCCATTTTGGGGAAGGAGGGCGAGACGTTTTTCAAAACGGACAGACTAAGCAATGACGGAAGTGGGTTTTCGTCCATACTTGTAATCCTCCCTAACTGGGCCAAGTACTTACGGACATCCAATTCACTCACTACTGACAGAAACACGCCCAGCCAGTCTTGCGTGTGTAATCCACCAATACGCTACTTCAGACCAAATGTGAAATATCACGATGCACCGCATGTCTCGTGCGTGATTACCATGTTTGCATGCGAGAGGGAATGACTTCACTTCGGGAAGGAGTAACTTCACTTTGCTTCATTCAAACAGACAAGAAGTGGAGCACTCATCCTCTGTCCCAAAAAGTTTACACATTGCCAGTCAGTCTGGTGGTTGTGTTGGCAGCTAAATGCTATCTTGGTTGACACTTAAACAGTTGTAAACAAGTCTCAGTCCCGTCCCACACCGTATGTCGGACCCGTTACAAAGGGGATGTTTGTGCGCCTTATTTGAGGAACAGATTTCTAAAAGTAAACTTATGATGATTATGATTATTATAACATTGTTGCTTATCACTAAGACATTAAAAATATGAAGAAACACTGATGACAGTTTTGTTTGATTGATGGCCAGTCTTACCTGCAACAGCCAATCACAGTTCTACTGAAAAGATTTGGTACACAAGCACATATGGGATGAATAGGTCAAAGTTTACATGCGACAGTCCTGCACATTTTCCAAAGTGTGGCGTTTTGTGATTATGGAAACACATGTCATGTGTTTTCTATTTTATGGACGACCTGTTTCCCTTATGAAGTGACACACAAGATTTGTCGTGAGCGCCTCTATGAAGAGGAAAACACACAAAAATTTCTAATACCGTATTGGTCTGAATATAAGACGGTGTTTTTTGCATTGAAATAAGACTGAAAAAATGGGGGTCGTCTTATGTTCGGGTCTAGACATTATACCCATTCACGACGCTAGATAGCGCCAGATATCAATGAAGCGAATGCTGAACTTGACTCCTCAGGCCAAAATGAACCCCTGCCATGAAGGATAAAAATAAAAATAGTGGTAGCACGAAGAAGAAGAATAAAATAGCGGTAAGAAGGAAAAGAGGAGAAAATAAGAGAAGAGATAACAGAAAATGGAGAAACGTAGTGACAATCTGGAGAAAAGTGGGTCGAAGATCGGTTGCTGAAGAGAAGTTATGATGTAATTTCATTTACATTCATTTACGAATGTGATTGCACTTTAGATTTGAATGAGGCAAAATAACATGCTTTTTCTCTCAAATATATTGTTATAATCATTTGTTTCAGATGTACTCTAATTATTTTCTGTATAAAAATTAATTTGGTGTTCAAAAAGTCTTTTCAAACTTGAGTCTTGAAAAAGAGGGGGTCGTCTTATAATCAGGGCCTTCTTATATTCGGGCCAATACGGTACTTGCGCAATCATTGAAATATTTTTTTTAGAGGTTGATGTACGTAGAAGTCAAGATGTCAACAGAAATTTTCTTGACCGTTGAATGCATTTTTCACACATTAGGCACCATTTAGATTCATACTGAAGTTATCACCTATATATGTTATATGTTTAGCTTAAAACTATGTATCATAGACAGGTCGACTTTGACTATAAGCCTCACTTTGTGCCTTGCAATATGACCGCCAGTTGAACCTTATGAGGTGACCTTAATTTGAACTGTCTTGGCAACCGAAAATACTGTTAACACCTTTTGTGAACAGAGACCACACAAGTACGTAAGAGCGTCTGATAGCTAGACTGCGGTTTCGCACTTACAGCTGTTTTCCATCCAGAACATTAAGATAACTTCTGAGAAAGGTAAAAGCATCTATCAACATGTTTTACAAGAACACGATATCAGGAACACCGGAACATAAAAATGATTAAAAGAAATAAAAATAAACCAAGGACATTTAAACCATCATCCCAGGGAAAGACAAGAAACCGAGGACATCCAAACCATCATACCGAAACTGAAAAGGTGATGCCCATAACAGGAAAAGATGATACCCTGTTAGAGAAATCTATGAGCAAAATTGTATCATGTTTAAAGTTTAATTTAATCTGGACACATCTAAACGTTTGGGTGCGTATCCAGCACCCCCAAATTCCTGTGCACAAAGCCAGAGGGCTGTTGAAGTCCACAATTAGCACGTCAATACAGGTGGGCGATCACGGGGGAGAGGGCGAAACTCGGTCACAAAAGGGGAATGAATAATTCGGGAACAGCGGTTGAACAACAAAAGACGAGTTGAGAACACCCGTCGCGCCCAGACGACATTGGCCATCCGCAAAGTCTACAACATGCTAATTCGATGTAGACCAGCCAGAAAAGGCGCCAATGTACTGGTGGTTCAATGTTTAACACAGGTAACCCATCACTACCGAGGGGCCGGACCGTGGGTGCGGTATGCAAATATCGGGGGCAGTGTTATCCTTGTATGTTACAATAAAAGCCTGAATTGGCGGGAAGGGAGCTGGAGTGTGATCGCGGAGCAACTAACCGTCGTTCGCTCTCAGAGATCCGCTCCCGCCGATATTGAAGACAATTTTCCTGTGTACCGAGTCATTTCTTTAACTTTGTCCGAGAAAATCTCTGACATACCCACAAGGAGATACGCCCCGCTTTCAACACATAAGACTGGTATAGGAACTTTGTCGTGAGCGCATTTGAGTCTTGACCATAACGCTTGTTTGTTTCACACTTGTGCCCTGAATGTTCAGTAAAACATCTTGCAAGAACTTCTCCATTTCCAGCCTCAGATTTTCGCACATCAACTCAGCCCGAATCAAACGAACACGCGGAGGACCTGGGGGAAGTGGAGGACGGTGACGGGATCCCGCCGTGTCCTCAACAACACACTTCCCCCTGCTTGATCGCCTCCAACAATACTTTACGTGTTTAGCCTGTCATGATGTGTCACCAAACAGCAAGGGAGGGGGTACATATTACATTATTGTTGGCA
This sequence comes from Hippocampus guttulatus, assembly GCF_054856545.1. Taxonomy (NCBI): domain Eukaryota; kingdom Metazoa; phylum Chordata; class Actinopteri; order Syngnathiformes; family Syngnathidae; genus Hippocampus; species Hippocampus guttulatus. The sequence continues at coordinate 6,982,666 of NC_141264.1, read as the reverse complement.
ACTAAAGAGCTATTTGAACAGATTTATACAAGATTCCATTGGAGCCACAAACTCGTTAGAAATGTAAAATGAAGATAAATGCTTCTGTCCTTATGTCAAATAATATGTAAGGACTGCCCGGCAAAATCGGGTAAAGTGCCCATCTCTGCTTTTAGGGGAATACAACTGTCAATACTGTGCATGCATTCAATTGAATGAGGACATTGACTGACTTGCATTACTGTCGTTAAGATACCAACAGCACTGACGAGTAGTTCTACTTAATTGCCAATGATCAGTATTCAGCACTGATAATACCATGGAACATTATAGGGTTGTTATGTTTAATTTCTATGGAGGATTTAGAAACATGCCCACACTTTTTTTTAACCAACCTGTGCTATAAATATATAGAATAAATTGGGGATTGCAGTAAGGAAGGTACATTTTGCAAGAACTAAGACACACAATAAGTGTGAACTGCGAAGGCAGAGGCATTTATTTTCTGTTTGAGTATGTCGTATGTCGATATATATCTCTATAATATATCATTTTACATCGGTCTCCATGAACTAAACATTACCCAGCTGAATAATATCAGGATATAAAAATCAAACAAAGTAGTCTTTTTGAGGTTTGAGTCCGATGGAAGCAACATTCCTGCCCCAGAATTTTTAAAGGTAATGTTAACCGGGTACATAACTGTACTTGAGAATTGTATTCTATATTTCACATGTAAAGTCTAATTGAATCATTTACATTGCAGAATTATTTATTGGTGCATTTAGAAGAAAATAGTGACTATATGGAGATTTTTATAAGGAGACTTTACAGTCATTCTCAAGTAACAGGGACTGCATAATCTTGCCCATAACTTCATTAAATGCTTTTGAATTTGGGATGACTGCAACAGAAACCATCCCACCAATGACCACGTATTAACTTTTCGACCGAGTCGACACGCACTGTGTTTCTCGTGTTCCCTTCCGTTCTTTACTTCTATTTTTGCCATGAATCAACCTCTGTCCGCTTTCCTCTTTCTTCCATTGATTGTCCTCTGCTCATCCTGTGGTTTGTATAGGGAAAGCCTCCCTCACCGTGCTCGATTTCACCGTAATCCTCGGGCTAGCGTGAAGTGCATGAGATGGAGGTGCTGCTGGCAGACAATGGAGTAGAGATGAAAGAGGAGAAGATGATAAAAAGGAAGTGAGAAGGAAGAAGATGTGAAGGAGAACGGTTTACAATTTCCAGGACAGATTTAGAAAAAAAAAAAAGATAAGCTCAACAAGATGACAGGGTGGCAGAATGTCAGAATGTATGGTGTGTTTGTGTGTGTGTGTGTGCGCGTGTGTGTGTAAACATGTTGAAGCTCAGGAAAAAAAAGGAAAATACACTATTAATGAGAATGTCTCATTAAAGGAACCATTTATACAAGACAAATTCAATGAATTCTTGCACACACGCACAGACACACACACACACACGAGGGCACTTACACTTAAATCCACTTCTACAGAGCCAATTAAAATTGTTTCCCAGAACAACCTCTGACATAAATAGTTTCACAAAAAGAAAGGGATGAAGGGATGAAAGAGTTTGACGCTCTTGCTCTATCTTTGTAGAAAATGTGTTTGTTCATGATGTTTGATGTCTGTGGGGTGAACAAATCCCGTCATTAAGTGGAAATTTTGTGGCAAATGTTTTCAAAATGTTTCTCTAACAAATAAATTCATTGTCATATGATGGGCTTCACTCATATCGTAAGCAGTGGTTATTTGGACAGTAGTTGTCCTCCACATTGCAAATGAGTGTTCTCAGAGATCCAAATACTGTACCTTAAAATGACTACAGTGGAGTATAGTGCTTCGAACAATCAGTGGCAATCTGTCACTCCAAAGAGGAAATGTCTTCAAGATGACATCCGACTGAAAGTAATGCCAATAAATCATGTTTTTATCAGCTCTGTTGAAGAAATCATGTTGCTGCATCCCCTCAAACCACGATGTGACAGCAGAATATAAAACAACTGCATATTTATTGACTTGTCAAAGCAAATTGTCCCATATGTTCTACAAAAAAAACATTGATTTTAGTGTTTTCTTTATTTTGTTTCCAGTCATCCAATTTCCCGTTCTACCCCCACTTGGACCAACAAAACCAAGGCTTCGGGGGGAAAAAAACCCCCAACAAAAAAACAAAAACAAACGTTCGTTCAGTTGTTTAGTTATGTTGAAAAAAAAAAGCACATCAGACATGATACAAAACTCAAGGCATTTCAAATACAAACGTTCTGACTTTTAAGAAAAAGTAATAAATGTAAACAGTTACCGGTAATTATTATTATTTTGCTAAAATTCTGGAATGAAGTCTGAGGAATAAAAATTATGGAACCACACTGTAAATTCCCATTCCCAAAACTAATATCTGCATCAGATTAGATATTCCGTCATTGCACATATATCCATCCATCCATCCATCCATTTTCCGAACCGCTTGATCCTCACTAGGGTCGCGGGGGGTGCTGGAGCCTATCCCAGCCGTCTTCGGGCAGTAGGCGGGGACACCCTGAATCAGTTGCCAGCCAATCGCAGGGCACACAGAGACGAACAACCATTCACGCCCACACTCACACCTAGGGACAATTTAGAGCGTCCAATCAGCCTGCCATGCATGTTTTTGGAATGTGGGAGGAAACCGGAGCACCCGGAGAAAACCCACGCAGGCCCGGGGAGAACATGCAAACTCCACACAGGGAGGCCGGAGCTGGAATTGAACCCGGTACCTCTGCACTGTGAAGCCGACGTGCTAACCACTGGACTACCGGGCCGCCCATTGCACATATATAGACTCACAAAATTTGACTTCTTCTTTTTACCCATTACAGTACTGAGCTGCCTTGAAACAAGACTTAGCTGCACAGTGAATTCCTTCCAGTTCCACTCTTTTTTTCTCTCATATATCCATATTTATTCCACTAATCAAAACTCACTGGACGGCTAAGCGGCTCAGGCACAGTCTGGAGACTTTACACGACTAATAACACTCTCCATCTTTTTAACATCACCCCATCCCACCATCCCCTCACACATCTGTATCAATTTGGAGTTTTTTTCCAGTGTTTCATGGATTTTCTCACAATAATGAAACGGTACAGAATGTAAACGAAACTCACGAAAACAGTCACCTCTCCTCTGAATTGCTTTCATTAATGGTGGATTTGCTCAGACTAACTTTTTTTCTCCAAACTGTATTTTTTTATTTTTTTTGGAGGGGGTGGGGGGGTTTGTACTAGCTTTGTACTTCTCGGGATCGGTTTGGTCTCGAGACTGCTCTCAAGGTCACATTTTAAAGGTCATCTCGGAATCAAAGGCATTTTTACTCTGTCTTGTCTCGGTCCAGGACAGGGCACACTCCTTAGTAATGAAGTTTGTTTTTGAAAACCATAAGGAATTAATTTGCCATTAATGTAAGTGGAAACACTGCAAATTCTGTGGCACGCTGCTTAGAGAAACCCTGCACCTCTGCATTGTGATGCCGGCGTGCAAACCAGTCGACCACCGCGCCTCATAACTTGTTTTCCGTTGTTTGTGTGGGTACTAAACATGAATTCCCTAATTTCAAGGAAACTGTTCATTTCTTCTTGAAGATAAAGCATTTCTTTTCACTACAATTGTTATTACTTTTGATGATTACCTGAATGGATTTAGAATTGAGGAGGATTTGTTCACTGTGATGACGTCTGACCAGATTTTATCATTGAAATTGATGAAAGAACAGCCATTTTGCCCTACTGCTGTTTCATATGAGCTGTCTGAAATGCATTGAACACAAGTGTTTTGAATTGAAAATTTGTTATGTCTTTAATTTAAGGAAGGCATGGAGAATTTTTCCCCACATTATATCGTGTTGGCATCAACACTCATGAATGTTGATCTAAATGCTCATTACTGTCATTATTATTGCACTGTCAACACTACATTTTGTTGCTTTAACACACTATTTAGTGTTGAACATTTAACACTTCAAGGAAATGTTACTTTGACACCGGGCAGCGTGAATGCATATTGACACTTTGCCAATGTTAAAATCAACACCCTATTGTGTTGAATTAACACCAGCAGATTTGAAGTGTACACCACCCCAAAAAAAATCATAATAATCATAATTCACCAATTTACCTGATTGAAAAAAATGATTGAAAAACTGTACTGACTAATACCAGCCCTGCCTACAATATGATTTTATTTCATGATCAACATTCTCATATGGTCTGCAGTATGAATGACTAAAATTTACACAGTTCATCACAATTAAAATGAGCAACATGTCAATTCTCCTAACTGGTGAACCAGTGATGCAGTCAGCGGAAGCGAAACAGAAAAAAAGAGATATGTATGCAATAGGAAAATCTAAAACTCAATAAGTCCGCAATACTTGGACCTCCTTACATCACTGTGTTTATGGTACATTTTGTACTGCTTGTGCCTGTGTGTATGGATGCATGCTGTGGTGTAGCCTTGAGCTGAAAGATTAAGACGGAGCTGGTAGCTGGAGATATGGAGACATAAGAGCAAACATGAGACAATGGACACTGCCTCTCCCACATGCACACGCCAAAGGACAGGCAACGACTATAACGTCTGCTGGATATGGGAGGCTGCTGTGGCACTGCTGCTATATATAGCTCATGGGAAAAACTAGGATAGCTGACTGCCATGCACAAACACACCCTACACAAAACACAATACGCAGTCACAGACACGCACACGCACACGCACACGCACACACACACACACACACACACACAGATTCAAAAGACAAAATGTGTATTGGATATTTTCCAGTAGTCCGCAACGCGAATGCATGTCATTACTGACTGTGCAGCGTGAGAAGCGTGTGGTAAATACAGTTTGGGTATGAAAAGGGATTTTGCATTTTTTTCCAGTCTTTGCACTCTACAGCGGCGAGAAGAGCAAGCGTGACTACACTTTCCCTGTGCTGCGCATTGAATTGTTTTTTTCTGTTCTAGGGCCATAAGAGGTGTGAAACACAAGGCTGAGAGGATGTTCCCAGAGCAGGAGCAGGGCATGCTGTTGTCTCGAAAAGGGAGTCCCGAGAAGGTGGAGTGATGACTTGAAACCTTGTCAGGGGGTTTTGAACAGTTTGTAAGGAGTACAATTTTTCCTTTGTGCACTCGAACACTTATCAGATCTCTGGTGGTCATGTGGTGTGTAAGAGCATTCATTATACAGTGGGCTGTTTGGGTGTTTTTCTTTGTGTTTTATGTTTTCACAGGTCTAGGCCATAGACAGGAAAACGAAGAGAATCTAATCAAAAGAAGTGATTAAACACAAAGAAACAATCATGCTATGCATCTTGAAAGCATCAGACACTTATATTACCTTTTTGGTGAAGTCCATGGCTTTGAGGATGGAAAGGTTGAGTGTCTCCAGTGAGGCCAGAACTCCCTCGTAGTCCCCCATGTGCTTGGCAAAGTAGTCTGAACACAAAAATATATGCGGAAAAAATTATTCCTACCATTCAAGACAGCATCACTGCACTGATAGAAGCAATGCCTGATTAGTCGATTTCAAGCAAACCTTTATTCATTATTACTTTTTAAGTCATTTCTCTGACCAAACCCTTTACCATGCCTGTTCCTTGAATGAAAGAGAAACCAACGATTTTGTCGACGTCTGTATTGGGCAATTGGCAACATGTTTTAAGAATAATTTAGAAAGAGGAGAAGACCTTGAAGAAGAGTAGTGTCATAATAACCACTTAACCGGCAATGAGACTTGAAAATTTTATTGCCCAAGTCAGACAACGTATTAGTACCTTCTGACCATTCTGTCTTTTTACACACATCTAAGGTAACATGGTTTTCTTGGGCAGAGTTGTAGCTTTTCAACACACACTGATGACTTCACGGTTTATTGGCCACTAATCTGCCATGAACTATGCCAACGGCAAAACATGTATCTCTTTTTAATGGACTGTCGTAATTTGCTCACTGTACACTATTTATGTTCTGGAGAAGTTGTTTGAACTGAAGAATCGGAACAACACGTTTTATGACTTACCATAAAGCTTAAAGTGACCCAAAAGCAATCACATCTACTGCTCCTACTACTGCTACTCTATGTGACAAAACCTTACAACATAGAAACAATTTTAAATATAGTCAGCTTGGTAACCTTTGCTCTATTTGTTTTCGCATGTGAAGATGTGGTTATGCTACTGATGAGTACGGCTAGTTGCCAGTGCAATGGCTCTATTCTACTAGGATTTACACAACAAAAACCAATACAGATAATATTTGTCAAAACAATATAGACTTGCTTTGCTTACCTTTACGTCCGTTGATGGAATGGTTTTAGTGCATTTGTTGAACTAAATGTGAAGAGTGTCAAAGTGACCCCCAAAGATTTTTCTGCATTCAGTCCCCTGTGGAATAGTTGTGGACACCCCTGATCGAAGTAAAGCAAGCATTTGTGTGTGTGTGTGTGTGTGTGAGTGTGTGTGTGTGTTTGTGTGTGTGTGTGTGCGTATACGAAGTATAATACTTACCACAAAGTTCCTTAGTGTCAACATTACTATTGCATCACAGGAGACCGTGGGAAAGGTAGGAAGGAAAGAGGGAAGGAAGGACAAGAGTGGGCTTAGAAAAGAACAGGCTTTTGCATTCAATCAAATACAAACACACACATTTGGCAACAGTCAGGTCTGGTTGGTTGTGTGTCTGGTGGAGCAGGGAAGAAAGTGATCAACAGGGATGAGGCATGGATGGAAAGATAAAAAACCAAAAAGAATTCAAGCAGAGCCAAAGACTGAGAAATTGTAGCTGATAACGAAGCAGAGGAGGAGATGGAAAGAAAGACACCATCTGCTCAATGCCTGAATGATGGTTGGTAAATAATACAAATGCAGTGAACGCTCCAAAAATAAAATTACTTTTTCATTGCTAATTCAGAGGGGAATGAAGCCACTTGGAGAAGTAAATATTGTAATTATAGAATTGTAATTTGATCCAGGCCTAGAGTGGTTGTGGAGCACCAAGAGCACATGGGATTTACCTCAGGTTATATTCGCAACATCCAAGATTATTAGCACAAAATGTGATAAGAGTTGAATTTGACACCATTGAGTTTGTGACTTGTTAGGATGGTTGGATTAAAAAACAACAACAAGAAAATGCAATCCATTTCCACAAGGTGTGTGGAGTGCAAGAGGAAGACCCGATGTTGGTACAAAGCTGAATAAAAGTGCTAATGTCTCTTTTTTTCATTTGAGTCAAAAAGAAAACACTTTGATGTCGGTAGAATGCAAAGAGCAAAGTTCTGTCACTTCATCATTGTTAATTAACTATATTCACCGTTAACAAAGAACAAAATATGTTGCACCATAATTTTGCCATTTTCCTTCCACCCACACAAAAAAAATCACATTATTGTAATGATTATTGCACAGTCGCTTTTGTCATTTGAGTGAAATACAAGAAAGGTGGCAATTTCTTAATGACTGTAACAAATCATCAAATACATATGTTGTGTTAACCGGCAACTTGCGGCTCCAGAGTCGCATGCGGCTCTTTAGCGCCGCCCTAGCGGCTCCCTGGAGCTTTTTCAAAAATGTTTGAAAATTGAAAAAGATGGGGGAGGGAAGTATATATTTTGTTTTCATATGGCTTCTGTAGGAGGATAAACATGACACAAACATTCTTAACATTTTCCAATGCTTTACACATGTGTAGAATAAATATTAAATGTCAATATTTCTGTCAACGAGGATTTACGTCATAGCCTGCGACACACGTTTCTATTTGCAGGACGAGATGCCAGGCAGGTGGCTGCAGTGAAAAAAACAGCATTTCATGTACAATTCACCGAGCACACTGGCAAAGAATGGGAATGTGGATGGCTGAGAGAAGCATTTTAAACGCTAGCTACGATAGTTAACTTGCTGCAAAAGTGCATCCCATGCCTCGATCATCTGCTCATTATGGCATGTGTGTGTAAATGCGTGTGTATGCGTGCGGTAACGGGTCGATCGCGAGAGGTTGGTTGATCGAAAAGTAGATCTTCCGTCCAAAAAGTTTGGGCACCCCTTCTCTAAAGGATGCATTGCGGGGAAAAAAAACCATTTAATCGTGAAGGCTCATTGTGTATTTATAGCCAACTTAGTAATTTTGATAGCAGGCAAATATACCTCATATAGATTCATACAGCATGTGTTGCCTTCAATGTAAAGCTTATATAAGGCTTTTAATTTTTTGCGGCTCCAGACATATTTGTTTTTTTTTGGTCCAATATGGCTCTTTCAACATTTTGGCTTGCCAACCCCTGTGTTAACCCCTCTATTGCAAGTGGTGACGGTTGGAAGAATGACTGACATAGAAAATTGGATGAAGGCTGAGAGGTGGCAAGTTGTTCCATACGCTCATCCATCTTCATTAAACCATTTATCAGCCTCCTGCTGTCTCTAGAAATGCCGACACTGTTATTTCAGGTTTTACTTGAGCAAATCAATACTTTTATAGCGTTTACATGGGAACCTGTGTGTGATGTCATGCTCGGTTAAATTAATGTGTAGAATCATTCATGTCTGCGACCACCGCAAAGGTGTAGATGAATAATACGCCTACTCCAAGCAGGGAAATGTGTTAATGGCAATGCCATGAGTCTGCATCGCCATTTATCACACTGACAAATATGACGTGTTGTCACGATTCGTACAGTTGCACGCATAATATTATTTCAAAAGTTAAACAACGATAGCGATAAGGTTCAGGTCTGCCTGGCTTCGTTTTATGAATTTTCGACGCTTAAAGGTATGGCTGCTATGGAAATGCTCAAGGCCAATGCTGATGAGAGGCACTCACAATCACTTCTCCTGATTGCAGAATAGATGGGCTTGATTAGCTCGCCATATCTGGTCCATACATTGATTTAATGAGAGCCGATCAAGGAGGTCTACAAGGAGCAACTGCAAATGACTGAATAAGGACTGATTTAATCATAACAGTGGAAAAACGAGGGGAAAAGCGTGAAAACAAATCAATGTTTCACTTTGTAGCAAGCGTAACCAAAACACAAGGGACAACACTTTGCTTGCGTAGACAGAGATACAGATACTTCATGATGATACTGATGAAAAAAATAATAATCATCATGCCACGGCAGTGCCTTCACTCAACCTGCTTACTGCTGCCGCCTTAAAATCCTATTTATGCAGCTTGATTAATAAATGCCACCTACTTACTAAAAACAAAGCAAACAATGTCTGATTTTAATTTTCAAACTCAAGACGCCAGAGACACATTCAGATCATGTTTGTCAGCGCGTGCGTGTTCTATCACAATGCGCCGCCCAAGGAAACTGAGCCTGAAGCCCAACTGAATATTTCGACAATAAGATTACTGTGCTTCAAAGTAGGACAAAACAGCTGGACAAAGTGTGAGGGCACTCAAAGAGGCAGGCGGTAATTTGTTCTCACCTGGTGTTATCAGAGTCGATGGTATGAAACAACTTCTCCAGTTCTTCCTCGTTAAGCGTGCCGTCAGAGAAGAACGCCTGGAACTCATCTAGAGAGAGTTTACCATCATCTGAAAGACACACACACACACATACACACACACATATACATCAGTATCAGCGACACATTTAGTTTAAGAATTCCTTTTGCAAGCCTATCTGTTGGAGGCTCAAAATAACTTTTTGTCTTTGAGGAGCAATTTTACTCATCATTGAGTTCAATTGAGGAGCAAATGCCGAATTTTCCTGGCGCTTTTATTTAATTTTTTAAAAATTTTTATTGCAGGTTAATCCCACCCTTACGAAAAAGTAGCATATATGAAGTATACATTATAAAGTATATGAAGTGTACTTTTTCATACTAAATTGGAACAAATACAAATTTGAAAGTACACTCAAAGAATCTGTCTGTCTACTTATATATGTCTGTACACTCATAAAAATACAGTATCTAAAAAGTACACTTAAAGTACACTGCCTCCAATTTAGTGTCAAAAAAAGTTTACTCATAGTATATTTGAATTAGCTAAGGTCAGCGACCTGCAGCAAGGGACAATATAATGTGGTGGTTGAATGTAGGGATAGTAAATATTTCAGTATCCAAGTATCCTACTGAAAATTCCATAGAATAACTGTGTATTCTGATAAATGATAGTTTTACTGAATACATTTAATTTTATAATGAGCAACCAATTCGTTTCCTTTTTATAGTCAGCAGTTTTTCCAAATTCTTTCTTTCTTAAATTCACACTGTGAATAGCAGCAAACTGGATGTTCTCACGGAATATTTTCAGTGGGGCGATTTCAAACAAATATAAATGTAAACAAACTCAGCATTTCTTGTATCAAAACATAAAAGGCATTGAATACAAGAGGCTTGAAGAGCCTTTGTGTTACTTCATTTGAGCTGCTTGCATTTTAACAGGCGTCATAATCCAGTCCTGTTGGTTCATGGGTCTGCGATTATGATTTTAGACCAACTAGGAAGAAGACAAACACTCTTTATACGAGTATACGTTATGGAAGTGTTGAAAGGCCCTAAAATTAAGAACCCCTCAAGAGTAAACAGTTGAAAAATCCAACCATATTAAATGTTGATTAATGCGCTCTTTAATTTCAGATAAAGTGTTTTGATGACTCACTTGTTAGATAATATTCCTCAAGGAGTGTAATGACTTTTGCTCACGCAGATTATTTTTTTTATTTATTTTGTGTTGGTGGAAAAAAGTTAAACATCATTTGCGGTAAATATTCATCACTTAAGCTGTCAGATAATTGTAACTGATTTCAAAGTGGTCTCAATTCCACAACCCACTGGCCTCTGCGCTGCGCTGAGCTGGTTTGACATGGAAACTTTTTGGACATTCCGATTGAAATGATTCCGACTGAAAATCTCTGGTCACATGCTCGTGTGTGACGTGATCACTTCTGATATGCTGTCTATATGCTCCACTTCGTTCATCAGAACGGCCGCTTTAACACGCGCAGATCAACAAAAACACTACGTGACTTATCGAGATGGAGTTCTCGTTCATCTCGAGTCGCGATTGTGTGAACACTATTATCAACAAGTTACAAATAGTTTGAAAGTACTTCTCCCGGCACAGACAAGCTCTGGTAGGTCTCCCAATTGTAAACCACGACATCACTACGTATTTATGTCAAGACGGAACATACTGGAGACTGGATGTAACCTGGCTTGACATCGCAAACTGACGAACATTAAGTGTGTGATTAGGGGCTCGGCCCTGTGAATTACACCGCACAATCACTGTCGACACCTCCATACGTACTGTACATCAAAGAAATATTTTTCATTGTGGCGCGAAGGATCACATGAGACGGGCTCTCTTCCCTCATGCTGCAGTTTCTCCGCCTTCCAAAATGCCGCACAGAGCGAGCGGAGGGAAACCAAGCCCTTGGTCGCTGCAGCCATCTGATGATTTTTAAAAAATGTATCTTGATGTTTTACGGGCGTATTGTTCGCATTCACGCGGTGATTTCTGTAACATTTGGCAGCTCTGTGTTTTGCCACATAAATGCCGGCCCCGAAGCAATTTTGCTTTGCTGTAATGCGCAAAATGCTAATTTTCACTTGCCAAAGGTGTTGCAAAATTGCTTTTTTAGAGCCTTGCTGTTTTTTCTTTGTTTCTCTTCACTGACTGCAGCACTGGTTCAGGAAAACTGACATCTTGTCCGGTTTATGTGCGATGAACTATATGACCTTTTTAATGCTGTTCATACTACTGTAGTTTGTCAGTAGAACTGAGAGGCAAGGATGGTGTTACTATTTTTATTCAGATAAATTAGACACATTTTTGTGTCATTTGTTTTTCCAAGTCGACAGAATTGAAACACATAATAGTCAAGATAGAACTGTGACTTTTCTTTTTGTTTAGTTTGTCTCAATTTGCATGTTGTAAGAGTTGTGTTTGACTGCCTTCCAGCTGATAATCACGTAACTGTTCTCACTGATGTGGGCAGAGCCAAAAGGAATCCTTTTTAAAATACATGCAGTGTACACGTTGCCTCCGAATCATTAGGAGCAGGAGGCATTTCTCATAATGGGCTACATTAAATATTGACAGAAACTACAATGTGTGCATGTGGATCACTCGAACGTTTGCAAGGTTTTCTGTGTGCTTGTGTGAGAAGTCATCACCGATTCCTCACACAGAACAAAGCCAGGGAGGAAGGGTCAAAACGTTTTAAAATTCCTTCAAATCCTTTTTAAAAATAATTCAAATAAATGTATTTCTAAACCAATCATCCATCCATCCATCCATTTTCTGATCCGCTTTATCCTCACAAGGGTCGCGTGCTGGAGCCTATCTCAGCTGTCTTCGGGCAGTCGGCGGGGGACACCCTGAACCGGTTACCAGCCAATCGGGGGCACACATAGACAGACAACCATTCACACTCACAATCACACCTAGGGACAATTTAGAGTGTTCCATTCACCTGCTGTGCATGTTTTTGAAAGGTGGCAGGAAACCGTAGTGCCCAGGCACTGTGAAGCTAACCAGTCGCTCACCGTGCCGCCCTCGTGGTGTTCTAACTAAGCCTCAATGCGTGAACTGATCTCGCCTTCCCAAGAGACAACACGTCAATTAGAACAGTCGAGTTGCAATCGATTCAATGCCCTGAGAATAAAATGACCTGGATGAATGAGAGTATTCACAGGTATCCCACCTAGGAGCTACCAAATACTTATACAAATAAACAGCACGGCTGCTTTCTTCAATCCTTTTTCAAGCTACCGTGAAATCAATCCAGCATGGCTTTCAGTCAAGTACAAACCAGCCAAATTCCTGCTGCCTCTCTGAGTCAGTATATCGGCCGGAACACAATGTTGATTATGTTTCAAAACCTTGAGGCTCTTTGGAAAGCACTTGAAAAGTTCACACAACGGTATTGGATTTGTGCTTGTTTTATGAAACCCAACGTTATCTGAGGTTTTGTGTGCGTGTATGCGTGTGTGTGCTGCTGTGTAACTTGGATAATGTTTACAAGCTTTTACAATCTTGCTCAAGCTTGTTGGTTTTGATTCAGCGTCGCAAAATTTAATGGTTGGCGCACACAAATATTGTTGCATTGCTTCATATGCAGCATGATAAGAGAAGTGTTGGTTTACAAAACAGAAAAGCACAAACTGGAGTAATGTCTTTCATATGATTTCAATCACTTTGTATATTGGACTTTTCCTATTTAACAATAAATTTCGCCGTTGTGTCTCAAGTGTCTAAATGCAACCCCCCCTCACTGCTTCGACACCATTTTGTTGAAAACCTCAACTATCACAAATGTGCGAGCGGGGGACTAAAGAATCAAGGCTTGAACCAATAACACGTATCCGGTATGTAAGTAATATTGTTTAATCGATCAGAAAGCTGCTGTGGGCAAATGTCACAGCAGCTGTTAGAACTCAACAACAGAGATGATTCATCCGTGAAAAACGTCATATTTAATTGACGTGCCCATGAACTGACGCCACCGAGGAAAGAACATAGCCTCCCTCCAACCATTTCTCCTTTGCTTGCTCTTTGCCTCCTTGATAAAATCCCTGGTGGGAGGAGCTAACACATGAAATTTTCCCATGATCAGACTAAAAAATGTCTTTCACTGGTTGTCTCTGCTTTAAAGTGTGCATCACATTTGACCAGTGCTGTGAGCAAAACAAAAAATGCTTTCATTTAACGGTAATCTTATTACCCTCAGATGGAAACAGGACGTGTGCTGAAAATTTTAAATTGTAATACTTTTTTTTTTTAAATCACAGGCTGCTGTAGTTAAATGTTCAATTGTTTCATCACTAATCAAAAAAAATATGTTGGTGAGTATTCGCTGATAGTGATTGTTATGATCATTCCTTTAAATATTATTGAAAAGCGCATCTGCTTTTTCTTATTTCATCGCCATCCATTAGGAGAATTTCACCGCTTGGGTGGACTGCAGCAAGGGAGGGGTTTTTCCTGGATTCACCGCTCATAGGACTGATTGTCTCACCACATGATGCAGAGCCGGATATCAAATATTCATTTGCCTGCCCTCAAAGTGTGCTCGTCCTTGAGTGTGCTTGACTGGATGCAGCAGGTTGAGCTGTGGGGCCACTGCAGCACAGTCCAAATCCACAGGGACTGCAGCCTCGCAAAGGGTCCAACTCAAATGCGGTCCTGTAAAAAGTAGGCTATCTTCCTCCTCCGTCTGTTTCATGGCTGCACGATAAGTATTTTTCAGGACAGCTAAGCTGTGCTTTTAGAACATGTTTGATAGTCAGTGTTAGGCGGGACTAGTGTTACAAGTTACTAGGGCTCTGAAGTTATGCTTGATGAGTGCCAAGTCTATTCTGGAGAGATGGGGGGCAGTGTAAAAAAGTTAAAGGTGAACACTCAAGAGTGGAAGTGCGATGTTATCTGTTTTCCAGATGAAATATGAATCAGGTATGTATTGGGTCAGTTAAATGCTTTCAGACCAAGAACAGAAAAATGGCAAAGCTTGTTAGTTTACGAATGTTTTTTTGAGGTAAAAAAACAAACAAAACAACAACAACAATCTAATAGTTTTCCGCTTTCAAATATCAACCCTATTTTGCACAATAAAAACACTGTTATTGTATGTTTCTGCTTTCTCTTCAGTTAAAAGAAAAACAGAGAAGATATTGATGGTGAACGTCCTGACAACCAAAACAAAATATCATATAAGTAACCAAAATTATTTGAGCAGAAGATTATGTTTTGCACAACGTGACAAAAGCAACACTGAAATATCAAACAAAGGGCAATATTTTCAGTGAGTGACCCAGACTATGTGAAGTATCCTTTTAAATTGTAATTGTTAAGTTGTCTTGGTAAAAGCCATCGATTTCATAGCATTCTTTGTTCTATTCTTTTGGCCTGCGTGGTATCTCAAAATTTATCCATTCATTTTCCGAACCGCTTAATCCTCACTAGGGTCGCGGGGGGTGCTGGAGCCTATCCCAGCTGTCTTCGGGCAATAGGCGGTGGACACCCTGAACCGGTTGCCAGCCAATCGCAGGGCACACAAAGACGAATAAACATGCACGCTCACACTCACACCAAGAGACAATTTAGTGTGTTCAATCAGTCTGCCATGCATGTTTTTGGAACGTGGGAGGAAACAGGACTACCCGGAGAAAACCCACGCAGGCCAGGGGAGAACATGCAAACTCCACACAGGGAGGCCGGAGCTGGAATTCTGCACTGTGAAGTCGACGTGCTAACCACTGGACTACCGGGCCGCCCGGTATCTCAAAATGACCTCTTTTATTTGATTTGTATTAAAAAAAAGAACATATAAAACATTTTTTTTAATGTATTTTGGTTTAAAAAGGTGTCTCAGTGTTCTCCTGAGTCATTTCATACAGTATGTCTTTATTATCTACCAATACAGGATGGTGGCAGTCTGGCTGATGTGCATCACGGAGGAAGGCAACACGATGGACTTTGCAACATGCTTCAAGTTTGTTTACAAAACAGATGTGAAAACTGTCACCTCCAGGAAGTCAATTAATGTTTTTATTAATTGGATCAGGCTCATTTCTGCAGCTGTCTTTCTGTCCCATTTCACACTATTCCTTCTTCTCTTGATCCTTAGGAGAAAACATATGGAGGCTGGAATTCGGAGGGTGTGCTAAAGTGCACAGAATGATCCGTTGTACTGCTTTCACGCAGTGTCAGGGCATTCTTTTGGTGACGCATGGTAAAACCTCTGCTGAACAGAATGGATACTCTGCTGTTCCACCTGGGCTCAGATATTTATTCAGACTTGCCGGCCATAACTATTTCTAACCTAGCCCTCTCCGGCACAGCAGTGAAGCAGCCCTGAGAATCAAGGCACTGGTGTTTAATTCAGCAGTGACCCAGTTTCCTGTCAGCATCCAGGAAGCCCAGTTAAACCTACTTAGGTATTCACCAGTAAAACGGCAGAAGCAGAGCAGTAGACATTTTTCCACACAAGGAAGGGCAGAGAACCCGTTTAACGTATTTACATTCACATATTACAAATGGTGATCAACACCATCTGTTATCCCTCTCCGTCTGGGTCACTCACTGAAAGCGTTGTCCTTGATTGGATATTTCAATGTTGCTTTTGCACATGGAATAAAACATAACTTGCCTACCCGCCTTAAATCTTTCTTTCTTTGTTTATTATTTTATCTGTGTTTTACTATTACTCTTGGTTGTACAGTGTCCTTGAGTGTTATGAAAGGCGCTTACAAATGTGATGTTTTATTATTATTATTATAACCCTAGCTGTGATGACTTATTCAATGACATTTTGTTTTCGTTGGTAGGACGTTCCTTATTTGTTTTTAGAAGGAAAGACTGAAACAAACAATAAAAGTGTTATTATTGTGAGATTTTTTTTTTAAGCTCCAAATCACATTTAGGTAACTTACAAGCGATGCTATATTTGAATTTGGGTCTAAAAGCAATCAGCTGATCCACTATATGGCTGATCATACCAACAATATTTTATCTTGCAAACAGTTAACCTAATTGAAAAGCAGTTTGTTTCTCCACCTGATTGTTCATCATTCAGTAATCAGAAGCTTTTGTGTCACTGTTGTGGCGGTTGCTCTGCATGTCATTTTAAACCAAATTAATCGCCTACAGCACAAAAAAATAATAATACCATGAACACAATCAAACTGATACAAAACGACAATTTAGTTTAAAAAAAAAAGTCACATTGCAGGAGCCACAATTCGAAATGATGTTTTTGGCTGTGAGAGTGTGATTTATGATAATGGCATGTTCCCACCATGGTTTGACATCAATTAGAGGAGAATCAGACTGCTGCTATGGTTGGGTGCCTTTGTCTAATTGTCTGTGGGTGTATGCTTTTCATCTATTCTGGGCTTCGGGTATTCAGTAATCTCTCGTTTATCGCGGTTAATGGGGACCAAAGCCACCCGCGATAAATGAAAATCCACGAAGTAGCAACCAATAAACATATACAGGTTTTTTTTTTTTAAAGAATTTTCAGTCCGCAAAAAGTCCGCAAACAGTCCGCGAGAAGCTGCAAAACAACAGCGAGTCACATAGAGCAACATATACAGTACTGCACTGTATATATTAAAAAATATATATATTATTATTATTTATTTTTTTATGAATATGTTTGAAAAAATCCGCGATGCACTGAAGCCGCGATAAACGAACCGCAAAATAGCGAGGGATTACTGTAGAAGCACTTTAAGCTAACCTTACTCAACATTATGGAGCACAAAACGAAGCAAGCC
Source organism: Hippocampus guttulatus (assembly GCF_054856545.1). Taxonomy (NCBI): domain Eukaryota; kingdom Metazoa; phylum Chordata; class Actinopteri; order Syngnathiformes; family Syngnathidae; genus Hippocampus; species Hippocampus guttulatus. The sequence continues at coordinate 6,965,389 of NC_141264.1, read as the reverse complement.
CGCAACTGTAGCCAAAATGTGATTTGTATATTGCTGTTTAGTTGGGTACTCCTAGGGCTGGGCAATAATTCCAAATCAATATTTATCGCGATTGACATGTGATCAATATCAATAGAAAATACATTTTAATAAAAGAAATTACAATTTGAAAAAACTCTGGAACAAAACCCAGACCCTGGCATTCTGCATGCTGGAAGCTACAGTATGACGTTCAATTTGTGCCACAGTTACAAGCATGTAAGCAAAAAAAAAAAAAAAAATGAGCACAAGAGTATCTTTTAAGTGCATAACAACCGTTGTGGTGAACCTCAGGCAATGGCTGCTCGCCTGCTGAGCCAAAGAAGAACCCGAAAAGTGTCATCGGCGCGTCGAATGAAAGTCTACCTTAACTTCTTTCAAAAAAATGACCCATCACCAGTGTGCACACCGTTTCGCACCGTCAGATGTGTACCAGTAAAGGTGTTCTCTGCCGTTGACATCCTAGCTCCAGCGTGCCAGCACTAAGCGACAGCACTGCACTGACGTCACAATCAGGCAAGTAAAACAATGAATGTACATTTGCAATAATAAGCCTGTTAACACGTTCAAGTCGACCCAAGACGGTTGGTCATCGATAATGAATGCACTCCAAGAAAGTATTAGTTCGCTACACTGACATTGTATGGACATTGAATGAAGGATAATGTGATTGTATCAACAATACTGTCTCAGGGTAGCGTTTTCCACAAAGCATTTGTGGCACAGCTAAAAGAGCATGGATGGAAACAATGTTGCACATCGCATTACATTACGATGGACACCAAAACAGTGTAAATGAGTTTTACGACCAGATATTTTCATCGGTTTGTTTTTCTCTGGATAATTGTTTGACTGTGGGGAAAAAAAGGCTTGTGTTTAAGAAAGCATTAGGTTAAGGTAATTTTCAGCAAATATGTGCCTTATTTGAAATGTTTGACTTGTAGTACCAGTGGTATGTGATCTCAGTTAAAATTGTAACATGAAAAAAACAACCACTCCACCTTACCATTTTCTAACAAAGCAACACTGGCAAGGTTAAGCCTTACTCCATTGCATGTGAAGAATGAATGCGACCTTTCCTTTTTCTTCTCTTCACATCCCTCGCTGAGACTATAACGGGTGTCACAAAAAGCCATTGAAAAAAAACTAAATATGATCAGGGGAGTTTTTTTGTAGACACGCTGAGGCCTTTTGTGACCTCATGAGGACATGATGTTGAAATAAACTTTGGAGGCATTTTATCCTGAATAATTTTGGTCAAATTTGGATTTGGACGACTTCAGGGGAATTCCATTCCAAAGTTTCCGCTGTCGTACCTCAATGAACACCACAAAGTATTTTGATATGCTAATTTTTGCTCCGAACGTTGCCAACGGGAGCTGATTCCCGTGCGTCTTGAGAAAGAAATGTTATTAATTCTCCTCTGTTATCTTTCAGTTGGAGATGGCCTAATCGGTGGTCTGGAAGGATGCCAGCATTTTAGTTGTGCAAGCTGCATCAGGGCTTCAAAGCTATGCTTGAGGAGCACCAAGGGAGACAGTGTCTTTTGGAGAGACAAGGCAGTGTGAAAGAGTTAAAGGTGAACACTCAAGAGTGGAGAGCATCCACATGCGTGTGTGTGCATGCGAGAGAGAGAGAGAGAGAGAGAGAGAGAGAGAGAGAGAGAGAGAGAGAGAGAGAGAGAGAGAGAGAGAGAGAGAGAGAGAGAGAGAGAGAGAGAGAGAGAGAGAGAGAGAGAGAGAGAGAGAGAGAGAGAGAGAGAGAGAGAGATGGTGTGTGAGAGAGAGAGACACACACAAAGAGAGAGAGAGAAAGGAATGGTCTCTATGTCTTGTGAGGTAATGGTTGAATTCTTGTCCTAAAGGCTTAAAGCACAGATTTTTTTATTTTTTATTTTTTAGTATATTGTTGGTCTTGACTATCCCCCACGCCACCCCCAATGTCTCCTCTCTTCCCCTCACGCTGTTTAAGCTTTCGATTTGGGGCTCTGCATGATGGGTTGTCATAGCAACAGGAAGAATGGGGAACTGACCCTGCTTTCAGAACGAGGGCACAACCATATTTTTCTTGCTGTACCATGAAACACATGCAAGCACACACACACACACACACACACACACACACACACACACAAACAAATAGTTCTACTACTTCATTTTCTTGTCTGTCTTCCTTCCACCAACTCTTAATCCAATTTAAATCCCACTTTCTCTGCCGCTGCCTTATTATCAGATGTCTTGTCTGGCGCATTGTTCGTGTGTATGCATGGATGATAAATGAGGGACAAAACTTCATGTCACTGATCTGTCGGCTTCTTTCCTTTCTCCCAATCACTCACCACATTCCACCAGGAACAAACACGCCGCCAACAAATGATTTTGCATCTCATTCAACACCTGCTCAAGCATTGTTTTAAATGTACTAAAGGGATTGTTTCACTTCTCTGTATTTAGAGTGACAGACTGCTGTTCGGTATCAAGACACCAACACGCACCACAGGGTACAATCTGTTCGGGCTTCAAATCTTGAACAAATTCTCATCTTACAAGTTCATGACAGTTGTACAGTCGTTAAAGTTGAACCTCCAGTGTGAAGTTGTTCAACAATTTAGAATTGGCCCAAACATTTGTGTTGAATCTTTCAGAGAGCAATCTCAGAAACTGAAAAGATGAAAAGTAGTCGGTCAGGGCAATTTATTTTTAGTAAATGTGGTTTTCTTCATATTTTTGGGCTGTAGTAAGGCAGGGATGTATTATCTTAAAATGAAGAAAATAAAAATTGAAAACTAAACACATTTGGGAAAATGTTATGTTTCAAATAAACCGGGGTAAAAGTTTTTAGCCATCAATTTTGTGTGGATAGGACAGAATAAACAATTTAGGTAACGTAAAATATGGAAAAAGTGAAGTGCGATCAATGCTGTCCAGAAGCACTGTAGAAGTATTTAGAATTGTTATGAAGAGGAACTGAATCCACTTTCAAGACTAAAACCACAGCTACCGAAAAGGAAGCAGAGCATATGATTGCAATACAGCATGGATTATACGCATTATACCAAATGTGCAAGGTGCGGGGCCAGAGAGAGTTTGGGTAATTTTGCTGATTGACGCACCTTGGCGCAGGTAGACGGAGGGTGACTACACCATTTGGGCATCAACACAGCCGACTCCAATGGTGTCCAATCAATCCACCGGCTTCTTTCCACCCCCGTTAAATGTGGTCCATCTGACTTGCGGTTTAGTGATGACAGACGAAGGAAGGGCTAAGGATAAACTCCACGCAGAGCAGCCGGTAGTAAGTGTGTGTGTGTGTGTGTGTGTGTGTGTGTGTGTGTGTGTGCGTGTGTGTGTGTGCGTGTGTGTGTGTGTGTGTGCGCGTTGGCTTCTACCTCCTCCCTCGGCCCCTTGGGGACCTCATCTTTCCTGTTTTATAATTTCATTTGTGTCCGTGAAAAATAGAGAAACACACACTCAGCTGTGCTACGGCCCTCCCCCCAAAAATTATATATACAGTATATACTGTATATATATATATATATGTGTATAAAGACAATGATATCGAAAGGTTGTCCCACACTGTTGCCATATTTATGAATGGAATACGATGATATGGGACAAACCGTTTCCCTGCGCTTCGAGAACATCCACCACAACTTAGATTTGTGCCCAGTGCAAGTCAAATGCAAAGTGCAGTGCAAATGTACGGATGAGCATGGGGATTTTATTTGGTATTTTCCTACACCCTCACAGGTTTGCACCATTGTATGTCGTCGTGGGGAGGAAAGGCAGCCAACCTTTTTGTCATCCAATTTAGGTGACTCCCCTCATTTCCTTGAAACTCAGTACACAGAGGCACAACACGGTCTGCATGGCATGTGGATGCAGGAGATTGGCGTAGCATGATCTGCCAAAATCATAAATGATGCACAATCTCTCTGTTACCAAATGTTCAGGTTTGTTGGGGGAGCGACATCTCTCTGCCAACTTCTCAAACACGATAACCTAGACTTTCGCCATATGAAAAATGAATTTGCGCTTCTTTTTACACCGGGTGCACGCGCACAGTGTAATTGTAATTCATTTTGTAAGGATCATTTTCCATTCTACACATTCAATAAGTCTTCCCATTATACATCTCTAATCTTAAATGAAGTCCAGTTTTTAAATTTCAACACGATGTCCACTCAGAATAAAACATCGTCATCAATGTTCTTAAGGTCATCTGGACATCTGCTTGTCATGATGACCTAGAACTGATTCACTGGCTGAAGATTAAACCATTCATGTCAGAACATAGTCAAAGAAATGTCAGATCAAGTCTTTGGACTGACATTTTACCTGCACCTGTACAGCAGCAACACCACTGAGTCTGATCTACTGAATCAAACACTGAATTAAATCGATCCTGGAGTGAGGGAAATTGCCCAACTTTTTATTGTGGGGATTTTGTTTGAAACTGCATTTTCTACTGAACACAGAACAATGAAATAAAATGATTAATGTGTATGACAAACTGCATCGTGAAACATGTGTTTTCGTGTGTCGAGGTCTTCAACCTTCTGCCAAAATAGCAGGGCTAAACCTTGTTGTACAAAAATACCAACACAATTGAGTTTGACCATCAGTAAACGAAAACTAAAACAATTTACAAAACAAAGTTCAACTGCAACCGGAATACAATTATCCGTTGTGATTATGTCTCAGTGAAAGATAATTTCCTGTGTGTAAACAACGCGCGTCAGCCTGTCTCTCGAGATAAATAGATGAGACGCAGTGGATGATCATCTTTCACTTCACTCTTATCTATTTTGTGGCACGGCGCAGAGTAGAATACAGTAGTATGCAATTATCATCAATCTGCTAGCTGAACATTATCATGTCATTGGAGGAGTGTAGCAGCGCACAACGTTGCACGGCAGATTTACTGGGAGTAGACGGCGTGCTTCATCGGCGGGCTCATGAGGAACTTTTTGGATGTGTGTTTCGAGGGTTGCGATGTGGTTTTATCCTGATGATGGGTCGTCCTCCGTGATGGTGGATAATTGCTGTATTTTGGTACGGTCTGAAAGAGGATATATTTCAATGCCTGCTTTCACTGCACATCCAACTATCTGAAACCCACTGGCAGCCTCTCCTGCTCCCTTAAGGGAGGTCTCATTTGCACAAATGGTTTTATGGTTCCTGTTAACAGCCAGATATACTACTTCATCCGCCAATAATTGACTGCCATTGCCCACAGCGGTGCTTTTTAATGCAGCGTGATGGTGTTTAATGGCAGATAATAGAATGCTAGTATGTGAAACCAGGTCAGCTTAGCATGTCGTATCCACCTTGTTGTTGTTAACATGGTGCCGTGGCGGCACTGCAGATTAATGAGTTTGCAGTGGAGGATGCCCATTTTCTACAACAAGACAGCCTGATGTCATGTGTCACAATAAACTACCTTTATGACCTCCCTTACATGTTATTTGGCTGGATTTACGTTATGTGCAGTATGTATCATTTCCCAGTGGATGACTGAAGCCGTATTTACATCAAGCACTCTGGAGTGCTTCAGATGACAAGACATTTTTCACATTTCAGTTCTAAAGGGTCCCAAATTATCACACCCGTCCGACTTTTCAACACTCTTCGCTTCGAGTTTCGTCAGAACCTGACGATATGTGTAGTGTGGAGCTTGACAGACATCCTGGTGTCAACTCATTGGTCACAAGAGAACATCACATCCCTCTTACAATTGGATTAAAAAGAACAAAAGGAAGAAAATAAAAAGTGTCATTTAAAAACTACAGTGGTCTGCACATTGATGGACAATATACAACAACAACAACAATACATAATTGTCCAGACAAAAATAAAGACCCTGGCGGCCCGGTGGTCGACTGATAGCACGTCGGCCTCACAGTGTAGAGGTGCAGGGTTCGATTCCTGCTCTGGGCTTTCCTGTGTGGAGTTAGCATGTTCTCCACATGCCTGTGGGTTTTATTCGGGTACTCTGGTTTCCTCCCACAATCCAAAAACATGCGTGGCAGGTTAATGGAACACTCAAAACTGTCCCAAGGTGTGAGTGTGAGCGCAGATGGTTGTTCGTCGATGTGTGCCCTACAATTGGCTGGCAACCAGTTTCAGCTGATAACAGCAATGCTGGGCATGTTTATTTACCTCCGGCTGCAGTTGGTGACAAAGTAGACTTCTGACAAGATACTCTGCAGCACCACATCATCTTTGATGCTAAACACCTCTAAAGGCATTCCCGTTAATACAAAAACAAATCTATAGTTTAAAGTTGACCAATTAACAGCAGAGCATTGACCAAGTCTGTGCGTTAACTATGTTGATGTGAGCAATTAATGTCATTAAAGGGATCATTCAGCTGCGATAGTCCATTTTCACGAACCAGCTCAATTTATGGATTTTTTTTTTTATGAATTAGGAAAATAATTTTAGCTTACATTTTCAATTTTATGAATTTGTTTTGGAGATATCAGTAAGTAACTAACACCGTTAAAAACGCCCATTGGAAAGAAGCAAAATGACCACACCCCCATCCCTTCATATCTTGGTGGAAGTCACGGCTGGGACCATTTAAAATCATTGTCAATACATCACTGATATTGTCAAAATAATGAAGATCAATCGGTCTCAAGATGTATGTGGTATGTGTGCTCTCTCTACTGAGGCTCACTTCAACCTCTGAAAATATCACAAAACGATTAACCTTTCTATGGCCAAGGGCAAAAGATGAGCAGCTTCCATCCAGTTTACACGCAGTGTCTGTCAAATCTGTCTGTTTTCTTTGACCAATATACGGAAACGCCATTCCAAAGGATTTGCAAACCACAGTATGATTTGACAATACAAAGCAACAATTTATCTTGAACGGACTGGAAACGCTCGTAAAAAATAGTGCTGGTGCTTTGGCAGATTTTCGACTATGTCCCAGATGGTGAATATGACAACAACAGTAGTCTGGCAATAACACGGCATCACCTGTGAGCTCGGATTTGAGGTGCAGCTCTGTGAGGAAAATGTGTGTTCATATAAAATTAGAATGCCGATAAGATTAAAAAGCTTGACCAAAACAGACTGGTTGTTTAGCGCCCGAACCACATGGGTCTCTGCACAGACATGGCTTAGATATGCTCTGTAGACTCCAAATGAACCAATTAGTACTTCCAACAAGCTTTCCATTTTTTTATTTGTTTTACACATAATGAGGATACAATACATTTTACTTTTTGGTATATTTGAAGAAAGAAATGGGGACCTGAAACTGTACAATTTGGAGCTGATACAAATGCGCGTGTGCGCGCTTGCGTATGTGCGTGTGTGTACACACACATACACACACACGCACACACACAGGTCTGGTCTATACTTGGTCTGTCTGGTGTGTCAATCAAGGGAGTCTCCTCCCAATCTTGGGCCGTTACAACTTGTGCTAAAAGTCCTCACCCCCCTCAAAAAAAGAAAAAAAATCACAGAGGATTTTCAGGGGTGATGAATCATTCGCTGACATCATTTTTACATGCAGACCTATTACCAAGTATTAAAGTGCTCAGCCCAATCAAATGTTCCTTTCATTTGTAAAGTTTGAATTCATAAAATGAGATCTATTCATCATCATCATCCAAGTTATAAATCAACAGTTTCTAAACACATTTTTTCGTCTTATCACAAATTGAGCCTGATGTTGACCTGATAAAAGTGGAACACTCTGACCTAGAACTAATTCCTTGGGTCAAGCAGAGGTTATATTTGTTGCTATGGAAACAGTAGGTCAGAATGACACTCGGGGCGGGGGAGGTGGTTTGGAGAACAAGTACATGTTGTAACCAGGGGCAACAGAGTCGTGTTTGGTGTTGTGGGTTAATGCACGCTGATCTGAAGAGAAGTACAAAGTAAATGGTGCTCAACATAAAAAGCAAATACATTATGAGGTTAGTATTAGCTTATACTTTTATACATTCTATGTTGACCTCCTTCACTCCTAATCCTTATTGTCTTTACTGAAATTTAGATATTTAGTCAAAACAACTAAACAAATAAATAAAGATGTCACTCTTGGGTGTGAGAGATTGAATTATTTATTCCATGCACATCACACACAAAAATTCAGACACACCCAGCAAAGCCATGTAGCTAATGATGGCATGTAAATGTCATGTCTTAAGTCCCCCTGGTGCTTTCATCTCATAACAGAAGACCCCCACACTTCTAAAAATATACTCTGCGGGTGTGCAGAGCTTCTAAGCAGAGCACCCCCCGCCCCCATTCTCCGCTGAGTGGAAGTTCCCATCCGTTAACTCATTAGGAAAGAAGAGGTGTAGAATCGACAGCTGCAGCCAGATTCTGTTCTGAGATGGAGAAAAAAAAAACACTGAGCGGGTCTCTGATCATCAAGGACTGCCAATCAACCACTGGAGCTTTGCTCACCATGGCAACCCTGCTGGTGGTGACACTGACACGCCTCACTTTTCAAGCACTGAAGTAGGTACTTCCTCAGACACTTCCTCCGTTTCAATGACTACGATTTTTGAACCACAAGAACACTTCCTAGAGCTGGCCGCCTGGCTAAACTAAACGATCAGAGGAGCCTTCTCCTTCCATCGTCAGGGAGGTGACCAAGATTCCAATGGTTATTGTGACATGGCTTTGTGGAAAGAGAACCTTCCTGGAAGAAAACCCATCTCTGCAGCCATCCACCAAACAGGAATGGGGAGTCTCCCAATCAGGATTGAATGACGGCAGAATTCAACAATGTACACACATATACTAATTTAAAACCTAGTCCAGTGCCCCTAACTTCAGGCTGCACGGAAAAAAAAAGTTATTTGAATTGACTTAATTTGAACATCCACTGTCCATTGGCTTCATGCATTTCAAATGTGCAACACTGGTGTAATTTAGGGAAGAGAAGAAGGATTTTTTTTTTTAAATGTCAGTTTACCAGATTATAATCATGTGCAACTGAGATACATGTTTAAATTAAGAAAATTCCAAGGGTTTGGGGGAACAGTTCATCCTTCAGCAGGACACACATTGTTTTAAGTATGGAAATTGCACATGATGTGGTACTGTTGCCTTCTTCAAGCCGGGATCTTCAACTCTCATTGTACTGGTCCGCAGCTGAGTGTGAAGCGGCTGGGATGAAATCACCACCTCCAAATCTGAGACAAAGGTCCTCAGTGGTAAAATGCTGGAGTGCCCTCTCCAGGTCGGAAATTAGATTCTGCCCCAAGTTGAGGAGTTCAACTATATTGGTGTCTTGTTCACAAGGGAGGGCAGGATGGAGCCAGAGATCAACAAGTGGATCAGTATAGCAATCTGCTGTGATGCATGCTCTGTATCGTTCCATCGTGGTGAAGTGCATTGCATGTATCAATAACAACAACCATCAAAATAATAGTGATAACATCACTTCAATGCATGCAGATCTTTGTATTAATTAGGTACAACACTCATGCTTGTGTTACTGCCACACTAGGAAGCAGCTCCACACTGTCAACTACAATGCTGTGTTTCTGTCCAATCTTGACAGCAAAGATAAACAAGCCTACCGAAAACCCTTCTGCTCACTGTCATTACGCCAAACATAATTACGATGATTAGCAGACGGTGGATGAGTCACAGGACACAGGAGGGCAAGGAATTAAAAACCCATTCGCTGATTGAAAGTCTGAAATTAATCAATTTTATTGTGTACGAAGTCAAACTGTATCAGAAGGTCACGGTCTGTCACTCAAATAAAACTCCATGCAACATGCAGCTCAAAAGCGCTCTGCATTTTGTTTTGTACAGTATATGTCACCAAATTACTTGGTAATTACCAAACATGGAATAAACTTGTATTGTATTGACCTTCATTTTCGTAGGAATTACAATATTATTGTGAGAATTATGCCTGTTTACAATGTATTAAAGGCAGGCAGTCAAATTTCATGATGAATTTAAATTGTCCCCAAAAATTCTGTGATGTAGAAGTATTTATAATATATCAAGGGTATATCACAGAAGAGGAGGACCATAATAATAACTGCCGTAAATACATCCTATATACATGCAGCTTGCATCCTGTACAATAGTGGCTCACGTATGCATTACGATACATACGATGGCGGTGCGGGCACCCGCAGCGCCTCCTCTTGTTGTCTTGTTGTCTGGTTGAGAGGGAAGAAATTTCATCTGTGCTCTATTTGACAATAAACTTGTACTTGACTTGATTAGCAGTTCAGTCGCTAATAACGAGCTGGCAGCCACTGGATGAAAGCAGCAATCAATCCTGTCATCTTTTGATCAGTCACATTTGCAAATAGCAATGACGCGAACGCCCTTTGTAGGATCATAACTTATAAATGACGATGTTTACATTATACGGCGTATTTATTATTCCTGATTGGTCAATTCCTTATAAGTTCGCTGTATTATTTTAGATTATCCGACATGTGTGGGACTGTTGAATAAAACTGAAATGAATGGGGGGAGGGAAAAAATGTATGCTAATAAAATGTTAGCCTCAAATTATCGTTGCTGTCTGTAGCCGTGCTTTAAGACTGGCAATTGAAAAAGTAATGGGGAAAAAAAATGGTTGTCAGTGTAAACGTACCCCGGTCAATCATGGGGTACGTTGACAGATGGTGAGTTGGAACCAAACCCACACTGTCAGCAAGGATAGGTTCCAGCTCCCCATGACCCTGAACAGGATACTTGACATAGCAAATGGATGGATGTATTGTGATGACTTTCAGTCAGAAGCCATTGAAAATTTGAAGTCAATATAGTGAACTATTTAAGCATAGTATGAAATTCCCCTTGAGTTTTTTTGTTTGTTTGTTTGTTTGTTTTTTGTTTTTTTAGTTTGTTTCTGCAAGTAGAAACACTAAACTAGGTGCGTGGCTGCCAACTTAATATTTCATAGTTCAGGGCTACTGCAACACTCCACGGAGCATAGAAATGCCTTTAAAGTCAGATTACTACAGACACAAGGTACACGTGCACTCACACACTCCATAGACCGAGTCACGCAAACCATCTTGAAGACACTGATGCATTATGCTTCGATTACCGACGAACACAAATAAAAATGTCTACCGAGGCATGTTGTGTGCATTTGATGAAAGCAGGGATGCATAATATAGAGGCTCATTGTAAAATGAGTCTGTGGTTCGAAGACTGAATGTAAAGCCATTCTGTCCAATGAAATCATCGTCATTTCCTTGGATTCTCTTGCTCATTTTCTTTGTTGCTGTTGTTGTCATTTCCTCGCTTCCCCACATATCCCTTTGTCTCGCTCCCTAAAATATGCACCTTTCTCTCTTTCCATGTCCCTCTCATTAAAACGGTTCCCCCGGTCTTCTCCCAAGAGAGGCAGGATAAAATTAGCTTCGCTTCAACTTGCACTTGCTGGTTCCTTTCCAGTCCGCTTTCCATACATCAAAGTTTCCTTATAATTATCATCTTTCCTCACAGTACCAACCAAATTCCTACTCTTTTGACGCAGTTTTTTTCTGCACTAAAAGTCGAAAGACTCGAGATGTCTAGTGAGGAACCAATCACACCACAGCAGGGTTGGAAGGGTGCTCCAGCTTTAGAACAGCTGCTCCAGAGAAGATAAGAGCAGTGGCAAATCTGCATCAGGTGCAAGTATATCACATGTGCCATTTTCTTTCTGTCCATCCAATATATATTTTCATGATTCATTTGACCATTTAATCCAAATGTGCTCTGTGATTGATAGGTGACCTGTCCAGCGCGTAGTACCGTATTTTCCGGACTATAGGTCGCAGTTTTTTTCATAGTTTGCCGGGGGTGCGACTTATACTCTGGAGCGACTTCTGTGTGAAATGATTAACACATTATATCATTTCACATTTTGTTTTCACATTAAACCGCAAGAGGGTGCTCGAGGCCTGCGTTCATACTTTCAACATTGGCGGTAAGTGATGAAAACAACTGATGATGACTCTGACCTCAGTGACGCAAAAGAGGAAGCGCCACATCTTCGACCTCCGGTGTTCGCGGAGTTCTTTAAAAGTGACACAGAGGATAACGATTTCATTGTATTTAATGATTTGGAATGACACTGATGGTTTGGTAAACCTGTGAAAATGTTCTTTATGCTATAATTATCTGAATAACTAACACGTTGCGTGAACATACCAGGCACATTCTCAGTTCGTTGTTGATCTGTCCTGTAACGTTAGCATATCGTACACTTATCCATCCTGTTGTTCTCTATTTTTTGTTTTATTTGCCTTTCAAGATGACATATCTGTTCTTGGTGTTGAATTTTATCAAATAAATTTCCCCCCAAAATGTGACTTATACTCCAGTGTGACTTATGTATGAGTTTTTTTTCCCCCACATTATGATGCATTTTATAGCTGGTGCGACTTATACTCAGGACCGACTTATAGTCCAGAAAATACGGTATGTGTTTTCCCCAAGATCAGCTGGGATATGATGCATAAGCGCATTCGAAAATGAATTGATGGGTTTGGATTTTCTTGGTTGAGTGTCTGTATGACTTCCTGGTCCTGCTGGCTCTCTCTCCAGGGTCCCCAGTTTGTCAGTCAACAGCCCAGGCATGACTGACATACAGCATAGCAGCTTTTTCACTGGCCCATGAGGCAGTTAGGATTGCGCCCTATGAACTCCGAGGGTCATGACCAGGAAAATGAATCATGGCATTTTTCTGTTCCTATTTCTGAAAGCCAGAGTTTGTGCTGTCAAGTTTTATAATGAATCAACCATTTATGTTTTTTTGGTTGTTGTATAATTTAGCATTGCCATTTAAAGACATATTAGAATTAAGAAGAAAAAAAACATTAGAAAATAAGAGTGTTCAGTTTCAGTCTCACTTATGATGTACTGGTTCACTCGCCGAACTTCCGAGCAGGCAGCGTGGGTGTTCAGTTCTTACTCAGTCACGATGTGAATGTGAGTGTTCAGTGACCTGTGATTGACTGGCAACCAGTCCAGGTGTGATTTGCTTTTTGTCCAACGTCAGCTTCGATAGCCTTCATCCTTCTGCGACCCAGAACAGGATAAGTGTTGTAGATAATGGAAGGATAGTGTTTTTTTCTTCTTATATAAACATCACTAGATAAGAGTGAAGTGCAAAAGTGAATCTATTTGAACAGGCATAGTGTGAGGATAGGTGAGTAAGTGATTTTAGCATTTTAAATGCTGATACTACTTTGTCGTCAAGAAAAAAAAATATCATCCCCCAGAAAGCCAGGCAATCACAGGATGTTAAGAGTTCATTTCAATGAAGGAATTAAAAAACAATACGGTATTAGTTGTTTGTGGTTTGCGGGTTGATTTTAAATGAAGTACTGTATTGGCCCGAATATAAGACGGTGTTTTTTGCATTGAGACTGAAAAAGTGGGTGTCGTCTTATATTCGGGGTCTAGACATTATACCCATTCACGACGCTAGATGGCGCCAGATATCATTGAAGCGAATGCTGAACTTGACTCTCCAGGCCAAATTGAACCCCTGTCATGAAGAATAAAAGTAAAAATAGCGGTAGCACAAAGAAGAAAAATAGGGTAAGAAAGAAAAGAGACAAAAATAATTATTAGTATTAATTAGGTTCGACAGCGTATAAGTACTAATTATCCTCCAAGAAAAATTTGAACCCTCTTTATTCCAGCATACACGCATCAATTCCAGTTAATTTCAATGGAACACTTGAAACTTTGAAAATTAAAAACAAAAACAGAGTTCTGCAACATTTGTCACCACTGACATCCAGGTGATAGTGAACCCACAGCCACACGCAGATAACAGCACTGTCTGTCGAGGCACGAAACGCAGGGATTCCCAAATGGTGGCTCAAACCAAAAAGTAGGTTGTGGTACCATTTTAAGTGGGTCGCATGTCCAGGTAGTAAAAATTACACAGGCCCTCAGGTTACTTTTAGAGTTAGGCCTCATACATTAATAATTTGGGAGTGGAAATTGAGCTGATTTTTTTTTCTATTAATGTGACCTTCCACTTGCTGGCTCGCCACCTTCTCCTATCTATTTCCACGCTTGCACAGTTAAAACCAGGTAAGACCAAGCTTGGTACACATACTCACATTTTTAGGCTCTATAAACAAATAAATATATATATATATTGCAAATATACAACAAATATTTGTTGGTCTGTATATTTCCGTTCTATGTGTACTGTGGATATTTGTTGCGCAATTATTTATTTTCTCATTTCCATTTTCTTTGAGGTTTTAAGGAGATTCATGAAGAAGGAAATCAAATATCACACCTCCCAATTCAGACCCCCTGTCACCTTTCCCATGGAATTACAATCGGCCTAAACTCCATCTATTACTGTACACTATGTGCGATAATCCCCAACCTCCTTCAGCCTCAAGCCATTTAATTATCACTGTCATTATTATTCATGTATATTCATGTATCACTTTGTTTTGTTGTTTCCTGTGACACATTTGTGTCTGCTTTCATTTCTATGCAATTTTTCCCCTCAAAGTACAGAGACAAATGATAAATTTGACTCTAAATCTAAAATGCTGCGAGTAAATTCAACATCTACTCACCATCTTTATCAGCTCTTCTGAAGATCTGTGGACACAAAATGAACGTGAGTCAGTATCGATGAAATCTGTTGTCATACTCTATAACAATATACTCGTACTTTATAACAGTATTATCCATTCATTCATTCTTTCTCCGAAACACTTATCCTCACATAAATCGCGGGCATGCTTTGGGCAGAAAGCACGGTACACCATAAACCGGTTGCCAGGAAAATAAAGAGAAAAAGACCTTTTTGGAAAAGCATGGATTGCAAGCATAATTTCAAGTATAGCACCACTGTTTTTTGCTTTTATGACATCTCAAACATCTAAATAAGAGTTTCCTTCTTCAAAACAATCTAAACAACACCACAAAGGGGCTTTTGGTAGCAAAAATATTTATTTGCACTTTATTGCACTGATGAAATGAACTATGAAGAGAAGTGAAACAATGGGTTCAGTGAGCGTGTGCATGTGTGTATTAGCACGTGTAAGTCCACTGTACTTGGACCTGTGCATGTGCGCGTGCATCCGAATTCATGTGTGTCCCCTCCCCCCTTCATCCTGCAATTTATACATATCTATATTTTGTGTATGTGTGTGTGTGTGTGTATATAAAATGAAGCAATTGCCCTGATACAAGGGCATACACCATGTCTTACACCGCATTCTGATTTCACTTCGCTTGCCTTTGCAAAGGCACATGCGCTGCGGTGTGGCTTTTGCATGAGGCAGACGATGTTCTGGGCCTCTTTGATGGCTGCTTCATACTTTTTCGTGGAAGAAAAGTGTCTTGCTACTTTCAGCAACTCCATCTCCCTTGTCATGGTGGAAGATTTTTTTTTTTTTACCCAAAAGGATTTTTTTTTTTTTACCCAAAAGCAATTCTCATGGTTTAATTGTTTTGATTTCTCCATGGCGACTGGTTCGAATGCTGCTCCAGATGACTGCGCTCCTCCACAACTCCACCCATGCATCCCTCCCTCTCTACTTCTGCTTGTTCTGCAGCATGATCCTGGCTGATGCCTTAAACTCGCTGCCACCCGATGGACAGATTTTAAACGATTTACAATGCAGACAAGCCTAATCCTGAGTCAGAGGCTACATCAGATCCTTCTGCACTCTAAGACGCCATAAAAAGGAAAAGACGTATCAATACGTCATGAGTATGCAGTTGTAGAGGCTTTTCTTGATGTATTTGTACATCACGGGGAATAAAAGAGTACAGCATAAGCAGCTGGTATTATGGATGGATGGCTCAACTTCTTTTATTGTTTATACGCCCGACTGGTTCAAATACCCTTCATAATTCAGAGGTCATGGGTTTATATCCGGGCTTTTTTTCTCTGTGGAGTTTGTATGTTCTCACTGAGGCTTTTGTCCAATTACTACGGAATCTTCTCACATTCAAAAAACGTGCCTGTTATGTTAACTGAATCTTCCAAATTGTTAACAATTCCAAATTGTCCTGAATGTGAACAGTCACTTGTCTTTTTTTATCTATAATGTATGTACCCGTGTCCTGGCTACGACGTTAAACTGCATCCAACTGGTCCTCCAGGTTGGGGGTTGGGCGTGAGGTTAACAACCTCACCCTGTAAAACAAAACCTGTTACAGAAACGATGAGAGGAAGCCATTCCGGTAAACCACGGCGAAGAAGAGACGGCACATCCTTGGATGTATCTATGACGGGGCCGGGTGAAATCCAGCAGGAAGCCCGACCCCTGATGACCCCGATCTTTGTAACCAAAACCAACACCAGAGTAGGCACCTGGAATGTGCGCACAATGTTCCAGTCTGGTCGCATGGACCAGGTGCTGAAGAATATGAGGGACTATCGCCTGGACATCTTAGGCGTTAGTGAAATGAGGTGGACGGGGCAAGGGCGCCTCGTGGTTGATGGAGCAACTTTTCTGTACTCTGGGAAGCAAGACCACCATTCCCATGGAGTCGGCATCATCCTCTCCAATAGTGCAGCAAAATTGGAGTACAGATCTTTACCCTTCGAAACATCATAGAGCAGTGCCAAGAACTTCAGACACCACTCATCATCAACTATATCGATTTCAAGAAAGCCTTCGACAGCATCCACCGGGAGTCACTGTGGCAGATCGTCCAGCTGTATGGTGTACCCCTCAAGTACATCAACATCTTCAGGTCATTGTACCACAACTCAACCTGTTGTGTCAAAACCAACAGTGGCACAACTGATGATTTTGACATTGTCACTGGTGTAAGACAGGGTTGCATTCTGTCACCCCTACTCTTCATCATCATAATTGACTTTGTGATGAGGAAGTCCATCACAGGGGAAAAAGTTGGTATCAAGTGGGGAGGGAGCAGACTAGCTGACCTGGAATTTGCAGATGATTTGGCTCTGTTAAGTCACACCCAGCCCGCACTCCAGGAGTTGACCAACAATCTGCATGAGCACGGAGTTAAGGTCGGTTTACGAATTAGCCAGGAAAAGACCAAGGCCATGGCCGTCGGACAGCACCAACACCTTCAACCACTCACTCTACACCAACATGACATAGAGTACATTGACAGCTTCACATATCTTGGGAGTAACATCTCAAATACAGGTGGTGTGGAGAAAGATGTCAACAGTAGACTTGGTAAAGCTGCGGGAGTGTTCCAACGCCTCCGCAACATCTGGTCATCGAAAGCCATCACTACGACCACCAAGCTACGCCTCTATATGTCAGTGGTTATCCCAACAGCGATTTACGCCTGTGAGACATGGATGAAGACAGCCAACATTACCAACAAGTTAGATGTCTTTCATCGGCGTTGCCTGAGATCCATCCTGAGGATCTCATGGAGAGACCACATCACCAACGAGGAGGTGATGAAGAGGGCAGGAGTGGCTGAACTGTCAGACATTGTCTCTGAAAGGAGAAGGAAAATGATCGGCCACGTACTTCGACTGCCAAGAGAGAGACCGGCAAGTGTGGCCATGGACTGGATGCCAGAGGGTGGAAAGAGGAAGAGAGGTAGGCCAAAGAAGACGGGGAGACAGACTGCCAAAGAAGACCTCAGTGAGATGGGTGTCAGCTGGCATGGAGCAAGAAGGGTCGCCAGTGACCGGAACAAATGGAGGAGGCTCGTCGCCCAATGTTCCAAATAGGAGCAGGCGGAACTAACTAACTAATGTGCCCAGCCATTCGATAGCAACTGTCCTCGGGTGTAAGGACAAGCGGTAGGTAGAAAATAGATGAATGGATGTTTACATGCTTAGGCCAGGTCCTTTTGAAGTAAGAGGGCTACAAAGCATCACTTATTTGACTACACGTGTGTATTGCTGTCTTGATCCTATAATGCTTCTTTTGGTAAGTCTCACATGAACACTGCTACTCGTAAGAGTCCATGTTTCATTCAAATAGTAAAATTTCCACTCTAATTTCAAAGTGTAAATCCAAGCGTTCCATTCAAGTTCAACCTTTTGAAAACACAATGGGCTGCCTGGTAAATATCACAATTCTGTTAAATAAACTTTGTAGTTGTCATTCCTTTCTAGAAAACTGCATCTGCTGGTGTGTCTGTGTGATGATAGCAAAGCAAGCCAAACGATCAGACAGTACAGCGATGAGGTGCAGAGACTGTTGACATTAGTCTACAGTCCCTTCGCCAATCAGGATGCAGAACACAATACACTGTAAAAAAAAAAAGAAAAAAAAAGAAATTAAAGTGCACGAAAAAAATCAATGCAACAGCGAAGCCATGTAAGATGAAGCATGCTATTACAAGGGATTACTGAAAACCATGATGCTTGACTTGTTTATATGGGTTGATAGTCATAACGTACTGACCCTCCAAGGGAAACGGTAACCACAATGTGGCCCGCGACAAAAATCAGTTTGATGATAGTAATTCAATAATGAACTACGTGTTAATAGAATTATTATTATTATTGTCAATAACTAATAATCAAACACGTTACGAGTATGTATAACAATGGTTTGATTTCAGTTACTATCACAAAACTTTAAACCAATAGTTCTTGACCTGGGTTCGATTGAACACCAGGGGTTCGGTGAATCGGTCTCTGCCATGGAGGGTAAGACACAAACTACTCAACAGGTCAATTAGTTATGACACACCTGCTTGGCCGTCACTGGCTGCAGATGATCACATGACATTGCTTGTCCAATCAGTGCTGTGGAAAATTTAGTTCGCTTTGTAGTCAACGTGTGACTGTTGTGATAGTACGTCATACAATTAAAAAAAAAAGTATCCTTTTTTTTCTGTTTTTAATAATTGCATTTTTAAAAATATCTTAATATATATATTTTTTTTTCACTAATGAAGGGTTCGGTGAATGTGCATATTAACTGGTTGGGTTTGGTACCTCTAAGAAGGTTAAGAACCACTGCTTTAAACCATGACTTTTCTGACAAAACCAAAATGACATATTATTCAATTGCAGAGTCTATCTTGAGAGAAGGCGACAACAGACACTTCCCACTAGGCTGCAGAAGAAACTAAGAGGCGCACCTCATTGACGAGTGCATCAAATTCTTTGGGACATGCATGTTTGCACATGCAACAAAACTGTGAACAAATGACAAAATAAAGGAGGTAAAACATACCCTATTTACTAATCAACAGGCACAGAACAAACAAATGTACATAATGGAAGATAATGAAATGGAAACCCCCTCCGTGAGTTGTCACCTTACCGTGGTGGAGGGGTTTGTGTGTCCCAATGATCCTAGGAGCTAAGTTGTCTGGGGCTTTATGCCCCTGGCAGGGTCACCCATGGCAAACAGGTTCTAGGTGAGGGGCCAGACAAAGCACGGCTCAAAGACCCCTTATGATGACAAAAATATATGGACCAAGGTTTCCCTTGCCCGGACGCGGGTCACCGGGGCCCCCCTCTGGAGCCAGGCCTGGAGGTGGGGCTCGTTGGCAAGCGCCTGGTGGCCGGGCCTACACCCATGGGGCCCGGCCGGGCACAGCCCGAAGAGGCAACGTGGGTCCCCCTTCCCATGGGCTCACCACCCATGAGAGGGGCCAAAGGGGTCGGATGCAATGTGAGCTGGGCGGCAGCCAAAGGCGGGGACCCTGGCGGTCCGATCCTCGGCTGCAGAAGCTAGCTCTTGGGACATGGAATGTCACCTCTCTGGCAGGGAAGGAGCCCGAGCTGGTGTGTGAGGCAGAGAATTTCCGACTGGATATAGTCGGACTTGCCTCCACACACAGCCTGGGTTCTGGTACCAGTTCTCTCGAGAGGGGTTGGACTCTCTTCCACTCTGGAGTTGCTCAAGGTGAGAGGCACAGAGCAGGTGTGGGCATACTCATTCCCCCCCGGCTCAGTGCCTGTACATTGGGGTTCACACCGGTAGACGAGAGGGTTGCCTCCCTCCGCCTTCGGGTGGGCGGACGGGTCCTGACTGTTGTTTGTGCATATGCACCAAACAGCAGCTCAGCATACCCACCCTTTTTGGAGTCCTTGGAGGGTGTGCTGGAGAGTACTCCTGCTGGGGACTCCCTTGTTCTGCTGGGGGACTTCAATGCTCACGTGGGCAATGACAGTGAGCCCTTCAGGGGCGTGATTGGGAGGAACGGCCCCCCCGATCAGAACTCGAGTGGTGTTTTGTTATTGGACTTCTGTGCTCGCCACAGATTGTCCATAACGAACACCTTGTTCAAACATAAGGGTGTCCATATGTGCACTTGGCACCAGGACACCCTAGGCCGCAGTTCGATGATCGACTTTGTAGTTGTATCATCGGATTTGCGGCAGCATGTTCTGGACACTCGGGTGAAGAGAGGGGCGGAGCTGTCAACTGATCACCACCTGGTGGTGAGTAGGCTCCGATGGTGGGGGAAGATGCCGGTCCGTCCTGGCAGACCCAAACGTATTGTGAGGGTTTGTTGGGAGCGTCTGGCGGAATCCCCTGTCAGAAGGAGTTGCAACTCCCACCTCCGACAGAGCTTTTCCCATGTTCCGGGGGAGGCGGGGGACATTGAGCCTGAGTGGACCATGTTCCGTGCCTCTATTGTTGAGGCGGCCAATCTGAGTTGTGGCCGTAAGGTGGTTGGTGCCTGTCGTGGCGGCAACCCCCGTACTCGCTGGTGGACACCAGCAGTAAGGGATGCCGTCAAGCTGAAGAAGGAGTCCTATCGAGCCTTTATGGCCTGTGGGACCCCAGAGGCAGCTGACGGGTATCGACTGGCCAAGCGGAACGCAGCTTCGGTGGTCGCCGAGGCAAAAACCCGAGCGTGGGAAGAGTTCGGTGAGGCCATGGAAGCCGACTTCCGGACGGCTTCGAGGAGATTCTGGTCCACCATCCGACGTCTCAGGAGGGGGAAGCAGTGCACCACTAACACTGTGTACAGTGGGTATGGGGTGCTGCTGACTTCGACTCGGGACGTTGTGAATCGGTGGGCAGAGTACTTCGAAGACCTCCTCAACTCCACCAACACGCCTTCCTTGGAGGAAGCAGAGCCTGGGGACTCTGAGGTGGGCTCTCCTATCTCTGTGGTTGAAGTCACCGATGTGGTTAAAAAGCTCCTCGGTGGCAAGGCCCCGAGGGTGGATGAGATCCGCCCGGAGTTCCTCAAGGCTCTGGATGTTGTGGGGCTGTCCTGGTTGACACGCCTTTGCAACATCGCGTGGTCAACAGGGAGAGTGCCTCTGGATTGGCAGACCGGGGTGGTAGTCCCTCTTTTTAAAAAGGGGGACCGGAGGGTGTGTTCCAACTACAGAGGGATCACACTCCTCAGCCTCCCTGGTAAGGTCTATTCAGGGGTGCTGGAGAGGAGGGTCCGTCAGGAAGTCGAGCCTCAGATTGAGGAGGAGCAGTGTGGTTTTCGTCCCGGCCGTGGAACAGTGGACCAGCTCTACACCCTTAGCAGGGTCCTCGAGGGTATGTGGGAATTCGCCCAACCGGTCTACATGTGTTTTGTGGACTTGGAGAAGGCGTTTGACCGTGTCCCTCGGGGAGTTCTGTGGGGGGTGCTTCGTGGGTATGGGGTACCGAACCCCCTGATATGGGCTGTTCGGTCACTATACCACCGATGTCAGAGTTTGGTTCGCATTGCCGGCAGTAAGTCGGAATTGTTTCCAGTGGGGGTAGGACTCCGCCAAGGCTGCCCTTTGTCGCCGATTCTGTTCATAACCTTTATGGACAGAATTTCTAGGCGCAGCCGAAGCGTTGAGGGGGTCCGTTTTGGGGGCCTCAGTATTGCATCCCTGCTTTTTGCAGATGATGTGGTGCCGTGGCTCCTTCAAACAGGGCTCTCCAACTCTCACTGGAGCGTTTCGCAGCCGAGTGTGAAGCGGTTGGGATGAAGATCAGCACCTCCAAATCTGAAACCATGGTCCTCAGTCGGAAAAGGGTGGAGTGTCCCCTCCGGGTCGGGGAGGAGATCTTGCCCCAAGTGGAGGAGTTCAAGTATCTTGGGGTCTTGTTCACGAGTGGGGGCAGGAGGGAGCGGGAGATCGACAGGCGGATCGGTGCAGCGTCTGCTGTGATGCGGACGTTGTATCGGTCTGTCGTGGTGAAGAAGGAGCTGAGCCAAAGGGCGAAGCTCTCAATTTACCGGTCGATCTACGTTCCAACCCTCATCTATGGTCACGAGCTATGGGTCGTGACTGAAAGAACGAGATCCCGGTTACAAGCGGCCGAAATGAGTTTTCTCCGCAGGGTGTCCGGGCTCTCCCTTAGAGATAAGGTGAGAAGCTCGGTCATCCGTGAGGGGCTCAGAGTCGAGCCGCTTCTCCTCCACATCGAGAGGAGCCAGATGAGGTGGCTTGGGCATCTGATTCGGATGCCCCCTGAGCGCCTCCCTGGTGAGGTGTTCCGGGCATGTCCCACCGGGAGGAGACCCCGAGGAAGACCCAGGACACGCTGGAGAGACTATGTCACCCAGCTGGCCTGGGAACGTCTCGGGATCCCCCGGGGAGAGCTGGAAGAAGTAGCTAGGGAGAGGGAAGTCTGGGCTTCCCTGCTAAAGCTGTTGCCCCCGCGACCCGGCCCCGGATAAGCGGTAGATGATGGATGGATGAAATGGAAACGATTTAAATCTGTCATGTTGCGAGGTGGTGGTGGACCCCAAAAAGCAGGCAAGAGGGAGGAGCAGGGTGAACTTGAAGAAGTGTATTGATAAAACACAGAAAACTAAATCCTAAACAAACAAAAACCATGACTGAAGATAAAACATAACAATGACCAAAACCTGACTGAAACAAACATGACAGTAGCATACGAACAGCCACCAACAAACATGACAGTAGCCAACTGCAATAAACGAACATGACAGTAGCAAAAAGCAGCAAACAATGACCCGACAATGAGTGGTCGGCCGGGAGTCCTTTTGTGCCACTAATTACCTAACGACCAACAGGTGTGCAGCTGCAGGGAAAAGCCCCACAGTGCCACCTGTTGGTCACAAACCAAAACATGACAACATCTTCAATCATGAAGCATTGTCATTGTGGGATGAGGTCATCTACGCTCTATTGTCTATTGTGAGGCTGCCTTTACTTTATATTTTAATCATTAAATTATTTATGTTGAGTGAAGTCGAGAGACGTTTTTTTAATTAAACCAAGTACACTATATACAGTATGTGTGAAATCCAGAAACACTCATTTTTATATAAAGCAATTATGTCAAGTCAAAGAAATGCTGTCTTGATTTTATTTTTTAATACTGTTAATACTGTTTACATTACTGTTAAATATACACTTCCCATAAGGTCTTATTTTAAGTGGGGTTGTGAGCATCTGATGAATGTAAAAAAGTAACTTGTAAACTGTTATTTCTTTCAAGGAAGTAATCAGTAAAGTAACCAAGTTACTTTTTCAAGCTCACTCTGGCAACACCACATCCACTATCTCCAGTCAATTCATGCACTTTTAACGACTGTGTGTACATGAACATTCTCCCTCAAACACACAAACACACAACATCGAATAATTTCCGTTGACATGAGCAAGCAATTCGGAACAACTTTTTCTTCTCTCCAACAACCATACACTTCACATCTATCCACATAATTGTTGCAATGAATTCACAGTCAGTGTTTGGGTCTCTCTGGTATATAAAAACTGCACTTTAAAAGAGCAAAAACACACAGAAAATGCATATGGGGAAACCAGTGGGGAAGTGAACAGATATGAATCAATGCAGATTATTATGCACCGTAATAGGTTAGTGTGTGAGAAATTCATCTTGTGCTTCCTGGATATCAACTGAGTGTTATGTAAATTATATATTTTTAATTTTATATATAAATTCCTCGTCTCATCCCCCCTCGGCTGGTGTCCGTCCCTCATTCAGCTCGGGTCCTCTACCAGAGGCCAGGAAGCTTGAGGGTTCTGCGCAGTATCCTTGCTGTTCCCAGCACTGCACATTTCTGGATTGAGATGTCCGATGTTGTTCCCGGGATCTGTTGCAACCACTCATCTAGTTTGGGGGTCACTGCCCCAAGTGCTCCGACCTGTGTGTGTGTATGTGTGTGTGTATATATATATATATATATATATATATATATATATATATATATATACACACACACACACACACACACACATATATATATATATATATATATATATATATATATATATATATATATATATATATATATATATATATATATATATATACACACACACACACACACACAGTGGCGGCCCGGTAGTCGAGTGGTTAGCACGTCGGCTTCACAGTGCAGAGGTACCGGGTTCGATTCCAGCTCCGGCCTCCCTGTGTGGAGTTTGCATGTTCTCCCCGGGCCTGCGTGGGTTTTCTCCGGGTGCTCCGGTTTCCTCCCACATTCCAAAAACATGCATGTCAGGCTGATTGGACGCTCTAAATTGTCCCTAGGTGTGAGTGTGGGCGTGGATGGTTGTTCGTCTCTGTGTGCCCTGCGATTGGCTGGCAACTGATTCAGGGTGTCCCCCGCCTACTGCCCGGAGATGGCTGGGATAGGCTCCAGCACCCCCCGCGACCCTAGTGAGGATCAAGCGGTTCGGAAAATGGATGGATGGATGGATATATACACAGTATATATTATTTAATTATATTATTTTAAAAAAGTATTTTGTGGATTTTTTTTTTCTTTTAAGAAATTGTGCCAACGTGCCCAGTCAAGTAGCATACAACTCCAATAAGTATCTGCAAAATAACAGATTCGAGGATTTAGAATTTGGTCATCACAATGCTTTTCATATACAAGTGGCAGTCAAAAAGTAATGAGCCCTGTTCAATTTATCCAACATCCACGCTGTTAAAATGTCTGAAAAAGAACAACTGTAGTTAAAACACTTGTTTCATTCCCAAAAAAAAAAAAGATTGAACCTATCCACTTTCTGTCTGCCTTGTAAATGATGTCTATCAGAAAGTGCAGCCGCTCCCTAAATGCAGATAACCAACTGTGTCTCAGGTGTGATCCTCAATGGAGGAGCCCAATTTTGTATGAGCGGGATGCATTGCGACATCATCGATTGAGCGAGCTGTGCACATCAGGTCAAATTTAGTCCACAGTTGACAAATATTAAATGTCCAGAGAGACAGGGAACAACAACAAAAAAATCCCACCTGAGGAAAAATAAGAAACCTTGGGAAGGGGCAGAATTCCCTTTTGGTATAACAGGGCTGCGATGGATACCGAGTGGGCAACATTTAACACAATATTGAACAACCATCCACGCTCACACTCACACCTCAGGACAATTTGGAGTGTTCAATCAACCTGCCATGCATGTTTTAGGAATGTGGGAGGAAACCGGAGTACCCAGAGAAAACCCACGCAGGCACCACACAGGGAGGCCGGAGCCGGAATTGAACCCGGTACCTCTGCACTGTGAGGTCAAGGTGCTAACCACTGAACCACGGGGCCACCCTGTTTGAATAATGCAAAAGTCCATTTCACAAGATGAAACGCTGCAGGAAGACCACTTCGGAGAGCTGGGTCGTCTTCAAAACCCGGCCTAAAACGCCTAAAAATGGTCCACACCAGATTATGTCCATATCGATCGGACCAGAATCCATACAGCAACATCCAATTGGAGATTCATCACCTCATCATGTGTGATCAGTTTGACAAGTACTTCACGTCATCCAAAACTCCCGTGTGCGCACTTGCAGTCACACAAGCTCGGTTTAAAAGTGCAACCAGTCTGCCACACAGCGCTGTCACACTGATAGTTTTCTTGGCTGGATTCATGACACAAATGAAAGGTCAATTGATATAATGATTTTTTTGTGTGGCTGACTGCAACGGCACACCTGGAAAACCACCGCCAAATTGGTCATTCTCACTGTGCCATCAAGTCGGTTGATCATCTCACCTCTATCTTTAAGGTTCATTCAAAATAATACATCAAACCGACAACATTTCTTGTTTGGCAAGTTTCCAAAATGATTAAGACATGCTACCAATGTAGCCGCCTTGGCTAAAGCCAACTTGTATACAGTGCATATTATACGCATAAACATCAGCGAGTGGTGTGGCTTTGGCCAGGGCCACGAGGAGGGCGGGCTTAAATGAAGCTAGATTCAAATCTTGCTCGTAGCTTTAAGATTCCATACTGCCCTTTAAAGTAGGGAAACTATGAAAAAAATCGGGAATTTGAGAAGAGGGCAAATAATTGTTCACAGTTGTACAAGCATAAGACGGTCTCAATAATGACTTGTGATGTAGTATGCTTTCGATCATGAGGTGTTCTTCTCCTTCTACGAACAAATCTCTTCCCATTATTGTAATACACGTTGACACAGGTTTTTATCCAAAGAATTTCATTCCAGGGCAAGGAAGCCTCCCTGGTTTGAGGATACTTTTATAAAGAATTGAGGAATGTTTGTTTACCACTTACTGAAGACAAAACTGAATTCAGAAACAAGCAGGAACTGAAGGTGAATAGCATGGGATCTCCAGAGAGAACATTTTAAATATGGTGCTGTCTAAGGGCTCCAGACTTGAGGATAGCTATTAAATCCAAATACATATTAAATTGTCCAAATATTGATGAGCCCATCGATCCATTTTCTATCACTTAATCCTGTCCAGGCAGTGCTGGACAACATGCTTCATGATAGCCTTGTAGACAGTGTAAACAATGATGCCATTCAGAGGTGCCGCCTGAGAGAAATGCCACCGTTGACATTCAAGAAAGCCTCAGAGCTTTCCCTGGCCATGGATATGGTCACTAAAATGCTGAGACATTACGAGAGGAAATGGAGGATCGAATGCTACGGCCGTGCGCCATGTGAGAAGAGAGACTGGCAAAGAGGCCGGTAAGTGTGGAGGAGTACACTATGTAAATTACTGTAAATTTAGAGTGTGTGTCATCCTGTTCTGTGTCACAAAAAAGGACACAGTGACAAAGTGCAAGAGCTTGAAAAGTAAAGCTAAACCTTGGCAAGGAAAAGCTCTGCAGCGACAGGTAGGCACACATCACCTACAGTAAAGGCAAATGACCGAGCAGGCAGTGTGTGCCGACAATATGTGTGGTGTAGGAACGTATTGTGCGTGTTGAATGTGAAGAACAATCAAAGGTATATTATGTTATAGTCACAGTTGAAAATCAGGACATTTGAAGTAGATACAGGGGCTTTGTCATCAATTATCTGTGAGGAGGCTTAACAAGCAGACCTGCAGATGCTTTCACTACAGTTGCAGCTGTAACAAAGAGCTTTACAGAACAGTTAAGACCAGTTCAGTGCTCTTCAGTGTTTTTGACCTGAATTTAAAAGCTGACTTCATTTCTGTTGGCTTATCTCATTTGCGTGCAGCACAACAGCTAAATGCAGCTTCACCATGTTAATTTGAACTTTGGGCTCCACTAATTAACCCAGGTCTGTAGATCATTCAGTGATTTATAGACCAGTCGCAGATTTTTTAAATCTATGTTTTATATTGCTAATTGGGAGCCAGTGTGAAGCCTGTTGAACTTCAGTAATATGTTCTGGTCTCTCTGAACCCGAGCTGCAGCATTCTAAGAAGGGACCTTTCTCGGGCTGAGAAACAAAAGTCCACCGACTCAGCTAAACTGTGTTGACCACAAAAAATAGTCAACACAAAATTGTATGCCTCGATACCATTAATAATTGCAAAATGCCCAGGATTGTGGGTTGTTTTTTTTTGTTAAAATATACAGAATTAAAATTTCATGTCATTACTGCAAAACTTCACTTTTAAAAATCCATGCTGCAAATGGCCATTTACATTTTGGTGGGCGGGTACCGAGAGACGTACAACACAGCCAGCTTTCTTAACTGAATGGAAAAACATGAAATGGATTTCCATAGGAACTTTGTTATGTGCTCTCACTGTACACTAGGTGGAAGTGTTGCTATAAAAATACTGTTGAGCTGAAAAACGTGCTGATACAGTAAGAAAATACAGTGTTTGGCTACACTCTGGCCTTATTTTGCCTCTCGACACATACTTAACCCGGTTCGAGATTATTTAAAGTGACGGACGAAAACCCACTTCTGTACTTGATTAGTTCATCCTTTCAAAAAAAACATCTCGTCCTGCGTCCCGAAAATGGGTGTCCGTCCGGGACGAACGGACGGACGGACCGGACCGTTCAGTCCCAGGGACGGAATACCCATTTCCGCCTGTAAGAAATTGGTTAAAATCATTCAAACACTTTATACAGACGTCCCAAAAAAGTTGATCTTTTTTACTTCGTCATTGACATCCAGTTTAAAATCCATATAGTAGTATGCTGCTTGTCCTCAGTAGGCCAACTAAGCCCACAACCAGTATTAGTGGATAAAACATGACTAGTAGCTGCGACCGTCGTTCATCGACGGTGCTTAATTTGCTTACTCGTGAGGAGAAAGAGCATACGTGTACTCTCCATGAACCTTCAAAGCTTCTTGTAAAAAAAAAGAAGAAATACTACATGAAAGTAACACACATACAGCAAATTTAACAACAACAATAAAATGTCACCAAAAATGAAATCAGACTATGGAATATTCATTCATTTTTCATCCATTTTCCGATCCAATTCATCTTCACAAGGGTCGCAGTGGGTGCTGGAGCCTATCCAAGCTGTCTTCAAGCAGTAGGCGGGGGACACCCCGAACTGGTTGCCAGCCAATCACAGAGCACACAGAGACAAACAACCATCCGTGCTCACACTCACTCACAGCTAGGGACAATTTAGAGCATTCAATCAGCCTGCCATGCATGTTATTGGAATGTGGAAGGAAACCAGAGTACCCGGAAAAAACCCACGCAGGCACGGGGAGAACATGCAAATCCCACACAGGAAGGCCGGAGCTGGAATCGAACCCGGTACCTCTGCAGTCTGAGGTCGACGCGCTAACCACTGGGATGCCCAACAGTTAGCATAAAATAACAAAATAATGTAACACAACACAACGTAAAACACGGACAGTCATGCAAGCCACTTTTCCTACATACGCTTTGTTGTTTACGACACACTCTGAACAACTTTGTCAGACTACAGTGGTAGGTTAACAACATGCTACGAGTAAAATTATGCACTAGTCGTGTGCTTTGAGCGCTTCCAGGCACAACATTCTACTAGCTAACATGCGGCGCTTCAAAGTAACACTCGTGGTGCGCATATGTCAAATAGTGCACGGTTTTGTTTCACCCAACCATCAGTAGTTGTCCTATTGGGAGCTTGTGTAGAAATGCCATACAGTAGAGCAGTAGTGAAAGGCACTCCATGTAGTTGGGGGTGGGGAAACATAAAAATATGTTCAGCCTCCCATTCTATTGGGAGGCTGAATTGTCTTAGTAGTGATGAGAAATAGCGTACTGGTACTGTACATGGTCCTGAAGCTGTGCATCTCGGACATGTAATCGATGCTCAAAAGTCTTTCCAAATTCTACAGTTTGCCTCAGATCACTGAAACCATATGTTATCATTCGTTCTTATTCCTACGAATGAATAGCATGAAGTAAAACGTTTTTGGCGCTGCTAAATTCCAGCGCACCACTAAATGGAGCTCCGGCGTGCGCAAGTGCGCACTGCCCACTGGATGCCTTGAACCAGCTCTGTGCGGCGGTTCGGTTCTATGTACTCACATCCAGAATAACGGAGATGCCTCTCCGCGGTTCCGGGGCAAAGAATTGCTCTTGAGCCACTGCCACCTCCTCCTTGCTGGAGGCGTACTCCCGGCTGGAGATGTTCTTGTTGTCGCTCATTTTGGTGACGATCCAGCGGACGAGCCCGTCAATTCCACCGGGCTGGGCGCCGCTGTTTCCGGACTGAGCTGCCGTTTCGGACTCGCTGTCCTGACCGGCTACGGGCTTGGTCTGTTCGCGGCTTTCCTGGGCTCGAAGTTTGGCTTGTTCTTTGTTCAGCAGTTTGTGGACTCCGTCCCTACAGTAGCGCGCTGCCTGCTCGCACATCCTTTTGCTCGGGAGCGCTCATGCTGCGTTCGATGGGGGAGAAGCGACCCCCTCCCCGAGCCGCCCTTCCCGGTTACATCACAACCCCACCCTAAAACACGCTGAACGGTCGCCACTTTTACACGTCGACAAAAGGAGAGTTGAACTACTTCACGTTTACTGCCATGCACGATGTTCGACAAGACACTGGTCATCTCTCGCCCCATGATGCGTTTAAAGGTTTCTTCCTGTAACTTTTAGAGTAATTACCTGCACTTAATCACATACAAAACACGCTAGAGTTGCTGTGAATTATACTATTGCGTTAAAACAATTCCATTAAAAATGTTGTTATACGGCTTACTATTTAATAATTTGTTTGTAAAGGTGCCATTGCTGAGTGGTCAGGCCCAGCAAGACATTCTCTAATCGCTGCTGAAATTTGACTTTAGCTCGAATATTGACATGTAAAGGTTGCACTTGATTTTACTAAATTCTAATACTGTGTCTTTCTTGATTTCAGTCTCCTCTCCATTTGGAGCAGGGATGGCGTTACCCCGAGGCTGGGGGGTGCTATAACTTCGTCAGAACTCTGTGCGGCCCCAGGTAAACCACTCCAGCATTTTAGTTGATAAAATATTAATAAAATATTCGAAATTATTTTCTCAGCTACCTATGTATCGGTCGAGGTCCCTTTAGCCCTGGAAGAGAAAAAAAAATCCTGGGGCCGTAGTGTCTGATTTGTAGCGTTTTTCTTGGCTGCTTTCTCGTATTTATTGACATACAGTATTATACATATATACACACAGTATATTATATATATTTTTGTTTCCATACATATTTTCACTTACTCGCATGTAAAGTTTGGTACAGTTTATATGCGGATGTCCCAACTCACCCGCGACAGTGTGACTGAGAAAATTGAGAATAACTCGTGCTGGCCTATATCATCAATATTGCTGGCCCATTTAACTTTCGTTATATTAGCAATGAGATCATTCAGATTTCAAGGTTTGCTATGATTTTGTCCTGTCATTACAAACATATTTATTCGGAATTGCTGCCGAAGATGTGGCACATCATGCAGCTGTTATATTCCCCTTTTATATGTAATTGATGGTTTCCATATGATAGTGGTATTAAGATTTTGGCGGTGGGATTACGAGGGTGATTCAATCAGGCCTCTACACAGGATCACGAACGAAGGCACATGATGTGCCAGATTTTGTGAAACAACACACAATGATGACATAAGGCTGTAAGTGGCCATATCCTGACTTATTCCTTATTACAAACAGTGGTACTGTAAGGAAGTATCAACTTGTCTTTTCCAGCTTCTTCAAAACATATGTGAACGTAACAACACAATTTTGGCCCTAAAGAGATGATGGGACTTTGGTCACAGACAGGTGTCAATAGACAAAACACGAGTGCCCTCGTGTGGTCATTGGTCATTACAGCGAGTGCCGATGCGGGTTGTTTTTCAAATGCAGCTTTCTTTTTCTTGAAAGGTGTAGGTTCTTCTTCAGTCACATCATTTGATCTTTTTACCTTTCCGAAGAAGTGTTTTTTGATCGTTTGTTTTTGTGTACTAGCTTCTGGGGTCACTCTTTACTTATGTATCACATGCCTGAAAAGAGTAGCTTGACATCTATTAAACAGCACATTTATAACAAATATATTTCATACCCTCATAGATCAATTAACTATATTTTATGTTCAGTGTCTCTGTGCCGGCAAGTACCAAATGTCCCATGGACTGGTACTGGTACACTGCCTGGTGGTCAGGGATCGCTGCTATACTGTACAGTATTGTTGGATTTATTTGGGGAGGGCATGGGCTTGTTTATCATTTATTTATACATGTGACAACAAACTTTTTAACAGGAAATCACAACATTTAGAACTGGTATTATGTGTGGTTCTGCTAACTCCATCTTTGTTGGGACTAGGATGACTCCAGCAGGTTCCCTCTCAAGTAATAAATCCATGAGCAGATACTTTGTGCCTCTGTGGCTTGGTTGGTGATGGTCAATTTGCCAATACAAGGCCCTGGCGAGCCTCCTTCGGGGGCCACAAAATACACCTGGATGGGTTGCGTTTTTTTAGAGAGGAAGGTGTCTGCTGCTTTGACTGTAAAACAGGGGTTGTCCACCTGTGAAACAGACCGCTCTTTAGTATATTTGACAACAATGAACATATTTTAGAAGCTGGAGTTACTTGATAGTGATGTCATATACAATACCTGAAAAGAAAATACTGTGGTCTGCAGGAACACATTTTTGAAGGGGATAGAGATGCTACGGCCATTCCGAATGTTGAACGGGCCTTGTGTTTTGGAAGGGAGGCCGACCCCATGTAATAGAAAGACGTATTCACCCCCGATTCCAGAAGACAGGTGAAGCTGGCCTTTCACTTCTCCAAGCTGATAAGGCTCAAAACAAACCTCCACACTGACTTGAGATCCTGTCTGGTTACCTGGCAATGCAGCCACAGTCTTGTTCACAAGGAACGCTGGGCAGTCAGTCTGCAAGTGGGCAAAGGAAGAACGGGACAGAGAAACAAAACATGCTGTCGATAAAATTCCTTAAAGGGGACATGTTAAGCATTTTTGAAAACAATTTTTAAGTGTGTCTAAACATGACTGTAACATGTGTAACTGTTGGCCATCCTACGCTGTCTCGTCCTGGAACGCAGGTGCACCATACAACAGGAGTAAAGTACGTAGGAAAGATTTTCAAGGCGCCGAGGAGTGAGGGTCACTGATCTACTATTGTACTGTCCATTTATCAGGCGTCATGGAGAAAAAAAAAAAAACAACCCCCCACCCCCTCCCACAAATATCAATAATTATGGTCCACTTCTTCCCACAATCTAGCCCATTTTGAGCCAGTGGTCCTCTCACATGCAAGTGAGGGACTATTTATGCTGTTGAGTCAATGGAGGGAAGTATTAAAATGATCACCTGAAGCACAGCTGGTAACTATAGATTTGACAATAAAGTTGTACTTGATACTTGATTGTAACGAGGTGAGTGGCTTCTCATTGGGGAGTGACCGAAAAGACAGTTAAAACATGTTCACTTACAGAGGCAGCACTTCAGGTCCTACACTTCATACAAGAGTCAATTATTGTGCTGATCTGCGCATGTGGCACAAATACACCACCACACATATACACCACGCCTCCTTCCCCGCATTGACAACTTCAGGGAGCAATCAAGTATGTACTCTTTAGCAGAAGCTAATGCTATCAACTTGTGCTAATCTGTGCAAAACTCTGTGCAATTTTGCTTATCTTTTGCCTTTGACGTGATAATGTGTAAAACAGTGTAGTCTGGCTGTCGCCTGAAAGGGGCAGATCTTCATCCAACCTGGCGGCCGAGTTCTGGACATTTTTGTGGAGATATTTTATTGTGGAAATAAGATGATTCGTAAAAAAAAATTCTCAGTTCAGAAATAGGCATTCAGAAGTGTTGATTGTTTAATGCCACGCTGATGGCTAAGCAGGCACTCAGGAGAGACACAAAAATACAAACAATGAAAATGTCACACCCTTTTAGAACATGTCGGGCTCCCCTTTAAATTTCAACACCACACTGTCATTCCTACCTTGCAAGCATATTCTGTTTTGAAGTGGGAGAAGTTGAGGAACTTAACAGCAACACTGTGGCTGCTCCCCAGAGACGCGCTGAATTGAATCGTCTTCTCTGGTGGTTGAGGCAGCGCTCGGAGAAGAAGACCGTAGTGAAAGTAACCAAGATCGCTACAAAACAGAGACAGCCGGGAGGTCGTCTCGCCGACACGGAGGGGCTGGTAGTCGAAGGTGAGAGCACCCTAATGAGAGAGAACACATAAACAGTGCTTGTGGGTTCAAACCAAAGCACGTTGGGTATGCCCTGTGCAATCTTTCACCTTTGACATTCCTGGAACAGTGTGCAGACTTGGGGCACTGATGTCAGGGCATTTACAGTCAACTGTGAGGCAGATAGGTGTGGTCAGGGGGTTCTCCACTTCTATGGTGGCTGAAGTCTTCTCACGGACATTTGACACCAATTCTACTACAGACAAATCTACCGGGCTGGTAACCTTGAAGTTAATGATGTAGAACAAGTACTCCCCCGATGCCTCATTCAGAAATGTCACCTATGGAGAGAGGCTCGTGTGATTTAATAAAATAGTTCAATCAGAACTCAAATGTGTGTTTGTGTTCAAACCTTGGCATTGTACTGGCCCTCTCTGAATGTGTAAAAATGAATCTTGTAGTCCTTCTTAGACAAAGCCGGGACATCAATGTACTCACGACCCTTCAGGGACACCGTAGTATCTGGATTTTCAGGACTTAGAAACTCGATTATGACAAGGAACCTGGGCACACATAAACATTTATGACGGGGCTCTGCATCAACACGTTTGATTCCACAGAATTTGATATGTATAATTTTCAGATATCCAAGCTATTATAACAACAAAATATTTTCTTTTCTGCTATTGGCTGGCAACCGGTTCAGGGTGTTCCCCGCCTACTGCCCGAAGACAGCTGAGATAGGATCCAGCACCTCCGGCGACCTTAGTGAGGATCAAGCGGTTCGGAAAATGAATAATCGAATGAATGAATGAATATTTTCTTTTACCAAGAATGCACAACTTTCAAGACTTTGGGTCAAAGCACCTCTGTTTTTTTGGGGGGGTTTTTTGTGACTGCAGAGTAAATTTACTGATGTAAAGAAGCTTGTTTTGTACAACATATGTGGTTGATATGTTTCCTGTCATATGCCATTTTTAAGGGGACACTGACTCCAGCGCGACTAAATATTGTAAGTGGCAAACTTTTCTGGGTATAGCTTTAATTTTGAGTTGATGAGAAACAACCGATAAAAAAACAAATGAAATTAAAAAACAAAAAAACACAAACGAAATAATTAACAACCCGAGATTTAAAAGAATTAGGTGTGAATGAAGTGGTAAATCTACTATACATGCTTTACCGTTTCTGCTTTGAGAGCCAGTTAGTCACAGGGAGTATCTGTGTGTGATGGGTCTTGGCCGGTAGTTCATGTACAATCGTGCTCTCTGCTTTCGGAGCTTCAGCAGTTCCTTGCAGCGAATACAGCATGCCAGCTCCGTTGGGGAATGAGAAAAAAACAGACCCCTGAAGATAAAGGACAAATCGACAGCTGATATTAGAAATGGCAATGTGAAATTATATTGATGACTAATTTTTTTAAAAATCTAAAAATATCAATTTCTTCAGGCTTCTCTGTGATCAATCTCACTGTCGTTGGAATTTCCATCAAAATTCATAGGATCCTGCATGGATGAAAATTCATTAACTTTGTTGTTGCTGTTTACAATTGCGACTTTAGGGGTGTTTACACGGCACACATTTGCTCCGGCGCTGCACCGATGTATTTTGTTGCGATATGTTTTGCACCGCAGCAAATTGTGTGGAGCGTTCACACGTACAAAGCCGCTGAGCGTGTCTGCACCGGCACAGCGTCGGTGCAGCCCCACTTGCGTTCACACGGCAGTTTCTGCAGCGGAGCAAAACGACAGAAAACAAATGAGCTGTCGTGTTGGTTCTTTTTAAAACGTAAACAGTACACAACTCCAGCGACTACTGGACAGGCACGTCCTTCTCCTTCTCGGTCTCCGTGCCTTCTGCTCGAGAGTGACCGCCCCCGAAAACGTAAATCAACGATGACTTCAATGACACTCAGAAAAGCAAACATGTAATGCGCCAAACAGAAAATCAGGAGAGGAAATCACAAAATAAATTATATGGGGGGCGGGGAGTTGTGAACACACAACAAAGGAACAAACTACACAAACAACTCCGAGACAGTCCAGTCTCCTACAAAAGGAAAGATGTTACCAGCCAAGTCTCGTGTCGTTATTAAACAAACACATGACGGAAGTCCGACAGAGCACGAAAGCAACGCATTCTCGCCATACGTAATCAACTCTTCACGAGCATTTGCTCTGGAGCAAATTTAACCCAGTTGCGTTCACACGTGCAAATTTACATCGGTGCTGCTTCGCAAACGAGCATTTGCTCCGGAGCAAATTTTTAAACCACCTCCCTGAGGTGGATCAAATTTGGTCCGGTGTAAGCTGTTTTCCGGAGCTACGCCGGAGCTAATTTGCACGTGTGAACGCTCTACTGGGGCAGCCCCGGCGTAGTACCGGACCAAATCTTGCCGTGTGAACACCCCTTTTGAAAAAATGCAAAAGGTTGCTGAGTTGATGTCTTTTTTTTGCATTCAAAGTAATGCAATCTTTAGGAGCGGAGGGGGGGGGGGGGGTGTATCTGTACCTTTTTTGTTGTGGAATTCACCTTGTCAACTGCAGGAAGGCAAGGAAGGAGGGTACAAAAAAAAAACAATATTTTACTTTCAAAAGAACGAAAAGGGGTGGCCCGGTCGTCCAGTGGTTAGCCCGATGACCTCACAGTGCAGAGGTACCGGGTTCAATTCCGGCTCTGGCCTCGCTGTGCGGAGTTTGCATGTTCTCCCCGGGCCTGCGTGGGTTTTCTCCGGGTACTCCGGTTTCCTCCCACATTCCAAAAACATACTGTACATGGCAGGCTGATTGAACACTCCAAATTGTCCCTACGTGTGAGTATGAGCGTGGATGGTTGTTCGTCTCTGTGTGCCCTGTGATTGGCTGGCAACCGGTTCAGGGTGTCCCTTGCCTACTGTCCGAAGACGGCTGCGATACTAACCAGTCGTGTCAGTTCGTGGATAATTTGATAGAATGTTAACTATAATTAGATGCACATAAACAATTAAACAGATGGAAATTAAATTGTCAACATAATCGTTCCTTTACCAAATGTTTCTTTCCATCAACAGTCAT
Organism: Hippocampus guttulatus; assembly: GCF_054856545.1. Lineage (NCBI taxonomy): Eukaryota > Metazoa > Chordata > Actinopteri > Syngnathiformes > Syngnathidae > Hippocampus > Hippocampus guttulatus. The sequence continues at coordinate 6,928,632 of NC_141264.1, read as the reverse complement.
GGTCAGCGGTCTGTAGGTGACCACATAGGAGTTGCTTTGGAGAGGCTCAAGAACCACAGACGGTGCAGCTCTCCAGTGCTTGCCATTGATGACAGGTCGTATGCTGCAACGCTGGTTTGTTGGGTTGACCACAGACAGCGTCTGGGTGTGTGAACCACGCACTGGGCAAGAAAAATTGATGACCTGGAAGTAAATAAAAGGAAAGCATCACAATTTAGAACAGAACAAGAAAAAAAAGAAACAATTCCAAACTAATACTCATTGATATGCAATGAAGAAATGAATATATCTGATCATACCACTTCAGAGTACATTTACATCAATCCACAAATGTCTTTCACTGAAAATTATTTTCGTCAAACACTGCGCAGATGAGCATAAGCAGTATAAATACTGTACAAATGAACCAAACCTCTTTGTTGGAGGCGGCTGCAATGCAGGAGCCCGTCACAGTGAGAGTGATGGGTGAAGCGGTGCCTTCTATGCAGCAAGTTAAGTTTTCATATCTTGAGTCATTATTCAAGCGAACGGGGGCAAATGTAAATTCGAGAGGAACCTCCGTTCCTGGCTGGATCGAGCCTTTACTTGGGTGGACGGACAACTCTGGAGGAAAGTCTTCAGTTTTCCACTGAAACCTTTTTATTTGTTCAAAGAGCAGAAGGGGACGGGGTTAAAAATCAGATCAGACTATTACTACAAAATAATTGCTACAAGTGCATTTGTAAAAGCAGAAATCTCTCCACATTTTGTCTTTGCGATTTTACAAATGAGAATTTCAGAAATCATTCTTACCGGGCACAAAGTTCTCCTGTGTTGATTATGACAACTTTCTTTTTGCCCTGGCAATGCTGGACAACTGCTCCGAACCCGAGGTGGTCCTGTTCGAGACGCACCTCTACACCCTGAAAATATGAATCAGAAACGCATTATCCTACCCCACAATTAGTAATCAACCGTAACACGATTGTCTCTTAAATTTGTGATTTGATTCATTTGTGATTTTAGTGTATTCATTTAATCTTACAATAAATCAACTGCAATAATGGCAATTTGAAATACAAGCACAAAACCAGTTCAAACACGTGCACACGTTGATTCTATGGATGTGTCTGAATTTGCAAGGGAGATGTCAGAGTGTAGACGCAGTGAGTGCCTGCCTCCTTGTTAGGGGAACTTGCTCACTCATACACTCCCTCGTTCACTAACTCACTCGCTCACAAGAAATGAACAAGCGTTTCTGAAGGGGGTTGGGTATCGAATGTTACAGGGTTTGCCTTGCACGTTTGAACCGTACCTGGCAGCATCCCTGGATGCTCAGCAGGGGATGTAAATAGCTGTCAATCTCAGCATTGAGCTCAGCAGTAAAGGGAGAAATACGCTGATGTGGTGTGAACAAAATCTCGACATTACATGAACCTTGAAGACATTTGAGGTACAGCTCGGCTTCCGGGCTGAATGATAAATCCTGGAGGTGAATAAACAAAAGAAGATGGAATGTACTTTGTGCGACTGTTTTGCTGACCACTCCTAATGATTTAATTCATGCTTCCATACCTTGGTTTCGAGATGTGGCTTTTTTGTGTCTAGCTGCAAGGTGAAGGAAATGTCCAAAATACTTCGGTTGACGAGCTGCACCCGTTTTACAACTTTCTGACCGGGTGTCAGATTTCCAAGTTTCACCTTCTGGTGCTTGGGCGCCAACACTCCCAACTGGGAAAAGATGACAAAACAAACTGTGGGTGAAGCTTGAATCTCCAATTTCAGTAAAGCGTTAAAAAGTTGTATAAGGTGGTGAAATTGGGAAAATGGAGCAAAGATTGCTTCTGAATGTGTTCACCTTCAATTCAATTCCTTGTCCCCAAATGTCCACCTGTTCCTCGATGCAGCTGTTTATTAAGAAGATGACGCTTTCGTGGTAACGTCGTGGCTCACGGGGGTAAAAGGTGATGGGAACCTCCACCACTGCGCCAGGGCACAAAACATCTGGTTTGAATCCAATTTCCAGGAACGAGCACTTTTTCGATTGACACTTGACGCTGAGGAACAGAATCCCATGTATTAATGACAACGTTCCTTGATGTATTTTTCATCTTGACGTAACAAGGACACAGGCTGGAAGAGCTACGAACCTGATGTCCCTGTTGCCTTTATTTTTTAACACAAGGGTGTGAGATGCTGGCACCATGCCAGGACAATACACAAAGTTCTTGCCAAAGTTGTACTTTGTGAAAGAGAATTCAAGTTCGGGTGACACACCTCTGCCTTCAATAGCGATGGTAAACAATGGGCCTTTATTCACCTGAAACAAAAGCAGGAGAACTTAACCTAAAGAGTTCAAGAGTCACGTGGGTTGGGGTTGGTGTTGAGCAGGAAGGTTTACGATTTCTGATTTCTCTTGGGAATTTGACTTTTACTTCAGTAGTTTTAAATGCCCACAAACAGAACTAACCCATTCTAGTCAACACATTTTATTGACAGTCCCGGGACGCCTGTCTGTGAAAAATTAGTCCGTTAAGTGTTAGGCTAGACTCCTTAGTTCGGGGGTCGGCAACACGCGGCCCCACAGCCGCATGCGGCTTTTAGCGACATCTAGTGGCTCCCTGGAGCTTTATAAAAAAATGTTTGAAAATGGAAAAAGATTTTGATAGTAGGCTAATATAGCTCAAATAGAGATAGATACATGTTGCAGCTCTGAAAAAGGAGAGCTGTGGTGTTGGCTTTTTAAAACGTACACTTTATTTATGCTTTTAACAGTTTCGACAAACACAGTCTGCGTCCAACACGTCCGTCCGTGCCTTCTCTCTTCTCTTTCGACTCGAGAGGCGTTCAAAGAGAGCCTCAGAAAAACGGAAATTAATGATCACTTCACTGACACCAAGAAAAGCGAAAATAATGCAGCGAGGAAATTACAAAATAAATTCTATGGGGGCGTTTGTGAACACACAACAAAGGAATGCATAACAAACAATTCTGAGACAGTCCAGTCTCCTACATCCATACATATAGAAGGCTTTTATTTTTTGCGGCTCCAGACATATTTGTTTTTTTTGTCCTATATGGTATTTTGTCCTCTTTTAACATTTTGGGTTGCCGACCCCTGCCTTAGTTCAACCTTTCACAAACACAAAAATATATTTAATGTAATATACATCTAATTTTGCTCATGTTCACCATTTTGGACAATTTTGTGCTTCCAACCTTGTAGTATCAGTCCACTTTTTTTTCCTTTTCCAGAATACGTGAGCCCGAATGCACAACTATCTGCTGACACCCTTTTTCTGTATTCAATTGCATCTTACCCTGATAATCAGTCTGATATCTGTGAGGGTACAACTGCTCCGGGGAGAAAAGAAGATTGCAGACTGCAGCTTCTGCCCAATAGCGATGGTGGATTTTTTGGGTTTTGTTAGTAGGTGTTGAAGCAGCTCACTTGGCCCTTCCAGTTCAAAGTTCACATCCATGTTGTGTCTCCCTGTATTGGTCACCAGGATATTGAAGGTGGCTTGCTCTGAAATCCCCACCTATAGTGTACGCACATGTCCACATGTTGTACAACTCACTTTTTTCAGTGTCGGGGTTCCAACTTCATACTTGTGAGAAGGAATTCTTACCTTTCCAAAGTCTAAAGTATCTAAAATGTCAGGACTCAGCTCTCTGAGGCCGCCATCTGGATTTTCCACTTGAACAGAGGCAGTCATTTTAAAACAATGTGCCTTGCAAGTGAGGATGAGTAACTTGGACTTTCTCTTCACCCTCAGGGTTATTCTGAAGCTCACGTATCCCTGTCGGCAAGGACTGAACGACACCGACAAGGGCAACCTGCATCATATGTCACAGGTCAAACCTCATCATGTTCAAGTAATTTCTTGGTCATAAAATCCACTCTATTCTGTTACATTGAAGTGGATCCTTGAATGTCATTCACCTGTCTTTGGCCGGCACCGTGCCAGACATTGGCTGCAAAATGAGGTTGGACTCCTGATCGTCACAGAGTAATGATGGCTGCAAAACAGTGAAGTGAAACGGTTCCTTTTCTCTATTCACTATATTCACTGTTTCTGACACTTTATTACCTGAAGGAGAAAACAAAATACTCAATGCATTTACTGTTTCATGGTCAAGAATTATTCTACAAAATATGAAACGCATGCTCAGTTGTACAATTGTTCACATTGACAGTGAGATTTCATTTGATTTGATCTTCATTTATCTCAAACATAAAAAGAGAATAAAAAATAAAAACCCAATACAAATGAGTAAAAGAATAAGGCCTGATTAAATAAGTCCTGATTTGACAAGTACAGAGACTATAATGTGTGATGTCACTGGTTGCCAATGGACGTGACATACCAATAAGTTGTTCGCCAAAGTCGATGTGAGGTATTTCAAAGTAGACGAGAGGTTCTCTCATGGAGCCCACACAAAGGAAGGGCATGGACAGAGACAGCGTCTCAATCACAAAGCTCCAGAATGACTCCACATCATTAACCCGTTCGGCTACATATTTAAAGCACATCTAAAAACAGAAAACGATTATGTTGAAGGTTCGGTAAAATCATGATTCTTCAAGAGAGCCAAACAGACATATGGGGAGATTGCAGGGGGGAGATATGTCCTATTTCATAATTTTGCTGCTGTAAATTGGGAATTTCTCCATTGTGAGACAAATAAAGGACTTCTTATCTTAAATGGTGACACAAAAAAGCAGCTTCATAGTGTTAAGAAGTCCTCGCCAGGAAAAAAGTAGTTCAGAACAAATGAAAACGGATGCTCTGAGGTAAAAGTAGGAAGCAAAGTCGATTAGTGGGTCAGCACATCTAACTGCACTGTCAAGAGGTTCTGCGTTCAAATCTTGGCATAGGTCATCCTGTGTTGGCTATTCAAGCAACTTCTTTATTTACCGTACACTCGACCCCGGCTTTTCACACAGATCACTGGGACCGGACCGGCCTACAAATAGTCAACATTTGCATATAATCAAATGTGAAATGTATTGGGGAAAATTTCAAATGAAACCCTAAAAAATTTCTCCCCAAAATGCTGTCGAACATGAAACATAGGAAATCTGGGGGGGGGGGGGGTGATTAGAGAATATTGGAAAAAAAGAGTAGAAAGAAGAAAAGAAAAAGAGAAAAGATCTGACCGTATATGCGAAGAAATCTTAGAATGTCCCTTGAGTGAGTCAGAATGTCCCTTGAGTGAACGCGATTCTCTTTAGTGTCATGTCTTATATTACAGATTCGATCAATGATGTCATTGACGGATCGTCAAATTATGACAATAAAACCTATGACCGATTTTGCTTAAAATGCAAACTATCTGCAGATCCAATCCGGCCTATCAGATCTGTGTAAAGTCTGGTCCTGTGTGCAATTTCTCCCCATGCTTGTGTCATCTCTGGGCACTCCATCTTCCTTTCCCATGTTGCAGAAACAAGATCATTTAAAGAATCACATTTGCCCTTAAGTGTGAGTCTAAATGTTTGTCTAGTTGTGCAATGACTGACTGGCAACCAGGAAAAGGAGGGATAGGCCGTGACGCAATGACGGAAAGCGGTATAGAAAATGAATGGTGATACCGGTGGTTCGGTACAGCTGGAACGGGATGTCTTATCTTATCTTATTACTGTCACTTGGAACACAGCTACATCAGTCATGCTAAAATAGCAATCGCTCTGCTCCTTACCTCTGACTTCCCTCCAGGCAGAATGCAGCCATATGGTGTGAGGCAGCTAAATGGACTGTTACCGATGTCTTCACACTTCCATTGGAATGAGTATGCTACATTGGTTGGGTTCAACACAGTAAAAGATCTGCACAAACAATGGTCAGCCCGGTATTTATGAGCACAAGTCATCTTTCTAGTCATAGCCATGAACTAAACATCGGATATTAGATTAATGTATCGTATTTCCTTAACCTTTTTGCTGGGGTGAAGAGGCCAAGAGTTTTACATTCTATCACTCTGATGTTAGGTTCCAAATAAGTCCTGAACTCAGGATTGCGTCGGCTCCCGCTGATATAGTCCGAGTCTTCAAGGTCAAAGTGGCATTGGGGCAATATGCTGCGCCCACAAAACGAGATTGTTGGCCCCTGAGCCCCAGCACGTAAATTAGGGATACTGGAAAAAAATAGGTGCATTAACAGGGAGAAACCATCAAGCAATCATGTTGATATCCCATTGAAAACACAGATTTGGTTTTATTCTAGGCTCAAATTACAAAGACAAACAACAATATTTCATGCCCCATTTTAATTACCGGTACCAACAGAAAAATATAAACATCTCCCACGAGCCTTGGCAATATTCAAAAAGCTTTTCTCAGTAAAAGCTTGGTGACATTTGCAAAATTACTTCTCTGAAAGACATCATGTATACACCTTGTTGCGGGCATTGTTGTCATAGTTACCCTGAAAAAGTAGCTTTACTGATTACTTGATTTTAAAAGGAGTTACTTTTGGGACTATAAGTTAATAAGTAACTTTTTTTCATAGTTTGCTGGTACAGCACTGCAATATATACTAATATACTTAATATATAACTTGTATATATTAAAATTAAATTTGTACTGGCACCAAAAAGCTGCCCTTTCCCTAATCGTGTTGATTTTCTTTTAACTGGGGGTGAAAACTTTGGTGCATTAGCACTGCTGGTCAGAAGATGGCAGTAATGCACTGAGCGTATTTGCCAAGCTCCAAGACAAAGTATCGCACACATATCCACCTACAAAAGAGGCGTTTGTATGAGAATTGTACAGTTCAAACTGCATGAAAAACATTACACTCCAAACCCATTTTGTATGTTTTTGGTCTTCTTTATAATGCAGTTTTTGAGTGAAAGACTGATAGTCCAAAAAATATGGTACGATTATAAGTTCCTGTATTAGTTACAATCAACAGACAACCAACAACCCAACTAAACATAAAAGTGACAACCGCTTTTGCCAATAATTATTTCAGATGTGGATTTTTAACAGTGACGTCTAATAATAAAGTTTTTTTTTAAATTAGCAATAATACAAATAAAACCTTTTTTTGATTTGAGTATTTTTTTTTGTTTTAATATAAAGAGCCTTGCTACTTTTTTATTTATTTTCTTAACGTAAATATTTTTAAGGCAATCAGTTTTGGCCTGACATTTAACTCCTCATATTGTCATGGCAAAACTTATTTATAACGTACATTGTTCATAAATCCGATTTAATTTGGGGACCTCATACAGTTACACAGTCTTGTGGGTCTTTCTCTTTACGCTTGAATGTGCTGCGATTAATGTTGGTTTTTAAAAATGTTTTCTTTAATTAAAGGTAGGGTTTTTGAAGCTATATAACACTTTGTCAACAGCACAGAGTGTATGATGTACCTTAATATTTTCTTAGGCTGACACAAATTTAAAATAGTGACTGGATTTCCAGCTTGAAAATGCAAATCTCTCTTCTCCTTCTCTTCTCTAAACCTCTTGTGATTTATGTAACTATTCTGGATATAGTTCATGTGTTCACAAGTTGAAATGGTCGCAGAAGGCTTCACCTCTCACAAGCTGTATTCACTGTTGTTCCTTTTCTTATGTGTAATATAATGTTCAGTTGTTTCTCCGTGTCTTTATCTAAGAATGGGCTCTCCTCTTTTATTTTATTATTCCTTAACTATTGGTTTTATTCCACATACATATGTGAGTGAACACTGATTGAAATATATGTGCTCCCTTTTCAAGTGTTGTCAAATGTTTGTTACTACTGCACCCAAATAGTTGACTGCATTACCACTTAACTGGTGAATGGTAACTCTCAGTAAGATTTATGTTACCTGCTTCTCAACTCCATTAATTGCTAGCCCATAACCTTTTATAATATTTCGGAGTAACTGTAGTCAGATTACATCACTGGGAGACGTAACGTGTTAGATTTGTTACAACTGTAAAACGTGGATATAATGGAGTCAGGCATGACAAGTCACTGGTTACATGAAGGCTTAAACTCCAACAAGTTGGACACATTCTGCATTGTGCTGGAATACTCTCTATTGATTTACCTGCATTGAGTACATGTTTTAGCATATGCACAAATTGAACTGATTGTCAGACTTCAACTACCTGCAGTGCAATCTCCCTTGGAACTGGCCTGCTTCCAAAGGTGAAAAGCAAACACAGAAAATTTGGACAGTACCGGGCAAAATGGCCCCAATACTTGGCTCCACAGTAAAATAATGCATATGGGGGCTTCCCATCAGAAGAGACCTCTCAGTGGTCAGAGTGCTGGGAGGCCGTTCCTCAGTCAAGGTCCTTGATGACATGCCACCTGAACATGTATGAGGGAGGGTGCCATGTTAACATGAGACCACTTGCGCAGAAAAAATTATGATATCCGACAAAAGAATAGTATCTAGAAATTTGGCTGTGAAAAGGTCATAATGCAGAGCTACATTTGACGCTGTCTGAAGGCCTTTTCACACTGCACTTGGTTTTCGGAATGTTTGTCGAGAGGCAGCGTGCAAGGATGAAAGCGCCCTGCAAGCTTGCCCACATTTAGATGTTTTTGAGTAGCAGCCAACCCAGAGGTTAAGACAAGGCTTTACCCACTGTGCTCTTAGCATTCTCAAATCACACCGCCAGCCCCTCACCTATCGAATTGCCGCCTTCTGCGGTTGTCACAGTGGCACTCTCGAATTGAACTTTTTTTCAATTTGAGGGCATGGAAGACGCCTATCCTGCACATGCAAATACAGCATTCCATATTTGAGCAATTGTTGCACTTGCCCAGTGGAATTCATTGACAGTACACTGCACAATGCTAAGTATGCTGTGCATTGCTAAGTGCAGTATGAAAAGGCTGGCCAGTGTTGGTGTATAAGCTGCAGCCTTTTTAAATTAATTAATATCAAATTGTTTACCTTCTTGGCTCATTGGACAGCTGCTTGAATCTATCAAGACTTGCCAAGAAAACTCCAGTCTCACAGCACCCTCATTAACTATCTGCACTCTGCACATGAAACAAAGATACGGGATTCCATAAGAAATTTGAACCCGCAGGCAATTTACAGTATGAATGTCGAGTCTGATCCATTGGGAAGCAAAATCAATATGGGGTTGTTTTGTCATTGTCAACAAGCATTTATATATACTGTATTACTAACACTTGAAACGTCTTAGGGAGGGATAACTGATCAACTTACTGGTGGGTGCTGCTTTGGTAAGCCAAGGTGTCTTTAAATCGGATATTTGTTGTGTTGCAGCTAAACTTCACAAAGTCACAAACTGCACTGACACGTAAATGCAAATCCCAATCTGAGCCTTTGACCACGGAGCAACCTGGCTCAGAATTTTGTTTCTGTGCATAAATAAACAGATGCAGTTCTGTACATAGATGCAAAACATTTCCGCTGTCAAGAAATGTAATAGGATGCAAACCTTATTCTTTCCAGTTTGCTGTGGCTGTGTCCATGAACCCTGTATGGTCTTCTTTTGGTCATCCCAATCAGGAACCTGATCCAATGGCAGCTGGAATGTCACCTGACAAATCTTGCATGTAATTTGCTGTTTTGTTAGTGTCACTCGTCCTTTGGCGCAGAAGATGACTGTCATTTCCTTAGAGCAGCCTGCATGGAGGTGACCAACCTTTCGGCATGAAATATAACAGAAGCACAAACAGTATGATAGCTGGTAGTTATTAAAGAACAGACAGGCTCCAGTTTAGCTGTGACCTTGGTTTGGATAAGTGGTACAGAAAATCCATAATTAAAGCCAATGCTATTTCTGAACCAGTTTGAGTTGGCAATACACAAAGTCAGCATAAATAAATAAACAAATAACCAATCAATGCATTATATTAGACTTTGAGAGCCGACTTCTCTACAGTGTTTACCTGTGGTGAAAAGGTGAGATATGAGTCCTCAGAGGGCCACTCAAATCTGACCACCTGGTTGCTGCTGCTGTGATTCATCAAGGTGAAAGTCTCTCTGACTGGAGAAGCTACATGGCAGTGACCAAAACTGAGCAAGTCGGAATAATCTGTGGAGACACAAAACATTGTGTGCATTCAAAATGGTTATAATTTAATTGATGAATCATTATAACTTCCTTGGCACAGAGTTTGTGTGTCGATGACTTGGCAGCTAGGCTGTGCAGCCGCTGTGCTTCACTGTCTGAAACACGAATCCAAAAGGTAAAAAGAGAAACATTGAGTTAGCTAACAGCATTAGCCTCTGATAAGATGCAAACACTTCTGTGAGGTTGTTGGGAACCAATTCATACTTCTGCAATATTTATTTTTTTATTTTGGTACAATCTAATAACCGTACTGCCCTCTAGTCTTCGGGTTTAGTTGCTTTAACTCTTACCTTCCTCCTCATAGTTTGGATTCATTTCTCTTGGCGGCTTTCTGAGGTTGTCAAGACTGACGAGTTGCTGGTAAGCCTCTCCAGTCACTTGTATTGTAGCATTGCTGTAAAGGCTGCCCTTTACTTGCACTGAAATCTTGTCATCCACCCTCAGAGGTTTGGTAGAGGAGAAAGTGACCTCAAATTCAACCTCCTCATTTACATCAAGTTTCAGGCAGGCTCTGTGGACTAACCGAAGTGCTGTTGAGAAGAACAGCTGAATGAAGACGGTTGCAATCATCGGAAAGATGCCATTGTTTTATTACATAAAAGGATTAATAAGAAGTTTAGTCATCTAGTTGGGTCATAGATTAAATACAGCGCACAGCAATAATTTTAAAAAGTTCGAGTCATGACATTTACAGGAATTTTGAATAATAATAATTATTATCATGATGATTACTATTACCAGAGTCAAGGGTGTCCTCAAATTGAGAGAAGTTGATGGTGCCACATTTGTTTTCAGGAACAGCTCTGAGTGTTAACACATTGTGTTTATCCGTCATGTCAATCTGGACCTTTAAAACACAAACGTGATTGTAAAAAAAGTTTTCTTTGTCTCATAAACGATAAAAACTTACAAATTTGTTGGCACACAGTATACTGTGCAGTATTGACAATAAAATGAAGCAAGAACAGAAGATGCATTCTCTCACCTGAGCTGGCACATTGCCATCATTTAACAGCACCAAGGGTAGCGTATTAGTACGCCCTACCAATGTCCGTCTGAGCCGCAAGACTGGATTTGATTTACTGGCCGGACGTATCACAGACACAACCGGCAGACAGCCTTCACCAATTATGTCAAACTCCAGGACCTTGCTCTTTAGGTTTGTTGTTATTCTTCAACAAAGAGAGGAGGAAAAAAAATCTGTATGAACGTGCCTCTTACGAATGATTCAAAGGATTTAAAAAAAAAAAAAAACATCATACCATCCCAAACTATACCTGCTGCTTTTATCAAACGTCGCCTCAAACACAGCGTTGTAGAGATGCATCGTGTGTGGCGTGAAGCTCAAAGATGTGAATGCTTGGGATTGGCCGGGAACGAACAGTGTTGGAGAAGACAATTCAAAAACATCGACATTGCCGGACATCTGGAAAAAAAAAAAAGAATAATGGTCATTATATGCATTCTTCAATTAGGATGTATCATTCCACGCAGAGTCGACAGATGTTTACCTTAATGCCAACATATCTGATGCCCAAGTTGAGTGTGTATGGCACCTTGCTGTTGTTGGTGAGTTTTAAGCGAGCCTGAGAAGTTCGCCCCACGAGAATTTTGTTGAAAATGAGCTTGTTGTCATCCAGGATAAAAACTTGTTCAGCACTGAAAAATTGTTCCGATGTTAACTGACTGATGCTTTGACATACATGGTGCTCCTCAAAGATAGAGGCCATGTCCAACACGATGCCTTCATTACAAAAAAAAAAAGTCAATTAATAAAGAGAAAACAAAGAGGGGACAGAATATGCTTTATCAATGCACAGCCCACCTGTTTGAGGTGGATAGATTCTAGTGGCAATGGAGAAGTGTGTACTAATACTGCTTGACAGATCTTACAATATTTGAGAGAATTACACTTTTTTTGTACATAAACAGAAAAGGTCTGAACGCTTTGGGGTCAGGTCATGAAAAATGAGAGCAAAAACATGTGATACATTTATATTTTTGTTCAGTGTATGTTTGCGACAGTTTCAGCCTGAAACCAATTCATTCACTTCTCATAGGTTTCCCTGGGAAGTTGTTCAACCATTGTTTGAATAAAATGTGTTCAGCTTTAGAGGGCTTACTGGAGGGCAGGCAGAAAAATTAAAAAGGTAATTCTTTGCGCAGGAATGTACATTTTTGCGATAGTTGTGATCCTTCAATTAAGATCTGGTGTGAAGCCACAAAAAGCCTCGATAGTTTAGCGGTCTACAATTTAAAGAGGTAAGAGTGACTCAAAGCAGTTCCCACCTGGCCTACAAATTTCAGCTATCAGTTTGTATGGTATGCCTTCAGGGTGGTCCGAGGGGTCACGGCCACTGATGTCGATAAGCAAATTCTGGCTCCAGCTGCCAAGCTGTTCAGCGATACATTCAACCGTCACTGCCTGCCGGGTCCTTGGTTGCATTGTTCCCGTGCAAGGGAACACCGCGAATACACCTGTACTGAGTCGATTCTGGATTGTAGAAAAAGTAAAGTTTAGTATTCAAACTGTGTGGAACTCACTACTTTCTTGTACTTGGTAGCCTATGAGTGTACAACATCAAAGATTAATTAATTTACGTGAGACGAGCATTATCAGACAGATCTTTTAAATATGTTTATGTTATGTTAATTTAGGACTCTTTAAAACTAGTGAATATGCATCAATTTATAGCCAACGTCTTCATACAACATAAAAAAAAAATAAAATCTAAATCTAATTTGACCATTGGAAGGATGTCATCAACCTTCATTCATTAATCTGTCAACAGCATGCATCAAACCATCTGAATCAATGCAGAAGACAATTCATTTTTAAAATCATCCCACTGGCTCTGGTGCAGCGATGGAGAACAGTTTCTTATCGACCTTCTTTGCACACTTCACTTAGTATATGTTCACGCCTAAAATGGTACAAAATGCAAGTTCTAAATTACGCCCCAAGCTATATGGTGCTGCAAAAATACCACAACAAAGTCTAGCCCTCGCATGCACACATTTATACTCCACTTCTGACCAGATATGCACTGGTCCCGAAAATAGAGTTCATTGTATCTAGCTTATGTTAACCGGCGCATGCTGGAACACATAAAGTAGCATTCGTTAGCTATTAACATTAGCTTCAAATAACCGAAAGAAGCAGTTTTGACATGTTGAGAGCTGTAATAAAGCTCATTGAAAAATTGATATTTGTTTTTCAAAGGGGGTGTCCTCTTTGATGTTGATGCCATTTATGACCAAACATGGGGGACACAATACATTGATAGAATAACTAAAAGCAGAGACGTATGGATCAAATTTTGCCCATTTAATTATTTCCGCTAGTAGTCTCTCACCTGTGAGACGTTTGAGTCTTTCTGGAAGGACTCGCTCTTCATTTTGGTCCCGGGTGTATGAGACTTCTCTGAAGTGCTCTCTCGAGTGGCTTTCTTACCACTGTGACCGGCACAAAATGACACAAAATACAATATAGTCTTGTACAGTATCTCCTCTGATAAAGCACAGATTATGCAAAGACAAAGTGAAATACAATCATGCACACAGCACAGAAATGTTTGTGTTCATCTGCTGTCACGCCGTGGTGCTGCCCTACCCCTGCCTTGCTCGAGGGCAAATGCCGATGCCCACACAGGAGATGGTGTAATGGGTCTCAAATATTCCACTGTTCTCAATAATGAAGGTCTGACTTTTCTTGGAGCCATAAACAAGAGGACCAAAATTGACGTCGCATGAAGGTGAGATTGTGTACCTATGTCATATCAAAAAAATAGATATGGTGTAATCATTCCATTACCAAAATTAATTTTCTGCCATATGTAAAACACAATGATTTTATCTATGTTTGCACTCATTGCTATTACAAAGTTCTTTCTAACAAAAATTTCAGTGCAGCATTAGCAACATATACATATTGTAAAAATAACAATAATAATAATAAAAAGTTAAAATTTTAAATTAAACCTGGAAAAGACGGACTGGACTGTAACATTGATGGGCAAAATGGCTACGATATGTCCTCCATCCCCAATGCTTGGCTCAATCACCTGCAGTAGACAAGTGCAATTACTTAGATAACCTCTTCAAATTGTTCCTGTATTTTTCTTTTTAAATCAGTGACTACAGTTGAACAACATACTTAGGTGAAAATGCACAATATGCTTTGTTATCGTGAATCGCTGTCTGCTTTCTTCAGAGTGAGCTCATTTCGACCCGTATTTTGCCAGTATGTCCACTGCACAACTATACGCAAGATCTGCTGTGTGTAAACATAATTGCATCTCGCGTGACACCCATATCCCCCACTTGGATTACCAGACCACAATCTAGATGTTGCTCACACCTCAATATGTTCAAAGGCTCGCTGTGATACCCAGAGTCATTCAGAGCTGGAATCGGGAAGCCTATGAGAGCTGGAGGTCTGCTTTTTTCTTTTTATTTATTTATTTATGTAGCCTTCGAAGCTGCTCCATAATGATGCCAGCATTGTAAGCCACTGCCAACGCTACTCAGTCTTTACATCCATCCATTTTCCGATCCGCTTATCCTCACAAGGGTCGCGGGGGCGCTGGAGCCTATCCCAGCTGCGTTCGGGCAGTAGGCTGGGGACACCCTGAACCGGTTGCCAGCCAATCGCAGGGCACATAAAGACGAACAACCATCCAGGCTCACACTCACACCTAGGGACAATTTAGAGCGTCCAATCAGCCTGCCATGCATGTTTTTGGAATATGGGAGGAAACTGGTGTACCCAGAGAAAACCCACGCAGGCACGGGGAGAACATGCAAACTCCACACAGGAAGGCCGGATCGAACCCATGACCTCTGCACTGTGAGGTCGATACACTAACCACTCGACTACCGGGCCACTGGTCTTTACATTCCCAATGCAAGAACTCCGGTACATAAAACGGATGTTAGAATTACAACTGGCTGGAAATCGCTGTGTTCATGATTGAAGTCTCTCGCTTGAGTTGAGCTCATTCACATATAATTATAATTAGTGAGAGAGTAATAATACAAGTAAGTCAGTTCTTGCACTGGATTCTTTACTTTTGTGTCCTTCTGCCATAATACAGGCTTGGTGAACTAATTTACCATCCAAGTCTCATTTTTTGAACCACATTAATGAAATTAATGGACTTTTCCCTCGATAATCAAATTTCATTGGCACCCACTTGTGTGTGTGTGTGTGTGTGTGTGTGAGCGTGTGTGTGCTCGTGTGTTTTTGGTGGATGCCTGCAGTCGTGCTACCTGACAGGAGAGGACAGGCTTGTCTGTGACGGAGACTTCCTTCTTGGGTTTGCAGACAATCTGAATCGATGTGTACTTTTTTCGAGGAATTAAGGTACCAGTTGCGGGGGACATCGTGAAGGCTGAGATTAGGTTGGGATTTTTGTCCCCAACTAAAATCCTTGTTTAGAAAAAAAAATGCTCTCCATGAAGGAGTCTCAACAGTAATGCAGTATTACAAAGGCACACATTAAATACCTATAAGTCGCCTAAACTCACTTGTATACAAATTCATATTTTCCTTGGTTTTTCAGTTTGATGGTACGTTCTACCTCTTCAAAGACTTTTATAGTTCCAAAATCCAGACAGCCATCTGCCAGAGAGTATCAGATTAATTAATAACCTGGCAAAACTATGCCATATCAATATCTAAAAGACATGTTTTTCATATTGTGCATTTTAAGCTCTTTAGATTTGTACCTGGCGTGATGTCCATGGCTATATCAAAGCCCTCTGCAGAGACCTGTATTTTGTCAGTGTATAAAACGCCCAAAATATTTTCTGCATCCGAAACCTGGGGGAGAAAAAAAAATACATCAGATACGCATCATGGGTGAAACTGCCCTGATAAATAGCACTCCCCACAATGTCATGTATCCATGCATTATTGTAATTTACCTCAAGGCGTAATTGCTTTTTAATATTCAATGGCTTTTTGGCCAAAAAGTGCATTGTCAAGAGAAGGGAAGTGTTGGGTAAAACGACACTGTGGTCCTGAGATACACTGAACTCATCGCCGAGTTCCTCTAAGCCATGAAGCCTCCAAGATATTGGCAGAGGAGTCCTGTTGTGGAGCTTCACACTTCGACTCTCCTGCCTTTAGTGCAGAAGACATGCAGTTTCATTTCAATATTTTGATGGATAAAGCCTCTGACGCATGGGAAACGGGGCTGACGGATCGTGCTTGTTGGAAAAGCCACTCTACCTGTGAAGTAAAACCCTGTTGAAATGCATACGCTTGCTTTCGAGCTCCAGCTCTGGTCTCACTCCCAAGCAGGAGAGAGCGATGGTGAAAACCTCTGGATTATCCTTGATACAGCACACAATATTGTCCTTGATTTCTCCAGGAGTTGTTGGGTAAGCCCAGACCGTCAACTCCTAACAAGGTAGAATAATAACCCAATAGAATGTGAAAACAGTCATCTCTATAAGTACAGTACAGTACAGTAAAGTTGATATCTTCCTTTTATTCAAACAATAAATTGCATTTGGGATGCTAAGAGAACATGGACAACCAACCATTACCATTGCACAAACTCTGGACATAGACAATATAACCATGACCATGAAAAAAAATAAACCACTGGTGCACTGAACTACAGATGGCCAATAGCTAGCCCAAGTTAAAAAAATGGTGACTAATTATTCTCCTGTAGCTGTTGTGATAGACCACACACGTGGCAAGTGGAAACAATCAACTCTATGGGGCAATTTGAAGTGACAGTAAACATGTTACCTGCTCCTGGTCAGGTTGTAGAGTCATGCTGGGAGGATCTAACATATATGTGATGGCCTGTGTGTCATTTTGGAAATGGAACTGAATCTCGGCCTCGAGTCCGGAATTATTCTTGATCACCATTCTCTCTGTGTTTTCTGGATACCGATTGTCCTTGTACCTGCAGACAGACATATCCAAGTCATGTGCAGCTGGGGGAGAAAAAAAAAAAAAAGAAAAAAAATACCCAGTTCCAGCCTCATTTTTTTCTTCTCACCTGTCTCTGGTCTTGCTGCAGAGTAATGGTCCAAACTCATAGAATCCAGGATTCACAACGTATGTCCTCTTGATCCCCTGGATGAATTTTGGCACATCTCGACAATAGGGAAAAAGAACCCTGCGGAAAAATTAAAAGAATGGATTAAAAATATTTCCTCATTTCCAAAGTCTAGTATAGGCTCAATCCGTAAACGGAAGCCATTTCTTTTACAAATTCCAACAAGGATTTTAGAGATAGTGGCAACATCTTGCAGTGAAAAACAAAAATCGCATCATTACTGTTCAATAAGTACAATATCATACTCGACATCTTTATTTATAAGTGACTGACTTGTAGTCTTTGCAGAAGGAGGGAAATGTGCAAATTCCTTTGCAGAGGAGCTGATAGACTTTGTGAGTCCCGAGTAGCTCAAAGTTGAAGGTCTGCTCAAATTTCCCAGGGGAGCCAGAGTAAAACCATATCTTCAACACCACTTGTCCATTCGCTGGTACAACCCAGCGAAATGCTGTGAGGCTGCACACAAAGACACAAACACATGGGGCCTGATTGACTCAGATGACAAATATCTTGCGCTAAATTGCTTGTTCACTCCTGCACAAGCTGAGACACAATGCTGATGATGTGTGCAAAATGAAGTTTGAGGAGATGGACTTGGAAGTGTTAGGGGAATACGGAAACAAGCAGATTACATTACATTCAAATTAAAATACATAACATTTCAAATATTGATTGTTCCAAAAAGTTTTGGGAAGCCAGCAATGCTTTGTTTGATTCAACTAAAGCCAAGTGCTTGGCAATTCGATGTCAGATATGTGCCTATCCTCTGTTACACTACATTTAAAACTAGCCAACTGCTATAATCTGACATATTTAGATATAAATGTTCATTACTACACACAGTAGCCTTTTGATTACAAAAAATACAGTCAATAAATACAAAAAATATTTATACAGTAAATTTGCGGCACAGTGATCAACTGATTAGCATGTCCGCCTAACAGTGCGGAGGTCCAGGGTTCGATTCTGGACCTGGCCTTCCTGTGTGAAGTTGGAACGTTCTCCCCGTGCCCATGTAGGTTTTTTCCAGGTACTCCGGTTTCCTCCCGCATTCAAAAACATGCATGGCAGGCTCATGGAACATTCTCGATTGTCCCTTGGTGTGATTGTGAGCATGAATGGTTGTTTGTTGAGACAAACAACCATTCATGCTCACATTCGGTGGGTTGAAGTTGCCGCTGTAGCACATTACGCAACAATTTGTAATCCACAGTAAAATGCATTATTATCATTCACAACCGCATTTAAATTTTAAATAATAATAATAATATAATAAAAAATAAATAATAATAAAAAAATACATGTTGTTGTTCTACTTCTTCCTTTCATAACTTTGCTGCTGTGAATTGGGAATTTCTCCATTGCGAGACTAATAAAGGTTTTCTTAAATGAAATAATACAAATATAGCGTACAATTGAAAAACCTGTATGTGCATACATTAAGAAAACAGCAAATTGATCCTTTGGAAGCTTTAAAAGAAGACAATGAAAGATGAAATCTCATGTAAAATGTTATTGTTTGTTGCTGTTTTACCTCTGGTTGCGTTTCTGCTCCACACTTGCATGGTGGGGATCTTGTTCCGCGAGATCAGTTGTGGAAGACGCAAGTGCCGAAGTTAAAGTTTGTTCCAAACCTTTGGCTTTTGGAAGGGCAGCAGGCCTTTTTACACTCTTCTGACTCTCTCTGCCCTTCTTATCTTTTTCCTTCATAAGCTTTGCACTTGCTCTGCGACCTTTTGGTGTCTGTAAGACACAAAAACATACATCAAGACAGAAATGTAATTTTATTTATTTCCTTTTTTTTTTAAACATCATACAACACAGAGGAGACCACACACAATCAGGCACGCAAGGAAAGATGGCAGTGTGATGCGGCACATGTACTCCTTGCTCAAGGGTACCTTGACAGTCAGCATGATATTGACATTTGAAAAGGTGACACATACCTCTTGTCTCCTTTAAAAAGGACAATTCCTTTTTGATTGGTTGTATACACACACACAAAATTGGTGGTAGCCTATTGTTGATGAAAGAACCCATAATAAACCTGGAAAATGCCTTGAATTTTATTTTAACCCCTTCAGGGACAGCGGTCACTACAGTGGACAGCTTATCATATTATCAGGTTACAGGTTATTATTATTGGTGGATGAAAGGTTAATTGTTACGTCAAAACACACCACACTGCGACAGGAATAGCTTTATCAGAGACGGCAGAGAAGCAATCGTAAAATTTTGATTTTGATGCTACTATACCTGCATAAAGTACTTTGATAATGGTATTGAAATGATAGCAGTGCATGAAATTGAACCACCTCGAAGTGTTGATGAAAGTAAATGGACAATTGGCAAATGAAATCACATGACAAAGGTCCCCCTCCGTAAGTCGTCACCTTACCGTGGTGGAGGGGTTTGTGTGTCCCAATGATCCTAGGAGCTAAGTTGTCTGGGGCTTTATGCCCCTGGCAGGGTCACCCATGGCAAACAGGTTCTAGGTGAGGGGCCAGACAAAGCACGGCTCAAAGACCCCTTATGAAGAGAAAAATATATGGACCAAGGTTTCCCTTGCCCGGACGCGGGTCACCGGGGCCCCCCTCTGGAGCCAGGCCTGGAGGTGGGGCTCGTTGGCAAGCGCCTGGTGGCCGGGCCTACACCCATGGGGCCCGGCCGGGCACAGCCCGAAGAGGCAACGTGGGTCCCCCTTCCCATGGGCTCACCACCCATGAGAGGGGCCAAAGGGGTCGGGTGCAATGTGAGCTGGGCGGCAGCTAAAGGCGGGGACCCTGGCGGTCCGATCCTCGGCTGCAGAAGCTAGCTCTTGGGACATGGAATGTCACCTCTCAGGCTCAGTGCCTGTACATTGGGGTTCACACCGGTAGACGAGAGGGTTGCCTCCCTCCGCCTTCGGGTGGGTGGACGGGTCCTGACTGTTGTTTGTGCATATGCACCAAACAGCAGCTCAGCATACCCACCCTTTTTGGAGTCCTTGGAGGGTGTGCTGGAGAGTACTCCTGCTGGGGACTCCCTTGTTCTGCTGGGGGACTTCAATGCTCACGTGGGCAATGACAGTGAGCCCTTCAGGGGCGTGATTGGGAGGAACGGCCCCCCCGATCAGAACTCGAGTGGTGTTTTGTTATTGGACTTCTGTGCTCGCCACAGATTGTCCATAACGAACACCTTGTTCAAACATAAGGGTGTCCATATGTGCACTTGGCACCAGGACACCCTAGGCCGCAGTTCGATGATCGACTTTGTAGTTGTATCATCGGATTTGCGGCCGCATGTTCTGGACACTCGGGTGAAGAGAGGGGCGGAGCTGTCAACTGATCACCACCTGGTGGTGAGTAGGCTCCACTGGTGGGGGAAGATGCCGGTCCGTCCTGGCAGACCCAAACGTATTGTGAGGGTTTGTTGGGAGCGTCTGGCGGAATCCCCTGTCAGAAGGAGTTTCAACTCCCACCTCCGACAGAGCTTTTCCCATGTTCCGGGGGAGGCGGGGGACATTGAGCCCGAGTGGACCATGTTCCGTGCCTCCATTGTTGAGGCGGCCAATCTGAGTTGTGGCCGTAAGGTGGTTGGTGCCTGTCGTGGCGGCAACCCCCGTACTCGCTGGTGGACACCAGCAGTAAGGGATGCCGTCAAGCTGAAGAAGGAGTCCTATCGAGCCTTTATGGCCTGTGGGACCCCAGAGGCAGCTGACGGGTATCGACTGGCCAAGCGGAACGCAGCTTCGGTGGTCGCCGAGGCAAAAACCAGAGCGTGGGAAGAGTTCGGTGAGGCCATGGAAGCCGACTTCCGGACGGCTTCGAGGAAATTCTGGTCCACCATCCGACGTCTCAGGAGGGGGAAGCAGTGCACCACTAACACTGTGTACAGTGGGGATGGGGCGCTGCTGACTTCGACTCGGGACGTTGTGAATCGGTGGGCAGAGTACTTCGAAGACCTCCTCAACTCCACCAACACGCCTTCCTTGGAGGAAGCAGAGCCTGGGGACTCTGAGATGGGCTCTCCTATCTCTGTGGTTGAAGTCACCGATGTGGTTAAAAAGCTCCTCGGTGGCAAGGCCCCGGGGGTGGATGAGATCCGCCCGGAGTTCCTCAAGGCTCTGGATGCTGTGGGGCTGTCCTGGTTGACACGCCTCTGCAACATCGCGTGGTCAACAGGGAGAGTGCCTCTGGATTGGCAGACCGGGGTGGTAGTCCCTCTTTTTAAAAAGGGGGACCGGAGGGTGTGTTCCAACTACAGAGGGATCACACTCCTCAGCCTCCCTGGTAAGGTCTATTCAGGGGTGCTGGAGAGGAGGGTCCGTCAGGAAGTCGAGCCTCAGATTGAGGAGGAGCAGTGTGGTTTTCGTCCCGGCCGTGGAACAGTGGACCAGCTCTACACCCTTAGCAGGGTCCTCGAGGGTATGTGGGAATTCGCCCAACCAGTCTACATGTGTTTTGTGGACTTGGAGAAGGCGTTTGACCGTGTCCCTCGGGGAGTTCTGTGGGGGGTGCTTCGTGGGTATGGGGTACCGAACCCCCTGATACGGGCTGTTCGGTCACTATACCACCGATGTCAGAGTTTGGTTCGCATTGCCGGCAGTAAGTCGGAATCGTTTCCAGTGGGGGTAGGACTCCGCCAAGGCTGCCCTTTGTCGCCGATTCTGTTCATAACCTTTATGGACAGAATTTCTAGGCGCAGCCGAAGCGTTGAGGGGATCCGTTTTGGGGGCCTCAGTATTGCATCCCTGCTTTTTGCAGATGATGTGGTGCTGTTGGCTCCTTCAAACGGGGCTCTCCAACTCTCACTGGAGCGTTTCGCAGCCGAGTGTGAAGCGGTTGGGATGAAGATCAGCACCTCCAAATCTGAAACCATGGTCCTCAGTCGGAAAAGGGTGGAGTGTCCCCTCCGGGTCGGGGAGGAGATCTTGCCCCAAGTGGAGGAGTTCAAGTATCTTGGGGTCTTGTTCACGAGTGGGGGCAGGAGGGAGCGGGAGATCGACAGGCGGATCGGTGCAGCGTCTGCTGTGATGCGGACGTTGTATCGGTCTGTCGTGGTGAAGAAGGAGCTGAGCCAAAGGGCGAAGCTCTCAATTTACCGGTCGATCTACGTTCCAACCCTCACCTATGGTCACGAGCTATGGGTCGTGACCGAAAGAACGAGATCCCGGCTACAAGCGGCCGAAATGAGTTTTCTCCGCAGGGTGTCCGGGCTCTCCCTTAGAGATAAGGTGAGAAGCTCGGTCATCCGGGAGGGGCTCAGAGTCGAGCCGCTTCTCCTCCACATCGAGAGGAGCCAGATGAGGTGGCTTGGGCATCTGATTCAGATGCCCCCTGAGCGCCTCCCTGGTGAGGTGTTCCGGGCATGTCCCACCGGGAGGAGACCCCGAGGAAGACCCAGGACACGCTGGAGAGACTATGTCACCCAGCTGGCCTGGGAACGTCTCGGGATCCCCCGGGGAGAGCTGGAAGAAGTAGCTAGGGAGAGGGAAGTCTGGGCTTCCCTGCTAAAGCTGTTGCCCCCGCGACCCGGCCCCGGATAAGCGGTAGATGATGGATGGATGGATGGATGGATGACATCCATCCATCCATTTTCCGAACCGCTTGATCCTCACTAGGGTCGCGGGGGGTGCTGGAGCCTATCCCAGCCATCTCCGGGCAGTAGGCGGGGGACACCCTGAATCAGTTGCCAGCCAATCGCAGGGCACACAGAGACGAACAACCATCCACGCCCACACTCACACCTAGGGAGAATTTAGAGCGTCCAATCAGCCTGACATGCATGTTTTTGGAATGTGGGAGGAAACCGGAGCACCCGGAGAAAACCCACGCAGGCCCGGGGAGAACATGCAAACTCCACACAGGGAGGCCGGAGCTGGAATCGAACCCGGTACCTCTGCACTGTGAAGCCGACGTGCTAACCACTGGACTACCGGGCCGCCCTGGATGGATGACAAAGGTCTTAAAACAGTAGACATGCTAACAGACACGAAGTTAGCTCCACAATGTAGCCAAAAGAAACGGCAATGGCAGTAAATCGTCCATCAGCACTCCCTGAAATTTGCTGAAAGCGAAGCTAAATCATGCGTGACTACAGCCAACTTGTGCAGAAGGCCTCTTTAACACCGACATGCATAATCTGATTTGGAAGGAGTCTCAGAAGCTCCAGACTCAACAACACCACTTTTTTTTTAAAGGTCACTAGAGAGCTTTTGCTTCATCACAATGGCATACAATGGCTCCTTCCTTCGTCGTTATGGTCACAAATGTCATGATCGGGATTTGCGTGAGACAAAACCACCCTCCCAAAGCTGAATGATTCCAACAAGACTGTGACAACATAGAGTATGAAATATGTTGTAATTCTTGATCCTTTACGTATTTTTTACAGAAGAATATCAGAAACCCTTTATCAAGACACAGAGGGAAAAATATTGTTTGATCATAAACATGGTGATCTCAATGTTTTGTAAATTCTGTTTAATGTGTGTGTCCTTCAGAAATTCCACTCGCCATAAAAAACTGAATTTGCATTTGTAGAGTTTACCTTGATCGATTGTACATCTTCATCATCTTCCTCTTTTCTCTCATCTCGTTCATCTCCGGCAGAACGACTCAGAAAGGTAAAACAGTTACAGTTCAGTTGTCTTTTATTCCGCTCCCTATTTTTGGGTAGATGGACCACTGAGAAGATAATAGGTGGAGGGATAGAAAGTGCGCCCGTTCCCAAACCAAGCTCATCAAGTACCTATGGAAGTTGAAGAGGGAATCCCAAAGGTAAGAACAGGAACTATACTGGCATGATGATTGATAAATGCAGGAAACAAAATGGTATTTGTTGGCTCCACCTCATGGAGTGGAGGCAGGTATTTTCTTCGGAGCAATTCCAATACATCTGGATAGTCTTTGCCTGCCAGTTTAAGAACAATGTGAGGGATAATGGCTGGTTTCTCTGCTGCCTTTTCTGATTTGGCTGGCTCCATCTGATTGCTTGGGGACGGGATCTTGCTGGTGGATTTTTTGCTCTTCCTTGCTGCAGGGGCCTATGAAAAAGGACCATTGAATTATGAAGATGAGTTTTGTCAGAAGAGTGAACATTTCGGATCATGGAATTTGTCAAATCCAGAGAGTATCAGTTCATCTGTTTACGAATGTGGATATATATTAGATCTAAAATAAAAATGCAAAACAAGTACCGGTACCTGCTTCTCTGCTGGGTGGTCCTCTTGGGATTGCGGAGGCTCCTGACCAGGTAGTGGGACCCGCAACAAGCCCTTCTCACGGTCCCAGTGATGGAGAATGTGCTCCACTTGGGTCTGGCACTTTTCATATGCATTGAACATACCGTGCAGTTTATCTACTGTAGGCTTGGCAAAAAGATGACACAAATAACAGAAATGAAGTCTCAGTAAATTGATTTGACAGTTATTTGAAAATTCTACATTCCATGGATCGAGCGACGAGAACATGTATCCTTATTTGGGTGCTGGAGCCAATCTCAACTGACTTGGGTCCGAGAGGTGGGCTACAACCTAGGCTGGTCACAGTAAACCTACCATTTCTGCTGCTGGATCAGACTGCATGTCTCTCATGGTGTCTTCTTTACTCTTTTCTTCTTTGCCTTGCTTTGCTGCATCAATAAAGAGAAGTGACACGACAACACAACATAGACATAATCATACTTTGCTAATACACAAATTTATATAATTTTGCAGGTATTCTTAAAATGTGTTGGCACCATCATTTGAAGGTTGATCTTTCTTGTCCACTAGGGATTCTTTTGAAGATGGCATTCGAGGAGCGGCCATTGCACTAGATGGCTAAAGGGACAAAACCATTTGAAATTGGATTACAATATATATTACTATATACAGGTATATATATATATGAAAGATGTACAAACTCTTTGACATAGCTAGAAGGATGTCCACAGCTACAATCGATCCTTTAATTTTGTCTGCGACTTGGGGAACCCCTTTTTTGATTTGCTGACAAATTTGTGCCAAAAATATCCCCAAGTAAGCTCAACCGGGCCGACATTCCTGCCGACCACTGTATTTGAATTTAGCAGTGACCATCTCCGAAGTTAACAGAACTATTTCGACGGCCTGACAATTCACAGGCACACATAACTACAGTACAAGCGCCAATATTCTCTGCTAGAACAAAATCACAGTAAATTGTGCATAATGGTTCAGCACAATGCAAAACAAATACTACATAGCATGAAAGGATGGAGAAGTAAAATTAAAGGAGAAAGTTAGCCAAGCTGTTGTAACAGGCTGCCATCTCACAGCCGCCTCTTTTCCTTTCCTTTTACAGGCACTGGCAATGCATGATTGGAAATTCAAGAATTTGCTGTTTTATGAAATAATCTAACTGAACACACGCCGGCTGATTGGAATACTTTCGAGTGTATTTCAGTCCTCCTCTTGGGAGCTTGAATGTTTGTTTTTGAAAGAAATTCACAGACCTGCTTACTCTCCACGGAACCCTTCTTCCTTGACGCTTGTTTGCTTTCCTTAACTGTACCCTTTTTACTCTTCTTTTTTAACTCATCGAGTCGGAGTTTCTTCATTTCATCCTGTTGCTTTTTGTCCTTCTGCATTTTCCTGATTCGCTCAAGAACTCTGACAGACAGAAACACGTAGTGTTTCATGTTAATGTCAGATCATTAATTCATGAAGATATTATATTGTGAAATTGGGAGAAGGCTGTGTTTACTCCCTCATTACTTGAGTTTCTTTTGTTTCTGTCGTTCAATAATACGCTCCTTCTCTTCCTCTGGCAGAGCTTCGTATTCCTCTTCATCCATGTTCTGCAGCCACTCCTCCTCCAGTAGTGCTTTTTCCTTCAGCATGGCATCTGACCGTGACACACACCCACACACACGTAATAATTTGATCATTACTATGAATGATCATTGCATCAGGTCCGCTGACTACTATCATAAGTATTGTAAACTATTGCTCCTTGCTTATCCTGAAAATGATTAAACCTTCTCATTCGCGAATAAGTAGTTGTGCATGCTAATTTACCTTCAGCTTTTTTTTGTGCCCTTTTCCGAGCTTTTAGGGCACTGTATGTGTCAACTAAGTTGATCACATAAATATGTTTACGGTTCTTAAGGGCCTTGAGAACAACTTGAAGAGAGTATGTCACAGACGTGGTGTAGACTGAATCAAGACCATGAATTATGATGCCACAATAGCAGTCATCGAACTGCATGACAGGAGGAGACAAAATAAAAAAGAAGCAGTGATTAATATATCAATCAGTTCTGTGGTCAAGGTACAATACAAACAGTTGTGTAATCACAAGCGTCATCCGACCTGAAACCTCTCTGTTAGAATTTCAACCAGGAGCTGTTCAGGCAAGAGATTGCTGAGTGTGGCCTTATCCATTGCCTGAAACGAGATGGAGCGAGAACACTGCCGTTTTTGACACTGAAAATTCGTGTTGGTAACGTAGAAACACTTAAAAGTGAACACTGAAAAAGTTTTTGGCGCTGAAAAAAAGATTCCAATGAAAATAAAATACAGCCTGTGTTCGGAAAGTTGCTTTTCTCCAACAACTTGTCATGTTCCGTATTTGACAGCAGGGGGCAGGCGTTCTTGCTTGCCGCCTGCACACCTGCCACCCATTTGTCGGTGATTGCACCAGCTATATCTAGGTGCTCCGGCAGTCGACTCACTGCCAGAATATTCCACGCCGTGCCATTGCTGTTGCCTATTCCTTCTCGGTTAAACGCTGCTTTAAAGACTATTGACAATTGTTGCATTCCTTGATATTCTCTCGTGTGTTATTATAGTATTTTGCCTAATCTTTCTCCTTGCCGTTTTTTCGCAAGCGTTTTCTGTTGTCTCGTTATAATTATTTCCTGGTTCTCTTTTTTAACCAGCGTTTTCTGTTGTCCGTTTAGACGTTTTTTTTTTTTTTTGTTGTAATAAATATTACTTTCGTGACAAAGTTCCTTTCTGTGTCTGCTATTTCGGTGATCCACTTACCGGTATTTCCAGTTTGTTGCGCACGAAGCGATTACTCTGTCGTTTCGAGCGCAACGTGACACAACTAGTTCAAAGTTCAGAGCCATGACCCTGAAAATATTGGAATTTCCCCATTGTTGTGGTGGTTGTATATCAACAGCAAAGGGCAAAATCTTCCTTCCTTTACACCACCGCTCATCAACAAAAATATCTATTGTGCATCCGTATTAAAGAAGGAGGGATCCAGTCAAGCAGACAGCAGCTACATATTGACAGTAAATTTCAAAATCTTCCACCCTACACCAACCCATTGACATAATTTTAGGGGGCATCAAATACCATCAGGCTTCTACTTCTTTCAAGATCAAAAATGAATGTCATCATTGGGGAGATATAATTAGAAAAATGCTGGCTCACTGATAGTGTCATACGTCTGCATCCCAGTTAACTCCAAGTGTCGAAACCAATTTAGGTGTAACGTCTGACCCCTTAGAAATTAACAAGAAAGTTTAACAAAATGTGAATTACAGTTGCGGTTTACATCACAAGGGGAGTCCACTCATTACATAGCATAATGGGCAATTCAAAAGAATCGCAGTGTGTTGCAGCGTTTAGGCTGAAGATTTTGCCATTGACCTGTGGTCACTTGTATTGTATTTTTCATGTTCATGGCTTGTGTAATATCCTTTGGTCAAATTAAGTTAAAACTCCTGTTATAATGGACATGCTCATGCGACGTGGAATGCTTTCACTGAAAAACAAAACAATCCTGGCACCGTGCCCGTCAACAGTCTTCATGACTAAACAATGACAAAGAGACTGGGCAAAAATGACAACAAAAAAATAAATTTAAAAAAGTTTATCTCATTTTTGCAAAACACATTTGCTTCCCAAGATTTTGGGGAGAATCATTTCGAGACTTGAATGGAAGTCTGGGTGAAATTTGGACTTTTTGGGAAGCTGCATGTCTCGTTACATCTGGAGCAAAAGTAACAACACAGCATTTCAAGTAGAAGATCATCAGTCAAACATGGTGCGAGTATATTGCTCTAATACTGCATTATATGTTTACTTCAGCTTTCTTTGTCTGAAATCAACATTTGTTTGATGATCTTAAACATCAAAGTGGGGGGGGGGGAATTAAAAAGAGGTCAGGTTTTAGAATGAAGAAATAAACATTTCCAAAGACAAACCAACACATTCTGGAGACATTCATTGAGGACTTGAGCAAATGTACCTGGCTGCTGGATGTGCTCCCTTTTTCTTTTGGAGCTTTCATGTCACTGCTGCTGCTTTCAGCATGTTTTGAAGGAGTTTCAGTGGGAACTGAGTTTGGATCTGTGTTTTCAACGGGGGAATCCGGCTTTGAGCCGATGTTTGCAGATATATGAGCTGAAAGAGACAACACATATTGACTTATATTGACAAAAACATATAAGTTACTGTTTTTGATATGTTAACCTAAGCATTTTTTATGGACCTGATGTTCTATTTTTATTTTCATTTTGTAATTCTTTTGAGATTTACAAAAAACAAACAAAACGGTGATATTCACCGTGGTGGTCGAAACTAAAAGTTGCAGGTAGGACTTGGGACTAGTCTCAACTACAGTAGCAAGTGAATGGCTAGAACTGCATCTGTTCAAATCTGTTTACAAACAATGAAAGACTTTATAATGCCACTTTTTTTGTCTTTTGATCTGCCTCAGTAATGTAATGAATTAAAAATGAAAATAGGCACTTTTTAGATGAGATTCAAATAATCAATTAATTATAGATCATAATTAATTAATCACACACTTGTTTTAATCACTTGACAGCACTACAGTAATCCCTCGTTTATCGCGGTTAATGGGGACCAAAACCACCCAATATAAATGAAAATAAATGAAAAAAGTAGCGACCCCCACCCCTCCATATAGGTACATGTACATAATATTTAATTTAAATATATATATAATATCAAATTTAATGGTATACATGCATGTAGAAATACATTTTGAAGTAATTAACATGACTTAATGCTGTATGCTAATAGATTTAAACATGTATAAGTTAGGTTAGTTTATGAATAACAAAATACAGTAAACATTATTTGTTTTAAGTCCGCAAAAAGTCCGCAAACGGTCCGTGAGAAGCTGGGAAAGTCAGCAAAACAACAGCGAGTCACATAGAGCAACATATACAGTACTGTACTACATGTATATGAATATACAGTAAAAAAAAATTCCTCGTCTCATCCCCCCCTCCAGTGGTGTCCGTCCCTCATTCAGCTCGGGTCCTCTACCAGAGGCCAGGAAGCTTGAGGGTTCTGCGCAGTATCCTTGCTGTTCCCAGCACTGCACATTTCTGGACTGAGATGTCCGATGTTGTTCCCGGGATCTGTTGCAACCACTCATCTAGTTTGGGGGTCACTGCCCCGAGTGCTCCGACCACCACAGGCACGACTGTCACCTTTACCTTCCAGGCTCTCTCCAGCTCCTCTCTGAGCCCTTGGTATTTCTCGAGTTTCTCGTGTTCCTTCTTTCTGATGTTTCCATCACTTGGGACCGCTACATCCACTACAACGGCTTTCCTCTGCCCTTTATCTATGATCACGATATCTGGTTGGTTCGCCATTACCATCTTGTCAGTCTGGATCTGGAAGTCCCACAGGATCTTCGCTCTGTCATTCTCCACCACCTTCGGAGGTGTTTCCCATTTTGACCTTGGGGTTTCCAGTCCATACTCCGCACAGATGTTTCGGTAGGCTATGCCAGCCACCTGGTTATGGCGTTCCATGTAGGCTTTCCCTGCCAGCATCTTACACCCTGCAGTTATGTGTTGGATCGTCTCAGGTGCCTCTTTGCACAACCTACACCTTGGGTCTTGTCTGGTGTGGTATATCTGGGCCTCAATGGCTCTGGTGCTCAGGGCCTGCTCCTGAGCAGCCATGATGAGTGCCTCTGTGCTGTCCTTCAGGCCAGCCCTATCTAGCCACTGATAGGACTTCTTGAGATCGGCCACTTCAGTTATGGTCCGGTGGTACATCCCGTGTAGGGGCTTGTCCTCCCATGATGGTCCCTCTTCCAACGCATCATCCTCTGTTCCCCATTGTCAGAGACATTCTCTGAGTACGTCATCCGTTGGAGCCTTCTCCTTGATGTATTCATGGAGCTTGGATGTTTCATCCTGGACAGTGGCTCTCACACTCACTAGTCCCCGGCCTCCTTCCTTTCGGCTTTCGTACAGTCTCAGGGTGCTGGATTTGGGATGGAACCCTCCATGCATGGTTAGGAGCTTTCGGGTCTTAACATCCGTGGTCTGAATCTCTTCCTTTGGCCACCTTATTATTCCTGTAGGGTATCTGATCACTGGCAGGGCATAGCTGTTTATTGCCCGGGTCTTATTCTTGCCATTGAGCTGGCTTCTTAGGACTTGCCTCACTCGCTGGAGGTATTTGGCCTTAGCCGCTTTCCTTGTTGCCAGTTCGAGGTTGCCATTGGCTTGTGGTATACCGAGGTACTTGTAGCTGTCCTCAATGTCTGCTATTGTTCCATCAGGGAGTGAGACCCCTTCAGTGCGGACTACCTTTCCTCTCTCAGTCACCATCCGACTAAATTTCTCAAGCCCGAATGACATCCCGATGTCGCTGCTGTAGATCCTGGTTGTGTGGATCAGGGAGTCTATGTCCCTTTCGCTCTTAGCATACAGCTTTATGTCATCCATGTAGAGGAGGTGACTGATCGTAGCTCCATTTCTGAGGTGGTATCCATAGCCTGTCTTGGTGATTACTTGGCTTAGGGGGTTCAGTCCTATGCAGAACAGCAGTGGGGAGAGTGCATCCATCACCTTGGTATATGCCACATTTGATGGACACTTGGGTAAGTGGCTTGTCATTGGCTTCAAGTGTGGTTTTCCACATCCTCATTGAGTTCGCAACGAAGGCTCTTAGGGTTCTGTTCACCTTATACAACTCCAAGCATTCAGTGATCCATGTATGTGGCATCGAGTCATAGGCTTTCTTGTAATCAATCCAGGCTGTGCACAGGTTGGTACGTCGGGACCTGCAGTCTTGTGCAACTGTTCTGACAACCAGGAGCTGATGTTTGGCTCCTCTGGTATCTCTACCAATGCCCTTCTGTGCTTCGCTCATGTATTGATCCATGTGTCCACTTATCTTAGCCGCAATGATGCCTGACATGAGCTTCCATGTTGTGGAGAGACAGGTTATTGGCCGATAGTTGGATGGGACTGGACCCTTTGAGGGATCCTTCATGATCAGGATCGTTCGCCCTTCGGTTAGCCATCCTGGGTGAGTCCCATCCCTCAGCAGCTGGTTCATTTGTGCTGCTAGGCGCTCATGGAGTGCTGTGAGTTTCTTTAGCCAGTAGGTGTGGACCATGTCCGGGCCTGGTGCTGTCCAGTTCTTCATATCTGAGACTCTTTCCTGTATGTCTGCCACTGTTATGGTAACTGGGTTCTGTTCAGGGAGGTTGCTGTGCTCCTCTCTCAGGGTCACCAGCCATTGTGCACTGCTGTTATGTGCAACCTCCTTCTCCCATATTCCTTTCCAGGACCTTTCAGTTTCCAGTCTTGGTGGGTCAGCTCTGTTGTTAGGACCCTGCCACTGAGCGTACACTTTCGCAGGTTGTGTTGCGAACAGCCTGTTTATTCGTCTGGCCTCATTCTCTTTCGTGTACCGCTTTAGGCGGCTGGACAAGGCTTGGAGCCTTTGTTTGGCAGTTTCGAGTGCTTCAGGTATGGTCATCTGGATGTACCTCTCGGGTATAAGCCTTTTCATCACACCTCTCTGGGCCTCCGTCAATTGACTCACATCTTTCCGAGCCGCCTTGATCTTAGCCTCCAACCGTCTTTTCCATGGTGGGTAACGTATCTCATGGCTTACATGGTTGCTCTTATAGCCAAGCATCTCTAGGATCGCTGATGCTGAAGCGTATATCAGCTCATTGGTTTCCGTGATCGTTACGGTAGGGATCGCCCTCAGTGCTGCATTCACACTTTCCATGAGACTTTCAGGTGGTACTTCACATAGCCGTTGTAATCGGTTTCTAGGTTGCCCAGCTTTCATTCTCGCCATGATCTTAGCTTTCAGGTCAGTTGCTGCCTCGCTCAGCATTTCATTCATTGGGGCTGGCCTCCCAATCTCATCATCTGCATTCATTGGGGCTTGCCTCCCAATCTCTGGTATGACCTCCTCCTCTGATCTGGCAGCCTGGGGCCCTTCACCATGGAACCTGCGTTGTACCTCATATATATATATATACACACACACACACACACACACACATACTGTACATATAAACACATGCATGGCAGGCTGATTGAGCACTCTAAATTGTGGTTGTTCGTCTCTGCGTGCCCTGCGATTGGCTGGCAACCAATTCAGGGTGTCCCCCGCCTACTGCCCGCAGACAGCTGGGATATGCTCCAGCACCCCCCGCGACCCTAGTGAGGATAAAGCGGTTCGGAAAATGGATGGAGATATATACTGTATATATATATATATATATATATATATATATATATATATATATATATATGGTACACACACACACACACACACACACACACATTTTAATTGGGGTCAGTTACATGCGGATTTTCATTATTTGCAAATTCTTCTCATACGTTTTCCTGCAACTGTATATTTATAAATGAGATTTCCTCAGTTGTTTAATTTTCATACTTGATGCCCGCCATTCTGGAAAAACAACTATTTGAATGAAAGACATTATAGAGGCAAATTATTATGTCCTCTTTCAATGATGCCGTAGTCTAAAAAGTTTGCAAAGAATACTGTGCATACCAGCCTCTTCCATCCTCTGAGCATGCTCCTCAGCAGCACGGTTAAACAGCTGTCTTCCAGCCAAGCTAACGAGGGAAGTCCCATGCATCAGTGAGTCAGCGAGCATCGCATCCATACTTAGACAAGCCCCTCCATAGTGATTGGCCAGAGCAGTCGCTTTGCTGCTTTGATCTAAATGAATGGAAGAGCAGAAAAAACACATTGATAGGATTTCATCTCAATTCTGAACCCATGCTGTTCATGTACAGTACATTCCAGAGATACGTCATAACAGTGAAAATACAACGCTTTTCCATTCACATAAAAGCTCAGAGGTCTAAGTGTCATGCTTGATGTCGGTGAAAAAGAGTCAGTGTGTATTTAGACATTGGAGTTAACGTCAGCTAGACTAGGCTGTAGCTCAATTGTCACCCTAATGAGGACAAGCAGCATCGAAAATATTCATGAACAGATGGAGAAAAGATAATAGAAAATTCCCATTCATTCAATGCAATTTTATTTGGTCCTTCAAATTTTATTTTGGATGTGCCCCGCCTACTTCCCGAAGACAGCTGGGATAGGCTTCAAAACGCCCGCGACTCTTGTGAGGATGAAGCGGATCAAAAAATGGATGGATGTATTCAATGTCTTGACTTTGTAGTGTATTTAATTAACTGCAGGTCGAAAGTGATTTGCAAGTCATTGTATTCTGTTTTTATGTCCCAACTTGACTGGAATTGGGGTTTGTTTGTACATCACATCAAGTGTTTTTGTTTTGTTTTGTTTTGTTTTTGGAAAGACTCGATTCGCCATTGTTTGGTTGGTTACCTGTTAATGGGGCTCCATATATAATGATAGCAATGCCTCTGCAGTTCAGAGCAGCTAGACCTTTAGGTGACAGGTCAACACCCATGTAGCGGGCAACTGCACTGGACAAAGGGTTTATCTCAAGTGTTCCTAGACTCCCAGTAGCTTCTGCTTTCATGATATCTGAAATGACTTAAGTACACATACACAGAAGAGCATTAAAATAATAAAAATGATAGTAAATAGCAATGATCAATTTGATTATTTAAAATAATAGACCAAAGGATCTCCCATTTCAAGTTGTTTGAATGCAATTTGTGGCTGTCCTGTGAAAAACACCAAAGTCCATTTTTGTCTTTTTTTCCATTTTTACATTCATGGGATGTCCGAAAACCCGGACACCCCATGACTGTAACATAACATAACATAACATAACATAACATATGACAAAAATGAACACAGGTGCTTTTAACAGGACAGCGATGATTTGCAAAGTTTGAGCAGTCACACTCACTGAGTTCAGTTCTACGTCTTT
Organism: Hippocampus guttulatus; assembly: GCF_054856545.1. Classification (NCBI taxonomy): domain Eukaryota; kingdom Metazoa; phylum Chordata; class Actinopteri; order Syngnathiformes; family Syngnathidae; genus Hippocampus; species Hippocampus guttulatus. Next base: position 6,894,407 of record NC_141264.1, on the reverse strand, counting down.
CACCCCTTTTGCCACCTCTTCGTTTTTGCAGACTCATTCCAGTTACGTTTTTATCTGTAGTATAAAGGTAGATTAGGTCATTAAATTTGCAGTAAACACCCTATGAATGAAATCATTTCTGTCAAATGCACATAGGCACCAATGCTTGATACTACCATCACCTTTTAGCCGAGAGCAGTGATCCTTGTAGAAGTCCATAAGTTCTACAGGAAGACTCTCTCCGGCATATCTTGGAGGCAACAACAGTACATCGTTTGCGTCATATCCATCCAGTAGATTCAGGATCTTGATAGAGTGATGGAAGAAAGTAAAGAAGGGACACATATCCAATAAATACAGAGAGAGTATGAGAGAGAGAGAGAGAGAGATCAGGAAAATGCTGGATTTCAGTCCATTATTCCTTGTAATGATACCAATGACATGCCTCTCATACTTCAGAGGACGTGCAGCAGTTGAGGATAATACAGAAAACTGAGGTTTGAAAAAAAAAAAGGCAAAATGGATTATATTTTAGGGGTAGCATGGTATGATACTGCTGAGTGGTTCTGCCTCACAGTCAAGAACTCTGACTTTGAATCTCTGGCGTATTTGTTCTCTCTGTGCTTATCAGCTTCATCAGTAAGCTCGGCAAGAGCCTGATAATGATTCGGATAATTTGAATCAGGTGTGTTGGAGGAGGGAAAAATCTAAAACATGCCGGAAAGTGGCCCTCAAGAAAATTGCTCTCAGCCCTCGAACAAATTGCTCGAAAATGAGTATAGGTGTGGATACGATTGGTTGTTGTAGTTCTTGTTTGTGCCTTGTGATTAACTGGCGTCCAGTCAAAGATGTACTCTTAGAAGGCCTCTAGCTCAAGTGGTGCAGAAAATGGATGGATCAAATTTCAGTTAAAGCGGCTTGAGAGTTATATTGGATAATGTATGAACATTACTCAGGTAGAATTTTCATGTACTCGGCAGATGTGCCTTTTGTTACAAGGGCACCCGAACACAGCATGACACCATTCAAACTATGATTTCATAATTAGATCATACACCCAATTTTGAAAGATGCAAACATTGGGGACACTAAATAATCCATCCAGGCATGAAGAGTTGTCTACATGTGCCCTCTGATTGACTGTTGACAAGCCCCCCCCCCCACCCCCCATTAATAGTTATTTTTCTTCCTTAAAATAATTTTATGTTGAAGCAGTTTGGAAAATGAATGAATGAGTGAATGGACACATCATAGCAATCGCAGCCAAAACAATAGCTTTTACATAGTTACGTGTGGCTTGATAAAATACCCAATAACACAACATATGGCATCAAATATGGGATAATATGATTAAAAATAGTTTGCGAAAAGAACTCTACCTTTTCTTCCTTCAAGTACTGTGTGTCAAACTCGAGTGAGTAGAACTCAGTGGGGTAAGAGCAAGGGTTTTTAACGATGACCTCTGCTTCAATCTCCATACTGAATGGCAGACAAGGCCCCATGGTCAACTCTGGTGGACAAAAGACCAGTTCTGGGTCTTCACCCCGTCCCAGGGCTGTGATGATCACCGGCTGGGTGCCCTCATTTACAGTTATTATTAAATGCCTCTTGTAAAGACACTGCAAATAAATCAACTTCTTGTGAGTCAATGTGCTTGTCCTCATTTTACACAATCATTATTTTCCCTGTATTTGCATTATTTCGGTGCAATCTCTACAAGATGAATGCGTTTACCCCTTCAGTGGGACTGAACTTGACCTGCACATTGACCCGTTCGCCGGGGGTGAGAATACCGGAAGAAGGAGTCATCTCAAACATCACAGGTGGTGGCGGGTGCTGCTGCAGATATTTGCTGCGCTGATGGAGGGGCAGGAATTTATCAACCTGAGCGAAAAGTAGAAAAAAATGTAAGTCTCAAGCTAATGGAGTGACATGTATTAACCTGTAATTGGGAGCGGACGATAGCTTGTATTGTTGAGTACCTTTACAGGCTTCACATCCTCCACAATGCTCCATTGGCAGGGCACGGATTCATGATTAAATAGCTGCATTGTTTGAATCTGATGGAATATAAAACTTGACATTTTTTAGCTGCTGACTCGACTTTTTCCTGCACGTTTTCCAAAAGGCAACATACGCTACACATGGTATTCTTATGTCACTCCGTGCAAATAATATGATAGTGAGTATAATACATATGACGTAAAGATGAAAATACATTTTGTTGAAAATCATGTTGCCAAACAGCATGTTCATTTATCACATTGTATTTATTACCTTACACAATCCACACCGCACAATGTCAAACTGCAGTGTGTCTGAGGAAACAGAGATTGACGGCACAGTCACCACTGCACAAAGACGCACTTGCACTGATGGACCACCTATGACCTGTAACCCAAAATAAAATAACCTGTAAATCTAAGAAACATCCCATTTATACTTTGCATTGTGAAGGATATAATTTTACAATTAAAACAACTGGACGTTGCATTAAAGGAGACATATTCTCTCTTTTTTAGAATTTAAAACAGTTGCTTAGTGTCTTAATAAAACCCTCTGACAATCAAAGTAGATCAAGAAAAATTATTACTGTAGACTTCATTGTATTGTTTCACTGAGAGTAGCTCTTTTTGAAGAGGCAGCCATGTGTCAGGTAATTTTTATCGATGCCCTAATTTATATATATTTTCAACATGTTTGTTACCTCCTCACCATAGTTATGTCAGCGCTGCCCGCTTATAGCATAAGACTGCTGCAAGCAACAAGACTAAGAGCGAGATGCCTCCGACAAACTCCTTCCAAAGATGGCAGAACTAGAGATGAAGTGCACTGCCTTTAGGTGTACTGTATTTTCCACACTAAAAGGCACACTGGATTATGAGGCGCACCTTCAATGAATGGCCTATTTTGTATTTTTTTTCATATATTGGACATTATAAGACGCAATCTACAATGCATCCACTAGATGGAGCTACGCTCAAGGAAATGCCAACAGAACGATCAGACGTCAGTAAAACTTATTTCATAAAGCAGCGACACAGTTCAATTAACCAACAGCCAATTAACCAAGTTCTAACACTGACTCGTTTACGTTGAACTCTCTTGCCGCTGCTCTATTTCCGTGTTCAACTGCGTAACCCGATCACCTTAAGTTTGAACTCTGCGTTGTAAGCATGTCTCTAGCAAGGAGCCATTTTGAGGGTCGACATATTTCCGTAATAACCATAAACAAGGCGCATTGGATTTTAAGGTGCGCTGTGAGCTTTTCAGAAAACGGAAGGCTTTTACGGGCGCCTTTTCGTGCGGAAAATACAGTATGTGGATGTAAATGGACAGTCCGGAGTGAAAGCTCTTAACTGATGTCCCAAAAACACTCGACGGGAGAAGGCTAACACACAGCTAGTTAGCTTCACACAGAAGCCTTTTTGTAGCCTGTGGAAGTGTCAGTATGTCATCCAGTAGCCTTCACTGCAATTTGCTGAGACCAAAGCTGAACAGCATGAGATGGCTGACAAGAGGCAGAACCAAGCATTAACAAATTAATGAGGAAACTCAGGAAAGTGGTATAGGACTCTTCTCTGAAAATTAAACCGGTATAAAAACTCATTCTTACCGCAGGCTATCATTTTAATCAATAAACAATTAGAGGGAGGCAGACAGACAAGCGGAAGGACATAAGTGTGGTGGGGGTGAGGGGATGCAGATGACTGTAATGTAGTGTCCAATGTGTGTAGAGTGGATTGTCTTGGATGTAATTGTTCTAATTATGTTGTGCTGTGTATGTTTTTTGCTCAATGCATGTAGGAGCACAGAGGAACTGTCCTCCGAGACAAGTTTCTCCTATGGGAGACCAAATAAAAAGTCAAATCAAAATCAAATCAAATCTGGCTTGCCTTAACGAAATGCCTTTTCAATTCCATGGAGAAACTCAAAACGGACATCCAAAAACAGAATGGCTCGACTTCTACAAGACGCTTACTTCCAAAAGGAAGACTCATTTTTCAGCACCAGTGAAAGGTATAGACCCAAAACTTTCCAGTAAAAGATGCAGCCAACTATAGGGCCAGGTACATTTCCATAACATGTACTTTAAATGAAAATGACTCTCATGAAGTGACAAGTACCTGAATTGGAATGATAGCACTTCTAATCCCCAATGACAGGCTGCCCTTTTGGGAATCAAATTCAACGGTGAAAGTCTCTTTCTCGCCGCAGGAAAGGTTCCTTACGCTACCAAATTCAACTTTGAAACCTTGAAGGACCAAGCACATCATCACATCAATTCAATAGCATATGGCACCAATTAGGAAAGACAACAAAGCAGTAAAGCATGTTTTGACTCTATATGGCAGAACATCGTAATCATGCAATATTAAAAATCCAATCATAAGGGATTATTTTTGATAACGTAACATTACAAGTATCAAATCTAAAAGTCCTGAAAAGGGCACGTCAATGTTTGTATTAAACATGCAAATGCATTTTACCTGCAGTGACTTTGGAGTTGGCATGGAAGGACACAGGTAATGGCCCATTATTGGTAATCTTAACAGTTTGTTTGAGGACTTGGCTCGGAACAACATAACCAAAATCCAGAACGTACTCTGGGAGGAGGAACCTGGAGGGACGAGAAGGAGATAGAAAAGTTTTACATTCTCTGAGGTGAGGCTCACTATGCCACACTTTCAACACTCCTGATCTAAATGTCCAGGGGGGAAAAAACAATTCATATTTAGGTCGATTTGTTGGAGCATGGATTTCACAACGTGTAGCTGTACGTCGGCATGCTAATACATACTTGCTGAGTTTGTTCCATTTTTTGGTGGAACCTTGGGAGTTCCCCACCTCCAGAAGGCTTTTGCTGACAGCCAAAGCATTTTCTGTGACCAGCATTTTCTCAATTTCCAAAAGAAGCAACTGTTCATACTAGAAGAAGACAGATGAGCTCAAAGTCAATGTGTACATGCAGGATATAGTCGCTGTTTCCAGGACACATAATACTCATTCTCAGTTGCAATTAAGACACTCAATCCATCTGTTCCAATCCCTTTAATATAACCTACCGTATTTTCCGCACGAAAAGGCGCATTGGATTATGAGGCGCACCTTCAGTCAATGGCCTATTTTGTAATTTTTTTTCATATATTGGACGCACTGATTATAAAATACAATCTACAATGCATCCACTAGATGGAGCTAGGCTCCTTCCCTTTGACTCGTGAGGCGAGGCGTTCATGACCGTCTCCGAAAAACGTAGATTAACGATTCCTTCAATGAAACTACAAAAATGGAAAATAATGCATCAAAACAGAAAATCAAGCTCAAATTCTATAGCCCCCCTATAGGATTTACTTTGGCATTTCCTTGAGCATAGCTCCAACAGAACAATCGGATCGCAGTAAAATATAGGAGACTGCACTGTCTCAGAAGTGTTTGTCATTTATTCCTTTGTTGTGTACTGTATTCACAAATGAGGAAATCACAAAATAAATTCTGTAGAGGGGGGGGCATAGAATTTATTTTGTGATTTTCTCGCTTGATTTTCTGTTTTGATGCATTATTTTCAATATTCGTAGTTTCATTGAAGGAATCGTTAATTTACGTGTTTTTCGGAGGCGGTTGTGAACGCCTCTCGAGTCGAACGGAAGAAGAGAAGGCACAGAGACGGACAAAGACGTACCTATTTGTTGAGACTGAGAAAACCATTAATAAAGCGTGCGTTTTAAAAAAACAACACCACAGCTCTCCTTTTTTCGGAGCGGCAACAAAAACTCGTGCCATGCATGGGTAATACTAAAAAGCAGCGACACAGTTCACTGAACCAACAGCAAGTTAAAACATTGTAAGCATGTCTCCAGCAAGGAGCCATTTTGGGTTGACACATTACCGTAATGACCATACACAAGGCGCACTGGATTTTAAGGCGCTCAGTGAGCTTTTAAGAAAATTTAAGACTTTTTGGTACATCCTATAGTGCGGAAAATACGGTACTGAATGGTTTGGGTCCTGAACACATTCAAGAAATCCTACTTGAAATTAAAACCAATTGGGCTCAGAGGTCTGCAGATTCAGGTTAAGGCTCCCCGTACAATATGTACCTGTTGGATAATTACCTTGGGCATGACATAACATTCCATTGTAAATTCTATTGGCTCCGGAGAAGACTACACGGGTTCTGTGAGTAGTACTCCTATTTTTGTACCATTAAAAGTGAGTGGGAAAAGCAGCCCTCTTAGAAGAACAGAAGATTTGAAAGCCTAACATCTGTAACATTTATTTTGGGGACTAATTTAAGGACTTACATCAAAGGCACTGGTACCTTCCATTTTGACACTTTTTCTGGCCTGGTCAAGCACATCACTGTGGCTCTCCTTAGCTGCAAAGAAATAATAGATTTGGAAAAAAAAGGTCTACAGTTCCATGTATGTACTGTATTCCAATCAATGATCTCATTGCATCAGAAATAGGTTCACGTCTGTGTCTTGCATTGGTCTACATTTACCCAGGCTGCGAGGCAAATTCAGGGAGATCTTCGGGAACACTCCCTCGCCTGTGAGTGTGATAATCTGTGGTGGTAAGTGAGCCACATCCAGTTGAAACTGCTTTTCAAACTTCTCAGGGATGCCAGGAAGGTAGAGCACACGCAAACAATATTTCGAGCCAGCGTCAATGTAACCCTGCCACACAAAACACTGAGTTGGAAAAAAAAAACCCTACTCTGTCGATTAAATGATTGACGTTCCTGGTCTCTACTTCAGCTCACCGTAGCTGGAATGACCTTTGGTTGACCAGGTCGGATTTCCTCGTTCTGCTCATCCTCAATTTCCAGCATGGTATCTTGCTTCTCCTGTTCCACTGTGGTCTTCTTCTTTTGTGGCTTTTCAGTAGCAAATTTAAAGCCCACTTTTCCAGTATTCCTCAGAATTACAGTTGACTCGCCAATTTGATCAAAACGCTGGGAAAAAAAAAGTTAAAATGCTTCTCAAATTATAAATTTTTATTCATTGTTTTATATTTGCAAGTATCACAAAGTACATTATAAAGAAAATAACGACCTTGTATAATGTATGTTAATAAGGAAATGTGAGCGATAACAGCACTTTTGCAGTCAAATGAATGTTGCTTAGAAATGAGTTCATCCTTCTGTGAGCAAACTTATGTCAGCACCGAAGCGTCAATTTTAAGGCTTGAATATTAGCTTCAGGCCAGCCCTGCAAACTCGTATATTAAAGGAAGTCAAACCTGTAAGCCAAAGTCAACGGTAGTTGAATCCAGACTGAAGCTGATCTCTGATGCTTCCCCTCTGAGTTCAATATTATATATCGGTCCATGTTCTACTTGGCACTGTGCGACCACCTCTCGGGTAACAAAGTCCTGGCCGTGGAAGATGAACGTGACCAACTGCTGCTCGCCGGGTTTCAGATGTCCATGCATTGGCAAGACATCAAAAATCTACAGAAACAATGTCAACATCAGTTCAATCCACCCTACTATTGTCACATAATACATTTTTCGGCACAACGGTCCAAAATAATTCGTTCTCCCATTGCGGTTCTGGGTTTTAATATTGGGTCACACAATCCCGTATGCAGTTTGCATGTTCTTCCTGTGCTTATGTGGGTTTCTCCTGGTACAGTCGTGTGGCTTCCTCCCACATTCCAAAAATATGCACATTCGGTAAAAGTCTTTAAATTTTTATAAGGTGTAAATATGTGTTTGAATGGTTGGTTGTCTATCTGTGCTCCCACCCACCTTGCCCAAAGACAGCTGGGACAGACTCAAACTCACTCCTGAACCATGAAAATGGATGGATAAAGAATACTGTACTACAATCCATGACATATAATGAAGCATGAGTGGCACGACTGGTTAGTACGTCCACCTCACAGCGCAGAGGTTGTCATTTCGAATCCGGACCTCTCTTGCATGTTCTCCCCATGCCTGCGTGGGTTTTCTTCAGGTTCCTCCCACATTTCAAAAACATGCCTGGTAGACATATTGAGGCCTCTAAACTGTCCTTAGGTGTGATTATGAGTGTGAATGATTCTTTGTCTCTGTGTGCCCTGTGATTGGTTGGCAATCAGTTCAGGGCTTCAGTCAGCTATGATAGGCTCCAGCACACCCATGGGCCTCAGGAAGATGAGCGGTTCAGATGATGGATGGATGGATAATAATTCATACTCTGCACAAAGAGTTTTTCATAACAACTGTTGTTCACTTGCATGTTGAAGCGTACCTCTTGCACACACACAGAGCATTCTGAGACGTCCGGGTCTGGAATAATACCTTCGTCGCTGAGAGCAGGTACAGAGGGGTCAGAAGACCTTTTGAGGAAGAAGTATTATATTATTTTAAAAAATGGCTACAGTGTGGAATCGTAAAAAAATAGGAGTAAACTAAAAAAATAATTATACTAGCCATATTAATTGGATTGGATTGGATTGGATTGGATAAACTTTCTTGTCAAATGCACTGTATGTGTATCAGACAGCACAGATGAAATTTCTTCCCACAGATGAAATTAAAATGTTCAAATACAATTCCACAAGGTAGCAAATACAAGAATATGCAGACATATTGAAGAAAAGTGACTGAGCTGTGACTTTGTCTCCATATGTAAATGAAATTAAATAGTTAACATGATTGAGGTGTACTTGGAGCTTTAATTTATGAAGATTCACAAAAATACAATTATTAATTAATGACAGAGTTCAAGCATGACTCTCTTCGAGCACACTCAATGTCTTAAAGGTATTTGGAGAAATCAATTTTGTCCAGGCCATTTCATGAATTTGTATTTTTTTTTATAATTCGGTTGAAACACAATTTATAAGCGATGTCGACCATCAATGTCTCGTGTTGATATACCTGACGACACAATGTGTATGATCCACCAAACAGGCCCAGTGGTAAAATACCGGTAGTGGGGAACAGTTTGTCATGGTGACTTCCTGGTGATTTTCTGTGGAGTTGAGGACGCTGCCAAAATCCACTGTGGTGGAGGAAAAATGGAGGTTGGGATAATGGACTTCAGCATGCATTTCCACCTTGTCCTGTTGTGGGTGTCCTTTGTAGCAAATATTGAGGGTCTGGAAAACATGTCCAATATATGAATACATGTGTGTGTGTGTGTGTGTGTGTGTGTGTGTGTGTGTGTGCGTGTGCGTGTGCGTGCGTGTGTGTGTGTGTGTGTGTGTCGATATAGATATATTTCGGTCAAGTTTGAAAGATTAAAACGTGCATCTAACGATTTCATTTTACATGATGATTACTAAGATTCGGGTTATTGAAACCTAAACATAGTTGCTCGCCAAGATACCTGTTAATGTTCCCCATGATACAAGATGTGTCAAAAACATGTGCCGATTATAAAACCATTTATTTCATTGTAATGTACTAAGCAACTTGGGGAAAAGATATTTTTCCCCCAAAATAAAAAAAAAAACATTAAAAAAAGCACCATGTTACCTGATCCACCACTTGTGACAGCTGACCATGGAAGCAAGTTGGATCAAAACATATCCACAAGCGAGTTTCTTCCCCTTGAATTAATGCTATGTTCTGAAAGAAAGGACTCTTCAGCAATCTCATGGTTGATGCAGTGAAAAGATCATCATCGACCGTCTTCATTTTTACAGTGCTCTTTTTGGACATCGTTCTACACTTACATGTGGCTCCTGCAGCCTTTAATTATAGCCACAACCATTTGGACAAAGCCCACATAGTTTTTGATTGCTGTATGGTAGTGGAGCCATTGGGCAGGGAAATAAAAATACAACAAATGCTTCTATGAAAGCAGCAGATAACGGAATAAAATATTGAGATCAATGCTTTCACAATGTTTGCAACCACTCTCAGCGTAACTACCACACATTTCCTCGATGGGATGAATGCATTTAAGCACCCTCTTCCAGTCAACTATGGGAAGCAGTGCATGGGCAGGGCAAAGTAATTCCAAAATTGGATAGCGAGATCAATACAAGGCAATCCCATCCAGTCAACTATCTTGTTTTGTCGCTCCAAGATATCACAATGAAAACATGGGTGACAATTAAACAGAAAAAAAGAAAAGTAGGAGAGGTGACGACATACTTTAATGTTAGCAGCACTCTGGACTCCTCGGGCCTCGCACAGGGAGAAAGGAGTAGCGAGTGAGAGCTCCATGGATAGAGACAGAGATGAGACATTCTTTAAAACCAGCTCCTCATAGAGTTGGGTAAGATCTTCCCCCGGGAGCTGACGGACACATATGTAAATGAGTATCATTTACATTAGGCAATGGTGACATAAAGTTCCAAGGTGAAAAAAAATATGATGATCACAATTCTTTGATCAACCTTTTCTATGTAGAAATTCAGTTTCTGGGAGGACATGCTGAGTATGGGGGTCACAAACTGGCATGTCACCTCCACCGAAAATATATGTTCCTTAATCCCCTGATGACCGACAATGCCACAGCAGACGAGAGTCTCTCTCACAACCTGAGTGGGCAAGGAAAGGTTATTTGAATAAAGGCAATTCAATGAGGCACGCATGCTTTGATATAGTATTCAGTATCTGTACTTTTTAATGAGAAACATTCCAAAACAATACTGTTTGACTACTGTGTTAGTTATGTGATTATAAGTGTAACTTTGAGTTTAAATAACATTTATGATTAAAAATACCTGTTGTATACCTAAATCCTGGCCATACTTTACAAAAATAAAATATCACTGTCAATCATGGGAGTGACCAGGGGCCTAATTTACCAAAATGTGTGTGTGTGTGTAAATATAAATAAATAAATCTGTATTTATCAAACGTATGAACACCTGTCACACACACGTATGAACACCTGTCACACACATGTATGAACACCTGTCACACACACCAGTAATGTGTGTGTTGATAAATCGCTCATGTTCCTCAAAACTGCCAAGCTCGCGCTCCTCATTTGCCTTGAGAATCGCCTCCTATTGACTTTATAAGAAATCCAAAATGTTGGCAAAGAGGGTAGCGACAATCTCAGAGACTGACATTGAGGTTCTTGTCTGAGAAGTGTAAACAGCAGCACATGTTACCAATGAAAGCAAAACAAAAACAAAAAACAGCTTGACAGAACTTATTGTCCCACCCCACCAAAAAACAAACGGTCAATGCTCACTGAGGGAACATTATCGCTAACTGAAGGAGGGCGAGTAAGTTATTCTCCGTTTGGTAAGAATGGATCCATTTTGCGTTCACTGCTCCAGTCCATAGATCGTAGACTGTTTGTGGATGAATGGAATTACACCATTTCCTGTTCATGTTTTGTGTTTCATTAAAATGTTCTTGCGATTACTCTATGGCTCCAACAATGTTTGGGAAATCCTTGTTTCATTTTGGCTTGTTTGTGATTTCTGTCTAGTGTTTCTATCTGAAGGTTCACTGTTCTACCATTAAGTTTTGTGTATACACATGGTCAGAGCTATGCCTAAATGTACGTATATGCTCACACACACATCCAAATTGATAAATCCCATACTCTGTTTGGGAATGTCCGTCAGCACGCTTTACGCACACTTCTGTTCATACCCACGCCTGATAAATGAGAGCCCAAGTCTTTGAGGTCTTGAGGCCGCTTACACGGGTCGACAAAATTGACAGCGTACACATGACATGGAACAGCCACTGGCAACAGCCACCGGCTCATTACACATAAAATACTAAGCAACAGACACACAAGCCGGTACTGAACAGTATTCAAATGGAAAAAGTGTCTCTTAGTACTGTTCTGCTATCTCACCTTGGGGTAGTCAGAAGATCCCTTCAGTGCCATGTCAACCGAGCCACCCGGGAAAAGTTCCATACGCGTCGGGCTGATGCTGAATACTGGTCTGTCTTCAGTTGGGGATGCCCACCACCCAGTGGTAACGGAATCCCTCTTTTTTACAGCTGAGATGGAGGGTAGGAAAGTCCGACCAGATGAGCACTCGATCTTCCAATAAAGTCGGTGTACTCGTTGGCCATAGTTGGTCACCTTGAAATAGAAGTCGCACGATCCATGGCTGAGGACACACATAAAAAAAAAAGTATGACAAGATGCGATATGATTTCAAGTGATTTTTTTTCTTAGTTTAATCAATTCGTACTACCTGAAGTGTGTGCCAAGGTCGAGATTTGGAAATAAGGGTTTGTCACTGACAATTGTGGTGCCTGTGCCCGTTGCAGACAGGGCAACGGTGAGGGTTTGACTACCTTGGATGGAAATCTCAAGTTTGTCTTGAAACAAAAGTGTATCTTTTAGATTCGCCACAACCTTGAGCTCCAGTTGGCCTTGTGGTGGCACTTCTCCTTCGCTGGGTTCAACATGCCATGGGGACTTTCCTTGGCTCTATAGAAATAGAAACAATAATTCTGAATGGTATATTTAGCTCTCTTTTTTTCTATGTGATGTCAATTGCATTTATTGAGAGGCTCATCTAATTTGAGTATTTGTACCATGCGTGCTGTGATGCATGCTGGAATAGGTGACTGGTTGGACAGGGGAATAGTTTTAGTCACGTCTGTCAGAACAGGTATTTTGCCAAACTCGAGATGCTGATTCTGACACTGAAGGAGAACTATTGGACCACGCCCAGTGCATGACAAGACAACCTCCTGAAGGGGCACAGGAAACAAGGGGACAAGCAAACAGACAATAAATTAAGAGAACGATGGCTAGTAGAAGGCAACGTAATGTGAGCGCACATTTACCAGTGGTGGGTGGATGCTGCCAAACAGAGCAATGTAAAGAGTGTGATGATGCTTTCCAACATTCTTCACCAGTAGGAAAACGGGAAGATCTGCTGAGCTGTGAGGAGGAATCACTCCCCTGGATGAAGTACTCCCAAATATTACCGAAGGGCTCTCCTCATATTCCTAAACACGGGGAAATTATGTATCCAATTATTCTGCATCGTGTACATGTAGCCTCTGTATACCTGTATGTGCATATGCCATCACACTGACTGCGGTCGTGTTATATCAAATACGAGAAATTTGTGATGATAGATGAGTTCAATGCATCCCATCAAACTCCCTTTCTTGTTCTATCACATAGACAAGTTTACAAAATGGCAATTTAGAGTGTTTCTCAAGCACTTGTTAAATAAGTTATATATTAAAAGTTTAGCAGTCTTTTGACTCTTGACAAAAACGATCCTCTATTTCAGGGCACGGGAACATAAGGCTCGCGAGCCAGGTGTGGCTCTTTTGATGATTGCATCTGGCTCGCCGATAAAACAAAATATTCTCGCTTGTTTAATCCATCCATCGATTTTTCACTGCTCATGTCCTGTTCAGGGCTGCAGTTGGCGGCAGGAGCAATTTTAATTGGATGACACTGGCCTATGTTGGCCGTTGCTGGGTAACAGGTAAACGCCCCCTTTTGAATCAGCCTGCTCGGTCATTAGCTCAAAGCTAATCCTTCGACGAGTACGGTACACTTCAGGGCGAATGGACCAAAGGATTCGTCTTTGTGGAGAGAACAGATTCTGTGGTGTGTCCAATTTGCAATGACAAAATACCATCGATGAAACGATCGAATGTAAGGCGGCACTGACACGCGTCATGCTACTTCTTCTCCTTTCGGCTTGTCCCTTTTCAGGGATTGCCACAGCGAGTCATTAATTTCCATCTTTCCCTGTTCTCTGCATCCTCTACTCTGACTCCAACTACCTGCATGTCTTCCCTCACGGCATCCATGAATCTCCTCTTTGGCCTTCCTCTCTGTCTCCTACCTGGTAGCTCCATCTCTAACATTCTCCTACCAATGTATCCACTGTCCCTCCTCTGTACATGACCAAACCATCTCAGTCGTCATGCTACGTTCGCATCAAAATCCCCTGCGGGAGACAACATAAAGGTAGCGTGCAAGCTGCTGAGCAGGCTGCAAGCTAGCCTGCAGCAACTCCAAGTATGGACCTGGAAAGATGACTATAATTCCGCTATCTTTGCTGGACCTTGAGAAATCGTGAGGAACGGAAAACCATTCACATTAATGGTGAGTGTTATAACAAATTTATATCAAAAATAAACATTCAGAGGCTTATTACACTAACATTTTGTTGAATTCACTTTTAGAATATAGTTTATATATATATATATACACACACATATTATATATACACTGTATATAAATACAGTATATGCTTTCATGGCTCTCTTTATCAAAAGGGTTCCCGACCCCTGCTCTATATGTTGTTAAACAAAGAAAGAAGCTTTTAGTTTTAATCCCATACACACACACACACACACACACACACACACACACACGCACACGCACACACACACACAAATCTATGTGGCTATGAAGAAACCTAAAGGTTTCCAATGGAACATGAAAACCAGTAATTCCATTCTATCATCCTGTGACATTTTAATTTTTATCTTTTTAGCAACAGTAGACTGCTTTACCTGTTCCAGCATGCCATAGCAGACAGGCAGAGCACTTTGGTTCGTGAGGTGTACTTTCTTTTCATACGGATGATTGAGGAAGCACTTCTGAAAGTCCACCACTGGGGTCTCCACCATGATCTCTGGAACAATACACCTTTCCAAAGAGCAGAGGGGCAATGGAGAACATGTTTTTTGAGCCTCACTTCCTGATCCCAACAATAATAGGGGCATACAGTATTATGGAACACTTGACTTTTTCATTGCTTGGACAGTGGTTCCTTGAGATGCAAGTGCCTTGACTTAAGAGTTGTTCGAGGTACTTCACTTGACAAATATATTATCTTGAGGTATGAGAAAAATTGGAGCAGCAAGTGTGCTTGAGAACCCCACCACAAAATGGCGGCGGCATGCCTCACAACATCCAGTAGTTTCCATGCAGTGGAAGGACAATATCAGTTGTCAAGCAGATGTTTTAGCCACAAGCTCTCCGAGCTTGCCCACTATGACTATATTTTGTGTAATATAAATATTTAAAGTGTTTGCTTTGCTTTGCCAGTCTGATTTTGGTCCGCTGGGTTCAGCTTATTTTCTACATGTGTGTCTTACCTTGCAATAATGGGCAGAGCCATGATCTCTTTTCCAACACCCTCAACATCTATTACCAGAGCCATCCTGTAATGTTTGACTGTGTTGGAGCACAATGACACCTGTTGAGACAATATACAAACATGCACTATGAAGAAACCGTGATGGATCGATGGGTGGATGAATAGAGACATAGATTTGGCTCTAATCACATCACAAAAAAATAAAAAGAATACAAATATGCCATCACAAACAACCTATTTTAACTGTTTGCTTCAAGAAAAAAAATGGTTGCATTAAAGATCTTCAAAAGGATCGTTTCATGAGTTTATTTTTATAAATAATTCTGTTAAAACGCAAATGAAAAGCAATGTCTGATTTTCATTGGTTAATTTTCATCACATTTTTATTGTCACATTTATCAAATACATTTCTGTGACAACTGTGGGGTTTTCTTTGGTTAACAGAAGGGTAGCAACAGTCTTGTCCATGTGTGTAAAAGGTATAATTACTTAATTTCTCATTTCAAATAATGAAATAACTTACTAATGATAAATTACGACAAAATGGGGTAAAGAGCAATAAATCAACTGAAAGTTAAGGTATCAAAACATCTTACACTATAAGGACCTTTAAAAAATGGAATATGTATTCCTTGCAAATTTCCATTTCAATAAATCATATTTTGTTTTTGATAATTTAACATTATTATGGAATTTGGCAAAATGTGGAAATGTATATTTTGCCTTCGAGTGCAGCAACAAAGAGAGTAAGTGATCTATTAAATCTTAATTTAACAAAATCAAACTAATGACCCCAAGGACAAATGAGGCATCGGTGAGTAGAACACAAGTGAGAGGAGTTCATTGTCTGAAAATGGAGAAGTGGGCAGGACAAACTTAATACAACCTGGAATTTAATTGTCCACTGTACCTTGATGCTGACGTCTGCCATGGCCCGCACAGAACCCACAGCAGGACTGACGGTGAACTCAACAGGCATAGTACTGCCGTCATGAGCAGTACTGCCTTGCCAGTTGTTCCTACACAACTCACACACTTGCTGATCACTGGTCACACTGGGAGAGCCCATTCCGTCTCCCACAACGCGCAGGGAAAAGCTCATTGGAACAAAGGAAGTGTTAATGAGGGAACACATTTCTGTTTGTGGGAAACCTGCCAAAAACAGAAAAAAAACATGAAACGTAAAATACAAAATATGTAACATGAAACATAATGAAGCTGCGCGGGTAATTTATTTTGTTTCAATACAAAACTTACAATTTCTAGAAAAATGACTGTACACGTGTAAATAAGCTACTGGCAAGCAATAAATACGCACCACCCATAAAAAAGGGGTGTGAAAAAATGATGTGCTAATAGGCAGGCCAAAAATTGGGGGGTTACACCACTAGAGTCTCTCTCATTCCTCTGCCGCTACTGTATACTGTGTAACATGCCGAGAATATATTAAATTAAAAACATACTTTAAAGGGACCGTATTATGGATTTTTTAAAGTGCTTGTATACAGATTGTTGCATGTCTGTGGAGTCCCAGCACACATTTCACTGAAAAATAAATAAAGTAAATCTTCGAAAAATGTGTCATCACGATTTGGCTGATTGACATAACCACTTGACCACTTCAACTTCTCTGCCCAGAGTTGGCAGGGCTAGGATGAGCAAAGTTGCATTGAGGCTCTAACTAGCATTAGCTTCTGATAACCGGCACATACTTGAATGCTCAGTGAAGTTGTCGAAATGCTAAGGGATGGGGGTTTTTTTCTGCATTAAAAAAAAAAGTGTATGAGGTGCTTGTTCTACAAGTACATATTCTTTTAACTCATTCAATCCCAGCCATTTTCACTGGAGCAACCCCCTCAATCCCAGTGTTTTACTGGATTTTGACTGATCTTGCAAGGCCCCTAGAATATTTGGTTCTAATGCTATATAAACATGGAGCCTACCAAAATAAAGTTTGGACTCTCTTCTTTCAGCAGAAAAAAAATTGTTCCAATCTTTTGCCATTCCTCAGCAATCGGCATTACAAAATGGCTAAATTTCATGAAAATGGCGATTCCTGGGCAAAAAATGGAGAAAAAGAACTTTTTGTAAAAGCATGCGTGTGTGTGTGTGCTTACTGAGATCAAATTTGCTACAGTGAAAAAACCCCTGTCGTGAAAAATTTCATTGTAGAGGAGTTTCACTGTCCAAGTACATCTTGTGGAATGAAAGAGTTAATTGTCTTTTTCAGGCACTTGCTTCTTTTCCGCAATCAGGGCTTCATTTGGAAGCCGTTTGCCTTGTTCAACCTCTTAGCTTCATCCCCAGTTGTCATGGTCATAAAAGCTTTAATCTGCAGTGAGAGGTCAATCCCGTAAAAACAGTGAAGAGTTTTTCACATTAAATTGGGTGCCGCCCTTTCACAGCCCCACGCAAGCTGTACTTGCATTGCACACACCGCTGCAAGAGGGTCAATTAATTGAAAGCAGCACGCAAGACAGCATCGCCCCCTCAAAACAGGCTGATATTCAAAAGTCTCAAAACTGAACTTTAAAATTGCACCAAAATTCTTGATTCTTGGTATATTTTGACAAGATCATGTCACAGATGTGACTTGATGTTATTACGACACTTGAAAATTTGTGGGGACAAAATGTTTCCTTCAACATGGAGTATCCAGGCAAGATAGACTAACCGTAGGCAACATCTCCAAAATTGAGTTCTGAATCACTGAAGTGAAAAGTGGGCCCAATAACACAGCCCCTGAAACAGAAAACAAAAATATCATCAATCAAATGGTTTAAATATGTAAAAAAAATAACAACAACCAATGTTTGAAAATCAGAGTTATTGTGCTGCAAAGGCAAAAAATCATACAAGGTACTTTAACTACAATATTGAAACCATTTTCATTATCAAAGTCATTGTGTCGTGTCACAGCGAGAGAGGTATTACATTCGAACTTCACCTGAAGGTAAGAGTAAGTGGTTGAGGCTGCCCGGTGACACTTAGCAGTAAGCCCTCAGAGAAAGTTCCCAAAATGTTACTGTGGAAGGTAATTTTAACCACATGACCAGCCCCGGAGCAAACAATGCCTTTTTTGGGAGTGAAGGAGAAAAATTGACCAAAAGTGGTTCTCGGGCTTGAGAACTCAAAAGGGGCATCAATCAGCCCGTTGTTGGACAGCTGCACCTGTGGGAATCCAAAAAGGATGAGAACATTTCTTGCAATGTTTGCGTTCACAAACTGGTCGATATTTTTCTGATCAAGTCTTACCTCGTAAGAGACAGTGTGGCCTATGAATATGTTTTTCATTTCCATTAGGTTACAGTTGATCTGCATTGCAGGTCCCAAACCCTCACCCTTGACTATCAGAGGGATACGAGATTTTATGCCTAAAAGTACAGCGTAACAAGCATAAGGAAGTTTATTCAGCACAAATGACCTGAAGGAGTCAGAGTAAAACAAAGAATATGTGGGGTCTCTTTTTACGTAGATTGGTGCAAATGCCGGAGGATTTTCAATTATTTTTGTAGCTGCGCAAGAGTCGCTGCATATATTCGCCAAATTGGCAAACCAGTCTCCATCAAGCTGGGTAGCTCCCTGGGCGCCACATATATGGGGTGGGGGGTGGTAGTAGTGAGAGTTAATCTCCAAGTACCCACTTCACGGCTCAGATGTGCTTCTGCCACGTCGAGACTTTAGTGTACGACTCATGTGCCACATTTCAAGGGAATGGAAGCACACCTTGATTTCCCATGATTAAAGTCGGCTGTGATCACTCCCACAGTGGCGTAGCCCTTCCTCTCGCAGTCCCGCCAGCCTTGTGTTCGTCTATGAAATTACTGGCATTGTGTGGAACCAGCTTTTACTTAGAAATACACGAAGGGCTGGGCAGGACTTAACGCCCGTCACAAAAAAACAGAGCCAATTAAGTCAAATTAGAAAAGGTATCCTTATATGTATGGCCACTGGAAAGTATACATCATGTGTCATATGATTTTGTATACCCAGGTGGAGCAGAACTGTATTCCAATCTCCCACAATTGTCAACATTCCACGTTAAACCAGTAACCCGATAAAGATGAGTTGTGATTTAATTGGTACGCTTGATTCAACTCAGTAAGTTGTGAATTCCAGCTCAGCACTTACCTGTGACATCACAATATATGGTTTCTTGGTATAGTTTGGCTTCATCGGGTTTGAAGACAACAGTGAAACGTGCCGTGGTATTCGGCCATATTTCTCCCAACTGTGCCATGTTAAAGAAATGGGAAAAGGGCATTTTAGAGTCAAGGCCAAACAGGCAGACACGGTGTGAAATTCTTTCCATGACGACTGAAGATACTGAAAAAGACCAAGGCAGGCTAGCTGAGGTTCCTTTAGAAGTAAACCCAAAAACAGCCACCTTGACATTCAGAAGTCTGATTCACAAACATTAGCTACATCTTTTTGGATGCAATAATTTTCCTGTGCATTTATGGTTTTACAATTCATTTCCACATCATTAAAAACATGTATTTTCCAGTCTCAGATGATCAAAAGCAATGGGATAATAACAACAAAAATTAATTTTAGGAAGTGGATGTAGAAGAGGAAGTCACAAACACACTGCTGGTTCTACTGTTATGCATCCTCTTGAGAGAGCGAGGAGGCCCGGTCGATGATCGGCTGTGGGGTCAGACTGGCAAGGAACAAGCAAATGTGAAGCCACATTCTGCTGCAACTCGAGCACTGCGCAATCCCTAGAGTCGAGAGACAAGGGAAAGGCAATACAAAGAGTAACGACAAGCAGCAGAGAGAGAGTTTGCCTGAAAAGTAACAGCCTTCTGTAAACTAGCATGAATGTAAAGATGTGCTTCCTGGATTCAACCACATTAGTTGTTGTGATTGCACGTATTTATTTATTATTATTTTTTTAAATAGAACTGCAGGAAAGGTAGAAGCAAAGTATACTCACTGGATCTCTTCTGATTGGCTTGACCATGTTGTCCAGCAGTATTTTAGAGTGGTATCACTACTATTGCTGAGTGACACCGTATGTGTGTTGGACAAAGATATGTAGGTCTTTTCCAAAGTAAGGTGTTCAGGGATTAGATTTAGCTTCAGCTCCACACAGGAACCATGGAGGCCGATGTGCACATCTTCACCTGAGCAGAGGAAAAGGAGCGAGGGGGGCTGTAAATTGTTTTTTTAATTATGTATTTATTTTGCTACGTCTACTTCTGAGTGACCCATATCCCAAAACAACCACGAAAAACGGGTAAACGCCAGAAGTGGCAACACAACAATTGACAATGACAACACACAAGTAAACAAACCTAACAAATTAAACTTTACGCATGGCTTTTTGGACTCACTTATGCCACCATAGGATAAAAATATAAGTCCATAACCTTACTGTTACTCTGCTGGGTTGTAATTATATTTTGAAGGAACATTACACTTCAAATAAAGTATGTAGGCGAGTGAGATTTTCTTTTTCCCCACATGGATGTGCAATATATGATGACTTGAATTCACAAAAAAAAATAAAAAATAACGAAAATCCTATATAGCTTACATTATTAAAAAATGATTTTCACGTATTGTACCAGTATCATAGTGCAGCAACAGATCCTGATGGTGGTCTCCTGCAGTCATCGGATTGAAAGCCACGGTGATTTGCATGCTCTCGCCAATATCAAGAGTTCCAGAGAAGGGAGTTACCGAAAAGGGACTGAAATAGAAATACCGCCAGGTCAAAGAGTGGCTAAATTTTGCATTACCTGACAACCTGTTGGCACTTCAACTTATGTAGAGGTGTGCATGGGCAGAAAGGTAAACACACAGCACAATTAGAGTTTCTCTCCGTAATTTCAGTCAACAAAATAATTTTAGGCAAACCGTCAACGTACATCATGCCGTTTGAGGTCTGCAATTGGTGCAGTGAATCAGAACTACAACTAAGTTTAAATAATGTGGAAAAAGTACAAATGAATTTCAGTATCCTATATTAATTTAGAAATAAATCTAAACATTTTTACTAAGAGGCACATTTTGCACAGTTCCCATAAAACATGCTTGCTCTTGACAATTTTCAGGGTCTTTTTAGGCTTGCTGAAATCAACCTGAAGGGGTGGTGCTATATCACATGGATGAGCTCGGTATAATCATGACAGCCAGGGGAAGCTCCGGAATGGGATGAGATGAATGGCTACTTAGCCAAAAAAGGGAAAGTGGCAGCCGGCAGCCTGAAGAAAAATGCCATTGCAATTCCAATTCAGCTTCAGGCTGCGAAATTGAGTTTACAGGTATGAATAGAAATGTTGAAACTGACTTTTTTTTTCTTTTTACACATCATATTTTTGGTGTGCATTCACAATTTGATTTTCAATTCAGTAGTCACCTCTGTGTCTGTAATTTGAAGACGGCTATGCGGTCTCCAAGGTTGCGTACAAGCTGAGTCCTCTGTGTGGAGGCTTTCACAAGGCAGACGGGCAAATGTAACTCATTGCGGAAGTTCAAACTGGCTCTTGGGCCAATGGCGCGGATCGGCACCTCAAAGTGCTCCCGCTCTGTCACAAAAAACAGAGTATGGTGGTAATCCTGTCAAGAAAAGTTAAGAACAGGTTGTTAGAAACTAACAATGATGTGTCAGGTGAGGTTATTAGAAAATAATCTGTCATTATTATTTCTGCTTACTTTGCTTGACTTCCCAAATTTGCACTGGTCAAGTCAAACATTCACATAGGATGACATTTTATCTTCTTGACTTTGGCCACTTGATTATGGTAAAATGCACATAACTGGCTGATTTCTGGTCTGCCACCAGTGCCTATTATGATGTGAAATTATATTGGAATGACATGAGTCTGCTGAGGTCTACAAATTATTTGTTGATTATGAAGGTGAACAATATACAGTATAAACAAATAATCATGTAGTGCAGGTATGTGTGATCAAAATTAGTGGTGCATTGAAACAAATAATTGGAAATCTATTCGTGTCACAGGCAAATCCTACACGTGGTGTATTTGAAGCAAAGTACTGTATATTAGCTGTATTTTAGTGAAAGTGAAGGTACCTTGTTCTCCTGTGGAGTGAAGCAGACTGTGAAGCCCACCGACAGTCCTGCCGCGACTTTAGTTTTTGCCTCCTTTGGACCTTCGACGTGGAAATAAGCGGACTCCTGATGCTCCAGCTTGACATGCCGTGATATCTTGACATGAAGCAAGCACAAATTGCCAAAGGCATGATGAAAATTCCCAAATCAACAGAGCATCAAACACACAGTTGGAAACATTCAAGTATGTTTTATACTTTTTTTCTGACATGCCAAACAAACAAACACAGACAACAAATTACTTTTGCTTGTGTGCTGCTTTGGTTCGACGAATTTCTAGAATATGGGATCAGCTCAGTTAAATCCACACCTTATCATTGTTGAACAGCTGCAGAGGTAGCTTGTAAGACTGTGCAGGGGTAAAGTTCTGGAAAACTAACTCAGGAGGGTGGGGCTGAAAAAGTGACTGATCCACATCCACCAGGGGCATCTGCAAAAACACAAGTTTTGTTTAAAAAAAAAAATGTGGACACCGACACAATGAGTTTTACTCTTTCTTCAAATTCAACTCTACATCTTCAAAATTAATCACACACACACACACACACACAAAAACATGATGGAGAGTATAAATAATACATTCATTCTATAATTATCTATCTATCTATCCGTTTTCTATCACAGTTGAGCTGGAGCCTATCCCAATTGAATTTCGACATGAGGCCAGGTGGTACGGGCATTCTGGTCTCGTTGGCGTCCAATCCAAAATAACTGAATTTTGTACTCTAATCATGCATGGTCTGGATTTCTTCAAGTCAACAAAGGTATCTTTTCGACATCAAATGCTGTCTCAAAGTTATCATCATTATTGTCTTGTTCTCATACAATCGCACCAAACAGATAACTGCAAAATGAGTGTTTGCATTATTGATTAGCGCTCAAAGGTCTGCAAGTGCTGATCACAATTCATCGGGAGTGTGTAACACTTTTTTCACTCCCCCCCCCAAAATTGGATGACTAACCCTATAACCGTTTATCATCAGATTCCAAAATCCAGAGCGCCGACATAGGTTGCTCAAAAGGCAGTTGATGTGTACATGAGTGATGAAATATCTAAACCAGTGGTTCTTAACGTGGGTTCAATCGGACCCCAGGGGTTCGGTGAGTCGGTCTCAGGGGTCGACGGAGCCTTTGCCATGGAGGGTAAGACACACAGCGACTCAGCATGTTAATTAGTTACGTCCGCTTGGCAGTCACTGGCTGCAGATGGTCACATTGCATTGCTTGTCCAATCAGTGCTGTGGGAAATTTAGTTTGCTTGGATTAGTTTGCTTTAATAAATGCGTTTTTGGATATCCCTAATTTGTAAAATATATGCATATTTATTTTTCACTCATGAAGGCTTCCGTGAATGTGCATATTAACTGGTTGGGTTCGGTACCTATAAAAAAGGTTAAGAACCACTGATCTAAACCATCCACAGTTATCTAATCAGGGGACTAGTGCAGTTTTAGAAAGACAATATATGCTTTATCTTTTACTTCAAGCGGTCACTGCCCTCATTGGTGCATACATTTAAAATATGCTCTCAATTTGTATTGAAAAAAATGACACCTTTTATTTTCATTGCCCATAAAAAGAAAAATAGCATTTTTTTTTAAAGTTGGTTCATTAACAAGCCATGAAGGTCAGAATAGTTCACGATTACATTTTGATGGGCCGTCGTGCTCGGGTCAAGTAGGTCCAGGAATCGAGGTGGGTGCATTTCATTGACCACTGTAGTAAGGCGCGTTTTTCTAGACTGCAACATCTTCTGCATATCAACATCAGGCGGCACCTGCAGTGGAAGCACATACAGTATTAAGATAATAGCAATAACCCTGTGATTTATTTTTAGGTCAATGAAGAAAAAAAACAGTAACTTTAAAGTATAAATATCACAATAACTTTTGCTATTGTTATATGTCTATCAAACTGCTTCAGTAAGAGGAAAACAGGATGTTGAATGACATCTTAACATTTTACGCAGAACCAAATATGTGTCAACATTACTCTGTGTCGTTTCACACAAACTGTCTCATTATCCCGATGCAGTATAAACTACTTTGCATTAAGTAAATCAACAAGTCTTTCGTCACAGCCAAACAATCTACAGCGCTCATCGTGAAATAAAACAAGAAATTACACATTATACATAGTTTAAGAAGAAGAAAATAAAAGAATACAAATCTCACCCGACTAGAAAATCCAGGCGAGGTGATCGGCGTTCGTCGGTTATGTTTTTGTTACCATGGCGACGGACCCGAAGCTCATTTTGAAGACGTCATGAAAACAGGCACGAATAAAAGAGGTCTCGTGATCAGTGTGAAAGTTTCTGTTCATAAAGCGGCAACTTAATGATGTCATCTCGCTACAGCGACATTAAAAAAAAGTAAAATTTAATCAAAGCCTCGCAAAGAACTCATAAAAGAAGCATGTATTGGTAAATTGAAAACGGATGTAATAAAGTACATTAACCTAATTTGGGTGATTTGATTGGCAGGTAACGGCACTGCAGTTGTTACTGTTCGAAATTAATAATGCTCGGTGTTTTGCAAAAATAATGATGAAAACTTTCAGTCGAACTTAGCCCTGAAGTACATAAAGCTCTTTCTTCAGGGCATCCATGCCTCAGCACGTCACTTTAACATGAACGCACTTCAATCATGAACAAATGTCCAATAAAAAAACATGAAGTGAGGCTCATCATCTCACGTTCCAACTCCTGCTGCAGTGTGCATCCGTCACGTATTTTTTGTTAAATATCACGTAAAACATCGCGATGCTGTTTTAAAAACTGTAATGGGGGAAATTTCAAAAAACTAGCCAGGATAAGACTTCCGGTGCATGAACTTGGAATGGCAATTCAACGAAGTGGCAGTGTTCATGAGAAAAGCCAGCTAAAAAGTTCTGTCCTTCCTCTTCCGGTTGAGTTCATTACTGATTGTGCACATTCGCGAGGACTATAAAATGTTTATGCCCGGGTACATACAGATGTAAAAGGCATCACTGAAAAGCCCTAATGTCATTTTAGACCGCGTTGAAGACAACGTCGTCCAGTTTACAGTGATTGTATGAAAGGGGTGATAAGTGGTTTCGAAAATGGATGGATGGTTGTATGGATGAAAGCATCCACCAGGGGGCAACAATGCACTGTGAGTAGATAAGCATTTAAAACGAAAATCCACGATTCATCCTCTCATCCTCCATTTTCTTTGTACACCCTGGACTCAAATCTCCCGGCACATATTGTACTGTACAGTCAAACACGGGTTCACAATCGCATTCAACCCATTCATAAGTCTTCAGTGTTAATTGTGGAATGTGGGAAGAAACTCCAGATTCAAACCCATTGACCAGGGGTCACAAAGTTACTCCACCTTGCCCTCACTGTGCAGCTACATGTGGAAACATCATTCCGAAAAATAAGATTAGATTTTTCAATTAGATTAGATCAGATAGATAGATAGATAGAGAGGGAAGAAAAATAGACTTAATTTAAATGGCAGTGAATATGCAATGCCACGTTAATGATTCAAATAAACCAGTATGTATTAAACATGCAGCAAACCTGTTAATAACCATTACAAATGCACAAAGATATTGCACATTCGAATAATGTTCATTGCACATGTGAAAAATGTGCTGTTGCAGTGTCCAGGTGGATCCTCTTCATACCTAGTGTATGCAATATACCGGTAAATGAATGGCGAATGGTATCAAAGATGGTCTGAAGCGTTGTTTCCGGCACTGAAGCTGAATAAGTCTGTTTGAGAAAGAGCTCCTTTACTCTCGCTTGTCATAGAGAGAATTTTGATGATTGTTCAAAATGGAGAGAAGTTTGCTCAATGGTCTCTGGTCCCTCACGGACTCAAACGTGTCCATCTTGAGTCCCACAGTGTCCCCAGCCTTCTTGACCTAGTTTATTGATCAATTTTTCATCCCTGGCATTGATACTGCTCCCGCAGCAGACAACAGCAAGTAGATTGCACTTGCTGCCACAAATTGGTTTAAGTGTCTAACATCTTGCTGCTTGTAAACAGCATTCATGCATCAGCACCAACATCCACTTTAAAAAACATGACCCCCACAGTGTCTCCATTCTCATCTAGATGTGAGTGAGGACGATGCATCAGGTAGGTGACAACATCATCCACGCCAACATGGGGCTGGAGTCCAGAGCAGGTTTCACCTATGGTCATAAATGGGCCACCATCAGTCTCTGAGACTGAGAGACTTGAAGTTCACAGAACAAGATGTACATGAAAGTAATACACATACAGTACAGGTAATAGAACAACAACAGTAAAATGTCACCAAAAATGAAATCAGGCTGTGGAATATTCATTCATTTTTCATCCATTTTCCGATCCAATTAATCTTCACAAGGGTCACAGCGGGTGCTGGAGCCTATCCCAATTGTCTTCGGGCAGTAGACGGGGGACACCCTGAACCAGTTTCCAGCCAATCGCGGGGCACACAGAGACAAATAACCATCCACGCTCACACTCATACGGAGGGACAATCTGGAGTGCTCAATCAGCCTGTCATGCATGTTTCTGGAATGTGGGAGGAAACCGGAGTACCCGGAGACAACCCACGCAGGAGAACATGCAAACTCCACACAGGGAGGCCGGAGCCGGAATCGAACCCTGCACCTCTGCACTGTGAGGTCGACACGCTAGGGGCAAGTCTTCATTCCAATTTTTGACATTGATTTTGTTAAGAGTAGTGGGAACCATCAAGTGTTGACGAAAAATTCGAAGGGCATTATGTTATAATGTGCATACATTGTATGTGTACTTGAAACATTCATAAGTTTGGTCCATGAGGTGCTTACAGCCTAAGATGAAAGAGTAGTTTAATGTAGAAGGCTCAAAAAGATGTAAATTTCAACATGGGTTGCCTTGTTAAATGTGGCATAAGTCAAGAAGACTTTGAATCAAAATTTGGATTTGTCATTTATACCATTTGTTCGTGTGTCCAAACGTTTGACTATTACTATATTCATATAAAAAAATTGCAAACCACAAAGTCAAGTCAAATATGTATTTGTGTTCGTGTTGCCACTTTGGTGTGTATGACGGTCAGATTCCGTTATGGTTCTTAGAATGTTCCTGCCATTCTGAATTTATTGTCTCTCAGCTGAGACAGTTTATTCCTCAAAATCTTGGGCAGTGCATGTCCCTTGTGATTTGAGTGACCTCGGACAAAAGTGAAATCCCAAATAAATGAATTCATTATGAATATTATCTGCAACTTGAGAAAATATTCTAAACCCAATCAGCTTCCCAATTGTAACCTGTAGTCCAAAGTGCAACAATGAAGTCTGTGTGACATGCCATCTGCATTAGCTCAGGAATACTACTACTCAGATTGAAGTGAGCAAACGAGAAACCTGTTAGTTCTTGCAGTCAAGGTTTACAGAAGGGATGGGGTAAACACAGAAAGCATTTATTCATGAACATCTGGAAGCATTTAAATAAAATACACTGGAAATAATGTAACAAAAGGTTCAACGTTTACTACTTTTAGAACGTGTCAGGCACTGTCCTGTATGTTAGCTGCAGGTTGTCAGAGAAAGTTCCCAAGATGTTTCTGTAGATTAGAAGGTGACTTTTACAGTCGGGCAGGCCCCAGAGGAAATAATGTCTTTCTTGAGAGTGAAGTGAAAAGTCTACCAAAAGTGGTTGGTGCAAGGTCCGGACAGTCCTATAAGGGCATAAAATCAGCCTGAATTTGGACAGCCGTACCAGCAGAAATCCTGATTGAAATCTATTTTCTTGCAGTGGTTGCATATAAGAACAACCTTACCTCTTAACAGGTCTTATATTATAGCCGCAGGCCATTTTTGAGTTACATCTTCCCTCAGAGGGCCGTTATGACAGTGAAACCACAAAAAAATGTTTAATAGCACCTATTGCATTATTACTTTTATGGGTAACAAAATTATTGCAAAATCTCAACGTCATTTACAATTTGACATTTCAGTGCATTTTTTCGCAAGGATCATGTAAGTTGACGCACATGATTTTCTTTCAGGGGGC
The DNA here is from genome assembly GCF_054856545.1 of Hippocampus guttulatus. NCBI lineage: Eukaryota > Metazoa > Chordata > Actinopteri > Syngnathiformes > Syngnathidae > Hippocampus > Hippocampus guttulatus. Next base: position 6,866,307 of record NC_141264.1, on the reverse strand, counting down.
CACATAAAATGATCGGGTGGGCCGGATCTGGCCCCCGGGCCTTGCGTTTGACACCTGTGGACTATAACAAGTACATTTTCCCATATTTAAGATAAGATAAGAAAACCTTTATTAGTCTCGCAATGGAGAAATTCACGATTCACAGCAGCAAAGTTATGAAAGAAAGAAGTAGAACAACAAAATAGAGGAGCTGCTGGAAAGGCAGCCACTTACGCGGCGTTATCAGGTTACAGTACGGCTCTACCTCAAGAAGGCATGAAGACAAAACAGGTGAGATAAATTCCGACTTGTATGACACATTCTCTTCCATGATTGGTGAGTAGAAATCAAAGCACAGTTCTTGTGCTTTAGATTTGGCTCCCTCCAGTATTCCCAAACCAAGCATATTCAACAGCCATTAGACAGAAAAGACCAGACAAATGTATAAACATTTGTTTCATTAAATTTTTGTTGTTTATTTGAAATTTTTTCAACATTTTGGCATTGGAGTAATTGTAAGCGGATTAAAGGTATTCCCTCCCAAGCCTAGCGTTGTCTTATCGTGAAGCAAGTGATGTGATTAATTAATGAGGGGGATAGCAGTAGCTCATAGCCAAACATTTTGGAGACCGTTTGCAAGGTTTCTTATACAGCACGATGACAGACACGGGAAGACAAATGATGCTGAAGCATAATGTGTTCGACCATATTTCTTCCAATTAAGCCTTTAATACCCCCTAATACCAGGGAAGGGGGGGGGGGGGGTCCATATTCTTTGACTACTAAGCACTTCCCGCAAATGCCCTTGTAAGTTTCGAATGTGGGTGACACACACATGGTTCCTCTCCTCCCTGTTTCTCTCCTCCCTGCTTAGTGTAGTTTGACTCCTGTCCCCCTCTGGACCGGAACCTGTCAGAAAAGCTGCTTGGAGAATTGAGGTTTCAGCCCAGGTTAGACTACTTGACTGTCCTTGAGGAAAAATAATGTTTCTCTGGGGTAAACATTTTGACGATGAGATACCTGGATTGTAAAATATAGTTAAATTTGAAAAACAAGAATGATCATAAGCCTGTACACCAGCAAGGAATAACGCACCTCTAGGGACAATTTTCATCCAGCACCCTCTTTTGGGCTTGGCATTGAAAGTGAATGCCTGGTAGTAAAGCATATCGTCCAGTTTTCTGCGTTATGGATACAAGAATCATTTTAATACAGTTTCCTTTATAGTTGAGACTGAGTTTTTTTAAGAGCTCTGGAAAAGCAGTTTGAGAATAACTGAAGACGAGGAAGTCACTGACAGCCTGGTTCCACAGTTTTGCATCGTTATGAGAGAAAACAGACTGTGGGGTCGGACTGTCAACGAACAAGCGAATGCTTATCCTCGTCAGTCTGCTGCTTGAGCACTGTCTCGTGAGGGAACGGGGATGGGGGAGGGGAAGACAAAACCTGATGGGAAGACAGCGTGTTCGGCGGAAAATAGACATAAAAAAAGCAAAGCAGTGCCAATGGAATTACATGTGACATGTGCTATATATAGTAACACTGCAACAATTTGATTCATGTACGAATCAACTGTGGATAAGGCTTTGTACCTATGAAGAACATTTTGAAATTGCGGAAACACACAGTATTTACTGTACATACATCTATACTGGACGCTTCACAAACACTACTGTGAAAGTCTGGCATTTCAGAATTTTTGTTCCTCATCTAGAATGAAATGTCCTATGTCATCCTTCGATGGGTTCTTTGGCATTGACCGATTAGGAAGACAGTGCCCTCCTACTTAGGACGAGAGACTGGATGTGGTGCACACAATCACAATGTGGTGTGCAGTATTGAAAAAGTGACTTGAACATAAAAGGTGAAATATTGGAAAGTATACGTAGCATTTGAACTCATGCTGCGTTTGCTAACTGCAAAGCTAATAGCTGATTCGCAAATGAATTCATGACCTCAAATTCTTTTGGGAGAATAATAATAGACAGTCCTTACCACCATCTCCCCATGATCTAGAACTGGGTCTATAGTCCCTTTTTTCATTTTTTTCCAAAATATTTATTTATTTATTTATGTATTTATATCACAAAAGCACATGTGCATCTTCTTTTGAGGGAGTCCGGGAAAAGACCAATAAAATAGTCAGGTCTAGTGGAGTTAAAAATATGGAAAAAGAAAGCATCTTCTGGTCTGCTTGTAGCATGCAGGCCTTCACTGTCTCATTTGTTTGACATGTATGTTATTCAGCTGTTTCAGTGATTGATGTGATATGGCTGCTTCAAATCAGATTCAAATCTATCAGCATGGAAAGCTTTCATACTTGGTCTTTCTGTTTTAAAGGCAGAATATTTGCGTGTCCAGCGCAAGTCTCGCACAAAGCACAGTCTACATATGTGCATGGGATGCACACAGGTAGAAATGGGTGGTTCGCATCCTATTGAAGCGGATCTTCTCATTCCCTTTGACCTCAGCACGTGAGAAGTAGACGGTCTTTGACATGGCTGAAGCAGAAAAAGTCTCATTGGATTCCATGCAAGAGATTGAAGCATGCAAAGAACTGCAAGCAGACTTCCACCGCAAAATTGACAGATCACAGATCACTGCTGTGAAGTTCTTATTTGGAAACCATGCACCTTTCAACCCGAGTGTTCATGTCCATGACACCCCACCCCCCACCCTCCCATAGCTGTGTCGCGCCCCTGGGGGAGGTGATTTAGAAATAAAAGATATAAATAGATGCATAGTGAAAACACTATTGTCATTGATAGCGGCACAATTCCATTGAGAGGGGAAAGTTATTTTCTTTTGCTTGAGAAACAGACTACATTTGCTGGAAATACTGTATCTCCTCATTCCGAGGATGAGACAAAGGAAAACATAGCAGACAGAGGACAACTGATGGAAGGAAATGAAGGAGAAAGAGATTGAAAGTGGCAGCGAGAAAAAGCAATTATCTCTCGGAATTCAGATGCTATGACAGCAGGTGACAGGCAGGGAGAGCTGCAGCTTATTTCTACGCTTTCATCATCACACACACACACACAAACACACACACACACACACACACACACAAAACACACACACACACGCACGCACACACGCACACACACACGCACGCACACACACACACAAAACACACACACGCACGCACACACACACACAAAACACACGGTCTGCCACCCTCTCCAATAATTTCACAATTCCTCTAAGCCCTCAGCTACCTTTGATTACAACTCATACAGCAAAGTTGCAATATGAATGTGCGTCTTCTTGAGTGCAAGCACATACACTTGAATTTGAGTGGTAATGTTCGTTAATGTGCAGCAACTTTGAAATGGGTATTTTTGTTCCTTCAAAGAGGCTGCTGTAGTGCAGTCCTCACAGTGCTGTAACTCTGTCAGAGCCAATCCCTCGGCATTCCCTAAGAGCTGCCTGTCGGTGCATTAGGATCAACAGCATGAGAGTGAGAGTACCGGTACAGGTATGTGCAAAATGGAGACGTCCTGGTGCAGGGATGGGGGGAGTATCTGAACATTGTGTGGGGGGGGGGGGGGGGGGGGGGATGAAGGTCTCACGCTGAATTGGAAAACAAATTGTTCTATTCCAACTGTGCTCATTTTTCACTGAAAACAGGAGAACAATGCGCAGCATGCACCTCTGCTACCTAAAATGTCAACAGCTGCACACTGAGGAGTCCAGACCTCTTCAGGCATACTGAACTGAAACATACATGAGACTGGTGGAGGCTGGGAAAGGTGTTAAATTAAAAATGATTGTATCTTAACGGGATGGAAGTGAAGGTGTGGACCACATCCGGCCTCCTCCTTATAAAAGCTTCATGATGTAGAATTCTGAAAATGTCACCTCTACTTCAGAAAACCTGTCCTCTAATAGCTACCGAGCACTTCTGTGCCTCTAAATCAGGGCAAATGCTAATCCAGTACATACAAACGCAATCGTTCAGCAGCACATTTGCATATATATTTTCATATACCCGAAAATGTACTCATCTTTTAAAGTCACAACGATCAAACGGTATCAAAAGTTTTTGCTAGGAGAAATTACTGTATTCCACAAATAATAAAGTTGATAAATGGAATGAGCTAGCTAAAAAAAAAAACTTCCCTTTCCTATGTAGTTACTGTAAAAGGTGATTTTGCTGCAGTATAGTGTCAGAAAAATGATTGTCATGTCAGCATGGTAATGTATTCTCTCTCTCTCTCTCTCTCTCTCTCTCTCTCTCTCTCTCTCTCTCACACACACACACACACACACAGAAGCAGATTTTTCTTTCCCACATGGTGTGCTGATATGCTCTACTTGCTAAACACTGTGGGATTTTTGAACTCATTTGACTGTTCGGGGGTTGCCGGAACTGCTGAATTAGCTCATGAGAAGACTTTGATGTGGAGGGCTCGGACTGAAAGATTAAGGCTGATTTGATACTGATTGAACCTTTCCATCGATTTACGACCAGCTCGTCATGTTTTCTTGGGTGAAAACTCGAAATCAGCTGTCACTTCAAGAGCATCCCTACCTCGACTTTGCTTCCAGCCGAGTTCATCCCCATGAATCCATTTACTGAGGATAGCAGTGTTCTGTTTACGATCTGATAAAGTGGAAGTATATTTGGGAAGCCATCCGCTTACTGTTGCTTGTCTGACTATTACTCTTTATGGAAATGCCTCAATTGCTCTTAATGTCCATGCCTTCACTACAGTTGTTCTCAGTTGCTAAAACACTGAACATTATTGTCTGTAGCAAATGCTCGGTTCCCTGAACCCACTGATTGAATCTCTCACTCTTTTGACAAAACCATAGGCACTTTTCACCTCTTCAAATTCAATTTGTCAAGGCATTTTCATTGTGATGCACCTTTGTTGCGTAACGGTGAGCATGGCTGGCAAAAGTCAAACACAACTACAGCACAAAAGTGTCACAGATTGAAAACAACAACTCAAAGTTGATCACGCTCGTGGCTCATGATTTTAGGCAATCAGAGTCGCCCCTGCCTGAATGAAGATATGCACTGTGCGAAGGCCCCAATTGCCCGTGGGGGAACCCATTTTGTGCGCAGGGATGTATTGCCAGCTTTGAACGCTCTGACAAGCCCTTCACACAACGTCTAAAACTGTGCACACCGTGTCAGTCAAATATTTTTGCTGCATGATAAAGGATAAATGACTATCCATCAGGCCCCCCAAAGAAGATTCTTGGGTTTTGTGAATGTAGTTTGAAAATTGGGTTTTGTATTCACAATTTAGACAAAAAGAGATCAGCTTCTGAGAAATGTGTCCTGCTATCATCTGTGATGTGACCCTCTTGCTAGGCTTTATGATCTCAGCACTTTTCTGATCGATCAGCAATTGAAAAAAATGCATCACCGATTTGATCACGCGATTGACCAATGTATTATTTGAAACAATTTGTATATTTACTCTGTGGCCGACTCCCACCATAGCAAAAACACATTGGAAAAATGACTAATTTAACCTTTTCAGGGTCAATGTTTACAAGAGTGCACAGCTTACCATGTTATCAGGTTACAGGGTGCATGAAAGGGTTAAAACCCCAAAAGTCTTCAAAGGAATTGCAGATAAAAATTAAACATAACATGTCATGTTTACAGGTTTACAACATCTCCTCTGACATTAAAAAAAAAAAAAAAAAAAAAAAACATCGGTGGCATTAAGGTGCCGGGGTTTTTTGCTAAATCTGTTGCTCTTGTGGCTCAACAGTGGTAAACAAGTTCATACATTTACCAGTGATGCCAAGTAGCCGACACCTGCTCCCTTGTGGTTTGTATTGGAAGCTGACTGTGCTGTACAAGTCCTGGTGCCCATAGACCGCAATGATTATTGTCCACTTTTTAACCTGCCATGTATGTGACGAAACAAGCACATTATTGAAGCCCTTTGTCTTCGGGAAAGCTGTAGATATTCACCCCTATCACGCAAACTGCATTCACTATGTATGGTCTGTAATCACACCGAAAGAAAAGCTCAACTCTCTGAGGTATATCTCGTATCCTCATTTAACAAACGTTTAATGCGTCTGTCAAAAATGTTGCTATTTCTGTTTGTTCAAACAACCCACCTGCCTGCTGGTTGCATCCGTGATTGGTCAGATGTGCATGTCAGGAAGCTCATGTAACTTGCACTGAACGATGAAAGCTATTTTGAATGAAAGACGTTTTTTTTTTTATATTAATATAATGGTTTGATGACTTTCTACCAGTTTAAAAAACACTACACGAATGGAATTTGTGATTGGATGGTTGAGGATGCTGAGGCATTTCATCCATTTTCTATCCTCACAAGGGTCCCGGGCGTGGTTGGAGCCAATCCCAGCCGTCTTCAGGGAGAAGGCGAGGGACACTCTGAACTGGTTGTCAGCCAATCGCAGGGCACACATAGTCGAACAACCATTTGTGCTCACACTCACACCTCGGAACAATTTAACATGTTCCATTAACCTGCCATGTTCTTGGAATGTGAGAGGAAACTGGAATACCCTGAGAAACCCCACATAGGCACAAGGAGGACATGCACACTCCATACAGAAGGGCTGGCGCCAAAATTGAACCTCACACCTCTGCACTGTAAAGGCGATGTGCTAACCAGTCAATCACCGCCTTGATATCATAATCTTACAATTTACTTGGACTATGAGTCAATTGTAACAGTTTACTCCTTGAGTTTGAGAGTAAGTCATGCATTTTCTGTTTGTGATGCATGGGCATTTTCCATGCCATTTAATACCAAACACTTACAGCTAGTTTGCGTGGCAGTTTTGAACACCCTTTGTCAAAAGAGCTCAAAATTAGAGAAACAAATGTTAAAAATGTCACCTTCTGTCCCAGGCCTCCCGACTGTTTTACTTTTACTTAAATAAAGGCGATGAATCATCACTTCTTCTTGTATCATATTCAGTGTATTGCTTTGCACAATCTGTACTTATATTTAATGAGAACAGAGTGTGCGTTATTTTGCCACCTCTGTGCTTCAGTGAGCCGTCCAGTCTAGCAGCAAATTGGATCTCACCTTCGGCCGCGTGGGAGTGCTTTTCCCCGCCCCTTTACCCCGTGTCCGATGGCGTCACAACGTTCACCGCCGTCCGCCTTTTATTTATCCCGCTTAGAGGTCTGGAAGTGAAACTCGGCATAACTGTTTAAAAAAAAACGACCCAAACAGCATCTCGTCCACCTATTCGTCGCGCACACCAGGAGGATATGGCGTCGCCGTCGTCTTCCTACTCCGTGTCGTGCAGGTACAGACGGGAGTTGCGTAAATTGTAAAGTGCACTTTAGTCATCCAATCAATTGATCACCTCAACTACCAATAACCGATTGCATTTACAACACATGATGCAAATCGTGAGCTTTTCACGTTAATTCTATTTTTATGCACGGCTGACATTTTTCGCCAAGGAACAACGAGGGCAACGATCTTGTTCCAACAGGCAGTACAACAAAGCCGAATTACTCGCAAATGATGCCGTTTCGTGTATTGAAACAGGTTCATCTTGACTTTCCACTGATATCTTCATATATTGGCCGAGCCGTGCCTCAGAGGCCGCTCCGTGAAGGCCGGGATCACCGGTAGCACCACGGAGAGTTCCAGGCCCGCCCCCGGCTATGACGTCACACTGCAAGAAAACGGAACAGTCTTGCAGTGTTTCCCTGTTTCTACAGTGGAAAATGGATGAAAGTGGATGTATGAAAATCATTATATTTATATAACAATGATACAATTAACCCATTTAATCCCACCCATTGTGAAGGACAACAATGATTTAATTTACAGGACTCAATTTTTTTTATTTTTTATTACTGATTACTTAAAAGGACTACCAATGACACCTAATTTTGACTTTTAAATGTCTGGGAAAAATTTGGGATGAAATGGGTTAATGTCTTTTTCCAATCTGAGTTGCAGGGTTGCATTGATTTAAGATTGAGTGCCATTTCAACTGAACACAGTGAAAATCATGAATGAAAAAAAATTCTACTCTGATGGCATCATTTCTGTTGTGTCATTGATTTATTTTTTCCTCTGGATAACCCTGTGTGAAGTCGGGGCTTGTTTAATTCAACACAAAGCTGATATACCTGCAGGTATTGAAACACATGTGCGCACACACACACGCACGCACGCACGCACACATTTGAATATCATTTCTGGACCAGCTTGATGAAATTTGATAATTTGACAGAAATAAATCACCAGTGTGGTTCATTATCATGAATATACATCATGTATACTGTGTGTTGATGTCTTGGAAAGAAATAACTTTTGTTATAGTCTCATATATGGGTAATGAGCCAAAAAGTTAGGGTAACCTTGGCCTACAAAATATTTTCTTGTCCTCAGAGAAAAGATTGCAGAAGAAGAATCTTGCATTTCAAGTGCTTTTCTTGTTTTTGATTACTCATGTTGGCTCATCTTCTGTTTGAATGTGTAACTGCTGATGAATAATTTCTCGAGCAAACAAGCAAATCATCTCATGTCTCGGTGGCTCAAGGTTAATAATCTCTGTTTGATGAACGATTGACCCGCTGGCAAAGTGAACACTACAAGAGAAATTGCACACATGTAAGGACACACTGATGATGCAGTTTAGAATTCACAGCAAATGATGAGCATAGCTACTTACATTAGTTCCTGGAGTTTATGAATCACCAAAAGGAAATACTGGCATTTAAAATGAATGCAGCTGCAGTCATTCGGTGTAGAGTGTGTCCAATGCTGCCATTAACACCTCGGTTAAATGTGAAGGGCAACCTTTGCAAACGACGGCCTCTTTAATCACTCCTATGTGTCGCAAAAGATACTTAAAATGAAATGGAAAATGTCTTCAAGTCATCAAACTCTCTATCTCAGGCAATGCAAAGGCCCTCTTGGAAACGCTGTTGAAACAGAGGGTCCAAGGTCATCCCGACTTGGTCATTGCACCATCATTCTTACAGCTTTCTTTTGTCGGTTGTGATTGTCAGTGTGTATCGTTGTTCGTCCATGTGCGATTGGCTAGCAACCAGTTCAAGATGTGCCCCATCTCTTGCCCAAAGACAGCTGGGATAGGCTCCAGCATGCCCGTGACCCTTGTGAGGAAAAGCGGATTCGAAAATGAATGAATGGATGGATCTTGAGAATGTGGGTGTAAGATGACACAGGATCACTAGAGGTTGACATGACATCCGATGCTAAGTTTTGAGATGATACTGGGCCTCAAACAATATGTCCTTTGATATTAATCAGTCCGATTTCCTTTGACTTTAAGATCCAAATATGATGACTGCAAAGAGACAGCCGACTGGCTGCTGGCCCAGACCAAGCAGAGGCCCAGGGTCGCCATCATTTGTGGATCAGGCCTGGGTGCTCTGGCTGACTTAATTGAAGACAAAATTGTTTTCCCTTATAAGGAAATCCCGGGTTTCCCAACTAGCACGGGTACCGTTTGTGTTCTTTTCATTGTACATTTTTGCAGAAATGTGCCAGAGGAAAATCAAGTGGGTGTTTATTTGTGCACTGTTTAGTGGCAGGCCATGCTGGTCAACTGGTTTTCGGGAAACTGCAGGGCCGGGAGTGTGTCTGCATGCAGGGTCGATTCCACTTCTACGAAGGTTACAGCCTGCACACTGTAAGAACATTCATTTTACAAACTGCTGTGTTTGGTTTGGGTTTCACCAGCACGCATTCACTTCAAATTTGCTGTGTGTGCTGAATGATCAGCTGCACTTAAGTGGATGGTTTACATCTGTGTCAGCATTGGATTGACCTTTGTCATATTGTCAAGATTGTATTACAGTTTTGTCTTTATACGAGCTGTGATGTGACTTTCCGCATAAAGTCAATGATATCATAAAACCCAGTTTCATATATACAGTAAACGGAGGTAAAATTTACGATGATTGCTTGTTGTATCCAGTTAGGACTTTAGACAGATTTTGCTCTTTGTCCCATTATTTGTGACATGGGTAATCGGACATAGCCAACTAAGCATATTCTAATGAGAAACCGTTAGCAAGAACACACAATGAATATTTAACATCCAGTCAAGGGCTTTCCATCCACAAATGAACAATGAGGGGTGAAAGCAGTTGTGCATGAGTTCTGGCTTAACATTGACACACATTGATAATTGACATTTGTGAATATTTATCCTGATCTAAACCAAACTGGTGAGTTTTTGTTGACCCGTGCACTACAACTGCACATAAATATGTGTAAATCAGTTACAAAGTTTCAATCCCGCATCGATACACGTAAGACAGAAACATAAACCTCATAGGCGGAAATAACAATCCCCTTCGGTGTTACACAATGACGACAATATTGTAACCGGGGATTCCTCATCGTCCTTGAATATACTTTTAAAAAGATAGATATTTATTGTAGCCCTCAGTGTTCCCACGCACATCCATTTGTACAAGCCCCATGACTCATCATGTGACATTGATCAAAGAATACAATGTAATTGAAAATACTGATTATATTGTTAGTAAAATAATACCTGAATTTATCATGCACAATATTTGTGGCTGTAGGTGACGTACCCCGTGCGAGTCTTCTTCCTGCTGGGTGTGGAAACTCTGATTGTCACGAATGCAGCAGGTGGACTCAATGGCAACTACAAAGTGGGGGATATTATGGTCATTAAGGATCATATCAACTTGCCGGGGTTTGGTGGAGAAAGCCCACTGGTTGGACGCAATGATGACAGGTAAGGCACGGTATCCAATGCAAGATGCAGTTTGTCATATTTTTAAGGCCCGCCCAACAGAGAATGATGTGACCAAATGCAACTGTCTCACCGTGCGCAGGTTTCAGTAAATAGTTTCCATGAGTGCCCGATAGTGGGCAATTGGTTTTGCTGCATTTCGGAATTTGATTTGCAGGTGAAGAGCATTTCAAGGTTGCAGATGTAACACAGCCAATCAAGTTCAAGTTCAAGTTTAAGTTCAAGTCAACTTTATTGTCAAATGTGCTCTATGTGCAACATACAGCACAGATGAAAATTGAAATTGAAAGACATTTCATCTGTGCTGTATGTTGCACATAGAGCACAAGTTGACTCAAATTTGAACTTGAACTTGAACTTGAAATTTCTTTCCTCTCAACCACAAGAGAGAGAGGATCCGTTGTGTGTGCCCCCAAAACAGTTAACATAAAAAGACAAAATAATACAACACAACATATAAGACACAGACAGTCGTGCAATAGTAACCACTTTTTCTGCATACACTTTGTTGTTTGAAGCAGTTATGGATGGAAAAGAGGAGAGAATCAAAGTGTCCTTTCACCAGTGGATCAAAGACGTCATGCTGAAAATGTGCACACATCTGCTGCAAGCTAAGTTTGAAAGCAAACAATCTCTAGCGTCCATTGACGAAAAAGATATTGGCTCACATCTCCTGTCAATCAACAAAGCCAGGTTGTATCATATGAACTTTCACAACAAAAAGTAGTTTCTGTGTACCAAGCAAGATCCAGCCAGATGCCGCCAAGTTGTACCACTACAGTACATATCGTGAATGTGGTCAACATTGTGTTTCATCTGTACATGTGGCTAAAAATCAAAGTGTGGAGAGTCGTTGTCAGCGAAATGTACAAATGCAGTCGATGAATGGGGCAATGGTTGCCAGTAGCCTCTGAAATATCCACACACTCTTCGTCGTACTCGCTAGTTTCCTATTTTTGTCATGGTTTGGTTCTGTTTGTGAGCAAAAGGTGGCACTGGAGGGCTTCTCCTCCATCGTCGCACCTGTTGGTCATCATGTCATTCGCTCTTTTCTGTTCAAAGGACTGCAAGGCCGACCACTCGTGATCAGGTTTTTGTGCTACTGTCATGGGTTTTTTCTCTGTTTGTTGTTGGAGTTTTCAGGACTTTGTTTGTGTTATTGAGTTAGTGTTTTTCTAGTATGCCCCTCGAAGTTTTTTGTTCATATATTTTGGTCAGTACACCCCGCTTCTCCTGCATCCCTGCTGTTTTGGTCATCCTGCATCACACTATATAACACTTTTATTATATACACTTTATAATTTATCATCAAAATTATGGCATAGCTGAAGAAAATTACGAAACCTGCCACTTCCTTGAAATTCGTGCCATAATGTTTTTGGTTCAATAACCTTATAATTTATGACACCTCAAAATGTTGTTTCCTGATAAGAACACCAGGGATAGGAGTTTTTTTTTCAGGTAGACCAAATAAAAGAGTGCAATTTCCTTTTTACTTTGGAATGAGTGCTTACCTCATTTTATCTTATCTTATCTTTCCTTATTTTATCTTATCTAATCTCATCTATACAGCCTCTCTCTCTGTGTATAAATACAGTAAAACTATTACTATGCAAGTGACATTTACTTAAACACTCTTTTTTTCTGATTTTGAATTTGAATTTTTTGAGTGCAAAAAATAGTTATTTTTTTCAAACGAATATAATTTTCTTTAAAGTTTGTTTCTGTGTAAAATTTACTATGAATATTTTACTCTCCAATTTTTACTCTGTTTAGTCTGGGACTAAATATGGTCTTTTTTTTGATTGTAAATTGTACTCGATGAAATTTAATGTGTATCCTCTCATCCATATGCCTCATCCTCAGGTTCGGAGTGCGCTTCCCTTGCATGTCAGATGCCTATGACCGGAACCTGAGGGCTTTGGCCATTCAGACAGCACATGAACAGAAATGTGGCAACTTCCTGCAGGAAGGGGTTTACTGTATGGTGGCTGGACCAAATTATGAGACCATCACAGAATGCAACGTCCTACATAAATTTGGAGCGGATGCTGTTGGTGAGGACAGGTTCTTCATGCTCTGCTCAAGAAAGAAATGTTACACTTTTCGAAACAAATGCAGGGCTCACTTAGATTGCAGTATTTTTTTCATGCATTCGAAATGAAGTCTGATTATTCCTCTTCTGTTTGGTAAACAGAAAATGAGGATTTAGCTGCCATGTGGTGTTCCTTAAAATAATTTAGGTCACATAACTGCACACGGTGAATGGTTTTGTACAATCTCTGTGGTGGAGGCCAAAATTTGAAATGAATCCCTCGTTGTATGACGTTACGGCCTTCTGTTTCATGATTCTCATACTGTTGTGACATGCTGCATAGAGTAACATATACAGATTCAAACCCCACCACGGCGCAGTACAGTTCCAACCTTTTTGACCAGTGTCGAGAACACACTAGAGACCTGGAAATTACAATGGACATTTCAACAGCAACACCCAAATTTAAGAGAACAATAATAGATCACATGTAGTAAAAGCTGTCTTTCAATTTGCCTCTTGACTTCTGTCTTTTAGGTATGAGCACAGTCCCAGAGGTAATGGTGGCACGTCATTGTGGCTTGCGTGTCTTGGGTCTCTCGCTGATCACCAACAAGGCCGTGACAGATTATGACAGTAATGAGAAAGTAAACCATGAGCAGGTGCTCATGACCACCAGCCTTCGAGCACAAGAACTCCAGAGGCTTGTCAGACATCTTGTCACGAAGCTCTAGCACCTTCAGTTCCAATCTGCTGGAAACAAAAAGGGTATCCGTCCTTCAACGATAGGGTTGAGATAACCACAGACATCCGAGTTGTTCAATTAGAGAGGAAATCATCCATCTTGATGTCGGGTAGTGATAAGCTAGGACATAGAATAAGGAGAGCATACCCTATAACAACGCAATATTTGGGCGGCAGCTCGTCAATAGTGTCTGCAAGGGCGCTGCACTAGCACCCAGCTGAGTCACATTGTAAGGGACAAAAATAAAATAATGACAATTAAAAGGAAGAATTCAGAAAAAAATACCTTAAAATATACTGTATGTATGTTGAGCTAGATGAATAGCATGAAGTCGTTGATGTGTAAAATTGGTTTGTTTATCGCAGGCGTTTCAAATGATGGCATACAGTATATTCAATTTAGGCACTCACATTGTCAATCAGATAAACCCCTCAAAAGTGTGACATGCGCCGTAAGGTCCTTGTGCAATCCACACGGTTTGGGCACCGTTGGCCACTGAAATCTACTGCCCCCAAACAATCACGTTTAAACGGAGCTACCCTCAGTCAACTTCATCTCCTGTTTGGCCGTGAAGTACTCCAATTTTGACTGGAACTTGCCGTATCCAGTATGACGGCTATCTGTACTTCAAGGGTGGCATGTCAATGGGGTAGCCAGGCCAAAACAGAGTAAATTATCTTGTTCAGCCCCCCCGACCGCCTGCCCTCACCCACACAGCCATCTTCCCACACAGTTTCAGCATGTCACAGGTGCATGCTTCCTCTGTCCTGTTAAAAACAAAACCAAAAAAAAACATTGTTAGGCTTTGTGGGAAAAGAGCACAGGACCCACACGCAGAAACAATGAACTGAGAAGGATTTATTAGCTAGGAGTGGGATAGGTCAAGGTGGCAGGAATCGAATGGTCAAACAAAAACAACCAATTCAAGGAGAGCAGGGCACAGGGGCGTAACGGCTGGGCAGAAGCAAGTGCAGCAGGAAGGAATCGCTGACAAACTGGCAACGGGTGGCTGTTCAGGCTGGCTTTTATGCTGCAAGTGGCTGATGAGCAGAAGACTCGCAGGTGTGTAAGGGAGGCAGGTGCACCAATTAGCGAGACGCCCAGTCCACACTGAAAAAGGGAACAACAAAAAGGGTGGAGGGGAGGGCGACACCGTGAACAAACAATGCATCCTATCAAACATAAAACTCATATTTTTTCAGTGTACCAATTCACAGTAAGCCAGTGCACACAGTGCAACATTTGGTAATGATCAATACTCTGTCAACAGTCATACAGTTTTACCAGGATTAATTTCATCATTGTGAAGCGTGTTTGTTAACAATTATCCCATTGTTCGTCCTTCTATTGGATATACTTGATGCGACAAAAGAACAAATTGAAGCTTTGGTTACAAGTGTATCTCAAGTCACATTTTCAGTTTTCAGTAAAAGCTACAAATGAGCGAGGATGTTCAATAAATGAGTTACTAATGGCACAGTGGTCATGCTTCTTTCTTGTGGTGGTTACTGCTGATTTTCAATTACTGTATATCTTAGTTATGAAGCAAAACAGCTATATTTTTGCATGTTTACCTTTGAAATTGAATTGTTGATGAAATCTTAAGTCAGAATGGTTTAGATGCCTTAGCCTCAAATCAGGTTGTGTGGGTCCTCCAGTTTCTTCCCACATTTCAAAAACATGCCCAAGTCATGACCATGGCAGAGCCTCGTGACAATAAATTGTAAAGAAAATGGGTGTATATATAGTATTTATACAGTAGAATCTGGATTTAACAGACACTAAATGAACAGATTACAGATTTAACCAGTGTCCATTCCACTCAAAATTCCACTTCAGGAGTTGTCAAATTTAAGTCTTGATGGGCCGTTATTTACTCACACTGTGGCATCATTAAAACTGTTACACCTATTTCCTGGAATTGCCACTTCGTCACAGATGTACAATACAGACTGTATTCGGCGAACGGATGTGCCTGCGTGGCGGCCATGTTGGCAGCAGCAATGTTCCCACAAAAGGCAATGGAAAGTACGAACATTATCTTAGCATCGCTTTAGGCATGCAGCTCAACAGGGCTGAGTCAGTTATTTACTGGGGAGCTGTCCTGTGCACGTCTCTCTAAAGGTCAAGTGTGAAGTAAGCTTGGCCAACCATCTTTTGAGTAATACTTGGTGCTAAAACAATTTAAAGCATACTATTTTTTTTAAATGCAACTCCCCCAGGTTCATAATTAGACCCAAAGTAACATACTTGACAATGAACATGCTTTTGTTCCGCAATCTCCAGCGAATGCCATCGTTTACAGAATGCCAAGTCGCCAGTTGGCCATTGCATAGCATTGTTGATTGTTCCGTTAACTGCTCTTTGCTATTGTATTGTTATCGACTGTTATCGAGAATTCCGTGAAATGCCTTGGCGCTGTGTGGTGATGCAATGTTCGCATTCAGGCAAACAGTTGTTTCAGTGAAAAGAAAAGAATAGGGCACATAAATGGACCAGAAAATGGGTATGATACAGTGTCATTATCGCAAAGTGAATGAATTTCACCCCAGTGTTGACATGTGTTCTCGGTTACAAGCACTTAGAAGACCTCTGTTTTCGTAACTGGATTTGCAAAAAAAAGGTCAATGTGATAATCAATGAATAACTCTGGCTGTTGTTTACGAAAAAATTCAATTCAAAGTATTACGCATGTACATGGATGTAATTCTGTATGAAAATATTTCAGACTACATGAGTGCATGCATGCAATCATCTTTAATGGGCATCAACTAACAATGCTGCCGACATAATGTACAGAGAGGCTGACAATGCAACAGAGCTACCTTAGCAATGGCAATGTAGGACACCAACCCACTCTTGCTTTCAGTGCTCGCAGGAATATATAGACCAAGTAGGTAATACCATTGTGCACAGTTTACAGCATGGCATAGCATTGAATTGGAAATAATAACGATAGGCTGATAACCACAGCCTCTATAGCTTACCGTTGTTCCAAACCCAATGGATCTCGTCTCCACTGCGTGTCCAGCCGTTCTGGCACAATATTTTCTGCATTCTGAGCATCTGGCTTGTATATGTATGGTCCAACATACATCATTCAAACAAACTCCTCTTCTTCCAATTCTTTTAACACTTGGATAACTTTGAAATGTCGCCTTCCGAATCGATTTCTAACTGGCTTTGTACCCTTTCCATTGTTCAAGTTCAAGTTCAAGTCAACTTTATTGTCAAATGTGCTCTATGTGCAACAAACAGCTCAGATGAACATTCTTTCCTCTCAACCACACGAGAGAGAAGAGCCGCTGTGGGTGCCCGCGCCACCATCAACACAACAGTTAACATAAAATGACAAAATAATACAACATAACATATGTGAGCCCCGCTACTGTTGTCTTGAAGTGACGTCACACATGGGTTTGACGCATGCCAGGATCTCACTTCGGGAAAACAATTACTTTTTCAAATTAATGAAATACAAATTATTTTTACATGCTTTATTTAATGTATTTTGTTTCATTACTTTGCTCGTGACAAAAATATTGTTTTTCAATTTTCTGAAAGTATTTTACACTTGACCTTTCATGTGCCATACTGATTCTTGAATAGTAACCAAAACAGTTTTTTTTTTTTTGTATATGTTGTGCTAACGTCCCAGCTCAAGAGAGCAGCCAGCTGCGTGCCACTGTCACCCCTACCCCGCAAGCAACAGCAAGGATGAACCCTCAATCAAAGAGTTTCTAGCATTTTTTCCATTTTTATTCACATTTGTGATTGGACATTTTTATGCCACAAATAAACTGCCAAAAAAAATCACTCTATATTTGGTGGCACAGTGAGCGAATGGTTAGCATCTCCACCTCACGGTGCAGAAGTCATAGGTTCGATTCCGGCTCCGGCCTTTCTGGAGTTTGCATGTTCTCCACATGCCCGTGTAAATTTTCTCCAGGTAGTCTGGTTTCTTCCCACATTCCAAAAACTTGCCTGGTAGATTGATGAAACACTTTAAATTGTCGCTGGAGTGTGAATGGTTGTTCATTTCTGTGTGCCCTGCGATTGGCTGTTGACCAATTCAGGGTGTACTGCCCGAAGACAGCTCAGATGGGCATACCTGCGACCCAACAGTGACAATAAGCGGTTGGGGAAAAGGATGGATTTTTTTTTGTTTTTTTTTAATGTATTTGGTGTTTTTAGGCCACAAAAGTGACTTGTTTGTTAAAGCCAGGTTCCACTGTATAGTGTGAATAAATCCTGAATTGTTTGCTCGCTGTTATTTTATCACTTTATTCATTTGTGATTGTGAAGAAAAAAAAATTGGCATTCGAAGGAAATAGCGGAGGTCAAACATATTCGAACAGCTGTATTGGACAAGGGTTTTTCTGCATTAGATGCAATTTAGATCTTCCCCCACCAAGAGACCATGAGTAAAATGTTGGGATGAGCCGTTAAACAAAGCCTTGCAGTTTTCAGTCACCTCTGATTTGGTAACTCCTGCCAGGTTCCTTTGACCTTTCCATTCATTAGAGTGGGAAAGGCCTGTGAAAACCTTTGTCAGCAGTTCATTGTTTAGACCATTTGTATTGTATTATGCTAATGCAGTCTTGAAGGGGAATGTCACAAATATGAACATATTATATTCCATCCGTCCATCCATCCATTTTACGATCTGCTTTATCCTCACAGGGGTCGAGGGGATTATATTCCATCTTTTATTTCACATTAAATGCTGTATTTCTCACGTGATTTACAGCAGGGGTGTCAAACTCATTTTTGTCGTGGGACACATTTTAGTTACTGTTTCCCTTGGAGGGCCATTATGACTGAAACCAAATGAAAAAAGTCAATAATTACAGTTTATTCATCTGTCACTGTGCTGAGGGGTTTGGTTACAAGAACATGTGTACAATATGTCACTTATATAATACATATGATAATTTAAAATTTTGGTCGAGATTTTAGCAAGCATCATGGAAATTGCCATGTTTGATTTGATTTCACGGGCCACATAAAATGAGGTGATGGGCCAGATTTGGTCCCGGGCCTTGAGTTTGACGCGTGTTATTTACAGGATATAGTATGTTCAAGAAAAGTGGCTTTGCTAATTTAAAGTGAGGAAAACATTGTGCATTTTCTCATCATTGAAAATAATCCTGAGCCTGTGACATGCTTTAGTCAAAATACCCCAAGGATGATAAATTATGGTGGAGTTCACCCAGAAAGAAAATAAACGTAGTTCAGTCATGGAGGCAGCACTTTATACATCTCACTTCATACACTTGTCAGTTGTTGTTCGGATTTGTACAGATATCAACAAACACAAATAACCCATCAACAGTTTAACACAGAACTTAAGTATGTGTCAGTGATCTGAAAGTATTCTGTTAGCTAATGCTAATCTGTGCAGCCAACAAAATTAAATTCAGCTCTGCTTACCTTTTGGCATTCGAACAGTGCTTCATGTAGTGCAGGCCAGCGACCAGGCACCTTCAATATTTTTAAAGGCAAACACAATTTAAACACACCGCAAACGTAAAGACAATGGGAGATTTACAGGAAGGGGAAATGACTGCTTTCTGTTACATTATTCATTTACATGCAGCGTGCAGAGGTGTATCCCATTGTGGAGCTGAAATATTAATACAAATAAGCCATGGTATGACACCTATATCTGACTAGATGGTTTCTACACACTGATCTGGCAACTGGTGTCTTGTGTGCGCAATTTTCGTGGACCCACAAAGCAGGGGGGCAGGAGAGCCAGTATGTGCTGAACAAAATATATCAATAAAAGCACTTACAAAGGCACATTTGAAAAACGAAATCCAAAACACAAACAAAGTCCCAAAAACCCCAATTATTCAAACAAAAAACCCATGACAGAAGCAATACCATCCAACTCCAAATGATCCATGGGGTTAACTGAAAAGAATTAATGACATGATGACCAGTAGGCGCGACGCTGAAGGAGAAGCCTTCCGATGCCATATGTTTGTCACAAACAGAACGGAGCGTGACAACTGGCTTTACTCTAAAAAATGACAGAATCATAATCGTAGAAAGTGGAAGATAGGAAGCAGAAACATAGACAGAAAGCTGAGCCAAAGAGATTAAAATTGTTAGCTTTGGAAATCTGCATAGGCTGCTCATTCTCCAACAGAGCACAAAGCACTTGCATTGATTATTCGGGAGTGATGGTATGAGGAAATAGAGGGGGACACCTTTGCTTAGTGCACACTCCACATCACTGGGCAACACAATGCACACTCTGAACATGCACATGCACAGACATGTGCCTGCGGGCGTTCTGCGCTAGCATTCCCCCAAATTTGTGAAAGTGACTTTACCAAGCTTAACTGAAAGTGACAGCTTGCACTTTGGAGCTGTAAAATTATGGCTTCACCTTTGTGCAAGATCTAGTTCAGCACACAATCTTTTCTGAGCGTGATAGTGCACTTTTTTCCCCTTTTTTTAGCTGATTCATGTTGACTGGCCAGTTTCCATTTGGTGATATCAGCAATCCTTTACGGCACTGAACACTATTTACCTCCGACATAGAGTATGAAACGATGTGATGGTTAAACATACCACCTTCTCTTGGGAAGCTCACTTGTGCACGAAACAACAATTTCTGCTTCATTGGCTTTCAGCTTTAAAAACAAGTTTAGCATTTCTAAAAATGTACATTTTCACTATTTTCCAAGGAGTCAAGCACAAGAAAATAGTCAAAATATTCTGACAAACTCAGTTTTTCATTGGCAAATGAGAACTACATGGCAATGTATTCACTGACTAAACTGGTCGCTCACGAACGAGTCGAGAATGGCAGGGCTGTACGTTCAGTATGGTCCCTCTCCCGCTCAAATGAACTTAGAAATGAATGGTTCACTTCATGAAGCGATCCGTTCCGTCATGTTTCTTGCAAGATATGTTCCATTGAACGAAACATTCATGAACGGCACAACACAATACAGCGTACCTCTCCAAAAACTTTTACTGACTACAGTGCACCTCTACAAACCCACCATACCCATTCTTCATTTTTTCAGGGCAGAGGTGCACATTCATGGATTATCTTTTACTTCTGTGTGGTCACGAACACTCGTGCTTGTGGAGTTACATGTATTCACTGTAACTGTAGTTTTGGCATCTGTCCACTGAAGTTGTCACTTGATAGATACATGTAAATAGACAGATCGGATAAAGGCATTGAAAAAAAAAATCTGCAGTGCAAATCTAGCCCAATTAGTGATTTCTCTTGTCTCAATGTGGGCAGAAGAAAATTATTTTTTTCTTCTACAGAAGTACTGTACCCATTTTAAAAGCGCTGTATGGAAAGCAGTAGTACTGTAGTGTGAAAGAGATTGATTATTCACATGATCACCATTCTGGAGAGCTGAAAATTAAACAATGACTGGCAAACACGCTAACATAGACTTTAATCAACGTCATGAAGAAATATGCATACCAGTAAAAAAACAAAAAACAGAAAAAAACCATCGCTGGTGTTGGAGAGTGTTGGAATAAATCTTTATGCTTTATCCCATATTTTTTCCCATTGTACTGTAGTTACAAAGAGTTTGTTCAAGAGTCTCATTTACGATAGGATGGTGGGTTTGACAATCTAGGTGACCAAAAGGGTCCGCTCTCGGCTTTTAAAATTAACATCCTTTTGTTGAAGTTAACGGCTTCTGATAAAAATTAACAGCTGCTAGTAAAGATAACATCAACTCAAGGATGACGCCTGTAGGACGTCAACAACGGCAATCACGGACCACTGACCCCCAGCATGACCCGTGTGACCACCTCAGGAATTGTGTATTCTGATTCTACGCCCCATTTGGAGGACTCATTGCTGTTCTGAAACATGTGAACACTCCCCCACACCCATTAGAAGATCGTGTATCAGGGACATCCTTTCAAGAAATGCAAGGAGACAAACGCGGTCTCTTCAGAGTTGCGCCGGAACCTGTAATGCAGGGGTGCCCAAACTTTTCGGACCGAAGATCGACTTTTCGATCAACCAACCTCCCACGATCGACCCGTTACCGTGCACGCACATGCACATACATACGCACACCATGATGAGCAACAGCCTGACACGGAGGCATGCGACGCACTTTTGCAGGCTGTTAACTATCGTAGCTCACACGTACCGTTTTAAAGTGCTTCCCTCGGCCCTCTCGATTCCTATTCTATGCCCGTCCCTTCAGTGAATTGTACACAAAACAAACTCTCAATGAGAATAATTCTAATGATAAAAGATATTGCGCAACAGCTCTGATCATAAGCTGCAATTGCAGACTGCTTAGTGCTAACAACTTCCGATGTTGCAGGTCACGCGTCACCGTAGGTTAAAAATTTACCTGCTTGATTATATTTTATTTTTTTTATACTTTTTGTGAAAATGAGACTGATAGTATAATTAGGGTGCAGTGTACATTAACACAAAAAAATATATTACTAACATGCACAAAGACACACAAATCGTTGATTGTTTTTTTTCTCCTCTACACCCCTCACGATCGACTTGGGACCAGTCCGCGATCTACCGGTCGATCGCGATCCCTGGAGTTCCTGGAACTCCATCTCCATCCCCTGCTGGAACGGTTTACATGGCAGAGCCTGCTGGAGAGCTGCTCCGAGACTGTGAACCAAGACATGTTTTAGCACACTCTCTCTTGCAAGAAAGACAACCATGCCTTCCTCCTGAGTCTTCCTGTTCCTGATGTATTCTTAGCGTGCGATTACCAGCAAAAACCGAACAGACAGAATCCTTGTATTTCCAAAATCATCACTTCTCAGGAGACCTCAAAACCGGCCCGATGCCAGTGCTCTATACAGTAAGTAGAAAATACAATGGAAAATAAAAACATCTTCAATTGTTCCTAAATTTGACAACAAGGGTTTGAAGTTATCGTTTAGTCATGTATAAATTGGTGGGGAAAATGTGGTTGTGGTTTAATGGGTTTAGAAATCATTGTGGCTCGGTATCAAGATGATAACCTTCACGTGACATACGTCTGACCAAAATGCAGCATAGTAGGACTGTTCCTTCAGATCAGTGTTTTTACTCTTATACGCGCATGACTAGTGCCACGGTCAAAAGTGGTTAGTTACTGTAGCTTCCTCTACTGTATTGTTACTATGCCATGTTTCTGAGGAGTCATGAAACTAAATGGGGTATCATCTTTTTTTTTTAGAAACATCTGTTTATCCAGATGTCAAGTGTAAAACAATAAATTAGTGCTATGTACAACATGTGAAGCTATTAGAGAGACAGATACAATAAATAGAGCCTCAAGACACCTTTTCAACTGTAGTTTCACCCCAATAAAGTAATTGAAGGAACAGAGACAATGTAGCTTGCAGACCTCATTCATCTTTTTTGTCAACGTCACAAATATGCGTGGTAATTATACTATATTCAAGAGAAGGCATGCATGTCTTTCACAGGTTGTATCCAACACAAAGAGAATGTTTCTTGAAACGGATGCACTGTGGTTCGTCACAAGCGGTAAAATGAGTGAAATGAATATAGATTACATTGCTTTCTTCCCCCATCGCTTTACCAGCCATACTGTACAGCGCACAAAAATGAAAACGATTTTTTTTCTTTTCTTCAGAATTTACATTTATTATGTGGGCTAATCACTAGTGCTTGCTGGAGGCAATGTGGGAAATGTGATTAGTGTGTGAGCTGTAATTAATGTCTGTGAAGCCTTACGCACATTGGCAAAGCCCTGGCAGGCACTTCTTAGATGTGCACACGCGCACGTGAAAAAAACTCAGGCGCGCACGAAGGCACACACATACAGATGCGCGACCGCAGTAAAACACAACGAGACGCGCTGAGCGCACGCTCGGAGAACGGATGAGATGAGATGGTGTAGGTGCGAAATGCGCCCCTAGCGGTCAGAATAGAGTTAAAAAGCAGCGAGCGTGCGAGGGTCGCGCCACTGTGAGTCTGACAAGAGCCACGGAAAAGTTAGCACCGGATTTGAGACGTGTACCACCCGCGCACAGCATCATGGCAAACAAAGCAAAGCCTCCTCACCTCCACCTGGCCGAAGTCACAGCGTCCCAGTTCCTCGACATCTGGAAGCACTTTGATGCTGACGGTGAGGCCGTTTTTGTCCAAGTTGTGTCCTTTTGTATTTGGCGTCAATTGCTGACGATTAAAAGGGTGATTAACGATGCATTCGAAGGCGCGAAAAATGTAAACACATCATAACGTTACGGAACGAAAGAAGGGCGTGAGTATACAGTACTGTATAACTTGTAGGCTTCTCAATCAGTCGGCGTAGGAATTTGTTTCATGAATCACAATTGGTCAAAGCGTGTGCTCTGTGCGTTGTTTTATTTTATTTTATTTCAACACAGATATAATCGGATAATGCTCATTTGAGTGACGAACGTGTTGGGGGGTCTATTCGATAATGATGCATATGCTCGACACTTGACGCGCAACTGCTGCATAATAACATTTCACAAAAAGCAGCATGCTTTTCAACAACCATTTAAACTCCCATTAGATTTGATTTGTGTGCAATGTAGATTTCAAATGATCATTCAAGACGAAACTGAATACTTTTGAGTGATGCTGATGCAATGGGGTTCCTTTTCTAGTTATGATCATGCTTGTCGACGTTTTGTCAATAAGTGCAGGGTCGAGTGACATTTTTATGCAGTTTAAAAAAAAATACAATAGGTTTTATTGATCCAGCATGGAATTATCAATCTCGGAATTCATCACTATAGAACTTCAGCCTTCTTCCATGTGTGTTTGTGATCAATTGGACAACGGATACATTATCACCTATATTGTGTGTGTGTGTGTGGGGGGGGGGGGGGGTTAAAAATTATGTTGCGTATTGATCCTAAATTTTGACGACGCCTGCTCATGTACTGGAAGTTATTCCACAGAGAAATGAAGGATGAATGAGGAGCTGTTCAGCTTGCTTGGAGTTTACTGATCAGCATCACCGCTTGTTTGGTTTTGGAAATCTTTTTTTTTTTTCGTTTTTACATATTGTACTTTGCAACACGCTACTTTGCTAATCAAATGCGTCCAGTGCATCAACACATTTGGCTGCAGTGTGTGAGTATTGCCCTCATTACTGGGAGCGTCTTCTTGCTCAGCAGAAAGACAGGAGCGCTAATTTGTTTGCTCAGATGGAGCAAACATCACAGAGTTTGGAGCTAAAAATACACAAGGAGGCGATGCATTCAGATATGATGAAACCACTGATATTCCCCTGTTGGCGCAGGATCAAATCTCTTCTGGATTGCGCCTGCGTCTTGCAGCTCCTCTGTGCTGCGTCCTTCTCATCTTTCTCTGCTGTCTCGGTCGGGCATTTTTAATTCATTCCCCTCAAAGCTTTAAAAAAAAGCACCTGCATTTTCTCCTGCTAATTATAGACTATTTGTTGTCAACACTTTTTTGTTAAACTGGCTGTGAAATCTCGAATATTAATCAAACTCACCCACACTGTGAACATGCATTTGAAATTGCTGGACTGAAAGTTCCTTTGAATAACAAGTGCTCTTGACATAAATTTTAAATATACCGGTATTTATTTGTCTCACTGTGCAGAGTGTTTTAGAAGAATAAACTCAAGCAAAAGTAAAGCAAAGTTAAAAGAAAAACTAAATTGCACAACACTGTAACCACTTGAACCCTAATTTATAACTGAATATTGGCTTTTCAATTTTTTTCCCCACTATGTTGAAATGACTGAAGTAAAACAATAAAGTTAGTACTATTTCCTAGTGCTGTAAAAAAAAGGTCTTTATTCAACATTTAATTAAACGATCTAAAAAAATATTTGAAGTCAACCATTAATGCATTATCTGCCGTCTCCTTTTCATCTGCAGAGATTATATAACTTCTTTGAGAAGTGTATGGAGTGAAAGTCATTGAAAAGAGATCTCACTATACAGTAGTTTGCACCAGCTGACAGTCTAATTACCATGCAACATATGGTACAGTGCAGCTCTGAGATAAACCAGAAAGTCTTTAATGTACGTCTTGGGAATGTCTATACGCAGACTTGAACACAAAACATATGCATATATGGCACAGTGAGATATGGGTTTATTCTTTCTTTCAATTAAACACCCTGGAGAAATAACTTCAAGAAAATCTATTGACATCTTATGCCACTTCCCTTGTATCTAATCACAATGCACTTGGGCTAATTGTCTCTGAGGTCATTTCTCCCCAGAGAACTAAATGTCAGTAAGACCTACAGGAGAGATGCCTCATAGCAGGGAGGCTGTCCTACTTATGGAAGCAGCAGGAGCAAGCATTTATGAGTTGTGATAACATCACTAAGGAGCACATACATGCCCCCACACTCACGCACGCACACACCGAAAATGTCGGTGCGTCGAACAAAGCCGCTAAATGTCAGTAGATTGGAGGAGAAGATGAGCGAGTGAGATGATTAAGTTTAAGGAAGAAGAGAGGAAGTAGATGGCATAATAATCTTTGTTAATGTGGAATGTGTCAGGTCTGCCTTCCAGGGCTTTATAGAAGCAGTTTGGAGCCATCTGTCCAGTTATTCGACGGGCTGGATAAAAATATGTTAGCACACGTTCACATATACTTTGGTGAAAAGGGCACCATTGTTTGCTCTCTGAATGGCTGTTTTCCTGGGAGCAGCCCACTCAAAGTAAAAATAAGGCCCAACGAAAAGTACGGCTGCTCAGGGATTGACTGATGACCATCCAGAGTGTTTTGGGGGCTCATGCCCAAATTCAACTGCGAGAGACAAATGGCTCCAATGACCCGACAGAATAACATGGAAGAGAACGGATTGATAAACTCCAGCTACAGTGATGGACCACAGCTAAGACACAAATTCCCCGAGATGAGAAAAAAAAAGCAAATAATGAAGTCGTTAGAGGTTTTATAAACATTGAGACTCTTTTACCTCATAAACTTCCCAGATAT
Organism: Hippocampus guttulatus; assembly: GCF_054856545.1. Lineage (NCBI taxonomy): Eukaryota > Metazoa > Chordata > Actinopteri > Syngnathiformes > Syngnathidae > Hippocampus > Hippocampus guttulatus. The sequence goes on along the minus strand of NC_141264.1, from coordinate 6,839,853 downwards.
GAAAAGATAACAGGTTCCCCACGTTCTCCCCATTGTCTGATTCGCCACTCCACTCACTGATGACTTCGATGCCTCTTGTAATAAGACAGCCCTACCTATCAATCATTAAAATATTAGAAGTTGATTTTCCATAAAAGCCCCTGAGTATGAGCAGTCACCACTTTTGCATTATGTGATTTAATAAGTTAATCTATTGAGCCAGAAGGGGAGGAAGAGTGCCACTGGTGAAAGGCTCGTCTTTGGATCGATACCAAGATGCACACATGAGACTTAATGGACACTCTTGGACAGATCTGTGCAGAAGATGAATTAGCATAAATGGAAAGCCGTTTTCATGAAAAGCATACAGTGTGGTCCAAAGCATTTGGACAATGTTTGTTTTTAGGATTCTCCCTGAATGCATGACTGTCATTGATTTGACATTACACAAAGTCAAGATATGACTCAAGAATTACTTGAAATATGGCATTTGCATGTATCATTTTGGATTAATAGACATTCTATACATAGGTTGACTAGCTCAAGTATTGAGTAGTTAAACAAGAGATTGTGGTCCATGCCGATGGAAGCCCAGAATCTCGGAGTTCTCTTCAATATGAAGCAGACCTTTGATGTTCAAGTGACCAAAGTGATGGTAGTTGTGCCTTGCACGCCTCAGACTATTAACCAAAATTAGCTTCCTCAGCTCGCTTCCATTTCTGTTTGTATGATATATACCGGTAGAGCCAGTAAGTAAACTTTTTTTCTATTCATTTGAGTGTTGTGTTACATTGGTCAATGACTGCCTGTGTGTGTGTGTGTGTGTGTGTGTGTGTGTGTGTGTGTGTGTGTGTGTGTGTGTGTGTGTGTGTGTGTGTGTGATTTTCCTCCGTCTGCTTGCTTCTGACTTGGCTGGTGATATAAAGTAAAGCGAAAACAGTCTCTCTCTCTCTTTCTGTTTCTATCTCTCTCTCTCTCTAACACACACACACACACACACACACACACACACACACACAACACCGTTACTCAATCACACACATATGCACAGCAAGCAAACCGGGGAAAAAAAGATGCCAGAATCTTGGGCTCCATACAATTACGACAATGGAACTCCAAACAACCTTTAACAGATGTAAAATGTTCTTTGGCTTTCTTTTTATATGCTCTGTTTTGATGGCATGTGAAAATCGGCTGAGAAATTATGTACTGCCGTCTTAATTTCGAAGCCTTTGATAGGAACGTTGCCCCGACATGCTTTCATGACATAAAACTCATGGATGTGGAAAATAGGTTCATATTTTAATAACAGAACTCATGTGGTATGAAAGGGACGATAATACTTGAATGTATCTTGTTATTTATGTGCTTTTCCCTTAAAAGGCAATGGTTATATCGAAGGGAAGGAGTTGGAGAATTTTTTTCGGGAGCTGGAAACCGCCCGCAGGGGAGCTGGCGTGGTGAGTCAAGTAGGCACTCAGACACATTGTACACAGTCCCTCACATTTGATTTTTTCTTAATTATGAATGCTATGTTTGTAGGACCCTTCAAACCCAACATTCAGAGAAAAGATGAATGACTTCATGCAGAAGTTTGACAAGAACAAAGATGGAAGAATTGAGATGTCAGAGGTAAGACACTGGGTGGATGCTTGTTATTCTGCATAAAACTTTGCAGTGAAAAACTAATATGGCATGTATAGATGAAACATTACATGTTGGGGAAATGCTCCAGAAGTGAATGTTTAGACTAGTGGTCAGCAACCTTTTTTTTAACAATACAATTCAATACAATAAAGAATAACACAGTTAAATACTATCCAGTCTTGAAAGTTTTAGCCGGTATTCAAAAAACAAAATAAAACAAATTTCCCCCTCAGGAATAATGAAGATGCCTCAAATGTAATGGAAACATGATCATATTTCACTTATGATGCTACATATGGCGTAAACATAAACACTACTTGCAAATGTGGATGATCAAAAGATGACACCATTGTTTGCTTATTTGGTCCAGTGGTTCAGTGGTTATTGGTAGTGATGGCAAAATGAAGCCCCATAAAGCAGTGAAGCCTAAATCTTGCTCTGAACACATCATAATATGTATTTGAGGAGTGTTTATACATGAATTGTTCTGTGTTACAATTAGGGACCCGAAACCACAAAATGTGAAGGGGAATCCATAGCGTTTCTTTGTCGCTTTTATTTCGAACAACACGAACCTATCGTATCATTTCCTGAATCAGTCACGTGGTACACCCCCTTCACGGGGCTTCAAACGTCACCACTGACGTCATCAACACGCGCTTCGACTCCCCATTCATGAACCACTCATCGAGATTACTCGGCACACGCTTCAGGGATTCGACCCGTGGAGCACATCACTAGTTATTGGTTTGCAGCGGCGATCGTGATGACTCTGTCTGCTTTATCACTTTCGTGGGTGGACTTCTGGTTGAATGGGTTTGTTGTGTTGCCAATGTTGATGGCCAACATACAAAACCTTGACTTTTTCAGCATTTTGGCCACGACATTTGTGGAAGAAGAATCTGTGCTTGGTGGTTGTGCCTTCTCAGCAGTACGCGTGTACCAGCACTGATTTTGATGGAGAGGAATGTCGGCGATATTTGATTGTCGCTGCTTGACAGCCCGAGGCACTTGTGTTTTTTTGGGCCTAGAATGGGCAGCATTTTTCGCAGCCTCATTTTGCTCAGCGGACATGTCGGCGCTGTTGGACACTCGGTGTCGGTGCGGCTGGATGGATGGCTGCTGGAGCTGAGGATGAGGAGAAAGGAGTGTCGGCATGCAGCGCGGGTGCATATTTAGAACTGAGAGTCGGCACTTATAATGGAAGCGGATTTACATGGGACAGCAGCAGTGAACAAATCTCTTTTTTCGTCATTGGACGCTACAACTTCTTGTTTACTTTCAAACTTAACGTGTAGCATACGTGTGCACATTTTGAGCATGACGTCTTTGATCCACTGGTGAAAGGACACTTTGATTCTCTCCTCTTTCATCTACAACTGCTTCAAACAACAGGGCGTATGCTGGTGTAAGGTTATGATTGTATAACTGTCCATGTCTTTAGTGTTTTGTTATATTACCATAACATCGTATTATTTTATTTTATGTTAACTGTTCTGTAAAGTGCTTTGTCACAGCTGCTGCTGTTGAGAAAGCGCGATATAAATAAATATGTTAATTTACTTGTTTCTAATTTACCTTCTGATGGCTCTTTTAAGTTATATTTGAAGTTGAGTTTTGTTGTTAAAATTCAGGTTCAAGTCTAACATTCGCCCTGGGTTTTTAATTTGATTCAGTTTTAGAGCATCTCCGGGTGACTGATAACTTTCTCCTTTTTTCTGTGTGCCAGTGACAATTATGCCAGTTTTGTCTTCTCTGGAGAAAATTGTTTTCCACCCAAACACTGACCTAATTGATGCAGTGCCAGAGTGAATCTACAGGCCCATGTTGACCTGCCGTCATTGACACGCAGATCGAAGTGTCAAGCATAGGTGTGATAGGCCTCTTTATTGCTGCCCAAAGGAAGCAGGTATAGATTGGGCAATGGGGGTCCCAGGATTGCGCCCTGTGGAACCACACAGATCATGTCCATTAGGTCTGAGTCACAACCACCAATTTCAACAAAGTACGTCTTGTTCTTGAGATAGGCTTTAGACCAATTTAGAGCATGACCAGATATTCCCACCCGGTGTTCAGACCTCTGTAACAAGATCACTTGGCTGAATGTGTCAAAGGCAGTGCTCAGGTCAAGTAGAACTAAGACTGAGACTTTGCCTGCATCTCCGTTCAGGCAGGTGTCAACTTATTGTTCAACAAACAACTCAGTTTTGAATAAATGGTGACAAAATATGGAAATTGGGACTCAATTCAACTAAAATGTATTTGTAGAGCACTTTAAAACAATCACCTTTGCATACAAAGTACTGAACACGAAGCATTCAGACAACAAAGTTAAACAGGGATGAGATTGACAGTTTACTTGGTGACCTTGGGTGCGAAGGGCGACCTCCTTGAGCCACAGCGGGTTGGAAGAGGTTGAGGGAGTGACCAAAATTTGGATGCTGCTAATGCCAAACAGATATAAGGCACATTAAATGAGCTACACCTGCAATTGGCTGACAACCAGTTCAGGGTGTCTCCCACCTATTGCTCGAAGACAGCTGGGATTGGCTCCAGCACGCCCCGCAACCCATGTGAGGATAAGCGGATCGGAAAATGGATGGATGTATCAATGAGATAAACAGGTATTACCAGGGCAATTTTGTGGCAGCTAAAGCTAACGGTAGTGCACGTATATCGGTAATAGCAGAAGGACTCAATAAATGAACATGACACAAAAAATGGGAATGCCACTGGGAATGCCACTCACCTCTCATGAGGTACAAAAAAAAAACTTTGTTCAAACACCAACACAATCAAGGGGTCATAAATCTCTGAACAGAACCCCACTCTTGAATTGCTTAACAATCTGCTTGTCGCTCGGGTCACTCGCTCCTCTGTCCCTGGACCATAACGCCAAGAACAGCCCCGCAGAAATGCTCTAAACGGATTTGGACCGCCAATCGACGGAAAATTCTGAAACAAAACCAAGTCTCATGCCTTTTCAAATGTTTCATGATTCCTTTAAGAACATACAAAACATTTGAACGTACAAAAACTTGAATAAAAAATATCTATCTTGGGTTTTTGGATGTTAAAGTATATTATTTGTGTGAGACTTATCTATTTACAACTTTACAGTCAAAAAGTTCCATAGCTGGTCTCACTAAAGAGGGTCGCAATCTTTTGTTTTCATCTCTCCCGTTTTTCTGTCATTCTATCTCTGTAGCTGGCCCAGATTCTTCCCACTGAAGAGAACTTCTTGCTCTTCTTCAGACAATTTGTCAGCTCCAGTGCTGAGTTCATGGAGGTAGGCATTTTGTTTTTTGTGTTTTAACTGAAATTGTTTTTATTTAGTATTATCTCCTCAACAAGACATGTTTCAAAGGCTTATTTTTGACATGAAAGGCTTTCTATGTATTTGTCAACAAGCAACTTTGCTGTATGGATGGATGTGCTGTGTGTATGTCATGCAACGCAACATATAAAAGTACCAAATTTATTGTAAAGCACTTTTATCAAATCAAACAAATAAGTAGTAATTGAGGAAAATGGAAATCAATCTATAATGTGTCCCTGAATGAGAGTTACTATTGTTCAGGCTGTCAGCCAAAATCCAATTTTTAATGCATCCAGATTGAAACTAGATTGCTCTTTTTAGTCCAACAGTCATAAATCACATGAAATCCGATTTCTACAAGATGGATTATAACCACATTCGAGAGGTAGTTTCATTTCCCATTTGGACAGGATGCGTCTCAGTCCAAACAGCTCCACACACACCAATCGGTTTTGGCTGTCCGTGACATCAAGCTAAGCGACGCAAGACCCAATGCGTCAGAGCAGAGAGCGCCAATCGAAGTGCGGGGCAGTGAAGAATGGATTACATCGAAAAAATTGAAAACTGCAGGGCCTGGACACAGGTGGGACTGCATTGCCTTATGGGTCTGAGGAGATACAAGCAAAGCTCGAGGCCATGTATAGAAACAAGTCCATTTAGAAATGTATTTCGTATGATGCCGCTGTCATAATTATATAGACGTCAAACTCAACACGTGTTGGATGACGCCTCCGTTCCGATGTCGTTACAACACAGCAACCTCTCAGATGGGTCACTAATGTGGCTCAGTCTGAACAGGGTCTAATCCAATTTAGACACTCGCGAAAATCAGTGTGGATAGTCAGCCCTAAAAAAATTGGATTTGAGAAGGAATCTGATTTGAATCATATGGGCTCGCAGTCTGAATGCAGCCTAGTTGAGAGGACCTTCGCCTGGAGATTGGGAGACTTTGCCTGCAAACTGTCCTGAGCCAAATCAATAATAATTTTCAATAACAACCCCGACGTGTTCAGCTTTAACAGAAAGAAATTACTTTATATCACCCCTAAATTGCAAGGGCAGCATCACCTTTTCATGACAGTATAGCACCCTTTTTACAGTTCTTGCCTGAAAATAACCACCATTAAATCAGGAATGCAAGCTGATGGGATTTGGCTATTCAGATTTTGATATTTATGTTAATTGGAAAAATGGTTCTTGGTTGATGTATTGTTTGATGCAAAGACTTCAGGCAGGGTTATCAAGCACAGCTGTTATGTTTCAATCTGGTTACGTTTGGTTTTGATTCCTCATGTGTTCCTTGTGTGTAACCAATTAGGTCCCTCAACCCTTTGTGTGTTGTCCAGGTGTTTCTAGTTTTCTCGTCACTTAGCTTGTATTTAGTTCCCTGAGTTTCTGTCAGTCTTTTTTGGGTCTTTGTGAGCTGTGAGTATGTGAGCATACGTGTGCTCCTGTCATGTTTTGTTTCCTGTTATAGTTTGGTTTGATACTAATGGTTTCCAGGCATTTTTTTGGAGTACTTCGACTTTGTATTTTTTTCCATTGTACTGCTGTGTGTGTTTTTTTGTTAAATACATTTTGGTCAATCCACCCTGCTCCTCCCTGCCTCCCTGCTTTTTGGGGTCCTACAACTACCATCACGCAAAACGTGACGACAGCAAACAAATGCTGTTTTGTGTATATCGCGAATGCAGTTCCGGTCAGGTATCGGATTCAAATATGTAAAGAAGGAAATGCAAATTCTGGTGGATGAACCATGTGACTGGAGCCATCAGTGGCTGGATGCAAAACATTATTAGCACAGCAATAGCATTCTTTAAAACCCTGGAGAACCCACGGGGTCAAATTTGGCCCCTATTAATTCTACTACTCAAATGCTCCCCTTAAATCCCAAAGGGTCAGATTTGGCCCCAATCCTAAATTAGGATTAAAGCATTGAATATTTGAAAAAAAAAACATATTTTGGTGTTCAGTGAACATATAGCCGTCATTTAATGTATAATTGATCATTTTCCAAAGAAGAAAAAGGTTCTTGGGTTCTCCAGGGTTAACAGTCGTTCTCAATGACGTGCTAACATACGGTAATTGAATGCAGTCATTTCAGGAAATATTTGTTTGTTGCAAATGTCTTGAAAGAAAGAAATCTATGTAAAGGTCAAATGCAAAGTAAACTTGGCTAGCCATCTTTTGAGCAATAGCTAAAACAATTTTAAGCAAAATTTCGTTAATTTTTTAATGCAACCCACCCAGGTTCGTAATTCCACCCATCGTAACGCATTTAACAACGAAATTGCTTTTGTTCTGCAATCTCCAGCAAGTGACGTCACTTAAAGAACGCCCTTTCGCCAGTCAACCATTGTACCGCATTTTTGATTGTCCCGTTAACCGCTCTTTGTCATTGTTATTGATTTATCCGAAATGCCTCGGCGCTGTGTGGCGATGCGCTGTTCACATTCAGGCAAACAGTTGACAATACAACGTGTCCTCTCAGTGCTCGCGGGAATACATGTACCAAATCAGTCATCCCATCGTGCACACAGCGAATTGCAAACTATAGCGCTAGGCTAATAACCACAGCCTATCCATTTTACCATTCTTCCAATCCCGATGGGCCTCGTCTCCACTCCATGTCCGGCTATTCGTGCTCAACCTCTCTCTCCTGTGGTCGAGAGGAAAGTAATTTCATCTGTGCTGTATGTTGCACATGTAGCACATTTGACAATAAAGTTGACTTGAACTTGAACATTTTCCGTATCCTGAGCATGTGGCTCGTACATGTAAGGTCCAATATACATCTTGCCCACTACCTCCTCTTCCTCCAACTCTTCAAACGCCTGGATCCCCACGGATAAGCTTGAAACGTTGCTTTCCCAATCGATTTGTACACTTTCTCCATTGAGCTGTGCCATTGTTGTTCTTTGAATGACGTCATATTTCCGGGTTTGTCGCTCACCAGGATATCAGTGGGGGGGAAACGATGAATTGGTGGAATATTGAATTACTTGTGACATAGAAAGACTGCTTTTGGCATTGTTTTTGAAATGACTTCAAACTTGCTCTTTAATAATCCCAAATTTGGCAAAAGTCATTTGTTGCTATGTGCAGGATGAATAATGAATGATTGTCGAAGTTACACAACGCTGTCCTCAGAGCGTTGAAAGCTACATGGAATATGAAATAATTTAGTCTCCCCAATCCCTGCTGAAGATAAGAATAGGGCAGATTTTGTGTTAGCTTGGCAGCAACAAAAGAATGGAGTCAGTTATGAACCAATTGCATGCAGGGGAAAATGTGTCCTTCTCCCCAGTGTCATTCAAAGGAAATAATGAAATGAGAGAAGGGGGGCAACGAAAGGAGAATATCTGGAGGATGCAAGGATGGACGACTGCAAACAGTCACAGAGGAAACTTAATGAAATGTCAATGGGAAGCTGAGAGCCAGAGTTTGAGGACATAAAACAAGAAAGGAGGATTGAACAGTGTTTGTTGAAGGATGTGTGTGGAAGGAAGTGAGCAAAGAGATTTTAAAGGGTTACAGGGAGAAAGCAGGACCTTCTATTTTCAGGGGCATGTATAATGGATCACACCACTGCGAGCTCCTCTGCAGGGCCGAGCAAATGAGAAGTGGAACGATGGGGACGAGAGGAGATGAGAAAGGGGGGAGGACAATCCATCTTTGACAAGGAGTCCTTCTTCGGACATGGACAGCGACGAGATTAAAGCATTCATTTAAATGACTGCCTGACTTTGTCTTGCTTGTAACCTTATGTCCTTTGCCTTCTTTGTCTGTGTATTATGGTGAATGGGAGTTTTTCTTTTTCCTGTTGGAACAATGTCTATTCACAGCCTGTACTGTAACACAAACTACTGGGCTTTAAACAAAATCTTGGGAGCAACGTAATAAACTCAATGCATTTTTTGTTTTGTTTTCCCCCTTTCTTTCAGGCATGGCGACGATATGATACAGACCGCAGTGGCTACATTGAAGGCAATGAATTGAAGGTTTGAATTTAATTTTACTACTAAAATTACCAAAGGATGGCACCTTTAATGTCGGCAAAGGCATTAAACACACTTGCAACCATAACAAGAACACGTTTATTAACTCATGGATGGTCATGAATTCTAATTTTTCATTTTGACTTTTCTTCTCCCATCGTCCATTCAATCTTCCAAGCACAGCATTCAGCCTAAACTGGAATAACCCTTTCATCTTATACTGTACATATTGATGGCGTGGGGCGGATTCCTCATACTTTCATAAACCTCACTTTTTATTGGTCAATAATTTGTAAAGGTAACTCCAACACATAAGGACTGACCCAGTTATTTTGTGAAAAAAATGTAAAAGTTAACCAATTGTGACTTTGGAAAATTTGTTTATCATTTCTTTACATTTTCTTTGTTGATCTGTTTTTCTGGATTATTTGACTTGGTTTTTTTTTTTTGCTTCCCTCTTGGGCCAACGAATAATCAACTCTGTGTTGTATTTGTATTCATTTTTAGTGGTTTCTGTTATGTTACTGTATCGCTCTTAACTGGGGCACACTAATAAAAAGACAGTAAAGCACGTTCATGAAACAATCGGCCACTTTTATTTGTGTTAGGAGACTCATAATTTGGCCGTTAGAATGATATCAGATGTGGGTGCTTATCAAGGAGTGTGTGTGTGTGTGAGTGTGTGTGTGTGCGCGCGTGTGTGTGTGTTGGGCTGCATGGAACAATTTTGGTGTGGTTTTCAAATGGGCATCACAGGTTGTTGTTTAGTGCTCATTTTTAATTAACACCTGGGCAAAGTCAGACCAGCCGTCCACAACCAGCCCATCCGTGGGGTCAGTAAAGCATGCACTGCTTTTATTTTGGTGTTTGCAGTGCAAACACAAGCAGCGAATGTTCTTCACTGTTTCCAACTTAGAGATATTGTCGCTGTATTTAGTGATTTTTCCGCCCATTCTGGCAACTATCTTTTAACTAATTGCAGCAATACCAACTGTGATCCTCATGTTATCAACATTCATTTCTTGCATGATGGAGGGATGATTTGCCCTGATAATCATTGAGGAGTCCAAAGAATGGCTAATAGTGGTTTATCTTAAATATATAGAAAGAAACATGGACTCTTTAGAGATGAATTAGGCGGTACCGTGCACGTCCGACTCAGAGTACAGAGGTGCAGGGTTCGATTCTGGCTCTAACCTTCCTGCGTGGGTTTTGTCCGGGTACTCTGGTTTCCTCCTACATTCCAAAAATATGCATGGCAGGCTGATTGAACACTCTAAATTGTCCCTAGGTGTGAGTGTGAGCGCGGATGGTTGTTTGTCTCTGTGTGCCGCGCGATTGGCTGGCAACCAGTTCAGGGTGTCCCCTGCCTGCTGACCATATCTACAAAAGCGACAGCTTATTAAATAATACAATTTACCGCTTTACATAAAAAGACAATGAGTACATATTTAACATATTTGGGGTTATCATGTTGGTACGGCCCTCAGAAACCGTTTCAGTTTCTCACATGGCCCTTTTGAAAACTTAGTTGTGTCGTGTGGTTGGTATGGGATGAGGACCCAAATGCCGGGAAGCAGGGTTGGCGAGGCAAATAGGCTCTTAAAAAATAAAAATAATACCGGTAATTCAATATGAAAAGAGAACAAAAATCAAACAAGTACTTGGATTAATACTTGGACTAAACATAAGTGGCTGAGGGAGCTATGTGGAGGGACCGTTTTGACAAACACAGGTGAACACACCAACCTAACAAGGGACACACTGGACACAAGGAAAACATGACAAAACGTTGAGAGGGAAGAAATTTCATCTGTGCTGTATGTTATATGTTACACATACAGTACATTTGACAATAAAGTTTTATCCAATCCAATCCAAAACTAACCAAAACCAAAATCCACAAAACAAGTGTCGCCGTTTGCGAAGGAGTTTCTCGTTTGGCACATGCCGGACAGCGGTCAGGCCAGCCAAGTTAAGCCAGCCACTAAAATAATTGGTCATACTCTGCATAACGGTAACGTGCCGCCATCTTCTAAATTAACGCAAAACAATAAGTCAGGACACCAATTCCTTGTTAGGCTTTAATTGCAAATATATTCATAGTAGTGGGCAATCATTATTCGGCCAGCCCAGTCTGTCCATCGTTGTTGGTGACAACCGATTGGCATCTTGTCAACTTATATCCATTCTTTTTGGATGAAACACTGTGAATATTCCATCCATCCATTTTCCGAACCGCTTGATCCTCACTAGGGTCGCGGGGGGTGCTGGAGCCTATCCCAGCTGTCTTCGGGCAGTAGGCGGGGGACACCCCGAATCGGTTGCCAGCCAATCGCAGGGCACACAGAGACGAACAACCATCCACGCTCACATTCACACCTAGGGACAATTTAGAGCGTTCAATCAGCCTGCCATGCATGTTTTTGGAATGTGGGAGGAAACCGGAGTACCCGGAGAAAACCCATGCAGGCCCGGGGAGAACATGCAAACTCCACACAGGGAGGCTGGAGCTGGAATTGAACCCGGTACCTCTGCACTGTGAAGTCGACGTGCTAACCACTGGACTACTGGGCCGCCCCACTGTGAATATTATGATTGTTATTATTATTATTGTCATCTTTTTCTGAACACTCCAACACGCCCCGCCTGGCCACCTGTTGCTTTGGAACTCACCCTGGCTGCAATACCCACACTGTAAAAACAATGTTTTGGCTGAAAAACAAAAAAACAACAACAACAAAAAAACCAAGACATAGCGATCTCCATGGGCATTTGAAGCATACAGTCTTTCAGTTGGGCCACTGTTGATTACATGACATATCTAGCCTAGCTAAAGAGAACTTAGTTATACACATCTGTTGGTATTTTTTTTCCTCCAGTTTTCATGTGAAGCAAACGTCTTATGTTTTACAGTCCTGCCAAGACTCATGTCGACTGTGAATTTTTGTTCGATTTCGACTGGCAGTCGTACTTTAGCGCTCACAACATTGTACCACTTGAGTTGTATGCTCTCAGCGCTTCCCAGTCCTACAAATGAACACTCCAAACTGTGCATAGATGGGAAAGATTGTTTGTCTACAAGCGCCTCTGTCATGATTCCGTTCTGTTAGCCTCCAGCAGGTGGCTGAGGTGGGCTCATTCATTGCAGCTGCTCACCTGTCTCTCATCAGTCACGCATCATGATCACGGACTACTTAAGAACTGTTACTCCGACCATTTAGCATCAGATAATTAGCCTTGCTCAAGCCCTTATTCCAAGTACAATTTTCTTGACGTTTCCAGATTTTGCTTTGTTTTTCTCTTGCCTCGTTATGTTGTTTTCTGTTTTCTTGTAGCTCGTCATTTTATTTACTGGTAGTAAGACTATTCTCGAATTAGATTTTTTGTACTTTTGAAACAAGCTAGTATTTCCCTTGCCTTTTGCAAGCGCTTTTTGTTCCTCTCATTTTATCCTATTTTGTTGACCTGCGTCATTATTTGGACTTTGTCGGTCTTTTGTTTGTAAATAAACTTTTTAGGTGCCAAGATCTTAACCTTGTCTACGTTTGTAGGATCCACCTCTATCCGGATAATTTGCAGCATAACAGCCTTGGGATCCGCTGCGACCGTGCCACGAGCCCAAAGTCAGTTGAGGACAATCGCTGTAGAAAATGGATGAAGGCCTGAGAAATGTGACGCGCTAATGTGCTTGTGCTCTCATTAACTGCAGCTGCCATGCTTGCTATGCAATGTTTCTTAAACAAGTACTGTACCTATGCGTTTTTGTTTTTGTGAGGTGGGATTGCTTTATATTTGCCGCTATATGCAATAGCAAATACATTTTACATGATCAACTAGGACAAAGTGGCATAAATGTCAATGCAATCAATGTTATTAGATTTTAGGATTTAAAAATGAATCCCTTCTTATGCCTGGATAAAAAATCCAGACCGCCCCTTATTTTGACATTCGATTCCTGTCTGGAGGTACTTTGTCTTTATTTTTTGATGAACAGGAACATTATGTTTGACTGAAGACAATATTTTCTTTTTATGATATTTTCTCTTTTTCAGAATAAAAAGCAATCTGCATTGTTTCTACCATCCACCTTCTAGAAAACATTTCCTTGAATTTTGTTAAGCAAAGTACCCAACTGTGGGAGCAAGCAGGTTCACGTCATGGTTACATAAGCTGTGTTTGTCGTTGTGGGATCATATTTCCGAGGTGCAAATGAGGTGCGGGTCCTTCAGTGCTTTTAAAAAAATGCAAAGGAGTTTACAGGCATCAGATGTGAAAATGTGGATGGGCTGCGGGTGGTACCAAAAGTAAACTTTTGCAGTAATGCATCACATTGATACCTTTTTATGTCAATATAACATGTACAGTCTACTTAAGTTACTTTTGACTTTTTGTTGAATATCTTTGCTGATTTAAACAGGGTGTTTTTTCATTATTTATTACATGTTACGTATGGTCATCACCCATCACATCAAAACTCTTAAAACACAAAGAATCAACAGTGAAAATGCACATTCCAGGTTATATACTGCCTGTTACAATTTTATACGGTTTCATATCATTTTAACCTCGCCCTGATGGTTTTAAATAACACTTTTAATGTGATTATGAAGATGTATATGGCCAAACATTATTTCAAGACCCTTCTCACGAAAATGATTTTTCTACACTGATTCTGCAGTTATGATATATTTGCTTTCATGTGTGTGTGTGTGTGTGTGTGCGCGGGCGCTTAGGGCTTTCTCTCGGACCTCTTGAAGAAGGCTAACAGAAACTACGACGAGCACAAGCTTCATGAGTACACACAGACCATAGTAAGGCTCTTTCCCATGTACTAAAGCTCTCACAAGCACGTTACGCAGTGTACATATTTGTGTCCTAAACTTGTACAAGGTAGTTATTAAATACAATTTGGAGGATGAAAGATATAAAATATAATTTGGTTGTCATTTCTCATTCGTTTTTTTAAATTTTATTCGAAGACTAGAATTAATACAAATAACAAAATCACAAAAAGTCCAGTCTGATGAAGGTTGATGTTTTTTATCGTAATTTTTTTAAACATAATTTTACTCCGGGGACATCCATTTTGTGCCTGAGCGGTCTGGGCAGCTGGTGTCCTGCAGGTTGTGTGTTTACAAGCCAGATGTGCTAACATCTGCTACTTCTTGGAGGCCCCAGAGGTGACCTGACCTGATTTGCTGTAGCAGGTTGACATCACACATGGATTCACTTCAGTAAATCTTTAAGAATGTGCATAAGAATAACGTCGGAAATGGGTGCAGCATTTGGAAAGTAGCGTAAGAACCATCGAAGATGTTCTTCAGCTTCATTTAAATAAAATACAATGGCAATTTTTAAATACGGATGTTAATTCAGACTGATGTGAAAAAAATCCCAACTCACCTTGAAGAAACGATTAGGTTGTCCCTTTACTGGTGTTTTTTGGAAAGTTGTAGATGCAGTTTGAAAAGTTAGACTCAACTGCTATCCATCTTGATATTGCTCACCATTTTGTCATACCGACTGCATTAACCTCTGCTTCTTCCCATTGCTGCTTTGCTTTGTAGCTCAGGATGTTTGATCTGAATGGAGACGGAAAACTGGGCCTTTCAGAGATGGCGAGGTAATGTGCAATTTCATTTCCCTCTGGTCATGTTTAGATTGAAACCCATTATCTGCATCTTGATATAAATGAAAATTTGAGTCCATTGATTAAATCTACCACTCTCCCAGACTTCTACCTGTTCAGGAGAATTTCCTGCTGAAATTCCAGGTAGAGTCCTGCACATAACAAATAGACAAAAGCTTTTGTGATGGTTTTTGCTGATTAGTTAGATTATTCATTGTCACCTCGAAATGAAAGTTGAATCATCTTTTTATTTATACAGGGTGTCAAGCTGACTAGTGAGCAGTTCAATGCAATCTTTACATATTACGACAAGGTAGGTTGTGAAACAAAATTTAAAATTGTACTGTATTTCTGGACCGAGCAATGTAATAAGTGCCTGGGATGAAAATGGTACAATACAATACAACTTAATTTATAGAGCACATTCCACAACAGCTGCAGCTAGAGCAAAGCACTTTACATATAAAATATAACACAACTGGCGGCCCGGTGGTCCAGTGGTTCGCGCGTCGACCTCACAGTGCAGAGGTACCGGGGTGTGGATTTTGCATGTTCTCCCCGGGCCTGCGGTTTTCTCCCACATCCCAAAAACATGCATGGCAGGCTGATTGAACACTCAAAATTGTCCCTAGGTGTGAATGTGAGCGCGGATGGTTGTTCACCTCTATGTGCAGTGCGATTAGCTGGCAACCGGTTCACGGTGTCCCCCAGCTACTGCCCGAAGACGGCTGGGATCGGCTCCAGCACCCCCCCCCCCCCCCCCCCCGCCACCCTTGTGAGGCTAAGCGGCTCGCAAAATCGATGGATGAATGGATAACACAACTACAATGATTGTGAAAACACTCAATGAAAATAATACTACTAACACATATACAGTCGACACCAGAAAACACTTGAACAGTGTCAATCTCATGTTGGATCGAAAGCCAATGAATAAAGATGCTTCCTCAAACGAGTTTTAAAAATGGACAGAGACGGGACTTGCCTTACATTTGACGGAAGGTTATTCCAGAGCGACGGACCGGCAACAGAAAAGACTCGATCCCCTCTTAGGCATCGCTTAGTCCTTGGCACTTTCAGTACGCTTCTTCTACATGCAGTTATCACACATAGATGTGGGACTTGTGTGTGTGAATCTGGAAATACTGGAATGACGTTTGTTTTTAAACGGCCAATTACTGCTTGTTATTGAGACATCCATACACTTTGCATTTCGTCAGGATCGTTTTTTCATAGACAAGAATCATGTGCAAGCAGATACTGCCTGCGGCAGCTAAGAGCTATTCAGACTCATCTTTCAATGACACTCCGTCATGGCCCCGCTCCCCGAAGCCAAGAACGAGCAACTATGTGTGCGTGCGTTAACGTCCTGCGAGCTATTATGAGCTTGCTTTAATACAACTAGTGGAACCAAAACGCGTTGGATGCATATTTTCTTGATAAACCATGTATATTATTCCTTCTGACCAGCGCAGGGACACTTTAACTATTGTTTGCAAGAAATAAATGTGATGAGTTAGGGAACATAAAAGCTGGTAAAAAGAACTGTTGAAAATGATGATGATTGTTCATAGAAATATTTCAGCGGGATCTGAATTGTTCATCTTGGTGGGGGAATTATTATTCTAGAGTTTATTTGCACTCTGCTCCTCAGCCAATAGTACGTATCGTACCAGATCTACACATTAATTTCTGCGTAGTCTCTCTCTAGTGTTCTTATTTATAAAATACTCTATTGACATTATAAGGGGAGGCCGTTGTCAGTGAAAGTAGACCTACACAGCATTGCACCATCGCTGTGTTTCAGTGCAATCAAGCGGAGCAAAATAATGATGGGTTCACCTATAAAACCACATACTTGATGTGCAAAAAAAAGTTCCAAGTTCACTTTTGATGGAAAGTGGTGACTGTTCATTTTAAAATGAACCCTGGAGAAAAAATAATTTGTCCGTATCACACAAAAGATCAACTTAATGTCCACTAAATCTAACTTGACCAAGATGAAGCCGTTAGCCAACATCATCTGCTTGTGCTTGCATGTCAGACTCAAGATGGAGTGTGAATCGATGACAGTGTTTGCGTGTTTGGGGGACAAATGGAGTGTCATCATCCTGATCTAAGTACTGCTTCAGGAGCACAAACTGCTGCTGCCAGTGGTTCTGGAACAGAGCACGGTGTGTCTGGTCCGTTAAACCCTAACAAGGCTCAGAGCGAGAGCCCCAAATTAAGTCTCGCGTGCGTGATGGCATGCAATGATGGCAGAGTGCTACACACATTACTTGAATTTCTCACGACTCTCTGCTTGGCCAGATGTCTCCTCAAAGGAAAGTACAAAGTTCTCTTTTATCAGGTACATTTAAGTCAAGAAACTCCAAAAACATCTTCGTAAACCAAGGAAATACAGATTCATTCAGTTTTCTGAATGAATCGGTCCCGGGCGGATGATGGACAGGCGCAATTTACTGACGCACCCACCTCTGCATTTATTCATGACGATTTTTTTCAATAAACAATGAGCATTATGTTATTACGCATTCAGTGTCATAAAAAAAAAATCCTGAAGTTACCCAAATAACAGTTCTTAAGCAGACATATTATGTATTTGAAAATATTATTGAAGGTAAGGATTAAAGCAGCACCTGTGTTTCTGCTTCCTTGTTTTAGGATGGGAATGGCTACATTGATGAGAAGGAGTTGGACGCCCTGCTACGAGACCTTTGCCTGACAAACAAGACGGTGAGGCAAGAGTTTTGTTCATGGCCTTATCTGCTTTTGACGTTTTGCACTTGACAGCAGCATTCCCCAACCTCCTTTAATCCCCAATTTTGCTTTCAAATCATCATGTTTTGACAGATGGGCAAAGTAACTAAAAAAATATATACAGTATAGATTATCCTGAATACAACTCACCATTATGCTTTTTTCCACTTGCTTGATACACCTGCAGTGAATGGTAAATAACAGAAAACGGAGATGATTCTTATCTATTGAGATATGAATGATTAAAATTACGGTGGACAACAAAAGTGCAATAGAAACTATCAAACACAACAGATTCTGGTCAAAGCAATTAATGGAACTATTGCTGTCATAGAACCTTGACCACTGATTTTATACTATGTTCCCAGTGGCCACGGGAGCTAGTTTTGCCCACAACAGAATGTGCTTGGGAATTTATTTAGTTTTCTGCGTTTTCAAAATTTGCCATCTTAGTGTCGTGTGTGTGTGTGTGTGTGTGTGTGTGTGTGTGTGTGTGTGTGTGTGTGTGTGTGTGTGTGTGTGTGTGTGTGTGTGTGTGTGTGTTAGAGCATGCATGCGGCAGTCTTGACTGAAGCTGCCCTGGCGGGCCCAGCTTTATACTGTGCTGGGGTACCAAACTGCTGCTCAAGAAATGTTCTATTATTTTAGTTTTCTGTCAACATCTACTTCACGAGTTGGTTGACCCATTTCTACCAAAGCTGAGGCGAAGGTGTGCCCTTGGAGATGAGATAAAAAGATGAGGCCCTACGCACTAGACCAGGGGTGCCCAACCTTTTTGGACTAAAGATTGATTTTTCGATCAACCAACCTCCCGCGATCGACCCGTTACCGCGCATGCGCACGCACATACACACGCACGCCATGATGGGCAACAGCCTGACATGGAGGCATGCGACGCACTTTTGCAGCCTGTTAACTATCGTAGCTCACACGTACCGTTTTAAAGTGCTTCCCTCGGCCCTCTCGATTCCTATTCTATGCCCGTCCCCTCAGTGAATTGTACACAAAACATCTTTTTATGCGTGCCCCTCGACGTTGTGCTTTATGTGCATGTGTTTCATATCACGGGCATGTTACGTTCACATTTGTTTTTGTAATGTGAATGAGTACATAAAAAGATTGCATTTCACAAAATCTAAGTTGGCTATCACGCCCTGCAGTGAAAATCGCCTATCTACCTGACCATGGATGGAATCTAGCTGCCGGAAAGAAGACTACATGTAAACAGGGTTCTAAATTAACTTTTGTGAACACCAGTTGATATGGCGAGTGACTCTCTTAAGTTACCAGCCAATCAGAATTCCCACGAGCCATTCTTTTATTTTTTTTACTTCAGCGCTGCTGTTCTTATCTATTATACCTCCCTCACACAGCTGTGTTTGTTTCTGGCACTGGTCACAGTCTCGACTGGAGTGTGAAATACTGGCATTCACACTGCCAATTGACTTATTAAGCGTCTTTATGCAGCATCACGGCACAGTATTTATTGGTAATGTAAGAGTCACTACCAGGGGTAAAAATGACTGAGAACATAACAGCGTCAAACAAGATTGGGCATCGTTTGCATTGAACAATTCAAATTCCTTGTTTCGATAATAACATTTGACACGGCCCGTGTCATTTGTCGGTATTGTACAACAGTGCTTTCCGTCGACACAGAATGGCAAGGCAAGATAACAGGCCAACATTTCTTCTCATCTCTCACAAAAATGAAATAAAAGAATAAAAAAATAACTATATTATAGCTTCACACACACACACTGATTAATTAGTTTAGTGTTAATTGAAAATTGGCCAAGCAGCCCTTTGATTTTTTTCTCATGTGGCCCTCCAAAATGTGGACACCCCTGGTTTAAATGGAGATGCGAACCAGTTATTTTTGGATGAACACTTCTGAACTTGTCTACTAATGTACTGTATGAGTGTCAATGAGTAGGCTCCATACTAAGCTCCCGCTAATGAGCTAAGCTCCTGTGTAGACAGACAAAAGCAGAGCAAATTGGTAACCCAGTTCAGAGTAACAGCAGGTACCGTTTATATTTACAAAGTGCTTGTTGTGGAGTCAGTGGTGCCTATTACTGCAGTTGAGAGCACACGCCCTCTTGGTACCGTACATATAATGTAAGTGTTTGCCGGTTATTTGCATTTGAGTTGACTCACCGTTTTGGTGTTAGATGTGTCAATGTTGGTAGTAGGCATATTATATTGTTAACTCACCTGATGATGATACTGAAGGTCAGCACGCTGTAGGCTTTGGCTTGGAGTGGGAGGGGGCACCAAGCTCATCAGACTCGGAACTTCGTTAACTTATACACGTCACGCCACCTTTTTTGCACAACATAATCTTAATGTAAGTGTTGCACTAAGGAGACTCTTCGTTTAGTTGATCTGCGCTGACGCTTTTGTGGACTTCCCCTTCGTTGGTCTCTCTTTCTATTGGTCTTCGGACATGGTACAATAAAGTCACCACAAGTATGTCTGACTCACACAATTGCCTCATGCATCACCGGCAAAACTGGCTGGTATGTTTTTAACAGCACCCGCCGATCTGAGTTTTATCCCGCATTTGGCGTTTGGGTTGGAGGGAAGTTAGCAGATTCCTGGAGGGACTAGTTAATCGATACCACTTACATTTCTTGTACAAGACTGCAAATGCTTTTTTTCCCCCATGCAGATGTCTGTGTACCATAATTCTGTTAACTCTATTGTGTTGTCCACAATAAGACACATTTACAGTTGTGTCAATTATCTTTGTGAAATACATCAAACAACAAATCTTAAGTCCCAGATCCACCATTAATATGACAAGTATACAATGTCAGCATCTCACTTCAACTTTACACTGCCATGTAGCTGCGGCTCATAAGTCCACAGGTTCTTCATTGAAATAATTTTGAAAGCTGGTGACAAGTTTTTGCACCTTCTACTTTCCTGAGTCAGTCCTACGCTACCTATCACACCACCTCTTGTCCTACAGGAGGCAGACCTGAAGAACCTGACAGACTACAAGCAGAGCATCATGAGCCTGTCTGATGGAGGGAAGCTCTACCGCGGAGAGCTTGAAATCATCCTCTGCAGGGAGCCAATTCAATGATTCCTGATCCTTTCTTCTTCTATATGATTATGTCTGCTCTGCCTGCCCTGCTCTCTCAATTACGCACTCGCTTCCTGCTGCCTGGCAACAAAACACCAGGTGCATGTGCTGGACCTCCCATCTTCTCCTAAAGCTGCTTCCGAATAAATGACAAGTAAACCATTGGCACACGATAGCTCTTCTCCATTTACCCCTTGTTTTCTGCAACCTGACCTCTCGAACCTAATGTGATCTTTTCTGAACCATGCAGCAAGCCGTAGTAACATTCAATTTGAAATCGTTTGACGCCACGTCATGATTTAAATTTCAATGTTTGTTTTTGGCCAATGCTGTTAACTCAAAATCCCAATAAAACTCTTCAACATGAATTCATATGTAACTATGTTTGTCTAGACAGACACTTGTTTAGTTTACAGTCAGGGTTTGTTAGTACCCTCGTTGTCATATTTATTACTTATACAGTGCCAGAGATTGTTTAGAATTGTATTGCACAAAAATACATGCACAAAATAAATGAAATAAAAAATAAATAAAGGTTTTCTTATCTTATCTTAAAACAAGCACACAAGTGTCACAGTGGAGCTGTAGTAAACTTTCCCGGGAGCAGTTGGGCAATTTAGGAGGTCAGCCATATTCGGGGTGTTTTTCCCTTCTGCATAATGCACAAAAGTACTATGAATTAGAAATCTATTTCTAGTCGTTGATTTGTGTCGAACACATACAGCAGATACAATTAAATACAGACAGATGTTATTATTAAAATGAACTAAATTTAACATGAGAATTATTCTTGTTGGTTTTTGGTGTTTTTTTTGCTTTGAAGCTCAGGACATTATGAACCGTTGTTTAAGATTTCGAGGTGCTGAATACTTCGAATACATCCTCAACTCCACCAACACGCCTTCCTTAGAGGAAGCAGAGTCTGGGAACTCTGGAGTAGGCTCTCCTATCGCTGGGGTTAAAGTCACCAAGGTGGTTAAAAAGATCCTTGGTGGCAAATCCCCGGGGGTGGGTGAGAGCTGCCCGGAGTTCCTCAAGGCTATGGATGCTGTGGGGTTGTCCTTCCATCAGGAAGTCAATTCTCAGATTCTGGAGGGGCAGTGTGGTTTTCGTCTAGACCATGGAACAGTGGACCAGCTCTACACCCTTGGCAGTGTCTTCGAGGGTGCACTGGAGTTCTCCCAACCAGTCTACGTGTGTTTTGTGGACTTGGAGAAGGCATTCGACCGTGTCCCTCGATGAGTTCTGTGGAGGGTACTTTGGAGTATGGGGGACCGCACCCCCTGATACAGTCTGTTCGGTCCCATACCACCGATGTCAGTCAAGGCATTGAGAGGGTCCGCTTTGGTGGCCTCAGTATTGCATCTCTGCTTTTTGTAGATGATGTGGTGCTGTTGGCTTCTTCAACCAGAGCTCTCCAACTCTCAATGGAGCAGTTCGCAGCCAAGTGTGAAGCAGTTGGGATGACAATCAGCACCTCGAAATCTGAAACAACGGTCCTCAGTTGGAAAAGTGCCCCCTCAGGGTCGAGATGAGATCTTACCCCTAGTGGGTTCACGAGTAGGGCAGGATGGAGCGGGAGATTGACAGGCGGATCGGTGCAGCGTCTGCTGTGATGCGGACTTTGTATCAGTCTGTCGTGCTGAAGAAGCAGCTGCGCCCAAAGGCGACGCTCTCGATTTACCGGTCGATATAGGTTCCTACCATCACCTACCGTCACGAGCAATGGGTTTCGACGGAAAGGACTCCCGAGACAAGTCTCTGAAAGGAGTTTCCTCCGCAGGGTGTCTGGGCTATCCCTTAGAGATAATGTGAGAAGCTCGGTCATCCGGGAGGGCCTCAGAGTCAAGCCGCTTCTCCTCCACGTGGAGAGGAGCCAGATGAGGCGACTCGGGCATCTGATTAGTATGCCTCCCGGAAGCCTCTCTGGTGACAAGACCCAGGACACGCTGGGGAGACTATGTCTACCAGTTGGCCTGAGAACACCTTGGGATCCCCCGGGAAGAGCTGGGGAGAGGGAAGTCTGGGCTTCCCTGCTAAAGCTGTTGCTCCCACGACCCGACCCCGGATTAGCGGTAGAGAATGGATGGATGGATAGATGGATGGATGGATGGATGGATGAAGCTTTGATAAAACTCTAAGAAAAATTAATAAAGATTAGGTGCCAAAAAAAGGGTCCTTGGCTGAGATGATGATCTATAGATGGCAGGTTGTCGCATAATTTTTTTTTGTGTAATTGAGTTGACGTGCTTTTAAAGTCTAAATTATACAGCAGGCATACGAGCTCCCATTTCACAGTGGAGCTGAGGCAAATCCACATAAATTAATCAGAAACATTTAAATCTTTATGTAACATACAGATGCACAGGAAAAATGTCCATCACTGGAAATGTGAAGAAAATTTAGCAGCTGGGATGAATTGTGTATTTTGTCAGTGACAATTCAATTTTAACCAGGTACTTTAATCCTCAATACCAAATTACATAATTCCAACCAGCTCCTACATTTGATCAAATAGCTAAATGTAACTCTAGAAAGTAAAAGAAAATGTAGCAATATTATCAAACCATATTCATTGATAAACTTGCATGACCAAGCATCAAAAGTCAAATGCAGTAATGCATTTACATTCCCTCAAATCTAAACCGATCAAGTGATCATAATCAGAAAGCACTGGAGATTTTGTGACAACTTTGCCGAAGCCAATGCGTTGAAGCAAACTCTGTGAATATACTCATTGCATTATTTATTCACTGATGATAAGCACCCTGTTAATTTATTTGAGGGTTATTGTGAAATATGCATTAAATACATGACTGAAAATGCCTGCGCTAATTTTGTGGACTGAAATTGTAACACAAAAGCACACATGCAAATATTGAGACTTTAAAAAGAACCTTTTGATTCAACAGTAAATTATGCCATTACCTAAAGAATTTTACACATCACTAATTGTCAGACATTCACTCGTGAATTAAGAAGCGTATAGAGAAAATGTAAAATGTGTAAATGTAAAGTATGTTTGAAGGCCAAATTTCCATTAAATAGAAATTGGAATTCCTGGAATCTCTGTAGTTTAAATTCAAGATAATTTTTTGAAAATGTCTAAAAGCTTCACGAGTGATATTCATTGGTTTTGAGTTGATGGCTCGAGAGAGAAATAAGTCCGTACTGCA
Source organism: Hippocampus guttulatus (assembly GCF_054856545.1). Classification (NCBI taxonomy): domain Eukaryota; kingdom Metazoa; phylum Chordata; class Actinopteri; order Syngnathiformes; family Syngnathidae; genus Hippocampus; species Hippocampus guttulatus. Next base: position 6,816,248 of record NC_141264.1, on the reverse strand, counting down.
TGTGTCATGTGTTTATGTAGTGACACCTAGTGGGGGTAATTACACATTGACAGTGAGTCTCCTTTTTGCCGTGGAACGTGAGGCTTTTCGATAGTAGATGAACAGATGACAGCATTTTTGTTATGATTACTACGTGGCAGTAATGTCATTTATTTAATTAATTAAAGGCAGCTGGATGTAGTGAATGCAGCCGCCACTTGGGGCACCACATTGTTTTTTTTTTTTTTTTTTTTTCAAAAAGTCTTCGACGAAAACGCCCAGTTATCAATTAGAAAGCTGCTACAGTTCAAGAGTTTTGAGGATGTTTTTTTAAGCTTTGTGTAAAGGGATAAAAATAAATAGTTAAAAAACAACAATGAGAAGAATATGGTAACAAGCCTGCCAAATTTAAAGGATTAAAAATATTACCAAGTACAAAACATCCACCCATCCATGATTTGAACCGGTTATCCTCACGAGTGGGCGGGCGTGCTGTAGCCAATCTCAGCTCCCTTTGGTCAGTAGGTGAGGTACACCCTGAACTGGTTGCCAGCCAATGGCAGGGCAAGGGCACAACAGTGACAAACAACCATTCGCTCTCACAAGCATACTTAGGGATAATTTAGAGTGTTCTATTACCTACCATGCATGTTTTTGGAATGTGGGAGGAAACTGGGGTACCCGGAGAAAACCCACGCAGACTGCAAACTCCACACAAAAAGGCCAGAGCCCGGAAAAGAACCCTTCATCTCTGCACTGTGAGGTGGACATGCTAACCAGTCAACCACCATTAAAATTGCCTTTTGTGTTGACTTGTATTGTGTCTTTGACTAATATTTGAATGTGTTTGATAATGGCAAGCATGGAAGTGTGACAAACCTGAACAAAGGAAGAAATCAGGAAGGGGGCAAACACATTTACATAGCACTGTCCCATGAGCAAATATTTTTAAACTGACATATGTCTGGTTTGTAAATGTTATGTAAATATACTGTAGGTCTGATGGCAAAGTAACTTTTCAGACAAAGAAAGGTCTGGCAATCAGGTTATGTTTAGCTTCCTAAATTGTCAACAAGATCTCAACGAACTAGTTTGCCCAGAAGTGCGTATGGGAACTTGTCTTGTCATTTGTTTGTATGAGTATGTGTTTGAAGAGCTTGAAGCAAGGGAGTGTGCCTTGTCTCAAAGAATGAGGAAGAAGTGTGGATAAGATCTCAGCTCTTTTCTTTAAGAATAAAAAAAGGCAACATTTTTCACAAAAAAAGATGTACGATGCGGTGGCAGCCAAGCAGGGTGAAGGAGCGACATCCCTAAAATAATCTTCCTTTCTGGTGAATAAAGTAAGTATTTTTTTTTAACTTTCATTTTTGTTTTGTTTTTATTTATTCAGCTCATTGTATGTATAATCTCAATTTATTTATGTTGATTTGGACTTGCTATTTGCTTTAAAGTGGTTCTGATGTAGTCCGACAACTTGACTCCACTCAGCATACTGTACTGTATTCGTGTTGGTTCTATTGGAAGGTAACTTGTGTAACCTATTACAATTTCGGACAGTCAAATGAGCATTAAGAATACCAAGATTGACATTTTGTATTGACCAGCGGCTTTCAAGGCTTTGTGTGTTGCGATTTTTTTAATGTATCTTGCTGGTGATACATAAAAAAGGTTAAAAAATGTATGTATCATTAAACTTGAGGAGCCAAACATTTGTATGGAGTTTTGTCCATTGGTTTGCTCCTTATGTAAAGTAAACAAATGCATCGGCCTCACCCGGTAACCAGACTGAATTTTGTCGCTAAAACCACATTCCTTTCTATTCGCCAGACTATTCCTCAAGACAATCAGGAAAGAAAGTTTATAAGAAGGAAATGGTCTTGTTGACAACATTTGACTAGTTTTCACGTAATTTGATGACTGCCAGATATAAATGAAAATAAAATTACATGTACAGCAGCAGTGTGGAACCGGTGGTTAGCATAGTTCTGTGGTTAGGTGTGCTTGTGTGGGTCTTCCGGGGCTACTCTGTCGTCCTCCCACATTCCAGTAGCATGGAAGAGTGGCTTCCTGACGACTCTAAATGGGCAAAAACAGGACATTTTTTCTAATATTGGCTCAGATATGATGGCACAATGGTATAAAAACTGTACATCCTTAAAAAAAATTGAAAGTAAGAACTGAGTAACTTGAAATAGTTCACTATTCAAATGTAATTAAACACTAACATTACCCCAGTAGGCTAGATCACAGTTTCTTGACAGACATCGTTGAAAACAGACACTGGGGAAATGGAGTTCACACTGGATGAGAGAAATAAAGGCAAGCCAAAACTGGAGCAAGCTACCCCTATGGTTCAATCTGACAATTTAAACACGCATTTTAAAATGTATTCTGGAAGGTGCGTACTGTACAAGGCAGAAATGTATTAAATTGTGTTTTCCAGAAGAGAGAACATCCTGTAACAACTGTAGTGCGTACAATTAACATTTTTTCAAGTTAAGTTCTACTTTTCTGCTTAGTGTCAGGTCTGGTTAATTGTTCCAACAACATTTTGACACATAACCTTGACACATAATCTTGCGTTTTCCTGGTCTGTAGCCCAGAAAATGATGGTGCTTCCATTGAACTATTTCACCTCTGGGAGGTTTCTGTCATCTGCTGCAGCCTTGAGGTTCCCCTTCTCAGATGCAGTTAAATACAGCATCCTTGGCTTGTCAGTTGCTCTTCTTCTGGTGGCACTGGGTATCTTGGCCTGGCAGGCCAGTAGATGCTTCAAACGGCCCTCCGCTACACCCCCTCGACCTCGAGCAGGTGAGCACGTGCATTAGATTAATATCAAACATTATCTGACATATATTTTAAAAAAAAAACATTTTTTCTATTTGATCATTCCTGTAGTGAATGGTGAGTTGCTGCAAACAGATGACGTATCTGAAATTACAGAACAGTACAAAGGAATTCCAACTATCAAGGTGAGAAATCCCGGTAAAAGAAAACGTCATTTGACCTTATTGGAATGGAACTTTTATGGTTCATATACAGTGCAATAGTGTACAGTACTTGTCAAATGTATAAACGAAAAGTGACCTTGCGACTTTCTGCGGACCTTTTCAACCGTAGTAATAGGAGGCAGATATAAGACTTAAGTGGTTGTTTGATTTGACACTTCATTGGTCAGGAGGCACCCCAGAAACCCAACATTTGTATAGAAGTACCGGTAATTATATAAAGAATTCATTCCACAATATGACCGCCGGCTCGTGTATTAAGGCAAGGCAGATTTGTTTGTGTGGCACATGTACAACGCATTTCAAAGTGCTTTGTTTACATAACACACAAAAAGCATTCCAGAAAGAGAAAAAAAAATTAAGACAATGCAAAATTCATAAAAAAAAATCATCTAAAATAATTTGACAAGAAATAAGACTTACAAAAACAAAAGTCAAGGTTTATTATGGGAATCGATCCTGACCCTAAAATGACAAGTTCTACCGCTTGAGCTATGCAGGTACAGGCACATATACCTGTACATGTACATGTATAGAAGTTGTTTCTGTTTCTAATATGCCAAACTTTTTAGCAGTTGTTCTATGACATAGATATACCGTATAATCTATGTAACTGAAATTCAGGGTTGAAGGCATGAAGCTTCATTTCCCAATAATTACCGTATTTTTCCTTTTGCGTGTTTGCCCATAGCTGTACTTAATTTGGCAGGCCTTCAAATTACGAGACTAATAGCTGCAATTCTGTTTGCCAGTCAAAAAACAATAACAGATTGGAGGAAGCTCTGAAACAAAAAAAAAAACAAAAAATTAAATAAAGAAGAAAAACCCACCCTAGATCAGCATGGCTGTGTTGCATTTTTGTGCCGTCACCAGCCAAATTCAAACAGCCGAACCTTTGATAATGGGGCAACCGGCTCTATTAAGTGAGGCAAAAACGGCAAGCAGGGACAGCATGTTGCTGGGGATGTGCCAGGAGTTGGCGATAGCTGGGGATCAGCTGGTCTTGCTGGTGTCACCAGCTACCAGCAGGTCAACGACAAATTTTATTTTGTACCCAAAACATTCTTTGAAAAATGCTGATCAAAATTGAATGCACATTTGTCCCCCCCCCCCCCCCCCCAAGCATACAGTGTATACCTACCCCACGGATGAATTGGCTTAGTGTTAAATGGGCATGCCTGTTTGAAATGGAGGTGCTTACTAGTTATTTTGGAATGAACTCATCTGAACTTTTCAACAAAGTGATTTCTATTCACTTTTTTCATTGACATTAATATGAATTATTTTTAACTAGTACAGTATGAATCTCATATTTATGACCTTGAATTTATAAGTCATTTGTTTGTTTGTTTTATACTTTCACTACAGCTTTATTTTTGAAAACCTAAAGGAAATAAATTCACACGTGTGTGTGTAAATGAGTATACAGTACACTGCTGGGGTCACTTGCAGTCTAGGCAGACAAAAGCTGAGAATTTTGGTCCCTCACTTCATACTCGCAGCAGATACAGTTTATTCTGACACTGAAGTTTAGCACGCTGTAGGTTTTGGCTCGGAGCAAGAGGAAGCACCAAAGCACCTCAAACACGGCACGTTGCTGATTTATCCATGCCATGTTACTACTACCTTTGCACATTATCATCTGAGTGTTGCCCTGAGGCGATTCTTCACTTCGTTTAACAAAGTTAACTCGCACTCGTGATGGTCACGTTGCGAGGTGGTGGTGGACCCCAAAAAGCAGGCAAGAGGGAGGAGCAGGGTGAACGTGACAAATTGTATTAAAACAAGGAAAAACTAAATCCAAAACAAACACAGTCCAAAGTATCAAACAAAAATCACGACTGATGCTAAAACATAACAGTGACCAAAACATGACTGACACAAACCTGACAGCAGCAAACAATGACCCGACAATGAGTGGTCGGGCGGGAGTCCTTTTAAAGAGCTAATGACATAACGACCAACAGGTGTGCAGCTGCAGGGAGAGCCCTACAGTGCCACCTATTGGTCAAAAACCGAAACATGACAGTGATGGTCACCGAGTGCCCCCGCGCATCGCACAAGACCCGATGCCCAAGTATATCTGACTTACACAATTGCCTCATGTATTACTGGCCAAAGTGGCTGGTCAGTTTTTATCAACACCCACCAAAATGAATTTTGATCCACATTTGGCAGGTGTTAATTTCAACCATTGCAGGTCACCCACAATGCCAATGAGGTCAAACACTGTATGGAAAATGGATGGAATGAGTTTGTAACTTATTATTTTGTGTGTGCACTTGCCTAGAAGGAGTGGTGGTACTGATTCATTTGACAGGCACCATTTACGTGAACAGGAACGTTCATGAGAATTCTGGAAGTGTTCAAACAAATGTGCAAACTTTGCAGGTCGAAGATGTCGATACGGACATCTTGGAATCCACACAGGAAGCAGGAAATGTTAACGTTTGTATCCAACTTTTCTTACGTCTTCTTTGTATCTCAACTCACCAGACCACTTGACACTCATTGGGTTCATAGACAGTACATCCTTAGTATGCCCTGTGTATGGCAGTCCTGTTGGGAAAAGGCGTTTGACATTATTGTAGCCTTATTATTATCATGACAACATAACATTTTCATTTGGTCTAAATAACACATGCGATGAGAACAGCACTGGACTTATTTGTCTCACCTTCTGTGGCCCACAGATGATTCAAGGATTGCTCCACTATTCTCTATATTATGACGGGGAGCAGCACCATCTTGTGGTTACTATCTTGGAGGTCGAGGGCCTTCAGCAGCCAAGGCAAATCAGCAGCCTCCAGCTGTTTGTCCAACTGAAGCTTCTATGGATCGGATCCCAGATGGATGGGCCTTACATTGAGGAAGTGGTAGATCCTTGTCTATTACATTATTATTATTTTTATTATCATTATCTTTAATATATTGATTATTATTATCTTTAATATCAAATGAAATTGGCACCTGCCACCAATTCAAATTTCTTTCAATTTAAGAAATAAATGTACGATACACACCGATGACGTGGATTTCCTTTAACCTTTGTGTGTTTATGAAACACTGATTTTGGGGGATTTCTATCTCGATTGTGTATTTTCTCTCAGTGTTTTATATTAAGATAGTTAAGTCCAAAGTTATCCAAGCTTAAATGTGCATAAGTAGATACTCATTTGTTGAATTGCTATCCTGTGGCTGCCAATGGCATAGAAGACCGTAGGTTTTGCATAATATTTGTAAAATGTACAGTACATAATTTGCATTGGTTTATTTTTACATTATGAAAATGATTCTTATGCATGATCGGAGACACATTTTAGGAAATCTTTTGCATGATTGTCAGAGATCCTGGCAACATCTACAATAATCTCAAGTGAATTTCATGTACCATTTTGAACAGTTTATGGATTGGCTATGACTACGGTAATTTTGAATGTGGAACTTTTTATGAAATCAACACCTCTTAAAACAACCTCTTACAGTCTTGTACCATTCTCATGTCATTTTTGTTTTAGCAAAAAGATATCCAAGAACCTGTTCATCCATGTTCATCCACTCCATAGTAACCTACTATCACTGATTCTGTTAGGATGAAGGGACACCACTTACCCTACGCACAGTGCTACAGGACTGGCGGACTCGTATTGTAAAAGGCACCTGTAACCCTTTGTTTGGAGACCAGTTCACCTGTCTTCTACATGACGAAAAGGAGCTGGATCACATCGACCTCAAAATGGAGGTTCTCTAACATACAGTACAAATATAATTCCACATTGGTACTATGATGAAATTATACATATTATTTCTTCTTTCTGACATACTACTTTATTGTTGTGTCACTATGCTTTGATGATTTTTAAGAAAGATGATCGCCTCGGACAGTCTATCGTCTGTATAGAGTAAAGGCAATAATCTAAAAATCTGACTACACTTATTCCATAATATGTCTGCCCACCATTTAATAACACCCTCATTTGTTTCTTTCTGTCAGGTGAGAGACTTTGATAAATTCTCCAGACACACAACATTGGGAGAGGTTAGGGTGCCTTTAAGACATCTCAATATCTCCTACCCTCTGGAGCTAAAAGGAAAGCTCAAAACTCCCCAAAAGGTAAAAATAAGCCTTACTCAAACAGACGGATACAGGTGAAACTGTCACATAGGCCTACTTGCATACACACATTTGCATGCACTCAAATTCGTGTGTGTGTGTGTGTGTGTGTGTTTAACAAACGTAACCATATATTTTTAATCCTACTGTCGCAATGAATAAAATTCAATTTAAAATAAAACACTACTCAGCACACATACAGTGCATGTGCAATATACAGGACAATAAGGGTCAGAATTGAGCAGTATTGCATTATGTACAGTAACATTGTAATTCTAGCAACCCAAACAACTCTGGCAACGCATTATGCTTTATATAAAAATTCAGAAATCACACGTTTTTTTGTTTTGTTTTGTTTTTCTTTGACCAACAGCCCACGATCCACAGCTATCATTCAATTAGCCCTCTTTGGCAGATAATTTGATAGATGACTTCAGCTAGGGCCTAGAATTGCTATCCTGCCTAGCTGTTAGGTGGTTGTGTCGCTGTGACCTTTTTCTTTGCTTGGTCTTCCTTACCTATGGCACTCTTGGCACGCTTACCAGTTGAAACTAATTAAAACTGTGGAGTCGCACATAGTAAGAGACCAACACATTGGTTAGGTTATGCAATGCTCCAACTGGGCGTGGCTGAAGAAGAATAAATTAGAGTTTGTTTTGCATGGCAGCAGCTTCCCATTGGTGTATGAATCTATGCGTTAATGGGTGGATGTGGGACTTTTAAAGCGCTTTGGGCGCCATACGATGTAGATCAGAGGTGTCAAACATATGGCTCATGGGCCGGACCGGGCTCGCAAGAGTTTAATCTGGCCCACAAGATGATTTTGTGTAGTGTAAAAATACTGTAGGTACGGACGACTGAATAACCAGCCCCTTCAAATTTGCCAGATGGTAGATGTTACTTGTACGCAATTTAGTTACGACTTTATACTTATTTCACTGCATCTTTACCATAACCTTGACTATTCTAATATGGACAGTGAAGTGGAATGAGATGGTTATTCCGTAAACTTTTCATTCAAAATTTTAGCTCTCCATCCATCCATCCATTTTCTAATCCGTTTATCCTCACGAGGGTCGCGGCCATGCTGTTTTCAGGCAGTAGGCGGGGTACATCCTGAACTGGTTCCCAGCCATTCACAAACAACCATTCTAACACTTATGACAAAGATTGATTAAAAAAAATCTTACTTCCGAATATTGTTTGTTACAATCAATCAATCAATTCATACCTTTTGAAAATGACAACATCTGGCCATGATTCAAAATTCAGTTAGGAATGTTTTTACCATAATTGATCAAAATATGTCAAAATAACATTTCTGTTTATACGATCAATTGGCAGGATCTTGTCGGGGAAATTCTTCTGTCACTGAAGTTTCTTCCAACTTCTCAGAGAATTGAGGTTGGAGTGCTCAAGGTTCATACAGTCCATAAGGAGCTGCATTTGGATGCAGGTAACAAACAAATATGGATTATCAGCTTTGATAACACAGCTTTGAGTCAAACAAAACGTTCTAACACACCTTCCTTGTGTTGTACAGTCCTCTATGTCAGGATCAGTGTACAGTGCAACCGGTGCAAGTTGAAGCACCAGAAAACCTCCGCAGTGGTGCGTGGCACGGTGACTGTCTTCAATGAAGTTCTTGTTTTCTCCTTGCCAGAATTTCCTGTGCAACAGTTGAAAATGTTGGTCTCTGTCTTTGAGACTCACTCAAATAGAAACTTACCCAAGCAAATGCTTGGACAGTTAACTATGAAGAAGGACAATAATTCAGAAAGTGAACACTTGGACCTTATGCTGCGCTCAGTCCGTCAGCCCATAGCCAAGTGGCATGCTCTTCTTATCTGAGTTATGTCTCAAGACATCTTCAACACCTCGTCGATGCCTGCTAAGTTTTTGAAGTCAAGTGGGTGACGCTATTCACACACTACTTTGAACACAAATTTTCTTCCTGACATCCTGGAAAGTCTTGCACTCATTTTAATAATATTTTGGAGGGATTAGTGTATTTTAAAGGGGAAATGAACCCCCAAATATTCTTTGCAGTAATAGTTTCTGTGCACCCCCATTAGCCTAAACACGGAATTCTGATAAATATCATGTTTATGGAATATGAGTTCAGCAACAAATTCCACCCATTTTTAGCAATGTCAGCGGGTGGCCATTTTGCCACTTTCTGTCAACTGAAAATGACATCACAGTTGCGAAGGGCTCAGTAAAGCACCAATCACGACTCACCTGTTTTTTTAAGCTGAGCCGTGATTGGTTGTTACCTGAGCAAGTGTGATGTTATTTACAGTCAACAGTAAGTGACAAAATAGCCGTGCTCTGAGATGGATTAAAAACAGGTGGATTTTACTGCTTAACTCATACTCCACAAATAATATTGACATTTCTGGGGTGACTTCCCCTTTAAGATGACTACACTTCTGATGTTCATATCGCTTGTACTTTTGTGACAAGCCTTTACTACCCTCTTGTGGCTCAAAGGTTTGTTGCTATTAATATCAATGACTATTTGACCCAAACCAATGCTTACTGCATTTAAATCACCACAATGTGCACTTTCAGAGTTAGGTATTTTGTTGATAAAATTGTAACTGGTGCCATAAAAATTGTAATGGCTGTGTTATATGCTTAAAATATTGTTTAAATGAATTTTCAGACGTAAACATGCTTTTGAGTAGAATACCTTACTGAACATTGACAAGTTTTGGAAATCTTGCTTGTTATATAATGTACAAACAGATTGCCATATTATTGTAGAATAAAGAATAGAGTTTAGCAAACAGTAGGCTTCTCCTGAATAAAATGACAGTACTTGTTTTATGAGTTGTTGTTTGTTCCCTTTTATTTTGAAATTGTTGCATTTCTATTTCCGGTTTTAGCATCTGTCTAGAGCTAAGATCGGTCCTAAAAAATCGAGCCCGATCCGACCCGGCCCGAGGGTATTTAAACCCGATCACTTAACTTGATTTGCAGGCCCGAGACCGAAGCAAACCCGAGATTTCATATTTTATTTGTGAGGACTCGGGAGGAGGAGGGGTGATTTCTGAAAACAAAGCCTGTCTTTTGTAATGAAATCCAAGTTAAACAAGACTGGATAAACATTTACATCTTTTATATTTCTGTTTCTGAAGAGGTTACATTAACTGACAATTTTCCATCATTGACAGATTTTTTCAAGAGTGGGCGGGGAAAATTTAAGGCCGTCCGTCATTTTGACGAGTTGAAAATTGGGCCGTAAACCACAGCAGCAGTACGTCCTTAAGAATCTAGCGCAGCACTTTAAGAGAGAGAAGCAGATAGACAAAGACGAACAATGACGGGTGGATACTCGACAGAGACTGGAAGGAGTTCTTGAATTGTCATTGCAAGAGTTTAGTACAGTACGTGTTGTGATGAGGTGACTTCTGTTTTTTTGCGAACCACGATCTCTCGTGGCCAAAATTATTCACGGTCTTGAAACTAAAAAAAAAAAAAAAAAAACAAAGTCAGCGAGAGAGAAGCCCGACCCAACCCGAACCCGAAGCAATGATTGACATTTTAGGCCGGGTCGGGTCGGGCTCGAGCTCGGGCGGCCCGATCTTACCTCTACGTCTGTCTTCTTCGTTATCATTCATCACCCTCAGCATTTATGTTCCGGTCTAACTGTTGCTCCTTGCCAGAATGCCTTGTTACATCCTTTGTCCTGCTAGGTAGTTCTCCTTGCGGTGTCCTCATTCAAGTTTTTTGATCTCATACTTTGTTGAACTTTGACAATGCTCCCAGTTTTTTGTATTGATTTTCTGGTCATTACGTTGCCATTTATGAGAGTTTATCCTCGTAGTGTAGAAAGTAGTGATGGGTCCATGAGGCGTCTTGAAGCATGCTGACACAATGACACACTATGTTGATACTGTGTTGATACTGTGTCACTGACCACTGACACCTGCTGGACTTCAATAATCCCTGCAGGCAACCCACTTGACAGACTGAACTGACTGATTTGATGATGAAGTGTATCCAATTTCATTCACATCAATGCATTCATATTGTATCATTCATTATGTTTCAGTAATGTGAAAATTATGTGCATGAGCATGCTTGTGGGCTTTGTCTTCACAAATCTTTATTTAGAAAAAGAAAATGCTCGAGTGTTTTGAATTTCAGTCTGTTGCGTTTTTTACATGCTATTTCCCCTGCTGTGGAGAACACACGCTCACATGGGACTGATGATGCCGGCGTATAGAGGAACTCCTTTGCGAGGTGGGAGAGGTTTGGAAGAGAAGTGTATTGGTGCTTCCAATACAACAGCAGGTCTTGACTGTGTGCAATATTTCCCTCTGCCAGGTATCGCTGGACCTCAGCTATCGTATCTGCTGTTGCACATCTTCCCGGTCATCCCACCTCATCATCCAGATGCTGCCACAGGTCATCTAAAAAACAAAACCCAACCAAATTGGCATTTAGAACAGCTTCCAAAAACAAACTAATAATGATGTGTAACATGCCAGATGTAGTTGCAGAGGTGCTTTTGTTGGTGTATGGTATTTCTGTATGGCAAATTCGACATTTCACCTGCAATAAAATATGTGAATAGTAAACTAAGAGTTACCTTGAAATGAATTTGAATTAGAATGGAACAAGACATGTCAATAATCTGAGAGGCACTTGGTGAGACAAGGAGATTTGAATAAATACCTTATTCTCCAAAAGGAGATCAAAATGGTCCCACACGCCTGGAGCTGCTCCATAATATGCACGTACTTCGGCAAACAAGCGAGGGTGAGGTCTGGCTTGTTTCGGCAGGCGGCATCACGTCGCTAGACGCACTTGCTTATAAACACAGTTTGGCGGGCTTTTGCGGCATCGACGCCCCCTCGACTGTGTCAGCGCAGTTCATGCATCGGTCACATGATTGTCTTGAAGCAGTACACGCACCGACGCGGGGGATTGCTCTGTGAGCTTGGCGCGTGCGTGCCTCGACACATCGGTGTTGCTGGACCCATCACTAGTAGAAAGCTCAGCCGCTGCCATGCCTGGTCTTCTTTTTATTTGTTACTTTGGTCCTTGGTTAGATGTCAATGTCTGCATCTGGGCCATAACACCATGCAGTCTCATTCGTCACAGTGCGTTCTGGTTTAAAAACATGGATCCAGCAGACATTGACTGTCTTTGACAGGCCGTCGGCGCTTCTTGGCAAGCATGATGTACTTGTCAATTAAGTTCTTGACTGTTTTCTGAGCCTTTCTGCCAAGGTTGCTTCGATGGCTGCCCAGCTAAATCAGGGCACTTCTTCTCTAGCTTAATCCCCCACCGCAAAACTACAGGAGAACACACCACTTGCTGTGGTCTCCCCCTCAACATGAAAGCCATGTGTCCCTCCACCAAACCACTACATGTGGGAGGTCAAAGCATGCAGTCAGTTCTTCCGAAATTGCTCATTAGTTTTCAACTGCTTTTTTCTTCAGAGCATGCCAAGTTTATGTGATTAATTTGCTCAAAGGCAGAGAGGGAAGGTGCGGCAACCATCTTTGGGTGAATCTCGGAGATTCACATGGTTTTTGATCAACCTTTTCGCAGCCAGGCAAGGCATATGGGAAGAAATTTATATATTTATGTCAAGGCTTGCCATTTGATGCTGATTAATTAATTGCATTTAGAATCTTGTCAAAAGAGAATGGTTGAAATAAGGTGTATTTGAAGACTGTTTTTGTTGCCAGGTTTTCAGAGAAGCTCCATGATCACTTCTCAAGACGAGCCAGGGTCGCTCAAACAACTTATTAGTTTAGTCATCAGGATAGTTCACCATCTCAGAGAACGACAAAGAGGATCCTACCGCCCTCCCTTCCCCCGTTGTGCCATCATCCATCCCACCCATTGTCCCAGTGGGGACAGCACCTCAAAAGCAGTGGGTTCCAATGGATGGGCCCTGGCAACTCGGCAAGGGCCTGTCTCAGCCAGTAAGTACGCACCGTGGGGTTTTCTTCGGGCCTCTGCATCTGCTGTGGACAACTGGACACTTCATCCGTCAGTGCCCACATTGGACCAAGGGACCCCACTCAGCTACAGCAGAAAGAGACTGCATCCTCCCGCTCACCTCCTCAAAGCATAACCTTGCCTGCCTCTGACTCTTCTAGCGATTGTTCGGCTTCACTGAAGGTGTTAATAGATTCAGGGTCAGATGATGGTAACTTTATCAATGGTGATTTCGCTAGTTCTGCTAATTTCCCCATGACTAGCCTTGACTCTGCCTGACCTCTTATTGCTTCCTCAATTAACTTTTTTGCTTACATTCTTCCTGGGGGGGGGGGGGGCGCTCAGACCAGACGCTGTTAAAATTGAGACTGTGGTTAAGTTACAGCACCACCCGCAAACAACTCAAGAAGTTTTGCCACCTTTTATCAGTGGCTCATCAGAGACTACAGCAAGGTTGCAGCAGCCTTTACTCAACTCACCTCGACATCGTATTCGTTTCCCTGGACATCTGAGACTAATGCAGCCTTCAATTACCTCAAGCGACTGTTAATCTCGTTCCTGTTCTCATCCATCTTGGATGTTCTCATTCATCTTGATATCTCACTCCAATTCATCAAGGTGGATGCTCCCAACTCTAGAGTGGGGGCCATCCTCTTGCAAAGAAGCTAAAAGGAACAAAAAGTACACTCCTGTGCTTTCTTCACCAGAAAACTATCTCCCGTGGAAATAAATTATGTCGGCAACCAAGAGCTGCTGGCAGTGGTGTCTGCTCTTTAGGAATGGAGGCATTGATGGAAGGAGTGGAGGTGCTGGTGGCACGGTGGACGACTGGTTAGCACGCCGGCCTCACAGTGCAGAGGTGCACTGTTCGAATCTGGCTCCGGCCTTCCTATGTGGAGTTTGCATGTTCTACCCGTGTCTGCGTGGGTTTTCTCCGGGTACTCTGGTTTCCTCCCACATTCCAAAAACATGCGTGGCAGGTCAATGGAACACTTTAAATTGTCCCTGGGTGGGAGTGTGGGCTCGAATTTTTGTTCGTCTATGGGTGCCCTGCGATTGGGTGGAAACCATTTCAGAGTGTCCCCTGTCTCCTGCCTGAAGACAGCTGGGAGAGGCTCCAGCACACCCGCGACCCTTGGAAGGATAAACGGATTAGTAAATGGATGGATGGATGGATGGATGGATGGATGGATGGAGTTGAGATCCTGTTCCAGCTTGAATCATTTTGTGTTCATCTTTTTCATTTTGTTTTTAAAATTTATGTTCATAGAATGTTCAATTACTTTTCACTTTTACTTTTCAGTTTAAATTCTGTAAAACTGACAAATGGCAAAACAATGTATAGAAACCCTATAAAGGTAAAGATTAAATTACTGAAAATTCTTCTTCAGGAACAAATCACTTAAAAGATAATTGTGTGGTTTTACTGTTCCTAGAAAAGGCGTATATCTCCAGTTTCTCCAAGTGAAATTACATTGACTATTTTGAGATTATAAGATTAGGTTGTTATAAAATATACTGTCAGACACAAAAAAAACATTGATATTTGTTTTGGGGTTTTTTCAAAAGAGTTTTATTGTGGTATATTTCACATCATATTATATGAGTTGAAACAACCCACTGAAGAATCAACTTCATTCAGCTGAATCCTTGCTCTGAAAGAAAATATAATTTTTATAGGCAAAACTTAATTTCATATTGCATAAGAGGCCCATACAGTACTTGTCTATTGTGGACATTAGTCATCTACATTTTTCAGTATTTACCTTGCCAGAGTCACGGCTTTTGGCTCTGAGTTTGTTAACTTGAGACTCTGCAATGTCAGCACGCTCCTCAGCCTCTTCCAGCTCATGCTGGACCTTCCTGCACTTGGACAGGTGAACATTGGCCTGCTCTTCCTGAAAAGTCAGGCAGAAGATTTAAGTTGGAAATACATTAAACTTTACAGTAAAAAATTATATACCTTTGTACAATGTGTGTGTGTGTGTGTGTGTGTGTGTGTGTGTGTGTGTGTGTGTGTGTGTGTGTGTGTGTCTGTGTGTATGTATATATATTTTCTTGTAGATTCTTACCGCTTCTTCCGCCTGCCTCTTGTAGGCCTTCACCTTGAGCTGCAATTTATCAACCAGATCCTGCAGTCTGATGACATTTTTCTTGTCCTCTTCAGTCTGTGAACAAAAAAATCAGGTTTGCAAGTTTGAACACATCTAATTTTAGGTTAATTTCTTCGACATATGCATGCTAAGTGATATTTACCTGGTAAGTGAGCTCCTTCACCCTCCTCTCATATTTTCGGACACCCTTAACAGCTTCGGCTCCACGTCGCTGCTCTGCCTCAACCTCTGTCTCAAGCTCACGCACCTGGGGATTGTTTTTCAAATGTAATGGCCATATTTTATACTAGCTTTGAGTCGGTTCACTTCACTGTCTTACCCGAGATTCAAGTTTTTGAAGCTGCTTCTTGCCACCCTTCATGGCCAGGTTCTCAGCCTCATCCAGGCGATGCTGTAGGTCCTTGACAGCAACTTCCAGGTTCTTCTTCATCCTCTCCAGATGCGCGCTGGTGTCCTGTTCCTTCTTCAGCTCCTCAGCCATCATTGCAGCCTAGAAAGGACAGGATTGTTTTTTTTTGTTGTAGAGCATTCTTTCGAATCAATTAAAGCACAACGTTACAAAGAGAAAACATACATCGGTAATGGCCTTCTTGGCTTTTTCCTCTGCATTCCTGGCTTCCTGAACAGTGTCATCTACTTCACTCTGGATCTGGACAAGGTCAGACTCAAGCTTCTTCTTGGTGTTAAGAAGGCTTGTGTTCTGGGACAGAAAGGTAATTGTCACTCAAAACATAACGCATATAAAATATTGTCATGTTGAATCATAAAATGTATGACTGTATTTTAAAAAATATATAAAATATACATGTATTATTTACCTGAGAGTGCAGGAGGCCCACACGTTCACTGGCATCCACCAGCTCCTGTTCAGCAACTTTTCGGCCTCTCTCTGTTTGTTCCAGAGCAGCCCGAAGTTCCTCAATTTCAGCCACCATAAGGCCATTCCTGCGGTCCACCATAGCAGCTTGTTCCTTCAGGTCATCCTGCGCTCTGACGGCATCATCGAGATGCAGTTGTGCATCCTGGTGAAAATCAAGGTATGAAGTGATTAAATTGCAACACCAAGGAAGGGTGATCGCAGCTCATCACATTGCTTTACCTTCAGCTGTGTTTGCACAGTTCTCAGTTGCTTCTGAGACTCGGCCGCCTGCCGATTGGCGTGGCTCAGCTGAATTTCCATCTCGTTCAAGTCTCCCTCCATCTTCTTTTTGATTCTCAGGGCATCATTTCTGCTCCTGACCTCAGAATCCAACGTGCTCTGCATGGAGTCAATCACCCTTTGGCTATTCCTCTTTATTTGCTCCATCTCCTCATCTTTTTCCGCTATCTTCCTGTCAACTTCTCCTTTGATTTGGTTGAGCTCCAACTGGACACGCAGGATCTTTGACTCTTCATGTTCCAGAGTTCCCTACATAGTTGGGAATACAAATATAAATCTTTGCACTCCGATTTTATCCATTGATTTGCTCCATCCGCATTCATTTAATTCACCTCGGCCTCTTCAAGTGCTGTCTGGATTTCAGATTTCTCAGTCTCCACCTGTTTCTTGGCCTTCTCGAGCTCATGGATACTTTTTCCAGTCTCTCCAATCTGTTCAGTCAAATCAGAGATCTCCTCTACAAAGTGATAAAGACAGTTTCAAATTAAGAAAAGGGACCCTTTCTTGCACCGCATTCTTGCATGGAGAATCTACGTGAACTACAAGTTTCCAAACTTTGTCCAACACTCACGCTGCAGATTCTTGTTTTCACGCTTCATGGTCTCCAGTTGATCCAGACATTCCTCGTAAGAGTTCTTCATCTTGAACAGCTCAGTGCCAAGAGAACGAGCCTCCTTCTGAGCTCCCTCAAGCTCTGCCTGACCCTCCTCAAACTTCTGCTTCCACTCTGCCAAGACCTAGTTTCACAATTTACAAAGTGGTTCGTGCATGTTAATTTATCTTTTTGTATGTCATGGGAGCGCTTGGTATTAGTTGTACCTTGTCAAAGTTCCTCTGCTTTTTGTCAAGGTTGGCGGCAAGACCATTGGCCCTCTCCACGTCAATCATGAGATCTTCCACTTCACTCTGGAGTCTCTGTTTGGTCTTCTCCAGAGAAGCACACTTGGAATTCACAGCCTCAATCTGTTCCTCAGCCTCCTGGAGACGCTGTGCCAACTTTTTCCTGTTTTAAAAGGTTTCTTTGTGAAAAATCTCCAATTGCCATAATAGATTTTACACAAATTTACCTCATCCTGCAACATGTACCGGTAGTTACATTGGCTAGTGATTTTGAAAATCCCTAAAATATTAGTTGCTATAACAAAAAAAAAATTCCATGCCAAATGAAATTAAAACGCCGGCTGAAATAAACCCCCTGTCAGTATGCGGCAATGGTATTTTTTAAAATTTAAATCATACTGACTTGGCTTCCTCAAGCTCCTCAGTGCGCTGGATAGCATCAGTTTCATATTTAGTTCTCCACTGAGCCACCTCGGAGTTGGCTTTGGACATTCCACGCTGCAGCTCAGCCTTGGCCTCCTGCTCTTCCTCAAATTGCTCCCTCAGCAGATCGCAGTCATGGCGGGCTGATTGCAGTCCATGGGCAAGAGCATTCTTGGCCTGGGAAGACAAATATATTTGATGCCTACATTTTCTGTCGTGAAACAAAATTGTTGTTGATGATGACGTTTCTTACCTTGACCTCCTCTTCAATCTGTCTCTTCAATTCCTCAATCTGCTGGGTAAAGGCCTGTTTACCTCTGGTCAGCTGTGAGACAAGAGCTTCCTTTTCCTCAATTTGACGGCCAAACTCACCTTTGTTTGAACATCATCGTGTAGCGTTAGCGTGTATGTTTAGTTATTCACCTATAAACTGTAGTTTGATAGCCTCATGCATACCATTTTCTGTCAGAAGACGAGCTTTCTGTGCACCCAGGTCGTTGAGCTGACGGATATTCTCATCATTCTTGCTCTTCAGTTCACTAAGTTGGTCCTCAAGAGTACGGCACATCTTTTCAAGATTTGCCTAGTAAGTTTGAAAATATGACGACTATTATTGATCCATTCTTAAAGTCAGACTCACTGGTGTATGTTAACGATAAACTGAAGTGAAACATTCACCTTTGCTTTGGCAACAGCCTCCATGTTGCTGGAGAGATCGTCAATCTCCATCTTGTATTCACTCTTTTCCTTCTCCAGCTTCTGCTTGACACGCTGGAGGTTGTCAATCTGTTCACCCAACTCAGCAACACTGTCAGCCTGCTTCTTGCGCAGAGCGGCAGCAGTGGCCTCATGCTGCAAGGTGGACTCCTCGAGATCACGGCGCAGCTTCTGGAACTCAGCCTCGCGCTTCTTGTTCATCTCAATCTGAGCAGCGGTGGCTCCTCCGGCCTCCTCCAGCCTCTCACTGATCTCCTCAAGTTCCCTGGAGAGATCCGCTCTCTGTTTCTCAACCTTGGCGCGAGCAGCACGCTCAGCCTCAATTTCCTCCTCCAGTTCCTCAATACGGGCCTACAAGAACATGTTCTTGTTACATTTTTAAATTCACTCTTCGTTTTTAAAATGTAGCATGTAACATTGAGGATATTTTACCTGAAGTTCTTTGATCTTCTTTTGAAGCTGGGCACCCATTGACTGCTCATCCTCAATCTTGCTAAGAAGCTGACTGATTTCAAAGTCCTTCCTGTGAAGATTAGTCATATGCAGTGGTGTCTTGCTTCACAAGTGATTGTTAATATTGCATCATGAGATCAAGAACAAAGCTTTTACTTTTTAAGTTTCTCATCAGACTGCTGTTTGTCATTCTCAAGGTCCATGATGGATTCCTGTGCTAGTTTCAGGTCACCCTCAAGCTTTCTCTTGGCCCTCTCCAGGTCCATACGCAGCTTCTTCTCTTGTTCCAGAGAACCCTCAAGCTGCAGAGTAATGCTATTTAATTATTGTGACATCTTGTTTTTCCAATGTTAAAATAACTTATCTTCACCTACATCGTCCACTTGCTGCTCAAGCTTGGTCTTGGCCTTGGTCAGAGTGTTGACCTTATCTTCCTCAGCCTGCAGGTCATCAAGAGTCTGCTGATGAGCCTCCTGAAGGGCTTTCTTCTCCTTGGTCAACTTTGCAATGGTTTCATCCTGAGAAGCCATCTCCTCAGTCAGGTTCTTCACCTACAATGGAAACACAGAAGATTTTAATTTTTTCTCTAGAGAGTACAAATCAGGGCTGTGCAAACTTCAGAATTACAGAATTCAATTCATTGTATTCATTTGAATTTGAATTGGCTGCACCCCACAGGATGATGAATTCAGTTTGAATTACAGGAAGTGGAATTGTATTCAATGCGATTCAGGGAAACTCATCATCCTCATCACATATCAGGTGTACACTAAACAAAATGTCGAAAATGTTTAGAAAGCCATTTTAAAGACTTAGATGAAGAAAGATATTCTGGTTGTACCATTCTTTCATTTTTAAAAAATATAATTTTAATAATCATTTTTCTGAGTAAGCTTTTAATGTACATAAAAAAGATGACTACATTTTACTATTTTGTATAATTTAGTTTGTGTGCAGAAAGTCCTTACAGTAATATTTGCATGAAATTAATGTCAATAGGCTGAAACCCTGTAAAAGTCAATTGTAACTTTAATTTTGCACAATGAATTTCATTGAATTTCAATTCTGCTTCCTTAATGTCAAATTTCCTTTGAAATTCTGCTTCCTGTTTGTCTCCTGAATTCAAACGTAAATTCAAATTCAAGAATTTAATTGGAATTTAGTTGCCATTCTCAATTCAATTCTGAAGTTGGAGAGAGAGAGAGAGAGAGAGAGAGAGAGAGAGAGAGAGAGAGAGAGAGATATGCACACCTTGTTTTCAGTGGCATGTTTCTCCTTCTCCACTTTGGCCAAGGTAAGCTCCAGGTCATCAATATCCTTCTTGAGCTCAGAGCATTCATCCTCCAGTTTTCTCTTCTTTGCAGTTAGCTCAGCATTGATTTCCTCTTCATCTTCCAACCGCTCAGTTGTCTCCTTGAGTTTGGCTTCCAATTGGATCTTACTCTTGATAAGACCCTCACATCTCTCTTCAGCATCAGACAGATTCTCTGATTCCTATTTCACATTGACCAAACACCTTTAATCACACAAAACACTGGTTCCCAGCAAAATCTGTCAGTGGCTTGTTACTCACGGATGCAACTTGCAGCTGGAGATCATTCTTCTCCTGAAGGAGAGACACCATCTTCTCCTCAAGTTCCTTCTTCTTGGCAAGAGCAGCGGCCAAGTCAGAGGTCATCTTTTCGTAGTTTTCCTTCATCTGGGCCAGCTCCTTCTCGGTTTCAGCACTTTTCAGCAGAGGCTTGATCTTGTAGTACACTTTCATCCATGGCCAATGTTTGACATTCATGAATGACCGCACATTATACTGGATGGTGAAGATGGCCTCCCTGTGTACAGACGTTTTCGGTTATGCACAGCGCATTTCTTTTTGATGAATCCAGAGTGTTTTTACAATTCTTAACATGCCTTCTCTCCATCATCTTCACAAACTCCTTCCTCATGAGGTAACCACGGCAGAGGGCCTGAGTCATGGTGACAAGAGCTGCCAGCTTCTCATCTCTCATTTCCTCAAGGGTACCCAGAAGACCTGCTTTAAAGAACACCTAACCAGATTGAAAAAAAAAAAGTCATAAACTTGATATCTCATGTAAAACACAGAAATGAATGGCTAGAAAACTTGAAAATCAAATTTGATACATTAAAATAATTGTAAATCTTATTTTCGTGAAAATTGTTGTCAGAAGTAGTGCTTCAAAACTGGCATTGTAAAAGCGATGAGAAAAAATGCGAACAGCGTGTCCTTGTCTCAACTGCTCCATGATACGAAAAAGGTTGGGGACCACTGGTTTACAGTCCATATACTTATGCTTACACCACACCCGTGTGGAAGAATAAAGTTGTTGTGTTGAACACTTACCAAACTGCACATCAAAATATTTTGTTTATTCCAGTAATTGTTGAAGATAATCTGTCTTTCATATTAATGAATGCTTTATTTTCATTTACCTTGGTATTTTGTATCGCATAACAGATTTGATAGTGTTTGTTGGAATAGAGAATTATTGAAAAAGACCTGAGAAAAGGAGCTTGGAAAAAAATTGCAAATCAAATCGCAATCGTGATTTTTAAGGAAGAAAAAGAGGAATTCTTTCCCATAATTGTTCACCTTTAAATTCAACTTATTATTTATTTAGTTATTTTAAGAAAAGAGCTGTTTACCTTCGTGTGACCAAATCTGTATTGGTCATGGTCAATATCAATTGACCCAAGCAGTTTCTCTGCAGCCTTCTTGTTGTCAATGAACTGGCCTTCAGGGATGACGCTGGCATTCAGCACCTTGTACCTTTTAATTGTGAAAGTTATTTAATCCATCAGTTTTTGATTGACTTTCATTATATGGCTGTTAAAATTATTGCTAATGATACCTCTGTTTGAAGTCACCATAGAGGATTCTGCTGGGGAAACCTTTCCTGCAAATTCTGATACCCTCAAGCACACCATTACACCTAAGCTGGTGGATAACCAGGAAGTTCTCCATCAGACCTACGGAAAGGGGCACATTGCATCGTGGTTGTTTTAATAGTGGCATACTACAACTAAAAATAGGAATTGGTATCAAGCCCTAAAGATTTATAAGTCATAATGTCATCCATATAACGTTATCTGACATTCTACGCAGATTTTGGCAGCATACATTACCTGGAGTCTTTGACTCATTAGGAATCAGGCAACGCACAAAGTGAGGATGAGTGCTCCTCAAGTTCGTCATCAGTTTCCCCAAGTTCTCCTGAAAGTACAAAACAATGAACATCATTATAATGTCATGTCAATACAATGTAACATGCGTTGCAAAATCACGTTGTTGTTTTTTTGGGCAAACTAGGCCTTACCCTGAACTGTGAAGATACAGTCTGCATAGAGCCACCCTTCTTCTTGCCTCCCTTTTTGCCAGTTTCTACTCACCATTTTGGAGGGAAATGCAGCATTAGAATCACATTGAATACTCATGCCATTTACTCGATCGTTGACGTCAGGCCAAATCCTCCAATGTCACAGTTTGGTAATTTCTTTTTTTTTTCTCCCACCACGAATCTATGCTATCTGTTCATCCACATGTGTGGGTGTTGCTTTTACAAATTTTGGACCAATCTAAAATGTTGAACATCGCTTGTGCTCTTTGACAATGTCATTTTATATTGGTTGAACAAATATGCCGTTTTGGGGGTCTCTTGAAAAGTGATGATTTCTGAGATTGGAGGATTCCTCCTGATGCCAGCGATATTGAACATGTGTTTTATCAGCACACCCTCAGCAGTAGCAGGTGGATAAAGGAAAGCCAGGAGTTTAACTGAAGACTTCTGGTAGAGCTGCACAACAGACTCATTGAGGGGATCCTTGTTCTTGTCCAGCCAGCCGCTGATGTTGTAATCCACAGTACCAGCATAATGCAAAAGGGAGAAGTGGGCCTCGGCCTTGCCCTTTGTAGGCTTTGGCTTCTCAAATGCTTTGCATTTGCCAAGATGCTGATCATACAGCTTGTTTTTAAATGATGTATCTGTGGCCTTAGGGAACATGCACTCCTCTTCAAGGATGGAGAAGATACCCATAGGCTGAAAAGAAAACAAAGGAGAAGCTTATTTATGGTATTTTCGGTGATCCAGGTTAGTTCGCGGCCATCGACAAATCTAGCCCTCGGAATCAAACCTTTTCAATCAGCTCAATGCAGGCAGCCAGATCCATGCCAAAGTCGATGAACTCCCAAATAATACCCTCCTTCTTGTACTCTTCTTGTTCCAGCACAAACATGTGGTGGTTGAAGAACTGTTGCAACTTCTCATTAGTGAAGTTGATGCACAGCTGCTCCATGCTGTTGAACTGTGTGAGGACAAATCATTTCCTCATTACGGCAAGGACTATCGTCCCGAAGAAATGTGTTCATCTTTTCACATCAATGAAGCTTACATCAAAGATTTCAAAGCCAGCAATATCCAGGACACCAATGAAGTACTGCCTTGACTGTTTCGTATCCAACATCTGGTTGATACGGATGACCATCCACAAGAACATCCTCTCATAGATGGACTTGGCAAGGGCTGTTACTGAGTTCAGCACCTAGAAACAATATCAACTCCGAGAGTCAGTAATATATTTAGAGCTCTGTCATAACATGGAGTAAAATTATCACGCCCTTCAGCCTACCTTAAGTGCTGCCTTTTATTTGTTTGTTTGTTTGTTTGTTTATTTATTTATTTATTTATTTATTTATTTATTTATTTATTTATTTTCAAATTTGGATTATTTTGATCAAAGTTACCTGAGGTACAGTCTGTCCCTTGGTGACAAACTCATTTCCGACTTTCACTCTGGGATAGCAGAGAGCCTTCAGCATGTCAGCGGAGTTCAGACCCAACAGGTAGGCAACCTTATCAGCATCTGAAGTTTTTTGTAGAGTACAGCTCATATGTACTTTGTTCAACAGAATAAGCCTGACATCATGTACATGCCACGCTTCGACATACCCTCTGTGCCGTCAGGCTCTGCCTGCTCCTCGCGCTGCTTCTGTTTGAACTTCATGTTACCGTGATGAAGGACAGCACCTGTCATTTTGTAGATGCTCATCTTCTCCTCGTTACTGAAGCCCAGAATATCAATGGCGTTCTGTGCGTTAAAACAAACAAACAAACAACAACAACAAGTTATTCATTGAGAAGATAAGATTGGAAACAACAAAATAAAACTGTACTGTCAAATGTTGCGTTCAGGAGTTGATTATTTACCTTCTAGACAATATTTGAAATATAATCACTCACATCAGTGGCTTCCAGCTCAAGTTTGTCATCAATGCTGGCCACGGTGATCTGTCCCTGACTGCACATAGGGAAGTCATAAGGGTTGGTAGTGATCAGTGACATTTCTGTAGGGAAAAAAAACCCCGCAAGAATAAACAAACTTTTTTCATTGGATGTTCAAGTATTTGAGTCTTGCATTTTGGAAAGACTACAACGATCCATACCAATCAGCTCTGGTTTGTGGTTGGTCATCATCTGGTAGAAGATATGATAGCCTCTCTCATCAGGAAGCTGGAATGTCACTCTGGACTTCTCAAGGAGATCTGCAATTATTTTAAGAAATCAGTCTCTCGCACTACAGCCGAGGCATTTTCACACTGTGAATTGTCCACTTACAGGTCTCAATATCAGCACTAGCCAGTTTGCCAGTTGTGCCAAAATGAATTCGGATGAATTTACCCTGTTTAAAAAGTAACAGGTTTAGATTCATTCATTGTTGAAATGTAAAAAGAATTACCGTACACTGTAGCAATCGCACGAAACTTACAAAACGAGAAGAGTTGTCATTCCTCACAGTTTTGGCATTACCGTAGGCTTCCAGAAGAGGATTGGCAGCTATAATCTGATCCTCAAGTGACCCCTGTCATCGTCATTAGAATTAACATTCACAAATAAGTTCAAGTGAACCTCTCAAAACAAACGCTAATCCTTTCGAAGCGAACACACCTGATACTTTCCCTGCTCCTTTTTCTTATCACCACCAACTGAGATGGTGGCAAAGTACTGAATGACACGCTTGGTGTTCACAGTCTTTCCAGCACCGGATTCTCCACTGGACAATAGAGATAAACGTGTGAAAATGTTTTGTACAAGCGTTTCTTAGTTTACAAATGAAAATATAACTCACGTGATCAACACAGACTGGTTCTCCCTGTCTGTTCAAACAGAAGCATGGAATCAGTAATGTAGTATTTCCACAGCAGTCGGCTCAAATGGTTTTGAACTTATACATGTTCATCTTATTATTATTACATACCAGTAAGCATGAATTGGTATGCATTGTCAGAGACGGAGAAGATGTGGGGAGGAGCCTCCATACGCTTCTTGCCTCGATAAGCACTCACAACTTCGGAATCGTACACCGGGAGCCACTTATAGGGGTTCACAGTGGCGCAGAACAGCCCAGAGTAGGTCTGAGAGAGACGCAATGTGTAAAAACATCTTAAGGGGAGACGATTTATGGACACAATTTTGAGCAGATTGTCTCACGTAGATCATCCATGCTGCATAACGCTCTTTGAGGTTATACAGGACAGAGGCTTCATTGAGATGGGTCATCATGGCCATGTCCTCAATTTTGTCGAACTTGGGAGGGTTCATTGGAGTGACATCGTCTTCTTTAACTGTCCTCTCCTTGACAAAGACATGAGACAAAGTGAGAACCAAATCACTTGTTTGGAGCACATGAGTTTAATACAAGAAGAGAAGATGCCCACGTCCTCAGTGTCCAGGACTTTGACGGTGACTTTACCACCCTCTTTCTTGAGGATTGTAGCCTTCAGGTACAGCTCCTTTACATCGGCCACATAGCAGGCTGACTTGGCATCAAATGGTTTGCTCTGAGCCTCAATTCTCTCCTTCTCTGGTTTACGGAGGTAGATGGCAGCTTTGCCATAAATGGCCATTTCTGCGTCGGTACTCATGGTGGTGGTTTACTGTATGTCTGTGCAGCAATTAGAATGACAGCCTGATTAATTTGTGTCACATCCACGTTGCAGAACCAAATCAACAATTTCTTCTCCCAAAATTCATTTTATTGGGTTTTCTAGTTCTATGTGGAGTCACGTTCACTAACATTTTGATGTTAGATCAGCACACAGTGCAATCGATATTGTTCGAACTAAATCCATTCATTTTCCATACCGCTGACCCCCATTAGGGGTGCGGGTGTGCTGGAACTTATTCCAGGTGATTTCAGGTGAGAGAAAGTTTACACCCTGGACTGGTTGCCAGCCAAATGCAGAGCACATTTGCACAACCAGAGACAAACAAACATTCACACTCTCACCTACGGACAATTTTGAGTGTTCACTGAATGTGGAAGGAAACGAGAATACCTGGAGAAAACCCACACAGGCATGCAGAGCCCATGCAAACTTCACACAAAATACGAATATGAACGCACAACCTCTGAGCTGTAAGACATATGTTTTAACCACGTCCCCGCTGCGCCACCTCCCTAAATAAGCAACTTAATATTTTTAAGAATATCCATGCAAAGTCGGGCGGCCCGGTAGTCCAGCGGTCAGCACGTCGACTTCATAGTGCGGAGGTACCGGTTCAATTCCAGCTCTGGACTCCCTGTGTGGAGTTTGCATGTTCTCCCCCGGCCTGCGTGGGTTTTCTCCGGGTACTCCGGTTTCCTCCCACGTTCCAAAAACATGCATGGCAGGCTGATTGATCACTCTAAATTGTCCCTAGGTGTGAGTGAGGGCGTGCATGGTTGTTTGTCTCTGTGTGCCCTGCGATTAGCTGGCTACCAATTCGGGGTGTCCTCCGCCTACTGCCCGAAGACAGCTGGGATAGGCTCCAGCACCCCCGCGACCCTAGTGAGGATGAAACGGTTCGGCAGATGAATGAATGAATCCATGCAAAGTCACTGAACAGCGTTCATACCTCCTGCTTATCCTTTTAATAGTTGAATGTCACAATCCTGTTGAAATGACATTTTTGTTACTGCTGGTACATCTTATATTCAGATCTATATTTATTAAAATAGTATTGTATATATTTTAAACGGAGTATATATTCAATTGTGCCTCAGCAGAGAGCGATTTTCTGAGTACTTACCACAGGCTGGGGTCTTCAGGCTCCTCCACCACATACCGCCTCAGCACCCATGCTCTCCTTTTATACCAAGTGTTGTTTGCTTATATGGCAAGAGTTAAATAGGGACCACGAACCAAATGTAGTGTGGCGAACTTTGAAAGCCAACATCCACGGAAGCACGTCGTCTCACATTCTTTTTTTCTTTTAAATGTTTTTTTACCACTTCCAATTGATTTATATGTTGTTTGGCAATAAATAAACGTTTTTTAAATATTTTGAATCCTTATTCATTTCCATAAAAATGAGACTATTTTCTTGCCCTTGTGCTCTTAACAATTGTGATGTAGACTAGAATGCACGTCAAACACAATTTAAGAATCCTTTATTTTCATCAAGACAGCTGTCGCAGCCTGTGGCTTATGACTGTTGTGATGAGTTTATTTTCTTCCTGAATGCCAATGAGAACGTTTCATTTAAATTAGATCAAATTATGGTTTTAATTTTTGTGGGTAGTCTTTTCCAATTCCATTTATATTTCATTCAATTTGCCTGGTCTAAAACTGCTGAAATCTCAAAAATCACCTGTTGGAAAAAGTTGATTTATGGATGGATACTCATCCCCAAACCATTGGACAATTGAAACAAAAAGCTATTTAAATACATCTGAAGGTATGAGAAAATTTAGGAAATGATTACAATTCTACCTTTGAGCCATTCCATCATTCTGCAATACACACATAGCTCCACTTCCTTTCCAAAGACAGTTTTAAGCCACTATTGGCTTAATTTCCACAATTACCCCACTAAGGCCTATATTCTACGACTAATAAATTATTATAATAATTATCAAAACGTTTTTGCATATCCTCTAAAAATACATTTCCGTATTTTGCTTTTTACTTCTTGGTGAAAAAAAAAGTAAGGCATGAATTTTACAACAAAGCACATCTTAGTGTAAATACGTAAATGTGACTCGTTTTTCATTCCAATAGTGTTGCATTTGACAGTTCAACTAATCATGCCCTCCACTCTCACATGTGTCGTCCTTTGTGCGAACATGCTTTGCTTACAAAGCAGTAGTTAAATTTGGGACAGCTGCCAAATATGGTGTGGAGCACAGCTGATGCTTACATGACTTGAGACATTTGTCACAGCAGCATACATCTGATGTATCACATTTCCATCAAGGAAAACAGATTCTGGAGAGCCCCTTTAGAAAATGTAATTTAATGCTGAATTTCAGGTAGACTAATGCTATTGACTCTCTCACTTCACAGCACATATTCATTAAATTCATCATGTATCAAACTCTATTTCTAACTCTTGTCTTCATAATAACTTCTTAAGGAATGAAAGGAAGAAGCATGAAAAGTTTTATTTTGTTATGTATCTTTTTATGATTATTGTATTTTTTTAAGTGAAGTTAATTATTAAACAAATTGAATTATTCTTATTTGTAACCACGTGTAACAGATATGTCTCTGGTATTCACACATATCATGCTATTAACACTTAAATCTGCAGACAGAGCCGCATGTCCATTTTTGGCTTCACATACGTTGCTTGTCACAGTTGTTGAGCAATGGCCTTTTGAAATGTCACACACAACTGAAATGCTTTTGGACTGATGTTTTCAAGTTATAGTATCATGCAGTCACTTTTTCAGGTACTTGTTTAGAATTTTCTTACAGAAATGGGAAATGGATAAATTTAGGATCAGAACAAATCACGAACATTGAGAATTTTGATCTGTAACTTTGTCTGAATGGGTCAGAAAATGTAATGACAGCAGGAAGTACGAGTTAAAGCTGCGATGTATCTTGTTTTTGCTGACCTGAGTCACCACGCTGATTAAGTCCTCTAGCATTTTGCTGTATTTTTCACTTTTCGACCTTAAATTTCATGTCGACCAGTGACATTCCTGCTTGTTGGAACAATAAAAATAACAGACCGAAAATGACACACTTGGGAATGGGAATAATGTGGCTTGGTGTCTCCAGTTTGTGGTAATAATAAGTAAAATAATAATATTAATAATACATCAGGGGCAGCACGGTGATCCAGTGGTTAGCACGTCGGCCTCACAATGCAGAGGTGTAGGGTTCCGGCTGCGGCCGTCCTGTGTGGAGTTTCCATGTTCTCCCCGTGCTTGTGTGGGTTTTCGCCGGGTGCTCCGGTTTCCTCCCACATTCCAAAAACATACAGTACATGGCAGTCTGACTGAACACTTTAAATTGTCCCGAGGTGTGACTGTGAGTGTGAATGGTTGTCTATGTGTGCCCTGCAACTGGCTGTCAACCAGTTCAGAGTCTACCCCGCCAAGTGGCGTAGTATCAACTTCACTGGAATCAGTGTTTGTACAAAATATACCATGTCAATTCATATTTGCAGTAGTTTTCCTTATTTGAACAAATGTTCAACGTTGAAAAGAGAAATTTATGGATATTGTGTTCTATTATTCTTATGTTGAAGGGTTGTGGGCCTGGGAAGTTTTTGCAGCTTCTGCAGATAGACCTTTAGGGCATCACTTTCAAAACTGAGATGATGTATTGCAGGCCGCATATCACTGGCATTGGACTGAAAGCTTGTACCTCTAAAATAGTCGCTTTTCAAGCGACCCAAAAAATGTCATGTTTGAACACGAACAGAGAAAAATATATCTGATTGGGCGACAATATGTAAAAAATAACACCCACGCGAGTGGACTGACCGATAGTCCATCCATTAGCCGAGCCGCTTATCCTCATGAGGTTCGCCATGCCAATGCATTACAGTACTCTGTTTTACACCCTTGAGATCCATTTGAAGAAGCACACCCCCCAAATTAAAAAAAATAAATAAATAATAATAATAAACAAAAAAAAAAACCCCTAATAGTTTCCAAGTACTTTGCTATCGATGTAAATATAGATTGAGAAGCTGTACCCATACATTGGAAGCCCATCTTACTGGCTTTTGCACTCAACAAAGTCATTTACAAGTTTTTTGTATTCCTTGTGGTATTTTTTATTTTATTTTTTGTCTCAGAGGAATTGTCCGATGGCCTTACAGTACATGAGCCAGTTTTTGATCATCAGGAGGCAGGGTCAAATCATGGAGTCCCTGATGTGTGGACAAATTAGTCACTGCAACAGGTGCACAGGTGGGCACAGTCCAATCTGCCAAATTCGTCCTCTGTTTTAAACGTCGAGATTCTACATGTGGCTGTCATTATAAATCATGAAGGAATTGTTCAATTTACTCAATAAGATCCCCAAGCAGACATGCCCCACTGCCTTCCACTCATTTCATTGGCAGGATGGCAAGCTGGGCAGCTTTGCCAAGCTGGCCTCATAAGAACTCTGTCTCTGACGGAGAAACATACAATGCATGATCTGCCTCCTTGTTTGGAGATCAATCATAGCATTTAAAAAAAATAATAACCCAAATTATCTTTCAGAGAATACTTTTATACAGTATGTTTGTAAAACGTGCCAGTAAGTGTGCTTTCAACATTTGGATGTCATCATAAAACAAGCAGCGTTTGCGTGGGCAGTCTCAAAGAACGACAGGTATTCATTCCACACTTTTGTGTTTACTGCTGGTATAAATCAGCCATTTAACAACTTTTACATTGAGTTTTACTTAACTGGGGATTACATTGACATTTATTGCTTTTTAGCGTCTTACACGAACCCCAAAAAATGAGGTGTGACAATTTTACATAATAAAATTGGTAAGACAACCGTATCATGTGCCCATGGACGGAACGGCCGCCAGAAAAAGGCGTTGAACAGATTCTGACAAAAGTAATCTAGTAAAAGCACTACAATTATAATTATAAAATGACTTTAATGCAACTTGTCATGTAAAAGGTCATTCATTGAAAATATAATTGGAGTCTTTTTTTTTGTTTGTCTTATCTCTCTGTGGTCTACTCAAGGTCTCGACCAAGGTGTTTTCACTGGAGTGTCACTTTTACAAATCAAAGTGCAGTAGCAAAATAACAGCACACATCCACAATGTCCGCCTCCACTTTGTCCAATAACTCAAAATCAAACTCGAGTGGCACTTTCTAGCCTATGCTGACTGAAATCAAAAGTAGCCTGCTATTGTTAGGGTTCATTTTTATTATTATACAATTCAAATTTTATTGAGCTAATTAAATATAGATTTATTTGTAGTCAAGCACAATAATAGGATGTTCTAATAAGACAAGACGAAACAGAACAGACAAGACATGAATTGAAAATTGAAATACCCTTAACTATAATAATGCTCTCTTCTTTATGTAGTTTGGATAGAATGAATTAGTGTTACTGCTACTGAAAGTACTAAGTTAACTGGAAAGGAGCATATATACTGTCGATTTGTAAATGCTGTGGCATTGTTGCAGCTACACAGCATGCCAACCATTCCAAAAAAAACCCCCCAAAAGTAACAAATACATCCACCCATGTCATAGGTGAGTTAATTATGTGTGGATTTGCTGGAATATCGAAGAATCTTTTTTGTCTGCATTTGACCCATGACAGCAAAGGCACACTGTTAGTGAGACACACTGGAGAAGGGGGCTGCTTAAGCGCCTGGGGAGCAGGACAAGGTATCGATGTCTTGCTCAAGGACACCGTAGACATGTGTCAAGGGATGGTCTTGAAGCGGGGTCCCCATGCGAGTGTGCTAAGTGAGGAAAAAGAACCATGTCTATAAAGATGTGTCAAGTACATAATTCTGGAATATATCGAATGCAAATACCTGAACTACTTTTATGCGCACGACTGAAAAAACATGCATTAGGATTTTTTGAAGACTTGTCTGCTGGTGGGGCTGCTCTGATTACCGGTACTCACTTCTCTCTGATGTGCCTCTGGTGAGGCTGCCCTTGACTCTCAATGAAGGCGGCACTTTCTAAAAACTGGCATCTTAGAATGGAATTTTCTCCCTCACAACAGAAAGTGTTTAAGAGGTGTCGGAAAGTCACAGTCCTCCAGGAATAAACTTGCAACATAAGGAGGTATGATCCGTGTCCGGTAAGTTGAGCACACCGTGAGGTATGTTTGACGGCCCGCCCTAAAAGGAAGCCAGGAATGCTCTGATGGGGATACAAAGCAGTGCTCCAATCAGAGAACAAGACGGGTCAGCATAAAGGTCAGAGCAGAGTATCCATCGTGTTTTGCTAAAGCTCCAAAATCCAGAACCTTTTTCACTTTTGCTTCAAACGGCCTTTGTTGTTACGCTATGTTATTTGTTCATTTGCCTGGAGTTTAAAACTGTAGCTCTAACTTGGACATAACACAACCGAAAACACAACTGGTGTAATGGGTTCAATAACTAAACTCTGTGGGCGTTTACAACTAAAGGGCAACATTCAGCCTCCATCCACTCTCTTCCTGCATCGACGCACTTACTCACAAGAAAGCAAACTTGCTCCAGGAGGATCTAAAAATAATAATCAGAGAAAAATAAAAACCTCAGATGTTGGGAGATGACTGGTGGGATTGCTTCTCACCTAAATTGATGACCAACTGTGTAAAGTCCGTGTGCCTCGTTTACAGTGAATTGATATTGTTTTATCTGCTTTGCATGGTGATGAACCATTCTCATTTGCCTTCTGGCTTCAGTTCATCACAACAAGATTCACAAATAGCAACATGCACCGTTGTATGCACACCATCGTGTGAAATGTAGCATCTGGGCGATTGAGGATATCCTATTTAAAAGCTAAGACGCTTGATGCGCTTTTAAGGTTACTGAAGTTAATGGTGTCGAGCTGTGAGGAATGTCGGACTGTTATCATAGTTGGGGAATTTAACACGTCCACATTCCTTCTTTTTCCATGTGTCTCATGTGACCATTTGTTGCCTGATCTTATTTTCTAGCCGCATTTGAATGAACACGATATAAATCTCTTTCCATTCTGTTGTTTTGTTCTTTTTTTTTTTCTGTATCAGCAATGTGTAAACATTTTTGAGTTCCGCCTAATACTATGAATGATGAATGTACGATCACATTGTGGCAATAAAGCTTCTCTGCGCACCACAGGTCTCCGGTACTTATTTGCTAGAACACAAGGACATCGAGAAATCAACCGATACGATATATGATATGATAAGATGACATTTTCAGTGAATTGTCGTGTTAATTGTTACTGGAAATAGCGTTGAACAGCTGTTCAATTTGGCAACTCTATTCTGTACTCGCTAAGATTGCTCATTACTTCGGGAATTCGCTTGCCTACACATGGTGCGCGTACTATTACGACCCAGTTCAGGATACATTGTGCAGCGGTGTTTATGCTTTCATGAACATACTCGGGGAGTGCTGAGGGCCAAATTTGTTTCTACGACAAGCAGTAGCTCAAATTGTTCACAGAGGAGTAACATGGCGGCATTAGCACTTTCCAAGTACAAACATTGGATAATTGTGGAACGTTGCAAGACCACAGCCGAAATACGCGGAAGCAAGACTTCTTGTGTGTGCATTTCTAAACGACAAACTGATGAAAGATTGGTTTCAACCAAATTTTTTTTAGTTCTGCTGATGGTTTGAAGTCAAACTTTGAGTTCTTTTTCCATGGCGTCCTTGTATAAAGGAAGATTAGGATTCAGGAGAGCACAAAGAGAAGCCGATGTCAACAGAGTGATGCAAGCAAAACGATGACAGGAGATCAACACCTGATATCAGGTGACAATGGTTAAGCGATGAGGATAATGGATGAATGGATTTTGCAGCTTGTACTTTTTTTTCAAATGTTACCATTTTTGACAAATGTAATCTTTTCGTTGTTTCAAACATGATGTATTTGTCATGTTTGAATGAAACAGATACATGAGTTGATCATCTTTGTTAATGACACTACAGACGTTTATTCCTAAAGTAGACAACCTGTTCAAGTTGTTGTATACACACACAAACACACAAACACACACACACACACACACACACACACACACAATAATAATAATAATAATAATAATAATAATAATATGCATCCATCCGGGGCATCACTTAAATCATGACAGAATTTTAATTCAAGACCAGAGCACACAGAACATGGGTAGACAAATGCAAATAAGGCAACACAATACAACTGGCAAAAAATGTCAATGCGTTGCATAAAAAAACTTTAAAGGTGGACAATATACCGGTAACTAAAGTTAGCGGAGGGGAGCCAGAGCGGAAGGGAAACATCACAAAAAAAACCCCTAAAAACAAAAATACATCTAGTCAAAGTATTAACTCGGACCTACACAAGGTGCAAAACAGAAATCATAGCTGTACTTGCGGTAAAACATATCCAGACAAAAACAGTATGCACACCGAAGAATCCATCCTTTAATATTCAACCCCGCTTATTCTTATTCAGGGTCGAGGAGATGCTGGAGGCAATTCCAGCTGACTTTGGGCAAAAGGCAGACAACAGCACATCATGAATTGTTCACTTGTCATACACATACAGAAACAACCATTTACACTCACCTTCACATAGGCACTGCGAAACTTAAACCCACGCCTGCCTGCACATTACTGCAACACCACCAGTGACTACACTGGCCGGGAAAGATTCTCAGAATACTAGAAACACCAACGGCAATCACCGATGGAGCCGTAATAGTTGGATGTCTCTTGTGCGCTTCAGCTGTAGCCGTGAATCGGCTGGTTGTCAAAGCAGGTGCACAACAAGGAAACAAATGCTCACCAAGACAACTGAAAGAACAAAACACAAATTAAAAGAAGGTGACATAAACACCAGTGAATCCTGCAGCCACAGCAACAACTACTGACAGTACAGCGAAAATATAAAAAGTCTACACATCCCTGTTCAAATGCCAGGTTTTTGTGAGCGTAACAATTCGACCCAGGTAAAACATTTCCCACCATTTTTTGACCTAGAACAAAATTCAAGAGTGAGATAACCACTGCCACCATTCAAAATGGATCTGATTAGCCCCGTATAAAGTTGAGCTGTTCTAGTAGGCTCTCTTGTTCGTTTGTGTTTTGGTTTTCTTCGCTAGCAGAAGACTGAAGGCTTTGTTCTAATACTAACCGCAATATCAAACTGCTCATACTGTGATTTTCTTCACCTTGATGAAGCCCCCAATCAGTATGATGTTCTTGTAATGGTTTTATGTTTGCACCAGCCATACCTTCGGGAATTCTGGCCAAAAACTTCAATCTAGTTTTCGTTGGACCATATGTTAGGTTGATAGCGTCATGGTGCCTTACGTGATGTGATGCTGGGCATTATTGTTAAAAAAAAGAAGAAGAGTTAAAGCCTTTCATTGAGGCCGTTTTCAATCATAGGGGTACTACTGTATTTTTATTGAGTACCTGCGTTTTTGTACAGAAAATCCGTGCTAGAGATTCAATTCTAAATTGGTTGATACATGCTTGCAGTTGTCATGTTCTAAAAAATGTGAGTTTATATGTCGCTGGCATCGGGCCGAAATCTCATATGTCACAATTTGGTAAATGTCATATTTGTTCACAGATCTACAGTACACTATTGGTTAGTCCAATTGTGAGGGTCTTATTCGTAATTGACCGATCTTATATATTGAAAATCGCTTGTGCTCTTTGACGACGCAAAGTTAATCGTTGAACAAATTCCTGTTTTTGGGGTCTCCTGAAAAGTGTTGATTTTTGGAGGTACGCGGTTTCCACCGGACGCCGGTGAGCTCTTTCTTTTTCAGTGTTGAACCAGTTGATTTTCAACATTTCAGGGATTTTTTTTAATCCTTGTAACCTTTTGTTTGACGCAGTGCCAAACTGATTTTGATTGCTGCTAATCATTGACTACTACTGAACAAGTATTTGAGCAAAATTATTTCAATCGGGTTGTTCTTTTTTGGGTTGAATACAGTATTCTGACAGTTCAAGAAGAGATAAACAGTCTGATATAACTGACCATGCAACTATTCTCGGAGTTCAGTTGATTGAATTTCCTGGGATTATCAACAGACACGATAATAGTTTGTCACGTAACGGTATATCTTGGGCGCTTTGAAGTACATCACACTGGATGTGAATTAAGTACATGTGAGGTGGTAATTTCGAAGGAGGATTCAAATTCAATATCAGTAGTAGTTGAGCCGCTGATGAAGAGTGGCTTTCACTCACACCTCACTTTTTCCATCCATGTTCAAACATCGCTTATCCTGAACAGGGTCGCGCATCCGTGCTAGAGCTTATCCCTGCTGACTTCAGGCGGAAGGCACGCTCAACCCTCAACTGGTCGCCAGTCAGTCGCAGGGCACATATAGAGAAAAACAACCATTCACACCCACTTTTATTAAAACAATAAGCTTTTGTTTTGATTGCATTTGTTCATGGTTAACTCCTTGGTTGGTGTATTGGATTCGGATGACTGAAAAACTTTGGGTCCATTTAAATGCAATGTCATTTTACAATGGCCATTCATTAACTTTGCTGATAAACACAGGTGACCAAGTGGAAGTTTGGTGAAATGATCTTTTCAATCACAACCCCTGTGGTAATATTTCTTCTTATTGTTCTTATCCAGTGCAGTGTGCAGTTACTGGACCACTTCACATGACATCACTCGTCACATTACCTACATGTCAAATTTTGATGAAGGCATGTACGCCGTGTTTGTTTCAAGGGCCATTGACAGCCTCACTGAGAAGATGGACTCTTTGCGTGTGCGTGTGTGCGGGTGTGTGTGTGTGGGAAGGGGGGTTTTGGATTGGGTGTTCATATTCCATCCCCTACTCCCTCTTTTGTTATTTGTCATTCTATCTGCCCTCTGCCACTTTCCATTTCAATAAACCGATTAAGTCATCCACCTTGGTTCTCTCTTCTATTCGGTGTGATTCAAGACCTGCTCCCTATGAACTGTGCGGCAAAATTACTGTTTGTATTTTGTTTTTGTTTTTTTAAATAAAATTGTATATTGTCTGCTTGCATGGGTTTCCTCTGGAGACTTGGGATTCCACCCACGTTCCTTAAATATGTTGGTAAATTGAATACTCGAAAAACATGCTTCTTAGGTTACTGAAAAGACTCTATAAAATGTCCTTGTGTGTGAATGTGAGTGTGGATGGTTGTTTCTCTTTTTGTGCCCTTTGAGTGACTTGTGACGAGTCCAGGGTTTACCCTGTCTGACACCCAAAATAAGCAGGGATATAGTCTCCAGTTCACCTGCAGCTAGTGATGGGAAAATGAAGCTTCATTTGCTTAATGAACTAGTTATAGTATTTCTGACTCCTCTAGATGGCACTGTTGTCAGCCCTATGTCGACTTGAGTGTAAGCTCTTATGATGATAAACTCAAGTATAATTACAAGCATCCCAATGTCATCATAGAAAATAGGCAGGAGACCTTGTGAAAATTAATACAGGTGTCATTCTCAAAACTGTAGGTCTTTGAGACCTACTGGAGACTGTACTGGAGTTGTTTTGAGGATTTTCTTTCTTCTCATTATTTATTTATCCTTTTAATCTGGATCTCAGCAAGAGCCAAATAAAACCTGCTATCTGTGTAAAATGCTGACGGATATAATTGAAGCGTTGTTATTATTGTAATAAAGCAGCCATTATCCATATAATGCACAGCATTTACAGTGTATATCACAATGCAATAGTATCTCTTTATCTTATAGTTGAGAACAAAACTGCCCCGATTTTTAAATTAAGACTGACAGTGGAATTTCCACATTTCTCAATTTTTTTGTGATACCAAATCATGCATCGTGAGTATTGTTATCCTGGAAATGTGCTAACGACTGAATTGCTGTTTCAACAGTAGGACTGAAAACAGCTAATCTATTTTAGGCCGATGTTCACGTTCACTGTGACAGTAACGTCGGTATGCTTTTATTTATGAGGCCATGGGTTTGTTAACACGGCCGCCGTTCGCCATACCAACATGTCACCAGCCCTTCACTGCGGATGAGTAGGACCTCTTCCAAGATTCTCCCCCACCCCCGCTGTGGATTTGTGTCATCCTCACAACATTGCAAAGTGCTAAGCTGGGGAATGAAATGCTGAGGCCAGAACAGAGGTATTCAATAGCAATTTTTTTTTTCTCAACACATTTTGACATCCTGTTGACATGCTATAAATGTCTCACTGAAGTCAGGTTTCCATTTGGTACTTTTTCAATGTCACTCATCTCCTTTCCCAGCCTATCATATGCTAAGGTTTCAGAAATGTTTTTAACAAACTGAATTATTGAATCTGCATTGTCTTTTCATTGTGTGCCTTGTATGTGTCGTTCAGCCTTAATAAGTGTTGTTATTGTGCAGAAGAGGAACGATGATAAAATACGTCATCAGACGTGAAACAGGGAAATAACAGGGATTTAAGAAATGTGTAAATTAAACACCATTCATTAATGTGATTTTGACCTTTCACCGACCTGGCACTGCATTTTAAGATGCAATACTCCTAATTCACCGCTAGGAAGCGCTATTACTTTACTTTGTTTTCTGCCTGCAGTACAGTACTGTATTATAGTGCAGTTTGGTTTGCTTGAACACTAAGTATTCACTGTAACAGTATAAGCTTTATTAGCAAAGAGAGACATTATCCAAATATGGAAATTAGACGCAGTACAGTAACTCCTTGAATAGTTGACTCGTAAAACGACAAAGCCTATTTGGCTTGACTGCTTTATCTGCTGTGAACAGTATGTTCCCTGCGACACAGTAAAATTTGTAAAGTACATTTTACCCTAAAAAGACTACATGTGGTCTCGCTTCAAACTGTGTAAAATTTACATTTGGAAAAGAATGAAATATTCGAGAATGAATTTTACTCAACGTACTTTTTGGGAATTTCTCCATTGTGAGACAAATAAAGGTTTTCTTATCTTCTTATCTTATCTTCTCATCTTTACTTTGTATGAGAGAATTTGTCTATTCCAATCATTTGACTGGAGCATCAAAGTTTAATCATTATTTTGAGGACTCTGTGAATCTTAAAGATCCTAGAAAGTAATCTTGAACATTTGACAAGCCATAAAAAATGGCATTGTTAACATTCCTTATCAATGATTAAAAAACAACAACAACAAATACACAGTAAATAAATTAATACAGACTTACAGAGTCACTTTTGTTCCTCTAATTGAGTTGTATTTTAACATTTTGGTGTACAATTGCCTCTGCTGGCCACTAGAGTGGGAGTACATCTTCGGAATGAATCAAGGTCAAGGTTATCTTTATTCTCAAATATGCTCTATGTACAACATACAGCACAGATGATAAAAATCTCTTCACTCAGTGTACTGCACATGACATATATCAGTGTAAAATGTGGGGGAATTACTTATGTTCTCATCAAATAAAAGTTGATTTGAATCGTTTGGAGTACAATTAATCTCCCAAAATAAAATTCCCTCTGAATATTTTACTCTCAGTCACTGATGGTGTAGTGGTACACTCGCCTGACTTGTGTGTGGGAAGTCCCCACTCAGTGACGGTGTGAATGTGGGTGTGTATGGTTGTTCGTCTCAATATGTGCCCTGCAACTGACTGGCGACCACTTCAGTGTGTAGTCTGCCTTCCGCCCTAAATCTGCTGGGGACAGGCTCTAGCAACTCTCACGACCCTGTTCAGGGAAAGCGGTGTTGAAAATGGATGGGTGGAGGGGCTTTGGGTAAGACACTGATCATGTTAATGATTTCTCACAATAATTAGGAAACAAAGTCACTGATAGTGCAGAGGTACACTCGCCTGAATTGTGTGCAGTCAACGTGGGATTTGTTCCCACTCACTGAAGGTGTGGACAAGGGTGTGAATGGTTGTTCGTCTCTATATGTGCCAAGCCACTGGCGATCAGTCCAAGGGGTACCTGCCCGAAGTCATCTGGGATAGGCTCCAGCACTTCCGCGACCCTGTTCAGAATAAGTGGTGTTGAAAATGGATGGATGGGTGGATGGATGGATGGATAATTGCAAAATACACATCAATCTAATTCCTATACATCTCGGCCGGTGTTTATATTTTTATATGATCACTTGTATAAAAATAATAAATAATATAATATAATATAATAGTATAATAAAAAAAAGTATAATAAAATAGCTTACCATTGATGTGCCATCAATGGTAAGCTATTTTTAGAACAGGCTCTTGAACTACTTATGCGGTATTTGGGGGGCCCAGTGCCTGCAGACACCATGTTGGTAAAACCTGGTGTACAGTATCTCCACCCACAATACCACTCCCCGCCTCAGAAGCTGTTCCGTAGATTTTGTTACTTCGTTATTGAGTAAATGATTTTGCTGGAATTGAAGTCACCAATTCACCCACAGGACAATTTAGATTGTGTTGTTAAATTGCCATGTATGTTTTTGGAATGTGGGAGGAAACCGGAGTACCCAAAAAAAGCCCACGCTGGCATGGGGAGAACATGCGAACTCCACACAAGGCTAGCACACCCCGTGCCCCTTGTGAGGATAAGCGGATCAGAAACTGGATGCATATTATTATTATTATTATTATTGTGTGTGTGTGTGTGTGATACCTTGCTGCCATTCATATATCCATTTCATAACTACTGTATAATAGTTACCATAAGCAACTTTTTGTCCCTTGGTCTTTGTTCCCTTCATTCGAATACCAGTCTGGTCTTTCTTTAGTGTGTTTGATTGTTCACCTGTTTTTTTTATTTGTTATTTAATCGTTATTGTAATGCTTATTTGTTCTGTGAAAATATCAATAAACCGATTGCCGAAAAAAGTCTATTTGCTAATAAGGCGTTTAAAAAAACGGAAACAGTTTTATTTTGATGAGGTTATTTGATTAACTTCCTGTAACACGTGGTATAATTTCTATTAACTTGGTACAGCTCGCTGTCACTGGTGGGAAGGAGCGTGCCTTCCCTTCCAAGGATGATTTAACGTTCTCTCTGCGCTTTCCAGGGTCCCGATGATAGACATGCTTATCGGGACATCTATTTCAAAAATAGCTGAATGAAAGTTAAAAACGACCTCTATTTTCCTGCGCGGCAACTAAAGAAATTGTCACTCGAAAAGCGCGTAGAAGTTGGACGTCGTTTTTTTTTTTTTTTAAACCGAGGTAAGATTTATCGGGGAGCTTGTGGTTCTCGTGTGCTGGATAAAGGAATCTAGAAAGATTATGGATATGAGAGAATGAGCATCATTCAGAGAACCTGCAGTGTTTAAATGTAAGGAAGCATGCTTATTAAGTGCATGTCTGCACGTGGGTCTAATCTTCAATTCCGAATTTGAGTTGAGGATTTGTTGACGACCAATTGAACATGGCACAGAGTACATGGTATGCATTTGAGGGTGAGGAGCAATATTCCTGTTGAGATGTTGCGAGCCATATCCAACCCTTCCTCTTTGGCGTGCTGTCACTGCTCTTGCACCGTCAAAGAGGGCATGCAGGTGACTTAGGTGTGATGTGTGACTGGAGGGGCAGCTCCTCTGCAGAAAGGAGACAACATATGCCTTCTCCATAGTATAATGCAAACGTTGCTATGTATTGTAGGACCAGAGAGAGTGTGTTGATGTGAGTTCTTGCATCCAGAAGAAACAATAGCATTGCAATGTATTGCATCCAATTTAATTTAGAGGATATAAAAACGCCATTTTTTCTGTCTTGAATGTTGGTTCTAGGTTTGAGCTTCTTAAATGGCCAACAAAATCCAGAATGAACTATGTTTCCTTTGTTCTGTGCCCCTTTAAATGACAATGTTTATGATGTATTGTGTAGCAGTTCACCCCTTGCTCTCCTTCAACACAGTGGTGCAGCAGGTGTTTTCTGAAAGGTGGATTTCTTTGTACGTCTACTTAGTGCATCATCACAACCAGTGTGACATCACATGGGAAGAATCATGCTGGTTATGGCACATTGTGTATCTTAGCAACAAACAGCATCCTCCTTTTGGCATGCCGTTCTGTGAGCAAATCCACATTTGTGGAGATGAGGTGTTGTCTAAAAGCCGCATCAACTAATAGGGGAGAAATGAGTTTCAAATAAAACGGCATTATCTTATTGTACTCAAAACGCTTCCGTTTTTACCACGCCATGATCTTGTTTTTGCCAATTTGGAGGCTTTGGCATGGCCATGATGTGTTTCAGTTTCGAGAGGGCAACAGTGACCTCCACTCGGTTCATGCTGCGTGGCCACATCTGGTTTGTGCTTTTGCTCCGAAGGCATTTTATATCAACAATTTAGCCTGGGTGGACAGACAACGTAGCATATTTGAATTTTAGTGATTATTTAGGATATCGTTATGGAAGGAAAAAAAAAAATACATGGTGAGCTTGTATTTCAATGACCGTTCTTAACCTCACTGATAACCCATCCTGATTTCAGCTGTGGCATTTTGATGGGTCTTATGTTTTTCTAATGTGTCCCACACATTTCCCATATAAGGTTAGTCACAATTTAGAAATGTCACGCTCACTTTCAACCAGGACAACATGAGCATTATCGTTGAATCCAGGGGGAGCGCTGTTAACGTAAGATTTTATCATCCCTCACTAAAGAAAGCTGTTTATCGTACATTATTTCACTTTTTTGGGGCAGAGCCATTGCTGTATGTTGTTATGTTAATAATAAATGTTAATGTTTTGATAATATGCAGTCAACGAAGAAATTCTTTACGGCTCTCTAAGACAAATGTCTAAAATATATGAATTGTTTACATGTAAAAATGTCAAGCGCCTTGCTTCTCTAAAGCACATGGTTTCATCAAATCAACACATTTACATTCAACATAATTCATAGTGAAACGTCAAATTTACTTTCAGCCAACAAATTGTGTTCCTTTATTTTTGGTCTTACGGACACGACACATTACGGTCAAAGTCAAATGTTGTCAAGACCATTTGTACAACGTGACAGTGACTGACTTTCAAAATCGACATACAGTGGAGTTCGGGTTTTTTCATTAAATGTATGATTACAGATACACGTTTTCACATTGCTTCTGTACTTTAATATCAAGCAACATTACTGAATGAATGAATAACAAACCAAGTGCCAAGTCAATACTCAAGCGAACAAAATATTTTTTGTCAGACAAAAATTCAAATGAAGTGCTGTTTATTTATTTATTTATCTAATGGTTTACTTTTTTTTATTGATGACAAACACTTCCTTTAATTGTGTTTAATATGCATTAAATTTCGTTTTGTGTTTATGATTAAACATATGAAGATTATCCATCCATCCATTCATTTTCTGATCCGATTTATCCTCACAAGGGTCGCGGGGTGTGCTGGAGCCTCTCTCAGCTGTCTTCGGGCAAAAGGTGGGGGACACCCTGAGCCGGTTGCCAGCCAATCGCAGGCCACACAGAGACTAACAACCATCCGTGCTCTCACTCACACCTAGGGACAATTTAGAGTGTTCCATCAACCTGCCATGTTTTTGGAATGTGGGAGGAAACCGGAGTACCCGGAGAAAACCCACACAGGCACATGGAGAACATGCAAACTCTACACAGGAAGTCCCGAGCCGGAATTGAACCCTGCACCTCTGCACTGTGAGGCCGATGCGCCAACCACTGGGCCACCAGGCTGCCGTTAAGATTAATCAACATTAAATTTCACACAGTTAATTAGAAATCAATAGATTATGATCCACAGGCGGCACGGTGGTTGACTGGTTAGCACGTCCGATTAGAAAATGGATTGATGCATTATGATACACATACCTATTGGCTATGGCCATGCCCATACAGAAAAGGAATGTCACTTATTACATGAAGCACGGCCGTATTCCACTGAAAGGCAAAATTGGCAAGTGTTTGCAAAGGCAGCAAATATTTGACTTTTCACTGAGGTTTGTTTAAATTCACAAACATTCACAAAGAATGTCGATCATGTCAGAAACATTCGGTACCTTCTCAAACTTTCGCCGCTCAGTGGGATACTTGCTTTACCGAGTACAGTATCAGTAATAAGCACGGCTGAAAGTACTCCAGTGCAGTGCCGGATTTCTGGCATAAGGTATTTCTGAACAAGATCCTGCCCTATCTGTGTCTCTGGCTTAAGTGCTTCCATACCATAGTGAATCAAAAGAGTTCAAATATATGAACAGAAACAGCATCACAATCTACACACACACACACACACACACACACCGCCAAGAACTGATTTCAGGTAGAATTTCCCTGCTTTCAGCTATGAATAAGGCCTAACCTCATGCATAAGATCAGACTCCTTGCCCCCCAAGAGTTACTCTCCATGCCCGAACCAGATTTTGGAGTGTGTAAGTTTTACACCAGGGCACGTCTCCAACTGCAGGCCACACCAAATTGCTTTAACTTCCAATTGTCCATTTAATACAGTGGTTCTTAAAGTGTGAGAGATGGAAAACGTGACAGGTGGGAATGGAACAGAGTAGAATACGATTTTAATCCATGCTGAATAGATTTGAAAACTTGTGGGGGGGTTATGAAATGGTGCACAGGGAATGACGACAACGCAGAAAATGGAGACTATGTCACATGGTCCAGGAGTGTGACATTTGAGCCCAAAACTGAACAAAACCAGTTGAAAAAGACATGCTAAAATCAAATCTTCCTGCAGTATGCAATGCGTTGTTCGACTTTATTAACTGAGTATGCACCACTTTTTCCAGAATTTTAGAAATGAAAGGCATCTTGGAAATGAGTCTAAAATTAGACAACCCACCTTGGTTAAAGCCAGGTTTTCTTAAACTGGGGTTACACGACAGCATGTTTATAATGTTAGGGGTTTGTACCAGAAGACAGACTTCAACTCGGGAGACCCTCCTTAAAGTAGTGTGGAGGAACCGAGTCGTAAGGGGAGCTGGATGGCTTTATTTGGCGAACCACATCCTCTAAAAATGTCAAGCAAATTGCTTCAAAGGAATTGAACACCTTGGAACAAGAAACTTGGACAGAGAGGGGTTAAATGTGTTAAAAGTAGTGTCAACCTTGTCAAAACTGTACCACATTTCAGGAGAAATGTCTGTGCAAATAGGCTGATAGGGTTTAGGTGCAGAATCAATAGTTGAAGAGAACACACGGATTAGGGTGATTTGCATGAATAAGGTTTGACAACCTTTTGGCTTCTAACGGATGACAACCTGAGTTTTTCGCATACCTTCAAATATGCTTATTAGACAATGGGCTGCCTTTTAGTTAAGTGATTGGTGATCTATGTTTCCGAGCCAGCTGCGCAGGTTGGTTCGACAATTTATT
The DNA here is from genome assembly GCF_054856545.1 of Hippocampus guttulatus. Classification (NCBI taxonomy): domain Eukaryota; kingdom Metazoa; phylum Chordata; class Actinopteri; order Syngnathiformes; family Syngnathidae; genus Hippocampus; species Hippocampus guttulatus. The sequence goes on along the minus strand of NC_141264.1, from coordinate 6,771,267 downwards.
TATTTATTTAAGAGCAAAAACGCCAATGGTTGAACATATCTGCCGCCAATGGTGGATGAATGAAAATCCTCTCATGTTCAAAAACTAATGACTAACCCCCCACCCCTCATCTTTGATGAAGAAAAGTTTTTTGGTCTTCTGAAAATGGATGATTTTGGAGGTCTTAAGCACGTTTTACTGTATACACTGTAATTTGTTGTTGACAAACCATCACCATGTGATACGGAAAGGAAAACGCGGAATGACAAAGTATTTTCCCAACTTCCTTTGGGCATCAAATTCTCATCCGCATCACAGCAATTATCTTCACCCGCTGCGAGCTAATCCAGAAGAGTGATTGATCAGTAGTTCATCAAATGCTTCTTATTATGGCATTTTGTTTAAAATTACGGCCATCCATTATGGCATTGTCAGCCCGGGACAGAAAGAGACTGGAGCGACTGGTCAGGAAGGCCAGTTCTGTCCTGGGCTGCTCCCTTGACACTTTGGAGGAGGTGGGCAACAGAAGGATGCTAACTAAGCTGAAGGCTATGATGGGCAGTCCCTCCCACCCTCTCCAGCCCGCCCTGACAGCACTAGGTAGCTCCTTCAGCCAGAGACTGTTACACCCGCGCTGCAAGACGGAGAGATACCGACGCTCGTTCCTACCGACTGCTGTCAGGCAGCTGAATGAAAATAGCAACAATAATAATAATAATAATTACATGATGTGAAAAACAATTGTAAATAGCACTGCGATTTATCCCTTTTGTATTTATATTGCACTTAATTGAACGGTGTTTGTTTGTTTTTTCTTCTTTCTTCTTTCTACCCACATTCTTGCTGCTGGAGGCTGTAAATTTCCCCAGTGTGGGACAAATAAAGGATATCTTAATCTTAATCTTATTTTTTGAGGGGGAGAAAAAGTCAATGTTGAATGGAAATGTACAGAAAAAGCCTTGACATCGTATGTCAACTTGTTCAGCCATTTTGCATTAAAGATGAACTAATGCCAAAATGTGGGATGTGAGACAATTCAGCAGAGACCCCTTCGAATAAATTTTGATCAACGTGACTTAGTGGCTGTAATTTCCATGAACCAGAAGAAGTCACGGGGGCTAGTTTTCATTGCTCAAAATACATTCACACACAAACAAGAGCACAAATCTCAGCAAGGTTGTTTATATGACCCCTACATTATATGTGTAATGTTTGAAACGGTCAAATCTGGTGATTGAACTGAAAGGGTAAAAAATATTAACTCTCAAACTCGGTCACCATCCGCAGTACGGGGCGGACCACCTTTTCTGAGAAGAGCCCAGAACCACTATCTTGATGGTTGATGGGTCAATCAAGGGGATGGTCCAATGGTACTCATTTGAGCAGACAAGCACATCCACAAAATCAAGCCTCAAGCCCTGGTAACCCACACCAGGGTCCAAACACAAATGACTGTACGTGCTGTCACTTGATCTTACTGTGACTGTTTTACTTTAAATTGATAAATCATTCCCAACATCACTACTACTATCTTTTCTTCTCATCTTCAGGGTGACTATTTGTAACATCAGATCATGGCCTACACCTTGGGTTCCGCCATTGATGGCCAGACACGTGGTGTAGGACCTCAGCACTGCGTCACACGGGTGGAGCTTTCTGTTACTGCCGCCAATCTTCTGGATCGCGATGTAGCCTCCAAGTCGGATCCATTCTGCGTTCTCTTCCATGAAGTGGATGGGAACTGGGTGGAGGTAAGACAGGGTGCTGACAGAAAGGGGGGGAACTGTTGTGCAGTGTCCCCCAACATTGTCTGAGTTAATATCACAGCACACCAAACAAAAATACTGAAGTCATGAAAATATCATCTCAATTCACCCACAAATATACTGTACGTAGTGTGAAATCTGGGCCTGTTTAACTGAAAAGAAAAGCTCACATTGTATGGCAATTATTTCAAAAATACATTTTGATTTTGTTTTTGTTGCAAACTTAATGAAGAAAATACTGGTCATTTTTTTTGGTGGGTGGAGGTTTCTGTGTGGTTTTTCTTTGATATAAAGAGTCTTGGTATTGTCTTGTCTCGACCTCCAAAAGTCTTGGTCTTGTCTTGGTCTCAATACTCACTTTTCTTGGTTGTGTCTTTGTCAAGTTTAGGATTGCTCCGGAACGAAGTGGAACCTGCAAATGTAGACACGGGTGAAAGATTTAACAAAAAAAGTGTTATTACAGAAAATGCAATACCGACAAAGTCCAACAAATGTCCCTGGAAACAGCAGTGCAAGGATAACACGAGAGAAACACAAATCGCTTGCAAAATGCAAGGGGGTATAAACAACAAAAAATCGCTTGCCATAAAAAAACAAGGAAGTCCAATTATGAGAAATGAAAACAAAATGACAAAAACTGTACTTATACCAAGAATACAAAACGTGAACAAGATCATTTTAATATGCTTCGACTGTTAATTCACAGTTTTAATATGTATGACAAAAACTGTTAGTTTGAAAATGACTTGAAAAGTCATTTTCAATTAATGAAGTTAATTAATTAATTTAATTGTTAGTTAATTGAAGACTTGAAGCGTTAACCTCACAAGTTTTAGTAATGTGGCGGAAGACCCACCCAAAGTACAGAGCACATGGAAAGCCAGCTAACTCCACACAGGAAGGTCTGACCGCTCGGCTCGAGGCAGACTTGCTCACCAATACTCTACTATGCATTCCCTGCAAAACATCCCTCCATCCATTTTCTACGCATCTCATCCTTTTCAGGGTCATGTGGAACCAGAGCCCATGGCAGCTAACATCAGACAAAAAGGCAGACTTAACCGTGGATTGGTTGCCAGTCAATCATAGGCCACACATAGACGCAGACAACCATTCACACTAACATTCACACCATTAATGTGTTGGGACTGAACACGCACAGCCTGGATGGAAGTCAGGCGAACGCACCACTACACCAGTTTGTAAAAATAGGAAACATTGAACTGGGAGGTTTCAATGTTTCCTAATGAATCCAAAAAAGATTCTCAAATAAAATAATTTATACAATAACATGAAAAAGCAAGTAAATATTTTCTCTTTTCGGAGCCGGAATCGGACCCTACACCTCTGCACTGAGGCGGACGTGCTAACCAGTTGATCACTGGGCCGACTGTTTGAATGTCAAATGCACTTATTACCCTTAACACATGAAAAGAAATCTCGATTAAATCTAGTCTAATGTAATAGAACGACTAATGTCTGTTCATCCATTTTCTATACCGCTTATCCTCATTAGGGTCATTGGAGCCCGGGCACAGCTGACTTAGGGAAAGATTGGAGTACCCCCTGGACTGCTTGCCAACCAATTGCAGGGCAATGTAGAGAAATATAACAAATATTCATTCACACTCACGTTCACAATTTAAAGTCTTAATTGAACCTAACAGGCATGTGTTGGAGAAATGCTTTACTCAGAAAACCAAATCCACACAAGCACGAGGAGAACATACAAACACCATAATGGAAGGCTCGTGCCCACATTTGAACCCACAACCTCAGAAGTGTATTGCATATGGTTAATATCACACTTTGTGCATTGCAAATGATTATAAAGATGTTCACTACATGATTGATTTCCCTGTATTTATGTGGAAAGAGAAATCATTCTATTGTGTTTGGGTTTCTGTTCATAGCCTTTTTTTGGCCCTGTGCCCAAATAATTTTGCTGTATGATGTCTGTTGGCAACAAGGCACACGAGGTTGTGTATTGGTCTCTGTGTGTGCCTGCTTTTGTGTAGGCGAGACCTTTGTAGTAGCTATCTTACGGTCAGCGGGGCATGTGGCTGTGATGTGAAATTGCCATTGGTTGCTATGGTAACAGATAAAGAAACTAAATAAGCTTCGTGCCAGTACCTTCTTCTCTAGGCTGTTATCCACAGCGCTTGCAGTTTAGCAGATGCAACATTTCACATCATCGAATCCCTCCAGTTAGCTTTTTTATTTCTCCAATTATTTTCCCCTTATTTGCCATCTTTCTCGTGGCTTCTTCTTCTGTCTTTGTTCTGTGAGATGGAGAGAAGTGAGACTCAGCTGAGTCCATTGGGGAAAGAGAGAGGGCAGGAAAAGCTAAAAGCGTGAACACAAGCCAGAAAGCAAGAAATTGTGAGGCGATGACTGAGGTGAAGCAGAAATTAACGATACAGTGCAGTGGTGAGAGACAAGCGGAACACACTAGGGCTGATTTTGAAACAACTTACAGAAAGAAATATGATACAACTCATTGCATTATGTTCTTTGAATTAGGACCGAAAGATTTTGTAATCAACGGGCTTTGATGATCGTCAAAGCTGTGTTTTATTTTTATTTTTTGTGTGTGTTTTGTTTTAAGTCCCCCCAAAATCACAATGAGAAGCGGTCATGCCACTGGTGGACAGGTCACATTAACCAATCAGCTCAAAGCTGATTAAAAAAAATTAAATGTTGCATCCATATCATGCTGTCACCATCCTCATTGAGTCCTTGCTTTCCTGGGAACGCCTTTGTGGCGGCAAATAAGATAATAATAATCAGCAACACAATCAGGGTTCTCAGTTAACACCTGCCAACCTATCAAATGCAGATTAAAATTCATTTAGGTTCATGTTAGTGAAAGCTTACATGTCAGTTTTGCCAGTGATACATGATAAAATTGTGTCGGTCAGATATTTGGGCATCATGTCACAAAGATCGATTGGAACCGGCACTAACAATCCTATTCTCCCAACTGTTTGCATTGTCAAATTTCTGATGGCTCGTAAGGGTGTATTGTCCGGAGAAGTACGCAAACTATCTATCTATCTATCTATATTATATGCATTTTCTCCCTCTCTATCCCCCTCTCTCTCTCTCTCTCTCTCTTTCTTGCTCAGAACATTCAGTGTACTCTCATAGGCTGAAGTAATTTCCCTCGAGATCATAAAAGCTTCAATCTATCCATTGTTGTACTGTAAAACTGCATCAGTATACAATAGAAGCAAACAGAATAACCAATTGTTTCCACAATATACACACATGGTATTGGATTTGCTTTCTTATTCATAGGCTTAATTCAAATATTATGAATCAACAATTCAATTCCTCTACACAGTATTACAACAAGTGCAAAAATTTACTGGATAAGAAAATTGATGAATTTTTGGTTGATCCCTTTTGTCTAGTTATTACTGCATACTGTTTTGATGATATATTCATTCGCTATTTTAAATCCAAAGTTCCAAAAAAGGTTGAAACTGAAACTCTTTCTCATCTCTCCGTGTGTTTCAGCTTGGCCGGACTGAAACAGCTGTTAATAACTTGAATCCAGTTTTTGGAGTGAAATTCCAGGTGGACTACCACTTTGAAGAGATTCAGAAGCTTCGCTTTGCCATGTTCGATGAAGACAAGTGTGCAACGCAGCTCTATGAACACGATTTCTTGGGAGAATACGTTTGCACGCTTGGAGTTGTATGGAATCATTTCAATTCATTAGCTATTACCAAACCTCATTATAGACATCACATTATTCTGTAATAATTCCTGGAATATGTGCCCTTTACATTTTTTGCTAGATTGTGTCCAATAAGAAACTCCACCGGCCATTGATCTTGGCCAACGGGAAGCCCGCTGGTAAAGGATCCATCACTGTAAGTACCTATACTTTGTTTTCAATGCAGTTTTGTCTTTACTTTTGAGACGATTATTTTGTTGACGTGATGTTATCTAGAATGTGCCTTCTGCTTATGTTATGCTGTATGTAATGTTCAAATAGATTACAGCCCAGGAGCTGTCTGACAACAGAATCATCACTTTGACCCTGAGTGGGCGTAAACTGGACAAGAAGGTAGGTGGTTCTCTCCACAAAAATCTAAACATTCTCAGCATGAGGCTAAGGGGTTCAGTAAATGGATAGAATAGGACCCACACATCAGCGTTTACGAATGGATGGAATAGATTGAATACGAAAGGCAAGGAGTATAATTTTGAATTCCAATTATAGGTGAAGATTTAAATCCCCCCAAGTGGATCAATTTACAGATATTTCGGATGGTTATTGTAGAATACAAGATTACCACCTGAGCGCTGTTGTGGATTTCTAGAGACAAGAAACGGCAGACTTACAGACTGGATATCTTTATGTACTTACCAAAATGGAATGGTGAACATGACACCATCCATTCATCCATGTTCTTCCCTGTATTCAGGGTTGGGTCACAAAGGCAGCTTTTGAGCAGGGAAGCCCACATTACCCTCTCCCCACCCATTTTGTCCAGCTCTTCCAGAGGAATCCCTCGGCATTCTCAAGCCAGCCGGGAGGCACAGTCTCCCCAATGTGTCCCGGGGCCTCCACCCAGTGGGACGTATGCAAAACACTTCACCAGGGAGGCGTCCCGGGAGGCATTCTCACCCATTGAAATCCTCCCCTTGGGACAAGAGCTCATCCCGAACCTGGAGAGGGCACTCCACCCTTTCACAACTGAGGACCATGATCTCAGATTTGGAGTTGCTGATTTTAGTCACGGTTTCATACTCGCATGCAAACAGCTCCAGTGATAGTTGGAGATTGCAGGTTGACGGTTGGGATAGGCTCCAGCATGCCCACGACCCTTGTGAGAATAAGAAGATTAGAAAATGGGCGGATGGATGGATTAATGGGAAAGGGCAACCTTGGCAGAGTGAAACCCTCATTGGAAACGAGTTTGACTTACTGCCAGCAATGAAGACCAGACTCTGATGTTGGTCGTACGGGAACTGAACAACCCATATTGGGGGGTTTGATACACCCTACTCCCGAACTCCCCATGCTTTCTCCCCGTCTACAAAAAACATGTAGCTGTCTCATGTGTCATGGGTGAACTCTCATGCACCCTCAAGAACCTTGCAGATGATGTACAGCTCCATCCCCACTCTACACAGTGTCGATGGTGCACTGCTTACCCCTCCTGAAACGCCGGATGTTGGACCTGAATTTCCTCAAAACTGGCCTCATCAAACTCCTCCCATGCCCAAGTTTTTTTTCCACTGAGTCAGCTGATAGTTATCAGCTGCATCCCGAGTCCCATATGCCAAAAAGGCCCAACGGGCCTCTTTTTTAAATTCATTTCTTTGTCGTGAATGGCATAAATCCTGCGTGGCACATGTGTAACTCTCTATGGAGGCAGGTTAGAAAGTCTGGCAGTTTCACAGGTGAGCACAGGCAGGCGGATCATACAGAGCGAGTGCTGTGACACTGTGGGAGTGGTCACAGCCGACTTCATTTATGGGCAATCAAAGTGGCTCCATTAATTCCCTTTAAATGCTGTGTCCTGGTACTTGGATCTTAACATGGCAGAGAGCACAGCTGCACCGTGAAGTGGACATTTGGAGACCCCCTGCCAACCTGATCGTTCATGTGCCTCCTATAGCCGTGTTGCTAAATGGGATGATTGAAATCTATATAATAATAATAATAATAATAATAATGATGCTTTCAATTAATTGATTTCTACAATGATTCAGATTGTTTCATACTGGTTGTGGCGCTCCTGCGTCCCGATCAAATAAACTCAGAACGTGAATGTGCCGATCACCAAAATCACATTCGACCAGCTGTCTACCCATAGATGTGATCTGAGCAGGGCTAAATTTAGATGGACTTTCTGAAACCAAATTATCACTGCCAGGCCCATCTCCAGCGACACTCTTGATGCTGCCCTGGCATGCCCATCTTGGCGGAGACCGGTCTGCCAAATTGGCGAACGCATGCAGAGCGACATGAAAATCATGACCCGCTGACACTTACACCCCAAAACGGATCTGCTGTTGACAAATATTGAGGCCATTAACTATATAAGACAACACCAACATAATGCGTCCTTGTTCTTTGCAGGACTTCTTTGGGAAGTCAGACCCCTATCTGGAATTTCACAAACAGGGAGAAGATGACAAATGGATGCTGGTGCACAGGACGGAGGTGAGTCCGTTTTTACTTATGTACTCAAGTATGTTTCTGTTGTGGGTGTGACTTGGTATTATGGCTGGTACTTTTTGATTTAATGAATTAATTGTTACTTGTGTATCTTCGTGTCACCCAAGGTCATAAAGAACACTTTGGACCCCTCTTGGAAACAGTTTACTGTGCCTCTTGTTTCTCTCTGTAATGGAGATGTGACCAGAAATATCAAGGTCAGTTTCATGTTGTACAAAGCTGCAGCCACATGGCTTTTCTCCTTGAACTTTCATTCCACTCCAATGGAACACTGTATGACTACTTGGTCTTTCCATAATTCACGTCTAAATGCAGAAACCAACCCTTTAGTAGAAATGCATATGTGCAAAGTATTAATTGAATTTGGAATGCATTTTTTTAAGCCTTCCATAATGCAAGCAACGACTATGGATATGCTGTTAAATTTTCACATTGGCTCAACTGCAAGCTACCCACCTATGCATGGGGGCGGCATGGTTCAGTGGTAGAGTGGTCGTTTCCCAACCCAGAGGTTGGTGATTCGAACTCTGGCCATTGCGACCATGTTGAAGTGTCCTTGAGCAAGACACTGAACCCCCAGTTGCTCCTGATGCTGCGTCATCTGTAGGTGAATGAGGTTACAGCGTAAAGCACTTTGAGTACCCAAGGTAGAAAAGCGCTATATAAGTGAGCGCCCATTTACTATTAGAATCACTGATGTATTATTTGTCTTACACAATAACAGGTTTTGTGTTATGACTATGATAATGACGGAGGCCATGACTTCATTGGAGAATTCCAAACAACAGTGGCCAAGATGAGTGAGGCTCAGAATTCCGTGGAGGTAATGCTTGTTTTCTTGAAGCTTTCCATCTTCACTAAAACTGTTTATGATACACAGTGTAATAAGTTGAGGTGAAAGTTGAACATTTTGGGCCCAATTTTCGTTGGCAGACGCCCGTGCGCTCTCCGTAGAAACAGTTGCATTATCATTTGGGTTATTTTTGGCAAGTTTAGTGTAATGTGTTTGGGACTGTGATGCACGTCATTGGGCATTCCCGTACATGGAGCTGCTGTACCCTTACACATAGATGCTTGATCGGGTTGCAAGGAGATATCACCCGCTAGGGGAGATTTTGCGGTTTACCTGTATATACTCACCCCAGCGAGTCTATTTCTGCATCTGCAACGTCAAACTCTGCATGCACACCAATTTTCTTGGTTTTAACACAAATAAGGGATGCCGCTACGATTGGCTGAGAGTCGGCTACTTTCTATCCCACAACACTGCAAACGCCAATTTAGGCACATTTCTACCTGTGCAAAGTATAGGAAATTACCAAAAGGAAAAAAAACCCCATCACCCACACACACAGTTCAACTGATTATACATTGAGTTTTTTGTTTTTTTTTCTCATCAACCTCACATTTGCGGACTATAAAAAATATTACTTGTACTTTGCAATAAATGAAAAAGATTGAAAACCTGCATGAGTGGTTGAAATCCCAAATGGTTACGATGCCGATAACAAATTGTGAGGGCCACAGATACGGATTGTATAGTGTGACCAGAGAACCTGATCTATAGTTTACAAATAAAACCAGTCCATTGCTTATTTTTTTCCCCCTTTCTCTGATCTGTTTTTAAAGCAGTTGATGGTAGCCAGTAGGTCTAGAGGTGCTTCCTGGCCTCGGTGAGCCACACAAGACAACACTCATTAAAATCACTCCAGTTTCACACCAGCTCAAATGTTCAGCCAGCAAACTCACACTGCACATCATAACAGAAGAATCTCCACCATCTGTCTCAATATCTGTTCTATGCGCCCAGGTTTTGTTCTTTACTTATCGCTTTGTTCCTCTGTTGAATCCACCATTTGTCCACATAAAATCTCTGAGGCTGTCTGGCGTTTAGGTTGCCATAACTGACTGCCTTTAGCTTGGGAGACAGTTTTTGGGCCTGTGTGAAGGCATTCGGTGGCAATGTATTACATCAATAACATGCTGTCAGAAAGTATGGTACCGATTCAAATATTGTAGGGTCCTTCAGCTTAATTAACCAATGAAATTGTGGAGGATTTTTTTTGTTTGTTTGTTTAGTAAACATCCTAAACAAAACCCTCAATCAGAATATTGGAAAGTGGCCGCTAGCAAGAATTCGACATATACTTTGCATACTTGTGCCACTATGTAAATTCCACAATTTTATAATACTGATTTAAATATGAATTATATATTCAGCAGCCACATTATTATGAACACTTGAAATTCCACCAAGATCATAACTTGTTGATTGGCAAAATTGGAGAAATATACATTTTGCATGATCCAACCATCCATTTTCAATCCCATTTATTCTATTCAGGGAGGCAGAATGCTCAAGCCTATCCCAGTTGACTTTGGACTAAAGACAGACTACACCTTGAACTGCTCACCACTTGGTCACAGGACCATTCGCAATTACAATCACATCATCACTGAACCCACACCACTTGTACCAAAGTCAGGCGATTGTACCACGACCCCATCAGTGACTTCATTTAATCATACGGTATGCTTATTATTGTGATTGTAAAACTGCTCTACATTATCATTTGCTAGTTTTTTTCTCTCTCTCATTTACCCAAACTAAGCAAAATGAGTTTTCCCCATGAGAGCACTACAGCTTTGATGAACTTATCCTTTAAGTTGTCTTATTTTTGTTTCCTCCCAGCTGAAGCAAACTACTCAAGTTCATAAGCTTGATGTTTCCTTAATGGTACATTGAAGATGCTGAATATTTTCATTAAAAGTTTAATTTAAAGTAAATGAAAACAACAGAAATCATGCCAATACAATTATTGTGACTGTTTGGGTACTTGATGTTGTCAGTTGCTATGGTCCTTATTTTGCCAAACACGATTGGGCGTGACCTGGTGTCTTTCATTATTTAAACTTGTTTCTCAATGACACGTCAGAATGTCAAATTATCTTCCATGCCTCATTGCATCCAGCCCTGCTTTCTATTGTTTCTTTGTATTTTTATAAATCTAATAAGACTTTTTACTTTGCCACTCCCATGCCTTCTCTGCTTCTGGGTCCAAATTCTGCTTCTCACGTCACAGTATGTTCTGACACTCATAGACCCAGTAGACTCAAGACATAATCCACCGAGCTGTCAGAGCGATTAGAAAGCAATGCTTGACAGACACGAGAACCTCCTGAAGAAGGTTATGGACTCTATTCAGAATTGTTGTACCAATGGAAATTCAATGGCCGCCCAGTTGATGCCCAGCGCTTCCCTGCAGATGTCACAACCTGCTGCAACCCACTTAGCGACCTCCCATCAGGTAGTGAGCATCTCACCTGCTGCTGCTTCACCTTTTCACTGAGAGCTCAACATTCCGCCGCCCGAACATTATTCCGGCCAGGCAGATTCCTGCTGTTGGTTGGTTTTTGGGCAGCAACCTAACCTAAGTTGGCTTTTGTTGTTAACTTGCTTTGGGGACGAGCAGGGAGGTGGGCCTAATCTTTGTGAGATCAAAATCCGAGACATTCGAATCATTTACGTACCTCTTTTACATCTAAGTCTTTGATCAGCCCTTTATTGATCAATCCTTCAGCAAACGGCTAATGTCATTACATCAGGGCTCTCAGTCAGCTGCAAACTATACCATTGAGTTCAGGATTTTGGCCTTTGGGAGTGATGAAATGAGGCTAGCAAAAAGCAGCTTTTGTTTGCGGGCGATCGGAGCTTCATGATCAGCTGTCCACTCAGGAGGAGCAATTAATTCCGTGGTGATTCGGATTGACAATCGCATAAGAGAAAGTCGTCGGAGCGCTAGACATGCCCTCCTTCCCTTGTACCACTCCTCAACTGGTCACCCAGCCTTCTAAAAGCCCCGAGATGCCTGCTCCCGCTGGTGAAGAACCTTTTACCGTACTTTTATGTCGGCAGCAGTGAACTGTTGGCTGTGGTGCCCAGGAATGAAGAAATTGGCTGGATGGAGCTGAGATCCCTTTCTAGTACGAACAGATCACTAAAACCTCACACATCTGCGATCTGCCAAGTGCCTAAATTCATAGCTTTCATCCTGAATTTTGTCTGCTCGCAATAGCTTGCCATAGGGACACTCTTCCAAGTTGGCACAACTACAATACTGAGGTGACTAGAACACTCCAGTTCTTTCGACAACTCTTTTACTGATCCAGGGGGGCCCAGGATATCAGGACATTTGTCCCGGCATGCTTTATCTGCTCCCGAGGGAAGTCCTCTCACCATCGCCCCATAGGCAACCTCTACCCATCCCTAACCATCCCTAGTCCCACCCGTCAATCGATTTTTTCTCTGGTCTGCCTCCCTCCGATGGAAACCAAGTCATATTGACCACAGTTGACCGATCCTCCAAGATGGTTCATTTCATTCCTCTACCCAAACTTCCCTTCGCCCTTGAGACTGCGGACATCCTGGTCAGCCATGTTTTCAAGCTCCATGGCATCCCCATTGACATTGTTTCCCTGCTCACGTCTCAGATATGGTAAGCCTTCTGTAATGATCTTGGGGTAGCATCCAACCTCTCTTCCGGTTGTCATTCTTAAAGCAATGGAAAATTGTAGAAAGCCAATCAAGACCAGGAGTCCATCCTAAGATGTGTCAGGGCCTGCCCTGTTGTAACTGTGATCGCCGATCGGGTACTTGATGTTGTCAGTTGCTATGGTCCTTTATTTAGTCACACAGGGTTGGGCCTGGCCTGGTGTCTTTTAAACTTGAGTTCCTCAATGACACCTTGTCAGAAAGATTTTCTTCCATGCCAGTTTCTGATTCTGGTTCCAAATTCTGCTCTTCATGTCAAAACAATAAGCCCTTGTTGTTCATGAAATTATGATTTTGTTAAATTACTCAATTACCTGCAGTAATTTGCCCAAAGCCATGCACTTTGGGCTAATCTGTATCTTAATTCAAAATGTATGACGTTAATCATTATGACTATTCATATGTGTAGATATGCTTTATACTCCTGAATGAGTTTGAAATCTGTGCTGAATAGACATCGAATGGATTTGAATTTTCCATTTACGCTTTCTTCATCGGCTAATGATGCATTGTGCAGAAAATGGTGAGTTCCTCATCAGATGTGTGTATGTGTCAGTGTTTGTGTATGGGCGTGTTGTAGCAAAGCAGCCACATGACTTGTTCTCCCACTGAGCCTGTTCACATGTGCCAATGGTGTGTGTCTAAAAAGAGCTCACAAGAAAAGACAGGCTAGATGGGGGATGGAGAAGAATGAGAGAGCTTTTGAGATGCAAAATCTTTCGCTGAAACTTCCAGTCACATAACAGGGCATTAACTCCTTACTTTTTGGTTCACTGACTTCCGTCAAGCATTTTGTGTTTGATGGTTTAAAAACAACAACACAACTGTTATATCAGTAATAGTTAAATCTCCATTAACTGCTACTCCTGCAATCATATCCGTGTTTAGCATATTCTTTTTTTTTCTCCAAATCTTTGCCAGGTGGAATTTGAATGCATCAACCCAAAGAAACAAAAGAAGAAGAAGAATTATAAAAATTCTGGCATTATCATCCTCCAATTTTGTAAGGTAAGGATGAATGCTGGACAATGATTTGTTCCTATCAATAAACTGAATTCAATGAGCTGTACATTCCAAGATTGACTAGGAAGTTCAAACAAAAACAAACAAATCAACGCAAACGAACATAAGAAATTTGAGTGTTTCTGAATGTTTTAAGATGACATTAAATCTGTCATAATTATTTTTTTTCTGCATCTAATCTTATTCACATATGCCTGAAATCAGATGGCTTCATGGCTGGTATTTGTTGGTTGAATGAATGAGTTTTGACTAATTATGATTTTACGACGAGTCAGACCCCAAAGCAGAAAGAATTCTTCCTTTGCTTAAGCCTGTGACTGATGACTAGAAACATCAAGGTGCGCTTCTTTGCGCCAGTTCTCTCCGCTCACGATGCTGCTTGGGGTAAACAAGAACAAACATGAAAAGGAGCATGCAGTGAACAGAAAAAGAAGAAAAAAATAATGAAACTGAGTGTATCATGACACGAGTAACAAACATGTCTGCTGCATATTCCTGCAACCAACTGCCGACAATAATATGAATCAATAATGATATCCGTTGACATGGTGTTAGGAAAACATGGGTTGTATTGACATCTTATGGCAAATATACTAAAATAAATGTGTCATGTTGTTTCTCCAGATTACAAGAGTCTACACTTTCCTGGATTACATACTTGGAGGATGCCAGCTCATGTTTACTGTGAGTTTGATAGCAATACATATATGTCTTGTGAATCGTCAGAACAGACACCAACAAAATTATTACACTGGTCAAAAGCTTGCACAATATGGATTTTACCAAATGTAATTTACAGTTATAACATTTCAGAAAAATGACACCTGTCTGAACCTAACCCTTAATTCCAAAATATAATACAATTATTATTATTTAAACCTACAGTATATGTGCTAGGGAAAATGTCACGTTTTGCGTGATGGTAGTTGTAGGACCCCAAAAAGCAGGGTGGATTGACCAAAATGTATTTAACAAAAAATACACACAGGAGTACAATGGAAAAAACACTAAGTCGAAGTACTCAAAAAAAAATGCCTGGAAATCACAAGTATCAAACCAAACTACAACAGGAAACAAAACATGACAGGAGCACACGTATGCTCACATACTCACAGCTCACATACTCACCCAACAAAGACTGGCAGAAACTCAGGGAACTAAATACAAGCAAAGTGACGAGACAACGAGAAACACCTGGACAACACACAAAGGGTTGAGAGCTAATTGGTTACACACAAGGAACACTGATAACGAGAACAGGTGGCGAAAAAAGGGCACATGAGGTATCAAAACCAAATGTAACCAGATCAAAGCATAACAGAAAAGACAAGGGCAGATTCACAATCAACACAAAAAAATTAACATAAGTTTTACTTGCCTCTGATTAAATCATTTTTTTAATGTGTTTCCCAGTGTTATTTGTTGAAATTACAAATAGCAGCAGAGTGACCTTAATACTGTTTTAATAAACACAATGTACAGCAAATGTAAAACTGAAGGCCAGGGGGCCAGATCCGGCCCGCAAGTTCATTTTATGTGGCCCGTGGAAACAAATCATGTGTGTCAACTAGCTAAAATCTGTACCGAAATGTCGAATTGTTATGAGTAATAAATAACGTTGAGATTTTGCAATTATCATGTTACCCTGTTTGCTCTCACGAGAACAATAATTGAACAACCTCTCTTAATCGACTTGATTGGTTTCAAAACTACAGTCGTAATCTATTAATTTGTTGTGTAAAAGTAATAATTTTGTGCTTTCACTATGTTCATGGCCCTCCGAGGGAATACATAACTCCAAATTGGCCCGCCACGAAAATGAGTTCGACACCCCTGATGTACAGGATGTAAAAATTGGCCCGTTTGTTCTGGGGGTTGGGATGGAAATCCAAATGAGAGCCTTCCACCCTCCTAATCTTTTGTCACAGACATGCAGCGCTTTCAAGGTTGCAACACGTACTGTACATATGCATCTTGCAGTCTACTGACTAAACCGTTTAACACACAAGTGTGCATTATCTATCTCACTCTGAGCGCACGGCCTCTCTCCTTACAAACTTCCATCCCTCCAAACAAATGTTTTCTTCCCCATACTGGCACTTCATCTCACAAAATACGTAACTGTATGAAGGACGTAGGACGCAGTGCCCATACACCTTCGATGTCTTCACACCTTTCCTGCTAAATCACACCGATTAAGACACGCTAAGATTCATGCATAATCGAACTATCACATCGTCGTGTAGTACACACCGAATGTACTGTATATTCACAGATGTCACAAACATGTACAAAGAGACAAAATCGTGCACATGCAGGCACGCGCATGCAGATTGAGCTGTTCTGCGGTGTTCAATCAGACTTAGAATGACTCTAATCCTAATCTCCAGGAAGGAAAACTCT
The DNA here is from genome assembly GCF_054856545.1 of Hippocampus guttulatus. Taxonomy (NCBI): domain Eukaryota; kingdom Metazoa; phylum Chordata; class Actinopteri; order Syngnathiformes; family Syngnathidae; genus Hippocampus; species Hippocampus guttulatus. The sequence continues at coordinate 6,755,342 of NC_141264.1, read as the reverse complement.
CTCCTCTCTTCGGGGTTGTGCGGCTTTAGGGAACAGAAACATTTCTCTGTAACACTCCCAACACAAAGAGGTTTGCTAGTGCTGCTGGGCTGTTTGTCATAGAAGCATTTGGCTTTCAGGCATATCTTATATTTGATATCATTTAGGGCACAAATGCATCTTTTGATTAGATCAGAGATGAAAGTCCTATGGATTTTCCCGGAATTACGGATTTTCAAATTTTAATGAAAATTTCTCCGGAGAATTGAGGAAAAATTTCCTAAAATTAATCTGGATATTAATTGACCACATTGAACGAACACGCGTTTGAGTTCGTTGTTTTGCTTTCACGAGCGTAGCCATGTTGAGGCACTAACACTAGTAACAATAAAGAGATTTTCGTCTCTTTATAAACACACTTACTAAAGCCCAGTGGAACGAATAAAAGACGCCGTGGAGAAGACAGTTGTTGTCGTAAAAAATATATTTGGACAAAAACGGAAAAACACAGATTGGCAGAAAAACGTGTCCGTCCGACTTCGAGTGTCATCTCAGCTGGCTTAGTTTAGCTGTTGTCGTGTGTGACGTCGGTTGCGTAGGCGCTGAAGTGGAAGTCTTCAGCGGAAGTGGAAGTCTGGAAGTCCCACAGGATCTTCGCTCTGTCATTCTCCACCACCTTCGGAGGTGTTTCCCATTTTGACCTTGGGGTTTCCAGTCCATACTCCGCACAGATGTTTCGGTAGATTATGCTAGCCACCTGGTTATGGCGTTCCATGTAGGCTTTCCCTGCCAGCATCTTACACCCTGCAGTTATGTGTTGGATCGTCTCAGGTGCCTCTTTGCACAACCTACACCTTGGGTCTTGTCTGGTGTGGTATATCTGGGCCTCAATGGCTCTGGTGCTCAGGGCCTGCTCCTGAGCAGCCAGGATGAGTGCCTCTGTGCTGTCCTTTAGGCCAGCCCTCTCTAGCCACTGATAGGACTTCTTGAGATCGGCCACTTCAGTTATGGTCCGGTGGTACATCCCGTGTAGGGGCTTGTCCTCCCATGATGGTCCCTCTTCCAGCGCCTCATCCTCTGTTCCCAATTGTCTGAGACATTCTCTGAGTACGTCATCCGTTGGAGCCTTCTCCTTGATGTATTCATGGAGCTTGAATGTTTCATCCTGGACAGTGGCTCTCACACTCACTAGTCCCCGGCCTCCTTCCTTTCGGCTTGCGTACAGTCTCAGGGTGCTGGATTCGGGATGGAACCCTCCATGCATGGTTATTCTTGCCATTGAGCTGGCTTCTTAGGACTTGCCTCACTCGCTGGAGGTATTTGGCCGTAGCCGCTTTCCTTGTTGCCAGTTCGAGGTTGCCATTGGCTTGTGATAGACCGAGGTACTTGTAGCTGTCCACAATGTCTGCTATTGTTCCTTCAGGGAGCGAGACCCCTTCAGTGCGGACTACCTTTCCTCTCTTAGTCACCATCCGACTACATTTCTCAAGCCCGAATGACATCCCGATGTCGCTGCTGTAGATCCTGGTTGTGTGGATCAGGGAGTCTATGTCCCTTTCGCTCTTAGCATACAGCTTTATGTCATCCATGTAGAGGAGGTGACTGATCGTAGCTCCATTTCTGAGGTGGTATCCATAGCCTGTCTTGGTGATTACTTGGCTTAGGGGGTTCAGTCCTATGCAGAACAGCAGTGGGGAGAGTGCATCCATCACCTTGGTATATGCCACATTTGATGGACACTTGGGTAAGTGGCTTGCCATTGGCTTCAAGTGTGGTTTTCCACATCCTCATCGAGTTTGCAACTAAGGCTCTTAGGGTCCTGTTCACCTTATACAACTCCAAGCATTCAGTGATCCATGTATGTGGCATCGAGTCATAGGCTTTCTTGTAATCAATCCAGGCTGTGCACAGGTTGGTATGTCGGGACCTGCAGTCTTGTACGACTGTCCTGTCAACCAGGAGGTGAGGTTTGGCTCCTCTGGTATCTCTACCAATGCCCTTCTGTGCTTCGCTCATGTATTGATCCATGTGTCCACTTATCTTAGCCGCAATGATGAGCTTCCATGTTGTGGAGAGACAGGTTATTGGCCGATAGTTGGATGGGACTGCACCCTTTGAGGGATCCTTCATGATCAGGATCGTTCGCCCTTCGGTTAGCCATCCTGGGTGAGTCCCATCCCTCAGCAGCTGGTTCATTTGTGCTGCTAGGCGCTCATAGAGTGCTGTGAGTTTCTTTGGCCAGTAGGTCTGGACCATGTCCGGGCCTGGTGCTGTCCAGTTCTTCATATGGTCTTTGAAGTCAAGATGGCGCCCGAGTAGGCAGCCGTCGGCAAGTGCTCTCATGAGCCTTGCTTTTTTTTTTTGTTTTTGTGTTTGTTTTGTCACTTTGTGTTGTTTACGTCGTGTGGACCTGATGTGGACTTTTTTCAGCATTTTTTGGCCACGACATTCATCAAGGAGGAGACTCTGTGCTCGGTGGTTGCGCCTTCTCGGCAGCATGGGTATACCAGCACTGTTTTTGACTGGGAGGAATGTCGGCGCCATTTGACTGTCGTTGCTGGACAGTCCGGGGCGCTTGTGTCTTGCGCCTGTAATGGGCAGCATTTTTCAGAGCCCCGCTTTGTTCAGCGGAGAGATCGGTGCTGTTGAACGGTCTGCGGCTGGATGGATGTAAGTCTTGAGGAGCCGACGATGAAAAGAAAGGAGCGTTAGCGCGGAGCGCCAATGCGGACTTGGAACTGGGAGTCGCGGCTTGGAGTTTGAAGCGGATTACGTGGGACAGGAGAAGTGAACTCATCTCTTTTCGTCAATGGACACTACAGCTTCGTGTTTGCTTTCAAAACTTAGCTTGTAGCAGACGTGTGCACATTTTCAGCATGAAGTCTCTGATCCACTGGTGAAAGGACACTTTGATCCTCTCCTCTTTCATCTAGAACTGCTTCAGACAACAAAGTGTATGCAGAAAAGTGGTGAAGATTGCACGACTGTCTGTGTCCTATGTGTTGTGTTGTGTTATTTTTGTTGTTTTGACTTCAAAATGGCGCCGCGAGAGTGGCTGCCTTTCCAGCAGCTCCTATATTTTGTTGTTCTACTTCTTCCTTTCATAACTTTGCTGCTGTGAATTGGGAATTTCTCCATTGCGAGACTAATAAAGGTTTTCTTATCTTATCTTATCTTATCTTATCTTATCTTATATCTGAGACTCTTTCCTGTATGTCTGCCACTGTTATGGTAACTGGGTTCTGTTCAGGGAGGTTGCTGTGATCCTCTCTCAGGGTCACCAGCCATTGTGCACTGCTGTTATGTGCAACCTCCTTCTCCCATATGCCTTTCCAGTACCTTTCAGTTGCCAGTCTTGGTGGGTCAGCTCTGTTGTTAGGACCCTGCCACTGACCGTACACTTTCGCAGGTTGTGTTGCGAACAGCCTGTTTATTCGTCTGGCCTCATTCTCTTTCGTGTACCTCTTTAGGCGACTGGACAAGGCTTGGAGCCTTTGTTTGGCAGTTTCAAGTGCTTCAGGTATGGTCATCTGGATGTACCTCTCGGGTATCGGCCTTTTCATCACACCTCTCTGGGCCTCCGTCAATTGACTCACATCTTTCCGAGCCGCCTTGATCTTAGCCTCCAACCGTCTTTTCATGGTGGGTAACGTATCTCATGGCTTCCATGGTTGCTCTTATAGCCAAGCATCTCTAAGATCACTGATGCTGAAGCATATATCAGCTCATTGGTTTCTGTGATCGTTACGGTAGGGATCGCCCTCAGTGTTGCATTCACACTTTCCATGAGACTTTCAGGTGGTACTTCACATAGCCGCTGTAATCGGTTTCTAGGTTGCCCAGCTTTCATTCTCGCCATGATCTTAGCCTTCAGGTCAGTTGCTGCCTCGCTCAGCATTTCATTCATTGGGGCTGGCCTCCCAATCTCACAAGCTAAGTTTTGAAAGCAAACACAAAGCTGGAGCGTCCATTGATGAAAAGAGATGAGTTCACTTCTCCTGTCCCACGTAATCCGCTTCAAACTCCAAGCCGCGACTCCCAGTTCCAAATCCGCATCGGCGCTCCGCGCTAACGCTCCTTTCTTCTCATCGTCGGCTCCTCAAGACTTACATCCATCCAGCCGCAGACCGTTCAACAGCACCGATCTCTCCGCTGAACAAAGCGGGGCTGTGAAAAATGCTGCCCATTACAGGCGCAAGACACAAGCGCCCCGGGACTGTCCAGCAACGACAGTCAAATGGCGCCGACATTCCTCCCAGTCAAAAACAGTGCTGGTATACCCATGCTGCCGAGAAGGCGCAACCACCGAGCACAGAGTCTCCTCCTTGATGAATGTCGTGGCCAAAAAATGCTGAAAAAAGTTCACATCAGGTCCACACGACGTAACAACAAACACAAAGTGACAAAACAAACACAAAAACAACAACAACAAAAAAGCAAGGCTCATGAGAGCACTTGCTGACGGCTGCCTACTCGGGCGCCATCTTGACTTCAAAGACTTTAGCGTCCTCTTACACGCCCACCCTTCACTCATTGGCGACTGGTCCCTGCTAAGGGCCTGCCTTTAGCGTCCTCTTACACGCCCACCCTTCACTCATTGGCGACTGGTACCTGCTTGGGACGTGCCTTTGGCGTCCTCTTACATGCCCACCCTTCACTTATTTGGCGGACTTACGCATGCCTGTCGTCACTCACGCCCAACTTTTCTCTGAATAAACAGCGTGTCGGCCAGAGGTGCTCTCAGTCAGGCTTTGGAACTCGGCGCATACACTAGACGCTTCGCATTATAAGGCGTCCTGTCCATTTTGGAGAAAATTTAAGACTTTTCATGGCGCCTTATAGTCGTGAAAATACAGTAACCATTTAGCCCACATTCTCTGCATGTAACCCCTCTGACTAGGGTTGCTTGAGTAGTAGCATTCCAACAGAGCCATGTTATTGCATCTCGCCCATCTCCGCTTTGTTCCAGTAGCCTATTTTTCATCAAGGTGCTCTGGTTCCCCAGCACCTGACGCAGACCTTGTTTGGCCGAGCGACGTCTGAGCTGACATGTCATTCATTTTATTGTCTCTCATCATTGTATGAGGTAGGCATTAGCGTGAAGGATCTTGCCCAAGGACCCACACTGGATGGTGTTATGTGCTCTTTTTTTTTTTTTTGCCCCAAGCGGGATTCGAACCACCGTCCCCCAAACTGATGTCTTACCAACTGAGCTATCCAGCCGATATATTTATTGCCTCACTACCTCCAGCGAGTGAGGCAAGTCCTAAGAAGCCAGCTCAATGGCAAGAATAAGACCCGGGCAATAAACAGCTATGCCCTCCCAGTGATCAGATACTCTGCAGGAATAATAAAGTGACCAAAGGAAGAGATTCAGACCACGGACGTTAAGACCCGAAAGCTCCTAACCATGCATGGAGGGTTCCATCCCAAATCCAGACATCTCGGACATCTCAGTCCAGAAAAGCGCAGTGCTGGGAACAGCAAGGATACTACGCAGAACCCTCAAGCTTCCTGGCCTCTGGTCGAGGACCCGAGCTGAATGAGGGACGGACACCACCCGAGGGGTGAGACGAGGAATTTTATGTGTATATATATATATACTGTGTATATACATGTATACCGGTGTATATATGTGTATATATATATATATATATATATATACAGTAAATATCCCCATCCCCGGAATTCTATGGAAAGGAATATCCTTCACCCGGAATAAAAACCTATGCATTAACATTTTGACTATGATATTACGTGTTACTGGAACTTGCGTAAGCGGAAATTCCACTACCCGTAACCCGGATGGAGGTGTATTGCCGCGGGAGCTTAAATACACGCAACGCCCACCCGATGCGACGGAAAAGACAGAACGCTGTACAAGTTTTCACTTCGCGTTTTTCGATCATCAGATTCTAAACGACGACGTGTGAGTTTTTATTGCCGTGTGTTTTACTGTAATTGTGAATGATTTTAACTTTATTCACTTACGTCCTGGAGAACGCGGCACTAGCTTAATAGCAGCACCCACTCGACATGACCAAAGAAACGTGCTGCTTCGCCATTCTCATTCATCAGATTCAAAACGAAGACGTGTAAGCGACTTTTTATTGGCGTGTTTTACTGTAATTGCGAAAGATTTTAACTTTATACACTTACGTCGTGTAGATCATCGCATCGAAACGTAGAAAAACTGTAACGACTGGAGCGGAGAGAGTGAAATGCGTCCGTTTGAGCGAGGCTGGACACAAAGTTAAAAAGATCCAGCAGACACTTGGAGTCGGAAAGACGCAAATCTACGAAACTTTACAAAACAAGGCATCGATTCAACTCCTGATGACAAGCCACCATCCAGCAAGGAAGCAATGCAAATTGCAACAAAAATCCTTCAGTATGCACAAGAATTACCAGACATCGGTGATCAACGGGACAGTTACTTGCAACTAGCAAGAAAACTGTATGACACGCAGGCAAACATTGTCATAAACCAAAGAATGCATCCAACAAAACAATCCAAAATACACATTTTTTTCCCAAGAGAGAAAAAAATAAACATTAAAATACTGTACGTATTTTACTGTTGTGATTTTTTTGGGATACACCTGTATTGCAGTTTTTGTTATATAAACAGTTTTTGGACAGTATATTTTTGTATTTTATTGATTGTGTTGTTACACATGCATTTTGTCAACATACTTGCAGGTTCATAAAGGACATGTACCATGCTCATTTCCCAAATGAGGAATTTCTGTTATCAGGACAAATTGGACAGCGCAAACACGAGTCCGTACCAGAGAATATTTACTGTATACTGTATATATATACATTTCCGGAATTTTCAAGAAACTCCACTTTCATCTCTGGATTAGATCGAATACTCAAATGCTCGACATTCAATGAATTCAACACAATTTATGAAAAGACCAAGCATTCTCATTCCTCGCAGTTCGTGGCAACTCCACAAATTTAAAATGTTATTTATTTTTAATAAAAACAATAATCTACAATACGGCTCAGGTATTATAGTTATTGAAATTATCATTAATTTCCCCCCAACATTTGCATTGATATATATTGTTTGTTTGGTTACTGATAAATTGCCTATAATTCGTTGGTAGTGACCCAGTCAAGCCATTTTGATACAACAGGGGGAATCAAGAGGTCCTCAATGTTTATCACTTCTTTCGGTCGGGATGTTGCTATCTTGACAATGATCTACTACAGTCATTGTAATTTAAAAAAAAATCTTATTGACAAACAGCTCTATGCAATTTGATGCCCAATCAATTGTTTGCTTGCAGAATGATTCTGCTGAAGGGTTCCTCAGAATCCTTATAACGTTTGGTTCTATTTTATGAGCAAGATTATACCAGGGCTACTTGCAACCCTTGCAAAGCTTTCATTTGATCACATTTATACTCATTCACACTCATGTATGAATTTATTTGCATGAGTTTTCAAAAATCAAGCTCTCTAGTTAAAAAGAAAAACAAAAACAAAAAACTAAAATTCAAATTCATAAAATTTATATAAAAGCTGGTTAAGAAAAACAACCCTGTGAGAGATTCACACTAAATTTCATCAAAAAGTCAAACATGAATCGAAATAAATTTTTGGACAATTCATCAATGTATGTAAAGATATGTGAAGTTATAATATATTTATTTCTGTAGAGTTGGAAAAAATATAGCTGGTAATAAAGCAAAACAATGATTAGGGTTTTTTTTGTTTTTTTTAAAGATTTTGGTATTGGTGTTGGCACGATCAAATGATGACATCAAGTGAGAGATGAGAACAAACTTCCGTTCTCCTGCCTTGCCATTCAGGCTGTGTCCAAATTCGCAGGCCGCCTCGAACCCGTGGCGAATTCGGACAGACTTAATGTGAATTTTGAAAGCACGTGCAGCCTTCCCAGACGCAGCCTGTGAATTTGGACACAGCCTCAGTGTACAACGCAATTACCATAGAACAATGTGGGCAAATGACTTTTTTTTTCTTTTAATTTTGTGCTGCAAGGAACTGCAATCGTTTAAATTCAAACAATGCCAATTCGAATCAATGCTATTTTTTCTTCTCTCTCGTTTTTACTCCTGGCAGTGACTCTTACATTTTTAATAAATGCTATGAGAGCTAAAGTTGGAAAAAAGAATGTGATTGGCTGGTAACTTTAGAGAGTCAGCAGCCACACTGGTACTGTTCAAAAAAGTTCATTTAGAGCCCTGTTTGCAATGTACACAACCGCTGGGTGTTTCAACCAGAAATGTTGAGTGGTATTTTTCCTCTGGATAGTTATTTCATTGATCTTTTTTCCACTTTATTGCCATTCCATCCATATAAGATGCATTTTAAAAATAAATACAGAAAAGACCAGAGAAAATTGCTGTTAATTTCACATACAATATCGGGATACTGTCGTGCACAGATGTCAAACTCAAGGCCCGGGGGCCAGATCCGGCCCACCATGTCATTTTATGTGGCCCGCCAAAGCAAATCATGCGTGTCAACTTCCATGATCCTTGCTAAAATCTGTATCAAAATGTCAAATTGTCACATACAAATAAATCATTTTGAGATTTTGCAATAATTTTGTGACCCTGTTTGCACTCACTTGAATGATAATTGAACAAACTTTTGCAGTTGACTGCTTTCAAAACTAGTAATCCATCAATTTGTTGTGTTACAAGTAATAACACGATGAGATAATGAAACATTTATTGGTTTCACTGTCATAACGGCCCTCCGATGGAAGGCATAAGTCCAAAGTGGCCCGCAACAGAAATGAGTTTGACAACCCTGCGACCCCTGTGTTACAAGGATTTGAAATTAACTACACTGTACTATCCATATTGCACACTGAGCACAGCACTGTTCAGACTTATGAATGGATGGCTGTCGCTCAATAATTTGATATCTCATTTTGAGTTAGAACGTGCGTTAGAACGGTTATTATAAAGAAGCTAACTGTCATTCGTCATCTGTCGTTTCACCTTAACCATCGATCAGGAGCATACAGCTCCTTGGTTTATGACCTGTGCTAATTTGCTTAGTGAACAAAAACAAAGACAAAAACATGAACATTGTGTGACTTACGGAGGGGCTTACAATCAAAATATTCAAACAAGCATAAGACAGAAACATCTTTTGTATGATAATATATCACGATAATGGTGTATAATGGTCATGACATCAATCGTGTCATACGGTATATCATTGAATTCCCTCACCCGATCACAAGTAGATAAGGAATTGGATCAATAAACAGCATCAATAACGGTATTGGAATTGATCAATTCTTATGTACAGTATATGTATAATACCAATGCAAAGTGATATTTATTTTCAAATTTCCTCACACCACCATCTGCCGAGCTCACTGTGTCTGAAAGGTCTCGGATTTATATTATTTAACATTGTTTTGGAAGCAGTGACATTTTTCAAATGTACTGCAAGGGCAGCTTTTGGAATATTCCATGACAAAAATACTGCTCGCCATTTTCCCATGCCATTGCTTGTAGAACGGGAGGGCCTGTCATGTTATATTTAGTGTATTTTGTGTTAACAATTACAAATAGCTTGGGGGTAGAAAGCGGTTGGAAACAGAATGGTGTCATCTCCCACTGTCACTGAATTCACACTTATCAAAGTAATGATGTCTACACATTACTGAGGAGAATATGCCATCACGACTTGTGAAATGTAATGTTTTAGCAAGATCTAATTAATTCCCCAGATGGCATTGATATGCGCAATAGAAATAAAATAATCTTGCATGTCTGGAAGCATTCAGGGCTTGCACATAGGCGGTGGTTGTTCATTCGGACTACGGCTTAACGGTTCAGGTTTCGTCACACTTTTAACCGACATTGCAAAGAATATCTTTATTAAGTTACATACAGGTACATTAAGAGCAATTCTTAAATGGAATAAAATATATCTACTTATTTTTTCTATTAGGACAAACCCTAAAAATATTACCCAATTTTGAGCAAAAATAACTGATTAATTCAAAATCCATTACTCGTACACTTATGTAATAGGCCACTTAAGAGTAGGGTGGAAGTTACCATCTGCACACAATGGCCACAGGAAAAACTTGTCACTTTGTATCTCACGTTTTGCAGCATTTTTGTGTGCGCGCGCGCGTGTGTGTGTGGGAGTGTGTTTACTTTAATTCACATGGGGTGTATGCAATAAGGGTGGCAGGGTGTTCCAGTGGTTAGCACGTCAGCCTCACAGTGCAGAGGTGCAGGGTTTGATTTCCGGGTCCGGCCCTCCTGTGTGGAGTTTTTGGTTTTGACAATTGATTTACCTTCACTGTCATAGCGGCCTTTAAAGTGGCCCGTGACAAAAAAAATGTGTTTGACACCCCTGATCTACTGTATCAAAGGTGGCACTGAAATACAGTAACACCAGTGGGTTGTACTGAATCCACATTAGACCTGATGTAATTTCTAGACTTAAAAAAGACTATCTTGGTCCTGCGATTCGTCTCAAGTCCATATTGCTATTTCTCTAAAACGTTGTTTCTATTTCAGAAACAATTTACCAGTAATTCGGAAACATTTGTTTCTAAAATTGTCCTTAAAAACGGTAGTTTCGACACAGGTCAGTAATTATTTAAAATGTTTGGGATCTAAATTATTCTTCCTCAAAAGGTGCTTCACCACTGCCTGTTTTTGAGCAGTGGGGAAGACACCCAATCTGAATCAAGTAATTTGCAACATTTAAAATCTGTTCCTCAAAGAAGCAATAAAACAGTTTTAAGAGTGATGCGGGAATTTGTTCACAGAGGCAGCTTGTTGGCTTGACTTGGGAGAAAGCTCGATGTAGGGTCCGTTCATCAACCAGGGCAAACGTCTCCGGTGTTTCCTCATATAAGAACAATGGTTCAGGTGTGTTAAAAGTGACATTGATGAGATCAGAATCAAATCAAGTGTGTAAAAACAAGGAATTTGTCTTCCCAGTTACAACCCCCCCCCCCCCAAAAAAAACATACCACAAAATAACAATAACCAATAGAGGGAGACAGAACGGGAAGCCTCCCGGTTCACTATTTAGCACCCCAAGATCTTAGGGGAGGAAACGATAGGGGAGGGGAATAAAAAATAAAATAAAATACAGACTCTAACCATATACTTGAAGGAAGCTTGAGCCCTAAAAGAAACCGTAGCACATACATTTACGAAAACATTACAACAGAATTATTCGCTGATGATGTAGTGGTACACTCGGCGGATTTGTGTGTAGGCAGCGTGGGATCGTTTTCCCACTCAATGGTCTTTTGTCTCTACCTCATGGTGGTTCATCTGCAAGACATTGAGGGCCATCACGAGCAGGGGTGTGGGAAGGCCAACGAAGGCAGTGAAGTGTTAGGAATGTGGATGCATTGTGTGGCATAGTGAGTTGTCTAAACATAAAGTCTGTGGCGATGTCCCTGCCACCACGCCAAAACGTATCGCTTTGTTGATGGAGACGGGCTTGGCTGCGGAAACAGAAACGTGTGGTCCCCACCGGTGAAATAGAGATTTAAACACCAAGGTGTGAAAGCCACTCACCGTGAACCCACTGTTAAAAAATGTCTTTTATGAAGGAAACTGGTACGGTTTGGGAAGCGCGCAACAGCAGAGCAGTGCCATCCCAAGCGTTTATAGCAGCCGCAAAAGCTTCTGTCATTATTGGGGACCAAATGACCTCCTCTGCAAGCCCCGTAGCAATACTGTAAGGCATTGTACATGGGGAACATATGTGGAGGTGGGTGGGCGGGGTGCTGTGGGACAGGAAACAATGGTAGAACTTTATGACCAGGATCTTTTTTCGCGACTTCATGTTGCATGAGCGTGGAAAGCTAGTGACGTTCTCCATCTTGGATGGGAGCGGTTGAGCCTCTTGCTGAGTGCTGTGTAGGCCGAGGAAGGTGATGCTCACGCTTGACCAGGTTGATGATAAGACGTGACGGGTGCCGATTAGCTTCCACATCTGCTTGCTGCTTGCAGGCTTTTTTTTTTTTGCACACGCTAACTTCCAGTAAATCAGCCTCAAAGAATGAATTGTTTTTTTCCATAGGTTGGTATAGACTTCACGGCATCCAATGGGAACCCTCGAGAGCCTTCTTCCCTCCATTACATTAACCCACTGGGAAGCAATGAGTATCTTGCTGCTATTTTAGCTGTTGGACAAATCATACAGGACTATGACACGTGAGTATGTTATGAGTAGGTTGATCTTTATTTATGTATTTTTTTATAATGGTTTAGTTTACTAAACACACGTCTTAGACGAGTGTTTGCCTGAAATGGGCCTGGAAATATGTTTGAAATCCAACACTCTGGTGTCATTAAGTCTCCATAAACATTCAGGTGACACCTCAATGTTTTTTACCATTCATGAATTGAAACAATGGCATTCTGTTCTGGTATCTTCATGCATCAATGTGAGCCGTGTAAAACCATCAAAATGTTTAATTTCCTTCCCTAAAATCAAACTTAAAAATATCCTTTAATGAAATGTGTGTGTTCCTCCAGCCATGACTTCATGTTGGAGGGGTTTGTGTGTCCAAATGATCCTCGGTGCTGTGTTTTGTCTGAGGCTTTATTCCCCTCCCCCTACCACCCCCATGGCGTCAGCAAGGGCAAACAGCTCCTATGTGAGAAAAAAGACAAAACATACCTAGAAATCCCCTATGACACAGCTGTCAAAAAACTCCAGGCCCGATCTAGCCCGCCACATCATGGCATTGTTTTATGGTGAAAGCATTTTTGACTGCTTCTTGCTGAAATACAAAATTGCAAATTGCAAAAGTGAAGAACCTTTTAAAAATGTTGACATCATGCTAGCTTTTTTGTTGTAATGGGTGATTAGTTTTTACTGGTGTCAGGTTTATCCAATTTGACACTCAGGAATAAACAAAAGGAGGAGACAGGAGACTCGATTCTGGTACCAGGAGGGAACGAGGAGAAGCGTTCGGTTTCAGTTCTCCGCACGTCACCCTAACGATCTCCCCCTTCACCTCCTCATTTATTGGGAAAGCTACTACATAGGTGTGTCCAACCTAAAGGGTGGGGGCTGTTGAACACACACTGAACTTGTTTGACTATGTGTGTGTATGTGAGTGCAAATTACGTACACGTGTGCAATTGTCACAAAAACATCACGCCGCAGCTGGTGTTGATGGCTCCATTCACTGTTCACCCTTGCTGACTGTTTAGTCTTAACACTTATCTCGTCCCAACCACGTCCTCGGAAAGGTGGTTGCGTCCCTAAACTTCCACACAGTGCACCAAGCATTCTTGATTATAAAAGTGAGTATATAATGGATAAAATGTGAGTACATAATAAAGAATGTATCTTTATTAAAAGCAGAAGCGTTCTTCATTGCAGGCATAGTCAATTAATGATTGCAAGCATAAGCGTTCTTCTTTGCAAGCATAATCAATTTATCATGTCAGGCATAAGCGAATGTATGATGACTAAAAATAATCAATCCAACAACTGGCCTCTGATCTAAAAAAAATACTCAGTCATTATTTTGTTGTATAAACACTGGAAGCTCGAGTTACAAACTACGATTTTTTTTTTCAACAAACTTCAATTTTTGTGGAAAATCTGCTTCCACATGTACATCTTCCATTATGCGAACTGTCTCAGCATGGATGAGCGGACGGATCAGTGCTGTGCTTCTCACGCTAGTCAACCATCATTGGCCCTGTGCGTAACTCATGGTGGTAGCTGTGCTGGGGTTTTTTTGTTTTTTTTTAAACATTTAAATAGACTTCAGAATGACTTAAAGGTTATTGTTGGCCCCCCAAAACCCACATATGACTCGATGTCTCCTCCATAGCAGAAAATAGAAAGCTGTTGTGTGTGCAGCCAGAAGTTCTGCTTCAACACAATGCTTCTTACAATCCAATAATTGAAATAATAATTGTCGATGTAGTGACAAACTGTTTTCTAGCAATGGCTTTCTGAAGAGTTCCTGAGCCCACGCGGTGATACCCTTTATATATTGATGTCGGTTTTTGATGTAGTTACGCCTGAGGGATTCAAGGTCGCGGGAATACAATGTTGGTTTTCGGCCTTGCCGCTTACTTGCAGAGATTTATCTCGATTCTCTGCCTTGATTGATATTATGGCCCATATGGAACTCGCCAAAGTCCTTGCAATTGTACATCGAGAAACATTGTTCAAGAAATGCTGGCCTATTTTGCTCATGCAGCTGTTGGCACAACGGTGAACCTCACCCCATCCTTGCTTGTGAACAACCGAGCCTTTCGGGAATGCTCCTTTTCTACCCATGTATGACACTCACGTGTTTGCAGTGAACCCGTTCGCCTGTGGAATGTTCCAAAGGGGTGTTGGGTTTTTTTTTGTTGGTTTTTTTTAGTAATTCTGAACTTCAAAATAAGAGAATATTTGCAAAACGTTTGAACAATATGTGTCTTGGCTTAGAAGTGTCTTAAATTGAATATTGGTTGAAGAGGATTTGCAAATCATTGTATTCAGTTTTTGTTTTGTTTTACAACATATTGATTGGAATTGGGGTTTGTACTTTTTAACCTCTACTGAAAAGGGTTTAATCTCTTCCACTATTTGGACAACAATACTGTATTTCTTTTACACCGTTATTTGGACTTTTACCAAAGCACAGCACTTTTGCGACCTCTGACAAGAAATACACATACCTGTCAACCTCGGCTAATACCTGCCCTTATGAATGATTACGATTCCCCTTACAAAGCAACAAAAACCCGTACAATGGCTTACCGTGCATGCGCACATCATGCTTTATCAATCCGACCGTATGCAGCAATGAAAAAAAATATACGATTGAGGATTACTTTTGCTGGTTTGCCGTGACAACAGTAGCGATCGACGACGGCATTGTCATTGGCTACCAGCAGGTGAGACGATCTGGATTTGAGCCAAAATGGTCTTTGTGAGATCGATTCACAATTGTTTTTTGGGGTTTTTTCCCCCCGTATAAAAGTTGTAATATGCCGTACATCATTTGAAATGATAAAAAAAAACATAAAATACGGGGAAAACGTACAAGTTGACAGGTATGAATACAAGTCTGACACTCCAGACAAAATCTGATAACGTTCTGATATATTGTGACTTCATTTGTCATGAAAATAGGAGAGGGTCTATTTTTTTTCCACCCCCAAAAAAGTTACATCTGAACGAGGGACTATTTTACAAAGTGTGTTTGCTTGCATCCTAGTGCTCAATTCATCACCGTGTTTCTTTGCAAAGCAGGTCACCATATCTCCACAGTTGTCTAAATGCTGCGTGTTGAATTTTGAAATGGGGGGGGGGGGGGTGGGAATAGGATTAACTTTTATTTTCTTATCTGTTGCCATGGTTTCTTCCTCAGTGACAAAATGTTTCCTGCTCTGGGATTTGGAGCCCAACTCCCTCCTGACTGGAAGGTACACGTGTTTGTTGGTTTGGTTGTACATACTATGCGTGTGTGCCATATCGATACATTTGCTTTATCATGAGAGGATAACAGCGGTGTATGGTCAGGTGGAAACACACAAAAATCAGTAAGCTACTGTATGTACTTGCATGTTCAAATCATCGTGCAATTGTTAACCCATCTGTGTTTGGCGCTCTGCTGATGAAAAGGACAAAGAGAGAAGCGCTCGCATGCACAAACACGCGCAAACAAACGCGCACGCACGCGCGCGCACACACACACACACACAAACACACACCCTCACACCCAAAGGAAGTGTTACAATGTCAGAAACGGAGAGAAAATTGCACCCCAAAAAGTTGGATGTTGACTGTGAATTGCAATGCGGGTCTGAGTTTGTCTTTCTTGTATTTTTAGGTATCACATGAATTTGCAATCAACTTTAACCCCACAAACCCTTTCTGCTCAGGTGTGTACTGATGCTGGTGATGGAGACAATGCAATATTTGTGTAGCATGTACTATTTTGGAACTACTCAGATACATGCACAAGCCATCACAGCATAATGGCCACTCACACACACAGTCAACAGTAATTAGAGCCATTACCAGTAATGTATGAAAAAAAAAAAGGCTTTTGCAAGAAAATAAATATCCAGTCTTTTATTGACATCGCCAGAGTCATTCCTTAAAAGATGTGTTTGTTGATGCCTGTCATTTGCAGTGGTTCCGAATGTTATGACATTGTACAGAGACCTAACATTTGAATTTCGTCAAAAGGCTAAATGAGTTTTCCAAAATATGCTAAACATTTCCCTGTATGATGCTGTGCAATTCCACACCAATGCAATTTACAACTATAGTCACATTTTGTTCACTTAGGAATTTCTCCATTGCGAGACTAATAAAGGTTTTCTTAATATCACTCCCTTTGTTGTGGTTGTGGCCAGATGCTTAAACTTTTGACAACGAATCTGCTGCTATGTTTCCAAACATTAATTCAAATGTTTTACTTTTCTCAACCCTTAACCCCCCCCCCCTTCCATAACCCCTCCCTCGCCCCAAATAGGTGTGGAAGGTATTGCACAGGCCTACTCTGCCTGTCTCCCCCACATCCGTTTTTACGGGCCAACAAACTTTGCTCCAATTATCAACCATGTAGCCCGTTTTGCAGCCCAGGCCCTGCAACAAGAAAAAGCAGCGGTAAGTCACAACACAAACATTTCACTTACATGAAAAAATAAAATTAAAAATTATATACATATATATACTGTACCTGTATCTATATATATAATATATATACCCATCCATCCATCCATTTTCCACCACTTATCCGGGGTCGGGTCGCGGGGGCAGCAGGTTGAGGAGGGAAGCCCAGACTTCCCTCTCCCGAGCCACTTCTTCGAGCTCTTCCTGGCGGATCCCGAGGCGTTCCCATGCCAGCTGGGTGACATAGTCTCTCCAGCGTGTCCTGGGTCGTCCTCGGGGTCTCCTGCCAGTGGGACATGCCCGGAACACCTCACCGGGGAGGCGTCCAGGAGGCATCCTAATTAGATGCCCGAGCCACCTCATCTGGCTCCTCTCGATGTGGAGGAGAAGCGGCTCTACTCTGAGCCCCTCCCGGATGACCGAGCTTCTCACCTTATCTCTAAGGGAGAGCCCAGACACCCTGCGGAGAAAACTCATTTCGGCCGCTTGTATCCGGGATCTCGTTCTTTCGGTCACGACCCATAGCTCGTGACCATAGATGAGGGTTGGGACGTAGATCGACCGGTAAATTGAGAGCTTCGCCCTTTCGCTCAACTCCTTCTTTACCACAACAGACCAATACAACGCATCACAGCAGATGCTGCACCGATCCGCCTGTCGATCTCTCGCTCCCTCCTGCCCTCACTCGCGAACAAGACCCGAAGATACTTAAACTCCTCTACTTGGGGCAAGACCTCCTCCGACCCGGAGAGGGCACTCGTTACCCCATACTCCCAAAGCACCCCCCACAGAACTCCCCGAGGGACACGGTCAAATGCCTTCTCCAAGTCCACAAAACACTCGAGGACCCTGCTCAGGGTGTAGAGCTGGTCCACAGTTCCACTGCCAGGACGAAAACCACACTGCTCCTCCTCAATCTGAGGCTCGACTTCCCGATGGACCCTCCTCTCCAGCACCCCTGAATAGACCTTACCAGGGAGGCTGAGGAGTGTGATCCCTCTGTAGTTGAAACACAACCTCCAGTACCCCTTTTTAAAAAGAGGGACCACCACCCCGGTCTGCCAATCCAGAGGCACTTTCCCCGATGACCACGCGATGCTGCAGAGGCGTGTCAACCAGGACAGCCCCACAGCATCCAGAGCCTTGAGGAACTCTGGGCGGATCTTATCCACCCCTGGGGCCTTGCCACCGAGGAGCTTTTTAACCACATCGGTGACTTCAACCACAGAGATAGGAGAGCCCGCCTCAGAGTCCTCAGACTCTGCTTCCTCCGAGGAAGGCGTGTTGGTGGAGTTGAGGAGGTCTTCGATGTACTCTGCCCACCGGTTCATAACGTCCCGAGTCGAAGTCAGCAGCGCCCCATAATATATAACATATATAGATATATATAAAAGAGGGTGGTCCAATGGTTAGCGCGTCAACCTCACAGTGCAGAGGTCGTGGGTACGATCCCGACTCCGGCCTTCCTGCGTGGGGTATGCATGTCCTCCCCGGGCCTGCGTGGGTTTTCTCCGGGTATTCCGGTTTCCTCTCACATTCCAAAAACATGCATGGCAGGCTGATTGAACACTCTAAATTGTCCCTAGGTGTGAGTGTGAGTGCGGATGGTTGTTCGTATCTGTGTGCCCTGCGATTGGCTGGCAACCAGTTCAGGGTGCCCCCCACCTATTACTCCAAGACAGCTGGGATAGGCTCCAGCACCCCCCGCGACCCTTGTGAGGATAAAAGCAGATCGGAAAATGGATGTATGTGTGTGTGTGTGTGTGTGTATGTATACATAGATATTAGAGCTGTCAGTTTAGCGCGTTTTTATTGGCATTAATTTAAATGAATTTTAACGGGATTAAAATTTTTCTCGCGAGATTAACGCGGAACACGTCACAGCGAATGTTACGTTGCTCTATAAATAAACCAGAAACAAAACAACAAGCGCGCTGCACAGGTCCACGCACGTTTGTTTTGCCAGCCACGGCAGCGCGAGACACCGAAAACGGATACTTAAAGAGTTTATGAATGGAAAGCTTACTTTTAAAAAGTTGCCAGATTGTTCCACTGACAAGACCAAAGTTACCTGTATGTTTTGCAGTCATAAACTGAGCTATCATCATAGCACGTCGAGTCTGAACTACCACTTAATGGCCAAGCACACAGCTGACGTGAATACTGCGCCCCCTCGTCTCAGACAGACAGCTATGGATCATTTCAAAGCGAAGAAAATGGATGACATGACGAAGAACAAATTTGCTGAAGCCATACCTAAATGTATGGCTACTGCATGCAAGCCTGTCAACATTGTCCACAGCTCGACTCAAGCTGAAATCATTCGCATTGCATCGAGAGCCTCCATTACAAGCTGTGTACAGAGATTGTACGTAGCGGAGACGGCTAAGGTACACCAAGCGGGAGAAGACACTGTTTCGGGAGAGAAATAAGAGACTAGGTTGATGAGCCTCTGGTGAATAAAGAGCAGGTAGCCTGTCGAATACAATGTATGCCACTGACGCGATTGTTCCTTGTTTGGAACTATTTTGTGTGAAAGGTTACAGTGTTCCGTGTCCATATAAATAAAGCGGGTGGAGCTTCTCTGTGTTTGTCTGACAGTGACTGCGCTGATGCACGTCGAGAGTTTAGCGGTGCAGTGATAGCGACCACACTGAAAATAAAACATCTCCAGTGTTGTCATCGAACCAAGTGTAGTCATCCGAAATGATGTCTACACAAAACCGTAGAGAGACATCCGCGCAAGAAGGACCAACAGTATCAACATAGCCTGACTGCTGTGTTCAAAGCAAACTTGAGAAAAACGAAGTATATGCAACCATGGTTTAAATCCACTATAGGCTGAGTACTAGTTTACCTTAGATGTGCACTTTATAATGTTATATTGCTCTGTTTTGATTCCATAAAAAGAGCTGTTAAAGCAGCTGTTGTGTGACAAAATATTTTTTTCACTGTTGTTGATGGACAGTAATATTGTGTGAGAGATTGTGTGAATAACTGCTCCAAGTGAAAAATGTTCATGTAAAATTGAAAATCAAAATTGTTATTTCAGTAAATATTTGCATTTTGCACATAGAAAATGGATTCATGATTCCAAGTTGATGAGAGCATTGAAATGGGGAAAAAATATAAAAGGAAATTCAGAAACTATAAAAAATGCGTGAGTAATCACGATTAATTTTTTAGTTCATTTGAGTTAATTATGGCAGTTGCATTTTTAATTAGATTAAATATTTTAATCGTTTGACAGCTCTTATATATATATATATATATATATATATATATGTGTACATATACACACACACACACACACAATTCTCAAAAACGTACACAAAATGTGCAATAGCAAATGTTCCTTACTGTGTTGAAAAAATACGGAATCCTCGCTTGTGTTGGTCTTTATCGTGAGGAGTTGAATGAGACTTTGTTGAGTATGAGACTTTGTTGAGTATAATATTGTTGTACCGATTGAGTATCTATTTGACACATCTTTGCATGCACTTATAGGTGACGTCAATGAGGTAAGAAGTGACACCTCAATTAACCCTTTCATGCACCAAAAATGATAACCTGCAACCTAATAATATGATAGGCGGTCCACTGCCGTAACCCCTGTCCCTGACAGGGTTAATAAATGCAATTAATTCTCATTAAACATGGGTAAATGCATGCGGAAGAAAGGTATGTGTGAGAAATGAATTACTTGGTATAGGAATAGAATGTAAAAATTTGGTGGCAAAAGTGGACACATTGCCTTGGTCAGAAGAAGCTCTTGTAAAATGCAAGTCAGAGCACCTGGCTCAGTTTCCTTGTTTCTTTGACTGGCATAATTCATGTCAAAAAACTAAACACATTTTACGGGCCTATCTCGTTTTATATCAAACTTTGTTCGAATCTAAGGTAACAGAAAATGTCATTTGGTAGCCTGAGCACTAGCATCTATCGATCATCCACACCTGTGTTTGCGTGCTTTCTTATAGTTGGGTCAAAAGCTGCCAGCCGCACACAAAGCAAGGAGGTTGAACTACGAAAACAAATTACATTCGACGACTGGCCCTCACAAACCAAATGACAGTTCTTAATTTAGTTTTAATTTATTCCCCCCCAAAAAAAAGAAGTTTCAATACTCGGAGTACTTCTTGGCACTACTAGATAGTCACACAAATGCATGATCATTTGATTCAACCAGGTATTTTGATTCACTGTAAACATCTTACATTTTAAATATTATTAACGTATTTGTACAAACATAAAACAGACCAGAGACTGTCAAAAAACTGTGCGCCTCTGGTGTGCTGATTTCATTGGGTGGGAAGCAAACTGCCGGTTATATTCACTCCCACAGCGTTGCAAAACAAAAAGAAAGAGAAAACTCCCTCCTTGCGCACAATTAGGCTGCTCGACTGGTAGACTTGCACCGGGTAAGAAAATAGGGCCCCGGATCGCCATCGATATCTAAGAGAGCACATCCAAACTGTCAATTTTCTTTTCATTTGAATCAAAGTATCAGAACATGATGCCTTTTTATGCGGCTATAAATCTAATGCAGAAGTGGTCCAAACCAAACAAACTAAATATTTTAGAGCATATCAGTGATGCTGCAAACAGATGACATCTTAAATATCTAATCTTAAATGAACAAAAAAAATGACGGTATTTTCTGCACTATAAGGCGCTTCTGAATACAAGGTGCACCCTCAATGAATGGCGTATTTTAAAACTGTTTTCATATATAGGGTGCACCGCATTATAAGGCGCATAGAATAGAAGCTACAACAGTTGCTGCGGTTGTGTTTTGCATCCACTAGATGGAGTTACACTAAATGGAATACAATACAGCTTTCTATCTATCAAGCCCTGGCTGCGGTGGGACTATACATCCACTAGCTAGAGCTACGCTAAAGCGAATACAATACAATACAATGCAGCTTTATTTATATGGAGTCTTCACAACCACTGCAGCTGTAACAAAGCGCTTGACAGAACATTTAAAATACTCCATCCAAGAAATCAGAATATTGATCCAGATGTAGGTACCTCAGTATGAGGCTTGAAGCATGGCACAAAGTCCATAATAATACACATTTTATTTTGTGGCAACTGTGAGAACTGGTCAAGAACACGGACATGAAACATATAAGTACAAATAGCAATAAATGAAAGACAAATGTTATGAAGACAATTGATTCAACAAAAAGGCACACAAACCTTGTGGTCTCACATTCACAAGGGGCTAAATATCCTTATAAGCCTTGCTTGTCTCCTTCTTCCTTCATTTAGTCAGTTGGTAATGATGCTTTAGGAATTATCTTTGTTTCATAATGGCTGCGCAAAGCTCACAAAGTAGGTGTCTGTTTGAGTGTGTGTTGGCGAATGCACATGTCAATTACTGTCGGGCAGAACCCTTTACCTTACTATTGGTATCTACGAATAATCACCACTAGATGGCCTAAGAACACTAACAGGGAAACAACTCAATGGGGCATAGAAAGAGACTGTAACTAACACCAAATATATAAGGCGCATTGGATTATAGGGTGCACTGTCTGCTTTTCGGAAAATTGAATCCTTTTCGGTGCACCTTGAAGTGCGGAAAATACGGTCAACCCAATAGCGTATACTATATTCACAACATTAATCTCGTTTAGTAGTACCCACAAATGTATTATTTGCTCATCATGATCATATGCGGTCATTCAATTTGCAATTGCATCTGTGATGTGACAGCATTCACACAAACTAGTCAAACACTGTCGGCAACTCATAAAAACAAGTTGCAGAAGCACCCACACTCTGCGACTCGACTCAAGTAGCATCTGGCTGGGTCGCTTGCTACGTGGCTGGCTCAATGTCCGAATATCAATGTTTCAGTCCCTCAGATAATGAGCCTGCGACTGGCAGTGACTAGTGACTCTGTGTACTTGTATGACTACCACACACACGCACGCACACACACGCACACACACACACAAGCTGGCGTTCTAAGTGGTTTGCATGGCACAGTGTGTCAGCAACCCAGGCTCTCTGCATGATCACCACTCTCGAATCAGAGCTGCTGTTTGTCGATTAAAGATACAAGCTTCTGACCCCCCGATGCGTGTTTGTCAGTAACATCAATTGGAGCTTTGACTTCAGTCAGCGGCTGTCTTTGTGACCTCTGTTCACAAAATTGTCTCTTGTAAGCTCATCTTAACCTCATGGCGGTGTTCTTCCTGAGAACAAGTTCATATTTGGTTTATGGCTGCCCGTGACAAAGTGTTTAGTGTGAAAAATGCGGGTCTGTAATTTACATCTTTTCGATCTGTGGTTCTCCTTTGGTGGTACATGAAGGCACTTGAGGAGGTTGATGAGATTTAAAAATATATTATAAAGTAGCATCCATGCAAAAAAAGAGCTTCATCACAGCAGTTGTCTCCTTGCCGCCAATGACGACGATCCTCACAAAATGAACAAACACAGTTCAGTGCAACAATGCAATGTTCAGTGCTGACAGTTGGTACTGTTGTCAGTCTTCTTTTTAATTCTTAAATATGTATTTTAAGACGTTTTTTTTTAGCAGTTTCTGCTTTTATTTAAAATTATGTTTTTATGTGCACAAATCTTTATAATAAATTATTTTTCTTGGTATATATGTTTTTTATTTCCCAATAGTGGCAGGGATATCACTACATATGGAGTTCCAAAGTTTAATAAATCAGACACTGATTGCACATCAGTGTTTTCATCCAAAAATGCGCTGGTTAGGTGGTACCTGGCTCCAAGAAAAAAAAAATTGAAAATCACTGCCTTAGATGAACTTAACTTGCTTTGGTTCCTAAATTAACTAATGGGGTCTAACAACGACTAGAGTCAAATTCTAAAATGCCACACAAATTATTGCAGCATGCAGTATTTAGAACCTGAATGAGAAAACAAAAAGGAAGAAACATGACTCAGAATAAAGACACAATGAGCTACTGTACTGTATGTTGGCGCTTTGCTTTTTTTGCAAAAGCAAAACAGCAACGACTCTGTTGTTGTCCTTCAACTATTTATGTGCACAGTGATATAGCAAAAATGTTTCAGTTTGCAAAAATTAGTTTTTCAAATGACATTTTCAGCCCCCGTGTATGCTAAATATTAAACCTAAATGCCAGGTGCTGTAAACATGTAAAGTGGAGCGAAAATGAGGACATCTGGATGGCTGGTCGTGAGGCAGACTCTGCTACGATCTGGAACCAAATAAACAGTACTTTTCAATGATCCTTTTCTGATCCGCACTGTTCAATGTTGTCTATCGTTTCATTGTCAAAAATGTTACATTTGCATATTTACGGTATATATCGCGGGCTCAGAGCGTGAGTGAGGTGTTGAAGTAGTTGGCTAGGGGGAATGCATTTAGTTTTTTTGTTTTTTTTAAATCATGGGACTAGTCGCATACAGAAGGCTTGCGAAATTGTAATTGACATCCTTATGCCGTTTACACGCGCGTGCACAGACAATTATGAAGGCATCATACTGGATGCATACTTCATGTCTGTATGACTAAAAGCAATAGTTATATACAGAAATGTTGACATTTCAATGTTCTAGTGAAACTGCATCCGCTTTTCCCTCATTTAATGCCACCATCGTTGCTATGCCTGAACAGATGCTGCAGTCTGTAGTGTGAACGGAGCCCAACTTGCTGTAATGCAGAAGTGGTTTCATTTCTTTTTCTTATCCTCTTTACTGGATTCTCATTTTGACTCTCATCGCTCTCAAATTAATTCTCTTCCCGTTTTCATTCCTAACAATCCCGGGCACATACTGCAGGATATACAGCATGGCAATCATCAGAAACATAACTGACCGACTTCGTGAGTCTAAGCGAAAGTCCAATTTTGAGTTTTCTCTTTTTCTTTCTATACTAAATCCTCCTTCTACCACCTTTCTGTCTGTGCAGCAGTACTTCACTCTCCTCATTATAACAGACGGTGTCATCAGCGACATGGATGAGACGCGTCATTCAATTGTTCAGGCATCCAAGCTACCCATGTCCATTATCATCATCGGTGTGGGCAATGCGGACTTTGCCGCCATGGAGTTTTTGGATGGAGACGCCAGCATGCTGAGGTCCAACACCGGCGAGGAGGCTGTTCGAGACATTGTGCAATTTGTCCCCTTTCGGGATTTTCGTAATGTGAGTACAGTATTCACTTCAGCCTGAGCACTAAAGCAGTTGCATGGTCTCTAGAATCGGATCCTGGCAGAGGTTAACTGTACGATGGGATTTTGCCCACCGCAACACACGCTGATGAAACATTTACAGCGGAGCGTCAAAACTCACCTCCAACAAGTTCCATTCTGGATTTAGAATGAATGCCCCGAGTGTGAAGTAAATTCATCTGTTTCAGGGATCAAACGCGCACCTCAACTCATTCAGTTTCTCTCAAATCGGGGGAGCCGGCGCCAGCCATTTTGGACCATTTTAACTCATTTTTGAAGGCCAACAGAAAAAAATTGAGTTCTCTTTCCATATAAGTATGGAACCTACCAAAAAAAAAAAAAAAAGCTTAAACCCTCTTCTTTCATCAAGAAGAAAAAAAGTAAATTACTACCTTTTACCAATCTTTTGTCAACAGCAATTGAACATTGGGAGTTTTCTTGAAAATACTAATTTCCAAGAAAAATTCTGAGAAAGAGCTTTTTTTGAAAGGATACAATACAAGCAGGATGTTCAATTTGATGCCTTTTTTTTTTTTTTGGTGATACCGAGTACAAATCCAAGAAGCTGCTGGAGTCGTGAGACTAGAGTTGGCTCAGTGGGTGTTGAGGAGTTATAAAAGGCACAATTTAGAGGTTAGATAAAGTGGCATACAAATGTATGCTTGTGAACAAGCAACACTTCAAGGTTACAGTGGATATTGCCGCCTTAGCAACCACTTTATCCCAACTAGACTACATTGAAAGACGCACAAAGAATAGCACTGAAGATTTCATGAGGGATTTGACACATACACAATCTATCTCCTCGCCTTTTATGTTTTTATTTCAAAGTCCTCGCCTCTTTTCCCAACAGTTTCTCTCGTCAAATAATTGCGTGAAACCTTTGGAATTTAGTTTGCCCGATTCATCCATCCATTTTCGAAAGAGCTTGTCTTACAGTGAGCTGGAGCCCCTAACAGTTGACTTGGGCGAGAGACGTGGGACACTCTGATTATTGTACGGCATCTTATACTGGTAGAAGGGGGGCAAAATATTAGAAACTATCATCAAGTACTGATTCCAACTACCCTACCTGACAATCACTTAGAGGGGAGGACAGCTACAACTGTCAATCCCAAAATATATATGTTAGGTTTATTTAGTGAAGAGTCTAAAGTCTCCAAAGGTTTGAATGTGAGTGTGAATTGTTTTTCTATATGTGCCCTATGATTGATTTCAAATAGTACCGGGAGTAGTCTGCTTTTTGCCCACTGTAAGCTGGGATGGGCTGCAGCAGCTGGAGCAGGGTGCACCCCGAGATGTGTCACTTGTCCAGACCACAAGTAAACCATTCCACCATCAATGACTGGTTCAAAGTGTTGACTCGCAAGAATACGATGAATTTCAATGCAATAGTCTGGTGCGTTATACTCTGATTTAAGTGATAGTAGTCGTATTGTGTTGCATTTAAACACACAAAAATCCCCACGGGATATTTCCGCAAACAAAACACACGAGCAATCTGAATCCTCCGTCTTTCGTACCCAAGTCTTATATCCCATCGTAAGCGAAGCCATGCCACTTTTAAATCAAATAAAACCTCAAGAGGAACTGCTATTAAAAAGCCAAGACACATTTAAGCCACAGATGCTCATAATATACGTTTTGTCATGTCCTTGTTTACCGTAGTTGCTTGTTATTGGTACTATTAGCATAGCCTGTACTACCTGAGACAAATCCCTCGTGTGTTCTACATACTTGGCCAATAAAGATGATTCTGATTCTCATGCACGTAATATGATAACCTGGAAACAGTTTTCTTTCGCATTGGACGTACGTTTGCCTGTTTTCTCCTTCACTCAGGCACCAAAGGAGACCCTCGCCAAGTCTGTCCTGGCAGAGCTGCCTCAGCAAGTCACTCAGTACTTTAAACAGAGGAACCTCCCACCCACCAACCCGGCGCCCGAGTGAGATAAGTGAGAAGATGACAGCTCACACTGTAAAATAGCTTTTCTGTCAACTGCCAGTGCAAATTGAAAGTCTTGTGTGTGTCTGCCGTAGGCAAATACCTCAAATGGGGAAGACATCCTTGTCCTCATTTTTTTTTTTTGCTTTAAAAGAGAGCAGAAATAGTGGTTTTCAAGAACTGATAAAAGCACGTTTGAACCACAGGTGCAACACTGATCATTTTCATGGATGGAAAGATTGTTTTTTTGTTTTTTTTATTGTTGAGGATGTTAGTGGTTTGCTTTTTGCATGTGTCTTGTGATTTTTGCCGTGTGATTCTAACAACATTGTGGTGTTAAGTCCGCTTGGCTGAAATCAATATCAGTGGTCGGACGGAGATTTTTTTCAGGCAGCGGTCAGATTGAAAGAAGGCTGATTTGTAGTGGACCCAGCGCACTTGTTCCTTAATTTGAGCTAGAGAAGGCGTTCAGCGTGAATGGAAGGAGGTGAAGCTGCTGCGGTGGCAGCTGTAGCACTAAAACGCACGGCAGCTGTGGAATGCTGCTCTTCAACATGAGACCATTTTTCCAGTTCAGTGTTACGGCTTTGGTTCATCCTGCATGTTGCCAGTCACCGTTTACAAATGAACAAAGACCATAAAACGCATGTGGGGTTGATTTGCATTAGGTGTTACAGATTTTTGTACATACTGTTTTTGAAACAAACATTTTGTCACACCTTGAAGGCATCATTATTTGACGAAGGTGAGTCAGAATGTGCACGAGCAGTTTGTGATACAGTCTGAGATTGCACTGTATATTTATGATGTTGTAATATGTATTGATAAGCTAACAGTAAATATTTTTATTGTATTATGCAGTGCAGACGTGTGTAATTATACAATTATTAAAATATCAGAATCATCATTGCAAAGTCTCTGAACTAAATGTGTTGCGCTTCATTTTGTATGGTTGTGTCTGTGACAGCACCCAGGTTCATAAACAAAACCAGGTCTTACGTATGGGTGTTTAACACAGGGGTCGGCAACCCAAAATGTTGAAAGAGCCATCTTGGACCCCCCAAAACAAATATGTCTGGAGTCGTAAAAAAAATTAAAGCCTTATAATGAAGGCAACACACGCTGTATGTACTGTATCTATATGAGCTAGATTAGCCTACTATCAAAATGGCTAATTGGCTACAAACACACAATGAGCCTTCATGATTTTTCATTTCTACAGTGCACCCTGTAGGACAGGGGGAGGCGACCTTTTTTGACCTAAGATCTATTTTTCAATCAAACGGCCTCCCGCAATCGACCAGCTACCTCACACACGCATGCCATCGTGAGCAACAGCCACAACGGCCCCGAAGATGAACGAAACTGAAAGTAGACACAAGAGTTTGTGAAAATCAATGCGTACCTTTGTCGAGACCTGACACGATGGCACTTTTGCGGCGTGTTCACTATTGTCGTTCAGGTGGACCATTTTCAAATGCTTCTCTCGGCCCTTTCCGTTTTCCCATTCTTTGCCAGTACCCTCGGTGAATTACATGCAACGCTGTTTTTTTTTTTCTTCTTACAACGGCCACCTGCCTGGCATCCCGCCCTGCTAATAGAAACGTGTGTCGCAGGCGATTACGCAAATCTTCGTTGACAGAAATTTTGAATTTTAATCTTTATTCCACACATTTTTACAGTGTTGGAAAACGTTGAGAATGTTTGTCCTTCTACAGAAACCATACTAAAACATCCCCCATCTTTTTCCATATTCAAACATTTTTGAAAAAGCTCCAAGGAGCCACTAGGGCGGCGGTAAAGAGCCACATGCGGCTCTGGAGCCGCGGGTTGCCGAACCCGGAGTTCTCATAACAGCCTGTTGGTGAAGCATACTGGCCAAAAAAAAAAAAACAAACAAAAAAAATCCCACGATTACAATGTACTCCATCAATGGGATACATTTATAATACACACACAGAAACCGACTAAAACAGAAAGCTTTTTATTTCTCTTTGGAGTCTGGGGCAGGAGTAAACAGATGAACATCTTCCCTGAACTTTGGGACAAATGACACACATTCCATTATTCTCGAACATAAGTTTGACTGCATGGGACTCAAAGAAGAGTGTCTCCTGCCGCGCCTCACTAGTCTGTTGCTGGTAGCTACAATGGTACGAGTTATGTGATATGCAAATGAAAGAAGTCTTTTCCTTCCTCCACAGCAGTCAATCACTTTTCCCACAGCCAATAGCACAGCATGTCGTCAGTGTGGCTTGGGAGAGGTGTGCGGGACGGGGTGGGAGAGTGGGGGGGGTCGGGACGTCATCGGAGTAGGCAGTGCGGGTTTGCTTGCTTGGCTAAACTGCGTGAGACGTGATTGAGGGAGAAGCATCACGTTTGAGTACAACAATAGCAAAAGCACAAACAGCTCCACAGATTGTGTCCAATTAAAATGCTTGGTTTTCCTGTTCTGATTTATTTGGACTATTTTGCTAAATTTTGCCCCCCTGGCTGCAAAAGCGTAAATGTGTAAAGAACAGGAAACGCTGAAGGGGTTAGTTGCCGACTGTTCTCGTGAGAATTTTGTGGGAATTGGTCCAAGATGTAACACAAAGAAAGAAAACACGATTAGGAACCGGTCCCGTTTAAATTATGAAAATCAATGTAATCGATTGTTATTTTTAATAGGAGAATGTCTTTCACGTCTGTTTGCACAGTATAATCGAGCTTCATGGAGGAGAAGTGCCATAGCGGAGGTCTGATGTGCCGTGGGTTATAATATCTGATGTCATTTATGGACAGCAAACAAGTTGAGTGTGCCATCTTTTCAGACTATAAATCACTCCAGATTATAAATGGCACCCATCAAAAAAATGTATTTTGAAGAAGGGGGGTCCACACTGGATGATAAATCACATTTTTTGGAGGGGGAGGAATTTATTTTACAGAAACCAAGACCAAGGTCAGTAGAACATGGACTATCTATCACCCAAAATCCCCCTTCCCTAATCATGGTGGAGACGCTGAACGAATTATTGTTGAATTCAAAACTTTGCTTCTCACTATGGAGAAATGTTTCTTGACCGGAAGGATTTTGTCTTTACAGCACCAAAAACAAACAAAAAAAACAACAACCATGTTTCAACCTTTGGCCACAATGCGATGAGTGATTCTAGTCAATTCAAAGTAAAAAGAAAAACGTTTCCATAGTTCGAAGCGACAAGCCAAACTATGAAAAAAAGTGACTTAATAGTCCGAAAAATACGACCCTTTTTTGTTTGATGAAACTGAAACATGCAGCGAGATACAGCGGCGTGGAGATTTACAGTGCTCTGGTTCATGCACAGCCTAATTGAAGTAAAATAAAAAGAGAGAAAAAAGTGCATTAATCATTTGGGATTAAATTATATTTCCATATTCTTTTATTATATGAAGATTGCACTTTTACAGTTTGGTGTTTTGTTAAAGACTAAGATGAATCACATTTAAAGATTCTGTGATATGTTCCTATTTATTCAGGGATGTTACTTCGAAAGAGATTATTATATTATGATATTTAAGACGATAATTAGTTTGCGAGTATGACCCCGGGTTGACTGCTGAATTGTTGCAGGACACTTGAGGGGGGCGTAAGTACTGTGTATGAGGAGACATGCTGTTAAAATTAAGTTAAAGTGAAGCTCTCAGGGTACCTTCTACATGGTTGGAACAAAGAATGAAACGGTTGGTTGCAACAAAGCGGTGCACTCGATTTTGCCTCAACTGCTTTATGATACAATTAATTAACACTTCCACACAATCAACAATATTCAAAACGAATGTTTAATTGACCATTAATTATCAGGCCCATCCCTAACAGCAATGTTCCTGTTAGTTATTAGCCAAGGATAATAGCACAGAAAGCTTGTGGAAACGTTTGAGTACTCACCACTGTATGGTAAACTGTATTCTTCCTTTCATAACGATGACTACTAATTTCTTGTGACATTGTAGGTAACTCTCAGAACAATGCACTGTTTTGTATGAATGTGTGCATGTGTCAGAGTATTGGGTGCGAAACAGACTATCTACTGGCTCTGCTGTGCCTCGGGTACGGCAACATGATTGCATCCACGCTACCTTCGCTGTCCGAGCTGCTGTCAGAGTCGCTGCTGCCCGAATAATCGCAGAGGCCCGGGAGGACGCCGATGCACACCGCCGCCGAGGGAAGGTGAAGCAGAGCCGGACTGGAATTAAGGGGGGTCGATGGGCTCTTGGGCGTCAGGCCCGTGACAGTTTGTTGATTTTCAGCTCCCGCTGGTCTTCGCCCTCCTCCTGCCTCCTGCTCTGAACAACACAATTTACTGTCAAGACTGAGAGTTTCAACTCAACATGGAACTCAGAAGACGAGTAGGCGGTTAAAGTTTGTGTGGTTTGTCCATTTAACAGCTATTTAATCGTAACATGCAGTGCATTGCTCACGTTACGAGACAAGTGAAACAAAGAAATTCTGTCCATCTGATGAATGTGCAGTGTCAGGAGTGGGAGCTTGCACTTGGCATATAACACAAGTGGCATCCCACTAACTTTAGGGCTTTCTTAAGACTTAAATTTGGTTTGGGCAAGTTGACAGTTATTCTCGATTACATCACAGTGACATGAAACAGAAAAAGAGGTACATTGGTCTCGTGAGACCCCACAAGGGTGCCGGGTGACCTGAGTGTGTCATGAAGATCATCTGTTGTGCTGCAGGAAATGATCCACTTTCATTTCCGTTGCCTGAAAATTCTCACTTATGAAAAACAAATACCTTTGTTCATCAATACCAGCAACGGATGTGGAAAGGCAAACGAAATATGTGCTTTTCCATTAGGTGGCATTAGGTACAATAAAGTTGGGTATCCATCTGTTGCCATTCATAACAACAGAAAAACGGTGTAGATTTCTGCTCGTAGATCAGGCAAGTGATCAATTAAATCGATTTTTTTTTAAACTCCAAATTCGACCTCAGAATAATAAAGGTCACGGTTGGCGCCCCAAAATCCGACATAAACCTCAATGTCTCCTCTGTGGCAGCAAATAGCAACCTGTCATGTGTAAGTTCCACTTACACACATGCACACACACAGTCTCTTCCAATTACAACTCTAACAGCGGCTGCCTAAATTTCAGATTAATGTGGCAAAAACGTGAGCAAATGTGTATTAAATTGAGAACCCCCCAACAAAACTTAAATGTCTGCTCCCCACAGAACCAAGCTGTTGTGTGTGCAACCGGAAGTTCCGCCCACACACAGGCTTCTCCGTGCCACAATTCCAACAGTGGCTGCCTTGTCTGTGTCTTATGTGTTGTGTTATATTATTTTGTTATTATGACTTCAAGATGGCGGCGCGAGAGTGGCTGCCTTTACAGCAGCTCCTGTACTTTTTGATCTACTTTCTTCCTTTCATAACTCTGCTACTGTAAATTGGGAATTTCTCCATTGTGAGATGAATAAAGGTTTTCTTATTTGTATTCTTAACGCCATAAACATAAAAAAATTCTTACAGTTTTTTGTGTCGAAAATATGTACCGGTATGTATAAAAAAAAAGATGTATAAATATATTTATACTGTATGCTCGAAAATATAAAGGGAACACTTAAAAGGAAAACTTGGGAGTTACACTGTGTTGTGTTAAGGTTGAATGACTGTGTGTCTCATGTGTTGTGTTGTATTATTTTGTTATGTTATTATGATTTCAAGATGGCACCACGACAGTGGCTGCCTTTACAGCAGCTCCTATACTTTTTGTTCTACTTTCTTCCTCTCATAACTTTGCTGCTGTAAAGTGGGAATTTCTCCAATGTGAGACAAATAAAGGTTTTCTTATTCTTATTTATTTTTTGAGCATCACAGACGCATACTGTATATCATATATTTAAATATAACATGGGGGCTGGAACGGATTACCGGTAATTGCATTTCCATTCATTTTAATGGGAAAATGTACCTTGATTCACGATTGTCGAGTTACAAACGGGGCCACAGAACAAATTAAATCCATAAAATGAGGCACCACTGCACTTTTCTTGATAGCTGGCTGATTATCATCATCGGACGTTTGTTGTTTTACTTGCCTGTGAAGTGCGACGCTGAGGGTCAAGAGCTGGCTAACACGGCTAACACATCCATTGCTTCTACATGTATCACTCCAAAGGTGTTTTGTCGTGTTAGAATGTGCAAAACAATCAGAAAGCAAGAGTTGTACCGCGGTAACTTGTTATTCATTTGAACTAGGTATGAACACAGTTTTAGGCCTCATGCTTGATGCCCACCTGTATGTCTGTCTCCATTTCCTGTTGCCGTACTTTCCACCTTCTGCTTCTTACTGCTGTCTGATGACTGTGAAGAACTGGTTCAGGTAAGACAAGACAGAGAGTTAAGATGGAAAGAAAAGATGGTACACCTCAAAGAACTGTACTGGACAGCTGATTTGCAAATTCTGTTCAACCTACAGGTATATTCATCGAATCACACTACAAAGACAAATTTAATGTTATAACTGATAAACCTCATTTTGTTTTTTGCAAATATTCACTCAATTCACTTTGATGGCTGCAACACTTCTTAAAAAGGCTGAAACTGTGGCATGTTTATTGTATTTTGCACTTCATTATGTGCCACACATTTTCAATGAGAGACAAGTCTGGGCTGCTGGCAGGCCACTCTCGTACTTGCATTCTTTCACGACAAAGTCATGCTGTTGTAACACATGCAGAATTTGGCTTGGCATGATCTTGCTGAAATAAGCAGGGACATCCCTGAAAAAGACTTTGCATAGCTTGCTCCAAAACCAGTATGCATCTTTCAGCAAAAAAAAAAAAAAAAAAGTAATAATAATAATCATAAGATAACCTTTATTTGTCCCACAAATGTGCAAGTTATCCATGCCCTGGCCAGTAATACAACCCCATATCGTCACAGACACTTGCTTTTGAATTTTGCACTGATAGCAAACAATCCAGATGTTCCTTTTCCTCTTTGGCCCAGAGGACACAACATCATTGAAAGGGAGCAGTTGGAGGACATTTGCCACAACGGCAAGACGCCTCAAATTTTAAAATGTTCTATTCGTCAACAGCCTGACTGTGACATCAGAAAGGGCGTCCAATTGTAGAGGTGCTGGTCGAGCGATTTACTGCTACTTTAACTTAGTTAAAGGGAACGGCATGAGCCTTGATAAATACAATGCATTCATCAGGATCAAAAGATGTTGTCAAGGTGCGCTCTACTTCTCATCTAAACCAGCTGCAAATGTCTAACTTTTTACTTCCTGGTAGGCTGCACATGTCAATAAAATATTGGCACCCTGTTGCGCAGACCTTTTACACTGAGTGAATACAGTGTGAAAAGAATGAGATGGGTCTAGCTGCAGCCTGTTGAACCACACTGTAGAGAAGAAGGAGACCAGCACGGGAACGATACGCACAACGGGGCACGACAAGTTGGCTTTTACTGTTGTGCTTGTTTGCCATGCTAATGGACAGAAACTGCCACCTATGGTGATTTTTAAGAGGAAGACGCTGCCGAAAGAAAAGTTTCCAGGCCGAGTCATCGTGAAGGCCAATCGAAATGGCTGGATGGATGAGGAGAAAATGAGAGGGTGCCTGAGTGAAGTGTACCTAAAGAGACTGGATGTTTTTTGGGGGGGTTTTCCAAGCGTCATCATCCCTGTTGATCTGTGACCCCGTGCGAGGCCATCTCACAGCCACTGTGAAAGGCCAAGTGCAACAAATGAACTCGGAGCTTGCCATCATTCCGGGAGGCTTGACGAAGGAACTCCAACCGCTGGGCAGAGTGTTCAAAGTGAAGTTGCAAGTGGCATGGGAGCGATGGCGAACACAGCTTTACTAAGACTGGGAGGCAGCGCCGGGCAAGGTACGCCACAATTTGTGAATGGATTGTGAACGCTTGCGATAACGTGTCTGCTTGCACTGTTGTTGGAGCTTTCGCAAAAGCCGTCATCATTTTTGAGAAGGTGCATGGCAAAGAGACTGACTGACAAGGGTTCTTGGCATGTTCGATGGAGAACTTGCTCAGCTGTTCATTTTGGATACAGAAGATGATGACTTTGACAAAAAAATAATAATAATGATAACATTGTTAAATACTTCAATAAAGTAGACTCAAACTCAGCTTTGCCCTGATATGCCTCTATAAAAAAAAACTTTAAAAAAACTACACGAGTGTGCATGCATGCTTTTAAGGTAGCGTATGTTTTACCATGCCTGCGTCCAATGCCCCTTATGTACACAAATATACAAATAGCACCGGTAACTGGGACTGTGTCTTTTAATACGGTCCGCAATAGGGTCGCGAAAATACGGAAGTAGAAAACATTTGTGTGTGTGCATACCTGCGTCTCTTGACAGCACCAGCCAGTAAATGGGCTTGAGACAAATGGCTGGTCCTTTGCTCCACCACTGATTGTTTAGCTGTTGCCTTCTTCTCAGACTCTGGGCGGCTGTCAGAGGATACTTGCTTTGCCACAGCACTGTGATGACAGAGTTAAGGTCAATGAACCTTTGTGACACCACAAGAAACATTCTGATGGCGGATATCATAACATGCGGCAGATATGAAAGACTACCAGCATTACACTCCAATAAATGCAGAGCGGCTAAGAACAGGACTGGGAAGTGACACAGATTAGAGGGCTAAAACAGGGAAAAAAAAGGTAGGCATAGCTCAGGGGATTCACACCACAACATGAATTCATTCATTCACACACATTTGGGCACAGGATGTATGAGGTTTAAATGAATCCTTGTGAGCTCCTCAAAGCAGCAAGACTGCTTGAAATGGCAAGCTTCGTTGCCTTTTACAGACAAACTGGTTGTCTTCTGTGGACGGGGAAGAAAATATAAAGAACTCAGAGTGATAAGCCACAGGGAACGCTGAACATGCAGGATGGTCATACGGTGCGGGACATATACACTACCATCACGCAACTATGGGTGTAAACACTTCTGTTCTGCTGTCATTTTCCCATTATATCATATTTAATGGCGTACTTCTTTTCATCTTTTTTTTCTTTTCTTGTGATGTTGGTCTCACAGCAGGCCACACCTCACTCACTCACGGGTGATATGTTGGACCTGTTTCTGCTTCCTGCTGTGAGACCAAGCAATGTTCCCAATGTCTCATGTTGTCCAAAGTTGTTCGAGTCCATAAATAATGTGCATTTCCACTCCCTAGTTCCAACTAAAAACACATCACTGTTATGTTGGTTCTGCTATCATCACTGTGTGATGCTACTACGAGATTCATTCGGTAAATTATTCTTTTAAGAATGTTTACTTATTTTCATATTTGAGACCATTTACAATAATGAAATTCTACTTTTTAAGTAACAATTATAAGACTTTTGAAAATTCGCTTTCAGACATTTTAACGCCAATTAAAGCCTTGTTTTTGCATTCATGGATTTAATGCCTTTTCAGACTTTTTAAGGATCCACAGGAACCATGACATAGTGTATCTTCCACACAGGTGCGCAAGCAGGTAATGGTGTAAAAAAGCCCCCTCAGATGGCCAGTGTGGTGTAAAGGGGCTAAAATAAGACTACCGAGTGAGCCACAATGACACTGATGAAATAAAATGTTGACATGATCAAAAGGATATTCTGTATTCCAACAGTTCCTGTTTCTCTTCATCCCTGCGTTGCTTCTCCACCAAGCTCTGTTGCCGGGAAACCTCATCCAGGAAGCTGGTCTCATCATCGTCCAATCCCCTCACCATGTTCTCTGTCACCATGGAAACAAAGCTGCTCTTAGCACATTGCAGCAAAATCATGGCATTTTGTAGTGGGGGAAAACAGCATTACGGTCTGTTCGAAAATACACTTAGGTGACCTTCATGTAGGGAAAAAGAGCTTGACGATGCTCATAAACGCAATTCAACACATTTGCAATATTGAGCTGTGTATGCTGTAGGGAAAGAGAATCATATTTAAACGGGTATTGTAAAGAACAAACTCATGGGTTCACTATGATTTTTCAAAGCAATTATCTAATGATGATTGAATGATGCTGAATTTTCATCCTACAGGAACCTGAGAGAATACATTTGTTGACATGCAACTTCATGGCAAGAAAAAAGAGAACTTTTTTGTCAATATTAGGATTTTACTAATACTGCTTGTTGTTAGACCGAGGTCAAGTTCTTGTATTTAAGCCAATATCAAGTACCGATACTTGACAATGCAATTCCATTTTGCAGTTGTGATGGGAAACGTTTCACTTGTTTTTCATCAAATTTTGTTCAAAAGCACAAAACAAATTTTAATTGAAATGGCATGAATTTCACTCAAACAGAGCACTGGAGGCATTTTACTGCACTTTAAAAATCTCCCATTTCTACACTTCAGTGGGTTGTGTTCTCAAGCAGTTGTTGTCGCTCCAAGATATTTATTTAGTCAGATATTTAATAAGGTCTTTCATTGACTAAGTACTACCAAGAGGGGAGTGCGGATGCAGAAAATACAGATGTGCCTTGACTTAGAAGTGACCCAATTTGAGGTGAATTCATACTTTTGGTATCTGCAGAGTGCACACCGATCCGTTTGACTGCAAATATTGTCATCCATGCCTGTGTGTGAGGATCTGCGTGAACTCCTTTACGGTCAACTTTGCACAGTTTGGGTCAATAGAGCTGCGATACTGTGACGCAGTTCATCTGCGATTGACATTCCAAATCAAATGGAATTGTTCCACATAAAAAATAATAAAAAATCATGGGCTTATTATGTTGGAACAATCCACAGAGCAAAAGGACAAAAAAAACCAGAACATTTCAAAACAACATGCCAATACCCACTGAATTTGAATTGTTCTTCAAATTCCTCTTGCTTTTTGTCTCTCTGCTCCTGCAGACGCTCAAAGAGAGAACGCGAGTCATACTCTTGCTCAGGGACCTCTGCGCAAGAAGAAAGAAACGTGTACAGTATTTGCAGCTATTTAGAATTGATCCACAGGAGTCTTTTGTTGAGGATTTTTGGAAGTGATCTTACGCTCAGGGTCATCAGGCTTCCTAACTTTCTCCCACTCCTCCTGTCTTTTTTTCCTCCTCTCGTCAAGCTCGGCTTCTGAAACAAACTTCCTGGTGAGATCAACACCTGTCCCCCCTTTTGCCATTGCAGCTCACCTATAGAGGAAGATCTGTGTCACACACGTGCGCACGCACACACACACACACACACACACACAAACACTGAGTTCTGCACCGAAATTTCAAAGTGTCATATGTTATAAATAACGATGAGATATTGCAAGTATTTTCTTGCTACCAAATCGCCTAGGTTACCAACTCAAAAAATAGTTGAATAAAACATTATTCCTGACTTGAAAAAATAAGTTATCCATCAATTTGTAGTGCACTGCATATGTAATAAGGAGGTGATTAAGTAATCATACGGTTTCACAGTCAAAAATGTTTTTTAAAGGTCTTCAATGGTGGTAGGACATGATCAAAGGGTCCATTATCGGCATATCCTTCGCGCCAACGACTCGGACTCGGGCGCCAAAAAGGTGTGATTGAGTCATCCCTTGGTGGGTCCCTTTAGGAATCAAGCGCTGGTTTAGATATTTCACCCAATTTGGGTTGCATTGAATTTAACACAGCAGTTTTTTAAAAGTGTAGTGAGGACAAGGAGTATACTTATATTAAAAAACTGGGCTAGTATTGAAACAGCTTTACAATCAAATGAAAAACAGTGAGCAACTGTGGGAACTGAGGGTGACTTTTTGTGACGTGCGACAATGTACTACTCTCGCAAAACACCCCCCCCCCCCACCCTCCCCCGCAAAAAAAGTCAGTAACTTCGGAACTTTGTATGAGGTTCCATTGTCATTGGCTTAAACTGTGCAGGTTGCAGCTTTGGCTCCCCCGAGTGGATATCCCTGGCCAGTACAGGTTAAACATCAAAGCAAATGGATGGGTTATTCAGCAAAAACAAGTCAACGCAAACATTCAGGAATCTTCTGCGAAATGTAAATCAGGCAAGCGGGATTTTGACTGGCATATATGTTGTCGTTTTGACTTTCAAGGCCCTGTGATCTGAGATAACAGCATTAGCTGATATGGATAATTTTTTTTCCCAAAAGCGAAGAAAAACTTCGCCGCTTCAAACCACATCCGAACAACTGACACCAATGAGGCACATGCATTTGCAAGTTCACTCAACTTTGATGACTATAACCTGTCGAAACGTGCAGCAAAGTAGCTAGTTAGCTTATTTAGCATTTAACCAAGGTGTCGTCAGTGTATGTCGAAAATCAAGCATGGCATGTCGACCCCTTTTAATGCAACGAAAAGCAAAGACTAATTTCATATTTGTCAGCGACTACGTCAAACGATTAGGTGATTTTCCATCCATTAAACTTACCAAACACGGGCTATCGGTAATAGTCAATGACGTCTGCGTGTTACTGTGAAGTTGGCTCGTCGCAGCCTTCAACTTGTGAATTTAGTTCCGACATAGTTTGTGCCAAAGATTATCGCTCTAATAAAATCATTAAAAATATGAAATAAGTAACGTTGATTTTAATTGAAACATTGAGAATATTTCTTTTTACAATTAAACGCATTTCCTTTCACATTTTATTTATTTAATTTTATTTAAAACCGTGTGCAAGCTGGAAAGACCTGAATAACTCTTTATTTATATTTGCACTATTTAATATCAATACTCCATTACTCCAACCTTAATTTAGCTGTTCTATTTTATCGTTAATTTTCTTGAGTTAGTTTTCCTTTTAGTTTCTTTTTTTCCATACATGAATGTTCTTTGACAATGGTGTTTAACAGGGACAATGAAGGATTTTATCTTTATCTACATAATATTAATTTGCAACATAGGCTGTGTGGAAAGATGAAAGGTATAATAGTTTGGTGGAATAGATTTCTTCCGTGTATTTGCATAAAAATACCTATATATACATATATATATATATATATATATATATATGCACACACACACACACACACACACACACACACACACACACACACACACACACACACACACACGTGCAGTGTTCAAAAGTCTGGGGTCACTCAGAAAATCCTTATGTATTAAAGAAAAACAGCGCTGTATTTCTAAATAACTTAATGTTTTCGTCATTGATAAAATATTCGGATATTTCCAGCGTTACCTATGAGCTGTACACTTGTACTTTATATTTGTGTGTGTGTGTGTGTGTGTGGAAATTAAAATGATTTACTTTGGTCTTGTATTATATATATATATGTGTGTGTGTGTGTGTGTATGTATAAATATATATATATAAAACAAAATATATATAAAACAAAAAGCTGGCATTTGAACAGGGTTGTGTAGACTATATTTCCATTGTCGTTCTTTGCCCTCCCCCCGTTACTCAGAAAAGCAAAGTACACAAAGACATGTGCAGGATTGGGAGTTGTGCAACCTCTTTAAAGCAGTGGAGTTGTTTCGGTCTGTCCACTCTTCTCAAACATGTTAGTGACAATCCTCCTACCTCTTTGTGTTTTCTTTATCTTTTTTAATTTCATGTGCCGAAGGCCGAAGAATTTTCCACCAGGACCTACCATCGTGCCAGTCTTGGGAAACATCTTGAGCCTGAGCTTGGAGAACCCACTGCAAGACTTTGAGCGGGTACGAAAAACAGGAAAGCTTTAAACTGTCATTCATGGAATACATTTTATTATATGTTTAGAAATAACTGTGAAATTCACAAGAATGCTTGCTTCATAAAATCATATTTGTTTATATATATATATATAAATATATACACACATATATATTTGGGGGGGGGGGGGGGGGTCACTCCTACAAAGTCAGCATGTAAAACAATTATACATGCTTTTGGAGGGAGGGATTTCACACAACAACTCTTTCTATATGGTTGCATAATAGACTGCTTCTGTCTGTACACAGTTCACAGTTGAACGCACCCTTTAACCACACTAATTGAAGCCAAGGCTATTGTTTGTCCTTGACCTTGAGAGTTCACCCACCAGTAATCACTTTAAACACACACACGCACACACACACACACACACACACACACAACAACTCTCAGAAGAATTATGATTAAGGATTGTTGGCATGCCGAAAGCTGAGAAGTGTTACAAAATTAACTTTAAAAGCCTTGATTTCGCTCAGTCAACGGCGAGACAAATTGTCTATGGATCAAAAAAGTCCTGTTGCTACTCTATCTCGGAGTAAATAGATGACTGCAAGAACACAGCAAAGAATGCTCAGAGAGGTTAAGAAGAGTTTCAGCCAAATATTTACAAAAAATCTCTGGCACATGCCACGGTCTCTGTGGACAAATCTCCAATATGCAAACAAGAATACAGTTCATGGGAGGACACCACGGAGGAAGCGACTCCTGTCCAAAAATAAAAATAAAAATAAAACAAAACAAAACAAAAAAAAATAAAAACATTGCTGCACCTTTAGGGTTTGCGAAAGATCACCTGGATGTTCCAGAGCACTCCTCTGCTGGCAAAATATTCTGTGGACAGATGAAACCAATGTTGAGTTGTTTGGAAGAAGCATGCAACACTATGTGTGGAGAAAAAAAAGGAAGAGCACACCAACATCAAAACCTCATCCCAAGTGTGAAGGATGGTGGTGGGGGAATCATGGTTTGGGGCTGCTTTGCTAAATCAGACCTTCTCCAACATCCTAATATTAGTTGAGATACTCTTCAGTATTTTGTATTGTTTATCTGTATTGTATTAACATTCTACATTGTGTTGTCCATGTTCTAAGCTGAGGAAGGCATATGGAAATGTCTACAGCCTGTACCTTGGTCCTAGACCTGCTGTCATAGTCAATGGGTTACAAGCCATGAAGGAGGCTTTGGTGACCAAGGCGAGTGACTTTGCTGGACGACCTCAAGACCTTTATGTCAATGACACAACAGACAGAAAAGGTAAAATCACAATTATTATAACAAGTGCTTTTGTTTTTGTTGTTATTATTACAATATTTTTAACATTTTTGTTATTGTTATAATAATAATAATAATAATAATAGCAGTAACATTGTCCTTTGGCACAAAGAGTCAGTAACGATTAATTAGCTGTCAGTGAGAACAAATCTACTCATAGCTCATTTGAAATGGCATCAGTGTTTAACACAGTGTCTGTTGCTCTACTTATGGCTGTAATGGGAAACTGAAATAAGGGATTCAATCCTTCAGTTAAAAATGTTTTGCATGTTTTGAAATTAGAAACAAATGTTTCATAAACTGACAGAGAAGTAACTTTTTACAGTTGTACAGCGTTTTGAGAAAATGTTTTATGAGGTTACATTATAATGTCTGCATTAACCACCTCCACACCTGTTTCAGGAGTCATCCTGGCTGACTATGGTCCTAGTTGGAAGGAACATCGTCGATTTGCTCTCATGACTTTGAGGAACTTTGGTCTCGGGAAGCAGTCAATGGAGGAGAGGATTCTGGGAGAAACTGAGTTCATCATGAATACACTGGAAAAGTACATTGGTATGTGGATCAAGCATTTTTACTGTACACTTGAGCTGATGTTTTTTAAAATCCAATATTACATTCCCTCACATTTCATTTCCATTTTGTAATGTTTCTTTCTCTGAATCTATGTTGCCACTCTGGATTTGTGGTAAAGATTTAATACTGTCTGACCATATTATTAGTTTGTACTAATTTTTTGGAACTTTTTTTGAACTCTTCTACAGGCAGTACCTTGAGTCCCCAACTCATGTTCCATAATGCATCCTCTAACATCATCTGCCAGGTTCTGTTTGGAAAACGCTATGATTATAATGATGAGTTCATCAAAGTTATTGTTCAGTGTTTCACTGAGAATGCAAAGTTGGCCAATGGACCCTGGGCTATGGTGAGTCAGTACAGTGCTTTTTTTATTACAATTACTGGTACCTTCAGAAATCTCCATCTATCCATCCATCCATGTATCCATCTATCTATCCATCGACCCATTTATTTTCTAATCCGCTTATCATCACAAGGGTCGCAGGTGTACTGGAGCCTATCCCAGCTGTCTTCGGGCAATAGGGGGGGTACACCCTGAACTGGTCGTGTTTTCCCGGTGCTCTGTGCTGTCATTTACCGTCCTCCTAAATACAACAAAGACTTTTTAAGCGACTTTTCAACCTTTCTTGCGGAAATCAGGCTGAGATATGATCATATCCTCCTAATGGGGGATTTTAATATCCATGTGTGCTGTCCGGAAAAACCACTAGCAAAGGACTTCTTAAGACTTATCGACTCTTTTAATTTCCTGCAGTATGTGACCAGCCCGACACATGAACAAGGACACATTTTAGACCTTGTCCTTGCTTATGGTCTACTGGTGTCAAATCTGGAAGTCCTTGAAAATGGGATTTCTGATCACATGGCAGTTTTATTTGACGTAGTCTTATCGCATGCTGCTGTGAAATCCGCTGCTCCTAGTTGTAAACGCCGAATTTTTAACCCTCGCACTGCTAGTCGTTTCTCTGATGCCTTTAATAACCTTTGCGTACCCTCGTCTAACACAGAGGAACTCACCTCTTGGTTCAACTCATCATGCCGTGCCATCCTGGATTTGGTGGCTCCTTCAAAAACTGTGGTCCCAAAACCTAAACCTGAGCCATGGTTTAACGACATTTCCTGCGCAGCTAGGCAGTGGTGTCGCAAAGCCGAACGCAAGTGGAAAAAAGACAAATTGCATGTCTCTTATCAAATTTGAAAAGACTGCTGGCGTAACTACCAGCTCACAGTAAAAGAGGCCAAAAGAGAATATCTGTCGGACCTTATTCAAGCTAACCGTCACAACCCACGCGGACTATTTAAAACGATAGATTCTGTACTCAAACCCCCTCTGCCTACTTGCTCGGATTCTTCACCCGAGATGTGCAACGGATTCCTTCAGTTTTTCATTGATAAGGTCTCTACAGCTAGGACTCCGATTTCAAATACCGCATCTGACCCCTATGTCCATGTTCCATGTTCAGCTGTGCTAAATTCTTTTGAAACTGTGTCCTTGACGCTTTTGGAGGATGTAGTTCACCAGACGAAGCCATCTGGCTCCCCTTGCGACTCTCTTCCCCCGTACTTCTTTCAGGAGGTTCTCCCGAGTGTTGGC
This sequence comes from Hippocampus guttulatus, assembly GCF_054856545.1. Lineage (NCBI taxonomy): Eukaryota > Metazoa > Chordata > Actinopteri > Syngnathiformes > Syngnathidae > Hippocampus > Hippocampus guttulatus. Next base: position 6,711,488 of record NC_141264.1, on the reverse strand, counting down.
GCATCGGTCTTACATATCATCAACAGCAGCCTCTCTTCTGGTATAGTTCCCCAACAGTTTAAACATGCTGTGGTCCAACCCTTGATCAAGAAACCTGGTCTTGATCCAGATGTGCTGTCAAGTTTCAGGCCCATTTCCAAACTGCCTTTCATTTCCAAACTTCTGGAAAAAGTGGTGCACATGCAGTTGAAAATTTTCTTGGATGAACATAACATCTTAGAGGTCTTCCAGTCAGGTTTCAAGACGATGCATAGCACGGAGTCAGCCCTGTTACGCGTTTCTAACGACATCCTCCTGGCAAATGACGCTGGAGACCACGTGTGTCTAGTTTTATTGGACTTAACTGCAGCATTTGATACAGTGGATCACAGTATTCTGCTGACTCGTTTGCAGCACTTGGTGGGCATTGGCGGCAGTGCTCTTGAGTGGTTTAGGTCCTATTTAGCTGACAGAACCTTTTGTGTCAGCCTTGGCTGCTCTGAGTCACGCACTGCTCCTCTGTCATGTGGTGTTCCACAGGGCTCAATTCTGGGGCCTCTGCTGTTCTCGCTGTATCTGCTCCCATTGGGTTCCATCTTAAGGAAACATGGTATTCCCTTCCACTGCTATGCAGATGACTGCCAGATCTATGTCCCACTGAGCAAGAAAGACGCCTTCTCATTAAGGCCACTCCTATCCTGTCTGGAAGAAATCAAAACCTGGATGGCACAAAATTTCTTGAAATTCAATGAAAAGAAGACAGAGGTGATATTGTTTGGCCCCAGTGGCCCTTGTACATCCCATCCTGTAGACTTGGGCCCCCTGTCTCCTTATCTTAAGTCAACAGTCTCAAACTTGGGCCTTAAACTGGACAGTGATTTCAAACTTGATCTGCAAATTGGTGCCGTTGTTAAATCCAGCTTCTTTCACCTTAGACAGCTGGCCAAAATAAAACCTCTCCTCTCACATGAACACTTTGAGACAGTAATTCATGCCTTTGTCACATCCCGGTTCGATTACTGCAATGCCCTTTACTTTGGAGCCCGCCAGTCCTCCATTAAGCGCCTTCAGCTGGTCCAGAATGCCGCTGCTCGCCTCTTGACTGGTACTCGTAAGAGGGAGCACATAACTCCTACTCTGGCATCCCTTCACTGGCTCCCCATACATTTTAGAGTTATTTTCAAGATCCTCTTATTTGTTTTCAAATCTCTGAATAATCTCGCGCCACCTTACCTCTCTGAGCTCATCCGCCCCTACACACCTGCCCGGCACCTCAGGTCTGTGAACCAGACGTTATTAGAAGTACCAAGAACTAAACTGAGGCTCAGAGGGGATCGAGCCTTTTCTGTTGCTGGTCCCTCTCTCTGGAATGACCTCCCGCTGAACATTCGGCAAGCCTCCTCATTGCCCATCTTCAAAACCCTCATCAAAACTCACTTGTATTCTTTGGCATTCGACTCAGCATGACTTAGATTTGTTCTTGGTTTTATTGTTTGGTGCTTTCTACCACCTTTATTACCGATTTGTCTTACTGTTTATTGTGCATGTTAAATTGCTCCATGTACAGCATGTTGTATGCAGCGATGGCTGTTTGAAAGTGCTCTATAAATACAGTTGACTTGACTTGACTTGACTTGAACTGGTTCCCAGTCAATCAAAGGGCGCACATAGACGAACAACCATCAGTGCTCACACTCACACTCACACGTTGGGACAATTTAGAGTCCTCCATTAACCTGCAATGCGTGTTTTTGGGATGTGGGAGGAAATTGGAGTACACGGAGAAAAGCCCACGTAGGAATATACACACACACACACACACACACACACACATATATATATATATATATATATATATATATATATATATATACATATATAATGTATATATGGCCAAAGTGGGTAAATCCCTGAACCTTAAGCTTTCCAAACCAAACCCTCTCCACTTAAGTTTGAATCATACGATGCAGGAAGAATTTAATCACTGTGATCATGCAATGTATTTCCACTGCATTGTACATTGGAAGATCACCAATGATTATTTTCTCATTTATCCTAATTACAGCTGTATGACTCCTTGCCTATGATTCGTTGTCTTCCTTTGCCCTTCATGAAGTCTTTTGAAAACGTCAAGGTATGTTTTACGGCTTTGTAATTCATGTTAGTGATCAGAATAGTGGTTCAGATCAAAGATGTACTGATTTTGGTAGGGCAATTGCCCGAAAATAGTTCATGCTAACAAATTATGGTCCAGTGTTGTCCTTGTTTTTCAAGAAAATGAAATAATCATACTTTGTATTTTATTCGTTAGAAATGTCAAAAACTTGCAAAGTGTGTATTGGCCGAGCACAAAAGGACCAGAGTCCCTGGAGAACCACGTGACTTTCTTGACTGCTATCTGGATGAAATGGATAAGGTAGGTAAAAGTATTAACTCATAAGAATGGTACATATAGTGCTGTTGTTTTTTTAATCTCATATGGCTTCTTTTTTTTTGTAATCATGAAACAATATAATTTTCTTTAACAGAGAAGTGGTGATGATGGTTGCCTATTTTCAGAGCAACAGCTATCAATGTACGCTCTTGATCTTCACTTTGCTGGGACAGACACCACCTCCAACACCCTATTGACTGCTTTCCTTTATCTTATGACTCATCCAGACATACAAGGTATGCTCCGAATTATAGGTGACTTCTCTTATATTTGTCCTGTCATGGAATTACAAGCAGTTGTGCATATTATTGCTGAGTATTTATAAGTCTGATAGACATATTAAAAAAAAAAATCCACGTCTCACCCCTCGGGTGGTGTCCGTCCCCCATTCAGCTCGGGTCCTCTACCAGAGGCCAGGAAGCTTGAGGGTTCTGCGCACTATCCTTGCTGTTCCCAGCACTGCGCTTTTCTGGACTGAGATGACCGATGTTGTTCCCGGGATCTGTTGCAACCACTCATCTAGTTTGGGGGTCACTGCCCCGAGTGCTCCGACCACCACAGGCACGACTGTCACCTTTACCTTCCAGGCTCTCTCCAGCTCCTCTCTGAGCCCTTGGTATTTCTCGAGTTTGTCGTGTTCCTTCTTTCTGATGTTTCCATCACTCGGGACCGCTACATCCACTACAACGGCTTTCCTCTGCCCTTTATCTATGATCACGATATCTGGTTGGTTCGCCATTACCATCTTGTCAGTCTGGATCTGGAAGTCCCACAGGATCTTCGCTCTGTCATTCTCCACCACATTCGGAGGTGTTTCCCATTTTGACCTTGGGGTTTCCAGTCCATACTCCGCACAGATGTTTCGGTAGATTATGCCAGCCACCTGGTTATGGCGTTCCATGTAGGCTTTCCCTGCCAGCATCTTACACCCTGCAGTTATGTGTTGGATCGTCTCAGGTGCCTCTTTGCACAACCTACACCTTGGGTCTTGTCTGGTGTGGTATATCTGGGCCTCAATGGCTCTGGTGCTCAGGGCCTGCTCCTGAGCAGCCAGGATGAGTGCCTCTGTGTCCTTCAGGCCAGCCCTCTCTACCCACTGATAGGACTTCTTGAGATCAACCACTTCAGTGATCGTCCGGTGGTATATATATATATATATATATATATATACAGTATATATATACAATATATATATATATATATATGTGTGTCACCCGATCCCTTTCATGTTGTTGAATATGGAATTGATTTTCAGCTGCAGTGACTTCCACTTTTTACAGACTTGTTTTTCAACTCACACATCTTTTTCTGCTGTTAGAGCATTGCCAACAGGAGATTGATGAGGTCTTGAAAGGGAAGGATCAAGCATGTTTTGATGACAGAAACAATATGCCATACGTGCAGGTAAATCTTCCCATAATAACAATAGCAGTGTTGAAGTTTTATACCATACTCTGTTTTATACTGTATGCTATAATGATGCAAATTATTTTAATTTTGAATTAGTTTTTGAAATAAATATTTTCTTTGAAATTATGATTATGATATCTGCTTTTGTAAAAGAAAAAGCAATATAATAGTAATAGTGAAAAGAAGCAGAGCCAAGGTGCACAATCTTTCACAAACTACATTGTGTCAATTTAGTTTTTAGTCTCTGAGTTCTAGTCAAATGGATCATATTTATTTTTTTGAATGCAGGGCTTTAGTAGCCTCCTCAAGTCTGAACTCAAGTCCGAGTCTAGAGTCCTCGTGTTTTTTTTTTTGTTTGTTGTTGTTGTCTTGCACTTGACTCGGACTCCTTGGCAGTTGACTCGGACTTGTCTCAGCCTCTGCCGTTGGACTCGCAAAATAATTTTATCAACTGGACCGAGATTTTATTCCTGAAAATTAGCATCCTCCTTCAAAAGAAACTGAAATAAAGTTTTTCTGATTATCAAAATTGCCATCTGATTGGTCAGACACTTTTGTTCATGCTTCATACATGCAGATAAATCAAATCAAAACACCTGAAATCCAAACGCAACAGTGATCTTCATATGCTGAACCAAATGTCATTGTGAATAAAATCTTCCAATAGCTAAAACAGCAGGTGCCAAACTCCCAAGAATTCAGGGTATCTGTTTGTTTTTTACAGGCAGTAATCCATGAAGTTCAGAGAATAGCGAACACAGTGCCCCTGAGTGTCTTTCACTGTACGACAAAAAACACAGAGTTGATGGGATATTCTATTCCTAAGGTAAGAGACAGGACAACACACAGGACTGTTTAGCTTCATGAATGCCTGCCCCCCATTTTGGGTGAACTGGTTAACAAACGGGAAAATATCTTGAAGCTCCATATTTGTTTTCCTGTGTTAGGCCAACTATTAATTGGCACTTCATGGTATGCGGTCGCATTGTGACATTAGATGAAATGCGATGAAATTAGAATGCAACAAAAAAAGGTTGAAGAACAAAAAGGCAGTTGGTCCTGATGACATACCAGTGGAGGTATGGAAGCATCGTCGTGGGAACTGTAAAGGAATAAAGTTGATGAGCCACACGGTGGGAAGAGTGGTGGACTCAGGAGTGAATTGCGTATTTGTGAGGAATGATGTGGTTTCATGTCTCGGATGAGTAACACGGATGCAGGTGGTACTTAAGAGGACGTCTGGGGTGGCAGGCAAGTACCGGTATGTTCAAATAGTACATGACATGTATGAGAGGAAAAGAACAGTGGTGAGTTGTGTTTTAAGTTTGACATAGGAGTTTGCAGACCGTGAGGTTTACAGATGACATTGCAGTGAAAACAAATAGCGGATGGAGGAACATTTAGAAAGGTGGAGGCATGCGCTGGAATGGAAAGGAATGAAACTTAGCCTAAATTAAATGGAATATTTGAGTACATATATGGTACATGAGTGAGAGCGATGGATGGGGAAGAGTGAGGCTCAAGGGAGAAAAAGAGCCAGATTGGAGGACTTTAAATACTTAGAGTCAACAGTTCAGAGCAACGGTGAGTGTGGTGAGATGAAGAAATGGCTCAGAGCAGGTTGGAAAAGTGGGAGTGTCAAGTGTGTTATGGGGAAGGAGAAGATTGTAATACAGTGGTGAGGCCAACTATAATGTATGAGACAAGAAACAGAGCTGGAAGTGGCGGAAATTAAAGTGTTGAGATTCACTCCCTTTTTCTTGACATGTTATGGACCAAACCAGTAACTGAATCACAAGTGATTTACGTTTGTGCAGTGTCTGCACTGTCAATTTTTGAAATGAAGTTTTTGTATAAAATAATGCATTATTTGTATTTGATTGAAAAGCTGTAGTTTTTGCGTGAATCGATGAATAAGCAAATAAAAACATTCCACGCGATAGCTATTTCCCTCATGGCTTGGCTTGGCAAAAGTAAGAGGGAAAAAAAAGGTATCAGATTTACCATTATTATGCTTTATTTATTAATTCATTTTGATGAGACAAAAAATAAATCTTTATTAGCCATCTGTCTTCTATACTGCTTTAGTCCCATATTATTTGGTGTCTTTTATTCCCCAGGGGACAATGATCATCCCAAATTTGACCTCAGTGCTGCATGAGGAAGGCCAGTGGAAATCCCCTCATAAATTCAATCCTGAGAATTTTCTTAATGACCAGGGCGACTTTGTGAAGCCAGAGGCTTTTATGCCTTTCTCAGCAGGTATGCGGGCACCTTTTTGACATGTTGAAACTGCTGTTAACGATTTCTCCCAAATTTGAATGTACAGGTCCTCGCATGTGTCTCGGTGAGGGTTTGGCTCGTATGGAACTCTTCCTCATCACGGTGACTCTGCTGAGGAAGTTCAAGTTCATCTGGCCTGATGATGCAGGAGAGCCAGACTTCACCCCAGTCTATGGGGTCACGCTCACTCCCAAACCTTATCGCATGAAGATCCAACTAAGGGCAATGCACTGAAGCAGAGCGCAGACATAAAAATTAAAGGACAGTAACTATTATTTACTATTGTAGCGTAGATAGCTGCTAAGCCCCGGCATGACGCTTCTCTCCTTTATTTTTCAAACACCATGTGGTGAAACTCTGAGCCTGTTTCAACGCTTAACAGTGGCACGAATATGCCATTCGAAACAAACGCTTTCCCCTTCCTGATGGCCACATTGCAGAAGAGACAAAGACTGTTGGTCTAAGCATGGAATTGATTTGTCTTTTGTCCTAATTGTGTATGAATGTTTCAATTTATGAAGACATTTACACACATTTGCTCACACATTACTACCTATCAATCTTTAATGTGTTGGTTCCCACTATTTATGTCTCATCATTTAAATCCTTAATTGAGATTCAAACCGGTGTTCTTGGGTGAAAAGATGTGTTGTTCAGAATGTGCAGATCAGATTACAGGGGGAATTAATCAATTAAAATTATGTCGGAGAGAATAAACCATTAAAAGCAAGTTAAATGAATGAATCTGAGGACGATGATGGGAGGAGGCGGTGTAACAGATATGACTGAACAACAAACAAACAAATTCCTCTGTCTCCCCGACATGCTTCAAAATACAAAATCCAGACATTGGACTCAAAAAGTCTGAAATTGCAGCTGCCCCAGTGTCACCCCAGTCGGCAAAAACCAGGACATCCTTCTCACATTCAGTGAACAGAACTTTTAACATTTCCAGTGAACACAGGCTGGTAATTGGTTTAGCAAATCTTTGGCAGATCTTTGCCAACGCCTCAGTGACCTTCGTCTTGCAACTCCCACCACAGGAGGACCGGGAGAGATACTCTTGTTTTCAGAAGAATTGCCACATTCCAAAATAGTACAGTCGCTGATATAGGAGATTAAAATGTCTTTGTGGAGTCACTCTGACACCCGCTACCAATTTCCAAATGTGATTCAACATCTTGTCAGTCTTCACCACACCAGGAAGGAGAATTTTGCTTTCGTAATTTTCTTTTTTGGTTACTCTGACACACCTGCTGAGAAGCTCTGCGATCACATCGCACCGTGACAGACTCCCGGAAAGCGTTCAGTCTGATCAAAGATTTTTCATCTCCCAACAAAGCTGCCTCTGCGCTTCCATAGCTGGCCCCGGCCGGACATACCATAGTTCCCTTTTATGAGAGCAACCTGACGTGATCTCAATCAGCTGCCGTCATTCTGAGCAAAGGAGGACCCCAGGCTCTCATTCTTCCTTTTTTCTTTTTTTTTTTCCTTTTGGCAAACTTTAACTCTTGCCTCAACGTCTTTAACATCTGGTGCTTCAGTGATGAAGAAATTCATTGTGAATCCTCATCATCATCGTGAGCCAAGCAAGACTCATTTTAAGTGCCCTTTTGCAATATACTCGGCTTAAAGTTGGTGCATATTACATTTGGGAGAATAAGCACCTCCTAAATCTCAGCTGCTGTAGATCTAGGCTTCTATATCTTGCACTCATTGTTTCCCTCCAGTTCACACTCTGCATTTTCTTATCTACATCATGTTATCTAGTTTTTATAACCCTCCATCAATTCCTATGTTATCTGTAGATTACCAGTCGTTAATAAATTCCTTCTCTATAAAAAACGGGATCATGTGTTTTGTGTGTGTGTTGAAATGGTGTGGCATCTGTACAAAGAGTAAACAAACTCCAATGGATGTGCTCTTTAAGGTCCACCCATCCCTCATCCATACACATCACCCATCCATCCATTCATTTTCTGATCTGCCTATCCTCATGAGGGTCGCGGGCATGCTGGAGTTCATTGCAGCCCTTAACGGGCGAGAGGCAGAGTCCATCCTCAACTAGTTCCCAGCCAAGCGTAGGGCACAAATAGACAACCATCCATCCATTTTCTTTTTCTTAAACGGGAACACCTCGCCAGGAGCATCTCACCTTCTTTTGTTGACCCATAGCTCATAACAATAGATGTTAGTGGGGATGTAAATCAAGAGCTTCATCTTTTTGGTTCATCTCCCCCTTCACCAAAACAGACTGAAACAGAGTCCCCATCAGGGCAACTGCTGCATTGATCTGCCTGTTTATTGCCCTCTCTATTCTTCCCTCATTTGTGAACAAGTCTCCAACATACTTGAAGTTCTCCACTTCAGCAGATTCTTATCCCCAACCTGCCTGAGGACCATGGTCTCAGATTTGGAAGTGCAGGTTTTTCATCCCAACTGCTTCACACACAGCAGTGAGTGTTTTGTGGCTTGATGACACCAACAGAGCCATTCCATCCATCCATCCATATTCCGATCCGCTTTATCCTCACAAGGGTGGCGGGGGGTGCTGGAGCCTATCCCAGCTGTCTTCGGGCAGTAGGCGGGGGACAACCTGAACCGGTTACCAGCCAATCGCAGGTCCAGAGCCATTCCATCATTTGCAAAAATCAGAGATCTTGTGGCCACCAAACCGGTCCCGCTCGACACCTTCGCTCTTGTAACTGTAAAATGTTATCTTCTAAGCAAACTATATAAGAGCTCTCATGTCATAAATTGTAAAGGATGTGCAATCTTATTCCCTTTTGTTGCATGTTGTACAAAAAGACTATTACTACTGATAGAAAGATAATAGAATGGATGTCAAAAGGTGAAAAGTCCACGAGCCACCACGGGTATGTGTAGAATAATAGTTAAAAAGAGGATTTGAGATTTTGCTTCATTGGTCTCATCCTGCAGACTCCACTGAATACTATCGGCCTCCACTTCTGTTTATCACAAAGATCAGGCCTTTTTAGATGTCAGTGTGAACTTTACCCAGACCAATTAGCCAGTGTGGTGTGACAGAGAAAACCATAGAGAAATCACACGCAAAGAAATGCACATTAAACCAATATACTGTTTAAAAAAATCTTTATACAATTGTAACATCTACAGTAACTATACAGTAAACAGGTTTAGTAGTCGTCAAATCCATTGACTCGTTGTAGTCTGCCTCCATTGCCCAGAGTAAAGAAACGAATTCTCGTGTGAGTTTAAAGAAAGTGTCACCTGTTAGATTAACGTGGTTCGTGCAGTCGTTTCTGCTGTGAGAAGCAATGACTGATCCCTGGTCCAAAGTACTTGCTGCAACTTTCTCGGACTTACACTGATAATTATCTTTCCTTTTCAGGATTTCGTGCTATACTTATCTTGGTTTCTCTGTCCTCCAGTTGCACTGGGCTTCTCCCGGAAATTGACTGCAGATCATGATTGTGTGGATGACTGTGTTACAAAAGAAGATGCCAGAGTGAAGCGGTACACAAGCAGTGCTACACTTCTTGAGCTATGGTGGGTGGAAGGGAGGTTGGAAGATGGGGTCGGAGGGTGGGGGCAGGGGCTCATGGTCACCAGTAGTCATGGTATCTCTTCGACGAGTTGCCATTTTGTTGGTCTGCAACAGAATTTGGACAAATTTCTGTTTTAACTTATGATGTTGAAATGTAAACACTAATGTTCAAATGTGAAACCGATCACGTTAAAATTTACAGTATCGCAAACCTTTAAATAATCAGGTTAAAACAGGTTAAGTTTTATGTCCAGTTCAGGTCACAGGCAGGGTCCATTTTGTTTCATATAGACCAAAGTTACTTGCTGTGTAACTCGGCTGCTCTGCTATACTCCTGTAAACCATTAAAGAAGATTTAAGATTTCAAAAGGAGACACACATACCTACTAAGGCAGGGGTGCCCAAACCTTTCGGACTGAAGATCGACTTTTCGATCAACCAACCTCCCGCGATCAACCCATTACGGCGCACGCGCACGCAAATACACACAGACGCCATGATGAGCAACAGCCTGACATGGACACTTCTGCAGTCTGTTAACTATCGTAGCTCACACGTACCGTTTTAAAGTGCCTCCCTTGGCCCGCTAGATTCCTATTCTTTGCCCGTGCCCTCTGTAAATTGGAGACGAAACAAACTCTGTATGAGAATAATGATAACGATAAAAGATATAGCGCAACAGCTCTGATCACAAGGTGCGATTTCAGACTGTTGAGCGCAAACAACTTCCGGTGATGCAGGTCACACACCACCGTAGGTTAAAGATTTACCTGCTTTATTTTTATCTTAGTTTTCTAATACCTTTTGTGAAAATTAGACTGATAGGATGATTAGGGTGCAGTGTACATTAACATAAAAAAATATATATATTACGAACATGCACAAAGACACACAAATGGTTGTTGTTGTTTTTTTTTCTCCCCTACACCCCTCGCGATCGACTTGTGACCAGTCCGCGATCTACCGGTCGATCGCAATCGACGTAATGAGCACCCCTGTACTAAGGGCTCAGCCAGTGACCCAAACCGCGAGGAATTTTTCAAAAGCCAAATTTATCAATTTAAAACGGTACCAGCTGATTTTTGTGTTCATAATTAGAAACTATGCATGATTGAGGTACATATGAAAATGAAGCGACATGAATTGAAAATAAAAACACAATATATTGCGCTTTTACTGCTGTCTGATATGAGGCTGTGGTTTTACTGTATTATAATTTTTTTTGTGACCATCCTTGAGAGGTTAGACCAGTATCGAAACTGAGGAAGGGAGGAACTCTTGGAAAGAGACTGAAAGATGCACTAAACTTCAAGTGAGGCATTTACTCACAAAAATGTATCCATTATTTTTTGTGTCGGTCTTCTCACTCTACCTCTAAGGGAGAGACTGGACACCCTGCGGAGGAAACTCATTTCGGCCGCTTGGATGCAGGATCTTGTTCTTTCGGTAATGGCCCACAGCTCCTGACGACAGATGAGGGTAGGAACGTAGAACGCCTTTCTGCTCAGTTCCTTTTTAACCACAACAGAAAAATACAAAATCAACATCACAGCAAATGCTACACCAATCCGCCTGTTGATCTCACGCTCCATTCTGCCCTCACTTGTGAAAAAGACCTCAAGATACTCAAATTCCGCCACTAGGGGCAGGATCTCATTCTCAACCTGTCGAAGGTATTCCACCAAGGTCTCATATTGGGAGGTGCTGTTTTTCATCCAAACTACTTCACACACAGCTGCAAACTGCTCCAGTGAAATTCGGGGATCATGGCTGGAAGAAGACAACATCACCACATCATCTGCAAAGATCAGAGATGCAATACTGAGGCCACAAAACCAGGCCCCCTCAAGACTTCGGTTGCGCTTGGAATTTTGACTTTTTAATACGGAATCGTGACAAAGGGCGGTGTTGACAGAGTCCAAACCTCACTGGAAACAAATGCAACTCACTGCAGGCAATGCGGACCAAACTCTGTCACTAGTGGTAGAGTGAGCGAATTCCTCTTATCAAGGGGTTCAATATCCCGTGCTCCTGTCACAATAAACACAGGGATGAAGAGGAATGTATAAAGCTTATATTCCTAATTTTTTCTGAGTAGTCTATAGCTATTCAGAAAAGGTGAGGTATATTTTGCTGTCAACAATGTTCTCAGGGAGAGGTCGGGGGGTTAAAAATTGTAAACACTGAGCTTTAGTGTAACGGAGTCATCAGGTGTTTGCTTCAGAGATACTCAGAAACACATAAAAGTAAAGAAGTGGATGTCCTTGCAAAAACAGACATACACAAACACAAAACAAACAACAATTTTGCCCTTCAACCTCCTGCAAGAGAAGAGCAAGTTGTGCAAAAAGTTCAGAAACCTTAAACAGTTGGACACATTTTGAGTTATGTAAATTTGTAAGTATATCTGTTTTATTTTTTGTAAAGATAAATCAAGAACTTTAAAAGCAATAGTGGTGAGTATTTTTCTTCAAGTTTTTTTTCTTCTGCATATGAAATCACAGGAAGCTGATTCATTCATTCATTTTTCGAACCACTTTATCCTCAGAAGGGTCGCGGAGGGTGCTGGAGCCTATCCCAGCTGTCTTCAAGCAGTAGGCGGGGGATGCCCTGAATCGGTTGCCAGCCAATCGCAGGGCACACAGAGACGAACAACCATCCATGCCCACACTCACACTTAGGGACAACTCAGAGTGTTCAATCAGCCTGTCATGCAGGTTTTTGGAATGTGGGAGGAAACCAGAGTACCCGGAGAAAACCCACGCAGGCCCGGGGAGAACATGCAAATTCCACACAGGGAGGCCAGAGCTGGAACTGAACCCGGTACCTCTGCACTGTGAAGTCAACGTCCTAACCACTGGACTACCGGGCCGCCAGTAAGCTGCTTAATTTGCAAAAATAGAAAAAAAGTTGGTCCAAGACCAAATAAGTACAGTAGTATGGATATTTGCCAAAAAGCACACACTCATCAAAACACATTAGAAACTCAAATAAGTACCAAATCTTAAATATTAAAAGGTTGACCAGTGAAAGTATAAACTGACTTGCAAATTGATTTCCATTTTGCATATGGAAATTTTTGGTTATCTAACCAAGGAATTGTTTTACTGCATCCACTTGATAATCTAATGCAGTTAGTTAGCTGCCTTACATTTGTAAGGTAACGGTGCTTGATTTTTTTTTTCAGTGTAATAAAAAAAGTGTGCCTCCCTGAAGTTTGATTTGGATTGCTTAGCAAACATTTGTTTCAGTAGCAGAATTTGTGACGATCTTCGAAATAGGGTATATTTATATATATACTTTGACTTCAAGGAGTACTGCACAGGTATTTGCGACTCAATTTTGCATTGTCGTCTGGTAAATTCTGGTGTTATAGTGCCTCTTAGAGGCTGAAACCGAGTGACACAGCGTTAAAATCCACTCACAGCAGAGAAATGGCAAAAGCTCATTTACACTCCGACGTTTGATGTCAAGTTGTCAGTAAGATCCAAATTTATTCATGTTCACCTTTACCCAAAATTATAAACTGCCTGAAGAGACTACATATGAAATAGAGCACCCTCTACCCATAGATTCCTTGTGCACTTGTATCAAACACTGTTAATGATATTGACAACTAAAAAGGAAAAAAGGAAAAACTCAAACATTTCTATATTTGAGTTTACACATTCCTTTTTAGTCCCACATCTGTAGAATCAGCCCAGAGCCCAAATGTGACTCAATCAGAAATTGAATATGATATACAATGTTTTCTTCACTCCATCCACAACATTGAGGGATATTTGAACATCCCATCAGCACAAAGTGTCATACAACTATGCTGACATACACACTATGAGGGGACTGGAATTTGGTGGACTATCTAATATTTTATTTGAAAACTGATTGTTTTAGTCTCTATGTTGTCCACAGGGGGCCAAAGAATGTGTTTGTGTGTGTGTGTGCGTGCATGTTTGTTTTGTGTGAGTGTGTGTGTGTGTGTGTGTGTGTGTTTGTTTTGTGTGTGTGCGTGTGCGTGTGCGTGTGCGTTCATGTTTGTTTTGTGTGTGTGTGTGCGTTCATGTTTGTTTTGTGTGTGTGTGTGTGTGCGTGCATGTTTGTTTTGTGTGTGTGTGTGTGTGTGTGTGCGCGTGCGTGTGCGTGCATGTTTTTTGTGTGTGTGTGTGTGTGTGTGTGTGTGTGTGTGTGTGTGTGTGTGTGTGCGCTTGCGCATATGGGTGTTAGGGATGGGTTTGAATGGTCTGGGTGCTGACAAGGTCCATGTGTGATGACATTCAGTTGAATGATGGAGGAGCAGAGAGAGGACAGAAAGATCAAAGGCATCTGAAAACCCCTACAAAGAGATTAATACAGATATTTAAAGAATATTTGACAAAGCAGTCAAGACAAACGAAGGTAAAAACAAAACTGGACATGACATAAACAAGGTGAGCTTGTGCTTGACAGGCATGGAATCAAATAGACTGCGGCCAGTTTGGGAATATCAGTAACGGATTTCCACAAGTGGATTTCTCCAACATGGAATAGTGTGGGGACTTGGAAGACACACACAGACACACACACGCAGACGCACACACACACACACACACACACGCGCGCACGCACACGCACACACTGTATACAGGCCTTCCTTCCTCTGGTTTCCTGTCGTGACCGGCGGCTGTGGCAGTGGAGCGAGTCAGCATGCAGGAGTCTCCAGGTGCTTTGGGTGTCGATGGCAGCTACACCAGCAATGTTCCGGCTTTCCTCACCAAATTGTGGACTCTAGTGGAGGATCCGGATACCAACCACCTAATTTGCTGGAGCGCTGTAAGTAGCCCAAAATCATCTCCTGGACACTCATAAACAAGGGCTCAAATTACTCTGTACTTCAAAAGCCTTGCTTTTGACATACAGTTAAATTGGTTCCCCATAATACCATGTCAAACTAAAACTGAAATATAACGTGTCAGCTTTGGACCACCCAAATGAATAGGTGTCAAGTACACAGGGCATTTTTTTTTCATTCTAATCAAGGAACAACAACAACAGCACACGCATATGTTAATGTACAATTTATACAAATGTCTTTGTATTAAAATAAAAATGTCTTGCTAACACCTTTTATCGTTCATTTACAGGTTAGCTATAAGCCAGTGCAGCGAGTCATTAGGATATACAGTATATTAATAATAACAAAGAAAAGCTCATTTCGTAATTTTAGAATTTCCACAATAAAAGTCACAAAAAATTCATGATAATGCTATGCCATATCGTAGGGTTGATTAATCTTTCCTGTGAATTTGCAGGATTGAAAATGAAGTCAGCAGTCATTACTTTTTTTTTCTCTCAGTTTGCTCCCTGTGATATATTTTATATCTTTACACTGTAATAGTACCACTAATACTACTCATACAATATAGAAAAAAGGCAATGTATATTTGCTGGCGGCAGGATGAATCCTTCGAAATCATCACTTTTCAGAAAACCCCAAAAATGGCACGTTTGTTCAACATTACTTCGCCAAAGACAGCAAACCATTTTCAACACTTTGGTGAATAATTTGCAAAAATAACACGCACACATATGGACTGACCAAAATTATAGATTTGTGAAAAACTATGACATTTACAAAAATTGTGACAGAATGTTTTGGCACTATGCCAGCGAATGTGAGAAAGAAAGAAAAAGGTATTGCTTAGAAAATGCCCTATGCAAAAAAACAAGAAACCCTGGATGAAAAACGGTCACGTGTACTGTCTCTGTCACGTCCATCGTTGTCAAAGCCGTGCATTTGTAAGACCTCGATCATGAACAAATTCATTTTGCATGACAAAAACAAAACAAAACAAAACAACCAACTTCATGCAATTTTTTTAGTGAGCTGGTTGGAGCGTCTGTCTGCTGGTTGACAACCATTTTTGTCATTTTAATGGCATTGATAGGGTAGTGTGATGTTATAGTGGTCAAGACAGCTGCCACACAGTCATGTGATGCGTTTTCCTCTGACATCCTCAGTTCTTCTCAGTTGATTTGGTTCATTTCTCAAAAACAACTTGTCCAATTGTCACATTATTATGTCACTTGGACACCTGAAAAAAAGCAATTTCTCATTTCTATGAACAAGTCCCAAATACTTTGGCACATCCATGTAAATAAGAGAGTCCAATTCTCTGCTTTGTTCGACATTATCGTTTGCTTGTGTCAGGTTGATCAAAAGTTTTCTGAAATTGCTCATTGCAAGTGAAGATAATTGTTGTGATGTGAATGACATTTTGTGACCTATAAGAAATGGGAAGACTGCACTTATTCGTAGAGGGCTGCAAGTACAATTTTCCATCAGGATATTTTTTTTTCTTTGTGCAGTGTTGTCTTTTGCTTTCCGAATCCCAATGAGGGTGATTGTAGACAAATTACAGTGCAAACAGTAAAACACTGCGTCAGGTAGAATCCTCCTTCCAAAATCATCACTTTTCAGGAGACGTCGTGCCGGGAACCAATCATGCGTACAGAGTGTACAAAACCTCCGAGTCATTCGGCATTTTTTTCTGAATAAACTACTTTGGAAAAAAAACTAAAACGTGATGTGATGAAGCCGCAATAAATAAAGTGCGATATAGCGAGGGATCACTGTAGATAGATTGATAGATAGATAGATATCATGCGTCTTTAAAGTATCCTTTGAGTGTAGATGTAATCCTGCATGTGTCGTGACTCCATTGGACACAAGTTCTGAATGAAAAAATTTAATAACAATAATTACTGCATTTGTCTGTTTCAGACTGGGACCAGTTTCCATGTGTTTGACCAGGGTCGCTTTGCGAAGGAAGTTCTACCAAAGTATTTTAAACACAATAATATGGCAAGCTTTGTCCGACAGCTCAACATGTGTGAGTCTTCTTTTATTCTCATTTCATATTTTTCCCCCCCACACACTTTTCTTCCTAATGCATTGGTATTCTGCTTTGCCCGCGTGTCTAGACGGCTTTCGAAAAGTTGTAAATATTGAGCAAAGCGGTCTGGTCAAGCCTGAGAGAGATGATACAGAGTTCCAACATTTGTACTTCCTTCAGGGACATGAACATATGCTGGAACACATCAAAAGGAAGGTATTGTATGGACATGAAATATTCACAGAACAAAGAATCCTGTGCCCCCCCCCCCCAAAAAAACCTCAGTGTCACAGAAAGACCATGTGTGCAGGTATCAATAGTGAAGAGCGAAGAGACCAAAGTTCGCCAAGAGGACCTCAGTAAACTGCTTTATGAAGTTCAGCTACTGAGAACACAGCAGGACAACATGGAGTGTCAGATGCAGGACATGAAGCAGTGAGTAGACAGCTTGAGTGTGCTCCTCATGATCCTGGAACAAGGCTAGCAGACTAATACAGAAAACAGAAGCAAATTCATGAAGAGCTAAAATTCTGTCACAGATTAAAAAATGATTTTGCTTAAGGATGTCAGACAGACATTTCAATCAGGATTTCATTTTAAAAAATCCTTATTCTGCAAGTACAAGCGTTCAAAATATGCATGCTTGAAAAAACCCAACTCCTGTTGCAATGTTGTAACGTCAACTCGTGCAATGACAGAGCTGTTTTTTTTTTAAATCTCTGGAGGCTATTGTTGTTCAATTGCTGCCTTGTGTTCTTTGTGTGCTGCCGTTTCTTTGTATTCAGCATTGTTCGTTCATGAGAGTAGAGAATGTTCACCTGCTCACCTGACTGGCACACACACACGCATGCACGCACGCACGCACGCACATAACACACACAGTGATCACTTCTGTGCATGCACATGCATACAGTTGAAAAGTGTTTGAAGCCACATTTGAATAAACTAGGTTACTTTTCATACCTCAATAGCCTGATCTATTGATAATAACATTCAACAGAATTAAAAATGCCTACGGGAACCCAGAATGATTATTTCACAAAGCTCTGTTTGGATGGCTCCACAAACAACAATTGTGCAGTACTATTAAACAATTTGATCACTTGAGACATAACGAACAGATGACACAAAAAATGTTAACAGCAAGCTTGCCATGAACGTAAACAGTTTTGGATGCCATGCAAGAACACAAAGAAGAGAAATACGAACACAATAGTTGGGCTGTGTAGAACGTTGTATCATTTCATCACTGCAGAAAAAGGGTTATTTTTCTTGCATTCATTGAAATTAATACAAACTGTTTCCTTGAGCTTGTGATCATATCTTTTTCTTGTACTGTTTGAAGGCAGAATGAGGTTCTGTGGAGAGAGGTGGTTTCACTGAGACAGAACCACACACAGCAACAGAAGGTCATGAACAAGGTCAGTCCATATGATAAGAAGAATAGGACTACTCATATTAATAGGCAGTTGATGAAATGTCCTTGATGGACAATTGTGCCAGTGTTATATCAGTCACAAAGAAGGCACGTGCACAAAGCAGTTGACCATATTTGCCTTCATCATCATCCCTTTTTTTTCTGAAGAATGCACATTTTCTTCAAGCTGCCATAATCAACAAACACTTCCACACATAATCAGCTATTATGCCCAATGCTGATACTTGAAATATTATTTCTTTATCATTCAGATGTTCATTTTTATTGATCATTAATAGAAACATGTAATGAAGGCCACACACTTCTTATGAATCGCAATTGTATTTGACTCATTTTAGTCAATATCACCATGCAAACATATGTATACTGTACATACATTAAATGTAATTTCCCACAACACCTTTCCCTTAGCCAGTCCCACTACATATAATTGTGTGTCTGTGTGCGTGTGCGTGTGCGTGTGTGTGTGTGTGTGTGTGTGTGTGAGAGAGAGAGAGATTGAAAGCTTAGAGAGGGTTGCTGATTCATGCTGTGCCTTTTCTCTCTTTGCCAGCTAATTCAGTTTCTGTTCAGCCAGATGCAGTCCAACACACCCGGCACTGTAAGCCTGAAGAGAAAGCTGTGAGTACGCACGTATGCACGCACATACATACATACATACATACATTCATACATACATACACACACACACACTCACCCATGCACATCCACGCACACACAAACACATGGGGTACCTATCAACAAAAGTGAGACAAATGGGGCCACAGTAGGGCAGAAGGAAGGGCTGGCTCAGCTGACAAACTGAACCATCAGGCTGTGTGAATGGCGACAAGTGCTGAATCAGTCACACACACGCATGCACACGCACGCACAGATGGAAGGCAGAGTAGAGTGCATGACCCTGCTACAGCCAATGTATGTAAAATGCTGGTTCAGCCTTGCAGTGGGAAAGGCCCGTTCTCACACAAAGGTGACAAGAGAACAGACATTTCAGGGTCAGCATGCCACCTGGCAAAGTTGCAATGATGTCTCATGCTTTACCATGAGTTGGCAACAGGATTTGGGAGATCACGGTTATATCCGATGAGTAAATCATTCATTATGAGCACAACTCCAGACCACAGTAGGATTTAATAAAAAAATATAAAAATATAAAATATAGCACATTTCATACACAAGGCAACCCAGTGTGCTTCACACAAGCAAGAAAACAACACCTACAATCTTTTAGAAACACAACAGTTAATGACATTCATCGGCAAAGCACAGAAAAACTAAAGTAGCTTCCAAAAATAACTAAAAGAACATATTGACCACATTTCAACACATTAACGGTAAATGCCTAAAAACATTTCAAAGTAAAGAAATAAGAGTGGGTTTCTGAAAGAGCTGAAAGAAACATGCGTACTTGAGAAAGGCATGGAGAAAAAAAGCAAAGTTTTAACTTGATTTTAAAAGCATTTACACTTGGGGCTGATTTCACTTGTGCTGGTAGCTTATTCCATTTGTATACAGCACAACAGCTAAATTAAGCTTTTTACTTTGAACTCTGGGATCCACAAACTGACCCAAGTCAGCAGATGTCAGAGCTCCTAATGGGTACATTCAATCAGCAAAGTTTCAAGACCCAATTCATTCATTGATTTATAAACTGGTAGCAGAATTTTAAAATCTATTCTACAGCATGGATATGTTTCTGCTTGTCTGCTTGGAGCATGCAATCCTTCAGTCAGGATATGTTTTTCTGCTGATAAAGGTTATTTTAGCGATTGATTTGATATGATTGCAGAATTTCAGGTGTGAGTTTATCAGCACCCCAAGATTTCAGACTTGGTCTTTAGGATAGAAAAATTGCGTGTGTTTTCCAACAGCACTCCCCTTTTCTTTATTGCCAAAAACAATTACCTCAGTTTTGTTTCGGTTGAGGTGAAGGAAATTTCGATTCAACCAGTTGCTCTCAAGAGTGACACAGTGCGTTAATTGAACTGCTGTCATTTGGGGATATTGATTAATATAGCTGTGAGTCATCTGCATAACAACATTGAAGTATTTGACCCAAAGGTAACATATACAGACTGAACAACAGGGGTCTGAGGACTGACCCTTGAGGGACTCCAACATGTCATGACCAATCAAATTCAAAACTTCCAATGGTCACAAAGTAACAAATTTCTCCCAAGTAGGACTTTAACCATTTCAGGACTGTTTCATTTAATCCCACCCATATTATAATCAATTGTGTCAAATGTGTTCAATCTTTTGTCATCTCGTACTTCAAGGACGTTACTCAATACTCTACAGTCCAAATAACTGGCTGACCAACTGACCAGTCAGTTAAAACAAACAACCAAACAAACAAACAAACAAATATACAAAAAACCAAACAAACTAACTAACTAAGTAACTGACCCAAAAAGAGATTTTCAGCATATTGACACTGCTCTGAGTCAGATGTTTAACATTGAAACTTCATTGTCTGTTCAGGCCACTGATGTTGGATGATGGCTCCATTAGCCCCCCTGCCTCCAAGTTCAGCCATACTAACCCAATGGAGCAAATACAAGAGCCCTTCTACATACAATCGGTGAGAGAAAATTCAAATTGTACACGTTGCATTTTATGCAGCTGCCCTATATTTACAGATTCCTTATATTCATGAACAAAACTCAATGTACTGGGATAAATAGCAACTGGAATAACAAGATACTATAGTGACACATATTATGGTGATGGCAATAATATTCTTTGATTATTAATACGTACTTCGGTATTAGTTTACAAAGGTCTCCACACTCCTTGAGAGGCAAACAACCCCTTTTTCTGGCATTTCCTTTTATATACTTTAATGATGAAGATAGTGCACTATTTGAGTGCACTCCATTTACCATTTAACATTTTGAGAATTACATTATTCATTTGTTGGATTATGGCGCATTTTTACAAAATAGCGCAAAATGTGAATCCATCCTAACACCATTCACTGATGTAAACACGAATAGCGATTTTGAGTGTAAGCACAGGCTCTTTTACACACACACACACACACACACACATACACACACACACACGCATAAAATTACAAAATTTGGCCATCATCCGTCAGCGGCCTGGGCTCCATATATCGCCAGTCCGTCCCCCCACCCAAAAAAAATAAATCCACAAACAAACAATCAAAAAAAACACATCATAGTCCGACAGATGAAAAGCCAATGTGATTAAAATAATAAATGGAGTGGATCACCTAACAGTGCAGCTTCATTTTAAGGCCCTGATCAAAGAGCTTTCCACAGACATAACACTCACATATATTTCCCATACACTTATTTGCTAATCTAGCAAATTGAAGTTTATAAAATATCTTACCTCAACCAGAATACTATATATATATATATATATATATGTGTGTGTGTGTGTGTGTGTGTGTGTGTGTGTGTGTGTGTGTGTGTGTGTGTGTGTGTGTGTGTGTGTGTGTGTGTGTGTGCGTGCGTGCGTGCGCGCGTTACTTTTTTTAATTAACAAAAGGGATTGAATTAAAGAATTGCTATTTTTAGTGGCATCAAACTGATGTCACCAATTCGTATGTAACTGTATGGTTTCCAAATTTCTGACCGTGCTTTGAAGTTACCAGTACTTTGCATCCAACACTCACCACTGGTTTACATGAAAGATGAATTGTACACACCATCATGGAAAAATTTGACAAATCCTATGTTTTCTATCAAGGCCTATATGCTGCAGCTGGTTTGTGATATCAACACTAGATGGAAACAGTGCTTAGTGAGAGATACGGTCAGGTGTGAGCACCTTAATGTTGTAACTTTGCCTGAGAAAAAACATTACTATTCTTTCCTCTGTGATCTCTTCACAAGGGTTCTTCAATTTCTGCACAGATGTGTTTTCTCTGAGTTGCTCCTTGTTTTTCAGGGATGGGTAGTTTAGACCGCAGAAGAGGTTGTTGATCACATTGACCTGTGGGCTTATGAATCGCTGAGACCTTTTTACATGCATTCTGTACAGTAAATTCAATTGACTTTATTGCTCTTCTTTTTCAGCCATCCAGTGATACTGCTTCGTGTTCTACCACTGGGCTGACAGGTGGGCCGATCATATCGGATGTAACAGACATGTCTCAAGCCAGCATGCTACAAATGCAGCCTGAAGAGACCAGGTGAGTGAAATTGATATCGGCAGCAGGATATTTCTCAACATGAATTCCTGTCATCCTACTCAACATGAGTCACAAACTCCCAACAAATGGATAAGAGCTGTTTGAAATTGCTAAAAAGGGTAACACACCTGCTAAAAACAAACAAACAAACAAAAAACTTGGAAGGTGATTGTTTAGGTTCTTTATTTAGTTTATCCCCATAACAGTCACTGATCTCACTGCATGCCACTGGTATGTTGGCACTGTAGGCATAACATTTGCTGTCCACAGAAATTGTTCAAGGAGTGCTGTTTCTTCAGAATGGCACATGCATATATATGTTGCTGTGTCTCCCAGCTCAGTGGAAGTAGGAGAATGTGGAGGAAATGCCAAAATACAGGCTAGAATTGCTTGAATGGTCGAAGTGTACAGTAAAAGTACTAAACTAGGTAGCAGTACCGCTCTCTGCTTCATTGTGCAAAGACGAACAGGAGGCAAGAGGAAAATTGGCACCCAGCTGGGCACTTGTGTGCATGTTTTTGCCCAAAGAAATCTAGATAGAAGCAGGTTCACTGAGGGCCTGGCATGCATATGCAGAGCCTCTGCTCATAGCTTGGCAATATACAGTCAAAGGAGTGTTTGCCAGAGAACACCACAACTGTCGGATTGCCCATTGGAGCCCTGTTCTCTTTAAAGATCAACCTCATACTTAGACAGTCAGACATATTTGAGACATGCGAGAGAATCTGCAGATCACAGCCTCCAGAATGACAGGTCTGGCCTTGGACCAGTCCATGATTCATATATAAATATGAAATAAATATAGTATTGTATGACTGAAATGTATGTATGTATGTATGTATGAATGTATTTTTTCATTTGTCAATTTAGTTATTGAGGGTTGGCCATTTACAACTTAAATGGTAAATGGCTTTTTATTACCAACACTTACAGGATCGGTGGTGATGCTTTGTGATTGACTTTCATTTTGATAGTTGTAGCAAGCCTTAAAAAAAAAAAGTATACACAGACCACTTTGTATGTAATTTCCCTCATTTTTTTAAGTCATAGGGAAAAGTGCCTGATGCTGATCAAAGAAGAGCCTGTGAGTCCAGGAGTGAGAGCAGGAGTGAAAGGAGGCAGTGTTGGCGTAGGAGACACTCTGGCATTGACCTCCTCCTGTGAGGTGTGCACCTCAGAACCTCCTGTCCTTCCTGTCGCAATGGTGCAATCTGTTTTGGAGGGGAGAGGCTCCTCCACCTCAGTGACAGAGAGGAGGATTAAGAGAGCTACGATAGAAAGGTACGCGCTCCCATCCAGTAGATGTTTATGCACACACAACTTGTCACAGTGTGTATTTGTGCCTGCAGAGTGGAGTGTGCTTCTGATGCAGTGGAAAATATGGATATGAGCTTGGAGGAGTTGCAGCAGCTGATACTCAGGAGCCATCAACAGAGTAACATGGATCCAGGGACCAGTACTGTTATGGACGTAAGCACACACAGGCATGCACACACGTTGATAGTGGCTGTAAATAGTCTTCACACCCCTTTTCAAATACCAGATTATTGTCATCTCGAGAAATGAGACCTATAACTTGTACAACTCAATTGTGTTTTTTTCGTAATGTTTTTGTTGTTGTTGTTGTTTTAGAGAGGGGAAGTAAAAATGAACAACTGATATAATGAGGTTGACCTTTTTATAACCGAGATGTGACTGTGTCCAGCATTCACTAATTTCATTCAAATTTGTGTTAAATAGAAGTCAGTGAGTACCCGTCACCATTTAAAGAGCCTTTGATGAATCCAAAATACATTTCAGATGTTCTAGTACGCTTTTACCTACATTTCTTTAACTTTTTTGGAGAAGCCTGACATTTCTGTTCAAACACTGACTGCTATTTGGAACTGTTCATAATTTGCTTTATCTTGAGTGAGGCGCCAGTCCCAGCTAACCAAAAACACTCCCAAAAGATGATGATGGCACTGCCATGCTTCAAAGTAGGTTTTCTATGTCAAAATTCTCAATTGAGTTGGACATGTTATCGGATACGGAAATATGTATTTCCACATCAATGGTGGAAAAGGTTTTGAAATAATTTATTTGAACATGGGGATGTAGACTTCTTATATCCATTGCGTACGTGTACAATTCTAAAATAACCACTGCACTTACACAGTATTTGGCCTTTCACTATTCCCTGCCCTGCAAACCAGATATGTTGCCGCAGCTTTTGTCTCTTTTGCAGCCCTTCAATGTAAACCTTCCACTGACTGAATGGAGCTTCAATGAGATGGAGTCCAGCCTCAAATCAGTAAGTTGAATGTGCATTTTGTCCATCCTTACTCCTCTATAATAAAATGTTTCCCTCAAAGGTGTTAGCTATTTTGTCCATTTCATCAACTTCCCAAGTCATCTTTTCCATGCCAGAGTGAGCATTAAAATCACTCGCATTGCGGTGCATGTGTCTGTCACTTCACAGTATGTCTTCCAAAACCAAGAACCTGAGGCTTTTCCAGCATCAACTTGTGAGAAACAGTGATCAGTTTGTGCGTGAGTGGTCCTTTTTGAAATGGAAGGTAATAATCTTGCCACATAATCACATTAGGATTTTGACTGTTGGGATATATTTGTTTTAAAATATCTTCCATGTTTATTCAAATACAGTGCATTATGATATTGTTGCTGATGACAAACTTATGATGATTCAGACATTTGAACACAATTAGATTGTCTGTGTTCTCTTGAATGGCCTGTGTAACAGCAGCCATTTATTATAGCATCATGATAAAAACATTTCTCTATTGGCTGCCAACTTTGTCTTTTAAAACATGCAATTAGGCTTCAGACCAAGCGTATCACCCTTTCATTTGGTTATAATAGCACAACAAAGGCACGGACTGATCCGGTCCTTTTATCTTACATGCTTGCAAAAGTATACTAACTGCAACCATCAGAGGACTCCATATTTTCATTTGAATTTTTTAATGGATGCCGGGAAGATCGAGACATGGCCCCGGAGCCTTTTTTTGCTCCACTCCCACGATTCTTACTCTTGGATTCTTGGCCAGCGGCTGGGGTTTGAGGCGGACTTGGCCTAGCCCATGTTGCAATGCGTGACTCCACCGTCTTTAGTGATCGATTTTACATGATTGCTAAAAGTCAGGTCTGGTTTCAACTAGAAACTCAACTACTTTTGCGGAGCTGATAGACAGTAAAGGTACATTTTCGCTGAATAGGGCTAATTGAGTCATGCAGGGGAACGTCAGTCAAACTGGCAAATAAACTGTGAATTACGCAAATGAAAAAAAAACTTCACCTTGCTACCTATCCTTAAAAGTTGACAGGAACTCAAATGGCTTGTATCTGTCATAGGAAGCCATGATTACATCAGCTCGTCCTTGTTTGAATAAATTCTGGACAGATTCTCTCTTGTTTCAAACAGTGGCTGTGAGTGCATGTTCGCTTCTAATGCGCAAAATCTGTTGAATGTGTATATATATATATATATATATATATATATATATATATATATACAGGTATATACAAAATAACCTTCGGACGAGACAGCACTTACTTTGCTCCATACTTACCCGATTTCTTTAGATTGTGTGATGTTATCCTCGCTCAGTTGTACGATATTATTTGCAGACATTATGGTTAATATTAAAGTTACATACTATCTGGAGGAATTGCTGACATATCACTTTGACCCGGTTCAGCAATCATCTGCTACAGAATTTAAAAGAGAAAGAAAATAACATTAATATTCATTTCAGTAATTCCGAAGAATTTATGGCTCCCATGGAATCTTGTATGAAACGGTTCAAATACCTCTAATTGCCGACATTAATGTATTGTCCTTTCTCACTTGCCATACAGTGATGCAAATCTGTAATCAAGGACTGTAAAAGTCGTCCGATGTACCAAAACTGCAATCAATGGTCATCAAAATTTATGTTAACATCATTACTTAATGCTCACATCAACCTCTGAAAATGACTGACCAAGTATTATGGATTTTAGGATGCTTTCTTCTTCATAGAGGCGCTCACCACAAAGTTTGTATCACTTCACAAGAGAAACGCTTTGTCCATAAAACACAAAACACATGTTTTGCTAAATTAAACAATATCACACTTTTAACTCTGCATTAGTATTTCATAACACAAAATTAGCGACTATTATGAAATAAAATAATAAATAAACTTTACGTTATATATCGTATAAAATCTGTGCCTCAAATGGGGGGGGGGGGGGGGTTAAAAAACTTAGTGGCCAACTTTCTTAAATGGATTGAGTGTTAGTGAAATGGGTGTCCGTAGGTACTTTGTTATGTCCTCTGAATGTACACTAGGTGGCAGTGTTGCAAAGAAAACGAGATGAAAAAGGTTGTGCTGTTTCAGAAAATACAATGTTTGGCCTTGTTATTTTGCCTCCGTCACCACATACTTAACCCGATTAGGGACAATTAAAGGGACGGACGAAAACCCACTTGCACCCTTGCTTAGTCCTCCGTAAAAAAACTCACTTCGTCCTCTGTCCCAAAAATGGACATCCGTTCCAAATACTTTAAAATTGAAAACAAAGCAGAAATGTGACGTCTATGGTTATCAGACAGCAACAACATACTTCTAAATCATCTTTTTAATTGTAAAAATATGTCATCCTTTCAGTGGCAACTTTTTCCAGTACAATCTCTTGCTTTGCTTTGTGTGGACCTAATAATGATACTTTTCTCTATAGGCCACAGACACATCTCACATCCCTGCATGAATTTGATCCTACAGGCTGGGCAAGCTCTGAATTATATTTGCCTTCTTTGCATAAGTTTTATTATGAAATGCAGAAATGATCATATTTGTAAGAATGATGTCTTTTTTCTTGAATGGATTGCTTCAAGTATATCAACTCTTTTACCAGCTACGTGCACACAGTGCATGCTTGGCTTGAGCACTTTAGTCTTTCTGTGAGAGGGAATTCCTACTTATGGAAGTGACTTTTACCTCTTAGAATCATTTTATTACTAATGTACAAGTGAACATTGTGATCATCTGAGTGTGAGAAAACAGGGTGTGAGAGCGTCACTGTATTTTTTTTCTGTATGATTTTTTTGTGTGTGTGAAAAAAAAGATGTAGGAGCAATCAATACAATTTTGTGTGTTAATCTTAATGAAGGTGGCATGGTGATCAACTGGTTAGCACGTCGGTCTCACAGAGCAGAGGCACAGGGTTCGATTCTGGTTCCGGCCTTCCTGTGTGGAGTTTGCATGTTCTCCCTGTGCCTGCGTGGGTTTTCTCCAGGTACTCCAGTTTCCTCCCACATTCCAAAAACATGCATGGCAGGTTAACGGAACACTCTAAATTGTCCCTAGGTGTGATTGTGAATGCAAATGGTTGTTCGTCTATGTGTGCCCTGAGATTGGCTGGCAACCAGTTTCAGGTGTCCCCCGCCTACTGCCCCAAGACAGCTGGGATAGGCTCCAGCACGCCCGCGATCCTTGTGAGGATAAGCGGATTGGAAAATGGCTGAATGGATGGATGGATGGATGAATGTTAATGAAAGGCAAGTTGTCTTTAGTACAATAGAAGACTCTTCAGTGAACATATGGAATCAAGCCACTTTAAAATCTATTCAGAAACAGTTCTAAGTCTCGGTAGGACATACTGTAGGAGGTTTAATATCAAGCCCATATGCTGTACATGTGTAGGACAGACGGGTAGGTAGGGTAATTTTGTCTATTTACATGTTTGGTTTCAAGGATAATCACTGATAGACTTTTCAATTTGATCAAAACAACAGTAACACTGCATTTTTGCACAAACTATATACACGATGCAGTATTTTGTTATTTTATAAATACTGTCATTCTACACTTGCTTGATAAAGTCCACATGGACCTTCATGACAACAAACATATCAGATATTTAGACACTGCCTTTCCTAGTTTCAAATTTCCTCCTGTGTTTTAATATGGGTTCAGTGAGGTGGTTTCTTGAGCATTTCATCATTTATATATCTATAAATTGAAGTAGTGCAGATTTATTCTTTGGAATAAAAACAAAAACCCTAATTTACTCATATGTAATGTCGTTCAGTTCAAAACAGCAACACTGCATAGATTGATCTTTGATAGTTTTAGTGCTAGTATCCTTGAGCAGAAGTTCTTAAAAGATCATATGAATTGTGCAATACTGTACAGAATGCAATATTTGGATGACCGTAGGAATGTAGGGAAGAGCAACTGTGAGTGGTGAAGTGGAACACACCAAAGTAAGATGCACAGCAGAATGAGAATGACTGCCTGTCTCAAAATCCTCAAAGCAGGAGGAACGTGACCTGGAGGAGGATTTCATTTGGCATACTGTTGTGGATCAGAAACCGGGCATCCATTTACATTAAAATATGGTGAACGTTTCACTGATGGAACTTTTACTACTGGTGAACTATATTATGCCTTATAATTGATCAGTGTATCAATTGTTTCCATTTGGACCTGATGTCACGAAAATGGAAGTCCACTCAAGTTGACAAATGACCAGAAAAAAAAGGAGTAAAAGAGAAAACATGTGCCTTCTGCTTTGAGGACTGTAGATATTTGTGACGTCGACCCTCCTTCCCTGTGTATGTCAGCTTTGGTGTAAGACGTGGAATTGCACTAAAAATACAGTTGTATATCTGAAAGTGTACAGCACATTTAAGACAGCATTTATCTTCCTGTTCCTCACAACAATTTGATTGTTTTACAGGAGTGACTACACACATTGAGCTGCTGATGGGTTCTTTATTTATCCTCTTTTCATATTTAACCATTTGCACTGGAAATGAATGGACGTGTGTTAAGTTGCATGCTGCTAAGTATTTGTAGCAAACCAAGTGACAATATGACTGCTGTAAAAGAAAGAGCCTGGCATCCCCAAAAAGCATTGTTACGCTATGAAAAGAAAACAGAATTGAATGTGTCATCTCTCATCATAGGCTTTCTAATATTTTTAAATAAACGACACGCCAAAATATTTGATGACTACCATTAAACAGATTTTCGTGTTTCAATGCTTTTAAAGTGGGCCATCATCAGTTGCAAATGTGAATGTGTTAAAAGGCTTTCATAAAAAGACTAAAGTGCAATGTTACATAGGGTCAAATTATGGATATGTATTTCAAATGTGAACAAAACATTAATAAATGAAAGAAAAGGGATATTTGAATGAGACATTCTCATGGCATTTGTGTTTTGAATTATATCTTCATTTGATGCATACGTCATTTATGATGCATGCATGTTTGTTCGAATGTAACCTTTGAACAATCCTGTGTGGATTTTGCATGTTCTTGCCTTGGTGTGTGTGGGGGTTTTCTGCGGGTACTCCTGTTTACTCCCACATTCCAAACACATGTCCAATAACTTCAAAACTCTGAATTGCGCGTGGTTGGGAATCTGAGTTATTCCATATTCTTTGGGATTGGCTGCTTACCAGTCTTGGGTGCACCTTGCATCTCACGCGAAGTCAGCTGGCGTTGACTCCAACTCACTTAATGTGACCTCATGGGAATAGCAAGCGGGACAGGAAATACAAGTAACTCCAATTATGCTCCTGTTGTTCTGCAATATACAAAAGTAAAGAGGGGCCTAGGTATCATTTCTGAAGTGGGCGGAACAAGTACAAAGCCAACTTTTTCGATCAAATCATCGTCAGCTCACATTCAACTGCTCTTCTCCAGAGAGGCCCTGTAATCAAACGGTCAAACTCTGGCTGACATAAAACATGACGACAGTAAAGCATATGTTAAGTAGAACACAGATTTGGTGAATTCGGCAACACTGAATATCAATATTCAGTATTTAGGAAAACATCATTGTTACTTGCAGGTTTATTGCATACAAGATGGCAAAGAAGCAAAAAGGGGTTCAGTTTATGGTCAACTTTTGTTTTTATCCATCAACATGAATAACAAGTAACATTTGATTGCATGCAGACAGGTCACTCCATCTCATCAGGCCCCTTCATGTTCGACAGATATCACTTCCATTCTAAGTTATAGCTTTTCATTCTGTTTAGCAATCAGTATGTCAGGGCCTCCAGTGCAGCTAATTTGGCCAGGTGAATGTGCCAGAAGTTGGTGGAGGGTGGTGATGAAGCTTTCCAATTTGAAATAATAAATGTACGCCCGCCCCAACATCGGTGCAACCTGAACCCACTCTGGAACATGTGTCAAATAAGGACAGGTCCCCAAGCAAATAAAGCCTCTTGGAGAATTAAAATGAATCTCACGCCAGAAGTTTTTTATTTCTTCACAGCTCCTCAGCATATGAATCAGGGTGCCCTGCCCATTCTGGCACCTCTAGCAGTCCGGCATTTCTTTTCACTTGACTATAGCTTAGAGGGGGTCCAATATTCAGGATCTCGAATTGGACAACCCTAGTTTTGATTTCTCCAGACATCTTCTTCATGTTGCAATACAATACATCCTGATTGATAAATCCTACCTCTCTCAACTCTCAATTTAAGACATGAGGTGTTGTCTGACCATTTTAAAACAATCAAATAATATCTTGAAGCCTCAAACCCACAACCAAATGTTTGCAGTGTTTGTACAGCAAAATCTATGCTCGGGGCACATGTTGAACAGGACCTAAATGTATGGAAATTATTTGGACTTCCAAAACTGGTTTGTCTCAATGTCAAAGAAAGATCTAAGCATATCCCCAGTATCTAAATCCCCAATTACAGTGCTAAAATACACACCAGCAGAGGAAACGTGATTTTCCATATGGAGGCTGCAGCGTGAAAGTATGCATTGAAACTTTTTAAAGAAATCTTTAACTTTTATTTTCGCCAGATAAAAAAGAACAGAATTATTATTTACAGCCATGGCTTGACAAGAGGCAAAGCCACTTGAGGAAAGGAAAAAAGAGAGGAAAGACAATTAAAATAACAAATAAAACAACAACAAAAATGCACACTGTGGATGGGAAATAATAGGATGAGCTTGTGTCTTTATAATGAAAGCTTCATTGCAAAATAGGAGGAAGTGGGTGCCAGCTCCAGCTCAAACCATGGTGAAGTCTTTTCTGGCGGTAGTGCTCAGTTTACCAAGTGTCTCAAACTGAATGCATGATAAAAAAGTGAATTTGGGTCCCCCAGTCCACCTTGATCCACTGGCTTCTGTAATTTATTCAAGTTCAATCACGGACGCTTTTCATTCCATAGAAATGTGTTCCAAACTGCTTTAACCATTTTGAGGGAATCTTCACTGTAAGTCTTTGTAATGAGTCATTGAATTAAGGTTTGCAATTCATTTTCATCACATTGAGCTTGCCCCGGAGCAAAAGAAATAATGGAGACCACTGTTTTACACCAATCTTAATTTTTTTTAACCTGGACCAAATTATCCAATGACAGGGTGAAAAGTATGCCCAAATATTGAATCCCTGAACAGGGCCAAGTAAACTCAGTGGGTTGAAATACGGTCCGGTAGCTGTAGGATGTCAGAGGAATTGCCGATAATTTTGCCCAATTCACCCGCAACTTGATTGGTAGCATCCTGAGAGATGCACATGACATTGATGAAATGTTATCAGGCGAGCTCCTGGTACAAATCAACCCAATTTGGGTGGGATGAATCAGGTCGGTAATCACTTAATGTATCATACTAATAGGTTATTAACAAGAATTTACTGTCACATCCTCCAAGCAGACCGAATACTGTCATATCACATTTTGAAAAAACACAGTATGAGGAATGCGGTGAGCGCAGATTGTGAGCAGAAACTTAGGTTTGCGTTTGGTAGTAGCTTTAAAATATTATAGAGAGCAGATAAGCTAACAAATTGTAGTTAACAATTCGTGTCAGCGTGAGGGCTCTCATTTGGTTTTGGCTTGGTTATGATGCTTTCATGATGCGACTGCTGCAGCAAAGCTGAAACTTGTGCATTTTTTATGACAAAAAATCTTTTTATAGAACTCTGAGTGATGTGAAAATGCAAACCAGCTGCCAGTGAAATCAGTTATTGACGTCAAACTAGTGTGAGGCTCTGAAACAGTGACGTTTCTCGTCTCCTCAAATGGGCATGCCATAAATGCCATTCTTTGTTCTGGGATATCTCAAGTTACTGAACATTTCATTCGCATACTCTACTACAACTTCAATAGTGGTGTTAATTCAAAATAAATATATGTTTTAAAGTATCCATTAATTTGTCTCTAATTTCCAATATTCCTGATGACATGGGTTAAAACCTCATGTGATATACGATAGCTGAGACTGGAAGTTGAGCATTGCAGGCAAGTTCAGCCACCCCCTGTTCCCAAGAAACCACCAAAAACTGAGCTTGAGACCAAACGTTTAGGTGGGAGACTCTATTTTGTGTAACCGATGAAGGTAAGAGCCACATGGCGGAGGTCATTCTAGGTGTTTGTGTACAAAATATGAACATGCATTGCATGTGTGTTAAGTGGCACAATTTTAAGACACAATCACCACTCTTCAAAATATGTGATGAGATAAAACTAAATGGTTTAACATTTACAAGAAACACATCAACATGAATCAAGCCAACCACAATAATCAGATTTTAAACTTTAATTTAATTTGTCTCATATTTGATGTGTAAATTAGTCAAGATTCGGAAATCAATTACAGGTATGAATGGTCAAAAGCTATTTGGTATTTTTAAATAATATTTTGGGATGCTTTTTTTTTTTACAACAACCAGTTACGGTATTATTATTATTATTATTATTATTATTAGTGGTGGTAGTAGTTAGTAGTAGTAGTATGTTTTATCTTTCTACAGTACAACATGCGTATGATTCTGCATTTGGTTTACCTGGATAATTTTAAGGTTCATTGTTTGGTATCCTATCCTCCTCCAACTTTGGAATGACCCGTATAGTATACAAGACAACCATTCACGTCGTCTTTGGACTCTCCTAACATGAATGTTAGGAGGTGACCGAACACCGTCACCGTTCTTCAACAGCGCTGCCCATGAATGTGTTTCCATGAATGCAAACACGACACCCCCCATTTGCCCAGTTCCCATCTTATTTCATTTAATTATACCTGAAAATCGTGGTTGAGTTGGCAACATTACTTAAACTACATCACTGCGCCACTAAACCGCGCCACTGAGAGAATCCAAGAGTGCTGCCCTTCACACACCCCTTCTTCTGACGTCACCAACCTGCAAGTGAACGAATGAAGTAACGACGCACCGACTGAGCCTCTACGGGAGATACCGGGAGTCTGCCGCTTTGCACACACCGTGAGTCGCTGTCACCAGAGGATCCGAAAGGGGCGAAGGTCGACACGAACAATGCGAGCAACCCAGTAACAGAGTGGAAACGAACAGAACCGGACGTGTTTTAGGAGTGAGAAAACATACCAAAAAAGAAGAAAAAAGAAAAAGACGGACGGACAAACGGATCCATTGCAATCCACGATTAAGAGACGAATAGGTGCGGGGGTGGGGGGCCACGTACTGTTGTTCCGTGGACCAAAACGAGTGGAGCCGAGGTTTAAATGTTTTAACAGTACCGCCGTCGCCTTGAGAGCGCCAGAGAGCGGGATCTGCCCAGAGAGAGAGAACGACAGAGGGATCGAAGAGCGCAAAACCGGGATTTGCAACCAGTTCCAAGCCTTTTTTAATTGCATTTGTTTCCGTGGGTGCCGTTACCGGCAACGCTATCAAGCTGTGTTCTTTAACCATGGGATGTACTTTGAGCGCAGAGGAGAGGGCTGCTCTGGATCGGAGCAAAGCCATCGAGAAGAACCTCAAGGAAGACGGGCTCACCGCGGCCAAAGATGTCAAGCTGTTGCTGCTCGGTAAGAGAACCTCCGGTTCAACACCCGCCACCGAGGCTTCTGTGCATCTACGACGTGGGTGTCGGGGTGCTCATTAACGGTTCACAGACGAGAAATAGATTCAGGGATAAAACCCATTTTAATATCGCCGGAACACCATGAAATGATGGATTCAATTGAATTGCTTTTTTGATTGCCTCTGAACACACCCAAATTTGATATTACATCACACACCCATTAAACTTGGGCCTCCATACACAAATATCAGGTACGTGATGATGGATGTCTCAGCAGCGTCGGTTTAAATTGTAGATCGATTAATTGATCGGGCCTCTGAATTATTCGTGGCGGCCAGGTTTCACGGGGATGAAAAGGAAGTTTGGGAGCAATGGGCGCGTCCTCCTTCTGCCATCTCCACCCAGCTTGTTCACTGAAGATGATGATACTCTCTCTCTCTCTCTCTCTCCACCCACACCATCCCCTTTTTCACTTTCTCCATCTTGAACTCTCACACAATGCACGTATAAAGGTGCTCAAAGCCACCCAGTTTACATTGTCTTTTCTTTCATCCCCGCAGGGGCTGGAGAGTCAGGGAAAAGCACCATCGTAAAACAGATGAAGTAAGTCTCAATTAAGCATGGTCCAATAAATCTACAGTGTATACAATCACTGGGCTGCTCTCTGTCTGGAACATATCAAAGACAACAACATGTACTGCAGACATTGATCTAACCTTATGAAATGTTATTTACCTTGCCTGTTTTTTGCCTCTGTGATGCTCACATTAACATTGAATGTAAAGATATACAGTAGGGCTGGCAGATGGGATTGGCTAAGTCAACCACAAAATTTGTTGAAAAAAAATACTGTATGCATCTTATCTACTGTATTCAAAATGTTCACGCCCAGTTTCATTCAAATCATTGGTTGACATGCACTTGCCTATAAATGCAAAAAGTACAGAAAATACAGTGGATCTTTGATAGTCAAACACTCAGAAGGT
This sequence comes from Hippocampus guttulatus, assembly GCF_054856545.1. Classification (NCBI taxonomy): domain Eukaryota; kingdom Metazoa; phylum Chordata; class Actinopteri; order Syngnathiformes; family Syngnathidae; genus Hippocampus; species Hippocampus guttulatus. The sequence goes on along the minus strand of NC_141264.1, from coordinate 6,676,584 downwards.
GATACAACTTTTGTAGAAAATGCACCTCTCAAGCTGCACTTTCGAAACTAAAGAATTTTAAAGTCCAGTTTTAAAGGTCTCATGCCGTCAACATCTTCTCCACTGTTTTATTCATGCTATAGGACAAAATGAGTCTGTGACATGAATAGCCTATGAAAGTCAAAGGACTGAAAAACAAGAGGATTTAATTTTGTTGTGACGTATATTCATAACTCATTATTCAAGTACCCGCCAACTACACCACTTAACTGGGGGAAAATGGCTGAGGGCGAAGGTGCGTCTGCGTCTTTTGCAAAGCTAAAACTTTGCATCAGCTGCCAACCTCAGAGGAGTTGAGGAATAAACTGCTTCGATGTATTTTGGGAAAAACTCAAAAGCTTTTTAAAACATTTTTTTGTGGAGGACAGCTCCATACATGCTACAATTACTGGCTTTGAAGCGACACAGCCACACATCAGTCCCCTCTGGCGGCTGCGAGGTCATGCAGTGTCACCACTGAGGTGGATTTAACGAAACTGAGAACCAGCTGCAGCCGATGGCTTCGTACTGTCAGTCCACTTCAAGGTGCTCGCTGGGCGTCATCTTGGAGAAGAAAAAAAGAAGGAAAAGGTTTCCGCCAGGGCGACTGGCTGCTGTGGCAGCTTTAGAGAGCATCATGGCCATTCTCAAATAAATCCGCACGTAGTTAGGATAGATCTTGTTTTGGTGATTTTGCAAACGGGTGCAAGTGGGTACAACATAGCACATTTAAAAAGGGCATTTTGCACCATCACGGATGTGAACGCAGCTGACTTCATGCACCGCCAATCAAAACGGTGCCTTTCACTACTTTTAAATGTAGCATGCGAGAACTGTGCTGATTACTGTTGACATTGTGGAAAAAGAAATTGATTTGCAATGGATTTTGACATTGCAAAAATCATAAAAATAATGACAAAAGGATTCAAACCAAGTGTTAGTCGAGATAAATTAAAACATAGCTTGCAAATGGGGCCTAAAACAAGAGCGTAAAGGAAAGATCTATTAGAATGCTGCAGTAAACAATAATGTTGACAAAATGATTTTCACCCCACCCCAAAATGGTCAGCTGCTTACACAGACGAATTAACCCTTAAAGGCACAACCTCCCATACCTACACTTTTTCATGAGTGGGATAAAAAACTACCCCAATTAGAATGAATGTTTTATGCTGTAAACTTGAATGTGGGCCACATACGGCCTCGGTAGATGTAAAGTGGGCCGGACCATTAAAATGTTCCATACTCTGCTATTAATGACCAAATTAACATGTCTTTCCTTTGTTTTGGTCTAACGAAGCACAAGAATATTTGGAAAATGTTGAAATGTAATGAACATATCTTTTACAAAATATTTCATGAAACACCTTAGACGTCCTTAAACAAATGTGCAATTTACTTTGATCACTCACATATATGCATTGCAACTGTTCCCACTGATTGTATTAAGGCACACAACGTTATCAAGTAAAATGGTATGGAAAAAATACAGGAATGCATTTTTAAACCATTTACACCTGTGCATATAAAATCTAAATTTAATCCCTGCCTACACCTTACAAACTAAGGAGACTGCTATTAAATGTGTCAAGAATAAAGTATTCACGTCCTTGATAGCGTCTGCTATGTTGGATCTGTCTCAGTGACAGACTGAGACTGCTGTTCGCTTCTTCTCTGATCAAAACAATGTTGTTTTCTACTCTTATCAAAACAGTGTGTCCCCTAGCGGATACTCCATGAATTGCACCTGGTTAAAAATATTCATTCCCTGTCTTTTATGCATTTTTTCACTTTTAAATGATCCTGGGGGCCTGATTGAACCTCCTGGAGGCCGGTTCCGGCCCGCGGGCCGTATGTTTGACACCACTGCTCTAGATGAAAACATAAAGGAATTTTGATAGGCACAATATGGGGACATGCATACATATATCACATACACATTTATCACTGAGTAATCAATAATAGCAGGCCTGTAATCAATAAAAGTAGGCATATAATTATTCCGTCTGATGGGTTAACTTTATTACAGAAAACTGTCAATACTTTGTTTGACAGTAACAGTTTGTTTCTCTAAACAACAAAAGCAATTACTGTATGTTAGCAAGTATTAGTTTAGTTGGCTAGTGTTGCTAAGTACAAAGTAGCAGTTCAAAGATGGTAACCATAGATATGAACATAAGTTTATCGGACACGCCCCTTTTGAGCTGCATGTCTACAACGATGCCTTACTCGGACAGGCAAATTTCCATGTCTATGTGCAGCATGGGCGGCCCGGTAGTCCAGTGGTTAGCACGTCGGCTTCACAGTGCAGGGGCACCGGGTTCGATTCCAGCTCCGGCCTCCCTGTGTGGAGTTTGCATGTTCTCCCCGGGCCTGCGTGGGTTTTCTCCGGGTGCTCCGGTTTCCTCCCACATTCCAAAAACATGCATGTCAGGCTGATTGGACGCTCTAAATTCTCCCTAGGTGTGAGTGTGGGCGTGGATGGTTGTTCGTCTCTGTGTGCCCTGCGATTGGCTGGCAACTGATTCAGGGTGTCCCCCGCCTACTGCCCGGAGATGGCTGAGATAGGCTCCAGCACCCCCCGCGACCCTAGTGAGGATCAAGCGGTTCGGAAAATGGATGGATGGATGGATGGATGTGCAGCATGAAAACTGGCGAAAAAAGATTGCCGGCACATTGTGCTGGATACACTTACAACACTGGACCTATAAATAATGCATCCATCCATTATCTGAGCCGCTTATCCTCACGAGGGTCTGTGGTATGCTGAAGCCTATTTCAGCAATCTTTCATAGATAAAAATATTGTTTGGCTTTCTTCCTCTTTCTAAGTTGTGTATCAATGGCACTTTTTGGCATTGACAAATTAGTAAACCCAATAAAAATCGTTGAGAAATGAGCTACTTGCAACTTCCTTAGATGTGAACATTGCCTGTTGGTTAGCTGGGCTGCTGTATGCTTGCAAGCTGGCCGGTATATCTTGGTCATATCTTTGATGATAGCCCAAAACCCATGGATGTGAAAAATAACTTCATATATTATAACAGCACATATTTTATGAGGTATAAAAGTGATGATAATACATTTATGTTGTTGTGTTGCTGAAATCATGACCTTTGTGGTGATACTTGGATTAGATGTATGTATCAGCAGTCATTGTATACCCGGCGGTCACAATTGATAAAAGTAAATGGTTTTTCGGGTTCACCTTTGCCTCTCCGTGAGCCGTCACCTTACCGTGGTGGAGGGGTTTGTGTGTCCCAATGATCCTAGGAGCTAAGTTGTCTGGGGCTTTATGCCCCTGGCAGGGTCACCCATGGCAAACAGGTTCTAGGTGAGGGACCAGACAAAGCACGGCTCCAAGACCCCTTATGATAAAAAAAATTAAAGGATCTCAGTTTCCCTTGCCCGGACGCGGGTCACCGGGGCCCCCCTCTGGAGCCAGGCCTGGAGGTGGGGCTCGTTGGCGAGCGCCTGGTGGCCGGGCCTACACCCATGGGGCCCGGCCGGGCTCAGCCCGAAGAGGCAACGTGGGTCCCCCTTCTCATGGTCTCACCACCCGTGGGAGGGGTCAAAGGGGTCGGGTGCAATGCGAGCTGGGCGGCAGCCAAAGGCGGGGACCCTGGCGGTCCGATCCTCGGCTGCAGAAGCTAGCTCTTGGGACATGGAATGTCACCTCTCTGGCAGGGAAGGAGCCCGAGCTGGTGTGTGAGGTAGAGAAGTTCCGACTGGATATAGTCGGACTTGCCTCCACACACAGCCTGGGTTCTGGTACTAGTTCTCTCGAGAGGGGTTGGACTCTCTTCCACTCTGGAGTTGCTCATGGTGAGAGGCGCAGAGCAGGTGTGGGCATACTCATTGCCCCCCGGCTCAGTGCCTGTACATTGGGGTTCACACCGGTAGACGAGAGGGTTGCTTCCCTCCGCCTTCGGGTGGGGGGACGGGTCCTGACTGTTGTTTGTGCATATGCACCAAACGGCAACTCAGCATACCCACCCTTTTTGGAGTCCTTGGAGGGTGTGCTGGAGAGTACTCCTGCTGGGGACTCCCTTGTTCTGCTGGGGGACTTCAATGCTCACGTGGGCAATGACAGTGAGACCTGGAGGGGCGTGATTGGGAGGAACGGCCCCCCCGATCAGAACTCGAGTGGTGTTTTGTTATTGGACTTCTGTGCTCGCCACGGATTGTCCATAACGAACACCTTGTTCAAACATAAGGGTGTCCATATGTGCACTTGGCACCAGGACACCCTAGGCCGTAGTTCGATGATCGACCTTGTGGTTGTATCATCGGATTTGCGGCCGCATGTTTTGGACACTCGGGTGAAGAGAGGGGCGGAGCTGTCAACTGATCACCACCTGGTGGTGAGTAGGCTCCGATGGTGGGGGAAGATGCCGGTCCGTCCTGGCAGACCCAAACGTATTGTGAGGGTTTGTTGGGAGCGTCTGGCGGAATCCCCTGTCAGAAGGAGTTTCAACTCCCACCTCCGACAGAGCTTTTCCCATGTTCCGGGGGAGACGGGGGACATTGAGTCCGAGTGGACCATGTTCCGTGCCTCTATTGTTGAGGCGGCCAATCTGAGTTGTGGCCGTAAGGTGGTTGGTGCCTGTCGTGGCGGCAACCCTCGTACTCGCTGGTGGACACCAGCAGTAAGGGATGCCGTCAAGCTGAAGAAGGAGTCCTATCGAGCCTTTATGGCCTGTGGGACCCCAGAGGCAGCTGACGGGTATCGACTGGCCAAGCGGAACGCAGCTTCGGTGGTCGCCGAGGCAAAAACCCGAGCGTGGGAAGAGTTCGGTGAGGCCATGGAAGCCGACTTCCGGACGGCTTCGAGGAAATTCTGGTCCACCATCCGACGTCTCAGGAGGGGGAAGCAGTGCACCACTAACACTGTGTACAGTGGGGATGGGGCGCTGCTGACTTCGACTCGGGACGTTGTGAACCGGTGGGCAGAGTACTTCGAAGACCTCCTCAACTCCACCAACACGTCTTCCTTGGAGGAAGCAGAGTCTGAGGACCCTGAGGTGGGCTCTCCTATCTCTGTGGTTGAAGTCACCGATGTGGTTAAAAAGCTCCTCGGTGGCAGGGCCCCAGGGGTGGATGAGATCCGCCCGGAGTTCCTCAAGGCTCTGGATGTTGTGGGGCTGTCCTGGTTGACACGCCTCTGCAACATCGCGTGGTCAACGGGGAGAGTGCCTCTGGATTGGCAGACCGGGGTGGTAGTCCCTCTTTTTAAAAGGGGGGACCGGAGGGTGTGTTCCAACTACAGAGGGATCACACTCCTCAGCCTCCCTGGTAAGGTCTATTCAGGGGTGCTGGAGAGGAGGGTCCGTCAGGAAGTCGAGCCTCAGATTGAGGAGGAGCAGTGTGGTTTTCGTCCCGGCCGTGGAACAGTGGACCAGCTCTACACCCTTAACAGGGTCCTCGAGGGTATGTGGGAATTCGCCCAACCAGTCTACATGTGTTTTGTGGACTTGGAGAAGGCGTTTGACCGTGTCCCTCGGGGAGTTCTGTGGGGGGTGCTTCGTGGGTATGGGGTACCGAACCCCCTGATACGGGCTATTCGGTCACTATACCACCGATGTCAGAGTTTGGTTCGCATTGCCGGCAGTAAGTCGGAATCGTTTCCAGTGAGGGTAGGACTCCGCCAAGGCTGCCCTTTGTCGCCGATTCTGTTCATAATCTTTATGGACAGAATTTCTAGGCGCAGCCGAAGCGTTGAGGGCGTCCGTTTTGGTGGCCTCAGTATTGCATCCCTGCTTTTTGCAGATGATGTGGTGCTGTTGGCTCCTTCAAACGGGGCTCTCCAACTCTCACTGGAGCGTTTCGCAGCTGAGTGTGAAGCGGTTGGGATGAAAATCAGCACCTCCAAATCTGAAACCATGGTCCTCAGTCGGAAAAGGGTGGAGTGCCCCCTCCGGGTCGGGGGAGAGATCTTGCCCCAAGTGGAGGAGTTTAAGTATCTTGGGGTCTTGTTCACGAGTGAGGGCAGGAGGGAGCGAGAGATCGACAGGCGGATCGGTGCAGCGTCTGCTGTGATGCGGACGTTGTATCGGTCTGTCGTGGTGAAGAAGGAGCTGAGCCAAAGGGCGAAGCTCTCAATTTACCGGTCGATCTACGTTCCAACCCTCATTTATGGTCACGAGCTATGGGTCGTGACCGAAAGAACGAGATCCCGGCTACAAGCGGCCGAAATGAGTTTTCTCCGCAGGGTGTCCGGGCTCTCCCTTAGAGATAAGGTGAGAAGCTCGGTCATCCGGGAGGGGCTCAGAGTCGAGCCGCTTCTCCTCCACATCGAGAGGAGCCAGATGAGGTGGCTTGGGCATCTGATTCGGATGCCTCCTGAACGCCTCCCTGGTGAGGTGTTCCGGGCATGTCCCACCGGGAGGAGACCCCGGGGAAGACCCAGGACACGCTGGAGTGACTATGTCACCCAGCTGGCCTGGGAACGCCTCGGGATCCCCCGGGGAGAGCTGGAAGAAGTAGCTAGGGAGAGGGAAGTCTGGGCTTCCCTGCTAAAGCTGTTGCCCCCGCGACCCGGCCCCGGATAAGCGGTAGAAGATGGATGGATGGATGGATGGGTTCACCTTTGAAATTTGTGGGGTTAGTTTTCGATCCCACCTAAGGAAAACTGTAGTCCCAACACAAAAATTTCAATACCTTAAGAACTACACGAATTACTTACAAGTCCAAATACAAACCCCTCATGTCAAAGAAAACCCATTTGAGGAATACATGAAATATTAAAGAATAAAAATTTAAAAAATAAATAATAAAAAAATATAAAAGATTTTGACCCCATTTATTCACCTGAGGATGAACACTTTAATCAGCCTTTAATCCAGTTGTGATGCCCCCCTCCCAATCCCTCCAATTTCAGTGTTGCATCACTTTACAGACAGTTCAGTGCATTTAGGATTATAATAGGCTTGGCCATAGTGTCATATGAACACATATCACATGAATACATGATTCAGTGGCTCCAGATGAGCCTATTTCTCAGCTGTTAATGGTCATTCTCACAGTGTGGCACATTCTGCACGCTGACTGAAACTCCCAGGGGATTCATTGAATGTACAGTATAGACTTTGCAAGACAGACTATTCTTCAACTGATTGATTCCAGTGGCCTATAATAAACCACTGAAACAAATGAACGGTCATCTCGATAAATACATTCTGCTCATAGTATTGAAATGTCAATTTGCACTCATTATGTGCGGATGTTGGAATAGAATTTTGAAATGATTCTCGTGCTCGTGTAGGAGCCAGTTTTCTTCCAGGTACCGGTAATTTATTTCCATCTGCTTCTGCAGCCTTCTTCTCATTGACAGCCTGGGAGGGCCAAGGTGATGCATTGCCCAGAGAGAGTCTTTCAAAACTGAAATAATTGATTGATTTGGGAATTTTGGAGCCACAGTGTTCATGTCAGCACCACAATGAAGGCTCATTCCTTAAAATGGGTTTGTGACATAATAGAGGGGAAAATGAACAACGCTATGTTGTGTCCTCTATCCTCCTTACATTTCCCTTCAGAAAGGCTCAGTGAGTTCCTGCATTGGATTTGATTCAAATACATAGACTGCATTTTCTGTTGAAGGGATTTGAACATCTTGGGTGCACTTGAGTCACCCCTTAAGTGGGTGTCTGCGTGTGTGTGTGTGTGTGTGTGTTTTATTCAGAGAGTGATACAGGGAGATTAGTTGATTAGATTTGGGTTGAGATTTTATGGTGTCTCTGTTGAGCAAGCACTGTGTGTTGCAGTTGCACATGTGAGCTCAGAAGGAGAATAAGAAGTCCTTCAGAATGATGTACAAAATCAACAATACTTTCACTGATCATGTGGTACAGTGTGAAGAGGGAGACTTGAGAAGGTAATGAATGAACCGCCAATGCATTGCCCATGGAAACATGCTAATGACCTACATGAATTATATGTTTATGGACACACATGTTCCCTGAATATGACATTTGTATTATCTGAGCCAGCATCCTAAGAGACAGTGTGTGTGCATGTGTGTGTGTGTGTGTGTGTGTGTGTGTTTGTGTGTGTGTGTGTGCATGTGTGAGTGCTAAATTTCGATTCCCAGTTATCCTCGTGAAGGAAGCCGCTGAACACAAACAAATAAGGCCTGACAGCTAACGTGACTGAAAAACTGCAAAGGAGTGTGTGCTTAAGTTTTGATAATAACATTAACACATCTCCCATTTTTGACATTCCTGTGCTATCTCTAAGGTTTGATGTCAATATAAGGGCGAAAAATAGCCCACGGGCTGTCAGCTACCCATCCCTGTCCGAGTGTTTGCCTCACAGTTGTGCGGTTTGAGGGACAGATCCCATGATTGTGTGACGTCTGCATGTTCTCCTTCTGCTTGTATGGCTTTTCTTGAAATTGTATGAATGGCAGTTTGAATGTTTGTTCTTTATATATATATATATATATATATATATATATATATTAGAGCTGTCAAATGATTAAAGTATTTAATCTAATTAAAAACACAACTGTCATAATTAACTCAAATTAACTGAAAATTATTTGTGATTACTCACGCATTTTTTATCGTTTCTGAATATCCTTTTATATTTTTTGTCCTATTTTTCCCCATTTTAATGCTCTCATCAACATGGAATCATGAATCAGTTTTCTATGTGCAAAATGCAAATATTTACTGAAATAATTTCGATTTTCAATTTTACATGAACATTTTTCACTTGGAGCAGTTATTCACACAATCTCTCACACAATATTACTGTCCATCAACAACAGTGAAAAAAATATTTTGTCACACAACAGCTGCTTTAACAGCTCTTTTTATGGAATCAAAACAGACCAATATAACATTATAAAGTGCACATCTAAGGTAAACTAGTACTCAGCCTATAGTGGATTTAAGCCGTGGTTGCATACTTTGTTTTTCTCAAGTTTGCTTTGAACACAGCAGTCAGGCTATGTTGATACTGTTGGTCCTTCTTGCGCGGAAGTCTCTTTATGGGTTTGTGTGGACATCATTTCAGATGACTACACTTGGTTCGATGACAACACTGGAGACGTTTTATTTTCAGTGTGGTCGCTTGGTCGCTACCACTGGACCGCTGAACTCTCATGCCTCAGCGCACCGTCGCTGTCAGACGAACACAGAGAAGCTCCACCCCCATTATTTATATGGACACGGAACACGGTAACCTTCCACACAAAATAGTTCCTAACAAGTAACAATTATGTCAGTGGCATACATCGAACTCAACAGAATGCCTGCTCTTTATTCACCAGAGGCTCATCAACCTTGTCTCTTATTTCTCTCCCGAAACAGTGTCTTCTCCCGCTTGGTGTACCTTAGCCTTCTCCGCTACGTACAATTTCTGTTCATAGCTTGTAATGGAGGCTCTCGCTGGCAATCCGTAGTGGAGTCGTTCGATGCAATGCGAATAATTTCAGCTTGAGTCTGGCTGTGGACAATGTTGACAGGCTTGCGTGCAGTAGCCATACATTTAGCTCTGAGTTCAGCAAATATGTTCCTTGTTGTGTTATCCATTTTCTTCGCTTTGAAATGATCCATAGCTGTCTGTCTTAGACGAGGGGGCGGAGTACTCACATCAGCTGTGTGCTTGGCCATTAAGTGGTATTTCAGACTCGACGTTCTATGATGATAGCTCAGTTTGTGACCGCAAAACATACAGGTAACTTTGGTCTTGTCAGTGGAACTATCTGGCAACTTTTTTAAAAGTAAACTTTCCATTCATACACTCTTTAAGTATCCGTTTTCGGTGTCTCGCGCTGCCGTGGCTGGCAAAACAGACATGGGCGTGGACTTCTGCAGCGTGCTTGTTGTTTTGTTTCCGGTTTATTTATAGAGCAACGTATAATCCGCTGTGACGTATGGCGCGTTAATCTTGCGAGAAAAAATTTAATCCCGTTTAAATTCATTTAAATTAATGCCGATAAACACGCGCTAAATGGACAGCTCTAATATATATATATATATATAGGCCCATTTAGTTGACACTGACACCACCCAGGAGGGCCACCCAACTGCCCTCAATTGGTGAGCCAGCAAGCTGACTTGCTCTCTGCCCTCCAGTCCGAACCACTGACCCCCGCCAAATGTTTGGTGTTTGCGGTGCTTTATAAACTATCACCTGTCTCACATCATCTGGAATAGGCTTCTGGGAACCTGAAGGGATAAATCGTACATGGTTCATGGATAGCCATGCCTTCTTCAATTATTAACTGTACTGTACTCTGATTGTAAAACAATAGAGTGCATTGGAATGAGATGCGCAAGGGGAACTGAAGTTCACAGTTGTTTTGCAGCTAACATACTGAATACCAACATTTAGAAATCACACAGAGCTCAGGCACAGCCAGTGCTTTATCACACGGCCGTCCAGCATCCCATTTATACGGTAAGCATATACAGGACTCAAGAGTACCTGCATATATTGTTCTGGCCTTTGAACTCAAGTACGACTCGACAACCATGTCAGCAAAAAGTCAATGCAGATTTCCACTGAATACCACAAACATAAGACCGATACAGCGTACTCTTGGAGCTCCAAATAAATTCAAGAATGTGTTTTTTTGGTTCGATCTGAATAGTTTTCCCCTTAACAAACCGCTGAAAATTTCAAAACAGTTTACTTTCCCCGTCTATATATTGTCTATTTATTTTCATTTTGACATTTTGTTTGACATTCAGTTTCCATTGTAGAAAGCTTACAAACTGGCTTACACCATAAACATTTAATAGACACTTTCATATTCCACAAACACAAAATTAATTATCATACGTCATTTAAATGAGCAGGGATTCATAGAACATATGGTCGAGAAAATGTTTGACTTCCCCTTTATATTTGCTCTCCAATATATGCCTTCCCAACAAGATTAAAGGTGCTCGGCCAAAGGGAGAACAAACATCGGCTCACGGCTGCGATGCTTCCCACAGCCTTCTCCCACTGTCAAGGCTGTGAAGTTGTGTGTATGTGCTTTCTCTCGAATAGGCGATAATTAGGTCTGGGCCTCAGAAGAGGGGAATAAAAGAGAGGTTGGGGGGAAAGTTGGAAAAAAAGTGGGGCTGTGTTTTGTGCTCAAAGGATGGGAGTGTAGAAGACAAGAGGCAGAGAGGGGATAGATGAGGGAGGCTGGGAAAGAGTTTGAATGGCCACTGTCCAGAATGAGGGAGAAGATCAAGTTTGCACAGAATGGGTCCAGGTTCCAGGAACGGGCAAACAGTTTGTAGTTGGAGACATGAAGTTGCAAGAAGGCTTGGGAGAGATCACTTGGGTCAGAAAAACAATGGAGGGGAGAACTGTTCAGGCACCAAACTAAAGCAACAGCAGATGGAGATTTATTCTTGGGCAAAAAAATGGATGTAGAGTATAAAACAAAAAAGAAGAGAACGTCAGAATAATGGCAATCTAGTACTGGGGGGCAAAATCCTCTTTTGAGCAAAAGGAAAAAAAAGGATGGCGAGTACAATACAATGTCTTCATTTATTTAGTAAGCAGGGGGAAATGAAACATACTGCATCACACAGAAGAGGGTTGGCAGTCCAGCTTTCAAGGCCACACCTTCACTGGACTCTGCTCCGTTCTGATAATTATTAGCCTCCTTGTCTGTGGAACAGTTCAACGCATGAAATGGTGGTGGTTGGAAATGGTTATGTTGGCACCAATCTTTGCGCATCTAACTGGTCATCTGAAGGAGTCTGTCAGCCAGATCATCATACTTCATTGGTTAAATATAGCCGTGGGCGTGCTCGTCACCGGAATGATTTGATTGGCTGCTTGAGTGAGCTGTGAAATAACAGCTTGTTATGTGTGTGTGTGTGTGGGTGTGTTATGTTTGCATGTGTCGAACACTTTGCTTATGTGACACCATTTACATTTTCAAAATGCGTACTCATTAGTTTTGTTAATTTCTATTCTATTAAAGTTCGATTTACAAAAAAATGTGCTCATCAGAAAATGGTTAAGATTTTATTTTATGAATCTGCAGCTGAGCACATGCAAGTGCAGTTGAGTGTGGCTTGATGATGATGTGCTGACTCCACGAGTGAAAACGGATAGTTTTTGTGTGGGCCTTGCTGTTCTCACAGTCTTCTTTTTTAGACTTGCTCCGCCCCTGGTAGTCATGGTAATGAAAGCCATACTCGACATTGGCCATTGCAATTGACAGTGGGTTAAGCAGTGGCTCATTTACGACAAATAGAATTAAAACAAATAAATAAATAAATACTTTGCCCAAGGCCTTTTTTTGTATTGTTCTGTTGGACTTATGAATAAAGTCTCATGGGACAAAAACACTGTGATTGGCTGGCAATCAGTTCATGGTGTACCCCATCTACTGCCCGAAAACAACTGGGACGGGCTCCAAAACAGCCCGCGACCCTTCTGAGGATAAGCGGATCAGAAAATGGACGGATAGATAAAGGGAGGGGGCAAAAACAGTGTTGCTTTTGATGATTAATCCAAACTGGGTATGTAGTTGTATGTTTACTTGGGCTGCGGTTTATTTCTCTACATATACACACTGCAGCCTCTTTAAGCACACCTACGATTGACTGTACTTTGAGTCCGCCTTATTTATTTATCTGGTGAAACATACTATGATTATAGTTCCTTGCTGTATTTATCATTTTAATGTCTATTTTGTTTTTGTTCTCTCCCGCTGTTTTCCTATTGTGTGCAAAGCTTCTTTTTGCTCTACGTTGAAAATGTCTTTCAGCAGCTAAATGAGACCGGTTCAATATTATTTTGTTTGTTTGAGTATTTTTCAGTGTGAGGCAGATTTAGACAAAAAGCAAGATGGCATGAGTGCATCTCTACCCACTTTTGTATTTTTGTGCTACTCTTGATCGTGTCATGTGATTGTGGTCTTTTTGAGCAACTGCCTTGGACCCATTTGCCTGATTCAATATCAGTCACGCTGTGAGACAATGTAGTCTTTTTATAGTGATGGTGGTCAGCTGACAGAAGTGGCTTTGTGGTTTGTGCATAAAAGAGGATTCAGTTGTGCGCTTGTTTCTGTATTTGCATCTCTTTTTGCAGAAGTACACTCACCAAACATATCAATGCAACACTTTTGTTTTTGATTTTAAAGTATATGAAATGAACACAAAGTGTCCAATTTAATGTATGAAAAGACAGCGGATGAGTGAACACTTAACCAGAATGACACTAATAAATGCCAGGTGAGGAATATAAAGGTGCAGATGAATTTGAATTTGAATGCACCGATCAAGAGAAGAAAAAAAAGTTGCATTTGAGACTTGAGTAAAGCTTTAGTAGGGGCAGAGAACCTATCATTAATTTCACTGAAATCATTCTGTCCATATTTTACTTCAATGTATGGACAATGGAAGCAAGAAGGAAAGTCTGTTTAATTCAGTCCAATATAAATTCAGCCGACAGAATTCTAAATGTACCTTTGATGCCTGTCAAAAGTTCAGTTGCTTTTGTATTTTATGATGTAGTCCAGAGCAACACTATCTTGAAGTCAAGTCTTGATATTCCAAAGGAACATTGGGAATTCTTTTAAATTATTTCTCACAGCCCTCTTGCGTTGAATTGCACTGCGTTATGTCATATCTGTCTCTTCAGACCTCATTTTGGCAGTCATGTCCAGAAAACCACGTAGGAATTCAGTGTTTCTTCCATATGATTTTATAGAAAGCATGCAGGACTGTAATTTGTAAAAACGAGTCGACTGAATGAATTTCAAGGTCAAGGTCAAGGTCATCTTTATTGTAAAATATGCTTTGTGTATGACATGCAGCATAGATGAAATTTCTTCCTCTCGATCCTCCTCAGTGCAAACATGCAAACATGTTGTGCATTAAACACACAGCTAAGACAAGATAGCAGCTAATGTAATGTAATGTATTTTTTTAATAACTTGAAAAGGTTTCATATTATTATTTATAGATCGAGCCATCCATTTTACTGCCTGTCTTGTTCAGGGGGAGCTGAGTCAAACTCAGCTCATTTATGGTGAAAACCAGACAACACCCAGTATTGATTAGTCAATCGTTAGGCGTCTCTGAATGAGGCATTGGCTGAGGTTTGACCCCACGGCAGTTCCACAGCTATCCTAACGGCACCAGTGTGCTATTAGCAAGTTTTAGGAAATGAAAGGTAATGAAATAAGTAAACCGAAAAAAACCCCATTTTCCTTTACGAATTACAAAGTAAAATAAAAATGAAAATGCTACATTTCATGTTTAAAACTGACTAAAACTTCCTAGAATTATAGCAAAAAGGTTAGTTGTTTTTGTCTTTGGCAATCCCTTTAATACATAATCCTTTTAGGTCGATTTTAAATGAATCGGTGTTAGCCAGACACACTACCGGGTAAGTCCTGGCTTCTTATTTATTTATTTATTCATTTTGCTTAAATGTCCACATGAGTTGTGGATGGCAGTGCTGGACAAAAATCAGTGCTCATCATTTAATACTCAGTTTTTCGTTTGAGGTTTTTTTGTTGTTGTTTGTTGACTGGTAGATCACGGTATACTCACCAAAGTGCAAGACAATTCTTAGACACTGACCCCAAAATTATGTTTAAATGCTATACTTGCTTGAATTACAACATACAATATGCGTTTTGCTTTTTATAATATGCAATATAATCGAGCTTTCCTTGGTTACCATGATAAACGTTGATTATAAACCTTTAAAGTAAGTAACTCACTTTCACTCAGGGGAGGACACATGAAGTGAATAATTATAGTTTGACCTTGCATCGGAGACAACTGGGATAAAATCTATGACATCATGTCTGCTTCCTTACAACTGCCTCTCCAAATATGAATTTTAGTCATTTATTTCCCAATGACCCAGTTTGCTGATAATGGAACATATTCATATTTTTGTTTCTCTTTTCTTGTTCAACATCTTAGTGGTACTGTACTTCCAACCAGAAATACATTCATGACTTCAATATGTTTGTGCAGGCTCTACGTCAAATTAACACAACACCAAATGGCCATGCAACATTCAAAAAAAAAAAAAAAAAAAACCTTCTAAACTTAGGTAGGTTATGTAATACATTATTAGGCATTCAAAAGTGTGTTTTTGTATTTTCACATTCATGTGTGGTTATGGAGTTACAACTGGGGTCTAGCTTTCTGTGACCATGCATAGGATTAGATGATAATATTGAACACTGTTGAGAAAGCAAAGATTATCAATTTTTTTTAAGAAGAAAAAATGACAAAATAGGCCATTCATTGAAGGTGCGCCTCATAATCTAGTGCGGAAAATACGGTACCGTGTTTCCATTCAAAGAACATAATTATACAACTGGCAGATACATTTTTAGAATGATGCATGCAAAATGAGTCTGTGCAAAGTGCAGAAACATTTTAATTTGTAGGCAAGACAATATGTTTGTCTCATGCTGTGGTGGTTTTCAACTAGCAGTGAATTAAATACGCTATATCTGGCCCTGTAATATTTTCCCGGTTGAACATCTGTGTGTCCAAGTTAAAACATGAGATTTTGCCACCCACAAGGAAGCGGTGTCAAACGTAAATTAAAGATGCATTGAAAAGTGTGGGATGCAAGATCAGGACTGAACCATTAGGGGCGCAACGACTGAAAATCCTGACAGCGGGTGGTATCATATTCTAGAAACTACACTATGCTGTCTACCTATTAAGATGCTATAATGGGAAAACACGATTATTATATCAGATTTGGTCGTAGGCGCAAAAGCTTTAGCAGGGAAACCAAGACTTCACTCTCCTCAACCAGTTCTTCTAGCTTTTCTGGTGGGATCCTGCATTCTCAGGCAAACCGGAAGACGTAGCCTCTCCAATATATCGCTGTGGGAAAGCCTGGACACGTTATGGAGAAAATTATTTCATCCGCTTGCATCCGTGGACATGTTCTTTTGGTCATGACCCACAGCCCCAAGACCATAGCTGAGGGTAGGAATGTAGACTGCAATAAATCGAAAACGTTGCCTTTTGGCTCAGATTATTTTTTACCACGACTGACCGATACATCACTGCAGATGCTGTCCAGCTGTGAATTTCCTGTTTCATTCTTCCCTCACTTGTGAAGAAGACCCCAAGATATTTCTCCGGCACTCCACCCTTTTCTGTCTGGAGAACCCTTGTCTCTGATTTGGAGGTGTTGATTCACATGCCAACTGCTTCAAACTCAACTGTGATCCAATCCAGTGAGAGTCGAAAATCGCAGCTTGATGAAGCTAACACAAGCACATTGTATGCCAAAAACAGAGAGGTAGTACCGAAGTCACCAAACCAGACCCTCTGAACACCTCGACTGTGCCTACAGATTCTGTCTATATAAAGGTTGTGAACATAATCAGTGACAAAGGGCAACCTTGGTGGACTCAAACCATCGCTGGAAATGAGTCTGACTTCGTGCCAAACTCCACAGGGACTGCACAGCCTGTATTGGTGGACCCCGTACTCCTGGAGAATCCTCGACAGGAATTCCCAAAGGAATTGTCGAATGACTTCTCCAAGTACAAACATACGATGTAGACTGGTTGGGCTAATTTGCATGCACCCTTGAAGACCTTGCTGAGTGTGTGGAGCTGGTCCACTGTTTCATAGCCAGGAGGAAAAAAAACACTACCCCTCCTGAATCTGAGATTCAACTTCCCGACAGACGCGCCTCTCCAGAGCCTCTGAGTAGACCTTCCCAGGGAGACAAAAGAGCGTGAATTTGTCCCGGAGGCGTTCCCATATAACTGCCACTTCCCCAAGCCATCATCATACGTTTTTGTAACACATTTAAACATTGAATATGTTTTTGGAGGACACATATTTAATAACCCCTCATGCACTTCAATCTGTCAACCCTTGTGGAAAAAGCTTCTGTTTGTGTACTTTTGAGATTAGTGTTGTAGAGGCGACTTCAGTTGAAATCTTTCATGACATCGAATGACATCTCTAAGTACACTAAACAGACAGGTTTGCATTTAAATTTGGTGATCATATAATCTGCTTCCTATTTTACCTCAAGGACACCCTTTTCTTGACCAAATGCGGTTGCTGGCAAGAAGCCAGGATCTGCTCTCTTCCACTACTACAGCCTATATTTGGAGGCACTGGTGAGTGATGCCTGCCATCCAGTGAACAATGTTATTGCACTGTGAAGAACGCTGAATCCAATAGATCAGCAGCAGTAAACATTTTTAGTTTCAAAAATTAATCGAGGTCCACTACGAGTGTGGGCAGCCCCTAAGCCGCAAGGTGTCCATCTGCTGCTCTAGCACAAGGCCATCAATATAAATCAGTCAAGTAAAAACTGATCATGCCTTCTTGTGCCACATGATGGACTGTATACTGTTGCACTTCTGCACAAATATCCGTTGAGCGCTGTCGATCGATGTACACAATATGTGCAAGTCTTCAAGGTAGGAAGCTGCTTCAGATGAACACAATTGGCATGCACAAGAGGATGTATACCCATCTCCAAATTGTTTCACTGAGTTTTTTTTTTCAAACCTTACTGGCCATTTTGCTGAACAGATGGAAAATGTTACAACCTGAACCAATAACATTCTCTATCCACCCTCAATCAACATCCCTGAGAAATATGTCACTAAAAATAGTTTTATGGGTGTTTAAAAGAATAAATAGGTCCTGCACTCAGAGCAGAGAGGTGTTTGTGAAAGGACAGTATGTTCCGTCAGGATGTTGCTGCTTGACCCAAATGTGTGATGCCAGTGAGTAATGCCAGATTACAAAGTGACTGAGGCATGCATTTCAAGTTATGTATCTGAGTTAGTTTATCAGGGCTGAGGGCCATATTAATGACACTCTTATTTATAGCTTCTTTTGTCAGAATTTGGTTCTGCCATGATCTATCTTATGCCCATTAAGATTAATTCTCCCCCATTTACATACAGAAACACATGAAATGTGTTCGTAACGATATACAGAAACGTTGACAGGAGTTGCTCAGTTTGCTCTTTGTCACAAAGGGCTCTGTCGACACAGACTGCAAATGGATTAGCTGTGCAACATAGTGATAAAGAGGCAACCTCAAAGAGTCTTGTGGTTATATTAGGACAAACAATGGTGTCAAGTGACAATGCAAAACAGAACCAAGATAGGGACGTAGTTGCGCGGCGCACTGTGCAGGCTTTGTGTGTGTATCAGCGCATGTGTCTTCACATGAGTGCCTGTGAGGAAAGAATGGAGGGGATAATAGGAAATATGGCGCACTTTTCCATTGCAGGTTCCAGAATGGCCTGCCTCCGCTTTGCCCCAGCATTGCTTGGCCTGGCCTGGCTTCCTTTGTTGTCAGTACCCTAAAAAAGTGTCATGGAAAGTGACCGAAGTGCAGGGAATTAGTGCTGGGCGATGTGAATGAAAAGTTTCTTGCAATAAAGTGTTTCATGTCACTTGATATTGATAAGTGTTTCTTTTCGTACCTACTGCTCGTCAAAATAAGAGCAAGTATTAAATGGGTTAAAGATGAACTACAAGAAAACAGATTTTCAAGGAAGAAACACACATTGTGTCACGTAGCAAGGTGGTGGTGGACCCCAAAAAGCAGGCAGGAGGGAGGAGCAGGGTGTATTTGAAGAATTGTATTTAAAACAAAGAAAACCACATCCAAAACAAACAAAGTCCAAAGTATCAAACAAAAACCATGACTAAAGCTAAAACATAATGAACTAAACATGACAGAAACTAAGAGCAAACAGCAACACACATGACAGTAGCAAGAGCAACAATGACCCAACACCGAGTGTTCGGGCAGGAGTCCTTTTATACAACTAATTACCAAATGACCAACAGGTGTGCAGCTGCCGGGGGAGCCCTACAGTGCCACCTGTTGGTCCCTAAACCGAATCATGACACATTGTAGTCTACTGTTTTATTTATATACATACACACACACACACACAACCCTTGTGAGGATAAGCAGATTAAAAATGGATGGATTGGATGGATGCATATATCTGTGTGGGCGGCACGGTGTTCAACTGGTTCGTACATCGGCATCACAATGTTCGATTCCGGGTCTCAGCCTTCCTATGTGCAGGTTGCATGCTCTCCCCCGTGCCTGCGTGGATTTCCTCCCACATTCCAAAAACATCTAAGGCAGGTTATTGAGCACTCTAAATTGTCCCTAGGTGTAAATGTGAGTGAGAATGGTTGTTTGTCTATGTGTGCCCTGCGAGTGGCTATAGCCAGTTCAGGATGTACCTCTCCTACTGCAGGAAGGCAGCTGGGATAGGTGCCAGCATGTCCGTGAGGTTAAGCAGCTCAGACAACGGATGGATGTACAGTACATATATATTTTACACTGATGTTGAATTGCACAGCAAAACATATTGTTGAAGGTGTGACATGACTTGTAATATGAATATATTGACAATATTAAGTCAGCGGCGGCCCGGTGGTCGAGTGGTTAGCGCGTCAACCTCACAGTGCAGAGGTTGTGGGTTCGATCCCGGCTCCACGGTGGCATGTTCTCCCTGTGCCTGCTTGGTTTTCTCCGGGTACTCTGGTTTCCTCCCACATTCCAAAAACACGCATAGCAGGCTGATTGAACACTCCAAATTGTCCCTAGGTGTGAGTGTGAGCGGTGATGGTCGTTCGGCTCTGTGTGCCCTGCGATTGGCTGGCAACCGGTTCGGGATGTCCCCCGCCTACTGCCCGAAGACAGCTGGGATAGGCTCCGGCACACCCCGCGACCCTTGTGAGGACAAGCGGATCAGAAAGTGGATGGGTGGATGGATGGATATTAAAGCCTAAAATTATGTAAAATATGTAAACAGCAGATAATTGAGACCAAACAAGAAGTCACGATGCGCCACAGCCCACAGGATTACTGATGTAGGTTTGAGAGACACCCTGAGACGAACATGGTGTCATGTCTTGGTTAAATCACCCATATGTCTGCTTGTCTGTCCATCTGTCTGGCTCGGTGTGAAATTAAACTACGTTTCGGGTCACTGTCCAGATTATGTCAAGGCAAAGTGAAGATGTAAACACACACACACACACACACACACACACACACACACATTTGACGCTCACACGTGCAGCTCTTTGCTGACAGAAGGGCTTGGAGAGTCGCTAATGAGAAAAGGTCCTCATGCATGAGAACTCAAATCAGCAGGCCAGATTCTCAGGCACACACACTTGGACACGCACACACAACATTTAAGCCTTTGCTTCCTTGAATTGGTCTTTGTGTTTGTCATTCTTCTGGAGTCAAAGTAATGTGATGATCAAATTAAAACCTTGATTTATTTTGTGATGTTACCAGAGGATTGTCTTTAAATATCTACAGAATATTTTAGCTTTCATTCTATTTTGTTATATTCATTGACACTATAGAATAGCTTGAATAAATCGGACTGCTTTACAGTGGTCGTATGGTTGCTCAATTCAATGCAAACGCTTGTTCCAGATTCACATGACCCTGTTGAGAAAAATACTGAAAAAATACTTGATCAAAGATTGTTTCATGTTTCGTAGTGTTGCCAATTGTATAATGCATGATATGTCACGCCTTTTTTAAAAACCAGTGTTAAATACTGTACATTTGTGTATAAATGCGTGAATTGGCCCTCTCTCAGGAAGATAACTGCTGTCTGACACTGTAAACGTTGCACTGAAACTCAAGAACACAAATATCCAGCCATCCATTTTCAACACCGCTTATCCTGAACAGGGTCGCGGGATTTGCTGGGACTTCAGGGGACAGGCAGAATAACCCCTGAACTGGTCACCAGCCAGGGCACTTATAGAAACGAGCAACCATACACACCCACATTGACACCGTCACTGAGTGGGAACCGATTCCATGGGAACCGATTCCATGCTGCCCGCACACAAGTCAGGCGAGTGTACCACTACACCATCTGCGACTAAGATCACAAATATTGGATCTATATTGCAAAAGCAAATGGTTATATCACAAATTACACAAAGCATACTTTTTTTCATCCTCTGTCTCTCCTTGCAACTGTCTGCCTGGAAAACATTGTTGTGACTGTATGTCCTTGTCTTCCTGGAAGGGAAAGACTGCATGACATTTAAAACAACAGACAAGGCTGCTGCTGCTGCTGTTAAATGTCATCTTCCTCCTCATTGTTCTATCATTGTTTTTAGCCACTCATGTTGCTCTGACTTATTTTAATTTGTGGTGTATTATATTCATGATCCTAACCCTTTATGTGACCCCAGCACATAACATCCATGACTAAATCTGTACTTTTAATATCGTACTAATACTGCATACACTTGTTTTCATCCTATCAAATGTGGTGCATTAGATTTACAGTATGTTTCCACTGACTAATTTGTTGGCTTGTCTGTCTTTAGGATCATCCACGAGGACGGTTTCTCTGGTGATGATGTAAAGCAGTACAAGCCTGTTGTTTACAGCAACACCATCCAATCTCTGGCTGCCATTGTCCGTGCCATGGATACACTAGGCCTTGAGTATGGAGACAAAGAGCGGAAGGTGAGTCCTTGTTCTTAATTTGCACCATGCATCAATATGCAGCATGCTGTATATAATTGTGTGCCCAATCACACAAAAATGAGTGCAAACTTACATCTAATGTTGTACATATTGCCAAGCTGAATGAAGCTAAATGGAGAAATTAATTAGCCTGGATCACCGTAGTCTACTGCAAGGGCCGAGGGACATTTTTGGCAGCGTCACAGTCTTTAAAGCTGCATTGTTCTTTCATCAGGTTACAGTCATTACCTGATATAGAAAACAGCACAGTCAACATATACAGTATGTCAATTGCCGACAAAAGCATGCTCTTCCACAAATCACTATCGTATTCTCAGGACCATATGGCGCACTGTATTAAAAGGTAGCAGAACACTGAGGTTAACATTAACGTGCCAGCATGTATTCTAACCATGTCCCGTATCATCTGGATCTGAGGTACTTTGGGGTCACTGTTTTATAAATCTGCTACTTGAAAATCCATGATTATGAGCGATCTCGGTTTTGGACTGCTCCATACTGAAGAAATGTACTGAGCGTTTTTTTATGGATGAGAACACATTGTTCTGTGAAATATGCCTGCTTACCACAAGGAGAACAAATGTTCTCCTAAGTGACTTTTTATTTGCTTTCTATTGAATTTGATTCAATCATCTCCTCACATGCAGCAGCGTAGCAAACAGAAGGGTACACTCCCAATGCATTCACCACACGCCACGGGCTTATAGCTGCCGCATGATTCAAGGACTCATGCAGCTAAAACACTATCTGTGCTATCTATACTACTTATCTGTTGCTGATACCTTTTCAATGTGACCAATAAATGTGGCTTTACTATTTTGTCTCCCTCGCTTCTCATCTTTGATTATCAGCTGGAGGTAGTGAAGTATTTGTTGTTAATGCCCTTTTCAGACATTTTATTGCATGAAGCAGAAGAGACAGATTCTATTATTTGCCTCATGGTATAAGAAAATTGAAACTCATTTTTAAATGTCAATACGTATTGAGATAATCATGTGAGACAACAATGCTGCAAAATTGCACCATCTAATGTTTCCTGTTTGTGTGATGGAGTGAAAAAGAGGCAAAGGCAAAAAAAAAAAAAACATGGGAGTGCTGCATTCTGCAAACATACAGTATATATACCTTGTCGTAGTTTGGCAACACACTACCACCTTTGCTTTTTAGCCACAGGTTATATGAAATTATAAATATAATGTACCTTATGAAACACACACACACACACACACACACACAGTCCGTATATATTTATACAGCCTACTTATATGAAATTATAAATATAATGTACCTGATGAAACACACACACACACAGTCTGTATATATTTATACAGGCCTACATACATATTATCTATTATCCTTCATATCAATGCGTATAAGAGATTGTTGAATTAGCATACACTCGTGTTTAGCATTCAAACGTTTAACAAGGATGCACTACTGTTTACGAAATCTCGTGGCTATAACTTTGTTAACTTGCTGCACTGGTTTAGTTATAAAAAGTCTATAGCTGTCTCATGATTAAATAAATATTATGGTTATATTAATAATACAAAGCCTCAAATTCTAAAAGTTGCTAAAAAAAACAGCAACAAAAAGCCTTTAAATTCACACTTTGAGGTTGATGGGCCATGAAAGAAAAGGGCAACCATGGGTGCTTCTTTCAAAAGGTATCCTATTTGGATAATTTTATTTATTGAAAGAAAAGGACAACAATGAAGACAATTTGGATACGCTGGGGTTTTTTTTCTTGATGCTTTGACAATGTATAAGATTGTGACTCCCAAAATGAATTGATTAGCACTCAGACTCGGGTGCAAACAAAACAAATGTGATCGGGACATCCTTACTGATAACAACAATCAAATAAAAGGTGTCCTGGCTGAAAGAAGACAGAAATAACAACACCATCGCCCATATTGGACCGTGGCTCTACCATCCAAATTATTTTGAAGCAGTTAAAAAGGTGCACCGACTACATACTGTCTCATTGCTGTAAAATTATAAAACCAAATCTCATATTTGTCAATCGTCATATTTATTTATTTTTGGTATTTGGTGGGGCGCCTTGGTTATTGAGTGACCGATGTTCTTCCCTTTGAATGCTGAATATGCCAATGCCAGCATGATTCATCTCATGAATGCCAAAAACTACTGTGAAGCCCCAGCCAAAAGTCCATCACTCCAATTAAATTAGTCCGCGCCTCTTAAGCCGCTAAATCCTAGATCACACAAAGAAAAGCATCAGTTCCGTGACCAAGGAAGCAAAGGATGAAGGTTAATTGGACTTGTAATGTCTACTAACACACAATGCTGAATTACAAAAATTGACTGATTTTAACACCCCAAAATGAAGTTATGAAAAAAAACACCAGAACATGAAATAGTCTCTTAATTTGGAATGTGGTTGTGTTTCAGTTTTACTTGGCAAAGCGAGCCATGTCTCCCTCTTGATCATGGGTGTCAAGCATACGGCCCGCGGTCCGAAACCGGCCCCTGAGGAGGTTCGATCAGGCTCACAGGATAAATTAAAAGTGAAAAAATACATAAGAGACACGGAATGAATATTTTTAATCAGCTCCAATTCGTGGATCATCCGCTAGGGGGAACACTGTTTTGATCAGAGTAGAAGACAACATTGTTTTGATCAATGAGGAAGACAACAGCAGTCTCAGTCTGTCACTGAGACAGAACCAATACAGCAGTGAAAGCCAGCTACCTAATTGCTAGCGAAATAGCATTAGCATCAAAGCCGTATTCCGACGGTGACTTTGTTAACCAACCCTTATGCCCTTCGAAAAAAGCTGATACCGAACCTACGCGTTTTACAATTTTGTAAATGATGTACGTTGTGTTATACAAACATAGCTTTTTTTTTTTCAAACACTCAAAATGTTCAGCGGGATCTGTGCTATCCATACATATATAGTTTATATTAATTCCTTGGGATTTTTTGCCCTTTATGGACAATAAAGCAGTTCTGTGCTATGACACTTCAAAGAAATATTGCATTCTTTGTAAACGGTGGACTATGAGGGCGATGCATGATGAAGGCGGTTGAACTTGTCTGTCCCAAGAAGCGAGAAGCTTTTGCCAATATTAGCCTGATGAGGAATACTATACCAGAGAGGATTTCGGACCTATCAGCAGATTTAGACAGCCAATTGAAACAGAGAGTCAAGTTATTTTGTCAAATGTTTTGTCAAAGATATGTTCATTAAATTTCAACATTTTCTGAATGTTCTTGTGCTTCCTTCTACCAAAACAAAGGAAAGACATGATATTTTGGTTATTTATAGCAAAGTATGGTATAATTTTAATGGTCCGGCCCACTTGACATCGACCGAGGCCGTATTTGGATCACACTGTGAAATGAGTTTGACACCCCTGCTCTGGATGAATACACTGCATGAGGCAATATGAGGCACCATTATGATCTGAATGCATTTTGGCATGCATTGAATTCAGTATTTATTCCTCCCATGTCTCAATCAGAGTTTTTTTTTTTTAATCATTCCAGTCCATCTAATGTCTGTTACAAGATGTGTGCAGTTACAGTATTTTTGCTTACATAATCTATAAATCGCTGAAAGATGTTGATGATGATGGTTCAACAATTAAAACGTCTATCCTAGGTTTTATGTATGTATTGTTTATTTTGACATAAAGGTTTAATTAAGAAGGCCAATCCCATCTGCAATGTAAACCACCTCACACATTTTGTTTCTCGCACACACAATTGCACTCTGGTACGTCCCTGAGTCATTGTCTCTAACCTTTACGAAAGGTACCCTGTTTCTAATTGCAATGAGATCATTGATACTGAGCAATGGAGACTAAAATAACAGCACGTATGTTGATTTTGACACAATATATACCTATGTGTGTTTGTGTGTGCTGACATTTGTATAATACAATGTAGTATTGCAATTCCTGATAGAGGTGAATGGTAGAACCTGGAGAAAGGTATGTTATCTTGCCAATTAGTGCCCGATGTCATGAGCTTGCATTTGTTGGTTTAATTTTGATTGGATTTTAGTTTCATCATGTTCTCATTGGGTTGTTTTTTTTTGTTGTTGTTTGTAATTTTGTCTCATTAGGTTGTTTGTTTTAACTTTTCTTGCCAGCCCGAGTCCCTTGTGTCCCTTGTCTCGCAAGTGGCTGTCTACCTCAGCCACTTGTGTCTTGGCCACTTGTTCTTTGGTGTCGCGTCAATTAATTTGTATTTAGGTACCTGCTTCCTTGCAGCCCTTAGCGGTTCAGTGTCCATGTCCTAGTCATATCTTTTCTGCATGTTGGTGGCTACTTGTCCAGTTAATTCATTTTCATGTTTGTTTTGTTATGTTGAACCTTGGTGTTTTGGATTATAGGAAATTATTTGTTTTTGATCAATCAACGTACCTTGTCTTTCTGTTCTCTATAACACCCGCCTCACCTCCCTGCTATCCTGCATTTGGGTCCTCATTCATCACGCAAAAGTGGCATCTCATCTTCACTTTTTATTTCGCGTTTAGACAAGCATTTTTCAGAGAAAATACGTATGCATACGGTGATGCAAGAGGGTGTGGAATTCTATTGTGTATTGATGTGAGGTGGCTCGCTGGTACTGTGATGTAACTCCGCCATGTCCGCATACATGCGTAAAATTTCTCTTTGTCTCTGATCTGCGATCTACTTCAATGATCTGTGCCACGCAGACCAAAATGATGGCTACTAGGAAATAAATAAATCAATCGTAGATGAACAGAGTCTGGAAAATCTTTGGAAGGACTCCTGTTGGGTTATTAAAGCAGCCAGAGAGGTTTGAAGGGCCGGCGGATGGATATAGACAGACAGCATTGTTGACTTACCTGTTTACTGGCACATGTACAGTATATATGTAAACGCGTATGTGAACCCATTGAACCGAGTGATGGCAGCCAGACTTGAGAAAGGAAATGTATTCTAAAATGCTACTGGAAGTATGAAAACGCGGTAGAAATGCAAAGTCAATTTAGGAGGGAGTTTAACAAAGAACCACCAACACGAGTTACCATCACTCGAATTAAAGATAAGTTTGAAGCTGATGGAACTGTTCAGGACGTCCATAAGAAGCGTCCCAGAAGACCACGTACATCGACAAGCCCCACAAAAGATGAAAGATTACTGGAAACGTTTCAACGAGAACATGCAATAACAAGACAATAGAATGATATTTGTAAATTCTTTTCCATGTTGAAAATTATTCGAATTATAATAAACCCAAAATATACAATTATTCAAGGTATGTATAATTTTTTTTGGGATACCCTGTATATGCAGGAGATTGGCTGGCAACCAGTGCAGGGTGTACCCCGCCTATTGCCCAAGACAGCTCTAGCACACCCGCGACCCTGAGGTAAGCGGATTAGAAAATGGATGGATGGATATATGCAGAGCTGTGAACCTACAGAACTTCACTTACGTGACCCAATTTCCACACGTTGATACATTTAGTCAAGAACATTACCGTGTGACCGTTATTGCAGCATATTAAGTACAGTAATAGGATAAATGTAGCTGTGTGTCATTATTTTTTCTCTGCTGGCACTTATTCATTTCCCTGCTATTTTGCTTTTCAAAGTTGGTTCCTCTCCACCGTAACTTGATTCCCAGACACCCCTGCGTAACAAGCGTACTGTGTCATCCAATCACTTATTTCAGTTTCACATCTGCATAGCTATCGTGATAGGTTAGCAAATCACTTATTTCAGTTTCACTTCTGCATAGCTATCGTGATAGGTTAGCAATTAGTATTGCCTTCGTTTTATGATCACGATACTAGTTGGAAATATATCTTATCAACTGTAGGCGATGATTAGTAACTTGTGACTTGGGCTGTGTTGACACCGGACGCAAAATGAATTTGTGGCTCCGCATCATCTTTAGCCAAGTTAGCTAAGCAGCCGTACCTTGCAGGGAGCTGCGGCAGCGCAACAGAGCAATCACTAAGCATTCCCTGATAGGAAAAGCGAAAAGCAACAAAGTTGGATGACTGTGCAACATGTACACACAGAGATTTGTTTTTTATCTCAATGTAGTGTTAATTTATTTACAAAATGTTTCCTGGCCATTGTCTTGGTGGCCCAACACAATACCATACTGGTGACAATGTTGGATTTCTTTGCAGTATCCGAAACAACCAGCATTTCGACCTTAACATTTGGCAGCTCTGTATTTGGAGAATAGCATAGCACTATTCGAAAGGTCTTGGTAAAATTAAGAATGAAGACACCAACCCCTGATTAGGTCATTAATTGATTCAGTGTGTCTGGATACGTCAATCTGAATAATATAGATAGGTTGATAGATTATCCTCAATTATGGAGATGCATTTTGATTTCAGCCTGTACTAACCTCTTCTGATAACACCCCAAATCCGATCCCTGGCCTTGGCTAGTTGCTGTGGCAACCCGATGTTTTGCCTTGCTCGCAACACATTCCGCAAGCCTGTGTCCAAGGGCAGTATGAGACACACAGGCAACCCTCACACATCACACCTCGCACACACTCACACCATGATAGGATGCTTGAAATAGTCTGTGTCGTTGCTGGAATCTAAAGTCGTATTCACGGATGTGAAACCCTGTTCTTCAATTTTGTTTGTTTTGATCTGTTTACTTTGTGTGATAATCACACTAATGTATGCCTGATTGCAGTGCACCTCGCAGGACTGTATTTTTTGTTACAAATTTGACTAGCAAATTATTTTTAAAAGCAAAACAATGGAATAAAACATATGGGGATTTCGTCATTACACTTCAGACACAATGTAAATGCAATCTTAGCCCAACTGAAGAAGCTTGGAAAAGGACGCAGCTGCACGTTCATGCATGCAGAATATGACACCACAAAAACACTTTGTGTCTCTGTGGACTTTTGAAGGGAGGAATGGCATTAAGGAGAAAGGGAGGCAGAATGGAGAGGTGCATGGAAAGGATTGGCAGTGATTGAAAAAAAGAGGAGGAGAGCTTGCGGCCAGGTGGATTTCGGTTTCCTCATGGGGTAGTTTGTGTGCGCCTTCATGTGTTGCAGTTGCCCACTGTGAGTATATGAACAATACCCCTGTGAGTACCATTTTCCCTCTGCTCATTATAGAACTCAGGTTATCAAACTCAAGGCCCAGGGGCCAGATCTGGCTTGCTACATCTTTTTATATGGTCCGCGAAAGCAAATCAAACATGTCAACTTCCACGATGCTTGCTAAAATATGGACCAACATGTCAAATTGTCAATGTAACAAATAAGAGATATGATAAGCATTTTCTTCTTACCAAAACCTTCATTACAGTAACTTAAACCATTATTCTTGAGTTCCTCATATGGTTTCACAGTCATAATGGCTCTCCAAGGGAAACGGTAACTAGTGTGACTCATGACAAAAATGAGTTTGACAGCTCTGTTTTAGAATGAAGCAACCTGCACATGGAAACACACCTGTCTGGTTTAAAGTTTAGGTAACTAACAGGTTTCCCCCACTGTTTCGATTCAAAATATACAAGTGGTGAGTTGCTTTGACAGTGAAGAAGAAGGATTTGGTAGATATATTGTGATTAGACGTGAGACAAACAAAAAGACCAGGAGCCAAGAAGCAGAGATAGAAAATTAATACACTGAAAAACAAAGTAGCAACTGAAAATCCCCTTCGTCAGGGACATACTCGTGACAACAAGATAAACTAGATCACCAGGCGAGTCTTGAGGCTGGACCGCGTGGCAGGGGGAAAAGCAGCAACATGACAAGCCACAGTGTGACCAGCAAGGCTCTTCCAGCACAAAACAATGTGAGAAGCTGATTAAAAAGGCTGCCACCTATTCAAGCTAATGTGGAACAGGTGAGGGGGTGAGTCTCCGCCTCTGAGTTTGGTCCCACCTCCTGCCATACTTCAGCACTGTAGAGAGGGAGAGGAGCATGATTTGGCAAAGCAAAATGGCAAAGGCGAAACAAAACATATCCATGCATCCATTTTTTGATCCACTTATACTGACAAAGGTCGCAAGGCATGCTGGAGCCTATCCCAGCCGTCTTCGGGCAGTGGGCGGGGTACACCCTGAACCTGTTGCCAGCCAATCGCAGGGCACACAGAGACGAACAACCATCCGCGCTCACAATCACACCTAGGGACAATTTAGAGGGCTCTATTAACCTGCCATGCATGTTTTTGGAATTTGGGAGGAAACCGGAGTACCCGGAGAAAACCCACACAGGCATGGGGAGAGCATGCAAACTCCACGAAACAGAACCATGATGTTTTTATATCATTTGAAAGACTGACCGCTAGTTTTGATATGTGGAGTACTGTTTAGTTTCTAACTATTTACTGTGTGTTTATGGACTTGAGGTGAGTAAAACAGTGGGGTCTTGGTAGCAGAGATACATGTTGCTGCTGTTTAAGCAGCTCCTGCAGGCTCAATTTCGCCCAGCAACTGTAGCTCTCCAGTCATGATTTTAAGCCCAGTTCAGTAACAGTGTGGTTTCAGTAAGGGCTTCCGCAAAGAAACTGAAATTTGCAAAGTTCGAAGACATGACTTGCATTGGTGAGCCCGTGATGGAAAGTTGAAGGTTTAACACACACTGTAAATGATATCCCATCATGGCTACTCATATGCTTAGTCATTTATTTTACTTTATTAATTTTAATTCCTTCCGGAAGCAGGCCATCATTTCATTTTTCTAAAAGAATGGGTTTGTGTACAGAGTTAAAGAGCCGCCCAATAACAACTGCATCAAGGCAGGTAGACAAAAACGTTAATCTCCTCCCTCAAAGACTGGTAGTGTAGTGGTTCACAAAGCTGACCATTCTGTTGGCATGTGATCAACTCTGACTCAAATATGCTCTTCATAATTGAGAATTGATTATTTTGATCAGTCCAGACCCCAGGGTATTGATAAGGCTCCTCCCAGGACCAGCTGAAATTTCTTGTAGACGTACTGCTGTGTTTTTCTGTTGGCTAATAACAAATGAAGTTATTTACTGCAAACGAAAATTCTAACTTACAGTTCTCCTAAAAATGAAATCCTCTGAAGCGTCAGGAGCAGGCACACAGTGGGTGATTGGTTACAATGTCTGCCTCACACTTTATAGTTTCTAGTTTCAGGGTTTGAATCTTTGCTGTAGCCCTCATGATGGATTTTTACATGTTCATAGATTAACTAAAGTCTCTAAATTGTCCATGTAAATTCGAAATATGTTCTATACACGTATAATCTACACACGTATGCTGACACTTGTCCGTGCTCTGCAATCGGCTGGCAGTCTTTGGTTCACCCTGCCCAAATTTCACAGGAATCGTCTCCAGCTCACCCGCAACCCAGTTGAGAATAAGTCATATCGAAAATGGATGGATGGATGTTTTAAGTAGGACAGCACATGCAGTGCTGAGATCTCTTTGATAGCCCCTGCCGTTTTGCTCTCTCTCACCTCCTGTTATTTTCAGCTTCCTCTCTGTCACTTCCCCTTTCCTCCACACTGATCAAAGCATCAATCTCATCATGCCTTACTTCCCCATGTCTTTGCTTCTTTATTCTTCATGGTTCTCATATTCTATGACTTTACAGTCTGCACCTCCCTATTTATATACTGACTCATATTTTTCCATTGACATTTGAATCTATTTCTGCCTATGCTTCAAATAAATTTACTTATTTACATGACGAAGTTCCATCTGTCAACACCTTAAAATTAATTTGAAATATTAAAGCAGATTCATGTGTTGAGGGCATGCACAGCGAGACCAGGATCAGTAGAGTTAACCAAAGAAATGCAGCTTCATGAATGTGAGTGAGAATGAACTGTATCCTAGCAACAGAAAGAACTGTGATCTCACACCTGAGATTTACTGATTTTGGTTGGAGTGTGTGTTCGTTAATGCCTCTGTGTTCACTTATTCATATATTACATGCTACATGACAGGGAAGGGGTTTTGTGTTTGAACTTGCGCAAGAGACTAGAATACAGAACACTGCGAAAGACAGTGATGCCACTCCAGGGTGCTTTTGAAACACTGGATTGGATTGAGTGCTTGTTTCACAGCCTTTCTTTGTTTTTTTTTTTGTTTTTTTTCACAACTGCGGGCATCTCTATGTGGAGCCAGATGCGTTTCTGCTTTCTGCCTTCTTGTTTGTGGATGTGGATATGAATACGCTGGTGTGTTTCTGCCAGGCATAGAGATAAACTGGCAGCAGAGCACACTGGGACCGTTTCCAGTCTCCAGTGACCTGGATAGGATGGATAGTTTAGAAAATGGGTTGAATGCCTGACATTATGATGTTCCTTGAATACTTATGCATGACATTTAGACATAGGTTAAAGGTTGTTTTGTATGCCTGCAGCATGGCAGCACGACGACTCATTGGTTTGCCCTGTTTCCTCGCAGGAAGAAGGGAAAACCCATCCAGTCTTGATTCAGGCCTTTCTAGTTTGCTTATTTTCCACCTTTTCTAAGGCAATTAGTGAATAGTGTTTTACCCAGGCAGTTTAGGATCAATTCCCACTTATTGTCCCATTTAGAATTGCACTTCGATTGACTGCCGTGCAGGATGTTGTCTACTTTTTGCCCCAAGTCAGCTCCCGTGACCTTGCACAGGATAAGCAGAGTAGAAAATGATTGAATTGATGGCTGCAGTCTGCTGGAAGACTGTCACTCAGTGCATGGCACAATCACATTGTTCTCGGGGTTTGTTCAAGTCCTTTGGCCAGACTGAAATCCCGCAACAATTTCTCGGTACATACAAAGCCCTGGAATTCGGAAAAGCCCTCTGAGCCTTTGAAAGAAAAAAAAGCCTCGAACTTCACTCATCCCCATGACTTTGACCAGAGCACGATCATGAATTTCTTTTGTTTTTGTGATCTTCTAGATCACAAAAACAGCCTTTTAGATTATTACTCTGACAAACCGTTCCTGTATTCATGACAACTGTATTGATTGATACTTTGTACTTGATGCCATTTAGTAATATATATCTTTTAGCTTGATGATTTTTCAAAAAAGGATGACAGCTTTGTGTGTGTGTGTGTGTGTGCCTGCATGAATAAGCCTGTTCATCATGTCAAAGTGCATAATGACTCCCGCTGCACAGTTTACCCATAAACCCTCTGAAACTTCCCTCAGACACACACACACACACACACACACACACACAGTCACAGTCTCGCTTACTTCCCGCACTGTTTACCAGAGTGGTGCTGCCAGCATCATATGACTGGCACATGGGCCTGCCAAGCCACTGCGCTGAGAATAGGACCATGATGCCTTGCTGTTTTCGCCCCCAAGGCCGGTGAACATCAGCGCTGGTGTGCAAAGCACTGCCTTCTAACAAAAACACCAGGCTTGCACAAATTTAGTCAGGGATTCATAGACTTCCTGGATAAACTGTTATCAACATAAGGCTTTAGTGTCAAGTAAAATTTTAAAAAATTTCAAATGTAAGTTTGAATTGTTTTAAAGCATTGTACAGCGCTTTGAGTTGCATTTTCATGTATGAAAAGTGCTATATAAATAAAGTCTGACCGATTGATTGATTGATAATAAGGAGAACGTGATTTTGTCCGTGATATGATATTGCAGAGTTGAGTTTTTTTCTGTTTGGCCCCTTTCTTTTTCTGCTCTTATGAGATGTGTTGCTGGTTGTTTTTACACATTCTTCCTGATGTTCTTTTTTTCATATATTGAAAGCCCTCTCTGTTGTTTTATTGCATGTTATGCAAGGTATTTCGTGTATTGCATTACAATTATTGTCCGGATATATTCTGTCCTCGGGGTAGCTGCTATTGTTGTACACCCCAATCCGGCTTAGCTGGCTGCGTGCAGGAACATCAGCTGATAAAAGGACACGTCACAGCGCTCAGCTGACAACTTCTGGCGAAGGCAGCAGTAAACATGGAAACTAGTACCGTATTTTACGGATTATAAATCAGAGGGGGTTTTTTTTCGTAGTTTGGCCAGGGGTGTAATTTATACTCTGGAGCGACTCGTGTGAAATTCTTAACACATTATTATCATTTATTTATTATCATTTCACATATCTGAATAACTCTTAATATGTTACATGAACATACCAGCCACATTCTCAGTTCATTGTTTATGCGTCATGTAAAGTTAGCATTTCATACACTTATTTAGCCTGTTTTTCTCTCTTTTATTTTCATTTTAAATTGCCTTTCAAAATGACATGTCTGTTCTAGGTGTTGGATTTTATCAAATAAATGCCCCCCAAAAATGTGACTCATTCTCCAGTATGACTTTTTTCTTTTTTATTATGCATTTTATGGCTGGTGTGATTTATACTCCGGAGCAAAATACGGTAAATGTAAATACAAACCGTATTGTCTTAAGAAAGGAAAAACAAACCGTGGGG
Organism: Hippocampus guttulatus; assembly: GCF_054856545.1. Lineage (NCBI taxonomy): Eukaryota > Metazoa > Chordata > Actinopteri > Syngnathiformes > Syngnathidae > Hippocampus > Hippocampus guttulatus. Next base: position 6,642,700 of record NC_141264.1, on the reverse strand, counting down.
TTTGAAATGTTAAAAAAAACACAAAAGTTTTTTCATATTTTATGAAGCAGTCTTAATGAGTTCACAGTAGTATATGATAAATATGAGAAATTTATGAGAAAAATCAGCCGTCTCTGGCCCCATCTTGTGACTTTTGTTTGATAGGCAACACATCACTGTGCCAGAGGAAAAATAACCAAGAGACAGTGAGAGAAATCGAAGGCTTGACTTATGAGGTGTCAATCACTTTTGTGGGCACACCAACCCCGCAATCTCATGCAGACCTGACCTTATCGTCGCAGAAAAGCAGCTTTTTCGTAGCGAATTCTTGCCATAACACTCAGGGGTCAGTTTTTGTACACAACGCATCTGCAACAGGCAAAGTGCAAACAGCACCGGATCCTCATTTTTGTGCCAGAGCAAGGCTAGCTCTGTGTGTTTGCCAATTTGGGAAACGGCTCTCTGCCTGCAATAGTGGCACTTCAGTGGCAGAAAATGGACGTGTGCTGGATTTCATTCATAAATATGTGAACAGCGGACAAATAGATTCATTGAAAGAATTATTATTATTATTCTTTTTTTTTTTTTCCAACTATGCCACTGGCTGGCACAGCTATGGGGGTGCACACCAAGTATCGGAGGATGTGGGGAATCTCCAATTGCCCATTTCTCAGCGCAAATGTTTTGCAACCTTATGTGCCTGCTTCGCCCATGTTGTGACTGCGCCACTAGGAGAATGAGAGGAGGTGCTGTCATTGGTCATGACTGAGGTCTGCTGGCTTTGACCACTCCCCCAACAGTGCAGACCTCGTTCAGATCTGCTGGTCTGCACTCATCTGTGAAATTATAGGATGTAATCCGTGCAGAGTCAAGCCACGCAGTATTTACTATCATGAAGGTGAAGTCCTAAATGTTATCGGTTTTGAAGATTTCTTTTTTGAGAGGGCCAAAGGTTTGGTCATCATGAGTGTGCCCACGAGTGTGTGACAAATGACACCTTGTAAGTCACGTCTTTTGTCTTCGATTGGTTGTTTTTCACGCTGTGGTTTCTTGTATATCAAATTTGGAGTGCTGGATGTGTCAGTGAACTGTCATTCGCCAGCGAATTAAGTTTGTCACCGTCCGTGGTCATTATTTCAGGGCGGCCCAGTCTGTCGCTCTGTCATTGTTACTTTTAACATCCTTCCTTCATCGCTAAATTACATTTCATCATAGTTCTTTGGGGACAATCAGTGTTAAACTGTTGAAAAGGGTAACAGCACACAATTCCATTCATCTAGAAACAGTTTGGACCACTTCACGTCATTAAAAAAAATATATTAATAATAATCTTAGTCTTTATACTTTTACTACTCCCCTCCTGCTTCTCATCGCCAAAATGCCCATCGTCTTTTCTTCAGGTTCATGGCGATCTGGGGGATAGATAAAAATCGCTTCCGTATGCAGTTATTCCGTCCGTCAGTGTTTCGAAGTTGCCATGAGTCATCACCCCGCTAAAATAGGAGTTGATCAGTGATGGACGGACGGACACTCTGTTGGTACTGACAGATAGGTGTATAAATGCCCACCTCAGACAAAAGATGCGGCCAGAGACATCTTTTTTTCAGAGCTCTTATTTATCATGTATTACTATGAAGCGATAATGATCGTTTTAACAAATGTGACAAAAAAGTGTAGGTTTTTTAACTATGGTAAACTTCCCATTAATTTGGCACCTAAAACAGTGTATAATGTTGATCAAGTGGTATTTTCTCCAGAGTTGAGTGGAAGTTACCTCGGGGCTGGAGCACTCGGGTGCTGGCAGACTTAATGCAGGCTGTAATCTCTTGAGAGAGACACACATTTGAAAGTATTTCCCTTGGCTATAATTGTGATAAAATGATGGAGGTGTAAAACCGAGCCCAGGGAGGAGTAGAGATTCATGGGAGATTGAGTCCTCAGGGTCCAGCATATTGCTAATCCTTGCATGTATTTCTGTTTTGAGATCTGACGTCTGTTTAATTCTTTTCTGTACTTTACGTTAATAATTAAGCCAAGGCAGAAAAAGATTATTTTCGATATATGCGGTGTCAGTGCATCCTTCATTTGGTAAACCAACACAAAACTGACACAGGATTATGCCTTTAACAGAATGGCACGCAATTCAGCACAGACCGCTGCCAACTTCCATCCATCCATCAATTTTCAATCGTGCCTTTGCTTACTGGAGTTGTGGGTGAGCTGGAGCTGATCCCAGCTGGCATTTGCTGAAAGGCGGGGTACACCCTAGACCAGTCGCATCTGCCAAATTAACCATCCTAATTTAGACCAGAATCAGTATGCTCAGTGGCATTCACAGACAGAAACAAATCAATTTGTCTTTTCTGTCATACCAAAGCTTCACACTTGATTACATCCACTCGTCATCTGCCAGCTCAAGTATGTAAGTGTTGCAAATGCTGTGATGCAAATCATAGATGTATTCATTCTGACCTTACCGTATTTGTGTTGTGTGTAGTAGCGCAGGAAAATATAGTCATCTTGTTAATTATACCTCTCTTAAAATAGACACTAATGTAATTACACCATACTTATGTGGCTGCTTGGTGGCTTCTGCTATGGTAGAAAATTATGCTTTGAACCTTATTTGGGATGTGGATGTGGCATACATACAGTTGATGACAAAAGTCTTGGAACACGGCCATTAATGCATTAATTATTCAGTTAGGGGGTTGTGCTAAATGCCTTAATTCTTAATTTAAATAAATTCTGTAGCCAACCAATCGTTTGTTGACTCTTCTACAAATTAACAGTTTGGAGAAGGCCCTTTTCTGTTCCAGCATGTCTGTTTACCAGTGTACAGAGCAAGGTCCGGTTGGGTGTGTTTTAGTGTGAACCGTGTACAGGATCAGCGGTGTGGTAAATGACATGTCATGACAGAACATGAGAGCCCTGACCTTAACCTCAACAAACACTGTTTTGATGGTTGTGTACGGGTCCTCTGTTGCTCCACGAGTTTTCGCCATATACTGAACACTACGTTCTGTCAACTAAGGCTGAGATTTGTTCATTTCTCTCCTGTAAAAGCGTTAGCCACATGCTCCGCAATACTGTCTCAGCAACTGACCTACAAGTCACAACTGCACACTAACTCAACTGTAAACATGAAGACGTAGAGTGGCTTTGTTGTTGAACTCACCAAGTATTATATTAGCCCACTTGCACTACCACTGCACGCACACAGTCTTTAAGCGTCAACCTCAATGCCAGTGCCCAGTACGCAGCGAACTCCCATAATCACAGTACAGCGGACAAAAGACGAAGAAGATCAAGTGAAAACGGAGTCACCTGTACATGTGTGTATGGAGGGGTGAGAAGAAGGAAATTGAGGATGTCGACGTGCTGCAGTGAATGGCACTTTTGGAAAACTGGAGACAGATGCATCTGCCTTGCTCTTTTTGGCTTCTGTTCCCCATTGCATTTTTTTGGAGTGTTCTATTTTTCCTTCCGAGTGACGTACACATTTCCCTGTGCGCAGAGTCACATGTGATTTTCAAACAGCAAGAAGGCAACGTATAGGTTTTAATGTTCCTGCTGTGGCCTGTAGATTTAAATTATGAAGAATGTTTTAATCTATATTTGATGACTAGCTCTTGTTTTGATACCAGGCATTTTACAGAGTACAACGGTAGGTGTGTGTTTTTGTGTCTTTGTGCGCGTGTGTGCATGTGGGTGTGTGTTGCTGTCGCCCTGTGCACACGAGTGTATGGGTGTGTGCCAGTGTCTGTCCCTGTCTGTTTGCTTGAGGGTGTCTTCATCGGAACAGAAAGGTTGCATCTAAATAGAACTTGAATTGTGATTGTGTATTTTTATGCTGGGAGGTCAGCATTGGGAATGGGTTCCTGTTTTCATAAGGAGCTCTTTTCTTTGGGGAAGAGAAAAATGTGCAATGATAGATGACTGATTCCAAGCGAATTCATTTGATTCGTCTTTCATCAAACAACGAACAAAAATAAATTGTTTCCCGCCTGAATAGGAGCCCACTGCCAGTCAGTCACAGAGACCGGATTGCAGTGCGCGTTTTCCATGACATAAAACCTTGCTGAAGACTTTTGACCTGAGGAGGTTCTGTATGCGCTTTCAAGTCGCAAATCAGAAATTGAGCCAAGACATATTTCTCAGCGCCAAAGGCGTTTTCCAGTGCAGGAGGTGTTGCCGTAACACACGAAAAAGCCCAAATCTTGAATCGTATTAAATGTATAAAATACAACTATACACCATTACCACTACACTCCTTGGGTGATATATGTAGATAAGGAGATAACAGATAACTAACATGGTGCATCGTGAGCATCAAGTAGCCCCTATGGATCACGAGTGGCCTGCGTATCTGTTCTGAAAATAGGTCATCAATGAGAAATGTTGTTGAAGTGATCATTTAAAAATGTAAGTACTTGCAGCGATTATAGAATTAAAGTGTGACATATTGATTATTAATATTGTGATAATTCATTACTGTGATGATTTAATTTACATATATGAATGTTATCAATCATCAAAAGTAACATTAAATCAAAGGTAATTTGAAGAGATTTGTTATTAAGTGTGTATTAAACTGGTAGCCCTTTGTGTCAATCATTACAGAAGAAGGAATCAGGACAGTTTTGAAACGCACCTTTGATTTATGTTACATTCAGTCAATGACGTGTTGTTGTATGCCAGTTCTAAAGGGAAACCATTTATATAAAAGAAAAATGTATTGAGTGAACACTGATCACAGCTTGGTGTGGGACAAATCCTAGAAGGGGGCGGGGGGGATTGCCCCCATAAGGCAAAACTCATTTTTAATAATTTCATCATAATTTGTTGTTTTTTTATTTGTCGGAAGGAGAATGAAAAACAACTGATTACAATCTAAAATGTGTTTCATATTGAAAAAAATTATAATTCAGAAATTTTATTTTCAAGCCATATGAGTAAATTTAGTTGTCAAGTTACAGAATGGCCACTTTACAATTAAATCTTGTGTTAAGCTTTTGAAGACTATTTTTTCCAAAACTCCTCACACAAATACGACAACCTTCCATCAAAGAGGCAAAACATTTTAGCTCCCTTGCAAAAACAAATAAGTCATGCTTAACTCTTCAAGCCTTTGTAAAAATTTTATTTTTATATCAAAGCAATCTCCATCCTATTAGTAAGCGCCAACGACACACCCATGGAAAGAATGAAAAACACATCTGGCTTTTGCTTTCTCGGTGCACAAAGAAGGCTGTCAGGTTGAAGTATCCAAATTTCAAGGATTTTTCTTCAAGGTGTTGACTGTATTTACTGTAAAACATCAAGACAAACACAAAGCAGTGTTGATTCCATGTCAGAACACACATTAAATAAAACAGCAATTTCAAAGAGAGCTAAAAATCTCAGTCCACATCATGTCATCTTTCTGGGTCATCCCATGATTGATTGCATGGTCCACTATTGTAACTCTGATATGCTCATTCATTCTATGACCTACTCGCCTTGCATATTCACCTTCTTGTCATCCTTCTCTCCAGCCAGCTTCTTCACCTCCACATATTCTTCCTTGGCCTCCTGTACATTATCTCTCTCCCTGCTCCCTCCATTGTACTTCACACAGAGAGTTTACCTGTGTGTGTGTATGTGCGTGTGTGTGTGTGTGTGTGTGTGTGTGTGTGTGTGTGCATGTGTGTGTGTGAGTGTGTGTGTGCCTGGATGTATATGTATGTGTTTGTGGTGTTATTGTGGCATTTAAAAGCCAATCAATGCCCTGCTGACTACCGCTGCTAATTGAAGGTTAGCAGATAACCATCAGCATGACACTCCCTATCTCTATCACTCTTTACCCTGCCCTTCCCTGTTTCCGTCAGTGGTGGATCTACGCTGTAGTTTGAGCTGCATCGTGACACAGTGTTTACACTCCACTATATGACCACGCACATTTGTACAAGTCTACTTTGTCGACGTGTGCTTTTTCAACGATGAGTGGATGCCAACAGTCATCTCTGTCTTGAGACACACACACGCGCACACACTTACTGTATATCATGTGATCAAAACTATCAGTGAGCGATAAAACCCTGACATTTAAAATTGATCCTCAGTTTACTGTTCAATGATTAGCAATTAATTATTTGGCAAATTTGGGGAGGAATAAGGCTCCGTATTGTTGCAGCTTTCATGTGACGTGTTTGGATGACATTATATTATGTTTACATTTCCTCCATAATTCCTGAAAAAATGTTATCAAAAGCAACATCTCATGCAAATAAGGGAAATACATAACATTCATTGTGCAAGATTTGCGTAATCTGCATCATCTGCAAGTGATTTTGCAGCCATCAGATGCTGCTAATGACGTGTGTGTGTGTGTGTGTGTGTGTGTGTGTGTGTGTGTGTGTCTGTGCGTGCGCGTGTGTGTGTGTGCGTGTGTGTGTGTGTGTGTGTGTGTGTGTGTGTGTGTGTGTGTGTGTGTGCGTGTGTGTGTGTGTGTGTGTGGAATCAGTTATCACAATACAATGCAATGTCAGTCTTTTTCAACATGCACGTGTGTCCTGAATTGTGTGAAAAGAAAAATGAAGCACTGTCGGTGCTTCAGCCTGCTGTTGCTACGGTAACAGGGACACCTGGGAAGAAGGATGCAAGGGGAGGGACACATGCTGGAGAGAAAATAAAGGGCAGATATCGGAAACATAAGAGTGGAGGGCAAAGGAATACCAGTGATACAGAAACACAATGCGGAAACTCGTGCTCATTTTGGATAATGATTTTGTGTCCAATTTTGGACATGAATACCCAGTATAGTATGTTTCCCTCTCTCAACACTTGGGTGGCCCTCTGCTTCATTTGTCTTCAATTATTAACTTCATAAAAAGCTGCAGCTCTCTGTTGATAAATAATTGAGGCTCAAATGGAATGTCCCCCGTGAGGGGTGTGCAAGCAGGGTGTTTTTGAGTCGAGAGTGGCTTAAAATATAGTATATTCCCGCTTGGAAAGAATCCAGTTCATCTTTCTTCCATGCTGGCTTTTACACTGATGAGCTCAACTTGACCTATTTCTGTCCGTTTTATAACAGCGTTATTCAGGTTATTTTTATATATTAATCTTAATAGTTCAGTGTTCTTCTGTACTTTCTGTCCTTTTGCAGTGTGCATCTCATCTCCGTGTCTGTTTGCAGATGTTTATTTTTAGTTCCATCATATGAAGACACTGACATTTGTTCTGAAGCTTGTGTTCAGTGGTGTCGTTATATGAGGCTAACGTTTGGGGCGCCCATCGCGAAAGGCTAAATTCGAAGAGGGCAGTACAATGTTCACTGTTTTGGTTGCATTTTTTTTTTCTCCTTGCCGTTTAGTAAATAAAACATGGTGCTTCAGTGGTCCGACAGGAACCGATTCATTGAGGCACACATATGCAAACTATAGAGTGACATTTTTTGTTTGTTTGTTTGTTTTTCCCCGGGAATCCGGCAAGATTCCCACAAGATGCAAGTCAACTTTACCTTTATTCATGGGATCGGGATAGATGGATGGATGGATGGACGGACGGACGGACGGACGGACGGACGGACGGACGGACGGACGGACGGACGGACGGACGGACAGACAGACAGACAGACAGACAGACAGACAGACAGACAGACAGACAGACAGACAGACAGACAGACAGACAGACAGACAGATAGACAGATAGATAGATAGATAGATAGATAGATAGATAGATATTGTGGCTTTGATCCAAAAGACACACACACAACAGGATGTGATGATGATACAAGCATGTACTGACGGCCAACTGAAGTTTTTGCTTTAACACAGGGAAATGAGCCCAAAACCCAAGCTCCTTTGCCATGGTAGTTGGCCTGGGAGGAGAGGGCTGCGTGGTTCGTGGCCGCTATGGACTGCCTCTCGGGCAGCTGTGAAAGCGTGCACATCACTCGGAAGGATCTAGAAAGCTCACACTTAGGCTACGTTCACACTGCATGCACGGCATGATGCCCAATTTATATTTTTTGTTAAGTTTGATATTTTTATGAATCACTTCACATGACAAAAAAAAATTAAACAAACATTTCTTCCAATGTTGACAGCATGTGCCTGTGAAACTTGCATGTGCACAATACTCTGCCTTGTGGCACAGTGTTTATGGAAGTAAATATGGTCCCACATGTTCTCATTTTTTCTTTTTGCAACTTCCTAACTGTGTTCGTGCCACCCACCTGAAATCCTTTTGACGAGATGAGGAAATTGACACAGGAGGCGAGACGAGGAGGGACAGTTTTTGCAGAAATGAGACGATCTCGCCTTGTTCACTGCAACTAAACAGAACAAGGCACCATTAACTTGGCTCACAAATCAAGGCCTCTGCGGCTCAACTATGACTTTTCCACATACTCTTCTTCATGCTTTATGTTTCAAGCGGGATTCAATTCAAGTCAAATGTTATCACCGTTGTTACTCTTCATAAATGTGCCCGCCGACCCCCACCTCCAACCCCTCGCGCACAGCACATAATTGAAGTGGCTCGTGATTATGTATAAAGTGTTGATTTGTTGCTTATGTATTAGTTGAATGCAAATACCGTGTAGAATCATCAAAACGTTTTTATTTTCTCATGTGGCCGCATGAGAAAATAGCATTCTAGTTACTACACACCTTGGAAACGGTTGGTTAGGCGTTTTGTACTTGAACTGACTGAATAGTTGCTGGTGCCCCAGCATATATTTATCAGATCTCGAGTATCTTCATACCACGAATTGTTTTCTGCTGCTTTCTCCACCAATTGCTTTTGTCGCCTGTCTCTTTGTAGAACAATTGTTAATGTTTGTCTCCTTTTGGTGACATGCATGAGTGCCACCTGTCCAGAGTACAAGTCTCAGTTGTATTTATGGGATTTTTTTTTTTTTGGGGGGGGGGGGAAATCAGCTACGTGACACATCGGACAAAAAATCGGAAGTGACATGCTGTTAAGAACATAGAATTTGACAAATTTACAAAGTACAGAAAATGATCCAGTTGAGGAATTTGTCTGAGGTTTTTAAACTTCTGTTTTTCCTGTATTGCTTTCCTCCTTTATTCGTTTGCGGTTTCAACCAAGAATATTAAATTCTGCGTACCCCGATGTAGTATTCAGATGACTTTTCTACCTCTTTGCGATTGGCTGGCGATCAATCAAGGAGGTACCCCTGATTCTGGCCCAAAGTTCAGGTGGGATAGGCTCCAGCTCACCTGCGACCCGAATGAAGACATGTGCGATCGAAAATGGATGGTTTTGTAGATAATTTCAACCATCCTGGGGCCATCCTCTGAGATCCCAGTCTGCAGGATGATGTCTTCTGATTGATTGTAATTCATCCTCAAATGCCTTTTATGCAAGTGTTGCAAAGTGCTGCTTCTATTGATCAGATGGTAAAGAAAAAAGAAAAGCTTGTGTGTGTGTGTGTGTGTGTGTGTGTGTGTGTGACAAAGAGAACTGGCATTGACATAACTCGGGCCCCGACATGTCTGGACTTTTAATGGAAATCTTGTTGGAGCCTATTTTTCTCCTTCCCATGCTCATCTACTTCCTGCTTTCTGTCACTCGTCCTCACTCACAATCAAGCTTCCTATACAGTGCCCCATTTTCCATTGAAGGTCAGCTTGAATTTGATCTGAGTGCATCAGCAACCATCAGCATCTTGAGGCAAGTCAAGGGAAACTGAGATTGTTATAGCAACATTGATACAGAAGTCAAATCAAAAGTACTTTAGAGTGGGAACGGCTTGAATGTTATCAACTCATCTTGTGTCACTGTGTCAAAGATCAACACTTGCAGACAAGATATCATTTTGTTTACACCACACCTTTTGCTGTTTGTGTCCTTAAACTCATTCAAATGGGCCGAGTAAAACACAGAGTACTTCTCATTGTCTTCCTGTTTGTGCTTTTTTCCCCCTCTGGCATGATGATCATTGGGAAGAACGGGTGTAGTTATCTTTTTTTTTTCAGTCTTTACAGTGCCGAATGCTTGTCAACACAACGCACAAATGGGGAACCATTTTAACCCTGTTCACATGGTCTCTAGCATCGGTAAATCAAAAGCAACTCTGGTGACTCGTTTTATGACCGTTTAAAAATGCATACGACTGATTTGCAAACACTTGCCACTACTAACGGATTTGCAAGGACATTTTGAAATTGCTCAAAACTACTTTGCGACAAGAAAAACTGTTTGCGACAAGCCGTACCGCTTGTGAACATTTTTGCAACCTTTTAGGAATCATGACAAAAAACCCAAATTCGCTACGTTGGCAAGCATTCTCCGCTCAGTGAGATACGGGCTTGAGGATCTGAAATTATACGTTGAGACTGATAACATGTGTAGCTCTGCGTGTGTGCACATAAGAAGTGTGAATAGTCATGTCAAGTTGTGCTCACGTTTGGTATATCTCAGATTTGTACTCCAATCAACATTATAGTCAATTTCACAGTACAATAAGAGCCAATGAAAAAATGGTGCCATTTACAATGAAGCACTCACTATTTATGCACCAAATATATCTAACCTATTTATTCAAAGGGTTGTGGAGTGGAGTCTGTTAACTTGGGTTTTTTTTTTTTTTAAATCTCGGATTTGCTCCGAAAGGGTTCAGGGCTGACAATAGTTGGTCTGGTTTGTGGGCAGAGACTTGCTATTGTTGAAGGACATTTCTTTACAAACTTTCAAGAGATGTGGCGATTCCTCCGTCTAGGCCTCTGACACACTCACCTGGAAATATGTGTGCATCCACCAAAGAGGCGGGATTCAGTGAAGTCTGCGGGTGGTCCTGATTTTCGGATGGTGGAGTTTTCATAAGACATGATAATTCCATCGAGATCCATATTGACAATACGGCACACTTTGTGTGTGCAGCTAATGTGCAAACTACTTTGAAGGAGCGTGTATTTTTGCATTCATTTTTAATAAATCCAGAGCTAGCAAATGAATCAGAATACCATGTTCAGAACAGAATGCTTGGCTGATGGTGCAAATTGAAAGTTGACCAGGTTGCCAAGCAACCCCCCCCCCAAAAAAATCTAACTAATGACCCAATTTTATGATGACTATTGTTTGTAACCAGCACTTCAAGACCCATCAGCATGTGGAAATGCTCCTCACAGGTGAAGAAAAAAGTGCTCTAGCGCTGATCCTTTTTTTTTTCACCATTTAATATGATGCACTGTAATGTCAACATTCAGCCATTATTATGATGTAGTAGTGATATATATTCTGCTTTTGGGCAGTCAGAAAGCGTATATGGGACACTTGTGCACCATCCCCTCCTTCCCCATCCACACGTCAGCACGAATCTGCAGAGTCGGCCGGTGGTGGCTGTGAGCAGCCGTGAAATGACTCAAAACATGGAATATGTTGTTTGGCCTTTGAGAGGCGCTTAACCTTAATACAGCGTCGGGAATGTGGAGGCCAAAAGATGCTTGAGTCGACGGCAGAATGCACACGCTGTCAGATTTGTCAGAGTCACGCCCTGATGTAAAGGTTGCTCCACCCAGAGCGCATACATTTCATGAAGGTACGTAAGTGGCACACTTAAATCCATGGGAGAATCCGCGATGCCAAGAAGGTGCGCAGCAGAACGCCTTACGTACTTAAGTCAATGGAAGAATCTGCGCAGCCCAAAAAGGACGCAGCAGCACGTATTTTTTGACTTAAGCACACGGGAGAATACGCCCCTCTAAGAGCAGTAAAGACGCATACATTTTTCACTTGTCATTTGTGAGGTATTTCACATTGTAAGAATCAGGTTTCAAGGTAGTTTGGCCTGCTTTAGTTAAATCTGACATGGACATCTTTTTATGAGGGTATATTCCACAGGTTTTAGTGTTGCAATTTAAAATGATGATAGATTTCACGCCAGCCTCTTTCGGCACAAGCAGTTCCCACTCACAAGGTTTGTTACAGTCAATGTGCTGCTGAGTCAAAGTACTGTAGAGGCAATAAACACTGAAGTACCAGGCATTTTTTTTCCTCAAGAGGGTGACACACAACTGTAGGAAACGCTGCAGGACACAGAGTAAGATTTAATGACTGTATACTCTGATGCGTTCTTTGTGAGCCTAGTGCTATATAGGGACTCTTGTATGAGTCCTGTCATGCATACGAGAATATGCCTCAGTGCTCCCAGCCCCTTGTGTGTGTGTGTGTGTGTGTGTGTGTGTGTGTGTGTGTGTGTGTGTGTGTGTGTGTGTGTGTGTGTGTGTGTGTGTCCATAGCTGCTCTACTTTGCAAGCTGACAGTTCTCAGGGAGGGAAGAGCAGAGCAGCTTGAATAGACGAGGAACAGGCTGAGTGGCTCTGAGACAAAAGGAAGAGTGTGTGCGTTCGCATGTTCCTGAAGCATCGAGTCAGCCAGGCTGTCAGAGTGGAGCTGCTGCTTTCTAGGCCCACTGTAAAGATTTTGCCCTAGGCCACGCAAAGAAACAGAAACAGAAACATCTTCACACACATTTTTGTCATGGTGGAGTGAATTTCGGAGCCAGACAAGTACTTTTCACGCATTCAACCACATCACCATACCATACCATCCATTACTTGCATTGGCTTTAAGAATAAGAGAAGCATCCAAAAGTCGACTTAGATCAAAACAGCTGTCTTGCTCCTCCTTGCCTCCTCTTTGATCAGTCACCCTGTGCCAGTAATTACCAACCAGCGTTCTGTAGAACACTAGTAAGCCAGTGGACATCATTAGGAATACAGTAGGAAATGATTCCATCTCAATTAATTTGCCAGATTTATTTATTCATTTTTTCCCAGTCTATGCCAGCAACATACCGTGTCAAGCAGAAGGAACCAATGCTCTCCCATTCGCTGGCAGATGGTACAATAAGCCTAGTTGAGGGGTTTCAAACATTTCCTTAGCATGACAGTACAGTATGTTGTAACCTGCTGTCAGCTCAACAGCCGTATGGTCCGTAAAATGGGCGAAGTAAGTTTCCAAATAAACAGAGACCAGATCGTCATTATTTCATGATTCATACTATTTGTCATTTTCATTGTGACGTAATGTAAAATGGGTACCACAGGTCAATAAAGGTTGGGACAACACGGATCCAGCCTTAAAACACATCTGTTTAGACAAGCTTATTCACTCTAACCATAAATCCATTGTCTCTATTTTGTTTTATTTGATCTATTTTAGTTGATGTTGTTTTTAACATTGTATTTGTGTTTTTTAACTGCTTGTTGTAAGGTGTCCTTGAGTTCTTAGAAAGGCGCCCACAAATAAAATGTATTATTATTATTATTATTATTATTATTATCTATGCAATAACATCATACGCATAATTGAGTCAGTTCTGGAAGAAAGATGAGCTGATGCAGGATTTCTAAAGCTAATTATGCAAATAAGTATGCTGAAACCTGATGTCAGCTCAACAGCCATATGCAGTACGTGGTTATGTTTTGTTTTATTCGTGGAAGGAAAGATCGGGTTTTACTTTCATTTTTCCTAGCTGTGACTGAAAATGCTGATTTTCTAGTGAGAGAATGAGTTGTGTTGGATTTAAGGAAGTTTCTCCTCTCCCGCCACTTTGTATCCTTAAATTCAGTTTTCCATAAAAACATGTCACCTGTCTCCGGGTCGGACTCAAGTTACCACTGCTAACCAGGCTCACCAGCCACTTTCGTAAAAACTCTCATGACACGTAATCACTTCTCCAATTGGATATGAAATGAGACATGGTTCTCTGTATATGATCAGTTAAACTGTTCCCCTGAACTAATTCCCTGTCTTCACTTTCATAGCATCATTCTATTTTCTCCCTCTCCTTTTTTTTTGTCTTTTTCTTTTTTGTCACCTTTCTTTTTTTTTGTCCCTGCTGCTCCGTATCTCCCCCTCTCCTTCTGTCAGCAAACCCGTGGTTTCTGTGACATCAGCATACTTCAGTCGTTGCATGGAAGCATGACTCGAACCTTGTGTGCATCGCTAACTAGGAACTCCTTATTGTAAAACTGTGATGTATTTTGTTTGTTTGTTTGTTTGTTTATTGAACATAAAACATATATACAGTAATAATTTGACAGAAAATAAGGTAGATAAAAAAAAGTAAAAAGAAAGAAATCAATCTTCATTCAACACAGTTATTATGTTCAAGGGAGTAGGAAGAAGTAAAAAAATTATCTAGTCCTACCCCGTTATGTGATTATATCTAAATATTACGTGTATTACCTGCTAACGACTAAAATCGAATAAAATGGTCCATTCCAGACACATCCAAATAGGGCACCACCATTACATGTGTTTCTGAACCAGAATTGAATTGAGAATCAGACTCCACAAACGTAGACTCGGATGAAGATGTACAAACAATATATATTTAGAGAAAAATGGCGCAAAGCCGACAAAGTACAAATAAAGGTAAGGAAAATACAAACGGGAATCGATTGTCTCAAAAGGGCAAGAGAACGGAACAGTCCTGAAGTGCGCAGCTCAAGGGAAACGCCCACTGCTCAGTGAAACTCAAAAGAAACATAGACAGAACATGACACACATCCTCCAGATGTAATGTCTTGGTGTACAGTCTTTTTTATTTCCAATACCATGTCAGTGACAGTGGGTGGTGCCCTACTAAATTTTGAAACTAGCAGTCAGAGTTAAGAACTACCTGTTGGTAGTCTCAAACATAGGATTTCTTTTTATGCTCGACAAAATAAAGATTTGGAAATGCATGCAGTAGTGCTGGCTGAGCTGTGCTTTGTGCTATGTTTGGTTTGAACCTCTCTGCTTTTCCAAATTCAACAAAGCAACATCCTCCCGATGTTTCATGTGGGCCGACATATATTTGGCCGTGTTTGTGCTACGTGTGTTTCTGAGTGTAGATTCTGCTAAGAAAAGCAGGGTGATGGCTCACTGGCGCTTCTAAGTTTAGACGGTCTATGAGAAGAAAGATACACTGAAATGATGAAGGGCTTCGGGAGATTTGTACAAATAAAGAGGTCAGAAATGGAACGAAAGAGAGGGAGCACACGATGGAAAACAGCTAAGAAAGAAAAGGTGGAAAATGGAAAGAACAGAAATATGACAAAATCTTACTGTAAAAGTTGGTATTTTTCTGTGATGCTCAGCCTATGCTCGGAGTCTTGCGCTTCTTCCAGCTGACCTGGTGATAGACTTCTGAATAGAAATTATATTTGTTTCTACATTTATCCTAACAGTGGACCATGTGACAAAGCTAGGATACCCAGACAAAAGGCACTCGTGCTAGTGACCATCACAGACACACAAAGAGATCATTCCCATAATTTCACCATCCATGCTAAAAGCCATTTTCCCACAAAAATCCACTCATCAAACTGGCATTATCAGTTAGGTACCACATTTTTCCTGCATGTCATTCCAAATCTGCAAAAAAAATGATAAGGCCCTCTTACGATGTAGTACACGGCGGTATAAGGCCTAGTCCAGACTGCCAGCTGCAAGTCAGATTTTTAGCAGATTAATTCTGGATGGTTCTTTTGTCGCCTGAACAGTCACAAAGCGCATGAGATCCTATTTTTGCGAGACTGATTGAAACACAATCATCAGTCTTGACTGTCTGTGATGTCACTCTACATGACGAAAGACCCGATGTGCCAGAGCAGAGCGCGCCGATCGAATTGCGGCGTGGAAAAAAAAAAAAAAATTAAAAATCAAGCACACTGAAGAAATTGAAAACAGCAGGGCCTGGACGAAGGAGAAACGCCATTGGCTTATCGATCTGTCCATGAAAGTAATTCGTGTGTTGCCGCTGTGGTAATTGTATGATGTTGAACACTACACCTGCTGGACGATGCCTCCTTCTGATGATGTTGCTACAATAGCCTGTCAATTGTGTCAGTGATGTGGCCCAGTCTGAGCAGGGCCAACTTTTTTTTAAACATTTTTATGCATGTTAAAGTTATGACCTGTACACGGGCCAAATAAATGAGTCGAAAGCAACTACTCGCAAATAGGAAATATTACCTGCAACTCTTAGCATTGCAAAAACATGCTTCTCCTTTTTTCATAATCTACATTTCAGATGAGAACAATCAAATAGTTTTTTAACCACACCGTCGTGGTGATGTTTGCTATCATCGAGTGTATTTTAACCATCCGCTCATAATACCACAGAATGTGGAGCTTCACATCCACTGGTTCCTTCCTCTGTGGGTGGGTGTGGTTGCAGGACACCCTGGGAGTGTGCTGATGGAAACGCCAAAGCCTGGACCACACACTCACACGCGCGCCTTCATTTGACACGTGTGTCAATGCATCTGCAGGGCAGGCCATAGGAGGGCTGAGGAGCAATTAAATATTTAATCTCTTTGAGCATTCCGCAGTTTGTTCCGAAGAAGGAGGGAGTCTGGGAGGCCACTAAAGGCAAGGGAAGAGTATTTGTGCCTCAGTATCTAGTACTGCTACACAAATACAAACAAACAGTTCAGAACCATGCGGAAATGAACCTAATTTTGCAAACATTGTTTTTCTATCATGGGGATCAACGTGTAGATGAAATGATGGCAATGATGATCATGGTGAAGGAGAGGGAGAGTGCTGCAGAATATATGGGAAGGGCACAAGAGAGAGCGAAACACAGACAAGATTGCATTCTTGGGAGATGAGGATGTCACCATGGCAACTGCATCTGAGAGTCACATGATGCGGAGGAGTGAGCGAGTGAGGGAAAAGGATAGTTGCAGGAGTGAAAAAAAGAGGTGGAGTGAGAGGGTGGGGCGTGACAGCAGACGGCCGAGGAAGGGGATGCATTTGAGAAATTATGAAAAAAAATTGTAGATTTGTATTTTTTTTGCTGGCGATATGATTACAGCCAGAAGTCAAGGTGAGATGACAAGAGGCAAGAGAAATGAATGAGATGATTGAAAGAGCAAAGCCTTGCCCAAAAATAGAAAGAAGGGAGGGGGAGGAGATCGGGGGAGCAGACTGTTGGAGGTTTTTTTGTTGGGTTTTTTTTTGGGGGGGGGGGGGGTTCTCTCATAGGTATCTGCTTGGTATTGCCATTACATGACGTACACATGCGAGATAAAATAACTTACAGCAACAAAAAAATTAAGTTTTGTGTACAATATCTGTTTTTGAAATCATCAAGAGTGACCTTTTTCCAGCATGACCATGTGCATTGTACTGTCCTTTGTTGGTTTTAGGGTTTATAGTGGTTAACTTCTTTCTGTATTTGTGTGATCCCAATGTTCAAAGGTGTTATACAAATGCCCTCACCATCCTTTCGTACAAGAAACATTATAGAAAAACCAACAGCTGCAATTAACCTGGAAAATTCCTCCTAATTCAATGACAGATGTTTTGTTGTTTTTCTCAGTGGCCAATTTTCTTTAAAATTGCAAATCAAAAAAACATTGTTTTGGGACACCCTTCATGGTCAATACTCCAATCTGTGAAGCACCTTATAATCATATTGTAAAATAATTGCATTGTTTTAAAGCTTTCACAGGCCCTATAGAATAATGTTACTCGTGGCATTCAGTCCACTGACCTTCAGTGTGACACGTATATGCATGATATATTGGTGGAACATAAATGTGTGAAATGTTTATCCAGAACAAATCATATTCTGTGTCTGCTTGGACTCAAGTGAATCCAAAAACTGTGCAACATGAAATTCCACTGTGACCCCAGCAGGATGAATCCTACATTTGTCAGACTGTGAGGCTGCTCTCGGATGAAAGAACTGCGGTAGTCAAGACTGAGGAACATACTTTTGTATATTTTTGTAAAGATGCTTTCTTAAGATTTATAATGTCAATGTAGATAATTACTGGTACAGCATGGCAAACGAGTGGTTTGCACGTCTGCCACAAAATTCTGAGGTTTATGGTTTGAGTTGGGGCCTTTTTATGTTGCGTTTACATGTTCTTCTGATTTTCTTCTGTGATTTTTCACCACATGCTGCAGCTTCCCCAAAAATATGCATTTAGGAAAATGATATACCGGTAGTTATTTTTTCTGCTTTGCGTTTGGCAAAGTTGGATGCTTTTTGTTCTGCTGCTGCTTCCCCCACCCCCTTACTCCTCTACTTGTGACTCGGTCGAATGTGCTGTCTTCTGTCTTGATGTAGCCTCCGGTCGTATTTTTTCTTTCGAAAAACAAACCATGGAATTAGTCAATGGGACTCTCAGCACTATGGATAAAACATTTTTCAATGAAAAGAGCAGGCGGTGGGAAGCCTTCTTGCCCTTCTGGGTGGAGTTTGGTTTGCCTGACAATACTGTCCGTAGAGGATGTAGAAGACAGCTTCGTTATTGGCCTTCTGATAACAGGTATCCTGCTGTTTGTGATCGATCACAAAATTCAGCCAGCGGGAGTACCTTCATTGGAAGGAAAGCTCTGCCGGCCTTTCTGGATGGTGTGGGACGGGTGACCAACACTCAGACTCATGCGTTGACTGAACTCCATCACAAAGTGGATGCGGTGTTGGAGCCGCTTTGCAAAATGGAAAAGAATAAGGAGAGTTGACCCGGCGTGGAAAAATTTGATTGATTGATCAAGGATTCGGCTAATTGATGCCATGGAGAGCAAGTTAAAAGACCTTCAAAGGTCTTTGAAATTGTGGACAGCCTGTTCCCAAAACAACTGTTATCTGGATTTTCCCTTGGATGGAAAAATACGCTCAGACGCAAGAATTCCGATCAGCCCCCTTACGACTCCTTCCTGAGCCCGAGACTGATAAAGCTTGGCCCTTACAGCCATTGGTGCTCAACACGCGTACACAAGCAAATGATAAAAACACATTCCATCTAATGTCAATGCCTTCATTGGATTCCTATTTGCTCCAGCCCCACGTGTCCCCTTCTTGATTGACAGAGTGCTCCGCTCGTCTGAGCTGCTCATGTGACTGGTTGTGACGCGTCCCTTCCCTCCCCCGTCAACCACTTCCATCCTCCACTACGTGTTAAGTCTCAAGGTTTGTTGTACGTCTTTTGAACATAACCGACATGTTGATTTTTTTGGGGGGGGGCTCAAACCTTTTTTAAGTTGACTAGTTGGAGTCTGTCGGTGTTTTTCTTCTCCTCTTCCCTGTTTTAAATATTTGGCCAATAAATCAGATTTGGATTATGATTCTGAAACCAGCATTCGTTTTTCAATCTCAATTTGAAGAACTCCAACCCACACACAAAATTACGTTTTCTCATTCATTCATTCATTCATTCATTCATCTTCCGAACCGCTTCATCCTCATTAGGGTCGCGGGGGGTGCTGGAGCCTATCCCAGCTGTCTTCGGGCAGTAGGCATGGGACACCCCGAATTGGTTGCCAGCCAATCGCAGGGCACACAGAGACAAACAACCACTCACGCCCGCACTCACACCTCGGGACAATTTAGAGTGTTCAAACAGCCTGCCATGCATGTTTTTGGAATGTGGGAGGAAAGCGGAGCACCCGGAGAAAACCCACGCAGGCCCGGGGAGAACATGCAAACTCCACACAGGGAGGCCGGAGCCAGAATCGAACCCGGTACCTCTGCACTGTGAAGTCGACGTGCTAACCACTGGACTACCGGGCCGCACGTTTTCTCAGGAAATGAAATAAAGGAAAACGGCATTTTTTTTCAAGTACCTATTACTGTATTCCTATCATCGTCTGTTGTACGCTCACGTCAATACAACAGCACCCCGAAATAAAGATAAGATAAGAAAACCTTTATTAGTCTCGCACTGGAGAAATTCCCAATTCATACTACTATTGGAAAATGTCATCTTCCCTCTGATCATCACCATCACATATACACACACAATGCACTCACATTCACACTACTGACCCTGTTCAATATGATCTGTTAAGATGGTACCCTTTGTCTGCTTAGTGCTTCTAAGTGTGTCTGTGGCCCTCTGCCCAGCACTTTAAAGTGTACAAATAGAAAACGGACTAGGTTTCACTTTGCACCGAACCTCATTCTCACACTTCCAGATGCACACACGCACTCTCTCTCCATATCAGGCACTGTGTGGCTGTGAAGAGAGTGTTGAGAGCATCAATCACCGGCAGGAAGCTGAAGCTCAGCTTTAACCCACACTGAAAAAAAACTGTTTAAATCAAATCCATTCCAGTGAGATGGTTGCCGAGCGGAAGCAACTACTGCATAAGCTTTAAGGAATATCGAAGTAGGGCATGCTCATGGTGTCGTGGTGCCTCGGCAGCTGAAAGGGGAGAACGTAGATTTGGTTCAAGGCGGGGAGATTGAGCTTACTCATGCTCCATTTTGTGCTGACATTCGACCATGTTAGTATCGTTGGAAGAAGTGTGCAAATTACACTCCCCTCCAAAAGAATTGGAACTATTTGAAATGGAATGAAAATGATCACCTGTATATTAGATCTGTGCGTGTGTGTGCCTTTCTTAAATTCCTGCATGTATGTCACTTTTAGTTCAATTAAATGCAGTAAATGGAGATATGTACTTGTGTAACATTTATGTTTGGTGTTGTGCCGTGAGATTTTTGTAATGTTTAAGTAAGTGACTGGGCTGAAGAATTGGAAAGGGGCAGGTTGGAATTCGGCCCCCAAAAAGTACATGATCAGAAAAGGTTTTGTGGACTAATGACAAAGATTGACCTTCAGTAAAGTGATGAAAAGGCTCATGTGGGTTGTGGGAGGAGAAGCCCAACCATAGAAGCCCATCTGTGAAACAACGTGGAGCAAATACCTTGACTTGAGGCCATCTGACTTCTTAGGGAAGATGCTCAATAATTTTGATTTATGTAATAATAAAAGTCAAATTCAATTCAAATTCAATACACGGCATTAAAATGAACTCAGAGATGCAAAAAAACATTTTGTCTGCCAATACAAAGAAAAATGCCACCAAACTGAAAGGAGAGCTTTTATCATGCAGAAACATCATGAACTGAGACACACTACCAAAAGAACAAATGGGATGTTCTCCTTCCTGCTCCTTTGCCAACAGCATATCAGTCCACCCCAAAAGGCCACAACATGTTTTCAATCTTCACTTCTAAAGAGGAGTATTGTAATATGTTTTCCCTTACTGCCACAGTGAAAGCAGATCTCCTACTTTTATTATTAGTGGACCAGCCTGGACCCATTCCAAAATGCAATGGCACATCTTGGATGCCTTTCAACTGAGTTGTGTGTATTGTTTAACCAAATATATTCAACTGATCAAACAATGTTTGTGTTAAGATTTTATGTTACGATCCAGATGAGTTTTGCTCATGTTTTGCATCTACATTCATTAGTTTGGTTTCTTTAGCTTCTGCCCATGTCGCTGTTTTGATTACCTTCCATGTACAAGTACCATGTACAGCACTTTGTATGCAGCGATGGCTGTTTGAAAGTGCTCTATAAATACTGTTGACTTGACTTGACTTGACTTGACTTGACCCTCCGACTCAAGTTTGGGTAGAAGCGCTTTCAACATAAATGGTTGTGCTCTTTATGGGGATTATCTTGAAAGATACAACAATATAATTTGAAGAAACTGGCAGCACATTATCTTCAGGAGTCCCTTATTTTACTTTCATTTTGATTATCTGACTGGGACTCAACGGTGAAAGACACATTACCACAATAATTGTTCCTCACTGTTATTTGGGATGTCGGTTTAGCTTAATTGCTTTCGCCCTTCTGCAGAACTAACAATACTTCTGATTGTTTGTTGAACAAGACAAATGTAGAGAGGCTGCAGTGAATGTGAGAGGAACAATGACGATGATGATGATGATAACAGTGATTGTCTATTCAATGTCTAAGTGTGTAAAGTACAAACTGGTGAATTAGTTCCTCAACACACAGTGCTCATACTTTGGGAAGATAAAAAGTCACATTTTGCTTATATCCCTCCAGCAGTGGAGATCTTCAAACAAAATTGCATGAAAGATAAAAACAAATAGCAGGCGACCTTCCCTTTCACCCAAAGTCAGCTACAATTCTCATAAGCTTATCTGTGATTCTCGTGAGGATATGTGATCTCCAAAACGGACGCATGGCAAATATGTGGCAGAAGTGGATCAAAAAGGACTGATGTGTAGTTGCATAAAACAAGAGCATGGTTAACTGATGCAGACTGAAGTGGTGATTGAAATGCCATATATAAAGACCTGTGAGTAATGGGACAAAAGCAGAAAGATGAAGGGGCTTTCAAAACAAAAAAATGAAAGCACAATGTGATACATGGAGAAGGCAAGAAAATAGAGGATGACTTTATGACAGGTGGAGGTGAGTTGGACACTGGGAGTGTTTTTTTTTTAACAAAAGGAAACAAGGATCTGAGGTCAAGAAGCAGTGGGAATACAGTAATGCGATGTAACAGGCTCTTCACCAGTAATGACAAGGCAAGGCTGTGCTCATTAAATATGAACCTTCAGTTTTTAGTAACCTTTGTCTCACATCAAAGGCATATTTCAACTTTAGAAATTAGAGAGGACACGAGGGGAAAAAAGAGTCAGATGGCTTGTTCGTTTTTGTCGTGACCACGTCAAAGGTTGACTGCAATTTGACAAAGCCATAGTAAACCTGCTGTAATTATGGAGAGACAACTGATGAAATTCCATTGAGACCAAAGAGGCTATGGGCGGATGAATAGCGTAGTTCATAGCACACAGTACACCACATATTGTTGAACTTGCTAACAGAACTTTGGACCTCACTCATCACTCGGCTATATTTGTACTCAGATTTTTTATATTTGCTGGCTGGCCTGGTCCGTATTCCCTGGTAATTGCAGGGGTTCACTTTACCTTTAAACAGAACAGAGGGCCTTGGCACTCCCACGTGCCATGAGAGATCCTTAGATTTTCCATGGGACACAATCCAGATTCACTTCATTTGTGTAAAAATATTTATTAATTACAAACATATCTTTGCTCATCACTCTATTCCAGTTACATACAGGATAGCGACAGGCAAAATGACTAAATGCTCTTATAATAGATGGCAGAAATTACAATGAACTGGTGTTTCCAATAAGGTCACAACCTCCCCACATGTATATCAGCTGTGTGTTCAATCCAACAGGCCCATTGCTATTTCAGTATGAATACTTTTCAGTAGTTCATACTTTTGTGACATTTTTGTTTAGGTTGGCTCATTTCTCCATCTACCCAACCGTTTGACACCACTTGTTTGTTACGGTCATGGGTAAGCAGGATTCCAGCCCTGCTGACTAAGTTGGGACGTTGGGCAAGATCGGTTATCAGGGGACATACAGAACTGAATAGATAAACAACCCTATCATACTCACATTCTCATCGGTTGGCAATGTACAACTTTGAAATTCAAGATGCATGTCTTTGGAATGAGAAAATGGTTGCTCCTTTTCTCTACTCGACATTCACACTCATTCTAATCATCATAGTTGAACTTCTCTGTCAATGATATCGGACAAGGAAGTCTGTTTTAGACCACTTATTACATTTTGATGAAATTGATGTTTATTAATGCTGGAGCACTTTGAGAGACTTTTACATGACATTATTTTCCCCTCTTTTGTCTCCTTTTAGGCGGATGCCAAGATGGTATGTGATGTAGTTAGTCGTATGGAGGACACAGAGCCTTACTCCAGCGAACTGCTCTCCTCCATGATGCGTCTCTGGTCCGACTCGGGTATCCAGGAATGTTTCAGCCGGGCTCGGGAGTACCAGCTCAACGACTCAGCGCAGTAGTAAGTCTGTGTGTGTGTGTGTGTGTGTGTGTGTGTGTGTGTGTGTGTGTGTGTGTGTGTGTGTGTGTGTGTGTGTGTGTGTGTGTGTGTGTGTGTGTGTGTGTGTGTGTGTGTGTGTGTGTGTGTGTGTGTGTGTGTGTGTGTGTGTGTGTGTGTGTGTGTGTGACTATACGTGCACGCCCTTGCATGCTTATTTGTATTCCAGCGTTTTCCCTGCACAATCTGCGCAGGGAAAACTCCTCTTGGCAGCTATTTGATGTTTTCAAATATCTGCATTTTTTCATTCACCCGTATTCTCCATCTCACATAATGAGTTTTTGTTCTTGGCCAAGTTAGAGCCTTGAAAAAGGAGATTCATGGCCCGCCTCTGTCAATAGGAGATACAGGGTTGTTCCTGGCTCAAATTGAGGCAGAGGTGGTGCCTTCCTGACCCTGCGCCATGACATGCATGTATTCTGTAATTTCAACGGACTCTTTTTCTTTTACAAGAAACATACTTTAAATGTGACTATTATCATGTTGAAGCATTTGTTTATTAAAACGTGCATAATAAAGGCCTCTTCTCAGAGTCCACAAACTGTTGGTTAAGGATTCACAAAGTGCATTCGCCAAGTACTGCAAGCTGAAAAAGTGCATTAAAAAAAAAAGTCAAGAGAGTAAATGCAGAAGTAAGCACTGCAGTTCATGACTTGACGCGAGCTAGCAAAGCTAACAGGGCTAACGTCACTCGGCCATAAATCAGAAGTGAGGCTCGTGTCCTTATTTTTTTCTGTCAGGGTATGCAGAAGCATGACAACTCCTGTTTTAGAAGATAACCGCAGCTCAGAAGTCTAAACTATATGTGGCAAGTCGTTTAGTAGCCTACAAAAGTCGTTGATGCCATCCATCCATCCATCCATCCATCCATCTTCTACCGCTGGAGAGGGAAGCCCAGACTTCCCTCTCCACAAAACACATGTAGACTGTTTGGGCGAATTCCCACATACCCTCGAGGACCCTGCTAAGGGTGTAGAGCTGGTCCACTGTTCC
Organism: Hippocampus guttulatus; assembly: GCF_054856545.1. Classification (NCBI taxonomy): domain Eukaryota; kingdom Metazoa; phylum Chordata; class Actinopteri; order Syngnathiformes; family Syngnathidae; genus Hippocampus; species Hippocampus guttulatus. The sequence continues at coordinate 6,618,046 of NC_141264.1, read as the reverse complement.
ACGGCCGGGACGAAAACCACACTGCTCCTCCTCAATCTGAGGCTCGACTTCCTGACGGACCCTCCTCTCCAGCACCCCTGAATAGACCTTACCAGGGAGGCTGAGGAGTGTGATCCCTCTGTAGTTGGAACACACCCTCCGGTCCCCCTTTTTAAAAAGAGGGACTACCACCCCGGTCTGCCAATCCAGAGGCACTCTCCCCGTTGACCACGCGATGTTGCAGAGGCGTGTCAACCAGGACAGCCCCACAACATCCAGAGCCTTGAGGAACTCCGGGCGGATCTCATCCACCCCTGGGGCCTTGCCACCGAGGAGCTTTTTAACCACATCGGTGACTTCAACCACAGAGATAGGAGAGCCCACCTCAGGGTCCTCAGACTCTGCTTCCTCCAAGGAAGACGTGTTGGTGGAGTTGAGGAGGTCTTCGAAGTACTCTGCCCACCGGTTCACAACGTCCCGAGTCGAAGTCAGCAGTGCCCCATCCCCACTGTACACAGTGTTAGTGGTGCACTGCTTCCCCCTCCTGAGGATGGTGGACCAGAATTTCCTCGAAGCCGTCCGGAAGTCGGCTTCCATGGCCTCACCGAACTCTTCCCACGCTTGGGTTTTTGCCTCGGCGACCACCAAAGCTGCGTTCCGCTTGGCCAGTCGATACCCGTCAGCTGCCTCTGGGGTCCCACAGGCCATAAAGGCTCGATAGGACTCCTTCTTCAGCTTGACGGCATCCCTTACTGCTGGTGTCCACCAGCGAGTACGAGGGTTGCCGCCACGACAGGCACCAACCACCTTACGGCCACAACTCAGATTGGCCGCTTCAACAATAGAGGCACGGAACATGGTCCACTCGGACTCAATGTCCCCCGTCTCCCCCGGAACATGGGAAAAGCTCTGTCGGAGGTGGGAGTTGAAACTCCTTCTGACAGGGGATTCCGCCAGACGCTCCCAACAAACCCTCACAATACGTTTGGGTCTGCCAGGACGGACCGGCATCTTCCCCCACCATCGGAGCCTACTCACCACCAGGTGGTGATCAGTTGACAGCTCCGCCCCTCTCTTCACCCGAGTGTCCAGAACATGCGGCCGCAAATCCGATGATACAACTACAAAGTCGATCATCGAACTGCGGCCTAGGGTGTCCTGGTGCCAAGTGCACATATGGACACCCTTATGTTTGAACAAGGTGTTCGTTATGGACAATCCGTGGCGAGCACAGAAGTCCAATAACAAAACACCACTCGAGTTCTGATCGGGGGGGCCGTTCCTCCCAATCACGCCCCTCCAGGTCTCACTGTCATTGCCCACGTGAGCATTGAAGTCCCCCAGCAGAACAAGGGAGTCCCCAGCAGGAGTACTCTCCAGCACACCCTCCAAGGACTCCAAAAAGGGTGGGTATGCTGAGCTGCTGTTTGGTGCATATGCACAAACAACAGTCAGGACCCGTCCCCCCACCCGAAGGCGAAGGGAAGCAACCCTCTCGTCTACCGGTGTGAACCCCAATGTACAGGCACTGAGCCGGGGGGCAATGAGCATGCCCACACCTGCTCTGCGCCTCTCACCATGAGCAACTCCAGAGTGGAAGAGAGTCCAACCCCTCTCGAGAGAACTAGTACCAGAACCCAGGCTGTGTGTGGAGGCAAGTCCGACTATATCCAGTCGGAACTTCTCTGCCTCACACACCAGCTCGGGCTCCTTCCCTGCCAGAGAGGTGACATTCCATGTCCCAAGAGCTAGCTTCTGCAGCCGAGGATCGGACCGCCAGGGTCCCCGCCTTTGGCTGCCGCCCAGCTCGCATTGCACCCGACCCCTTTGACCCCTCCCACGGGTGGTGAGACCATGAGATGCTACAAGATTAATTTATAAGCATCCAAAACGTCACTGGTGAAATCAGATCGCATTGTTTGAGCCCTTGGCTCCTCTGACAAAAGGTTTGTACTTTTCCTTTCTTGACAGCACAGCTGTCTCCGTTGGCTGTCAGATAACACTATTTTTTAATGTTATTAGATTTATTGACGTCATTACGTTCCGATATTTATCGTGCATCCCAAGTTTGCGGTGTGTTGTAAGGTGGCACTTGACGTGCGTTTGCGCAGCACATAGAGGTGTACCAGAGCTCAGAGAACGAGGACATGAACCATTGCTTCAGATCTTTCCTGTGCACCGCTGTTGATATAGCGCCTCCATAGTGGTCAAACACTGCAACTGCAGTTAAAATACAAAGCTGCCGTAGAGGGACATCAATCCTTCACTCAGCACAGCTGGAGCTTTACTCTCTGTTGAGCAATATCAATCAGTCTGGCTGGGGACGGCACAAAACTGACTGAAAGACTGGTTTTGAACAATAGGATAACAGTTTTAGTGGAGAAGACAGTGACTCACCATTCCACTGACATTATATTAGCTCAAGTCGTATAGTAGATTGCCTTATTTACTGATTTACTGGTCTTGCCAAGTAAGCACAGCGTGTCGGCTTTTCTTATCAGACCCTAGGACACGGGTTATGGCCTTCTCTTTTGAGGAATCACCCTGTCATTTTGTGGCGTGAGCCCTGTCTGGTTGGGGACTGTTAACTGATGAGAGGACAGGCCAAGCTATGACTGTGCCTCGCACAGCTCTCTTCTTTTTTTTTCCAGCTAAAAGTAAAAGCAGCAACAACCTTGCAAATTCCAATAACTCAAACTATGCAAGAACCATGAACATCATTTTCCGTTTAATTAGAGGTCAGACATAATAATTAGGACATTACTAACATCAAAATACATCCTGGTCTACATGTCAAACATGGGTTCCATTTTCTTCTATACCAAATAACTTTATGAACCCAAATATCAAACAGGCACAGACACACACTCAAGCATACATACAAAAACAGTGTTTCTCTTGATTATGTTATCTTACTTCCCAGCGTTCAGAGGAAAATCTTCTTTTCAGCCCAAAACAGCAACCGGTCTGCTCAATCCAGCATCAGACTGGTAGCTAAGAACAGACCTGGGCAAGCAAGTCTGTCACGTTACGCTCGAAACGACAGGGGAATCGCTTTGTGCGTAACATCAAAACGGGAATAAGTGGATCACCGAAACAGCAGGCACAGAAAGGAACTTTGTCACAAAATAATATTTATTATAAACAAAAAGCCCCGTCTAAACGGAAAACAGAAAATGCTGGTTAATAACGAAAACCAGGAATTAAATGTAACGAGATAACAGAAAACGCTTGCAAAAAACAGCAAGGGATAAGATTAGGCAAATACTATAATTATATACAAGAGACGTCGAGGAATGTTACAATCATCAATATTCTTAGGGTAGCGTATTCAAAAAGGTATGGGCAACAGCAGTGGCACGGCATGGAATACTCCGGCAATGAGTTGACCGCCGGAGCGCCTAGATATAGCAGGTGCAATCACCGACAAATAGGCAGCAGGTGTGCAGGCGGCCGAAATGAAACGTCTGCCACCTGCTGCCAAATACGGAACATGACAAAGTCAAGTTCCCACAACACATCTAATGTACCTCATTGAGGTCAGACATTGTGTTTTCGTCCATCTCTTAAAGGCACCTCATTCTCATTGAACAAATGGTTTCACGGTAGCACCGCATCAGGCAAACGAATGGAAGCGGTCCAAAGACCAGAAGCTTGTGGGGCAATGCCAACGGAAGAGGTAGGAGAGTGGCATGCAGAGGCTTTGCGGGTCAGTCATGATGCAAAGTTTACATCTGACTAAACTCACCATGACATGGGGACGTGACATCTTACAGTAACAACAAAAAATGAATCGACAATGACTGAAAGCAACCAGGGAACTATATACAAGCAAACTAACGAGACAGCGAGGAACACCTCGACAAGACCCGAGCGGCTGAAGGAGCTGACTGGTAGACACAAGGGACCAGGTTGATGAGCACAGATGGAAAACAAGAGAAGAAAACGCAACAAAACATGAAGCAAAACTAAATTTATTCAAAATAATTTAAAAGTCCAAATACACATCATGACAACAAACATGCAAAAAATAATAATAAAAAAGAAATCAGATAGGGGGCAAACACTTTTTCACCTCACTATTTTGACTTATTGTTGACTTACCAATCGTGTTGTGGAGTTTGTTTCCAAAGCACTAGAGTCGTCCACTCTTTCACTCATGCCTATTAGACGAGGACTAAACAGGTTCCAGGAACCCAGAGAGTTCTTCAACCCCTGAGCAATGAGGTCACCTTTGTTATCCTCTGGAAAGTACGCTGTTTGGCGGTAAAGACTTTGCAGAGCCCAGTCGTTGCCGATAAAATGTGACATCTCGTGCACGTCTGGCTGCATGGTTCGTCTGGACTTCATTCTGGCGTTGCAGAATAAAATGACACGCCCTCAAATTCTCTGCTAATATTCTCACACGCACACCTAGCACATACCTGCGGTCTTTTCCAATCTATATTTGGTTACCATTTCTGTAGCAATGTACAAAGCAACCGCTTCAGTCAGTGATCACTCTCCACCTCGGCCCTTTCTTATCATTCACACTGCATTGGGTAAATGACTTCTCCACAGTAAGCTGCTTTTAAGCGGGAGTTTGTTGGTTGTCAGAGTCTTCCCTCATAAAGCTTGCCATTTCCCACACTCAGCTGGAGGCCTTTGTTTTAGACTCTGGATTAAGTTTGTTGTGCTGCGCCTTTTGTTGCAATGAGCTTTAACCAAACTTTGCAGTGTGCAGTCGCCTGTTCCAATTCTGTTACCACACATCCAAGCCAGTTCCAAAGCACACAGATGATACATCTGCTTCTTTCATGGGAAGAAACTTATTGCTCTCTCTTGTCCTAGTAATGTTGTGTGGATCCATCACAGATATCCATAGTGCGCCTCAGCAACGTGAAGAAAAAAAAGTTTTTTTAAATGATCAGTACCCAAAATAAATACATAAATAAATACTTGAATTAATTGAAAAAATAATAATCATTATTTGATTTTTGAATACAATCTATTACAAATGCAAAGTATCCCAAATGACAAGCAAGGGCAGTGTGCACTCAAACACACCCTGCTCATTATTTATAATTTTCTCAATCTGATCATCCACAAACTTTCACTGCACACAGTCAATTACCATTACCAGTACCGGGGATGATTTCTGCTGAGTGCCTGCGCGTGGGTGGAGATGGAGACAGCAGGAGAAAAAACAACAAATGAAGCGGGGGAGGGCAAGCCTTTCACGTTAAATGCCATGTTTGTGCATGTAATCCTTGTTCAACTGTGCACCATACATCCTGTGAAATGACATACAGTGACGTGAAGAAAAAATGGACTGAGAATGATGGAGGATTTCTTCTATGGTGCCATGAGCAGAGCACAGTAAACGGAAGATTCCAACCATAATGTGACTGATGCAGCATATAGCGTACTTGCCGTTTTAATTGGATGACTGACAGTTTTGACTGGTTATATTAGGGAATCACTTTTGATCTCTGTGGGAAAAAGCGTGAAAATCATCACAGTGTCAGAAATGTTATTGTATCAGTCGAGAGTAGGGGAAAACATAAAATACATCAGCCGAGTTCATGAACTGTCTGTGCTCTTTGGCTGAGCTCAAGAGCAGGGTTCTCCTGCCTTATAACAAAGTGTGTGGTGTTTATTTAGACTTTGGCGAGCTTATGATTGTGTAACTATTACTGGAAAAATAATCCAGCCAAAGAACCTTAAGTAGTAAAATAAACAAGTTTTGTTCTTACAATATTTCTTACTTGGGCCATTATATGGCAGATTATTTGTAGTTGTTATGATTTACTGTTACAATTTGCAAAGAGAGCCCAATCCCTTGATCTTAACTGTGCAACGGGTACACCACAAAATAATGCCTCATGTCCCAGTGAGCCCTTCATTTGCAGGTTAGCTCATATGGAAAAATGACATGTTGACAACAATGTAATAATTGACTATCCCGTTTTAAATGGAGTCCGTGAGGATGTAGTGGTATACCTGGCTGGCGTTGGTGCAGGCAGCATGGGTCAATACCCACTCAGTCACGGTGTGAGTGTGAATTACTGTCTTTCTCTACATGTGCCCTGTAATTGAGCAGGGATCAGTCCTTTGCCTAAAGTCAGAGAAATGGGCTCCAGCTCCCAGTGACTATAAACAGGAGTAGCACTATGGAAAATGATGGATGGGCAGTTTCGAGTAGCTGAGAAATACCAATGCCGGTCTCTAAGAGAGGCCTGGTGAGTTCCACTTCCTGCTGTGGTAAGCTTTCACCCTGCAGCAGCTTCTCTCCATTCCAGATGTCATGCCATCAATCCTCAATATGCATCCTTCCATTGGTGAAGTTTGAGGGTATTTTTCTGAGATGCCCTTGGAGGCCTCCTTGTGGCCCAAGAAGGTCCAGCAGGCTCTTGTCTGCCAGATCATTGACGTACAAGGAACATGAATAAATGAACAGACCAAACATAGCTCTCGAAAGACAGACGTTGGACAAAATCAATGAACAAGAATCTAGAAGTTATACCAAAGTATGAGAGCCACATAAAATGGAGAAAAAAAATTACACGGAATAGGGAAGCGCACATAAGAAGTGATGCAAAAGATTGGAAGAAATGGAAAAAGCAGCTAAAATACACTTGATATCAAAAGCTGTGTCTGATGTAGTCAATGTGAGATTCCAGACCAAATTGAATAATATTTTTGGATTCCAGAAATGTAGGCTCAGACAATGTGCGATAACAAAAATATTTATTTACACAAAAGCGCACTGACGATGTCCAAACAGAAATTGCTAGTCGCAAGGACCCAGGAGAAACAAAGCATCAACAAAAGCGATTGCAAAAGGCAAGGTACTAAAGAACACCAAAAAAATAAACCAAAACATCACAAAGCCAATAACGCAAAGCCAAAGGTCAAGAGCAATAATGAAAAAATAAAAATACTGACAAACTAGAATCTATGACAGGGGTGTCAAACTAATTTCACATTGTGGGCCACATACGGCCTCGGTTGATATCAAGTGGGCCGGACCATTAAAATTATACCATACTCTGCTATAAATAACCAAAATAATACGTCTTTCCTTTGTTTTGGTCTAAAGAAGCACAAGAACATTAGTAAAATGTTGAAATTTAATGAGCATATCTTGAACTTATCCTGAACATATAACACCTTAGATATCCTTGGACAAATGTGCAATTTACTTTTTTCATTCACATATATATGCATTGCAACTAATCCCACTGGTTGTACAAAAGCACAAAACTTTAATAAGTAATTGGTATTGAAAAATATAGTCATGCACTTAAAGATTAAACGAGATTTATAAAGAAAGGAATTTTTCAACTATTTACACATGTGCATATAAAATCAAAATTTAATCCCTGCCTACACCTTTCAAACTAAGGAGAGTGCTATTAAATGTGTAAAGAACAAAGTATTTACATGTTCTTGATAGCGTCTGCTGTGTTAGGTCAGTCTCGATGATAGACTGAGACTGCTGTTGTCTTCTTCTCTGATCAAAACAATGTTGTCTTCTACTCTAATCAAAACAGTGTGTCCCCTAGCGGATACTACATGAACTTCACCTTATTAAAATATTCTTTCCATGTCTTTTATGCATTTGTTTCACCTTTAATTTATCCTGCAGGCCTGATCGAACCTCCATGGGGGCCAGTTCCGACCCGCCAGCCGTATGTTTGACACCCCTGATCTATGAGTAATGAGAGCGACTATGGAGAATATCGAGAGGCCTGGAAAACAACACTTGAAGCAGTACAGCGATAATAATCAATAATCCGACAATAGACCTGAAATACTTGGCAAGGCTTGATGGGGAAACGCGGAAACAGGTGCGCCTGCTGGAGTGAAACGCCCTTCCCTCCAGCTGGAACTGAAGCACAATCAAAACAGACAGAACATGAGAGTCAAGACGAATAATGCTCACATACAAAAGCCAATATGAGGTCATTTACCACATTTGTTTTATCATCAGAATCAGAATCATCTTTATTGGCCAAGTATGTAGAACACACAAGGAATTTGTCTCTGGTATAACACGCTGCATTAGTATCATCGTAAACAACAAAATCATTGAACCATTTTAGAGTGACCAGTAGCAGTATTTGTAGTACAAGAAGAGTGACTACGTCAGTGACTGTTTAAGGAGTTAATGGCTAGAGGGAAGAAGCTGTTAAGTGTCTACTGGATTTGGTGCGCATGGATCTGTAGCGTCTGCCTGAGGGGAGTAGCTGGAAAAGGTGGTGGGCAGGGTGCGGGGGATCCAGGAGGATTTTCCGTGCCCTTGTCTTGATTCTTGCAGTGTGCAAGTCCTCAAGAGTGGGTAGGGCGGTGCCAATGATTTTTTCCGCCATCCTAACTGTCCGTTGAAGTCGGATTTTGTCCTTTTTTGTGGCGGCCCCAAACCAAACCGTGATGGAAGAACATAGGATTGATTCGATGACTGCCGTGTAGAACTGTCGTAGCACCTCCTGTGGCAGGCCATGCTTCCTCAGCAGCCTCAGGAAGTACATCCTCTGCCGGGCCCTTTTCAGGATGGAGATGGTGTTGACTTCCCACTTCATGTCCTGGGAGACTGTGATTCCCAGGAACTTGAAGGTCTCGACGGTTGACACAGGGCAGTTGGATAGTGTGAGGGGCAACTGTGGAGAAGGATGTTTCCTGAAGTCCACGATCATCTCTACAGTCTTGAGCGTGTTCAGCCCAAGGTTGTGTCGGCTGCACCAGAGCTCCAGCTGCTCCACTTGTTGGCGGTACGCAGACTCGTCGCCGTCTTTGATGAGACCGATGACCGTGGTGTCGTCTGCGAACTTTATGAGTTTGACAGCTGGATCTGTTGAGGTGCAATCGTTTGTGTAGAGGGAGAAGAGCAGTGGAGAGAGGACACATCCCTGTGGGGCTCCAGTGCTGGTGGTGCGTATTGATGATGTTGTTGCTCCCAGTCTCACCTGTTGTGTCCGTCCCGTCAGGAAGCTGAGGATCCACTGGCAGATCGTAGGGGACACACCGAGGTGGAGAAGTTTGGGGGTGAGGAGTTCCGGGATGATGGTGTTGAACGCAGAGCTGAAATCCACAAACAGAATCCTTGCGTAGATCCCTGTGCTGTCGAGGTGCTCGAGGATGTAGTGCAGACCTATGTTGACTGCGTCTTCCACAGACCTGTTTGCCCAGTAGGCAAACTGGAGAGGGTCCAGCAGGGGTCCGGTGACGTTCTTTGGGTGGTTCAGCACCAGGCGTTCAAAGGAATAGGCAACGTAGCAGTTCCGTGTGGCCAGTTGTCAATTGAAACAACATCCGCACTTGCGCAAGCATGCACACCATTCGTGTGTGCTAAATGTCACATTAAAGATTGATGGCAGCTTCCTGTTGTGTTCTGGCCTGTGGAGTCTCTGTGTGACTCATATCGCACAACAGATAGGTGAACTTCTGTCGTCATGTGCTTTCAACAATGTTTGCAATGACTAAAGGGGCTGGGGAATTGGAAAGTTCTGTTTTAAATTCCCAAAGGTGTGCATAGCCTGTATGTGTAATGTATGTGATGTGACACTGTCGAGAGTACAACGTTGTATTCTAAGAGCTCTGCCTGAGGCCTCCTTTGCCCCTTTCTGAAATGGTCGCATCTTGACCTATTTACCACAATGCACGTATGCGTATGTGTGCATATGGCATCCTTTCTCGATATAGTGTCGATGGTGTGAAATAGAGATGGAGACCGCAGGATCTTTTAAAGGTGACGTGTCTTCTTTAACTAACAGTCATCCTTTTACATTTGAATTTGACTCATGAAATGTATTCGACTCATTATTTACGCCACCAAAACATTTTGAGAACCATATCCATCCTACTTATCCTCCCACCCCTCCAGTGCTCCGTGAATGCATTCATTGTTGTTGAACAGATGATGGTGGGTCACAACCTTGTGCATATAATCTCCCAAAGACTCTCAGTGGGGTTAAGGTTTCGATCAATGTGTGGAACTGATTTCTCATGCTTCCTGAACCACTCTTCCACAGAAATAACCAAATGAATTCACCCATCTGACTCAATCCCTTGAGATGACAATGTGAAGTCTTGCGACATTTGTAAATGGAATGGACGTTGCAGTACAGCACAGCACGATGTGGCTATTCTTGCAGGGTTTAATCACAGTTCACTTTAAGCTGATACAGCAATTTATTTTGTGAAGTCAATTCAAATGTATCTACATAACCCTTCATCAGAGATTGATGCAAATCAATAATTTGGTTCTTCTGAAGGGTTTTTCTTTTGTTTCATTATTCCACTAGCACACAATATCTGTTTGATAAATGAGAAACTTCTCACTGCGTTAGTTACATTAAAAGGCTTGGCCATGCACGGCATGTAAATTAATTCACCTGCAACAACCTGCATTAGTTTTCAGTGTGAATGACCGAGATCTCTTTTTTACCAAATAAACAGCAATGATTCTTTGATAATAATGCACAATAAAATGTTATCTGATTATTTAATAATCAGATAATCTATATAATAATCGATTGTAAAAATAGTCTACAATGACAGTCCTACTCAGAACATTTTTCAACTAAAGTGTGGAGGATTGTGCTTTGCATCACCTTTAAAATCCATCGGTTCCTCACTGCTGCTCTTGCAAATTATGTAATTCCTTTGTGCTTATGGTGGAACAACACTTGTCGAAAACTCAGTGATCATGTTAATCAGATCTGTGAATGTGCGCCTCTAAGAAGGGATGCACATGACTGACATTTTGTGAAAGTAATAACAGAGTATTGCAATTATTTCTTTCATTTAGATTGTATCTCATATATCTGGATCAGTATGTTGTGTATTGTATGGCATACTGGATGTGAGCACAAAATGTGCACTCATGCAAATAAATATGCTGCAGGTTGTACAGCGTTGGTAAAATTCAGCGTGTGTCGGCAATCAAAATGACAGAATGTTGCTCAGATACATACATGACTGTCATAGCATCGTTAATAATCAGATGAAATTAAAATGGCAACCGAGGCTTTGAGGGGGTCCGGTTTGCTGGCCTAAGTATTGCATCTCTGCTTGTAGCAGATGATGTGTTGCTGTGCTGATCTCCAACTCTCACTGGAGCAGTTTGCATCCGAGTGTGAAGTGGTTGGGATGAAAATCAGCACCTCCAAATCAGAAACAATGTTCCTCAGTCTTAAAAGGGTGGAGTGCCCTCTCCGGCTCAGGGATGAGATCCCCCAAGGGGAGGAGTTTAAGTATCTTGGGGTCTTGTTCATGAGTGAGGGCATGAGAGAGCGAGAGATCGACAGGCGTTTCGGTGTGGTGCTGCTATGCAGACTTTGTATCAGTCTGTCGTTGTGAAGAAGGAGCTGAGCCAAAAGTTCCTACCCTCACCTATAGTCACGTGCTATGGATCGTGACCAAAAGAACATATCCCGTATACAAGCAGCCGAAATGAGTTTCCTCTGTCAGGGGTCACCCTTAGAGATAAGGTGAGAAGCTTGGTCATCCGGGAGGGGCACAGAGTTGAGCCACTTCTCCTCCATGTTGAGACGAGCCAGATGAAGAGATTCGGGCATCTGATTAGGATGCCTCCTGGACACCTCGCTGGTGAAGCATGTCCGGTATTCTGGGAACACCTCGGGATCCCCGGGAAGAGCTGGAAAAAGTGGCTGGGGAGAGGGAAGTCTGGACTTCCTTGCTAAAGCTATTGCCCCTGCGACCTGACCCCAGATAAGCGGTAGAAAATTGATGGAAGGATTAAAGATGATTCAGGTAAAACCATTATTCGTCTGTTTCTCTCCTGATGAGGTACTTTTCACTGCAAATGTTGGAGGCAATTATAAAGGGATTATCTTGTCAGCGGCATAAAATTAATCAACAAATAAATGTAAATTTATGTATTTTCCCATGCATTTGGTAAAAATGTGGAACACAGTTTTCCTGTATATTATTATTATTATCATTATTATTATTATTACTGGAATACTGTAAATCGCAGATGTCAAATTCAAGACCCATGAAAGGAAATCATGCGGCAATTTCTATAATCCTTGCTAAATTGTCATATAACGTGAAATAATGTTCAGATTTTGAAATAGTTTCTGAAAACATTTTGACAGTAAAGTCAACAATAATTGGAACAAACTCTTGTCCTTGGCTTTTCATTTAAAAAATAGTCGTCCATCAATGTGTTGTGTACGGGTCAGATACGATGAGACGATGAAGCATTTCTTTGGTTTCACTCTCATCATTCCCTCTCAACCAATCTGTAAACATAAAGTGACCCGCAACAAAAAATGAATTTGACTACTCTGCTGTAAATAATGCATCATGTCACCAACACCCCACCCCTGTTGCTTTTCAATATTTCAGCACTAACTTGGTCCCTTGTCGTGCTGTGGTTCACGCATCTGACTTTAACGCAGAGTGCCAATACCTGCTCAGTGACCGCATGTATGAATGTGGGCGTGAAAATGCTTATCTGTCTCAATGTCTGCCCTGTGATTGACTGGCTAGCAATCCGGAGTGTAGTCATCCTTCTGCTCAGTCGGCAGTGTTCGGCTTCAGCCCCTGGCTTGGATGGATGGCTCTGACGTGCATCTCCATTAGATGTGCCTCCCTCATGCTCGACGATCCCATTAGATGATGAGTTCTTAAAACTGCCTCCGTACTCACGAACGGTAATGCAAGCTGTTGAAAACAGCAGATCGGTTTTGTGTGTTCGGGAACAAAAATTTCTGAGGATGATGTTGACACCTTGTTCAGATAACTTTTTGACATACACACACACACACACACACACACACGAACACACACGCACAAATACATCATAATCACTTCACAGCTATCCATTTCATCTGGTTGCCTGTTGATTGAAATTCCAATGCCACGTGTGACACCTTCGGAGGACATATCACACTGTCCTCCCACGCCGAAGGTCATAATTTAAAATCTGCTTGAGCACTGTGCAGCATCTTGCTACACAAATAATGTTGGCTAACATGCAAATGCAACTTCAAACAGCACATTTTATCCACACTTGACACACAGTGGCATGCAGTACATAAATAACTACTTATTTTTTAAAGTAATTGTTGACCGAGCTGTTCCAGCCAGCATCATTTATTGTATTTCTTCATCGTGGTGAATAAATTGTGCAGATCACGATGGAGATGCAAAATTGCTGCCCAACAAAACAATGGCTATTTGTTTCTAGTTATTTTTATCTTCAAACATGACAAAGAGCTGAGTTGAAAAGCATCAGGTATTATTTTTAGTGTCTGTCACGCCACATGTTTTTTTGTCTTGGTCCCAAACATTGGATAGTCCTTCATCTTTCCAGCTATTTTAGGAGATAACTAAAACAGTCTGCTGTTAATTACTAACACGAATCAGCAGTGGTTCAAAATGAAATCACCATCCTGTCTCAAAAGAAGATTAGCTTTATGGCTTTCTCCCATAATATCTTACATTATCTTCATGCTTCAGTGCACAATTTCTCACCATGATTCCTGTCCATGTAATCAATCGACCTGAAAGTCAGTGCAAGTGTGAGTGCGTGCATGTCTGTGTGCACGCATGAATCACCATTTCTCCATCTTGTCCTTCCATTCATCGGGAGGTAAGTCAGCATCCGTCTAACGGTGCTGAAACCACACCGTCCTTTATAAATACGTTCATAGACTTGTTACACAAGATGTGTGTCATTGTGTCGACATGCCTCATGAGGCCTCATGGACCCATCACTACTATTGATAAAACACAGAAAACTAAATCCAAAAACAAAGTCATGAAAACAAAACGAATCCAAAGTAACAAACAAACACCATGGCAGAAACTAAAAACTCTCAATAACAAAAACATGACTGAAGCTAAAACATAACAATGAACTAAACATGACTGAAACAAACATGACAGAAGCCAAGAGCAAACAATGACCCGACAATGAGTGGTCGGGCTGGGATTCCTTTTAAAGCCCTAATTACTTAATGACCAACAGGTGTGCAACTGCAGGGGGAGCCCTACAGTGCCACCTGTTGGTCCCAAACCGAATCATGCCAGTCTGCAATGACAATTTGTGGGAAGAATGGGATGGATTTTATTGAGACCGATATTATTAGATCATTTATATCAGCATATTTTATCAGCATATTATTTCAACATGTGCAATATCTCAAGGTTTGTACGGAATACATGGCAGGATCGATTTATCGACCATTCTTCTCACTTCATTATGGCCGAGTCACACTAATTGAGTCAATATCTACTTTATAACAGCTGAATAATTGTTGCTAGATGAAACATTAATCACTGCAGTAGTTATCTTATGATTATTCAATAGATGGGTATTCACACATTGGTCTGGTTAAATGTCATTTTTGTTGTTCATTTTGTTGTACATGCAAAAAATAAAGAAATCAATTTCTTGAATAGGGTGGCCCGGTGATCGACTGGATTGATTCCGGCTCTGGCCTTCCTTTGTGGAGTTTGCATGTCCTCCCGTGCCTGCGTGGGTTTTCTCCGGGTATTGCGGTTTCCTCCCACATTCCAAAAACATGGATGGCAGGTTAATGGAACGATCTAAATTGTCCCATTATGGTTGTTCGTCTCTGTGTGCCTTGCGATTGGCTGGCAACCAGTTCAGTGTGTAGCCCGCCTGCTTCCCGAAGACAGCTGGGATAGGCTCTAGCACGCCCCGTGACCCTTGTGAGAATAAGCTGATCAGAAAATGGATGGATGGATGGATTGATATCTTGAATATTCTTTTGTACGAAGTGATTGCAACATTTTTATTTGAAACTAAATCACAAGAAAGTGACACAGAGGCTCATTTCATGATCATTTAACAGATTAAGTGTAGCAAAAGTGCAGTAATTCAGACATTTGATTTCATTCTCTTCTTCTCATGTAATATTTGTTGGTCCCTGAATTTGAGGGTTCACATAAGTGAAATATTGCCTCAGTGAATATTTTATTTTGTTTGGGAAAACCAATTTTCATTCTTGCGATAACTTCCAAAGTATTGGATCGCTCATTTTATATTCTTATTTCAATCCACATTAAAGTCGATAAATACCGCCATGAAGAATACTGCTAATTAACAATATGTATCTTCCTTATTTTGCAGCTATCTCGACAGTCTAGATCGTATCGGTGCTGCCGACTACCAGCCAACAGAGCAGGACATTTTGAGGACCCGGGTGAAGACTACGGGCATTGTGGAGACACACTTTACCTTCAAAAACCTCCACTTCAGGTATGAGTACAAGTGAATCGCCAAGTGACTCACCGCACACACAAACACAGCAACTTAATGTCATATTTTCTGCACCTCTGCCAATACTACCTTTAAATGCCTTTTTGGTAATTGTAGTCTATAAAAATGAGTTCAGCATCCAAGATTATGATTGATCTTCATTTGAAAAGAGATGTGAGTGAATTACAGCCTGTTGCCTGCTGTGCCAGTGAAGACGGATGACTTTAGTTTTCGAATTCAATTTGCCGATTTCATGCATGTGTGCCTAAAATCCGGGTGAACAGAGATGTAGACTCAGCAACTGCGCATGTTGCACAATCAAACGAAATGCACACACGTTCGTTGCGTTTGGGGAATAAAAATGAGTCTACCTCTGTGAGCCGTCACCTTACCGTGGTGGAGGGGTTTGTGTGTCCCAATGATCTTAGGAGCTAAGTTGTCTGGGGCTTTATGCCCCTGGCAGGGTCACCCATGGCAAACAGGTCCTAGGTGAGGGACCTGACAAAGCATGACTCAAAAACCCCTTATGATGACTGAAATGAATGGATCTTAGTTTCCCTTGCCCAGACGTGGGTCACCGGGGCCCCCCTCTGGAGCCAGGCCTGGAGGTGGGGCTCGTTAGCGAGCGTCTGGTGGCCGGGCCTACACCCATGGGGCCTGACCGGGCTCAGCCCGAAGAGGCAACGTGGGTCCCCCTTCTCATGGGCTCACCACCCACGGGAGGGGCCAAAGGGGTCTCACCCTCAGCAGGGTCCTTGAGGGTACATGGGAACTCACCCAACAAGTCTATATGTGCTTTGTGAATTTGGCGAGGGTGTTCGACCGTGTCCCTCGGGGAGTTCTGTGGGGGGTGCTTCGGGAGTATGGGGTACTGAACCCCCTGATACAGGCTGTATTGTCAGAGTTTGGTTCGCATTGCCGGTAGTAAGTCGGAATCGTTTGCAGTGAGGGTTGGACTCCACCTAGGCTGCCCTTTGTCGCTGATTCTGTTCTTAACTTAACTTTGTTTGTCTGTCGTGGTAACGAAGGAGCTGAGCCAAAGGGCAAAGCTCTCAATTTACCGGTCGATCTACGTTCCAACCCTCATCTATGGTCACGAGCTAGGGGTCGTGACCAAAAGAACAAGCGGCCAAAATTAGTTTTCTCCGCAGGGTGTCCGGGCTCTCCCTTAGAGATAAGGTGAGAAGCTCGGTCATCCGGGAGGGGCTCAGAGTCGAGTCGCTTCTCCTCCACATCGAGAGGAGCCAGATGATATGATGCCTCCTGAATGCCTCCCTGGTGAGGTGTTCTGACAAGTCCCACTCCAGCGTGTCCTGGCCCCGGGAACGACCCAGGACACGCTGGAGAGACTATATCACCCAGCTGGCCTGGGAACGCCTCGGGATCCCCTGGGAAGACCTAGAAGAAGTGGCTGGGGAGATGGAAGTCTGGGCTTCCCTGCTAAAGCTGCTGCCCCCGCGACCCGACCCTGGATAAGCGGTAGAAAATGGATGGATTGATGGAAATGAGTCTCAAATGGTAGCCGAAACTTATTTACATGCAATCGGATCTTTTGCCAACATGAAGATATCAGACTGTTTGAAACATCTCCCAGCATGATGCAATGCAGTTCTGTACCCGTATTGAAGGCCATTATGTTTAATCCATCCCTCTCTGACAGTGTAAATCAAATTTGAGGATTTAAATCTTTGGAATTTAATACAACTGTTATATCGGACTTCATTAACCCTTTCATGCACCCTGTAACCTGATTACATGATAAGCTGTCCACTGTCGTAACCGCTGTCCCTGAAAGGGCTACAGGCTACTGTTTCTAATGTTGTGACCACTAACTGTACATCAACATAGCACACATTGTACGAATGTATGTTGTCAGATCCAAATGCTCAGTTATAACCCGAAGTTTTAATATTTAGGCAATAAACTCAAGCCAGTGCTGCACTGAGTGTGTTCTGTTGAGATGCCAAAATCGTTTCGGCTCAGTCGCTATTACGTGGCACTATGGCACTGAACGGGCAGCCTCAGTATTACCGGACTGATCTGGAGCCCATCAGCCTTCCTATCATTCTCTCCATGTAATATATAACCTGGTTGCATTCATTTCCTCTCTTGGAGGACACTCCCAACTGGACTTGAAAAATAAAATAGATGAGAGTGATCCTTTCCAAATTAGACTTCAGGTAACATACTGCCTTATACAGCCCACATTCCATTATTGTCTCATGATTCAGAAGCGAGACAGGAATGTGAAATATCTTAAGTGGAACTTCAGTGTTACAATCAATGTTAAATAGCTCAAGAGGAGGTAGCGGAGTGGTTTGAGGGAGAGAATAGCCTAAATTCTCAATTAGTCATCCCCTATACCACCAGTGTCAAACTCAAGGCCCGGGGGCCAGATGTGGCCCGCCACATCATTTTAAGTGGCCTGCGAAAGCAAATCAAAGATGACAACTTCCATGATGCTTGCTAAAATCTGTACCAAAATTTCAAATTTTCATATATAATTAATCAGTGACATATTGTCAGCATTTTCTTGTAACCAAACCCCTCATTACAGTTACTTAAACAATAATTGAATAACACGTTATTCTTGACTTCTTTATATAATTTCAGTCATAACGGTCCACCAAGGAAAACGGTAATTATAATGTGGCCCGGACAAAAATGGGTTTGACACCCCTGCCCTATATTTTATCAGAATTACTTTCCGCGAGATTGTGCACATTAAAGTGGGCATTTCCGCTTGACTCTCTGACCACAAAAAATAAAACAGTGTCTAAAAAAAGAGGCACCCGCCACTCCAAATGACATTAAGAATGCTAGCCTAAAGACCATTGTTATAGGTTTCTTCCAAAAGAAGCCCTGCCTCAGTTAATCGCATGTGCAGTTCCGTTGAAAAAGTAAAAGGAAAAAAAAAAACGATAAAAAATGTCTTACTTCAAATCGACATCTCATTTATCCCCCTCAGGAAAAAAATAACAGTAAGTAGGGTAGATCCATAGCATACCCAAGTAGCACACACAGTTAGGGGTGTTGGTTACAAAAAAAAATGACTTTCATTCTTCAGCCGCAAGTGCCTGCTTCTGCTTTGTGGGGCAAAACTAGAACATCTCGCTTGTTTTTGTCTGCTTCAACCGAGCTGTTCGGGGACGTGCTTCCATCATATGTGGAAATCATGACATTTAAAAAATTGCTTCAGCTTCCAGTTGCACTGCATTATTGGTAGGAACCAAATAAAAAAGGAGGCACAAATGTCAACCTCATGTAGGTACACATTCCATTCATTTTGTGAAATGGAAGTAACAAACCAATCAAGGGACAGGAGCAAGGTGCATGTTGTGCCTCGTCAATTTCTGGGCACAAATAGACAGACAAGCATTCAAACGCGCATTCACATTGATTGACATTTTTGAGTCTTCATTTAATTTAACATACAAGTCCCGATATCTGGAAATAAACATTAATAAAAACACCCAGTAAAGCCAGAAGTGAGATTCTGAACCAGGCCCTCAGAACATTGAAGAAGACCTCAATTACCTTTAATGCCATATAATAAACATATCTCGCTTTCAATAAAATTGGTATTCAAAAAGATTTTTTTTTAAATACCGCTCTCCAATATTTGATTGAATACGTTATATTAAAGCCGAGCTGTCATGCAAAGTGACCAATAACTGAGCCTGATGATGTTTCAAAGCTGTAAACATGGAAATGTTTCCATCTATCAGGCTGTTTGATGTCGGAGGCCAGAGGTCAGAGAGGAAGAAATGGATCCATTGTTTTGAAGACGTCACTGCCATCATTTTCTGCGTCGCACTCAGTGGATACGACCAGGTGTTGCACGAGGACGAGACCACGGTAAGGACGCACGCTCACCTGAGTGTCTCTCTGAATGTTTAGTGTGAATTCCACTTGATTTACACACTATATGGTTGAACTGACCAAGTCACATCTTTTTCATTCACGTGGCTCACATCGGATACTGCATGTGTCATAGCAGAATAAGCCCAAAAATACACAGATACCTTCAGTGTATGTTCAGAGCCAAATCAGACCACAAATACTGGATGTGAGGGAAAAAAACGGACACGAACTGAATATGAAACAGTGCAACTGCAGTCTAATCCAACAGATGGGATCCATCCTGCCATTAAGAGGACTACATTGAAATGCATCTATCAGTGACCTATACCTAGCACTTACCCAAACAAAAGACCAATTACAGCACAAACTCAGTTGTTATACAGACCATTAACCAGGGAAAAAATGGCGACCAGTAGATTGATGCCTTTTATCTGCTATTATCATTATTGTACTTATTAATTGTTATTGTTGATATTATTTGGGGGAAAAGAGGTCAAGACCTGTTTTAACCCCACTATGATATAGTGGGTCAAATTGACCTATTCGGTGCTATACAGGAGACATGGCAAGGAGGAGATGGATTCAAGTTGGTTGACAGTATCTGAGCCAATCAGTACACAATGCGGACGCTGAAAAAATACGGACACAAACGTATTGGGTTGTAAGCTGTAAAAAAAAATTGTTTTTTAAAAAGAAGCATGCAAAATTGCACTTGGGAAGAAAAAGAATCTGAGCTTTTGCGTCTCCATGAACGGTGAACCACAATATAGCGTGGGACCACCATATTGTGCATTTGTCATGATCTGGTTTGACAAGGTACCTGCTCCTAAAACGTGACATGCATTTGAATGAAATGGATCTTTTCACACTACAGTGAAGGTTACTTTCGAAATACCTTAACAAATTTGTTCGACAAAACACTTGAAAGCTGTGCTCTACCTCTGAGGTGCAAAAAGTTGAGCTTTGACTGCATTTACAGTACATCACGTTGTCATACTGGAAGGGATTTATAATGTTTTGGTAATGGTATTTATCTACAAAGTACCTGAGGAGCAAGATTATTGTAGCTAAGGAGATCAGGCCAATAAGCGATGGATTATGGCCACCACAATGGATTGCTGTTTCGGAATTAAAGACAATTCATGCGTATCTCCATTTTCACTTTAAAAATTTAATATTACAATATTTGAATTGTTTCTAAAATAATTTGGCAGGCTCCTGGGTTACAGGTCAGCACGCCTGCCTCACAATGAGGATAGTGGGATTCAAACACCATGACAAGATCTGTCTGTAAAGTTAGCATGTTTTTTTTCTATTTGTGTGGCTTTTCAGCATCTAATTGTATACTTTATACATTACTCACGACAAAGATTGGCATATATTCAGCTTGCTGGTTAACTGAGGTTCTTGTTCGAAACCAGCAACGTGTGCAAAAAGTACTCAAACATTGAAGAGTCGCGCATGTGGATTCAAGAGTTTAGAGAAAGTCAAAAATAATAAATGATCTATTCTATTACTTTCAAGTTTTGCCTTTGATTCAGCGGCAACCACTCCAGAGTGTACCCAACTTCTCAAACAAAGTCCTGATGGTAAAGCAGGGCTCTAGATGAGCTGTTTATAACTGGTTGCACCGCTGCACCCAATTTTTCTTCTTGGTTGCATCAGCACTAAAGTTAGGTGCATCAGAATTTTCAACCACATCACATTCCCCGCCGAAGCATCACAGGTTTAATCTTATGAAGAGGAAAAAATGTATTTTACACAATATTGACTGATAAACGATGAACAATCTGATCACCAAAGTTCTTTGTTTTAAGTACAGTATAAGACAGGATTTGGCTTGCAGCGTATTCGCCGCCATGAAGGCAATGCTCACAGTCTTAGGAGCTGTCAGTATCGTCAATACACTTACCAGATACTCACCGATAGTTCTTCACTTCTCCTTTTTGGCCGCTCTTGGAAGCTAGCTGTGTTGCATACCTCTCGGTTCCGCAGGGCACAATTATATTGTCGCATATTGTTTTTACTTCACCACGCTGTGTGTGTGTGTGGGTGTGTGTGTGTGTGACATAGAGGTGCAATTGCATGTGTTTACCCATGCAAGTGAGTAGCCAGCCCTGTTGAGCGTCTAATGAAGTAAAAAAACAAACAAAACAAAAAAAAGTGCAAGGATATCATGCCAGAGCCAATCAGAGGAAGTCCCGCCCTTCACTAACTCTGATTGGCTGAGGCCATGACATGCGTCTCCGTTTGAGTGAGGCTTGAGAGACGAGGAGACTTTTTCCATCCTCCATCGACAGATTGCACATGGTGCAACCTCAGATTTTTTTAATGGATAAATACAGGGACTTACTCTGCCTCAAATTGAGCCCGGATATTTGAGCTATAGAGGCCCTCGGGTCGGCCCGCGACCGACAGTCGAAAATTTGGCTTGCATGCTCTCCCCGGGTCTGCGTGGGTTTTCTCCGGGTACTCCGGCTTCCTCCCACATTCCAAAGACATGCATGGTAGGCTGTTTGAACACTCAAAATTGTCCCTTGGTGTGAGTGTGAGCGCAGATGGTTGTTCATCTCTGTGTGCCCTGGGATTGTGTCACATAGCATGGTGGTGGTGGACCCCAAAAAGCAGGCAGGAGGGAGGAGAAGGGTGTATTTGAGGAATTGTATTTAAAACAAAGAAAACTACATCCAAAACAAAGTCCAAAGTATCAAACAAAAACCATGACTAAAGCTAAAACATAACAATGAACTAAACATGACAGAAACTAAGAGCAAAACACATGACAGTAGCAAAAAGCAACACACATGACAGTAGCAAGAGCAACAATGACCCGACACTGAATGTTCGGGCTGGGAGTCCTTTTAAACAACTAATTACCAAATGACCAACAGGTGTGCAGCTGCCGGGGGAGCCCTACAGTGCCACCTGTTGGTCCCTAAACCGAATCATGACAGTAGCCCTCCCTCAAGGGACGGATCCCAGACGTCCCAAAGTTGTCCAAAAGGGTTGCCTCGCCGGGGAACAGGAATTAAAAGCGACGGCAACCCTTGCCTCGCCGCAGAACAAGAACAAAAGCGATGGCGACCTTCGCCTTGCCGAAATACAAGAACAATAAGCGACGGTGACCTTCACCTCGCCAGGGAACAGGAACAAAAGCGACGGCAATCCTTTTGGCTGGGCGTGGCCTGACGTGGACGGAGCTCGACGTAACGGGGGACATGGAACAGCCGGACGTGAACAGGGGCTCGGCCTGACGTGGGCGTGGACGTGGCACGGCTCGTCGTCGACGTGAATGTGACTCTGCTCCAACAGACACGTGACGAGCCTCGGCTCAACGTCGACGCGGACGGGGCTCGGCCCACCGTAGACGCGGCTTGACGAGACGAAAACAGGACAGCCGCATCCCCAGCGCTGCCTGAAAGGGGAAAGGGGTGTCGGCCGCAGACGCGCTCCGCCAGGCACATGGTGGAACAGGGACCAGTCCTTAGTACCTGCGGGGTCCAGGTGGTCGGGTCATTCTGTCACGTAGCATGGTGGTGGTGGACCCCAAAAAGCAGGCAGGAGGGAGGAGCAGGGTGTATTTGAAGAATTGTATTTAAAACAAAGAAAACTACATCCAAAACAAAGTCCAAAGTATCAAACAAAAACCATGACTAAAGCTAAAACATAACAATGAACTAAACATGACAGAAACTAAGAGCAAAACACATGACAGTAGCAAAAAGCAACACACATGACAGTAGCAAGAGCAACAATGACCCGACACTGAGTGTTCGCGCTGGGAGTCCTTTTAAACAACTAATTACCAAATGACCAACAGGTGTGCAGCTGCCGGGGGAGCCCTACAGTGCCACCTGTTGGTCCCTAAACCGAATCATGACAGATTGGCTGGCAACCGGTTCAGGGTGTCCCCCGCCTACTGCCCGAAGACAGCTGGGATAGGCTCCAGCACCCCTCGCGTCTCTAGTGAGGATAAAAGCGGTTCGGAAAATGAATGAATGAATAAACTAGCACAAACATGTCAGGCTTACATTTCACTCTCAATTATAAATTTAAAGTCCAGTAACTCAGAACAGACAACCTAAGCTTAGCTTTCAAATTAAAAACAAAACGAGTAGATGCAGATTTTAAGTAAAAAGGTGATTAGGTCGACAGTACCTTTGAATAATGTGCAGTTGCACTGCGGCCTTTTTTTACGACCGAAACATCGCAAAATGCTTGGCTGGCTGGCGAGTTCTGGTCACCGGGTTCAGTGGATGTTTGGTCGCAGAATGACTTCTTTGTCTTGGAAGTGCTGCCTAATGTTATTAAAGCAACGCATGAGACGCGAGAGCTTTGAGCTGCCTTCTGGAAGAATAGAAAAGAACAAGTCTGTCCATTCATTTGGAAAAACTCTTTTTTGCGAGTCCGGTTTTAGAACCTTGGAGCAAGTCGCAAATCGCTTCCGGCAAACAATTTGATTGGCTCATTGCGATCACGTGATCAGACAACAGGTGTACACTGTGATAGCAGCGCATGTGAGGAAAAAAAATGTATATCATAACCCATGCTCAGACATTTGAAGAAACCCATGATAAAGGAATAAGGACCTTAAAAACAAAAAAAAATACACCGGTAGACCAGGTCAGCCTGGAATTGGCCGACCGTTTTGGAGTTGTCTCGAATTTCCCAATTGTCAGCCCCCGATCCCCCATCCCCGTTTGAATAAAATATACAATAATTGATTTTTTACATCAAACAACACATGAAGTTACGGAAGGCCTTTGCCTTCGTGATGTCATGGCATGCTCATGCCCTAGGATGTCACTATTTACTTACCGTACATACCAAGTATGCAAGTGCTGGTAAATGTAGACATAGATGAGATGGACGTGCAGACAACATACTGTGGTGTTCTCGAGAAGCTGATGTCATGTGCCCTCAAACAAAGGGGCTAATTTGAATATGATGCATGCAGGTTGATATTTATAGGCTTGACGTGTATCCACTGGGAATTAGTGCTCTATTTACGCAGATGTCTTCATGCCTCCTTGTGAGTCGGGAGCGCCGCAAAGTCTCCTCTTGCGTGATGGGCTGATGTTGACAATTGCAATCTCTGCAGATGTCAACCACTGTGCTATTTTTTATTTTTTATTTTTTATTTTATTATATTTTTTTAACATGACTACAATCATGTTGGATAGAAGACAATGTGTTTTCGCCATCTGCCACCATCTCCTCATTTGTCACTACCCTTCTCCAACATGAAATCAGGCGCTTACTTCTTGTCTCAAATTGTCCAGTAATGAAAAACAACCGCACAGGGACAGTTTGTTTCAATTCCCAGCAACCTCACCTCAGCAGCTCCGCGTGCGGTGCAGCACCTACAATGCTTTAATTAAGCATGTGGTTACCCATGAGACTGATATATGGCACGGTCTGCTTTAATGAGACAGGGTGCTGATCAAAGAGGTGTAATTATTAAAGAACAAGCACTCGTGTGAATTTATAATGACAGCACGAGGAAAAGAACTTGGATGCTCTGCTTCACTCACATCTTTACCAGACACCTCCATCGCATGTGCTGTACTTTGGGAGGAAAGAAAGGAAGAAAGCTATTCCGGGGTGGCGTAAACACAACGACACCACGCCACTCGGGTAGAGTCTCAAAGATATTTGAGGTGCAGAGAACAACATATTTTACTTTTGCTTTGCTTCCTTTTTGAAGTACGTGCAAAATAGGATTTCAGTGGTCATAGAAAGAAGTTACTCTTCTCCTTTGGGTGAAGCAGAACATGAAAGGGAAGAAGATGCCTCTTTCACTTCCTCACAGTGTAAAGTTTTGCTGCTAACGTTTATACCTCTCCTGGTGGAGTTGGGTCGTTGAAATGCCAATTGTATTTTTGGTAGAGCATTTTTGGGTGGAATGGGAGCATTTATAAGGGGTCGTAAAAATGCATCCACCCTCAAAGGAAAGTGTCGAAAAAGAAAGACCCTTTTATTAAGTCATATGCAGATTTGTAACTTTTGATTGACCACCTTTTTTCTCATTCAGTGGCAACAACCATGTAAATGAGGGTGAATGCTATATTTTTAACCCTTTCAGGGACAGCGGTTACGACAGTGGACAGCTGATCATGTTATCAGGGTGCAGGGTGCATGAAAGGGTTAAACCTACATTTTGATCAATCTGTCAAATGCTTGAAAAAAAAGATACTCTGTGCACAATAAAATGGGAGGATCTTTTTTTTTAATCTTATGTTTTATATGTTGAGATCATTTTGGAAAAGAGGTTTAATTTGTTTTCCTCTGTGTTGGATGTATGATGTTCAGTAATGCCTCACTATTTCGCGGTTCGTTTATCGCGGCTTCGGTGCATCGCAAATTTTTTCAAACATATTCATAATTTTTTTTGTTGCTCGATGTGACTCGCTGTTGTTTTGCAGCTTCTCGCGGACCGTTTGCGGACTTTTTGCGGACTTAAAAAAAAGTTGTTGTTTTTTTTTTACCTGTATATGTTTATTGGTCGCTACTTCGCGGATTTTCGTTTATCGCGGGTGGTTTTGGTCTCCATTAACCGTGATAAACGAGGGATTACTGTATATATAGTCTCTCCTTAGACACACCCACACACACACCTATACACACACACACAGATGTTCTTCTCTTTATTCCCATCTTGCTGTTGAAGACAAATTCTTCACTTTGACAAGCAGCCGCACACATTCACAGCCATTTTTGCTGTCCTTCGATGTGACAGCTGCTTTAGGGGAACTGTTTTCCTGCCTCTTTTCAGTCTCAGATGTAGAGGTGCCTGTGTGTGTCATGTGAGTGTGTGTACGAGGTTGTGTCCCGGGGAAGTGTGTCCCTTGCGTTTTCGCTTCCTGCTTTTGAGCTCCACCTCGCAGCATCTTTGGTACCTTCCACTTCACCTGTCACTCTCACCCTCGGCCGTCCTGTCTAAGCAATGAGCATTCAGATGTTCCACAGATGCTCCACCCACCAACAGGTATGAGCCCTTTGGAAAAGCGGATATGCTTGGCATGATTTCCTTGCGTTTGTGTGTTTATTGCATGCTCTCTCTTGCACTATATCTACTATCCTTGACAGTCCGCATTTAGGTTTGCTAGGCATGTGTGTGTGTGTGTATGTATGTATATACACTGTATATATATATGCATGTATGTATGTATGTGTATATATATATATATATATATATATATATATATATATATATATATATATATATATGCATGTATGTATGTATGTGTATATATATATAAAAAGAGTTTTCATTATTATAGGCCCGTATTTTCATGCATGTGTTGCCGCTTGCTAATCTAACAGTGACTCGAATTTGGAACTTTGCAGTATTATTATTCCAGCATGTATTTAAATACTCAATCAAACGTTGGATGATTTCATTGCATTCATTTTCAAACGGGTTTCCATTACAGAAAAACCACAAGTGGTGTGATCCTTGGCATCATACAATTAGACTGGATCGTGACTGAAGGATAAAATGCAAACAATGCATGGCTTTGATTGTCGCATGTTAATTATGTAATCACGTAATTCACTTTACACCGTTTTTCCTGATGTTTTTTGTGTTGTTTTTTGTTGTTGTTGCTGATGGCTTTTTTTGGTTTGTTTGTTTTTTGCATGCACAGATTTCCATTTGTTGGATGACTCTTTGGGTTACATGTCTGACTCTATGAGTCATGCATAAAACAACCTGTAAAAAATGTTTAATGTCTTTTGCAGAATCGCATGCACGAGTCTCTGAAGATGTTTGATTCCATCAGTAACAGCAAGTGGTTTGAAGAGACCTCCATCATCCTCTTCCTGAACAAAAAGGACATTTTTGAAAACAAAATCAGCAAGTCACCATTGTCCATCTGCTTCCCTGAATACACTGGTATGTCCACATATGACAGAAAAGTATATGATTCTATAATTCCATCCACATCATTTTAGTCTGTTTCTCACTTTGAATGAGACACTAGAATTACAATCTTTTTTCACTTTTATTAATTCCTGAATCTGTTCAATTAAAACTGCGGGAGTGACACCATAGAATTGGGTTAGGATCTACAGTGCAGCTTTGAGAGACAACACTGACTCATTTGCTTCAACATATATGGGTTGATTTTCACTACAATTACATAAACACTTAAAACACCAAAGTAATTTGGATGCAGAAACAGCCGTGACGTGGAAGTTGCCAAGTAAAAGTTTTGAGCTATGAAAATACAAAGTTAACTACAGAGAGCAGGGCTGGATGCAGCTGACACGAAAGTGATCTGACACTCGCACTCATTGTAACTGAGTAATCCACGCTTAATACTGGAAGACATCAGGCATATCTGACATAATGAAGGGAACACAATGAAGGCCCACAGTTCCTGCATAGCAAATGATACATCAAGGAACCAACAGTCACAACACAACTACTGTTATTTGTTTATATATATATATATATATATATATATATATATATATATATATATATATATATATATATATATATATATATATATATATATACCGTATTTTCACGACCATTCGACGCACCGTATGGTTGGCCGCAGTCTCATTAATGGGTGCTATATCTGTATTTTACACATAGACAAAACGCACTGTATTATTGGGCGCAATTTTAAAGTGGTAAAACATACGCCAGCTTAAACATACGGCATGCATGCGCGCACGCTAAAAACACGTTAGCTTGAAGCATACGGTAGCATGCCAAGACATACAGATACAAGCTAAAAACACGTTTTTAAAAAGGCAACAGAAAACTGAGTTCCGTTGTATTTTATTTAGCCATCGTACAATGTACTCACGTTTTTCGATCAATCATCACCCAGAAATCCATCAAAGTCCTCATCCTCTGTATCAGAATTGAACAATTGTGCAAGTACCGGTAATCCATCAAAAACGCCGTGTTCCCTCTCGTTGTCAGTCACTCTCATTGCCATGTGGCTCCACAGAAATGATGCCGGCTTTGCCAAAAACTCGAACAACAGTGCAAGCAGACACGTTCGTCCAAGCAGCCACAATCCATTCGCAAATTGTGGCGTAACTCGCCCGGCGCTGCCTCTCACTCTTTGTAAAGTTGTGTTTGCCATCGATCATTCATTGTTCCCATGCCGTTCGCAACTTTACTTTGAACGCCCGGTTGATGCCGATGTCCAGCGGTTGGAGTTATTTAGTCAAGCCTCCGGGAATGACGGCAAGCTCAGAGTTCATTTGCTTGACTTGGTTTTTCACCGCTGCTGTGAGATGGGCACGCATGCCAAAAGCATAACCGATGGCTTGAAGTTTGACCTGAGCTTCGTAGGCGTGTCTCTTTGTAAAATCTATTTTCGGGGGTTCTTAGAAACCAAAACCGAAGTTGTTTTGCAACAATGCACATAGCCACACTCTATACAGGTGTTGGTACCTGCTTGGGGCGTACCTTTAGCGTCCACTTACACGCCCACCCTTCACCCATTGGCGGACTTCTTCCCCGCATGCCTGTCCTCACTCACATCTGCCTTTTCTCTCTCTCGCTCTCCATATGTGTATATATACACGCCCACCCTTCACTGATTGGCCGACTTCTTTGCCGCATGCCTGTCCACAGTCACTTCCGCCTTTTCTCTATATAAACAGCGTGTCGGCTGTCAGTCAGGTTTTGGAACTCAGCGCATAGACAAGACGCTCCGCATCATAAGGCGTCCTGTCCATTTTGGAGAAAATTGTAAACTTTTAATGGCGCCTTATAGTCGTGAAAATACGGTGTGTGTGTGTGTGTGTGTGTGTGTGTGTGTGTGTGTGTGTGTGTGTGTGTGTGTGTGTGTGTGTGTGTGTGTGTGTGTGTGTGTGTATATATATATATATAAAAAACACCAACGAGCGGCTGGATAGCTCAGTTGGTAAGGCATCGGTTTGGTGTACGGGAGACGGTGGTTCGAATCCCGCTTGGGGCAAAAATGAGCACATAACACCATCCAGTGTGGGTCCTTGGGGAAGATCCTTCACGCTAATGCCTACCTTATACAATGATGAGAGACAATAAAACGAATGACATGTCGGCTCAGACGTCGCCCGGCCAAACAAGGTCTGCATCAGGTGCTGGGGAACCAAAGCGGAGATGGGCGAGATGGGATAACATGGCTCTGTTGCAATGCTACTCCTCAAGCAATCCTAGTCAGAGGAGTTACATGCAGAGAATGTGGGCTAAATGGTTACTTCGAAACCCACAGTCACGGTTGACCACAAAACAACTAGTAGCTTAGTGTTCCAACATCCACAAATGGCAACTGCTGTCACAACTTCAGATTGATGAGGTACAACGCAGGTTCCATGGTGAAGCCCCAGGCTGCCAGATCAGAGGAGGAGGTCATACCAGAGATTGGGAGGCAAGCCCCAATGAATGCAGATGATGAGATTGGGAGGCCAGCCCCAATGAATGAAATGCTGAGCGAGGCAGCAACTGACCTGAAAGCTAAGATCATGGTGAGAATGAAAGCTGGGCAACCTAGTACCACCTGAAAGTCTCATGGAAAGTGTGAATGCAGCACTGAAGGCGATCCCTACCGTAACGATCATGGAACCAATGAGCTGATATACGCTTCAGCATCAGTGATCCTAGAGATGCTTGGCTATAAGAACAACCATGGAAGCTATGAGATACGTTATCCACCATGGAAAAGACGGTTGGAGGCTAAGATCAAGGCGGCTCGGAAAGATGTGAGTCAATTGACGGAGGCCCAGAGAGGTGTGATGAAAAGGCCGACACCCGAGAGGTACATCCAGATGACCATACCTGAAGCACTCGAAACTGCCAAACAAAGGCTCCAAGCCTTGTCCAGCAGCCTAAAGCGGTACACGAAAGAGAATGAGGCCAGACGAATAAACAGGCTGTTCGCAACACAACCTGCGAAAGTGTACGCTCAGTGGCAGGGTCCTAACAACAGAGCTGACCCACCAAGACTGGAAACTGAAAGGTACTGGAAAGGCATATGGGAGAAGGAGGTTGCACATAACAGCAGTGCACAATGGCTGGTGACCCTGAGAGGGGGAGCACAGACACCTCCCCAGTTACCATAACAGTGGCAGACATACAGGAAAGAGTCTCAGATATGAAGAAGCACCGGGCCCGGACATGGTCCACACCTACTGGCTAAAGAAACTCACAGCACTCCATGAGCGCCTAGCAGCACAAATGAACCAGCTGCTGAGGGATGGGACTCACCCAGGATGGCTAACCGAAGGGTGACCGATCCTGATCATGAAGGATCCCTCAAAGGGTGCAGTCCCATCCAACTATCGGCCAATAACCTGTCTCTCCACAACATGGAAGCTCATGTCAGGCATCATTGCGGCTAAGATAAGTGGACACATGGATCAATACATGAGCGAAGCACAGAAGGGCATTGGTAGAGATACCAGAGGAGCCAAACATCAGCTCCTGGTTGACAGAACAGTCGCACAAGACTGCAGGTCCCGACATACCAACCTGTGCACAGCCTGGATTGATTACAAGAAAGCATATGACTCGATGCCACATACATGGATCACTGAATGCTTGGAGTTGTATAAGGTGAACAGGACCCTAAGAGCCTTCGTTGCGAACTCGATGAGGATGTGGAAAACCACACTCGAAGCCAATGGCAAGCCACTTACCCAAGTGTCCATCAAATGTGGCATATACCAAGGTGATGCACTCTCCCCACTGCTGTTCTGCATAGGACTGAACCCCCTAAGCCAAGTAATCACCAAGACAGGCTATGGATACCGCCTCAGAAATGGAGCTACGATCAGTCACCTCCTCTACATGGATGACATAAAGCTGTATGCTAAGAGCGAAAGGGACATAGACTCCCTGATCCACACAACCAGGATCTACAGCAGCGACATCGGGATGTCATTCGGGCTTGAGAAATGTAGTCGGATGGTGACTAAGAGAGGAAAGGTAGTCCGCACTGAAGGGGTCTCACTCCCTGAAGGAACAATAGCAGACATTGAGGACAGCTACAAGTACCTCGGTATACCACAAGCCAATGGCAACCTCGAACTGGCAACAAGGAAAGCGGCTACGGCCAAATACCTCCAGCGAGTGAGGCAAGTCCTAAGAAGCCAGCTCAATGGCAAGAATAAGACCCGGGCAATAAACAGCTATGCCCTGCCAGTGATCAGATACCCTGCAGGAATAATAAGGTGGCCAAAGGAAGAGATTCAGACCACGGACGTTAAGACCCGAAATCTCCTAACCATGCACGGAGGGTTCCATCCCAAATCCAGCACCCTGAGACTGTACGCAAGCCGAAAGGAAGGAGGCCGGGGACTAGTGAGTGTGAGAGCCACTGTCCAGGAGGAAACATCCAAGCTCCATGAATACATCAAGGAGAAGGCTCCAACGGATGACGTACTCAGAGAATGTCTCAGACAATGGGGAACAGAGGATGAGGCGCTGGAAGAGGGACCATCATGGGAGGATAAGCCCCTACACGGGAAGTACCACCGGACCATAACTGAAGTGGCTGATCTCAAGAAGTCCAATCAGTGGCTAGAGAGGGCTGGCCTGAAGGACAGCACAGAGCCACTCATCCTGGCTGCTCAGGAGCAGGCCCTGAGCACCAGAGCCATTGAGGCCCAGATATACCACACCAGACAAGACCCAAGGTGTAGGTTGTGCAAAGAGGCACCTGAGACGATCCAACACATAACTGCAGGGTGTAAGATGCTGGCAGGGAAAGCCTACATGGAACGCCATAACCAGGTGGCTGGCATAATCTACCGAAACATCTGTGCGGAGTATGGACTGGAAACCCCAAGGTCAAAATGGGAAACACCTCCGAATGTGGTGGAGAATGACAGAGCGAAGATCCTGTGGGACTTCCAGATCCAGACTGACAAGATGGTAATGGCGAACCAACCAGATATCGTGATCATAGATAAAGGGCAGAGGAAAGCCGTTGTAGTGGATGTAGCGGTCCCGAGTGATCATCAGAAAGAAGGAACACGAGAAACTCGAGAAATACCAAGGGCTCAGAGAGGAGCTGGAGAGAGCCTGGAAGGTAAAGGTGACAGTCGTGCCTGTGGTGGTCGGAGCACTCGGGGCAGTGACCCCCAAACTAGATGAGTGGTTGCAACAGATCCCGGGAACATCGGACATCTCAGTTCAGAAATGTGCAGTGCTGGGGACAGCAAGGGTACTGCGCAGAACCCTCAAGCTTCCTGGCCTCTGGTAGAGGACCCGAGCTGAATGAGGGACGGACACCACCCGAGGGGTGAGACGAGGATTTTTTTTTAATATATACAGTATGTACAGTATATATTCAGGTAATACAGCATGTCAAGATGCTCAAAAGATAGTTGTTACTGCTGCATCCTGCTTTCATGAAAAACACTGCAAGTAGTAGTTTTTTGCTGCTCCAAAAGATCGACTAACCCAAGAAATAGGTGACCAATATTTTGCCTGACAATTGTATCCATGTTACACTTAAACCAAAAACTGATCATTAGTGTCACTGCATGCATGCGATTCATGAATGTAATGAGTGCCCAATACTGGCTGCAGCATGCTCATAGATGCCGGTGATGAATAGAGAGCAGCTGGCAGGCTCATATTGAAGAGATGCAACGGGAGCAAAGACAATCGGGAAAACAAACAAACAGAAAGTGTGAAAGATAGAGAACGTGTGTGTCATTGGGAAAACAGCAGAACCAAGTGCAGAGAGCAAGATTGTGGGAACACAGTGTCGAGAGGCATTCGAACAGCATAAACTGTGAGAAAGAGAACATTCACATTCCAATCATTCCCGCTTCCTTTCTTCATTTTCTGGCATGGAAGGACCCCGCGCATGTTCTGATGGTGTTGCAATTGAAACAGACAGGCCCGCCGCGGTGCTGCCAATGATATGTTAGTGACACTTGGCCCACAGATGACTCCACTCACCACCATCTGGCTCGATCGAAAAGCATTTTAACAAGTGAAAAGCTGCGAATCCAGTCCTTGCCTTATTGACTGTCACGGTCGATTATGGGTGTGGACCACAGGGCATGCACTAGATTTGTGAAATGAATCAATACGTGCTGTGAATTATGGTTGCTGCCTTTGAGCTCTCGTTCATTTGCGGACGTCCAAGACTGTGGTGCCAAAAATAACGCATCAATGGTGGTCTAATTTTAGAATAAAACCCCTCCTTTTGCATTTGCTGCAGGGATCCTCAAAGCATATTAGTAGAATTTAACGTGCAGAATGTGTTTATCAGTACATCATGCTGAGACAGTTTGGTTTCAAAAAAAGACTGAATAGAAACAAAGTCAATCTTAAAATAGCTTTCACGACTCCAACGCTTTCATAACCATAATAATGATGCCATATCTCTGTCGTCTCTGTCTCCATAGGGCCAAACACGTATGTGGAAGGAATCTCCTTTATCACTTCTCAGTTCAAGAGCAAGAACAAGTCATCAAACAAGGAGGTTTACACCCATGTGACCTGCGCAACCGACACGAAAAACATGCAGTTTGTCTTTGATGCTGCGAGTAATGTCATCATCACCGACAGCCTCCGGCGCTCTGGCCTAGCCTGATGATGTCACGACTTCGAGACCACCTCATATTAAGCGGGTTTTGGGTTCAATCCAAATACATGTACCGTATTTTTCGCACTATAGGGTGCACCAAAAAGTCTTCATTTTCTTAAAACCTCACCGCGGGCCTTAAAATCCGGTGCATCTTGTGTATGGTCATTACGGTAATATGTCGACCCCAAGATGTGTGTGTGTGTGTGTGTGTGTGTGTGTGTGTGTGTGTGTGTGTGTGTGTGTGTGTGTGCGTGTGTGTGTGTGTGTGTGTGTGTGTGTATATATATATATATATATATATATATATATATATATATATATATGGCTCTCATCGAAATACATTTCCAAATATTTTGCTTTCATGGCTCTCTTAGTCAAAAAAGGTCCCGACCCCGGATATACACAATTCAACATCTATTTCACATCAATTTATTCTTTGTTTAAATTGCTATTTTATGGTAATTTGTTTTTTGGGAGGGGTTTTTGCACTCGATGAAAGGCATCTTTATTGTTGCACATTATACTTAGGGGAACTATTGTCTTTTTGCTAGGGCCTACATAAAACCACTCAAGACTCAAGCTTGAGATGTAGTGTGCTGACTCAGTCTGACACTTCTCAGAGGGTGCTTCAGTGTAACAATTGACTTGATAGGGTCACCGGGGGCTTCTTCTACCATTATTGGGTGCTGCTGCACGTGATTGTTTCTTTATTGTCCGTAACTGTGCCCTCATAAGTCAAACTTGTGCTGTGAAAAAAAAGGCATTGTGTTTCTGTGGTTCCATTGTCAACTGGGACTGCAGTTTTCACCCGTAGGTTGGAGCAGCTTGCTCATGTTGCTTCTACTGAAAAAATTGCATGAGATTAGAGAGTCAATTAAAGAGACCGGGTTACTTGACGTGAACCTTTCATGTACACTGTAACCTGATAAAATGATAAGCTTCCATTGTAGTAACCATGGTCCCTGAAAGGGTTAACATGTAGGAAGCATCAATAGTATAGTTTATAATTTAGATATCTAATCTAATCTAATTCTCTATTCATTTTACTTAAAATGATCATACAGAAAATAAACTAGCCTTGGATGTTCCCGAAAAAAGGCATGTCTGCTTCGATCCAAATTGTTATTTTAAGAACCAGGTAGATGACGTCTCCCATTTCCATTTATGGCATGTCCTAATTAGACACCGAGCTGCCTCAGGCTGTTGATCAACCTGCTTTGCGCATGTGTTTGTGGTCTGAGTCCTGAGTGTGCGTCGATGGTATAGGGAAGGACGTGTGTGCTTTTGCGTGGGTGTGTATGTGCCCGTGATTGCAAAGCACTAGAAAGTGTTGTGTCAAAGACACCACGAGCCCATGGGTGGAGCCAGTATGAGTGGATTAATGATCCAGAAGGCACTCACTGGTCCACCCCTTTCCACGCCCACTGGCTGTCAGCACATCAAGCCATGAACACAGCTACGTGGTTTCAAAATGTCAAAACAATGTTTGTGATATTAGAAAAAAAAATCAAGAAATCAAGATCTGGAATACTTAATTTCATGCAATGCAAATGTCGGATTACCCTGTCGCTTTTGTAATCAATGGTGTCAGGCATGTGCACTGCCTTTGAAATGTGAGCAGGAATTGCAATTTGTTTTTGTGCATGCAGCTCCTCCTCATTTTGTATGTGCAGCTGTTGTTATTGTGTAGTCAGGTGTTGGCTTCAGTTTTTGTTCTGTGGTTCATTTTGTGTAGCGGTGCAGCTCTTATTTTCCCTTTCTATGTTTTAATTCCTCAAAGGCTAAATCACTAGATCTGAGTCAGTAAAATCTTCATGCCTACATTTTTATTTTTTCATGGGAGGCAACCCACTTCTTTAACTTTGCCTCATTTTACTTTGTTTGTCTGAAGCTCGACCAATACGTCCGTTCATGTTTCTTCTGTACGGACACTTGGCATGTAATACATGCATAAAATTAGATGGGGGCCAACATGTTGAAAATAATTATTGGACACTTTTGCTGTGATGTTACAGTACAGTTTATATTTTTACATTTGTTTATTCTGTTATTTATCGACATACTGTATGTTTGAACAGTCTGTGAGGTAAAAATCGCAAAAGGTTATGACTGGGTTTTATCGACTTGTTGCGGAGGCCCTCGGCTTCACAGGACCTGAAATGCTGATCATAGCCCATTCTGGAATATTTTTAGATTTACAAGCAGATTGTCCCATTGGAAACACAGTAATTGACATTGAATTCCTCCTTTCCAATGTTAAACCGTCCATTGCCTTATTAACTGTATAGGCAATGTTTTAATTTATATTTTTATATAATAACTGTCATAACTGTTATTTCACAAATCCATGCAAGATGGAACACACCTGAGAATGGGAATTTCAGTATTTTCAGGGTTGGGTAACTGGCAGCCCGCAGGTAGCATGCAGCGCTCAAACTCACTCTGAGGGCTTTATTTTGTAGCGCAAAGCTAACTGTGCGCATGGGTGGAGTTCTGTTTCTTTTGGTATTTTGTTAGATGTTGCACAGGTGGAATTGGGCGTACGTGGCATTTGCGCCATTGTGCACCTTTGTGGGATGGAACGCAGCTGAGTGCCAGCCAATCGTAGCGACATGCCTCATTTGCATTCAAATCAGGACATTCGGAGGGCACGCCGTGCTTGACATTATGGAAACGGTGATGAACTCGCTGGTGTCCGTGCATGACATTTGCGTTCGCAAAAAAAAAAGACCGCCTTGCACCCACGACGGTGCGTCTGTGTTTTGTCCGCAGAGAACTGAATCTGTCCGGCTTCACCTCCATCAAATACACCAAAATTGCGTTGCGTCAACTGCACTATCATTGAGACCTGCTTTTAGATTGGGGAAAAAAATGTTGGCCCCCCTACATCATTTAAGTTGTGCATCCCTGGTCTTGTTGATAAAATAAAACTACTTCCAAACAATGTAACCATGAAAGTTAATTCAAAGAACTATCCAAATATACAATATCTATCACAGGGGTGTGCAAACTAAGTCCTCAAGGGCCGACGTCCTGCCTGTATCCCATCTCTCCCTGCTGCAACACACCTGATTAAATGATCAGGATCGTTATGTTGTTTCTTCCGAGTTTGCTGATGAGCTGATCCTGATCCATTTCTATTAAAGTTATTACCAAAAACGTCATTCACAAGTATTTTGTTTCTTTTTAATTGAACAGATTTCAATTTAAAAAATATGACCGTTGCCTAACAGTGAGGAGCTCATTTTGGCATGTTTAAAGCTTTGCTGTGTTGAGTTTACATGTTTTCCCTGTGCTTGTTAGGGGTTCTCTCTGGATAATCCAGCTTCCTCACGAAGTCCAAAAGCATGAATGGTGGGCTCAGTAAAGACTCAGAATTTCCATAGGTTTGAATGTGAATGGTTGTCAGTCCTGTGATTGACTGGTGATGAGTTCACGGTCTCTCGACTTAAATCAGATGGGAGTGCTTCCCAAGCATCTCTACCAGATATATCATATTTTGCGTGGGCGGCGCTTGCTTTTTAGTCCTTCACAATTGTTCCAAGTAGCCCTTTGGGACGAAGTATTTGCCAATAAGTCATCCTTGCTCTTGTCGCTCTCATGAAACCTTTCTACTCTCTCGCAACTGCTTGTAGCAAATTGGGTACATGAGTGCCTTACTTTATCAAGAAGTGCAATTAAAGCACAAAGCTACTCATACTGCAGTCATGATTATTAAGCGGACCACCACTAATAATGTATCCCTTGTGATGTCATTTGTTGACATTGTATTGGGAAAGTATTGAAATAAAGCATACCTTGAGTAACTTAATATGTGTGAAGACTATTTGTGGATGGAAAAAAACTGACAATTGCAGAAAGAATGTCTTCGATGGACCCTCGTGTCATATTGATTTGTTTATTTGTGCTTCATTCCAAAAAGATTTGCAATACTTGTCTTGCATTTTCCTACAGATCTTTTTTAGTGTGGAAAACTCAACATTCTCACCCCTTCCCGCTCTCTTTCCACAGAATCGCATGCATGAGTCTCTGATGCTGTTCGACTCAATCTGCAACAACAAATTCTTCATCGATACCTCCATCATCCTCTTTCTCAACAAGAAAGATTTGTTTGCAGAGAAGATCAAGAAGTCAGCGCTCAGCATCTGTTTCCCTGAGTACACAGGTGAGACGCATCTCTGCCAAATGCATGAAGGTGGAGGAGACCAGCAACCAACAAAGTGCACAGGTTGAATCAGGTATCATAAAAACTACACGACAGTAAATTGTCGTTCAGTAGATGGATGGATGGTTGGATACTGTTTTCATCCTCAAGGTCAATTTATTCAGTCGCCTCACCCTGGAGGCTCGCCCAGTTGACAATACTAACATTTTTTTGGTGGTGCATATGCTGGTATTCTTTATGCATACAAGCGACTGTTTTACTGTAGCATTGGTCTTGTTTTTTGTTTTTTTTTGACAAAGCCCATTTGCAAATTTTGAGATGGTTCGGCTCCAAAATTGCTGCTGTCATTAAAGTGGGAGTTTAAACTGCGAGCAAGGTTTGAATGTCACCTCATTTCACTAATACCGCCCCCCCCCCCAAAAAAAAATATATTAACTCATTCACTCCCAAAGACGTTGTTAAACGTCTTTTCAGACTTGGTCTAGAATTGGCTGGTACTGAATGAGTTAAAAAGCAGATGCTAAAAAAAACAGCGTTTTGTGCCCATTCTGTAAGTCAGAGGTGGCAAACTCATTTTTGTCGCAGGCCAGATTTTAGTTACCGTTTCACTTGGAGGGCTGTTATGACTGAAACCATATAAAGTTAAGAATAACTGTTGATTCAACTATTGTTTAAGTTACTATCATGAGGGGTTGAGTAACAAGGAAATGCTTAGAATATATCTCTTTATTTTATTCCATATGAGAATTAAAAATTTAGGTAGACATTTTAGAAAGGATCATGTAAGTTGACATGTTTGAGCTACTTTCGCGGGACCACATCAAATGATGTGGCGGGCCGCATCTGGCCCCCAGGCCTTGAGTTTGACACCTGTGCTGTAAGTGAACACAGCCGACTTGATTTGCTGCCGATCAAAGTGGCTCCTCTCATTCCTTTTAAATGTGGTGCATAAGACCGTCCTTGAAGAATAAACTGGTTTGCTTGTGTCCTGCGGCAGATCGAGGTGCGCAAAGTAGATTTAGAAGGAACTGCAAGCAGTTCTCCATGAGCGGATGATGTAAAGTTGTCCAGGGAGATCGCAGCACTTGGAGATGACATTCCACACATGCTGTCCCTGTGTTAGACCACCAGCATCCTTGCCCTCCATAGCTGTGCCGCGGCTGATAGTAATAAGAATGCCTTCAAGAAATTGATTTCTGCAATCATTCAGTGGGTTCAATGCACACTGTTGTCATAGTTAGAAATGAAATCCAATAACTTCCACCACACGTGCCCGGAGCGCAGAATGTGTCTTCCTGTGCCCCATATCAGAGCCACCTAAATCTCGTTACCCCGTCCGTGTACGCCAGTACTTTGATGTGATTTCAGCAGGCGCAAAGCTTAGTTCAGCCACCAAATTTTCTGCTGTGCTGTACGTCTGTCAAAGAAAACTCATTTGACAAATCAGAACACCGACCGTGGCGCAGAGGGGGGTCTGCCAAATTCTCAAACAGGCTAAACGAGGCTTGCACCAGCACGAAAATCAACAGGTATTACTCATGTTAAATCTACCTGTCAAACAGAACTGTTCCTAATTCCGCGTCGGTTCTGAATCCTCTAAGCTGCCTGTGACCCCTCCGCTTTGGAAAGGTTGCTTCAATCTTCACTCTTGATTTGTCTCGAGCTGTCCAATTCTTTCGTAACTTTTATTGCTAAGCAGAGGTAAGTATTCCACTAACCATTCTGCAAAGCT
Organism: Hippocampus guttulatus; assembly: GCF_054856545.1. NCBI lineage: Eukaryota > Metazoa > Chordata > Actinopteri > Syngnathiformes > Syngnathidae > Hippocampus > Hippocampus guttulatus. The sequence goes on along the minus strand of NC_141264.1, from coordinate 6,578,504 downwards.
CCAGATGCCCAAGGAAAGGAGTCAGCGCAAGGTTGTGGGGGCGTGCCAATCAATGCACAAATGACACCGTGTCTTCCCTTCCCCCCACCTTTCTTGTCTTTCTCCAGGACCAAACACCTACGAGGATGCTGCAGCTTATATCCAAGCACAGTTTGAGAGCAAGAATCGCTCCCCAAATAAAGAAATCTACTGTCACATGACCTGCGCCACAGATACAGGGAACATCCAGGTGGTGTTTGATGCTGTGACCGATATCATCATCGCCAACAACCTCAGAGGATGTGGCTTGTACTAAGCAGCCCGTGTCGCACCCGCTCCTTCCTTTCTCCAACCTGTCCTCTTCCACTTCGCTCTCCTACTCAACCCGCTTCCTCTGACACTGCTGTGGAAACGATGATGGTAACGATGCTGTTTACTTAAAATAAAACAGAAAAAAAAAGAAGACGAGGAAAAATGCAACTAGGTACATATTAGTGAGGATAATAAAAGAAAATATTAGTCATAAAGATATATATTATCTATCTATCTATCTATACATATATATGTGTGTGTGTGTGTGTGTGTGTGTATAGATAGATAGATATAATGTTGTTAATTTTTTTTCCCCTTGCTCTGGGTTCTCCCCCAATGTTCTCTGGCCTGCTGCCAAACAAACAAAGAAAAGTGTTTTTGAAAGGAAACACAGAACTCTGCAGCCTTGAAACCTTCTCGAACAAAGTTAATGAAAGTGTTCTAATCTAATTTGCTTTTCCGGTGGTGTCGTTTGTCGCTAACGAAACTTTTCCCTTTTTTTTTTTTTGTGACCTTGGATATGGATTGTGTTTTTGTTGATTTTGTCTGTATTTATTACATTAGCCGGTACACAGATTTGTGTTCACATTTTGTCTCACCTGAACCCATTTGTTGTTTATTGTTTTGTTTCTGGCGACAGTAGTGTTTACGTCAGAACATTTTTTGAATAAATATGTGAAAATATCTATCGCTTCAAAATTATGAAGAGGGTCAGCCAATCGAAACCTTGGAAAAATACTCAAGACCTGCTGAAAGTGTCAAACACCAATTCATTTCACATTTGTCTTTTGTTTACATTGGCGTGACTCTCCTGTTCCGCAAGCAGTCCTGGCAGGGACAGAAAGTGTTTCCTAAAGCTGGCTTTCACCCGACAGCCAATGGGAAGCAGTGCCAGGTGACACATGCAGGGACTGTACTGTAGATAGCAATGCCTTTAGAAGCGAGTACACGTTATAACTAGCTTTTCTCACTATTATAACCTCTACCATATATTCTCAGTGTAAGGAATCTCGGTCCTGGTTTGAAAATGTTTGATTAATTTATTAATTTATTTATTGATGATCACATCCTAGCCCAGGACATACCGTACTCTTATCTATCGGTCTCTCTTCCTCTACATTTTACAGTACGCACCGTCATGCCTTTACGTCTTTCACTTCAATCCATGCATGGTACCTTTGGCATACGGCTAATATTGGAGGCAGACCCGGGGGGGCGGAGGGGGTGAGGCGGGCAGAAGAGTCGCCTCTTCTGCCCTCTCTCCCTCCTTACTCCTGTTCAAGCCCTTGACATGTATAGCATGATATGACTCCAGCCTTTGTATAAAGTGAACAGTTATGCCAAAACTGGAAGAAAAGAAAAAAAAAAAGAAAAGTTCCGCATACAAATTCATATTTTTTAAAAAGTCCTTTCAAATGGAAAAGAAATGAAAACACTTTGAGAAAAATAGATTGAAAAATAAATCCAATGGCAAGATAAGGGCAGCAGTTTAACGAGAGGGATAGCCGTGATTGTTTTCACTCCTTCAGGTCATTTCATTGTCAAGCCAACCGGACTGTTCGGGTTGCCTCGGGTTAGAAGGCGTTTGTTGTGGTCACTTTTTGGCTTTCAGGGGGACGGATAAATACTGAAGTTGTGTTCCCTCACCAACGCTCAGGCGAAAGCTGTCGAGCCTTTATGTATGAGCTGATGAAGTCCGTTCAGGTCAGAGACAAAATGTCTTGCCAGACGACTGGAACAGTCCAGTTGCGAGCGAGTCAATGCCCTGCAAAGAAGGAGAAAGATGTTTTGTTATTGGGTGTAATCAACTACTGTGTAATCAGGAATGACAACTAAGGTTTTCAAAAGGGGTGTTCACACGGCCCACATTTGCATCAGTACTGCACCGTTGTATTTTGTTGCGATGTATCTTACACCGATGTCAATTTTGTGGAGCGTTCACACGTATAAAGCCGCTTACTAAAGAGAAGCGTGTTAATCCCGGTGCAGCCTCACTCGCGTTCACACAGCAGTTTCTGCGGCCGTGCAATACGATAGTACCGGTAATAATACGGAAATAAAACATGCGCATGCGTAAAGTGTACTTCCTTTTCCCCGCCTTGTTTGTGACATACCGATAAACCATGGTTTTTACTTCTCCAGACAAATCAACGCTGTGGTCTATCAGACACCGTAAAAGGATGAGAGAGAGAAAGGAAAGAAGTGCAAAATACCCAGGATGCAAGTTATGCAATACCCAAATGTAACCAACTCTTCTCACGCGTAGCGAGCCTACCACTGTAGCGTTCACATATATCGGTGCTGCCCCGCAAACTAGCATTTACTCCGGAGTAAATTTTTAAACCACCTCCTGAGCAGGGTTAAATTTGCTCCGGTTGAAGCTGTTTTCAGGGGCTACACCGGTATAACTTTGTACGTGTGAACGCTCTACGGGGGGCAGCCCCGGTGCTACACCGGAGTAAAAGTTGCCGTGTGAACACCCCTAAAGGTGAATGGTTATGTAGGATGCTGTCGGAAAGACACAAATCATAGATTTTTGTGGGGAATTCTTGCAGTTACATCAATATCAATCTGGTTTTTAAAAAATCAAATAAAAACAGCAAGATTAAAAAAAAAATCACACGCAGAAATTAACACGAGTATTACATAACGGTCACGGTGATCCTGTAATATTCTACAATATTTCCTGTGCTTTGTAGCTACAGAACTTTTTTTTTTCCTCTCTCTCTCTAGCTCCCTTTTGTAAAATAAAATATGGTTTGCAATTGGTTCCAGCTAGAACAGCAAGCATATTTGGAGCCACAGTGTTCTCAAAAGACAATGTGTTGTAATGCTTTGAACTGTGCCCCATCTCCCTCTCTCTTGTGACTGTTTTGCCTGTTTGAACGCGTGTCCTCACTTTAGCCTGACTCATAACAATTAAATTATATGATAACAATCTCTATTTTTATTTTTATTATTATTTCAGGAAGAAAAAAAACATTATTTTGGGGCGGGGGCAGATTTCTTGCTGCTCCACTTGTTAGTGATGCCGCATGTTCACACGTCGCTGTGTATAAACCTCCTCTTTTTCCCTCTTCCTCTCTGAGCAATTAGTTTGACACATGCCTTTCAGGTCGACAATGAAAAGCACAGTTTTCATATCACACACACACATACACACAAAATACATAAATATCAAAATTTCTTACCTAGCCATGTCTATATGTTAGCCTTCATCGATCCATCTATGTAGCCCTCTCTTTCTTGCAAATGTGTATAATGAAATAATAGACCTGTTTTTTGGCATTCTGTTCTTGATACCTGCATTTGATTTTTTTTTTATACTTTTTGTTCTCAAATCAGTGAATACATTTTTTTCTGTGCAGCTTTCTCTCTTGCTCTTCCTCTCTGTCTCACCCTCTCTCTTCCTCTCTCTCTCTCTCTCTCTCTCGCCCTCCTCTTTAGTGAATGGTTGTTATTTCATGTGGGATGTCCGTGATGGAAAAAAAAAACCAATCGAATGTAGTGTTTACATTAAAAGCCACTGTTTTCATGACTATAAAAATGCTCACCGATTTTGTCTTTTCTGTATAAAACTGCCTCAATGCTTGACTGTTGTCATCTCACTGTACATTGTGCACAAATGAACCAGGACAGCTGACCGCATGTATACACTGGAGCTAATATTGAAAGAAAGGATTGATTTGGAAGCCCATTTGCAGCTGTAACTGGTTCCCAAAGGTGTTTGATGCCGTTGAGGTCCGATTCAAGTATGAGAAAGTGAAAAATTCTGCATTTTTTTCCCCTACAAAATAAAACTTGTCCAAATACACCAAGCATCAAGAATGATATCACCCACTTACATTTACACATCCGAGTTCTTGTCTTGATTAAATTAGTGAAAATTCGGTGAAAGAAGTCATGTCCCGTGCAAGTGAGCAACAGTCCGACACCCTGCTCTTTGTACTGCTGGGGCAAAGGCAAGAGGGGATTTCACCACCATGAAGACCGGAAGACTGAATCGGCAATCAAGAGATTTCTACTTGTCGGAGTACAACTGGAGTAGAAAAGCAGGTCTAATGCGATTTTGGCGGTGGAATTTGATTAGATTGCAGGCAGACAAATTGCAAGTTTTGTGGACGTGTGATGAATGTCAGATGGTTTTCATTCATAAAAATCTGAAGTGGGCATCAAACGCTCTGAATCACTGAAATTAATTCATTGCATGCATTATTATTATTGTCATCATCATTACATTTTTTGAAATCATCCCACTGGCTGGCTGGCACGACTGGGAGGGCGGTCTCCAACGGGCCACTTAATAGTGAGGCTATGTGCTCTCCATGTCGATACTGTAGTGGCAACCATTGGACTGCATTAATAGATCATTTGAGTCACTGTTTTGATTGGCCATGATTGAGGTCGGCTGTGACCGCTCCCACAACGGCGTGGACCTCCCTCAGATCCGCCATGCAGGATTTACGCCAGTCATGAAAATAGAGCCCATGATGTTCATCTTGTACATCAGGTTTAGGACCATACAGTTTACAGTGTCAAGTATGTTTAAGGTAACCCAACAAATTCCTTTTATGAGAACATTTGGAAACTTTTTCCCATGCTATTGAATGAGAAGGTGTGAACATTTGACTCTCAACTCTCTCTCAACTCTCTATGTGTATAGCACTAATATATACTATAATATGTGGTAGATCATAAGCGCCACTGTTTGTGAACCAAAACTCTTCACAATAGCAATTAACATTGGCGCCGTGTCTGAAAGAAGATTGAGGATCATGCCACGTCACGTTAATGAAACACTGCTGCTCATTAATTGCATTTTAATGAGCGCTCGCTGTTTTCCACAGGGTGTCCTACAGCAGGCAGCCCAACCCTGCTGCAATGACAGCAGGACAATCATTATTCTTGGCAGTGATTTGGGGAAATATTCAAAACAATGTAAATCAGTGATGGTGTAGTGGTTCATTTGTATGACTTCCATGCAGGCAGCGTAGGTTCCGTTCCCACTCACTGACGACATGAACCAGAGTGTGATTGGTTGTCTGTCCATATTGTACAGTATGTACCCTGCAAATGAATGGCAACCAGTCCAATTAAAAGTGTTGTCTGCCTTTCGCCTGGAGTCAGCTGTGACAGGTTCCTACACTCCTTGACTCTAAACGCGATGAGCGGTTTAAAAAATGAATGGATGAAATAATATATATGATTTAATTTTTTTTCTTCATAAAATACATTTCATTGAAAAAAAAATGTAAAGAACTGAATAATGCAAACAAGGGCAACGTATATAATTGTACCACATTTCCACCCTCTGTTAATAAATATGCGGGTTCTTTTCCGGTCATGTCTTAGGCTTTGTTCACGTTAACTCCAGACCCGCCAGATCTCAGGCTTAAGGGAGCACATGAAATGCATGGGCTGGGGGTTCCATTGTTCTTCATACCCTCCAGACAGTACCTACTTTGCTCCATCTATTTAACGCTGCCGTACTCTGCGCAACACTGTCGTTCCGTCAATTGTCTTGAATCATGACCTTTGCAACAACTGCTGTCACGTGATCTGAATTTTTGGTGTCAATTTGTGATTTTTTTATGACACTGAATTGATCAGAAGATGGAGTAATACATCTATTTAATCAACTGTATATTCACTCTAGCAAGCGAAAATGCATTGGAAAAAAAATTGTCATTTCAACCCCCAAAATTATTTTTAAAACAACCTGACAAACATTAAATATAATGTGTAATGTTTCCATGTTTACGACATCTCCTTCTCTGACATAAATTTAAAATAATGCATGCACATCGCCAGGCACTCAGGTGGCCGGGACTTTTGCTAAAACTATTCCTATCGTGGATCAGCAGTGGTAAACAAGTCCATACATTTACTTACCAACTACACCAAGTAGCCTACATCTGCTCCTTTTTGGCTCACGTTGGAAGCTGGCTGTGTTGTACAAGTCCCGGTGTCCGCAGACCGCAATTATTATTTTGCCCTACATTGTTTGACCACTTATGAACTGACGTGTACAATACAGTATATGACATAGTAAGTGCATTATCAAAGCTGTTTGTCTCTGATGTACAGTAGCTGTACTGATATTTTAAGCACATTTTCAAAGCCATATGGCTTTGGTGAAGCTTTTAAAGATTCAGCAAATGACGTTCGGTATATCTCGTATCCTCATTTAGCAAAAAATTAAGTGCATCTTGTCAACAACCGAACGGCAGTGTTTCTGTGTTAGTTCAACCTGCTGGCCCGACGGAACCGCCACTTTGGACTCTTGGCTGGGAAAAAGAGGAGGTTGGTAGCCTGAGTTCACCGTCAAGGGGGAAATACCTGTGGCGGTTTTGATCAGTGAGTTGTGGTAATACTCCACGCAGGGGAGGTGGGTGGACCAGGTTCCGACGAGGCGTGAGGCTACGCAGCATAGTGCAGTCTCTAGGTCCTGGTTTGCCAGCTCCATGTGCCCCTTCGTCTGAGGGTGGTAGCCGGACGAAAGGTTGGTTGAGGACCCCAGCGCCAGACAGAAGGCCTTCCAGACATGAGGTAAACTGTGGACCCCTGTCTGAGACAATGTCCATGGGAATTCCGTGGAGTCTGAAAACAAGCTGGACCAGGAGGTTAGCATTATCTAAGGCAGTGGTGCAAATGATGAAATATTTTTTTTATTATAGTATGAAATTGACATATCTTTCCTTTTTTGCAACAATTCTGGTTGGTGGTGTGCCTTGCAATTTTTTGTTTCACTTAAAATATGTGCCTTGGCTCAATAAAGGTTGAGAATCACAGATCTCTGGCTTTCTAAACAGTTAAATTAACTTTAAAATCCGTTCTAAAAGAAACTAGTGCAGCAGTTCAAGCGAAGCGGTAATGGGTTCACTATGTTTCTGTATAGGTTAAAATCCTGGCTGCCACATTTTGAATCAATGGAAATTTCCTCAGTGACTTTTTGGTCAAGGCAGTAAAAAGTTGGCTTGTGATGAAAACAGGATTCAGCATTTCAGCATCACTCTGAGTCAAAAATTATCTAATTTTGGCTCTACTCCTAAAATGTAAAAAGGATGTACAGTACTTGGATTTTTGTGAAAATGACTAATGATGATAATGATCATGAAGATGATCCATCAATCAATTTTTATCAAGTGCCTGTCCTCTTTAAAGTCGATGGTGAGCTGGGCTGACCCCAACAAACTGTGGCCCAGAACCCTGGAATGGTTAATAACCAGTCACAGGGAAAATACCTATGGATAAGTATTCACTCATATTAGCACCTATCGACCATTTCGTCTTCGACCAAACTGATATGTATGTTTTTTGAACGGGTGGAATAAGACACAAGCAGAAAGCAAATTCCACACGGGAAGAGATTCAAACCTAGATTCTCTTGGCTGGGAGTCAGACATGCTTGGCATTACTCCACTGTGCTGCCATAATCATTAGCAGTAGCGGAAACCCATTCAAGATATGGATGGTTATCACTTTTAAGGTTGTTGTTCAGGCGTTTGGCCTTCCGGGACTCTTTTTGTGATTGTCTCTCCATCTTCACCTATGGGCGAGGTGCTCTATCTAGTGGTGGAAAGTGGACACAGCACCACCACGCCCATTATTTGTTTTGTTTTGTTTTGTTTTTTTGGTCTGCATGTTTATATGCCGAAGCTCACAAGCAAAGAAAAAAAAGTCTGATGCAGCAGGCAGATTTTGTGACGTGATATTACTCTGCACGTGAATGAGCTGACCGAGCCGTTCCCTCTCTGATACACAAAAACAGAAAGCATAAAATTCACATCACGGCATAAAAAAACATTAAATCAAACGAAAGCATTTTTGATTAAACGGCATAGGTGCTAAACAAGCAGATCTGATCCACGAATAAACTGAACATGAAAACAAACTCTCACTGACTGTATTCTGCCTTTCTGCTCTTTGCAGCATGCCTGTCCTTTTTTGACAGCATCTTGTCCATGTCGTTCTCATTCGTCATATTTCTGTCGCTCACTCCCCTCTTATTGGTCAACATTCTCGACGAAGGGAGACGCTGGTGGCACTTTATTAACAAGGCAGATAGTTAGCTGAAAGACTAAATCAATAATGTCTGTGCAGCTACTAGCGCACTCACTCACACACACACACAACAAATGTACATTTATAGCACTCCAGCACCAACCCTTATGTTGCTAGGATACCAGTTAGCTCCGAATTCCCAGACACTGCACTTTGGTTTGTTTATTTAAAAAATGAACACGCATTTTTGGGGGTGTACCGTAGGGCATCGTCTAAAACGCTTCATCTGCCTGTGAAATAGCTCAACGCGTTTTAGACCAATCACCATCAAAATTCAAATGCAGAACACCACCTACGCCCACTTCAACTTGTGAAAATCAAAGCAGTCGCCACCGTGATTTTATGGGCATTCAGCGTGTTCCTCCCTATCGAGAAAAAGCTGAACGTGGCTTGATGTTAGAAATCTACGGCCATCAACGCCAACATTCATGTGCATCTCTATCTACGCCCACACCAATCTTCGAAAAAAATCTACACAATCCCCTCACTATTTGGGATTTTATGGATGTTAAAGCGTTTTCCTCATTTTTAGCGACATTAAACTTGAGTGCGCACCGATGGAGAGGAAAACTGTAAGGTCCGCAAAATCTCAAATATCGGTGCGATTGTTTTGATATTTTCAGAGGTTGAAGTGGCCAGTTGTAGAGATGTGAAAGTCAGTTTTGATAATGACTGTTCAGGATAATGATAGTTTTCTGACATTAAGTCACGTGAAGCTTTTGTAAGCTCATCCGACTGATACAGATTTACCTATTCCCTCATCTGTGGACCAGAGGCCTACCGTTCTGCCTGCAGCACTGGGTTCAAACACCGGTTCCTCTTCACGCCCAGGCCACCGCCAAGTTAAACTTCCTTCACGTTTCAAAGACTTTGTTCTGATGTGATTGTATGTTTCTGATGCTTTTTTAACCCCCCCCCCCCCTGTGTAATGTTGTTAATTTGTTGTAACCTGGATTCTATAGTTGAGTGTTAGAAGAAATGAGGACATTTCTCTAGTGGGTGGGGGAAGAATGTAAGCTTTTGTTAAATTGTTAATTATTATCATTTTATATTTAAGCATTATATTCTTTTATGTTAGTTACCTTAATTATACTCTGTTTAATACGTCCTGAAATATTCTTATGTTGCTTACATGTGATTGGGGAAGAAAAGCAGGAAGGCGGGTCGTTACCGGAAGGGGGAGTGTTCGTTCGAGAGTTAGGAGGCAGCCGTTGGAAAAAAAAGAAAAAAGAAAGAGCTGTGTTTAAACGAAGTCGTCCTCTCCTTTTTGCCCATTCTAAACGTAAAACCTACGAGCCCCTCAACTTACACTTTTTTAAATGAAGTGTTTTAGTCCGTCCCTATCTGGAGTCATGTAAAACACAAGACACACGAGCATATACACACTCAAACGATAAATTCTAATGATGTGTGAGTGGGAATACCCTGACCAAAAAGTTGACAGAATTTTTATACTGGTCTGTGGTTGCTACAGCAACTGCCTTTGGAAATAATAACAACTTCCCGTTAAAACAGAAACAGAGGGTGGTAGTGTGTAAACATGTTTTGTTTGAGGAACGACTTTGTTCCCTCGTAATAAACTGTGAGCGTGATGACAACGTGTTAGCCTTAAAACTTTAATTAGTGCATTTTAGTGGAATAATTCTCCAGATGAGGATTACTGGAGTACAAAATAAAACATTAGAGGATATTTATCATGGCTGTATCCGACCATTTCTAAAATAGTTGTATTTTTTTCTCAAGTGGGTGGTTAAATGAAAGAAATCTCAGGACTAGGTGTAGCAGACATCTGGAACAGTTGAACTATTACGAAAAGTAGAAAAAAATTACATAGCAATTTTTTGTCAACCTGATCACATTGCTGTGAAGCGCAGTTTCTGCACCCACCTGTGAGACAGAAAGAGAGTAAATGGTAATTTGGTATGGTATTGTGAAACCACACACAAACACAAAACACTGGGATTCCAACAAAATCTTGTAATTAAAACGCAACATATTCAACACCCTTTAGTCAACAACAAATAATGACGTAACAACCAAGGATAACCTAAGAGGGCAGGGCCTTATATATATTTTTTCATTCTTGGTCGAGGGAACGGCTTCGCTTGTGTGTCGAAAAGAGATCAAAGTAAATTAAAAAACTGTTAATTCAGGATATATCTCAATGAACAGAGCCCACCGTTGCTTAAAAAGTTCAACGTGGAGAGTCTATGTTGAGAAAGAGAGGTAAAGATGTAGACATGGTGACCATATTCGGTGGGGCAAATTCCGTCAAAAGCAGGAGTCACTCAGACATGATGAAGGCGGACCGGAAGTATTCCCCTCCAAGAAACATTATTGGCTGTTGGAAGTCCGCGCCCAATGATGCATAATCCTCCATAAAGACAGACTGCGCATGCAAAAACATGTAATGAGAATTTATCGGCCATGCTCTATATGCCCAAAGACAAAGTATGTCATCGTTTGAGACACCAGAGATAAATGAATAACTGCTACTAATCAATAACTGTATACTTTTTATCCTGGTCATGTGAAAACAGATGATGAGCTACCCCGGATACAGCAACCCCGGCGATTTGCTTCTTTTTTGATAATCGCACCATTCTTTTTGTGGTCCATTCTATACTGTACAGTTGCATGTGGCACCACACGATGCTATTTCTTGACAATAACACCAGAGGGTGCAATTTTCATTTGCAGCCCCTGAATGGAAACTGCAGAGGTGGGCTATCCAGTAAAATGTCGCCTGCGGGACTCCCGTCTGTTGTCAGTCCGTCACTCCGTCATAGTTATTTCAACCACACTTCCGTCATCGCCAAATTACAGTTGGTCACCACGATTTTAGGACCGTTAGTAACACATCAATATTTTGGTCAGTGGCAAGAGCCAATCAGATTCAAGAACATACTCATGACCACTGGGGCTACGTCGCCTGTCAGTCATCCTTACATCATTATTTCAGGCCAGCCTGGACCATCAACAACCAATCAGAGTCAAGAACGTACTTACCAGTCTGAAATAGCGACTGAATGATGACTGCCGAACCGCTTACTACGTCACACGCAGGTGCACAAAAATATATTTAAAAGGGAGAATGGGAACTGCGATTTAGCAGCCAACACAACCACAGGTCACCGGATTGACTTGCGATGTTCAATATCTTTATTTTTTTTATGTCGGAGCAGAAAACGCCCTCTCCTTCCCCTCCTCAAGGCAAGCCCAGTCCAAGTCACCCCCGAGAAGGACCATGTGACATGTGTTCCCAACAATCCGGCATAAGTGACGGACTGACAGACCTTCCATCAGTGACAGAGTCCATGCCCACCACTATAGGGTTAGGGAGGATTAGTGTTGACACGAGAAGCCTTAAGGGACGAAAGTGTGTAACAATAAGCATAGCGTGGAAGGTTCTGATTTCTCATCGTTTAAAATAAATGTGGGTGAATTACTGCATGGGACTATTGGAGTGAAGACAAACAGCATACCGCTGGTGAAATACCATTTGCATATTCCTTGCAGGTGTGCATATCCTCTGTAATGCATAGTTTCATTGTGTCTAATATTCTTTGGGTTGCATTATGTGGCAGATTGGATAACAGGATTGCATCTCATTTGAGATTTCTCTTTATTTTTACACATTTACAAAAATGTTCCAAAGCTTTTTTGTTTTTCAATGTGTGTGTGTGTGTGTGGGGGGGGGGGGGGGGGTCCTGATTCCAGGCATGATTAAAAAGCGGACAGCCAGCCAAATATACAACCAGACAGACTGGCTGACCAAACATTGTAACTGATCCACTAAATTACTCGACCATGCGCCATTCCAAATTTGTCTGTAAGCCACGGGATCCCACCGTCTGACACCAAGAATAAATATACGCACATGCAGACGGCTCCCCTGCTCTACACTAATGTGTCCATGGTTTTACGTGTGTAGATGATGTCAACGGTAAGTGATGGACGTTGTCTAAGTAAAGAAATCCAGTGTCTAAATGAGTACTTGTGTCGCCGGTTCCTTCATAAAAGATAACACTTTAAAAGCTAAAGCTTTGGGTCTGTTTTGCCTCTCATACTGTTCATCATTTCAATAGAAACTATTTTTGAACGTTGACACTTAATCAACTACGGAAGAAATGAGAAAAGTTGTCGTCTAAGGCCTTCACAAAAGCAGAAGCAGTATGGTGAAAGTACTCCATTGGCAATATCTGAAATATTTTGGGCTTATTAATTATTTACTTGTCCCTTTAGTGCAGCAAAAGCAGAAATACTTTTACAGACAATTCAGGCGGCAGTTTTCAGTCTCGCTTCAGATGACAGAGATGCAGACAGCAAAGAGCCTTGCAAACACGGAATATTGGAGCAGATGACACTCAGGCATCATAACAAAACGAGAACACACGCTGCTGCCTCAAAGAACTTATTCAGGAATGGCATCCCCTGTCTGTAGACACACATTATCCCGAGTCAGCTCCATACCACTGTAGCATCATTAACGTTCCTGTGTTATTGATGCGTTTTAAATATTTATTAGGCCATTTCCAGGGCCGCAGCATAATCTGCGCCGGAAAACAAAGGCCAAATACTGCTGTGTGTGCCCTTGAATAACAATGACGGTACAACAAGCACAACATATGGCACTGATTTTGTGTTTAATGTTCAACGTGCTATAAGGTAGCATTGTCACTTGAAAACTAACTTATGCACAACATTGCAACTGAGCAGGCTCATGTGTTGCAAAGACAAAGAAAAATATACAATCAATTTACACGGACCGGCCACAGAACTATGACCACTTAGCACAATGGAATAACAACTATATTAAATATTCATTTCAAAGCTCACGTCTTTATTCACACTGTCAAAGCGGAATTGATTCAACGGTATGTTCTTTATTGTGGTTTTAATTTTCCAGTGGTGCTCTCAGGATGCAGTACACTTCATTCATACCACAGAAACAATAACACACACACACACACACACACACACACACACACACACACACACTTGTGGAAGCAAGGGGGAAAAAAAACCTTGATCAAAAGACAATCTATAAAAGTGAATTTTAACAAGTGATTTAAAAGATGCAACAGAATCTGCACATCTCAGATCCACAGAGAGATCATTCCAAAGTCGAGGAGCTCTGACAGAAAATGTTCGATCACCTTTATTTTTAAGTCTTGACTTTGGAACATCCAGGAGGCCTCCACCCGGGGATCTGAGACAACGTGCTAACTCATGTGTAGTTAAAACTTCGGATAGGTGGCTCGAAGCCAGTCCCATAAGTGCTTTTTAAGGAATCAGTTGAATCTTAAAATCAATTCTAAAACAGACTGGGAGCCAATGAAATGATGCTTAAATTGGTGCGATGTGATGCCACCCATCGGAATTCTTAAGAAGTCTCGCTGCTGCATTTTGAACGAGCTGTGTCATGATTCCGTTCTTGTCTGTCTCCAGCATGTGGCACAGGAGGGCCTTCCCTCCTGCATGCACACCTGCTGCCAATGTTAATCAGCCAACTAGTTGTGGACTTCCAAGTTGTCATTTCTCTGTCGGATAATTCATCTTGCTTAGAACTCTGGCACTGAGTCTTGAATTCTTCTTGATGTTTCATGCGCTTCGTTTTGTTGACCTCGCCATGTTTTTTGCACTTTCCTATGTAAGTCACTTTTCGTTGTAGTTATTCATCTTGGTTTTTTTGTATCATACGTTTTTTCCTCCTCCTCCACAGCAAGAGTGACCAGCTGAGGTGACTCCTTCCTGGTGAGTAGAACTCTTGGAGACTTTGGGGCAAAGCGAAGACAACCTGGTGGAACAATGTCGCAGAGCTGCCCTTAGAACGGTCTCCTTCTAGTGCAGGCATGTCCAGCTCCGGTCCTGGAGGGCCACTGTCCTGCCTGTTTTCCACCTCTCTGGGCTGCAACACACCTGATTCAGATGATCAGCTCGTCAGCCAGCTCTGAAGCAGCATTAGAACGATCCTGATTATTTGAATCAGGTGTGTTGCATCCTGGGAAAGCTGGAAAACAGGCAGGACAGCGGCCCTCCAGGACCGACTTTGGACACCCCTGTTCTAGTGGATCTAGAGCAGGGGTCACCAACATTTTCGGAAGCTAGCTAACTAACGTAAGACTAACACAACAGTCCGCAAATAGTCGTTGCAGTGACTGTATGACATCTACGTCAAACAAAAATAACAATAGACCGAAACTATCCAATCGTAAAAATGTGAAATAACACACACGCAAACTGTAGGTCCGTGACATTATCACATTAATTATTGAACAGCAATACTAAAATACTTTGGAAAAAATACAAGATTCCGCTATTTTAGGACAGAGGGATTTGCATACTTGTAGCACATCTGGACAGGATGAGTGGCTAAGAAGCACTTTTCAAGGGGGTTCAGGCCTCAGGCTGGAGCATATGCTCCGAACAGTTCAACGAATACAAAGACTGCTTTTTTATGGCACTCATGTCATTGATTCCCGGTAATTCTTCTTTGATTCATTTGATCCTGCTGACAAAGCCAACTACTTTACTTCCTCCAAGTGGCCATTTGTGCCCATGTTTGCTGCAGGCCAAACAGCGCATGAGTGATTTAACAACTCAGTCTGGTGATGCAGTAAAAGGTTCATCAATTAGTCAGATAATCTGCGGTTGCCATCGTGAACAATTCTGATGTGCATGCAGTCTGGTCTCATATTCGCACAGTTGACTGGACACAACTCGTTTTGATCCACTTTCATGTATGTATGGGCTGAAGTTGTTAAGTTTGGTGCCCGGAGAATTTTCAAAACTTTCAAATGAGTTTAAATTCAGGAAAACTCTTACTCTTATTTCGGCAAGCACACGTGAAAACGTATGAAGGTTCATGGCCAGTAGGTCACGGTGTGTAAAAGTTATAGAAAATGGATGGATGAATGGCGAAACTTTTCTCAACAACTCTGCAACAACTTTCAAAATGCTTAGCTCAATTGACTTTGTACTTTTTTAAATTTTTTATTTATTTATTTTTGGTGGAGCTAAGATTTGTTTAAAGATGCGCTTGAAGCTCTTCCAATCCAAACTGCAAACTAACAAGATACATACCTGCACTTGAGCAGGTTCTTCACTTAATGGGCTCCTTCAAAAAGTACCGCACCTTGATTTTTTTTTCTTTTTTGTGCCGGTGCAAGCTCCGTTTTGTCTGTTTGGAAATTTGGTAGACCGCTCGGTGGTGGGCATTCTGGTGGGTCCCTTGGGATGAACTCAGCACACCTGAAAATTTGGTGGCTGAAAGTCATCGCAGCTTTACACCTATAGGAAGGATGCCTAACTATTGGTGCAGGTAGTGTGAGATGATTTTGGTGAATTTGATTGAGGTGTAGTCATACACATTCTGAGATATGCACACGTGTCGCGGCTGTCATCATATTTCGTTCCTAAATATGACAACAGCATGCATCGAACCCTCTGAATCACAGCAAAAATCAATTCATTGAACAATTGTGCATTTTTGACCTCATGCATGGACACCAGCAAATCGTTTTCTCCTTCCGCCTTGTGGAGGATTGTGCTCAGATTTTAAAAGGGATGCTTTGATTGACGGCGAAACAAGTTGGCTGTGTTCACGCCTACGTTGGCGCAAAACACTCTTTTTAAAGTGCCACAGTGGACTGGCTTGCATGGGTCTGTGAAAATACCAAAACTTAGTCAAGGCCGCACTTTACACCGTGCCTCGCTCCAGACTTGCAGTGGGTACAAAAATACAGCCCAATGTGTTTATGGGCCATTCCATCTAACTAGTGCCTTTGGATTGTTGTAACACTCTCAAAATAAACCAGAATTTCTCATACAAATCTGATAATATACCTAGTTAATTACTCAAAATGTGTATTAGCCCAGCTTAGGCAGCTTTATCATTTTTTATGTCACATTTTTATTGTACTGAAACTTCTCATTTGAGTAACTGGACTGAAAGTAACAGCATGTAAACACTGAAATCATTACAGTATTCAAAAAAGTGAATTTCTAAAATAAACTATATTTTAAAACATAATTTAGGTTAAAGGACTGTGAGGTATTTTGATCTTCCCATGTTGTTGTGACTTGTGGAAATGTCTTCATTATTCATAGGCGATAACGTCTTAGGTTAACAGCATTGAGTGAAAACGCAATGACAGTGTGAAGTAAAACTTTTTCTTTTCTACTTCAAGTACAGTTTGCATAATGCTGCATAATTTGTAAACGTGATCACATTTTTAAAGGTTTTCTACAGGTATTTTCATATTGAATGGCAAAGCCAAAAAAAAAAAAGTCGTAGTTGCAATAGGCATTGGATGCTATTTTTCCAGTGTTCAGGGTAGTTTAAATTATTCTCCTAACATATTTATGAAATAGGCAATCCGATCAATGTGCAGGAGACTTTACTTCAGAAAATAATGTATTTTACAGTTCACTCTATCATGTATTTGTACATTTTATTTCCAAGGGGTGCAAATGACACAGATTCGGTGTAATGACTCTTGTGTCGCAATATTTTTTCTTCTTTCATAGGCTTACTCTACTTTATTAACTTATTCTTCTTTTTGACCTTATTATTTCGATCAGGGATCCTCTAGGGCCCATGGTTTAGATGTTTCCCTCCTCCAACACACCCGATTCAAATGATCGGCTCATCAGCATGCTCTGCAGAAGCTTGAAAACGATCCTGAACATTTGAATCGGGTGTGTTGGAGGAGGGAAACGTCTCAAACACCGCTGGCTGGGGGTTCTGAAGGACTGGAATTGGTGCTTCCTGATTAAAAATTAACACAGGGATCCAGCGCATAAAAGCCCTAGAATTTTTTTTGACCCATATATAAGGGGGTTGAGCAACCAATTTAGAAATACATTATAAAAAATATATTTTTAAAGATATAATGCATTTCTGAAGGGGTTTAACTGAGGCTATTCGGATTTTTGACTGGATTCTCGCACCCTTTCACGCTAGTGTAGCAGTGTCACTGGGATTCAGTTAAGAACCGTCCAAGTACTTCTGCTTGGCTCATTTTGAAGCTCAAAAATAGCAAGACAGTAAGTCCACTGAATCATCCTAACACGGTGTTCTCAGCACGTTATGAACATCTGCACATGAAAACAAAGAGTTCGTGCAGTTGACCCATTGCAAGGTTTAATTTTGAATCCCTGTTTTGACTGTTTAGTCTGTTAAAAACCCGTCTGTTCCACTCTGCTTTGAGGAGCCTTGAAATAGTGTCCCTGCATCGTTCGCCTCTCACATATGGCTCCCATAAAGTTTGCGGTTTGGGACCGCACGCATGCGTAGTGGCCCGACGCGCAGCGTATGTAGTTGTATTATTATTGTGAATGGGGGTGGTGGCGATGTGGGGGCGGCTGGTATTTTGGGTGTTCAGTCACAAGAGCAAGAGCGACTCCGCGGAGCCAGGAAGTAGACTGTGTTGGGTGCCTTCACGGCCATACGGAAATTTAATAAGCCACAATGGTGAAAATCTTTTGATGATTTCCTATTTTCGTCATCATTCTGTGTGGCCATACAGTATGTGTATTTTTACACGTTTTTATGAAAATTCCCAAACATTGTGAGATACCATAATAATAATAATAATAATAATAATGAATATACGAGGATTTGATCATGCCCTTTTGGTGGTATCGTTCATACGCTCGGCGTCACGTGATCTGTGGCACATTCATTATTAAATAGGTGGCTTCTCAGCATATCATCTATCGATAATGGGAGAAATGGTGGCTTTAATGTGGGAAGTTTGGCTAGGCCTATGGATATGAGTGTTTGAAATTTACAGGTAGAGTAGAAGACGCTCGAGGAGACAGATTGGTAAAGAGACTTTGGCCGAGAGAGAGAGAGAGGAAGAGCGAGACAGAGAGAAAGAGAGAGAGCGTGAGAGAGAGAGAGAGAGAGAGAGAGAGAGAGAGAGAGAGAGAGAGAGAGAGAGAGAGACGCGGTCAAATTGATCTTGAGGCTTTTTTCCTGTCTACGTGGGTCACTTAATAAGGCGCACAGAAGGCAAAGAGAAGGACACGATCGGGGCAGCCAAAACCATTAGTCACGCGCTTGGAAAGCAGCATTTCACATTTCTCCACACGAGGAAGACGCAAGCCGACTCACACACGGAAGGGAAGTGAGTTGACAGACTCGAAGAAACAACCCCCCAAAAAAGTTTGACTGCGCGGGTTCGTTTTATAGTTGATGGTGAGGGGTGGGGAAAGCGGGGAATAAAGTGAGGAATCCACATTGGGAAAGATGCCGCGGGTAGTTCCGGACCAGAGGAGCAAGTTTGAGAATGAGGAGTTTTTCCGCAAGTTGAGCAGAGAGTGTGAGGTGAGCGTGCACGGCGGAAATAAATACACAAATACACAATTGGCTGCCTGGTTGATGTTATATTCCTGTGTTACTTGGTCCGATACCGTATAAATTCAGTTAATTACCGCCTGAAGTGTAAAAAAAACCCCATCACTACCGCATGTGCGATTCGACTCTCTTGAACAAGTGACTACTGTATATATGCCATTTAATACCCAATACGTACACCTGCATTTACTTTAACTTCAAATGAACATTTTGGAAAGTTGCTTCCGACAGATTATTTGCGCGCGTTATTTTGTTGTTTTATTTTGATCATTTTTGTTCTTTTGGAAGCAAAGCACGGTAATTTTAAATCAAAATTCCCGTGGCTTATCTTGAAAAAGCAGGTCAGTGTTGACTTTGCCTATCTAAAAGCGTCTTCCTGCCTACACGATGTGTAAATCGTCGCCGGGCTTCTCAAGATTCTGATGTTTCTTTTCAGATAAAATACACTGGCTTCAGGGACAGACCCCATGAGGAGAGACAAGCCCGCTTCCAGAACGCTTGCAGAGATGGACGGTCAGAAGTAGTAAGTACTGTATCACGAAACTAAACACACAGTCCACAGGTTCTTTATGTTTTCTTCTTTTTGATTAGTGGAATGCAGGTGTAAAAAGAAATAAGTAGACAGACAAATAAACAAATACAAGCAAACTATTCGGAGAATAAACACGGAATGTCACACCAGGAAGTAAACAAGCTGTCCATCATGCATCATAAGGGTTGACAGATACTTCCTGCTATAATATTTACCCCAGCAATCATGAGTGTGTCAGCTTTGTGCACAACCAGACATCAACACAATGTCACCCAGACAGGTGGTTGCATCACACTGTCTGGGCTGCAATTGTGATTATAATATTACTAATTATAAGTATTCTGCCATGTCTCAGTAAACGCGCGAGTGCACTCGAGGCAAAAAAAAAAAAAAAAAGCAATGGTTTGATGTACAAAAAAAAGTCTTCCACAGCTTCAAATGGATTTGTCTGATCTGGAATTAATGGATTTTATCCCTTTTGAAATGTCACTTAATTCATTTTGTGTACATTTCCAGTTGATGATATGAACCCTTAATTTGAGGTTTTCTTAATGTAAAAGTGAACATCCTGCAAACTCATTGTGCATTCATCTCTTTTAGGTTGTATGTCATCGTAATATTGAGATTATTAGTTTGATGTTCAAAATGACCATGTCGAGGATGATTTTGGAGAGTGTGTGCTGCTTTTCCCTGTATCTGAACCACAGTCATGGTTTGACAACTTCATGGCACAATTAAAGCGACAAAAATGATCACGGTCATCAGTACAGTCTTATCACGGTGTGAAAAATTACAGATACATAAACCTTAAGCATTGCAAATACTGTACTGTTATTTTGAAAATAAATACAACATCAACAATAGTTTGCCCTTTTTGTATGTTCAAAATTGCAAACAACAGCAACCATAATGAATTGTCATCCATACAAGACCACATGAAATTCAAAATACCAAGAATTATGTATTTAAATAACAGCAGTGGTAAAAATGTGCACATGTGCAGTGACACACATGCGTAATGTTGTTTTAATGCTCATGCAGTGGTGGGGATGTGGCGGCGGGCAGTATTTTAAGATAAGATAAAATAACCTTGATTTGCCCCACACTGGGGAAATTTGCAGTCAATATAAGTGCAATATTAAAAAAAAAATTGGGGGTGTTTTGACTCTCCAGACTAGAGCCAGGTAGTAGACTGACTGCCTTCATGAGCCTAGAGAATTTAGATTTGCCACTGACCTGCCAAAGTGTCCAAAAAATGTTCTCTTCTTTTGTAGGTATATCAGAGTGAGTTAGTAACGACTCCTTATTGACTTATTTGTATTTCTTTATGCTTTAAATGACATGACCAAAGGTGATTGGCGGGTGACCAGTCCAGTGGGCGCCCCGCCTCTCACCAAGTCAGCTGGTGTGAGCGCCAGCTCTAAACCAATTGAGGACAAGCGTTGGATGAATGGATGGATGGCAGGCCTTTCGACCTGAAATTTCAATCATAACATCCATACGCGTGTCTTCTGTAGATGCAGGGTTATTATGTTGATTTAAGTCTAAATGCAGTTAAATCCATCAACATTCTTATAAACAATGAAAAAGATTTTGAGTAGCAGCGGATGCAGTCCTCTCCGACACCTTGACAATGCATGAGTCGGTACTTGTTTTTATCATTTCTAAGAGTTCTGGAGACAAGGGTACTGCCCACTACCATGCACTGTGGCCGCAGAGCAGAAACACAGACTTCGTTACAAACACTTTTGCCATAGTTCTCTTTCTAGGTGAAAAAAAAATATCACTGCTTTCCCCTTAACCAGTCGTAGCTACATCCGAACATCTTCTACGGGTCACATCTGCTTCTTTCTTCGCCTGTTCACCGGAACAAGCCCTAAAAATGACCAATCACACCCGATGCTCTAAATAAAGAAATGAGGATAGTTAAAACTTTAAATGATTTCAAACATTTTCACATTGTATCACTGTGATCAGTAAATCATCAACTGTTTCATCTATAAGTAGAATCAAGTGGTTGATTTCACAAAAGGAAAATGGACTCATTTTAGTTCCATGTCTGCAAAGAAAAACAACACTTCCTCTTAAAAATGAAGTCGCTTTTGATCTGCGATTGGCTAATAACCAGTTCAGGGTGTCCCCCGCCTCCTGCCCAAAGATAGCTGGGATAGGCTCCAGCACGCCCGCGACCCGCGTGAGGATAAGCGGATCAGAAAATGGATGGATGGATGGATGGATGATGGCTTTTAATAGGTTGATAACATTATAAAACACTCATATTGTATAGTGTTCTGCCCGCAGACATATTGAGCCAAATCTGTTTCAAGTCTTGTCCAATTATACTCTCCAAAAATAGTGACGTTTGGCAATAAGACACGATGACATTCCTTCAGTATTTTCACGTCACCATCTCAGCAGGGAGTGATGGAGCCCGTCTAGTCTTACCATCTTTCCTGGTCGATGGATGCGTCTGACTGTCTGTCCTCACTGTATTTATAATCTTTTTCATCACTGTGACAATTGATGGCTTAAGTTGTAATAGGTCCACGGCAGCCGTGACATCATGTCGCTGATTTACTGTATCTATATCTAAAGACCGCCTGCTATTTTCACGGTCAGTGCGAACAACGAGCAGACACAAAGACACCCCAGTGTGACTTCAAGGCTTCTTTTTATAGCCAAGTCCGGCAAACAGGAAACGCATCACCAGTGCAATGATCAATCCAAGTCAGCCTACGCTTTAGATATACAAGTTAAGTTGATTTTTTTTTCTCCCTGTGCAGGTCTCTTTGTATAACGTCATACTTATGGAATCACTGCCCAAATCATAATAACACCATCTAATATGTGGTTTACACAACTTGTATAGCATAAATGTCGTTCTCCTATCTGTCATTAAAGCAAATGTGAATGGTTTGAAGATGAATTAATACATATTGTACAGTATTTATAAATTCATTCAGCCAGATCTTCACCTCGGTGTCCAGATAAAGTTGATGCTTTTGAAGTGCACCCATTGGTCAGTTGTTGAGGTACAATTGCACAACGTAAGTATCTAGCCACTGCGAGGGGCACACGAAAAGCTAAGCGCTCATCAAGATAATAATGCTCACTTGTGACTGGCATTGTCAGAGAGCGTTTTTTTTTCTCACTTACTAAAATATTTTTCTCTTTTAAATCTAAAGAGATTTGCTCTCATTGTCACAGTTAAAAACAATGCAATATGTATGAATATAATATAAAAGACAAACACTCTCTAATCGGATAATACAGTTGATTTTGTATGAGGATTCATTTTTTTTAAATCACATTTTCTTTCGCATTCAAGGATCACGTAGACTAGACGTGGTGAGAAATCTTAAAATGTTCACGGCCATTGTGATAGATGGGCCGATAAATCAAAGTAAGTTAACCTCAGTGCGCTCAGTATGAGTCGCACTTTTAACAACTCTTGGTTTTCATGCCGTGCTGGGCTCTGGTCTTACCATCTCGCTTCTATTTAGCTTCCCGTTTTTGTTGAACTTCTCATTTGTCCTCCTTCCTGCCGTTGCCCATGTTCCCTCCATTTTTCTTTCTCATCTTTCTCTGTGTTCCTCCTTCAACCCCCCCCCCCCTTTTTGCCTCTCACACAAGCCTCTCTCTTCTTCCCTCCTTTTCTCTCTCGCAGTAGTAGGCAGCAAATTACTGTCAGATGGTTGTAATCCAATACGTCAAATAGGGCAGAAATTAGGACTTGGGTGTTCTTAGATTCTCTCAAAGCGTGTTTGCGCCAGTGTGTACGTGTGTGTGAGTGTTTGTGCTGGCGTGGGAGACTGACAGAGACACAGAATCATGGCATCCTTTATGATTTTATTTGGAATGTTTTCATGACATATTCACCCTATGTTTTTACTCTTGCATTCAGGCTTTCGCTCCTGCTCCTCTCAAATATGACACAGTACATAATTCATACGCACCCAGCTAAGATCCAGCCTAAATGTCCTTAGTATTGATCTGTCTCAGACACACACACACACGCACACAAATGCATAAAAATGGAAATTTCTTACTTAATGTTCTGCCTGGACAAATCGTTGCTCTCTGACGGAACAGTGCATTCAATCAATTTTTCATCTCATTTGTTTTTCAGCGTGTGTGTGCGCAACAAAGCACGTGAAAGTGTGTTCTCCATCCAGAGCCTGAAACCATTTTAAAGACATTGAATAGTTAGAAAATGAGTTTAATTCATAATTATATATCCGAAAAAGGAAA